>NC_079313.1:104841737-106041737 GCF_029931775.1 Euleptes europaea
GCTCATAAAGCATTTCATCCTTACTATATATAAAAAGAGATCCAGTTACCATAGTCATTATTATTGACCAAAGGGATTTTATATTAAAGATTCCTGATTATAAAAGATGCAAGAGAAGACTTGTACTTGGACACTGACATTAAGACAATTACTACACGTACTTATGGATCCGTCAAACTAGGACGAGAAGGTTCTATACATAGTTATCTGGACAGTGAACTTGGTTTTCATGACAAAAATACATCAGCAACACACACAGAAGAAACCTGGCTATAAGGACAAATAAGATCAAGACCCATCAGAAGGCACAGCAAAGTGCTCTGGTCACAGCAAACTTTGTGACCCTGGGACAAGTCACAATGTTAGAGAGAACGTCACTAAAGGAATAGGGATGGGTGCATCCTTTATTCATCTGGGATAAGAAGGGTGCCAAAACACCTGGAAATCCTCAGATCAACCAACACTTAAAATATAAGTAAAGCTGTTCTACTTCTACTCTGTCCCTTTAGTTATCAATTTTATTTTGCCTACAGCAAGTATGCAGAAATTTAGTAGCTAGCCAAGTTATATGGCCATACCTCTCTCAACACAGCATACCCAAGAGCTGTGCATAGCTTTTGAGATGGGCCACCTTCAGCATTCCCAGCAGTGAATAGGAGGACATCTTAAAGGACTTTTGGAAGGCAACTGGGCTGTCAGCATAGAAGTGCAGATGCTGCTGTGGTCATGAATAGCATGAATGCTGTGGGCCTGATCAGCAGCCCTGAACAACCCCAGGTAACTTAGTGAAAACAGCTAGAGATGGGGAGGGGCAGGACAATGGACAGCTACCTCTGAATCCTGCCTCTCCCTGAGCATAGGAACGGAATAACCCAATCATCAGATGTCCTCGAAGCTCAGAGGGAGAAGACTACATTCTCATTTCCCAGTAGATCTCCAATCTGTTAGAGCAGGGATGGGGAACGTCCAGCCCGGGGGCCGTATGCGGCCCCAGAGGACATTTTCAGTGGCCCTCGGGAGCTCCAGGGCCCAACCGCGGAGGCGCAGCACAGCGCAGCCCTCACCGAGGGTGTTCCTGGGGCCACAGCACCCTTTGGACCTCCTCTCATTGACTGTTGGGTCGGCGAGAGGAGGGGGAGGGACGCTTCCCCCAAGGCTGCCCCCTACAGTCGTGGCATGCAGGAATGCCGTGGCACACTGTAAGCCCCTCACGCCGCATGTCAAGCGGCAAGGGGAGGGGGAGAGGCCGGTGGCTACCGGTGGCGGAACATGCGCACGGGAGCTGATCAAGATTGGAGGGCCTTTTGTGGACTTGGGGTGGGAAGGCGTGGAGTCTGGGGCCCGGTTGCGCGGGGCTGCATGTGCTGCCATGTGTATGTGTGTGTTGGGGGAGGCGGGGAGTCTGAGGCCGGGTTGTGTGGGGCCGGATTGTGCGGGTGTGTGGGGGGGAAGGCTTTTCTCTCTTCCTCTTTTTCTGTCACTCTTTCTCCTTTCTCCCCCTCGTCTCTTTGTCTCCTTCCGCCTTTTCTCCCCCTCCATTTCTCTGTTTTCCTTCCTTCCTCCCCTGAGGATCGGCTGCGGGCTGCGCCCCCCTGGCGCCTCGTTTGCTCGGGGCCCACCGCTGGCTGCCCTCCCGCCTGGGAGGGGGGAGGGAGCAGGGGTGCCCTCCAGGCCTTCTCTGCATGGCCTCCCCTGTGGTTGCCAATCTCCAGGTGGTGGCTGGAGACCTGGAAACCCTAGCCTCTCCCCTCCCCCCACGCCAGGAAATCTACACCTGGTTATGGCCCCGAATGATGTTATAAATGAGCAAATGTCCCTTGGCAGGAAAAAAGTTCCCCACCCCTGTGTTAAGAGCGACAGAAGATTCCTTTTTTTGCTCAATACAGTTATCAGTCAGACACCAAATCAATTCCATCCACTGATCCTTTCCTAGAGATTTATGAAATGGAAATTTATATGATTTAATACTCCCCCACTCGCCATGATTTCTTTCCCTCCCTGACCTACTCTAATGCGTACAGTGCAATCATGTTCTCTCAGATGTCTTTCCCCAAGATAAAAGGCCACACTCGCAGCCTCTAGTCATAAAGAGAAATTGCATAAAGCACTGGGGAAGCTCTGTGCATATGTTTGTCTAAATTCATTTTTCATAGGTGATCACAACTTGATACAGTATTCCAAATACGGGCTTACTAGCGTGTTTTGAACAAATAATTCCTTCTTTCAACTAGTAATGTCTCACCTACCTGATACAAGAACATATTACCTCATTTAAAAGCAAAACAAAATCTACAAAACACTTACATCAACTCCTCCAAACAAATCAAACGTGTATGTATTTGGAAAAGTAGATTCTTGAGTAACTTTTCTCTCTTCTGTGACAAATGCCATGGCTTCCATTGAAAGGAGGGGAGAAATTTCCTGATGAGAAATAAAAACAGTGTATAAATTCTGATATACACTATTATTGATGCTGGCTGCAGAAATAATTGTGAATGATACATATGAAAACTTTAAAGCCCCAGTTTACAGCATGAAATTATCAATTTCATACTATATACATTTAATATATGCACCAGACAAAGTTGATAGCCTTTGTTTTTTTGTTTTCTACTACGAACCCAGAATTTCCATGCTTCTGAATATGTGGGTGGTTAAAAAAACCCTTTCAAAGCAGAAATTTGGTTATACATTTGTTAAATCTTACTGTATTGCTGGTATTCAATTTTTAATTGATTCTGCTATAGCCTGCAGGCAGGAATAATTAGGATGTCTATGACTAAGAAGTAGGAAATAGTAATTTCCACGTAGCTGTGAGAAGTTCACAATAACCCTATCGCTCCGACTTAGTTTGTTGAACTAAGTATAACACGTCACCTGACAAAAGTTGCTCAGAATAGCTTATGTCCCATTACAAATTTGCCTTCAAAGAAACCACAAGACCTTTTGTTCTTTTGGGTGCAAATTAACATGGATTCTCCTCTAGAATGTGGAACGATGCATTGATTGCACGTCAGCATCTTCCTTTGTTGGCTGGACATTTTTCTCTGTTCTTTCACACAAACACATATTGTGATGTGGTTTTAATTGTAAGTCTCCTCAAGAAGGATTCTGAAGAGGTGGCACAGAAATATCTTAAATAAGCAAACACATGAAGCTATCTTCTACTGGGTCAGACCCTTAGCCTCCCAAAGTCAGTACTGTCTTCTCTGACTGGGAGCAGCTCTCTAGGATCTCAGGGGTTTTTCACATCACCTTTTGGTCCTTTTTTAAACTAGAGATGCTAGAGATCAACTTGGGACAATCTGCATGCCACGCAGATTCTCTATCACTGAGCCATGGTGCCAACTGCAAGGCCAAGACTCTTACAGCTTCTTACTCCATGAAGCAAGCCTGCCCTTCATGTAGCTTAAGACTTTTTTTCCAATTACCAAAGCTTTTTCTACTTACTCATGTTATGGTTCTATCTGCGAGAGAAGAATATTGTGGGAGTAGAAATCTCACGCAAAATTACAGGCCCTCTTCTATGAAAGGGTTGATTTTACGTGAGTTTGCCACTTCAAAATTACTCTGTATGCAAATGATTATCTGCAGATGTGTTTAAGTGGACTCAGTGTCAGAACCAGCTGTTAGTGCTGTGTTATGACAATGGGCAGGACCACAGAAAAATTGTCACACAAACCTTGACAAATAGAGGAGAAACCAAAAAGCAAGTTATTGTCGAAGGCTTTCACGGTCAGAGTTCATTGGTTCTTGTAGGTTATCCGGGCTGTGTAACCGTGGTCTTGGAATTTTCTTTCCTGACGTTTCGCCAGCAACTGTGGCAGGCATCTTCAGAGTAGTAACACTGAAGGACAGTGTCTCTCAGTGTCAAGGGTGTAGGAAGAGTAATATATAGTCAGAAAGGGGTTGGGTTTGAGCTGAGTATTGTCCTGCAAAAGTATTGTCCTGTAAGTATCAAGATAATGTGCTAATGAGGATATGGTATGTTAATATGGAACCATTGTATCCTGAAGTGATCTGTTAACAGATCACTTCAGGATACAAAGGTTCCATATTAACATACCATACCCTCATTAGCACATTATCTTGATACTTACAGAACAATACTTTTGCAGGACAATACTCAGCTCAAACCCAACCCCTTTCTGACTATATATTACTCTTCCTACACCCTTGACACTGAGAGACACTGTCCTTCAGTGTTACTATTCTGAAGATGCCTGCCACAGTTGCTGGCGAAACGTCAGGAAAGAAAATTCCAAGACCACGGTTACACAGCCCGGATAACCTACAAGAACCAAAAAGCAAGTTGTCTAACAAGAGTTATTTCCAGGATGCATACACTGACTTACTGTTTATGCTGGTGAAACCACAACAAGGATCAATAAAATACATGACATTTATGGAATGACTTATAGTATGACATGACCAAAGCTGGATTCAGCACCCTCCCATTTTAAAAGTCTGTTTGCTGTTCAGAAACATTACCTTCAAGATGCTTTGGCACTGGGAAAAGTCACTATTGGGATGGCTATTCTCATACAGCTTCTTTAAGAGTAAAGGAATCCCATTCCACTTTGCTTGTTTGTCTCTTTCCTTTAACAAAGTTTCTGCAATCTACAGGAGAGGAAGAGATAGGTAAATTCATGCCACACAAGGAAATTGGTCACTATGCTTCTGTACTGTGAGCTCGTGGGATGTTATATATTCATTACTACAGTAATCAAGGAAAAACAGATTATTCAGCTTTTAACTAAAATTATCAGAAGCCCTCACCAGAGTACAGAAATTCAAGCTGGAATTCTGAATCTATTTTGTGTATATTTGGTTTTAAATTGGCATGATGAGATTAAGAGATCCAAAACTGGGCAAAACTGGCCCTTAAAAATTATATACACAGACATATTTGTGTCCAAGTATCAAACACTACTTCCAGTCTACTCTGTTCAGTCAGGATGTACAGATACTTTTCTTTTACACAAAAGCATCTTTGAAGCTATCTACATATTATTAAAACCATGTCCTATCAAGCATGAGGAACTAAATTTTGTTTCCGAGGTAAAAACACCCATTCAGCCTATTACCTGGTAAGTCTACTTTCACTAACAGATTTACTGGGGGCATACTGGGGAAAAATCCAGTGATTTATTCATATGGATGCTGCCTGCACAATTTGGTCTGTCAATTCTTGCTTGAAAAGCTCAATCTCACAGTTTACCATCCACTGGGTGTATTTTGCCCACCCAAATAGATCCAGCACATAGAATCAATTTAACCTATGTTTTCCATTGGGAGATTTCCAGGACTAGCGTAGGCTACACTTAAGTATTGGCGCTCCCTTATTCGCAATATACTTTCTAAAGACAAATATTTCTTGTTACTGTTCTTTCATCTAAATTGTTAAAAAACAGAGGGACAAGGAGAATATATTTAAATAAGGATTGTAATTACAGTAGTCCAAAATACAGCAACTAACAATAAGTCATAACTATGAGTTGTGCCAATATTCCAAATTACATTATATGCTAGGGGAAAAGGTTTTCTGTAATAAGTATCCTGATAAAGTATGTGTGAGAATTAGAATACTGTCAGTAGTAAAGAGAACATTTCACAGGAATTTGCAGAACATCTATGAATTTAACAATGATTATCTATGAATTAGAGTATTACATAGATGGACAAAAAATGTAGTCTATGTTTCTTCCACAGTATATAACTGCAATCTTAAATAGCCAAGTTCTAAAATGCACATTCCATCTTACAGGCCAAAACAAAAAGTCAGAGCTGTAATGCCTCCTTCTTCTTGTTCCGGAATCACTGTTGTGCTTTAGGTTTTCCAGCCTGATCTCCATTCTTTCATTTGAACAGACATTTTTCAATTACTTATAAATCATTTTTACAATTCTCTTCTCTCTCTTCCCAACCAGCGTGGTGTAGTGGTTAAGAGCCAGCGTGGTTTAGTGGTTAAGAGCGGTGGTTTGGAGCGGTGGACTCTGATCTGGAGAACCAGGTTTGATTCCCCACTCCGCCACATGAGCGCCTGAGGCTAATCTGGTGAACTGGATTTGTTTCCCCACTCCTACACACAAAGCCAGCTGGGTGACCTTGGGCAAGTTACAGTTCTGTTGAGAGCTCTCCCAGCCCCACCTACCTCACAGGGTGTCTGTTGTGGGGAGGGGAAGGGAAAGTGATTGTAAGCCGGTTTGAGTCTCCCTTAAATGGTAGAGAAAGTTGGCATATAAAAACCAACTCTTCTTCAACCAATAGGAACTTTACAACTAGAAATATCAACTCATGCTTTTATAATGGATTAATACGCAATAGTATGATTTGTTGCCAAATTGGTCCCACAGAACAATGCCTGTGTATTATGTCTGTCTTCAAAGTGCATAAACGACCAAGAAAACATGTAGCAAAGCAAACATTTTCATCACAAAGGACTGAAAGTCAGCTACAGTAAAACCACAGAGTAGGAACAGATGAAGAGGTAAGATAAGATACTATTAACTAAAATATACACATGCCATACTTCTCGGAACAAATGCAAAAACCAGCTAGCATTCTGGTATAGCAAACTTCTCCATCCCCAAGCAGTGTTTATGTACTGCAAGGATCTCAAATAATTAATCTTCTAGGAAGGTTTCTTTCATTTTTTGTGGCTTCTATGTTCAGAAAATAGGCTTGATCTAATGCTAGTCATTGTACCACAAGAATGGGAAAGTTGCTTTTTTTTCTCTCGTAGCAGGCAAGATTTAAAATCTGCAGTTGTCATGCATGTGAAATCCAAATACAAAGAGGCTTCTGTATTCTAAGCCTGGCTAAACAGCACAGCCTTAATTACAACATCTATTTAGTGCTGAACAGATTTCAAAAGCTTGCAGCAAAGGGCCACTGGTATTTCTTCAGACATTTTGAGGCTTGTAACAAGACAATTATGCTTCTACTCTACAGAAAGTTCTTTTTGGTAGGCATACCCCTTAATTCAGGTATATTTGAAGTTTACATCTGTAATGCACAACTCTGCATTCTGACATAAGAAGCCAGTAATTCAGCAGGCGCCTACCAAAAAGGCCTTCCTTCCCAAGCCTTGCCCTCTGAGGTGGGTGGCAAGAGGAGGGAGGGCTTTCTCAGTGGTGATGATGCCTCTCTTTTGGAATGCCCTTCCCCTTGAATCTCAACCTGGCACCTACGTTACTGATCCTGAAGTGCCAGGCCAAAACATTTTTCCTTACCCAAGCTTTTCACTAAAGGGTTTTTATCTTTTTAGCTGTTTTTACAGTTTGCTTGTAGCCCAAGGGCTGCTTTGTGAATATCATTTTAGGCTCCTGAATGTTGATTTAGGGTGCTTTTATGTTTTTTATACAGTACTGGTAATTTTATAGCGGTTTTTACAGTTTGTAGGGGGCTTACCTCTGGAGAAGCTACACGTATGTTTCTTCCACTAAATGTAGTGCTAGTCAGATTTTAAGATGTAGTTTTCCAAAATATTTCATCTTCTAGTCCAGTGATGGTGAACCTTGACCGAGTGCCCAAACTGCAACCCAAAACCCACTTATTTATCGCCAAGTGCCAACACGGCAATTTAACCTGAATACTGAGATTTTAATTAGCTTAAACGATTAACAACTTCCTCGTTGTTCTCCAGCATGATGTAGTGGTTAAGGTGTCAGACTACGATCTGAGAAACCCAGGTTCAAATCCCTGCTCTACCATGGAAACTTGCCGGGTGACCCTGGCCCAGTAACACACTCTCAGCCTTGACCCTGGCAAGTATTTGGATGGGAGACCACCAAGGAATATCAGGGTGGTGATGCGGAGGCTGGCAATGGCAAACCACCTCTGAATGTCTCTTGCCTTGAAAACCCCACCAGGCATAAGTCAGATGTGACTTGACAGCAAAACACATGCACACAACTGACTTGTCTATTGCTGAACTTATAAAGCTTAGCTCACTTGTCTGGCTAGAACACATTTATCCCACTCTTACCACAAAACTGCAAATGATGACCTTGGCTACACACACGGTGTCTCTTGCTATCTCTGAGGAGTGTTGTAAGGATAAAACTGAGGCTAACTAAGTGAGCCACCCTTAGCTTCATGGAGAAAGAGTAGCAAAAAAAATGTGGAATGGATTTTCCAGTAAGTTTTCTGAGCCTAGCTACATTATTCTGGGATTGGAATGGCAGCCCCCAGAGTGTAATGACAGCCTCTGGGACTAGCAGAAGTGTTCTGGGACTGGAATGACCGGGCTGTCATTCCACTCTGGGGGCTGTCATTCCAGTCCCAGAATACTTCTGCTAGTCCCAGGGGCTGTCATTCCACTCCTGGGGCTGTCACTGCAGTTGCAGAATCATTCTCCTAATCTCAGGGGCTGTCATTCCACTCCAAGGCTAGTCATTCCAGTCGCAGAACACTTCTACTAGTCCTGGCAGCTGTCATTCCAGTCGCAGAGTAATGTAGCTAGGCCCAGAGACCTTAATGGAATATCCATGCCACATTTTCTTTGCAATTTTTTGTGCTGTAAACTATTTCAAAGGAGTGCATGCAAGTCAATGGGCAATCCTGGCTCCCATTATCTACAATAGGCTGTGCAGCCTCTCCCACTGTTTCAAATGGGCAATCCTCTCATTCATTTTAATACATCCCTTTTCCCAAGCCAGCCAAGGCCAGTGCCTGCCTCTCCTGTGGGTGAGTAAAGGGCAGCTCCTGCCTCTTGCCCAGCCCAGGCTGGGTGGAAAGAAAAGGGAGAACTCTCCTCTCCCCATCCCCCGCCACTGCCAGGCTGGAGGGTGAGAGACTCAAAATGGATAAAAGGAAGTATTTCTTTACACAACACATAGTTAAATTGTGGAACTCCCTTCCCCAGGATGTGGTGATGGCTGCCAACTTGGAAGGCTTTAAGAGGGGAGTGGACATGTTCATGGAGGAGAGGGGTATTCATGACTACTAGTCAAAATGGATACTAGTCATGATGGATACCTATTCTCTCCAGGATCAGAGGAGAGAATTCCAGCCCAGGCTGGGAGGAAAGAAAATGGGGTGGGGGGTGGGGAGAGAAGAGATGCACTTGGAAACACAGCAGGCTCCAGGTCGGGAGAACTACCCTCCCCCTCCAACTAAGGAAAGTTGCTGCTTCTTTCCAGCCCAGGCTGGGAGGAAAGAAAACGGGGGTGGGGGAAGAGATGCACCTGGAAACACAGCAGACTCCAGGTCGGGAGAACTACCCTCTCCCTCCAACTAAGGAAAGTACCTTCTTCTTTCCAGCCCCCCTCCAACTAAGGAAAGTACCTTCTTCTTTCCAGCCCAGGCTGGGAGGAAAGAAACGGGGGGGGGGGGGAAGGAAAGGAACGGGGGGGGGGGAGAAGAGATGCACTTGGGCCATTTATTCATGGAAGGTTTTGCATTGGATTTGCCACTCTTTAGATGCACTTTTTCCCCATCCATGTTCTCAAAACTCAACAATAAGCCACCATGCAGAGTTTTGAGAATTCAGATGTGGAAAATGTGCATCTACAGAGTGACAAATCCAATGCAAAACCTTCCATGAATAAATGGCCTTGGACACACCACAGGCTCCAGGTCGGGAGAACTACCCTCTCCCTCCAACTAAGGAAAGTTGCTGCTTCGTTTCCAGCCCAGGCTGGGAGGAAAGGAAACGGGGGCGGGGGAAGAGATGCACTTGGAAACACAGCAGACTCCAGTCCCGGTCGGGAGAACTACCCCGGGGACTCGGGGAGGGAGGCGGACTCGGGTTAAGAGGAGCAACGTACCAACCTACCTCCTCCTCTAGCGACTAGCAAGCCAACAGTGGAGGCCAGCCATGTGCGGCCGCTTTTAAGGAGGCCGCTCTGTGTTGGCCTCCATAGTCTGGTGTACCATAGAGACTATGGAGGCAAAATTATAGAGCGTCGCCATTTTTTTCTCTCCTGCTGGAAGTTTTTCAGCAGCCGGCAGAGGAAGCTAATAGTGGCGGGGAGTCCAGGGAATGCAGCGGGGAGTCCAGGGAAGGGGGGGGGGCGGCTTTGAACCGCTCCGTGCTGCCTGCAGGCAATGCAGAGCGGTTCAAAGCCGGCGGCAGGGAGTCCAGGGAAGGGGGGGCAACTTACCCGCACGTGCCCACAGAGATGGCTCGGCGTGCCAAGTCCGGCACGCGTGCCATAGGTTCGCCAACACGGTTCTAGTCCAACATTGTGGTGTATTGTAAAGGCAAATGCTACAGATCAACAAAGCAGAGAAAAACTATACAATTTAACAAGGAAAGAAGATTTCACTATACATTTTCAATAGCATAGGCAGAGATGTGAAGGCCCAGAAAAAATCTGAGGAAAAAACTCCTATTTCCTATGGAAAAATGGGAAATTTTGGGGGGTACTGAAAAAAACCTATGAAATATTTTCTCTTTTAGAACGAGTGTAATGCTTTTAAAGACAATGTGGGCATGCTGTAGACATACACAGCTCTTAAATCCAAGATGCAGGTCTCCACCTTGGAGGATACCTAATCTTCATGCGGAGACCATGCACAGCTTTCACCTGTTGCATACCTTCTGTTGCCCTTTTGACCTGACTTGTGGTTCACTTTGCAGCTGACTTTTTCACCTCTCCCTCAAACCACTGGGGGACATACATCCACTGACTGGATAAAAAACAGCTTATTGCCGTAACTTGCTGGAGCGAAAAAAATCAGAAGCAGGTGGAGCAACAACTGCACCAAAGCCTCAGAGGAAAACTGAAAGTTCCATTGAGAACTGAGCTCTCTCTAACCAGGTAGCAGAAATTAAGCAACCTGTGCTAAGACAGCATAGGGTGCATCAGCTTGCAGTTTTTCTTTCAAGTATTGGGTATATTTACAATTTTTCAATGTTGAAAACTAAGGCATATATAAGAAATTCCAGAAATATGTCAAATATTGCAATTGTATATGCTAAGTTATACATAATGCATGTTATATTGTTAAAGCATTAAAATTAGTTTAGGTTTGATACTACAGTAAGTATTGCATATTTTTAAATTTTCCCTAACATATCTGTCCCTGTCCCCCTCCCCAAAAAACTATTTTCCCCCATGGTTTCAAAATTTCCAGAAATTTTATATCTCTAAGTGTAGGGAAGGAAGTATCTATCACACCCCTCAACTCCAGAATATCACAAAGTGTACATCATTACAATCATGTTTACCTATAATCACCCCCCATTTCACCTCTGCATTCTAAGCATGCACAAAGAGGCATATTACAGAAAACTCTGGGACCAGTATTTCCCACTCACACGAAGAGAAAGGAATAATCTGTAAAAGATGCCATCCCCAAGCATATTAAGGTAACAGAGTTTTCCATTTGTATAGGAGCCATTCATTTAACTGCCTGACCCCAAGCCCTTCTCTTATGTGTCATACTGCCCCCCAGCACCAATCCTGGGTAGGGATAAAAATTTCCAGAGGTGTTGAAGCTACAGGAAAAAGTTGGCTTTTTTGTTGTCCCTCCTGAAAAAACAGTAATTTCGGAGGAAATATCAATAGATGTAAAGCTTTCCTGTCAAACTTACTTGTTTCATTGATTTAAACACATATAACGAATCATTCATAACTTTGCATATGCAATTGTATTGTTTGACATATTTATGGAATTTTAAAGTTTCACTATCTTCATTTTCTAAAGGAAAAATTGCAAGTGTACCCCATGCTAGAGACAGAGTTGCAAACTTTTGCACCCTATGCTACCATAGTACACATATCTTAAATTTTTGTCATCTGAGAGGTAGGGAGGAAAGGCAGAAAACAAATTCGGCAGGAAACAAAAGAAAGTCTATTATTTGAACAGAAACTCATAGGAAAGATTACCAGGATGTTTGGATATCAAGCTAAACTGTGTAACACTGAAAACAGTAAACTCTGTAATAATGTATCATTCAAAGCAGCTTACCAAAATACAAACATTTAATTGTTTTATTTATTAATTTATGTACATTATTTATACACAGGGACTGAAAGTAGATTATACATACTGAGTTAGTACAACCAACAAAATGGGACCTTGCAATAACCAATGCATTAGGAACCACCAGAAGGAATTGAAGCATATTATTAACAAGACACATTAAGCCACACAAAAATCACATAATAGGATCCTACTGACAATAAGCCATACACAGCAGTATAAACCACAGTCTCTAGTCATTTATTCAAGTAAGTTTGTGAACCATTTTGTACAGTGTAACACTATTAACTGCACAGAAAAGCCCTCTTGAAAAATTTAGCTTTGCATAGTTTGCAGAAAGCCAGGAGAGCGGGAGCTTTCATGTCCTCCTCTAGCAGGCCGCTCCATAAGGTGGGAGCCACAGCAGAGAAAGCATGGGCACAGACAGTTGTTGAGTTTGCCCAGTTGCAGGTTTGTACCCACAGAAGCCCCTGCTGACATAGGCAAAGCTGTCACGGTGGAGCACAGAGGAAGAGCCAGTCCGCAAATAGGAGGGACCAAGGCCATGAAGGCATGTGATAGCCAATACCTTAAACTGAGCTCAGTAACAAATGGGCAGCCAATGGAGTGTCTGCAAAATGGGAGTTATATGCATGCTCCATATAGCTACTGCTAACAACCGAGCTGCGGCACTCTGGACCAGTGAGGGGAGACCAATGTACAGTGCATCACAGTAGTCTAGTCTTGATGTTACTGCGGTGTGGATCCTGGTGGCCAGATCCGTCGTATCAAGGTAAGGGGCCATTTTACGGGCTAGGCTGCTGAGTTGGTAGTAAGCATTTTTTGCAGCTGCATTAACTTCTCCAGTAATAAAGCTGGATTCAGTATAACCCCAAGGCTTTTAACTGAGCCATTAAGGGTCAGCTGAACTCCAACAAAGGTGGAGAACACAATGTCCTTCAAGACCTCCACCTTCCCAACCAACATTAACTCAGTCTTTTCAGGGTTTCGTTTTAATTTGTTCGCTTTTAGCCAGTTTACCACCGTGGCCAGGCAGTGGCTCAGGACCTCTATTCTACCACATCACCAGGAAATCTGAATAAGGATCTATAGAGCTGAGCATTGTCAACATATTGATGACAACCAACCCCCAAACTATGAATGGTTTGTCCTAAGGTCTTTACATAGATTGAAAAGCATGGGAGATAGAACTGTGCCCTGTGGAACCCCACAACATAGATCCCATACTGATGACAACTGGTTTCCAACAGAGGCCATCAACTAAAGCTATTAGAGCTGTCTCTGTCCCACAGCCTGGCCTGAAGCCAAACTGAAACGGGTCTAGAGCAGATGAGTTATATGTGAAGTTGGAATTTTTTGCCTCAATACGCACCACTTTACACATGCTCACATTGAATCTCATTTGCCATTTTAATAACCACTCTTCCAGTTTGTAGAGATCCTTTTGGAGCTCTTCACAGTTCGATTTTGTTTTAACCACCCTAAATAATTTGGTGTCACCTGCAAACTTGGCCACTTCATTGTTCACCCCCAGCTCCAGTTTATTGATGAACAGGTTGAAAAGCACTGGTCCCAACACAGATCCCTGAGGGACCCCACCGCTCACATCCCTCCATTGGGAGAACTGACCATTGATTCCTATTCTCTACTTCCTATTTTTCAGCCAGCTCTCAATCCATAAGAGGATTTACACAGCACTTTACACACACACAATTTATAGATGGTGTTTAAAGTAGCAGACAGATAACATCCTCTTTGAGTTGCTGAGGGAAGGTCCCCTGAGTTGGTGACCAATTTATAATAGATACTAAGGGTTTGCTGATGTGGTTTTTATATGATTTTAGCAACCAGGATGGGCAAGGATCCAGGGTACAAGTAGTGGCCTCCACAGATCCCAGGATTTTGTCCACATCCATCATGGAAACTGGGTCAAAATGATCCATAAATAGCCCAGGCCGTGTTATTAGGCCTTTCTTCTTGTATACCTATGTTACATCCAGTTCAGTGCATGTTATTGCCAAAATTATTTACATTTAAACAAAAATATTCTTGAAAACGAATATGTATACAGCAGAAGAGGGTTTTCCCCCCCAGTGTTTTGTCAGTGTTCCCACAGTTTTTCCAATTTTTCCATTAAAACATTGATATACATTTGGAAATAGTGAAATGCTTTCTAAGGTTTTGCTCACTCTGAAAAAGAAAACATTTCACAAGAGGGTTTTTCTCTCCATGCTCCCTCAAATGTCCCAATTTCTCTATTGGAAAAACTGGAAAAGTCCTCAGACTTTTTAATGCTATCCACTTTGAAAATGGAAATCCTTGTCTTAAGAAGCATTTTACTCATTCTAAAACAGAAAATGTTTTACAGGCTCTCTAAAAAAGCACTTTTCTAAATTTTCCATTTTTTCCATCCTGAAAATAAAAAAAAACTACGGTGACTGAGCAAAATCAATGCTTTAGTCTCTTTCTTCTTTCCTGGATGTTGCAACATAGTTGTGACAAGAACCTTCTACTTCAATAATAAACCTCTACTGGTTATATTTTACTGAAGTATCAGGGTACAACATATATAGAGCGCTTTTGGCTACTAGAGTCCTTTTTTTTTCAGTTCCCACAGTCTTCTTGACTTTTTAGGATGTAACAAGGTCACGTGAGCTGCTAAAAAGGACTCCGGTAGCCCAGTTTCCCATCCTAATTCTAAACACTTCACTGATCAAGCAGGAAATACATGCAAGAACACAAAAGTGAAAGCCTGTATGAGAACCAGGTGGGAAGCTTGACCAGAATAATGTTGCCTTGCTCACTCTGCTATACTTTAAGAGCTGTAACAAACCAGAGTTCCTCAAGAAGAGCTTTTACAGAAAGCTACTGAAGAAACACAATCTGTGAGTTTGTGCCCAACTCTTTGTTGGATTAAGGCCTCAAAGTGTACACTGTATTTTAAAGCACCATATACAGTATGATACTTCAATAAGCTAACAGCCAAGGCACTTCATATACATCAATATTGCTCCCTTGCAACCTGCCAAATGTCAGGCAGGAACTACAACTCCATCAGTTACCAAATATGGGCTACATCTAGCCCATCTATGATGTGTACAGATGTGTGTGTGTGAACACCGTGTCATACTTCCAGCAAAACCCATTGAAATGAAACTCTTTATACTGCCTCTCAACAGCTAGGACCAGACTCAACTCTTTTGAGTCTCCCAACTTCATTCTTAAGTTAACAAAAGCTTCTGTTTGTCACACTCCCCCACCAAACTTCATTGCATGCTGCTCGGGCTATAAATATATCTGCCCAATGGTCAAACACGTCATGCATCTCACGAAGTGAGTGCTGACTCACAAAAAAAACTTGCACAGAAACGAATGTGGTTAGCCTTTTAAGGTGCCACTGGACAACCAGTTTTCTTTTTTTGCGGCAACAAGTCCAGAATCAGCTGCTTCAGAAGGCACCAAAGCTCCCTAGCAGGCCAGGAGCTGTCAGACCGTGGCGGTTGCTGAGAATGGGTCAAAAGTTACAGAACTGAAAACAAAGTAGACCTCAGTGGCCACACCGGCCCTCCGCGGAGAGCCCCGGAAACCGGAAGATGAGAGGTGCCAGAGTTCCCGGGGATCCTATGGCATGGCCCTGATTTCTGCAACCGATCTTTCCTGGGGTGATTCACAGTGGGTAGCTGTGTTAGTCTGCAGTAGTAGAAAAGAGCAAGAGTCCAGTAGCACCTTAAAGGCTAACAAAAATATTTTCTGGCAGGGTAGGAGCTTTCGTGAGCCACAGCTTTCGTGAGCCAGTAGCACCTTAAAGACTAACAAAAATATTTTCTGGCAGGGTAGGAGCTTTCGCTGTAGCTCACGAAAGCTCATACCCTGCCAGAAAATATTTTTGTTAGTCTTTAAGGTGCTACTGGACTCTTGCTCTTTTCTACTAGTCTAGAGAAGATAGCTCCTACCCTGCCAGAAAATATTTTTTGTTAGTCTTTCAGGTGCTACTGGTCTCTTGCTCTTTCCTGGGGTGGGGTGGGGGCTTTTCCTCCTCCCCTCCTTTGCTGTTGTATGGACCAGCGCCGTAAAAACGAAGCGCCAGCCTGCAAAACCGGCGAGCAAGAGGCAGCCGCCCCCACCTCACCGCCGGAAGAGGAGCGCGGCTCGGCCTCTGCCGCCCCTTCCCCCCACTCGGCCCAGCCGTCCCAGCACCTAACCCAACACAACCCAGCCTCGAGGGGGGGGCTTCCGGAGCCTCTCCCCCCCCCACAAACCAGCCCCAGCTGCACCGTACCTGCGCCCCCCGCGTCAGGCCCCGGCCGCTGAGCTGCGCGTGCCGGAGCTGGGCCAGGATGTTGGCCACCCCCCGGCGGGCTCCACGCCGGCCGGTCCCGCCGAGCACGAGGCCCGTCGCCGCCGTTGCTGCTGGCACTGGCGGCGCTCCTGCTGCTGCTGCTCCTCCTACCGCGGCCGCCATCGCTGCCTCCTGCCCCTGGACGGAGACAAACAGGAAGCGCCCCTCCTCCCAGCGCTTTGTGCCCGAATCGCCTCCCCGGGTCGCGCCACAGCGCCACCCGCAGGCCGGCTGCGCGCAAGGCCGCCTCCCGCCCTTTTCCGATTGGTGGGAGAATGGGGACGGGAAAGAAGGACGGGCGCCGGGCTTCCCAAGGGGCCGATGGGAAGTGTAGTCTTGGCGCGGCCGCCGCTCTAAGGAGGGAAGCGAAAAGACACGCTGGGTCGCGGCAACGCGGAACGTGGGGCTGTCATTCCTCTCCGCGTCGAAAGGCAGGACTTCCGGTGTGTTGTGATCCGTGTCTTATAAATGATTGCACGTGGGCTCTTAAAAAAAAAAAAAAAAAGAGAGCGAGATCACGAAATTAATGAACAGGGGTCTATTAATCTTCATCATAAACGATTTATTAATAGTTACGGATTCCGTGGACTGCCAAAAAAACAAATCAGTGGGTTCTAGATCAAATCAAGCCTGAACTGACCCTAGAAGATAAAATGACTAAACTGAGGCTGTCGTGTTTTGGTCACGTCATGAGACGACAAGAGTCACTGGAAAAGACCGTCATGCTAGGAAAAGTTGAGGGGAGCAGGAAAAGAGGAAGACCCAGCAAGAGGTGGATGGACTCAATCAAGGAAGCCACAGCCCTCAATTTGCAAGGCTGTCAAGGCTGTCTGAGCAAGGCTGTCAAAGATAGGACATTTTGGAGGACTTTCATTCATAGGGTCGCCATGAGTCGGAAGCGACTTGATGGCACTTAACACACACACACACACACAGTTCTGAGAGTTCATAGGATGAGAGCCTTAGTCTGCCGTAATGAATTAGTACGTATTACTTGGCCTTGACCTGCATGACACAGGCTAGCCCGATTTCGTCAAATCTCAGAAGCTAAGCAGGGTTGGCCCTGATCAGTATTTGGGATGGGAGACCACCAAGGAAGTCCAGGGTTGCTTTGCAGAGGAAGGCAATGGCAAGCCATTTATGAACGTTTCTTGCCTTGAAAACCACATGGGGTCGCTGTAGGTCATCTGCAACTTGACGGCTCTTTACGCATTACTTGATTTTGAATTTTACTTCATCACCAAACTCTATCAGCAAAAGCATCTAGTGCTCAGCTCTGAGGTTTAAGCGAGTCACGCTGATTTGAATCCAGTAGCACCTTAGAGACCAACAAGAGTTTCAGGGTATAAGCTTTCCAGAGTCAAAGCTCCCTTCGTCAGACACAGTAGAGTATGTCTGTAAGGTGCTAGGGTACTCAAATCTAACTGTTCTACTGCAGAACAAAGCATAGCTACCCTTGGAAACTGATTCACACTGTATTGGATTTAGGCTATGACATTTCAAAATTAAAACTTTGGAGAAAGGTTTATACACTGATGCTGATAGTCTATCCTCTTGTGAAATTTCCATTCATTCACAGTACAGACAACATGGCACTATAGGCCTTGTTCTCCAGCGTGCAAGGGCTGTGAACTTGCAAAGTGCTTTCAAAAGAATCCTCCTTGTTCAGCTTCTCACATCCAGCATTCTGGAAGCTGCTTAGAGGTGACTCTTAAGTATTATGCTGATAAAGGGGCAAAACCAAAACATAACAAAAAAGGAATTGCCATTTAGCAGAATGTATTCCATAATTCTAAATGTTGTATGGAGGCATGGTGAAGGTTATAATGGGATTTGTCCCAGAAGCCTGAAACAACCTGGATTCTAGCAATTTTGGTGGTATAGCCAGATCAATTTGGCTGCAGAATTCTGCCAACCTGGCTAGAGCTGGAACGGATCCTAATCAAACCAGACCCCATTAGCCAGCCTATAGGCCTTTAGAACGACTATGGAATGACATCAGCACAAATACACAGGTAAGGAGCCCCTGTAATCTGGGAGGGCAAGAAAGAGGCCCTGAACATTGGCAAATCCTAGACTATAGCAAAGTCTGGTAATTCTTCCTTGAACTCTGCAGGCCAGTTTGTACCTCCAAGAGAGGTAGGTTATTACATGCAGTGGTCTTGAACTCACCCTTCCTGGATGCACCTTAAACTGCTCTTGAATTTCACTGCAAACATCATGACGAGAAGGAACATCAGAATACACTGGTGGAATTACTTACTTCTCTCAGAAGAATGAATAAACAGAAGGGCCCTTTGTGCAATTCAAGTTACATATCTACAAATGAGAGCTTTCTTCCTTTTTCAGGGTAGGCTGTATTGTTAGAATGAAAAGGTGGGTTGTGTATGTTGGGACAGCCCCATAAAAACAGCCTCATCTCTGACGAGTCCACACCCTTTCTAGCAGCTTATTTCCTGTATATGAACATATTTGGTGCTTTCCTCTACTTTGGCATTAAACAAAAGCTAGCATTTCAGGCAGAGACTCACCTAGTTTAAAAAAATAACTTGGATGAATGGAATTGCAACATAAAATGTGTGGTCTCCTGTCAGTTTGGGGACCAGGAACACATTATACCAGCTGCATCATCTGAACTCTTCTAGTGTTTGGGAAATTCCACATTTTAAGTCAAAGCTTCATTTATTTACGTTTCCTCTTTAATAACAAGAAGGCCCACCTTTCTACCTTGTGCAATGCCTTTTTGTCTTAGCATTAGAAGAATGCCCTGAATGGTATAAACAGCATCAACCACTGCCAGTTGTGGAATGAGGTGAAGACTGCCATTGCCATCTACAAGAATGACCAAATAGGAATCAGAAGTCACTATTTTGTCCTACTTGGGAAGTCCCAAGGTAACAATTACCTCTTTCCAATTTCCACACTAGGAATGAGAAGAACAATTTGAAAATGATTTCATACCCTCAAAGCACTTTGAATAATGTAATTTCAATTGCTGTTAGACGAGCCCTGTAACAAGGAACATCTGTTGGACCAGCCTAGGTTGAGCATTCTAACTAGAACTTAATTCAGGCACATACACTTGGGCTATTGGTTACTCATTCCCGTTAGAGCCAGCATCCACAATCTGGCAAATTGCTCTGAACGCTTACTTTCCAAAGTGTGTTTCACCAGAATGTTTTCTTGCAATATTTTTTTAGGAATTAGTGAGACCAGAGATATTTTTGTTCTGGATATTATATCCTGAGATATTATCATAATTACTAATTTCAGACTGAACTTCCTTCTTGGTCCTTGTTTGTCTAGGATTAAGAGAGCACAAACTTTCTGATAAAGAGGAAGGAAGCATTTTTTTTAAAAAAAGAGGCATATGTTAAGGGCTGAGACAATCTGAGAACTGCAGAGTGATATAGGAAGTGTCTCACGACACTTTTTTTTGTTGCTCTCCTCTTCCCACTTTCTAAAGTGCAGGTACATCAGTTTAGGACTTACCACATTTTGAAAAACTACGTATCTTAGAAGTATACGCTATAGATATTACTAAGGAAACAGCAAGAGGAAGTTCAAATAAAATATATGTTTATTGAATTCAGAAACTGAATCAATTAAGAAGAAAAATAAATCATGTGTTATCCAAGAAGACCTGCCCTAAAACTGCTAATTTTGAGTTAAAGGGTTGACTGGGGCAGCTCAATAGGGGCATTCTTCTTTCCTTCTGTTTAGAGTTCATTTGCTCCTTACAGCGTTCAGAGGAAGGGTTTACAGAGTCTTTCTGCCCTTCCCCTCCTCTTTTATCGGACGTTCTCCTCAACGTGAACTTCTTGCTTCTCTGCAGAGAATAGAATTCCCGCATTAAATCTTCCACTTCCCACTGCTCTTCCTTTTGTTTCCTGCAACAGTGCAGGGCAGCTGGGTCTATTGGATGAGCTTCCGTATTGAAGATGTATCCACCAGCACCCAGAACACATTCACCATATGGTGTCAGCACGACATCAAAGGACGACCCATTGTTATGAATAAAGTTATCTGAGTCAAACAGCAGATACAAATATTTCACCGTTTCGGCCAAGAAGAAGGACTCCATGCGGTTATCCAATCTGTGATCTCTCAGATCTTTGATCTAAAAGAAAGAACTAAAAGAGATCAGTGGCTATTTCAGAACCTGACAAATTGTTTCAGGAATTTTGTTACAATTTTACCCGAACAACATACAATGGGAAGAATCATGACATTAGAAACCAGCAATGCTGAATCAGAGCTGATGCTGCATTTGATCCACGGGAAACACATGAAAGAGGACAAGTGTTTGTGTTCTGTTAGTCTAATGACTGATGGTGGAAAGGGAGGCTTGAGAGGGACCCCCAACAAGCAGCAGAAAAAAATCCTTTCTTAGACTCAGCCGATCTGACCATGCTCGATCCTTTTGCTACCTTGTGGCTGGACTACTGTAATGTGCTCTACGTTGGGCTGTCCTTGAAGACAACCTGGAAGCTGCAACTGGTTCAGAATGCAAAAGCCCAATTAATGTCAGAGGCTAGCTGGCAGGAACATATCATACTTATCTGAAAAGAGCTATGTTGCCTGCCAGTTTGTTTCAGAGTCCAATTCAAGGTGCTTTAAAAGCCCTTTATGGGGCAGGACAGACATATCTAAAAGACCACCTCCTTCCATAAGTCCCTGGGGGCAACGATAGTCTTCAGGCTGCCATCTGCTGGCTGTTCCCCCACAAGGTGGCCCACCTGGCATCAGTTCGTTTTCCACTCTGTGGAACAAGCATGGGGAAGAAGTCTTCAGGTGGTGCTGCAAGGCCATTTTTATTCACCAGGGCTTTTAATAAGATATAAACTGCAGACAACTTTGGGGGGCGCGGGGGGGGGAGGAATTTTATTTTGTTTAATTGTAATGTTTTCACTGTGATGTGCAAGCTGCCTTGATCCACAAGAAAAGGTGGGATAGAGCTATTTTAGTCAATAAATAATTCAGGAGAGACACTTAACTGTTGCAAAGCCACAATCAACCTTGCTGATTTTCTCTATTGCTTCTACGACATCTCTGCCCAGCTCCAATAGGGTAGGATCTTGCGTAGCACGATATAAATACATTGCACTCTCAACTAGCTCTGAAAAATCCAAACAAATATTTATATTACACAATGTCAGCATAGCCCCCTCCCAAATGCACCCAGATAATCCACAAAGTAGTTGAGTGTGTGGGGGGGTGTCTCTTACCACCCGAAGACAATGAAGCTCCAGGTGCCCTTTTATTTGGGCCACTTTTTTTTTTTTAGCCCCCTGGCAACACCCTGCTCGTGTGGGACCTGTTCCAATATTTTAGCCAGTTGCTCTTTCCTCCCTTTGCGCACCATTTTTAAACAGAAAGAGGTCAAACTACCACTGAAATGGGAATTTGCTGTGCTTCCCCCCCCCACACACACGATGGGTTCTGCAGCCTAGACCAACAACAAAGCAAATTCAAGAAGGAAGCTACTATTGAGGCATCTGGAGTATTATTTGTTTGTATAAACCTTATACACAACAAATGCTCTATATGGATCATGTTGGCTTCATACTCACCAGGTCTAAGTGGGTATCCTTCACGTTTTTCCACTGTATAGCCCTGGGGAATGTTGTAGAACTCAGGCAGGCCACCAAACTGTCTCCAAACAGTGTAATAATTGAGGAACGTTCGCATTGCATTATCTATGTCTCCAATAAGGCTCTGGAAATAGATAGAAAAACCCAGGGAGGTAACAGTGAGAACCGATATGGTGTAGGGGTGAGGATGTCAGACTGGGGAGACTCAGGTTCAAATCACCACACAGGCATGACGCTTGCTGAGTGACCTTGCACCAGTCATTCACTAACAGTCTAAACTAAACAGTAAACATCTCTTCTAAACATAGAGATTAGTGAGCTACTAATAAAACCAGCAAGATTTGAGTCTACTGTGTCTGACAAAGGCAGCTTTGACTCTCAAAAGCTTATACCCTGAAAGTCTCGTTGGTATCGAAGGTGCTACTGGACTCAAATCTAACTGCTCTACAGCAGACCAACATGGCTACCCTTGAAAGTTAATAAAACCAATCCACAATAAATAATTACATTTTGAAAATGTGGCTTTAAAAGGGTTGGAAATTAGGGAAACTTGAGGTAGCTCAACGGCTAAACAGTCCTTTTCACATCTGAAATGTATAATCTAAACAGTGTGGGACTTCAAGATTAAGTCTAAGAAATCACTCCTTTTGTTCCTGCACAGGAATGGCTTTGTTGGATTCTCAGCAGGAATCTTGGATGACACCTCAGTTAAGACAGAGGGCAAGAATGTGCTTTCTTGCATCTTCCCTAGTACTGCTGACATGGCACAAAAACGTTTCCCAGATGTTGATACCTGCCCCCATTTCCCTTGAACATAGACTTCTGGTTGTCTATTGATGGGCCTAGAAGAGAGACCAGCAATGGGTAACATGATTTTCTTTGACAGCAGCTGTTACCTGTAAGCCAGGCCAGTAAGCCTCAAGGGACTGGAAGACTGGCATCGAGACTGTCCCTTTGTACATTTGAACCCAGAGGTACCAATCATCAAATTTTGTGTAGTTCTTTATGGCTTTGTTATAATCTACAGAAAGAAGGGAAAGTGAAAAGCAATGATAAAAAAATGGGATATGGAACATAATTTCAGAGTACAGCAAAATGAGCAGGCTTCATCTTCTCAGCTCCATAATCTTTGAAGGATTAAATTAAGGGGAATATTGTTATAATATTCTTTGACGTCTTGCAAACAGAACAGCCATACAAAGATGTTAGAACAGCGGGAAGCCTACTTGCAGGACCAGACCTTACAGTTCAGGCATTGGTGCTCAGAAAGCATCCTAAAGGCCAACAAGGGAAGCACAAGGAGGATCAGTCGTACCACAGTGAATGCTTACTGAAGTTGGTCTTACTGCTTTGAGTTCAGGTGGGGCTCTATCTCAGCAATCTGCAAGAGACTAGGCCAGGCTTCAGGACTGAGTGTGCGTTCTGGTAACAACTCCCTTTCAAAGGCTTGGATGAAGGATGGGGAGCTCTGGGGGAAAGAGGGCCAGGGTTTGAAGCTGTGGATAGGATGGTAGAGGATGGTTCCTTGCTGGATCCTAAAGCATTAAGAGACATGGGCCAGGAGATAATGCGGAGGAGCATCTTTAATGCAGATGGGTTCCTTATCCAACATCTGGATATGCTGCACTGACAGTAAATTGAACATAATATTTTTTGTATCCGAATCTTGCAAAAGCCACTGCAGCAGGAATGACAACCCGTCAGTTTCTCACCGAGGAACATGGACATCAGCTCCTCGTCCTGCAAGAGGATGGCTCCTTTAACAAGATACTCAAAGTAGGAATCTACTCCGGCTCCAATGCCAGCATCCTGAGCCACCCATTTGGCAGTTACCACATCAATGTGGTTACCCACCTGAAGGGAGGAAAAAAGAGAAAGACAATTAAAGCTCACTTATTAAGAGCTACAGTTTGCTTTTAGAATGATCCTGTATTTCTATACTGTTCAAATACAGAACCCTGCCCTCTAATATATACTAGATTTTTTAAAAACACCTAGGAAAAATGCTAACTGTATAGCCACAAACAAGTTGACTTATAGCCATTCTTAAATTTTATTTAGTAGCAAAAGTATACATTTAAAAAAAGGCTCTCAGCTCATCTAAGTTCTGTATTCTCCACAGAGATCTGAATGATAAAAATGGAACCAAATAGATAAAGAGATCAGAACTTTTTTTACTCACCAAACCAATCTCAGACCGATTTTTCCAAAGGGTCTTAAGAGCTTTTCTGGCAACATCTTCAAATACTGGATCACCCGTAAGATGACTCAAAGTAGCAAATTCTACTATAAATGTACCGATGCCAGCAGTGCAAGTCACCGGGGTCTCTCCAGGGTTGACTCCATGTAACAAATTAATTGTCCCGTATGGCATTCCAGTTGGGGTCTGAAAAGCTGGAGAACAAATAAACCTATCAATGCCCCCGTGGTTGTAGAGAAAAGCTTGAAGCCACATGCCAAGGGGTATTCAGCATAGCCATTCCTTTTCCAGAGCCTGACTGAGATAAGTGCTATTTAATTTGGGGAGAGCGGTATAGTGGCCAAGTTGGCAAGTAATACCAAATTATTCAGGATGGTGAAAACCAAGGAGGATTGTGAAGCACTTCAGGAGGATGTCTCTAAACTAGCTGAGTGGCCAACCATGTGGCAAATGAAGTACAGTGTTCATAAGTGTAAGCCTAAACTGATATGCAAAGGAGCACAAAATTCTATCTTTACATATATGCTGCTGGGGTCTGAACTGGCTGAGACTGAGAAGGAAAAAGATCTTGGGGCTGTAGTGGATAGCTTGATAAAAAATGTCAAAGTGTGTGGCAGCAGTGGAAAAAGGCAAACTCCATGCGGGGGATTATTAGGAAAGGGACTGAATTAAAACTGTCCATGGTATAATGCCTGTGTAAAGAGCTATGGCGCAGCCTTATTTGGAATACTGTGTGCAGTTCTAGTCAGTGTATCTCAAAAAGGATATTGCAGAGCTGGAAAAAGTACACAAGGAGGCAACCAAATGATTAAAGGGTTCGACCTCCTTTCTTAGGAGGAAAGTCTGGGACTTCTCAGTTTTGAGAAGAGGCAACTAAGGAAGGACATGCTAGAGGTTTATAAAATTATGCACAGGAAAGAGAAAGTAGATAGAACTTTTTCTCCTTCTCCCATAATACTACAACTCATGGCACTCAATGAAGGTGATCAGCAATACTTTCAGGATAGGCAAAAGGAAATACTTATTTACTCAATGAGTGATTAAATTGTGGAACTCACTGCCAGTGAATGGTCATGGATATTGATTGCTTCAAGAGAAAATTAGACACATTCATGGAGGAGAGGTCCATCAATAGCTACTACCCATGGTGACTGAAGGGAGCCTCCATATGCAGAGGCAGCAAGTCTCTAAATACTAGTGCTAGAAGGCAGCCTCAGGGGAAGGCCATGGCCTTTGTGCCTTGTTTGCTGGCCTTCCAGGGGAACTAGTTGGCTGCTGTGTGAAACAGGATGCTGGACTAGAATGACCATTGGTCAGATCCAGCAGGGCTCCTCTTGAGTTCTTAAAGTCCATGGGTTTATTCAAAAGTTAGCCCTGTAATTTCCTTTCTGTTTCTTCGTTTATACCCTAACAAGTTATTTATCTTGGTCACAGCATTGCTGAACCAATAGTTCATTATCAGTTCAACGGGTCATAAATAAAACAAAAAACAGCTTTGGCAGCAAAGTGAAAGCCAGTATTTAATCCCATTCCTCACACCCTGAAATGAACTGATAATTAACAACTGATTCATAAATACTAGAGACAACCAAATGGAAAAATTAAGTTGGAAGCAGAAGGAAAAGAACAATAGCCCTGAGAAACCTCAGCAGTGCCCTGACTGTCCACACTGACAGTCTCTGGATCTGCAGCCATTTCACTTTTTTAAGAAAGCACCATAAATCAGGTCTGGGGAAAAAAACCACAGCAGAATCACAAGGAAACCACTGGAATTCAGCAAGTTGACATCAGGATTCTTTGTTAAACTGTGTGAATGAATGATGGTAATTAGACTAAACAGCTACTGTGGAAGCAACCTCACTTCATTCAAAATATTAACATTTAGCCTGTTATGCAACACTGGGGAGGGGGGGACGGGAGGAGACAAATGCTTAAGCTCTGTGAGTATGGTCACCTGGCAAAAGCTTTCGAGCTGCATCCTCTGCCATTCTCAGAAGGGGTCCAGAGCACGGCCATCCTGCTTCCACTTTAATGCCAGCCTTTTTTGACAGCAAGTGAGCAGACAGGAGGCCACCAACCACTGCAAAAAGACCAAAACCCCATATATTGAAGCAAAGTAGTGTTGTCAAGGGCAAAATACAGAACATACTGCAGTTCTCTTCCACTCTGCCATTGGCAGAAACTGTGAAACATGCTTGCACAATGGATGGTTTCTTATGACAAGCAGGCCATAAAGGCAACAGCCCTCCCTTCTTTTTGTCTCCAGCATCTGGTGTTCATCTGAACAAGCAAGTCACAGCAACTACCGTACATTTTACTTATTGCTACACAGTCACCTTTGTCTCTATGTTGCCTTATGGAAGATACTTCCAACCCTCGATGCTCACCAGATTTGTACCTACCTCTGATATTGGTTTCAAAGACAGAAGCATTTACGTCAATATCAAAATTCACGCCTTCCTGCAGCACACTGACAACTCTCTGGAACTCTGAGACATTCCCCAAAATCTGGAAGACAAATCCCAACATAACAGAAAGCACAACCAAAACCTCATGAAACAGCAAACAACTACATTCAGTGAAAGATCAGTGATGATGGGACATACATTACAGATGTCCTTGGTACTTTTAGAGTAATCTAGTGTAGCACATGAGCCAGAAGTGATCAGCCCTGTTTAGGAATGTCTGCTGCAGCGTCATTACATGGAAGGCACAGAAAACACTATATCTTTTCTGCATTTTTAATACAGAATATGTGAGAGATGGAAGGGCTGGAGATACATCACTGGCAGCTCTTCTTAACCCCTTGAGAGGAGAAATGGCAAGTATGAAGAACAGGAATTATTCTTTACTCTAATGGAAGACACTTGAAAAACAGGCAAGACAGAGGAAACGAGGAAATATGCTGGTACTGAGGAAAAGTACTTACTAGTAGAGTATCCAGAGCATCAATCAGTGTGAGAGAAAAACTGAAAGGGAACAGAAGGCAATATAAATGCCATGAAGAAAACTTTATGCACTTGGGAATTTAACCAATGGGCTTTTCCTTTCCTACAACAGGAAAAAATATATACACAGTTGTTGCACTAATTAATTTCAAACAACTTGAAATTGTTTATCTTGATTAAATATGGAATTGCGGTGCCAAACCTCCAAGAACAACCAATATGTGATGATTTCCTAAAAGGAAGCAATAGATGCATAACGAAAAAGTTAACACGTATGAAGTGGTCCTGGCAGCATCGTTTGTACATTAGAATGTGAAAATTACATTATCATATTAAGAAATGTCTATTCCAAAACAAACCAAAAACAGAAGTTGTAACACCTTAAGAAGACTAAAACAATTTTATTCTAGTTCATTTTTTAGTGGACTATGGCCTGAGAGTGAAGGTAGACTTCTGTTCACCCTTAAGCGTGCCACAAGGCTCCTGTTTATTTTTGCTACCCCTCTGGAATTATGAGTCCAAAAGGAGTATCCAAGAAGTGCAATGAATAATACAGTGAAATTAACAACTAAGGCTTTCTTAGGAATTATTCACATCTGCCCCAATTTGTCATTATGGGAACAAAACTTGGAAATCCTCAGGACTGTATGTTCCCCACTTCTCTTTTCCTACCTAGCTTGGAAAACCATTCACTTCAGCAGCAAATCACTATTTGTTGCAACATCTGGAGCACGGTTTTGAGGACGAACACCAGTTTGTGATTTGTGAGTGTCTGCTTGTTAAAGAAGTAATGTGTTTCCAAGCTGCACACAGCAAGAGTTTCCAAGACTTGTTCCCCTAACAACCATGGGTGGGCTGGGGGGAGGGGGAACAAGCCTGACAAATTGTACCACAATATTGTGAAATGTTCTTTTTAATGTCATTTCTCTCCCTTATTAAAGAGACAAATTAGACTGTATGAAGCAACAGCTTTCCACTTTCACTAGTCTTATTAATCCTAGTCACAGTAGTTCATGCTGTCAACCTCCTACATCGTTTCTGCATTTGACACCTGAGACTACAGAACTGACAGTACGTTTACTTCTACATTTTTGTTTCATGTTTGCTTGTGTAGATCTTCTGGGCTACAGGAATAAAAGACAGACAAATTGTCTCTGCCACAAGGCCCATTTCATCAACCTGATGAGGATTTTCTCTAAGAAAGGGCCACTTTATAAAATTCCACATGCAAGCAAAAGAATATTCACTCTTTCCTGTACCTTCCCCAAGTATCCTGCCCATCACATGTCAAAGGACGCAGCTCATCGTATGGGAAGGCATTTTCCAAGTAGTTATTATAAGCATGGTAAAACATGGACTTGACTCGCTCCCTAAAGGGGGAAAAAGAGAGGTGACACACTAGACTGGTATTTAAAAGCAGGCAATGCTTCTTAACTTTTCAGAGAGCAGTACAGTGCTGTCAGCAACAGGTTCTCCAATAATCACTGCAAAGCAGTGCCCTGAGGATCCTCTCATTGGTACATTCCAAACATTTCATCCCCAAAGCTGCTTAAGATAAACGTGAGATTCTCATAAAACCAGCAGTCACAGGTTGTGAGTCCTCCTCCATCTGCAGGCACACTCACCACATATTTGTCTACCTTCAGGCAGGTTAAAATAGTTTGGAAAAGGTGTTCAAAACATACCTCTGTCACCTTGAGAGTCTCCCCAACAGAAGAAGAAGAGTTGGGTTTTTTTATGCTGACTTTCTCTACCACTTAAGGCAGAATCAAATCGGCTTACAATCACCTTCCCCTCCCCACAACAGACACCCTGTGAGGTAGGTGGGGTTGAGAGAGCTGTGACTAGCCCAAGGTCACCCAGCTGGCTTTGTGTGTAGGAGTGGGGAAACAAACCCGGTTCTCCACATCAGAGTTCACCGCTCTTAACCACTACACCACGCTGGCTCATCAAATAAGTGGCCATAATGTTAGATGATTACAGATATTTACTAGGACCACAGCGCTAAACCCATTTGATTGAAAGCATTTTGGTCAGTTAAGATAGTGTCTTCGGCTGAATCAACAGCATGCTAAAATATTATGAATGGACTAATAAAAAATGCAAATCACAAGTGCAATATTAGAAGCCCTTCCCTTTCTCTCAAACAAGAAGGTACACTCCTTAAATGGCACTTGCTACAACAAATACATTTAATCTAAAAACAAACGATGCTTTCTTCTTCCGTGCTTCATTAGGCATATGAAGTGTGTGCAGTTTTAATGCACTAACTGCGCATTCCTGACGGGGGGCAAATTGGCATAGGAGCTGGCGTGACCCCACGCTGGCACAAGTGCCCTTTTAACCCAGGATTACAGGCACTTGCACCAACCTGGGTGACACACACTCCAGTGCCTGGAAACCACAACCACCTCTTCTAGTGGTGAGCCTTGCTTTTTGCAATGGGCCATTTCCCCCACTTTTCCTGTTTTGGGGTGTAAAATACTTTTCTCTGTGGCAGCTGGGAAGCCTCTGATGAGGAGGTGCGGCTGCGTTGCTCCTGGCCACATTGTATCTACACCGCCCCCCTTAGGAATGGGTTCCCCATCTCATTCAACTAGTGAACTAAGAATTCCTTAATCAGGTAACTGCTCTAGGATTTACATGAGCTACTTTCAAAAATTACAGTCCCGCGTGGAACATCACCACACAGATTCCCTCCCCCCAGCAGCTGCCACGTCATGGTTGCAATACCTTCCTGGGACCTTAGGCTCTGCAAAGCAGAGCCATTTCAGCCACTTTCTCCCTTCCACCTTCCTTGCTGAACTGCCTGCTATACTTTATGAAGAGGAGAGAGAAGACAGAAAGGAAACTATCCCCTCTTTGCACCCTTGGGAGAAGTTAGCCCAAAGCTTCCCTAATCCCTCCAAGACTGTCCTCCTTCCCCCTTAGGAAGAACAATCAGCCTGACTTCCCCTTTACGTTTTTATTTCGTTTTCATTCAGCCTCAAAACACAACTGGGCAATTCCAAATCTGCAGGCTGAGGAAATGCAGAGGTCATCAAGCATCAGGTGACCCTCTTCTCTGGGGGAAAGGTGTTGACACGTTCCTCCCCCCTTTTAGTTCCCACGCAGGGCCGCGGAACAGGCAGATGTTCAACCGGTCCAGATCCCCCCCAACACAGCGATGCAGAGGGGAGTTCCACCAGCTAATATTCCGCCTGCCATTCAAGGCAAAGCTCCTTTCCGTGAGAACCAGGGCAGCGAGCTGGGCTCTTCCCGCCAGCCCTTGCTGACCGCATCCCGGCTGCCTGCTCACCTATAGTGGGCGATGTCAACCCCCTTCCCGGTGGCAGGAGAGAGCAGCCCGGGCAGGTTCAGGACCCACAGACAGCACCAGCCCAGCAGCATCGATCAGGGGAGCGAACCGAGGGCAGCCCGAACGCCCCCGCCTCTCTCGCCGCCGCAGCCATCCAGCAACGGCCCAGAACCGCGCTTCCGGCCTCCGCCCCGCCCTCTCCCATTCGCCAGCCAATCACGACCCCTGACACCGTCCAGCCCCCGCCATAGCGGTGACGCGAAGTGGCCGCTGGGCTCCGCAACGCGCTTGCGCCGAGAGTTCTTGCCTCGACGTCGCTTTCGTACCTCCTTCTTGCGGAGAGCGATCGCGGCTTGACCGCTTGAGGGCGCCGTAGCGGGGATCGGCTCCGCTTCTCTAGGAATCTATGTTGCTGGGAGAAGGCGACGAATCCTGAGGTTTTTGCCTGTTCTCCGCAGGGGGCGCTGCGTCTGTAATGACCTTAAAGCTGGCAGAACATGGACACTATTGTTATTTTTTTATCCTGCCTCTCCAAGATCTTGCTTGAGGTAGCTAACAGAGCCTGGCGCTTGTAAGACAACTACATCTTCTTGTGCATTTCATATCTATCTATCTATCTATCTATCTATCTATCTATCTATCTATCTATCTATCTATCTATCTATCTATCTATCTATCTATCTATCTATCTATCTATCTATCTCTCTATCTGCCTGCCTGCCTGCCTGCCTGCCTGCCTGCCTGCCTGCCTGCCTGCCTGCCTGCCTGCCTGCCACAGCTGCTGGCTAAACGTCAGGAAAGAAAATACCAAGACCACGGTTACACAGCCCGGATAACCTACGAGAACCAATATCTATCTATCTATCTATCTATCTATCTATCTATCTATCTATCTATCTATCTATCTATCTATCTATCTATCTATCTATCTATCTATCTATCAAGATGCCTGCCACAGCTGCTGGCTAAACGTCAGGAAAGAAAATACCAAGACCACGGTTACACAGCCCGGATAACCTACGAGAACCAATATCTATCTATCTATCTATCTATCTATCTATCTATCTATCTATCTATCTATCTATCTATCTATCTATCTATCTATCTATCTATCTATCTATCTATCTATCAAGATGCCTGCCACAGCTGCTGGCTAAACGTCAGGAAAGAAAATACCAAGACCACGGTTACACAGCCCGGATAACCTACAAGAACCAATATCTATCTATCTATCTATCTATCTATCTATCTATCTATCTATCTATCTATCTATCTATCTATCTATCTATCTATCATCTAAATTTTTAGTAAATTTTATAACATAAAACAAACAAATACAAATTAAAAAATTAAAATTAAAAAGTACAAAAGAGTACCTATATATACTATTTGATACATTCGTGATTACAAAATTATTAAATTCAAAAAGATATCCCCTCGACCCTCCACCCACCTTAAAAAAGTGACCCATCGCCCGACTTCCGAAGAAGTGTCTTAACAGTTTTAAAAATATCTGTTAACAGTCTGTAAAAAGGTAAAGGTCCCCTGTGCAAGCACTGGGTCATTCCTGACCCATGGGGTGACGTCACATCCCAATGTTTCCTAGGCAGACTTTGTTTGCGGGGTGGTTGGCCAGTGCCTTCCCCAGTCATCTTCCCTTTACCCCCAGCAAGCTGGGTACTCATTTTACCGACCTCGGAAGGATGGAAGGCTGAGTCAACCTTGAGCCGGCTACCTGAAACCAACTTCCGTCAGGATCGAACTCAGATCGTGAGCAGAGCTTTTGACTGCAGTACTGCAGCTTACCACCCTGCACCATGGGGCTGTAGACCACCTTTATTGGGTCCTGAAGTGTAAGTGTGGAGCTTCATTTTTTCATAAGGCCTGCGAGGTGATGCCAAGTCCAAATTTTCAGAGGAGTAGCAACATTCAAGTGTGAAAGCTGAAAACAAAACAGGGACCTGCGACAGTTTCAGGACTAACACATTGTTACCATGTGTGTGTATGTGTAAAGTACCACCAAGTCACAGCCAACTTATGACAACCCCAGCAAGGGGCTTTCAAGGCAAGTGATTAAGCAGAGATGGTTTACCATTGCCATCCTCTGCAGAGTCTTCCCTAGATAGGGTTGCCAGGTCCCTCTTCACCACTGGCGGGAGGTTTTTGGGGTGGAGCCTGAGGAGGGCAGGGTTTGGGGAGAGGAGGGACTTAAATGGCATAGAGTCCAATTGCCAAAGCGGCCATTTTCTCCAGGTAAGCTGATCTCTGTCAGCTGGAGATCAGTTGTAATAGCAGATCTCCAGCTAGTACCTGGAGGTTGGCAACCCTATCCTTAGAGGTATCCTTTCCAAGTACCAATCCTGCTTAGCTTCTAAGATCTGACGAGACTGGGTTATACCATGCTGCCTTCCCTCCTTCATGGTTATTATAGCACAGTTTTTTGTAGGCCAGAGCCCACAAAAACCTATGCTAGAACAAAAATGTGTTTGGCTTTAAGGTGCCATTGGACTCTTTATTTTTACTGCAACAAATGAACACAGGTACTCATGTACATTCTATGTTTTAAAAGACAATCTGGTTGCAATCACACAACTTCAGTATGTGGAAGACAGCTATTTTTTCTATCCAGGTCGACAGTTTAAGTATATGTAAGTTTATGTGGTTAGAAATGCCATATGGCTTCCAGGTGTTTAGAAGTCATCTGGTCCACCACGAGAAGATTTTGCCAAGGGCATGGTTGAAATCAGTTGCTCATTTACTTTAGTTTTTTAAAAATTGGCTTGCCATTGATTTGTAGTGTTGGCTTGCCATTGATTTGTAGTGTTGCCATGAGCCGGAAGCGACTTGACGGCACTTAACACACACACACACACACACACACACACACACACACACACACACACACACACACATGGTTGACTATTGTATGAATGATTAGGACTGGCCACAGTCCACAGTGGATTACTTTTATTTCACATACCCTGCTACAGAGGAAAAAGTTTCCTACATTTCCTGTGTACAAAACTTTCATGTAGCAAGCATTATATTTTGAAAGTGTTTGTCCACATGGAGACAAACGTGTTTATCGTGTCTGTGGCCCCACACACTGTATGCTTTTAATGCAAATAAAGAATTTCTGGGATAAATAAAGTGCACTTACTTGTTTATGCCTCTTTCATTTGCTGGGGTGCACAGGTAGGAGGATGCTGTTGCAGTCATCCTGCTGGTGGGCTTCTAATAGCCCATTCCCGAAATATGGGCAGGCGCAGGGGCCCACACCACTGGTGCCTGGACGGCGCACGCCGGAGTGAGTGGCCCCAGCGCCGGCGTGCAGGCCTGGTCGCCGGTCCCCGGCCGCAGCTGCAGCAGCGCTGGGCCTGGACGCTGCTGCAGACTCCTGCCGGCCTCCGGATGCTGGCACAGGCTGCGGCGGCGAGCCGGGAGACATTCCGGCACCCCAGGAGGCGTTCCTAAGGCGTTCTGGTGCCGGGTGGGGAACGGGACCAACGTTAGTCGGCCTCCTGAGCCGTTTCGGCTCGGGAGTGCCCCTTTTTGTTTTAGCAAGATTCACCAGCTTTTTGCTGGTGTATCTCCCGTGCAACCCTATGAGGGTTGCACGGGTTTTAGGCGCCAGGAGGCAACGCCGCTGGGTTGCCTCCTAAAACTGACGCAGGCATTCCTTTCAGGAATGCGCTGTTAGAGGCAGCTGGTCAGCCACTGGCAACAGAATGCTGGACTCGAAGGGCCTTTGGTAGGGTTGCCAACCCATGTTGTGAAATTTCTGTAGATTTGGGGGTGGAGGCTGGGGAAAGCAGGTTTTGGGGAGGGGCTCAGCAGAGTATAATGTCATAGAGCCAGGGTTGCCAGGTCCCCCCTTGCCATCAGCGGGAGCTTCGCTGTGTGTGTGTGTGTGGGGGAAGGATTTGTGTGCGCAAAACACACCCCTTCCAGTTTTACCCTGGAAGCAATGGAGACGCTGTAGCATGTCCCTCAAAAACTCTATAGAAACCATATGATTTTCATAGAATTTTTTAAAGACATGCTAGAGTGTCCCAGTCACTTCCAGGGTAAACTCAGAAGGTACATTATTACACTGTGTGCCACTACACACGGGCAAATCGCCCCCCTTCAGCTGGCCTGCTTTCCCTGCCAGCCAGCTGAGGAGCAGTGGGCAGGCCTGCTAATTAACAGTCACCTGGCAACCCTACACCACCCAAAGCAGCCATTTTCTCCAGGGGGAACCACTCTCTGTAGTCTGGAAATCAGTTGTAATTCTGGGAGGATTCCAGTCCTTCCCTGGGGGTTGGCAAGTATAATCTAGGGAGTTTTAATAAGACTAGGAAAAAATTCTCTGTGGGTTGTGCAAATCCCATAAGATCTCTCCAAATTTTACCTAAAGAGAAATCACCAGGCACTAGGGGTGTGTGATAAAAGAGTTACATAGGTTTGCCAACATCCATGTGGTGGCTGGAGATCTCCTGCTATTACAACTGATCTCCAGGCAAGAGAGATCAGTTCACCTGGAGAAAATAGCCACTATGGAAAGTGGACTCTATGACATTATACCCCACTGAGGTCCTGCCCCTCCCCAAACCCCTTCCTCCTCATGCTCCACCCCCCAAATCTCCAGGTATTTCCCAACCTGGAGCTGGGAACCCTAGAGCTATATAAGAAGAGCTGTCTGAAGAAAATAAGCCTGTGTCTAGAAAAAGTATCTAGATGAACCTGACCTAGACAAAGACTTCAGAGTAAAGCAAGCAGGAGTTCTGTAAGTCCTAACTTGGAGTGAAGGGTACAGTAAAGGAAATTAATTAAGTATTTGAATTTAATTAGGAGAGTGAACTAGTACACGGATTGTCGCCTCCCTTAATTATAGTCACTTTAAAGAAATGCACAAGAAGATGTAGTTGTATTACAAGTGTCAAGCTCTGTTAGCTATCTCAAGCAAGATCTTGGAGAGGCAGGATAAAAATAACAATAGTATCCATATTCATTTATTAATTCTTTAATTAATTTTACATTTATTTTTTCCCATAGTCTTGGTGTCTGTCTACCCTGTGTCTCTTAATACCACACACACTATGTGTGTGTAAAGTGCCGTCAAGTCACAGCCAACTTATGGCGACCCCTTATGGGCTTTTCAAGGCAAGAGACTAACAGAGGTGGTTTGCCAGTGCCTTCCTCTGTATAGCAGTCCTGGTATTAAGAAACACAGGGTAGACAGGTCAAGAGATCTCCAGCTAGTACCTGGAGGTTGGCAACCCTAGTTTTAAGGTGCCCATGGATCTTTGTTTCATTTAAACTGGACTACAGTCCCTGTCACCTTTCTCTCGTCGGTCAGTTTATATTTGGAATGAGAATCTGCCTTTTTTATGTCCTAGTGTTACCTGCCGTGTATGTTGGTGGTGCTAAGTAAATAATAGTTGTAGTTGGTTTCCAGTACTGGGGAAATCTGAGCTGGAGAAAAAGAAAATGCTAACGCTGCCTTCTTCTGCATTCCATTTGTTGTTTCATGGCATTTTCTTATTACTGACTCACTCTAGTGTCGCCGTTCTGCTAGGCAACTTGACACTTTTTTTGCTGTTCTTTGTTGTACCCACTCTGTTGTTTAGAAGGGGAGACATTTAGCCTGCAGCAGCCTCTGAGCCAGGGCCTGGTTTCTTGCCTGGCTGCGGGCCCACTAGGTGTCACTATAGCTTTGTAGACAAAGATGATCGCACGCTGTACTCTTGCCAGCTGTCTCTGCAACAAAAAAGCCACCAAATAATTTGGACATATTGTTCATTTGGTGCAGTTGTAATTTAGGTTTCTAGGACCATTTATCATAAAGCTGTCTGCTTGCTTATTCCATGGCTCAAGGCTGCTTGAGTATATCTCACTGCATTCCTGGGAGAATCAGAGTATTGAAGCTGATTTCTCTAAAAGCTGTCACAGTACATTATTGGAGCACATTTTATTAAAGTTCATTTTCAAGACTTAAATTTAACAGTGTTCTAGACCATTGTCATTTACCATACACTGGAACAGTAATTTCTCTATCAAAGTCAGTTATTGAATTCTAAAAGTTGACTAAAGTATTTTTGAAACACACGAAGTATGTGACTGGAAAGCAAAACAGGAGGACCAGATACCTTTAAAGCAAAGGCTCTTATTTCTCCCCTCCCCCCAAAACAACTTGATCTTCAGCACAGAATATATAGCAGTAACACTATATAATAGAGGCTATTTTTTTAAATAGGGCGAAATGCACAAAAATATTTAACTGTGCTTGAACTAGATCTTACATGGTAGCAAATGCCCTTTAAATATTTTAGTAAGGAAAGGATTAGTTTCCTTTTGTAATATATATGAAAACAATCCTAGGGACGTAAGGAGCAGACTAAGGCTGGCTATTCCCCAAGCCAGAGCTGGGTCAACTGAAGAAGGGTTTGGGCCTGAAGTACAGCAGGGAGCATAGATCAGGGAAGGGAGTCATGTGCCTAATATTTATACCACAATTGGTAATATTTATACCACAAATACCTGTCAGTTGCTTGGGTTGATGTTAGACAGCTCTCTTCAGTCTGTGCCTGAGGGTTTTAAGGAGGTTTGAATGTACATGGTGCCAGATAGTTCTCCTGGCTTGGTCCCAGCCTCAGGCCTTGACATTCCTAATTCATGGTTCAGAGACTCTGACAGGGTGAGAACAGAAAGGATCTTTTGCTTAACCAAGTTCATACACATGATCACACTGGATTAATTTTCAGTCTGTATTAATGAACCTCAGAAATGAACTGCACTGAGAACCCCAGTATTGGTTTGTACAGATCAATGCTTTACTGCTGTTTCTAAACCTTCTTTTCAATGATCTGGGAAAATGCATCACATGGTGGATAGCTCAGATGACCTCTTCCTTTGTGCTCACATTCAATCCAGGCAAACCAAAAGTATCACACTAAAAGCTGGTGTGGGAATTGGTGTGTCAACCTGTAATAAACCAAAGATGTTACATTTAAACAGGAAGGAGGTAATGATATTGGGAGAGCTGAGAAAAACTGAGAAAGAAGGAGTAGACCCCGTTGCAGTCTCATCTTTCAAGGAACTGAAGAATCATGCACAAACCCAGTTAAGGCTCTTGGGTAGGTTCCTTGTTTCACACAACCACATTTTGCTAATGCCACTGTGAGTCCAGGCACATACAATCCTAATTTGAAAGCTCTAGGAATTTCTTCCTTGTCACTTCAACCTGATATAGACTTTGCATGCACAACTACTTCTGGCATATGCTCACTTTTTTCTGTGGATGCCATAGTTTGTGCCTTTGGATATTTAATCATAACTAGGGTTGACAATCCTGCACAGGCAAATGCTGGGAGATCTTTGGACCGGTGTCTGGGGAAGGTGGAGTTTTGGGGGGAATGTGATGTTACTTCTGGGTGATGCCATAGGAATTTCTTCAGTCTCTGTAGTCTTTACCATAGAGATTCGGGGAATTCCTAGAGTGGCATTGAGGATGTGACATCACATCCAGGTGGAGGGCATTCTCTATGAGGTTACTTCTGGGTGGCTGTGATGGACTGTTTCATGTTCTGCCCTCCAGGAGATAAAAATAAGGCCAAGGTCAATGGTGCAGAATAGGTCAAAATGTTTTTATTACTCCGAATAGAAATTCCCTATGCATTTCACTCAAAAGGCTTCTTCAGGGGATTCTGTAGTTATTGCAGTAGTCCTTCAAATGAGCATAAATTCTGTAATTTGAAAGACTACTGCAATAAGTACAGATTTCCCTGAAGAAGCCTTTTGTGTGAAATGTGTAGGGAATTTCTATTTTGAGTAATTTTTTTAAACCTATTTTGCACCATTGGCCTTGGCCTTATTTTTATCTCCTGTTACTGGTATGCCCCTTTTATTTTTCTCTGCTATCTACAGGAGCCTCAGCCAATCACTTTCAAATGGAGGGCTGGAATGATGAACTGAAAAAAGGTGGTGTTTGGCAGTTTAACTGCTGGCCAACTGACAGTTGAGGATTGTAGGGTTAGGGGGTCTGCTGGTTAGACAAGGAGTTAATAACTTCAGCTGTTTTGAAGATAGGTAGGGTTTGGGTGCTGTTCCTGTCAAAAACATTAAGAAACCTGCTTTCTAACTGTTAAGTATTTACAGGCCCCAGCTTTCCAGTAACCTTGTTACTGTTAAAATGAGAAGGCATGAAACAAAGAAACAATCATGCCACACATGCTACTAAAATAAACTTTTCCATAGTTGTTTTCATCAAGCCTACTGTGCAGATCCTTCAAGCCCACAATCCCCTCATAATAAATAGGCCAAGTGAATGCCATGTTTCTAGAGACAGGGTGTTGTCACAGCGATGCTCTAGGAACCCCCTAATGTCTATGGTCTTTACCATAGGGACTGGGGCAAATTCCTTGAGCGTCACCATCAATGCCATTTCCCCCATTTTTCTTCTCAAATTATCAAGCGTGAGGGACTGAGAGCGGAAGGCAGGCGTTTGCCTGCTGCCAACCTGTGACATAAATCATACATTGCAAAACATCTATGTATCTTATACTCAACAGGCCCCAGGGTATGGATACAAAAATCGGTACCATGAGGCCAGTTATATATTGGGGGACTGTTTTTGCAAACTTAGGGGAACCCCTGGTTTGTGGAAAAATCTGAGTAAATGAGGGAGGGAAGAAAATAACTAGAATATTTTGAAATAACTGAGGTCTTACTACACAATCTCACAAGATGGCAGCAGTCATTTTGGATTGCCTATGCAGCCATAGATAATATCAATGCTGTTGCCTAGACAATACAAAATGGATGCTGAGATCTCATGAGGTAGTCTGTTGAAATTTCAGTTTACTCCACTGTGAAACTAATGATGATTAATGGGGGTAAAGAAGGAAAAGCAGACATGAAGAATGGGAGGCGGAGCAGAGGTAGGAGAAAGCAGAGCCAGAATGGAGGGAAAATGAAGCAAAAGGGTAAAAAATGGAGACCAGCAAGGGGAAGAAATTCCCCTACCCAACAAATCCTGTGGGTTCTTGTTTCCATTATTTTCTTAATGAAGCTCAGGCCATTTCAAAATGAAAAAATACCAGTGGACTTCCCCCCCTACAGCTATATCTACAAACCAGTCCATTATTCTGTCCCCTGTGCAATTGATGGGAAGGACAGCCTTGCTGTAGGGGACTTGCAGGTGTTTTTTTTTTTTTTTTTTAAACCAGGTGAGATATAGGTCCTTTATGCATGGGTACTTTAACTGAAGTTCACCCCCGCACTGACTTGGTTGTTCCTTGGCGTTATGCATGAGTTTTCCATCCCTCAGAGGTGATCTCGTGTCCAGCCCTCACAAATTCCGGGTCTTTCCGACGCTGTTATAACCTGATTCTTCAATCTCCCCTGAGATCAGCTCAGGTCAAATCGTCCTCATCTCCATGCATAGTCCAAAGCGTGGGAGAGTGGAGCTGGTGGGGAGTGATGTTTTTCTCACAGTGAGCACTACAACCAATTACAAAGTAGGGTTTTAAAGTGTCGGGGACTCAGATGCTTCCTGATTTTTGCTGCTTTACTCAGGAAACCCCAGGACTTTCTCCAGGACGAACAACAACATGCATCGCATTTTTAGGATTCGGGGCAGAAAAGTGTGGGTCAGGAGAGCATTAAACCATAGGTAAAACTCCCATGCATAAAAGACCATAGTCTTAGAATCGCCAATCTGTTGCATGAGCAAAACTCACTTCTGCTTGGGATGAAGATGGAACTTTGAAAATTCTCTACAGCTTCAAGTTGAATATTCCAGTTTTGATTCTCTTCCTCCCTTGTGAGAAATGAATCACTAAGCTTTTATATTTGCACCAGTTACCCACACTGAATTTTCCCATTAAAATTAGCATATTGTCAGCGCTAATTTTTGTATCAGTTGCATATAGATATATAATGTACAAATGTTGTAAAAATGGCATGGAGAAAACTGAAGAATCATTAACAGCAGTGAAAATGAGGCAAACCGAAATTAATGACTACATATAAAGTCAAAAATAATTGAAATGACCATATTGGTTGATTCCCCAAGCTCCTCTTATAACACTGTGTGTTAGTCAGTTCCTGTTTCCTTTGTTTGCAACTTTCAATGCCCCTGAAAAGCCACTCTGAAGGGTCCCCCAAGGTGTGTGTGTGGGGGGGAGGGAAAGCTGAACATAGGGGGGATGGGAAATCAGTGATTCACCCTGTGGGGAAGTACCTTCCATTCATGAAGTGCAATCTTTGTATTCAAGCCACACACTCTATCATTGGGGAGAGGGATTTCACAGTCTTCAGAGAACCAACTTATCATTTTAAAGCAAAAGGCCAATCAAATAGCACTGTATAGTCAGAAGGAATAGTCTTGATAGGGTTGAGCACTTTAAGCAAAGGCTAAAGTCTACATATAGGAGCCCCATGGCGCAGAGTGGTAAGCTGCAGTACTGCAGTCCAAAGCTCTGGTCACGACCTGAGTTAGATCCCGACGGAAGTTGGTTTCAGGTAGCCGGCTCAAGGTTGACTCATCCTTCCGAGGTCGGTCAAATGAGTCCCCAGCTTGCTGGGGGTAAAGGGAAGATGACCGGGGAAGGCACTGGCCAACCACCCCGCAAACAAAGTCTGCCTAGGAAACGTCGGGATGTGACGTCACCCCATGGGTCAGGAATGACCCGGTGCTTGCACAGGGGACCTTTACCTTTACTTAAAGCAGGGGTGGGGAACCTCAGGCCCGGGGGCCGTATGCGGCCCCCGAGGACATTTTTTGTGGCCCTCGGGAGCTCTGGGAACTCTGCCGCGGAGGCGGGGCACAGGGCGGCCCACCCCCAAGGTGTTCCTGGGGCCACAGCTTACAGCGCCCTTGTAGTGCCCTTTGGACCTCCTCTCACCGACTGTCAGTTATTGGTCGGCGAGAGGGGAGGGGGAGGGACGCTTTCCTCAAGGCTGCCCCCTACAGCTGCGGCGTGCAGGAACGCTGTGGCACATTGTAAGCCCCTCTCGCTGCCTGTTGACTGTTGAGCAGCGGGGGGGGGGGGGAGAAAGAGGCCGGCGGCTCCCGGTGGCAAGGCATGCATGCGGGAGCCGATTGGGCTTGGGTTTGTTTTTTTTATGGACTCTGGGGGGGAAGGCATGGAGGCTGGGGCCCGGTTGCTTGGGGCTCCATGCGCCGCCGGGTGTGTGTGTGGGCGGGGAAAGTGGGGAGGCTGGGGCCCGGTCGCGCAGGCCGGCATGCGCGGGTGTGTGTGTGGGGGAGGCTTTTCTCTCTTTTCTTCCTCTTTTTCTGTCACTCTTTCCCCTTTCTCTCTCTCTCTTTCTCCCTCTTTTTCTGTCTCTTTCTTTGTCTCCCTCCGTCCTTTTCTTTCTTTCTCCCCCTCTCTCCATTTCTTTCTCCCTTTCTCTCCTTCCTCCCTTTTCCTCTTTCTCTGTTTTCCTTCCTCCCTTCCTCCCTTGCCAATCGACTGTGGGCTGCGCCCCCCTGGTGCCTCGTTTTCTGGGGCTCACCACTGGCTGCCCTCCCACCTGGGAGGGGGGAGCGGGGGCGTCCTGCAGGCCTTCTCTGTGTGGCCTCTCCTGGGGTTGCCAACCTCCAGGTGGTGGCTGGAGACCTAGCAACCCTAGCCTCTTCCCCGCCACCGGGAGACTACACCTGGTATGGCCCCCGAAAGATGTTATAAATGTGCGAATGGCCCTTGACAGGAAAAAGGTTCCCCACCCCTGACTTAAAGTCTACATGGCCATGCCTGAGTTTGGTACAGTTGACAAATATGATCACTGGTTTTAAATTTTTATTTCATTTTACATTTTACAAAATAATGGTTTAAAAAAGTCCACAAAGTGACATGGGTGTTTTGGGTAGGGTTGCCAGGTCCCTCTTCGCCACCAGCGGGAGGATTTTGGGGCGGCGCCTGAGGAGGGTAGAGTTGGGGAGGGGCTTCAATGCCATAGAGTCCAATTGCCAAAGCGGCCATTTTCTCCTGGTGAACTGATCTCTATTGGCTGAAGATCAGTTGTAATAGCGGGAGATCTCCAGCTAGTACCTGGAGGTTGGCAACCCTAGTTTCGGGGGATGTGTATTACTTGTCATTGTGAATATGTGCCTGTAACACTTGGGGCAATTACATCCAACATGGCACTAATAGTTAGGGTTGACAACTCTGGGTTGGGAAATTCCTGGAGATTTAGAGGGTGGAGCCTGGAAAGGGCTGGGTTTGGGGAGGTCCTTAGTGGGGTGTACTGTCATAGAGTCCACCCTTCAAAGCAGCCATTTTCTCCAGGGGAGGTGATCTCTGTAGTCTGGACGTCTGTTGTAATCCCAGGAGCTCTCCACACCCCACCTGGAGCTTGGTAACCCTACTAATAGTAGCAATTAACATTTTAGTGGGAAGCAGAAAAAAAATATTTTTCAAGGCAGTCAAACTACTTGAATGCTGTACACGAGTGCTCTCTTGCAATGGGAAAAAGGTGTAGATCCTGCTCAATAAATAAACGCACACTTATTTCATGATAGATTGATCACCCTGGATGAAGTTTTCAGTCCTCAGCTTACTTTCAGTAGGCAAGTCTTACTGAACTTGGTGAGACTTACTTCTTGGTAAAAGAAAGTCAGGATTGCTGCACATCTGCATAACCAGCCCCTGAAAGACAAAGAGATAAACTGAAGGGGAGAGGGAAACAAAAAATAGTATGTGTTTTTTAAAATATTTGTATTTCATTAATGTAAGATATTAGGGAACAAAGATGCATCTGTGTTCAAAATATATTGAAGCAAACTGGCCTAGTGCCCAGCTAGCCTAAGGAAGGTTGCCAACTTTTTAACTGGCCTCTTGGGGCTCTCTTTGCATGGATGAGCATGTGGTTATGTTCGTCTCCATGCCGTGAAAAGCTTCATCTCCAGATTTCTGCATATCGATTAATGGCACAGGAACAGCCTGGGCCATTTTTCCCCCCTTGGCCAGTTGGCAACTCTGCACTGGTGTGATATCCTCAGCTACAAAAAGCCTGAAACAGCTGGTGGGCTTACTATAAGAGAATCAAGGCATCATTGTACAGCTTTTGCTCTTGGAACCAGTTTGTAATCCAGATCAGGCTTATGGTTATTAACTGAATATTAGAGAAAATGAAATTTCTGGTCTGTATATCTTCAAAGTCACAGAACGTTGCTCCCTCCCTTATTTTTAGATATTTGGAAATCTTTTCTAGAAACTTATGTGTAGATCTGCCACCACTGTCATATTTTTGTTTCCATTCTATATAAACATTTCCCCTCCTTTTTGCTTTTTTAAAATTAGTTACTAGATTTTTAGTCCCCCCCCTTTATTTCCCCACTGGTTTTTTGAAAGAAAGATGTAAAAACAAAAAAACCCTGAACCTGGAAACAAATAGAGAGCCAGTAAAGATATCTCAAAATGAAACTACATAATATGTTCCTGGCAGCCCACTTTAGATAACAAATGGGTTGCCATATTTGCACCAGGTGAAATTTCAGGTTGTCTTCAAGAGCAGACTTATGTAGAGTGTGCTACAATAATAAAGCCTCAGGTTATCATAGCATGGCTCCGTGAGACTAAACTAGCTGCCTGCAAAAAAGGGAGTAAACCTCTGAGCCATGTGCAGTGAGAAAGAATTTTTTTAGCTGCTATATTGACCTACTTCTCCAACAGGACAGCAAAATCCAGCAAGACTCCCAAGCTCTTCCCCAGGTCCTTCAAAGAACGCTGTTCAACATCCTTAGATGAAAAACAACAATAATGCCCCATCTAAAGTGGAAGCCTTGTTGAACAGCATCACCTCTGACTTGTCAGGGTTCAGTTTCAGTTTAGCCACAGCTTTCTGACAGCAGCATTCAAACATAGAACTCATAGAGTCGGAAGGGGTCATAGAGGCCATCTAGTCCAACTCCCTGCTCAGTGCAGGATCAGTGTAGAGCATCCCTGACAAGTGTTCATCCAGCCGCTGCTTGAAGACTGCCTGAGAGGAGGAGCTCACCACCTCCCTAGGCAGTGGATTCCACTGCCAAACTACTCTTACTATAAAAAAATCTTTCTAATGTGTCCAGCTGGTATCTTTTTGTAAAGCATTAGCCCTACTTGGATAAGCTTAGGTGACCCCTGCTATGAGAATGGAGGGCAGGCAGGTATCTATGTAAAGAACCAACTATTTGAGTTTGGAACTGGAAGAAGCAGATGAATGAACTGCTGTGTGTTCGCTGAAGCACCTTATGGGGAGTCAATGTTCCTTCTCTCTCTCAGGATAAAATATTAGGTGGCCGATCTGCTTCCCTGTAAGAGTGCCTCTTTGCCTCCACCTGTGCACTGCCTGAAATAAAGCAAATATTACAGACTCTAGTGCTCTATTCTCCAAAGGGGATCAATGTAAATAAACTTGACCATGGAATTTCGGTCTGCACAGAGAAGCGGAAAGTTTGTAACAGTATGTTCACATGACATTTCAGGTAGCCAGCAGTTCACCACGGAACACAAAGGGGTATCCTGAAAAAGGGGCTGTTTTATAGTAAAATTCAAATGCATCCTTTATAAAATCATATTACTTTGTCAAGATCCAGTGCAAGTCAGGCAGGTCTACTGATTTCAGTGGAAGTTAGGCAGTTCTTACAGTGAAGTCAGTGGCATGCACAGCCTGATATTTTACTAAGTATCACCATTGAGTTCAGCGGAGGTTTATCCTGAAGGAACTGTGCAATCCTAAGAGCATTTTCCTGGGACTAACAGTGCAATCCTAAGGAGGCCTGAATGGATTTAGGAGGCATCATGACCCTGGCACCGGCATAAATGTCACTTGCACTGTCCAAATGGGCCACTTACACAGGCACTGAGGAGCGGCGTGGCAGTGTCATGCCTGGGTGCCGACAGTAGTGCACTTCTGGAGCAGGGGCTTGCAGTGGCACCAAAGGGGGCGTTCCTGGGGGTGGAGGTAAAAATAGTCAGCTCTCTGAGCCTGTTCGCCCCAGGAACGACCCCTTTTGCCAGTGTGAACTTATGCCAGCAAAAATGGTGGTACAGCCCCTGAAACTGCATACAGCAGTTTCATGGGCAATCGAGGATTTTTCCTGATCGGCTTGCTGGCCGTGATGCAGCAAGCTGCTCAGGAGGCGGCACGGCGGTGCCATGGTTGCACCATCCCCAGCTGTGCCGCAACTAACCCCTCCTTAGGATTGTGCTGTAAGCCCCATTGAATAAAATGGAAATTACTCTTGAATAGACCTGTTTGGAATTGCAGGTTTAAGTGCTTCATTTTCACTGGATCATGTCCATTATTGTCATATCATATATTTCCAGCAAGAATCCATAGGCTTTGATGCAATATATGCAAAACTGGATGCTGAACTGGCTACTTTCCAGTGGGCATAATACATCACTAAAATATTTAGGCCCTGTGGCATTTAAGTGCTTTCCCAACTATGTTGGTATCCAACTCAGGCATTCTCCTTATTATGACTGTACTACTAGATTTCTTTGAGTAGTGGGGGAGGTGAGGATACTGTGTAATTATTGTATTATCAGCCTTTTGGTTTATGATATCTTTAAGGTAAGGATAACTTGTTTACTATTTGCTATTTACCATAAGTGGTTTTGTTGCCCTGACTGCAGTTTTGGTACCCATTAAGATAGAAACTGTATTTAAATCAGGATCATCCATTAATATCTATAATTCATGCTGGAATGGAAGAAATTGCTTGTTATAGGAGGAAACCATAAACAGGACTTTTATGAACAGTAAAAATCTTGCAAAGGTGGTTCTCTGAAAATAATTTCTCTCGAGCAGACTAACATAAATCCTTAATTTTAGCAGCACACGTATCAGGATGAAATGATGATTGATTTTTTTTTCTTGAAACGTTGTGGGCTGCCACAACAGAATTTTTGCTATAAAAGACTAGACATTTTCAATTGCTTTTTATAAGTTCAAAATTGATTTTATTTGCTTAGCACCTGACTAACGCAATGAAAGGAAAAGAAATACAACCAAATGACAAGGCAGACAGTTTTTTTTTTAATGCCGTTTCTTGGAATTATGTCACTGTAGATTAAAGGAAAGAACTTGTGCACTGCTCTTGCTTTACAAATGACACAACATCCAACTGCTGCGCTGTAAAATAAGACAGTTCTGGAGGGGTATTGCTCTTCACATGGGAAAAACAGGACTTCTGCAAAGAAGTTAGGATTTAAAAATAAGGAGGAGGTTGCTGAACGAACGGCGGTCTCTATAACACAGGCAGGAGCAGCATTGCTGGCAAATCAGATACTTTTGTCTTTGAACCTTTTTTTATTGTAACGAACTGTCGCTTTTAGGAACTGTATATAAGTAATATTTGAAAAATGCTGGGATTTTTTGCCTTTTAAGGCAACAACACCAATGTAAAGAACTATTGCAACAGGAAGATTTTTAGTGTCTCCCAAAATTTACTGATTTATATAGAATTCATTTTCAGTGGCTTGTGTTTAATGGTAGGTTTTAACTGGTGATCAAGAAATGAATGCCAGTAAATGTGTTTGTTACCTTTTCCAAGCATGGCTAATTGTGGTAGCTTCATTTCAGGAATGTTGTCAGTAATGTCCAGTTGCTGTGAAATGTTGGGAAGATTTCATGCTGTTTAATCTTAATGTTAATTTCTCTTCTTACAGGAGGTGCAGTTGTGATCCTCCGTATCCATGCGTGGTTTTGAAGTCCTCATGTTCTATGATGATGGAGCCCTTGTAAGTACCACGGTGGAAAGAAGTGATGATATCCTTACATTTTCTTTGCATATGGTTACCACATCATTCAGTCAGATGTTTATAAAGGTACCATTTTTAAAGTATGCTGCACCTTTGGGTTCATCCTTCTGACTTATTTGAAAGTAGGGTAGCCAGCCTCCAGGTATTAGCAGGAGATCTCCTGCTGTTGCAACTGATCTCCAGCCGATAGAGGTCAGTTCACCAGGAGAAAATGGCCACTTTGGCAATTGGACTCTATGGCCAATTGAAGTCCCTCCCCTCCCCAAACCCTGCCCTCCTCAGGCTCCACCCAAAAACCTCCCACTGGTGACGAAGAGGGACCTGGCAACCCTATTTGAAAGGAAGTTTAAACAAACGAGAAACAACGATATGACACACCTGCTTTGATCACAAATTTGCTTCTGGTGGTGCAGACAAGCCAAATATAGCAAACAAGCTGTAGGAACTTCTTTTGTCAACAGAGTACTCTGGATTTGGATTCCAGTTTTTTGAGGTTTATCTTAATCACTGTGCTGATCAATTGGCTTGGACAAAGCATGATCCCCCTGCTATCCGCTGGGTCAGTGTACCCACCATTTTAGTTGCCGTTTCTCTACTTTACCCAGTATTACTGTTACTGGATTGACTGTACATGAAAACTGTCATATTAAGGACAATCAGAGACCACACTGTTTGTTTTGTAATGTCCATTACACTTATTCTTGACAGTTGTAAATAGCAAGTTCTCCTGCCGTGTTGTTGTTTCAGTGTTTGGTTTAGAATAATGATCACTCCAAAGCCACAAAATATTATCCTCTAGGAAAATAACTGTGATACTAAGTAATTGTTGATTTTTTTGACATGAAAATTGCTGTGAACACTGCACAAGTGAATTTTCTTAAATATCTGTCTGAGTTGGTGCTAATATATCAGTAGCCAGTGCTGGTACAGCACTGCTTGTCATGAAGATTTATAAAAAGAGATTTGTCTTATGCCAGGAATTGGTTCTTTTCTTCAGGACTGATTTGGTGCTGTGCTAAGCGCTGATGTTGAAATCCCTGCCCTTTTCTAGTATTCACTTAATAATCTCTGATATAGTGCCTCTCTGTATGAGCCCACCCATCCACCTAACAAGGGCTCCAGACGAGCAGCAGGGGGAGGTATTGTCGCGCACAGCTTGTCTGGACTTCAGGAGTTTACCTGGTAGCAACTTCACACCACGCAGTTCTGCTATGTACAGTTTATTTAAAATATCTACACAGAGTCCTTTGGCTGTTAACATTCACAGCTCTGAGCATCAGCATGCTCCGCCAGCATGTATATTTCAGGCAAGAAGTAACTTACATTCACTACACAGACTTATATATACATTTATGACCAATCACAGTTCACCTGAGATGAGCCATTCTGGAAATCCCCATTCCTGGCTGTACAAACTGGATCAGACCAGCATCATCACATGACTTAGCTGTCACTCTGATCAGTATGATCTGTTTAGCAAACTGCAGACTAGCCATAACTTTGACTTATGTTGACAGGTATTTCCTTCAGGACTTGCATGTGAACATCACAGAGGTATTTGGGTGGCCATTGCTGGAAATTAAAAAAAAAAAAACTATGCTAACATAGTACACTCATTCTGTAGTCATTCCATTGGCTGCCCACCAGTTACTGGATTCCTTTCAAGGGACTGGCCATCACATACAAAGCCCCACAGGGCCTTGGACCATCATATCTGCTGGTCTGCCTCTCCTCGTAAGCTGCCTCATGACATCATTGGAGTGTGGCCTTCAGAGGGTGCCACCTTGCAAATGGGCAAGATCAATGGCTGCCCGCACATCTGCATTCTCAGTTCTGACCCCCCCACATCTTATGGAATTTCCTCCCTGAGGACGATAGGAAGTCACCCAGCTTCTGTCATTCCATAACAGAATTGTTCAGGAGGGCATTTTTATAAAAGTAATAAGACTATACTGTAACGGAATGATTCAGGAGGGCACTTTTATAAATGTAACAAAATTGTGTGCTATACCACTGTGTATACTATGTATTATTTATTTGTTGTATGCATTATCCTGTTAACACTGCATTGTTTTCAACTTATATAATACCATTTTCTGTATTGTTTTAACATGTCTTGTCTAATACTCTGAGCTTTTTTACAGATTTCTGTATTTCTAGTTCTATTACATTGCTTATTAGATGTATCATCCCATTGATTGCATTGAATTTACACTGTATAATCCGCCTTGCATCTCAGTGAGAAAGGCGGACTATAGATATAATAAAAGATAAACACGGGAGCCAACAGCAGCTCCATGGGCTAGTCTGAGGACATGAAAATTTCAGGGGGAGGCTACAGCAGCTTCTCCCTGAGTGCTTTGGTTACAATCAGAAAAGAGCCACTGAGCATCTGAGAGAGGCACAAAACTCCCTTTCCAGGTGGGATACCAAGTCCTTGTGTTGTTCCTCAAGAAACATGAGGACTGTTAACATGCAGACGGACCCTCTAGAGCAATGTTTCCCAGCCTTTGGGTTGGGACCCAAAAGTAGGTCGCAAAGCCTTTGAAAGTGGGTCACAGGCCAGCCTTCCCTAATGGTGGCTCCTGCACTTTCATAGAATCATAGAGTTGGAAGGGACTAGTCATCTAGTCCAACCACCTGCACAATGCAGGTACTTCACAACTACCTCTTCCCCACATTCCCAGTGCCCAGAAGATGGGGGGGGGGAACCCTCCAGGATCCCTGGCCAGTCTGGCCTTGAAGAAAATTGCTTCCTGACCCCAAAGTGGTGATCAGCATTACTTTCCATCCTTCTCTTTTCTTCCTCCTCAGCAGTTTCTCACATTTTCATCTCTCCCTCCTTCTTTGTGACAATAACGAGGAGAAAAAAACGTTATGTTGGAGGAGAGTTTTATGGGTACCATGGACCTCCAAAAAGACAAATAAGTGAGTTCTAGATCAAATCAAGCCTGAACTCTCCCTAGAAGCTAAAATAACTAAACTGAGGCTATTGTCCTTTGGTCACATTATGAGAAGACCCGAGTCACCAGAAAAGGCATTAATGCTAGGAAAAGTTGAAGGCAGCAGAAAAAGAGGAAGACCCAGCAGGAAAAGATGGTTTGATTCAATCAAGGAAGCCACAGCCCACAATTTGCAAGACATGAGCAAGGCTGTTGACGATAGGATGTTTGGAGGTCGTTAATTCATAGAGTTGCCATAAATCAGAAGTGACTTGATGACACTTAACACACACAAAATTCTATTTAAGATTACAGTGTAAGTCTGTAATCTAACTCATTTACCTGAGATTAATAACCTTTGGATACTGTGGGGCTTACTTCTGAGTAAACATAGATATAGGTACAGGAAGCAAATAACTCTATTGTGTGTTTCACTGGGAATGTTCTTATGCCTGGCTTTTATTTACATGTTATACTATTCTATGGAGTTAACCATCCCATGCTTTGATCATATACCGTATTTTTCGCTCCATAGGACGCACCGCTCCATAAGACGCACCTAGTTTTTAGAGGAGGAAAACAAGAAAAAATCTTGTTTTCCTCCTCTAAAAACGCGGGCAGGGAGCGGGCGCGCCAAGCGCTCAGAGCGGGCGGGGAGGAGGCGGGCGGGCGCTCCAAGAGCTCAGAGCGAGCTGGGAGGAGCCGGGCGGGAGAGGCGCGCCAAGCGCTCAGAGCGGGCGGGGAGGAGGCGGGCGGGCGCGCCAAGCCGCCCCCCCCTCCGCTTCCCAGCTGGGAGGCGAGCAAGCGCACAGAGCGGGCTGGGCGGGTGCACAGAGCCGGCTGGGCGCGCTGGAACGGCGCGAGGCAGCTTTCCCCGGCTGCCTCCCAGCGCGCCCAGCCGGCTCTGTGCGCACATTCGCTCTATAAGACGCACCCACATTTCCCCTCATTTTTGAGAAGGAAAAAAGTGTGTCTTATGGAGCGAAAAATACGGTACTACCAAAGCTAATGTTTGTCTACTGAATAGTTGTGGCCCACAGAAGTGGAAGCAAGGTGGATGGCATTTTTATTTGTTTTGTTTTAAATGAACATTGCAGTTTGCTCTTACCCTCATAATACAAGAAGGCTACTACGAACAACATAAGGAGTGTTCTGGCAAAGGCAGCCTTCCCTGTGTTTGATTTTTCAACTGCTTGCATAACAAATCTATCAGCGCATGAAAGCAATCTCCCTTATTATAAAATTGTGTTCAATGAGTTCTTCCTAAATATGTCACAGCTCATTTGAGGTTGTTTAGCTTAAAGTGGCTCATTTGAGCATTTTGTTCAGACTGGAGACATTTGCTTTGTTAGTGATAAGGCAAATGAGCCCTCAGTGGTTTCGGAAGCCACGTAAATCCAGTTGTCAATTAATGGATTGCTACTAAACAAAGCTGTCAGCTTGACTGCTTTGACACAGTTTGTACCTACAGAATCAGTGTGGTCCCCCCTCCCTCAGTTGGCGCACATTGAAACATCCTTCCACTGTTGACGGGGGTGTGCAACTCTGTGCTTCATCCTGAAAGATATTGAGGAAAGGAAAGAACTCAGTGAGACCTCCTGTGGGAAATGGCTCTTGCACCTGCAATATGTTGTACATTTAGGAGACATAACAAGGGACCTTTAGGAGTCACATTAATTAAATTTTATTTAGTTTGCTCAGTTTAGAGCTTAATTAAATCACATCATCTGGAATAGAACACTGCACTATAATTAAGCACTAAGATACTAATGATGAACTACAATAATAACTGTTCATTTTTAATCAGTGCACAATTTAACTGGGATTTTCTGAACTTGCCCTTTTTGTATTCTTTTTTAGCCCCTTCTGGGATGGTTTATGACAACATTTGAAGAATGGAATTCAAGTAGGGGACATGTTGATGGGGAAGAAAGAGCTGTCATTTTCTCCCCCTCACCTGAGGGGGTCAGGGAGAAGCAAAGTTCTGTACATCTGAAAATGTTGGGTGCTGCTGTAGAGAAAACACCAGACATAGCAGAGATAGGTTTATGCTTAGGGTGGTGGTGGAGGTTTAGCTAGAGGAATTTAAGGTTGACATACATAAATGTTCATAGGTAGTTTCATTATTCATTTTAAAAGGATTGGCTGGACTTGCAACAATAGAAGAAATGAGGGGCTCATCTTCAGGATGTGACTCAAAAGATTATAGATTAATGTTACTCAGATCAGTCCCTGTGTCAGGCCTTTCGCGTGAAGAGTGTCCCCTAAATGTGGAGAACTAGAATCCAAGTCCAGGGGTAAAAAGGAATCTCTTTAGTCTATTGTATACCCAGGAATCAGTTGTGCACAATAAATCTTTGATAAGAGGGGTACGGAAGGAAGAAAGGATTGTTCCTATACAATTTGGCTTGGAGGATTCTCTGGTTTGACAGTGGCTTGTACTCTTGCATTGTACATTTGTTGTGCCAGGCTTATCATATTGTCTCCCTCGTTTGCTGGGATTCCCTGGTTCTTCATTAGTTCTTTGGGCTTGTTGGTTCTGTGTGCTTTGAGAGGCTTTTTGAGGTGAACATTCCTCCTGCCAACAATAGCCTGGAGATGAGCTGCTGGCCCTTTCTGGATTTATAACTGAATCCTAAAGGACTTTGATTATTGTCCCATAAACTTGGGGCAGTGTTTATGGTAAAAAGGTGAGAGGTGTTATTGAGGTTCAGACAAGGGAGGCTTAATGACTATTCTATTGGAGTATTCATGCAGTTGCTACTTCCTCTTAAAAGCACCTAGGAGGAACAAAACAAAATCTGTCAGCATCAGGAACCAAGCTGGTTTAAAAAGGCAGTCTGAGAGTGCCCTTAAAGGGTAGTGGGCATTACCATAAAATGGCTACTGTGGGGACATGTCAGTATTTTTGTTTCACCAAGGGTATGGGGAAATGTACCATTAAAATAAAATTGAGCTTTCTTTTGGGGAGGGTGTGTGCATTGGATTGTTCTCCCCTTCCCTTCCCCACAGATATTTTTTTTTTTTACATAAAGTGTGTGATAGGGCAGAAGAACATAGATTCAAGTCAGAAAGGACAAGAAAGGAATATGAAAAGTGTGAATGGGCAAGGAAAGCAATGAAAAAAAGAGCATTTGATAAGATAAGGAAGGACTATGGAAGGGGTCAGGGAGCAGGACAGCAAGTGGGCCCCAGGAAACCTATTGGCAGGTTCCGTAGTGCCAACGAATGTCATGTTGGGGATTACAGCTCTAGGGCTACAACTCCCTTCTATCTAAGTAGCAGCACAGATGAAGGCAATAAACAACTCCACTTAAATTGCTGTGGAAACAATGAAGATTTGGCAGCAATATGTATTTGACGCTAGTAATTCTTAGTGCCACCCACATTTGAAGAATATAAGTTTTGTTTAAATAAGTGTGTTTAATTATTCAGGGTACAATCCTACTAATGTCAAATGCAGTTAAAGTCTGTTGATTCCAGAAAGAGAGGGTGTTAACGCATGGCTAGGTCGTCATTTGTTTGTCCCTGTATTGACGCATGCTTTTTGATTCCGTGTTCAAAAAATTGAATGCATGGGGCTGAGGAAGAAGGGGCGCTGGAAGGAGCTGCCACCACTCTTCCTCTGATGGTGGGGCTCCGTGCACTCTTCCACACCATCCCCAGCTTGGAAGTGCCCTGGAGGCGGGTGGAGAGCCTGCCAAGGAAGAAGGGGCACCCAAAGGAGCTGCTGCTGCTCTTCCTCTGATGGCGGGGCTCTGTGCACTCCTCCACACTGTCCTCCAACTTGGGAGGGCCCTGGAGGAGGGTGGAGAGCCTGCCGAGGAAGAAGGGGCACTTAAAGGAGCACTGCCACTCTTCCTCTGACAGTGGGGCTCTGTGTGCTCCGCCCCGCCATCCCCCAGCTTGGAAGGGTCCTGGAGGAGGGTGGAGAGCCTGGTGAGGGGATAGGAAGGAAGGAAGGAAGGAAGGAAGGAAGGAAGGAAGGAAGGAAGGAAGGAAGGAAGGGGAGTCGACCCACGAAATGAAACGCACCAGCAAGCACTCGCTATTAAAGCCAGTCTTTATTTTAAGTCGGGACAACACTGGGATTGTAAAACCAGGTAAAGTTTTGTGAGGGAAGTGGGTTGGTGCTGCAGGAGGGAGATGACCATACATTTGGATAATGGAGAATCGCTACATTCCTGGGAGAACTGGAAGACAAAACAGCCATGCGTTTTTGCCCAGAGAGAGAGAGAGTTCCCAGCACCTGCCTCTCTTTCTCCCCCCACCACTCGCCCGCTTTGTCACTGACATCAGTAGTACTGAAAGGTATTTAACACTAGGCCATGGTTTTATTGATTAATTCTGCTTTACAATGATGGGCAGAGCTGACATCAAGGACCAAGAAGAAACAATCTATGCACAAAGTGCATAAATTAGTTAACACTGCAGTAACTTTTCAAACTCTTCTTGCTTAACAGCCCAAAACAGTGTGTATGTAAAGTGCCGTCAAGTTGCACCTGACTTATGGTGACCCCATAGGGTTTTCAAGGCAAGAGATGAGCAGAGGTGGTTTGCTGCTGCCTTCCTCTGCATAGTGACCTTGGTATTCCTTGGTGGTCTCTCCCATCCAAATACTAACCCAGGGCCAACCCTGCATAGCTTCTGAGATCTGACAAGAACAGATTAGCCTGGGCCATCCAGGTTAGGGCAGCCAAAGGTTCGTAGGTGAATAATCCTAAACTTTGTCCCTTCTGCTTCATCATAAGAAGAGTCAGCACCAAATAATATTTTAAAAATCAGACAAAAATGCTACAGGGGTAACTGGCTTGTATCAATGCAGGGTTTATAGGAACGTCACACTTTTGCACACTGATCACATTGCTACATAGCTGTCTAGGGGGGGAAAAGGCTAGAATACACAGCCCATTTTTCAGTTTTTAAAAATAAATTGTGGCCGTCCTATTGGTGATAAACTCCATGCTTTCAGAACCATCTTCTTTGCAATCACAAACCATTTCAGAGCCACACTCTTTGAAATAATCTGGGCTTCTTTCTTCTCGTGGACTAATGGCAAGGCTGCCTTTTTTTTTAAGTGTCTCATCTATATTTGATGAGGGGATTTGAACATCATGCTTCTTTTAGATAAAAGCACCAATGCTTTCAGCTGACTGGGGATCCAGAAGAAATTAGAGTTCCTTGGAAAGTACAGATAGCTTGAGATGGACTTCGATTAGGTTATTGAGTGTGGGGGTGTGTGTGTGTGCAAATTAAATGACAGGCTGAGAAAATAAGTCTGAGGGCTGAATCAACACAATCACTTGTGGAGGGGGGATTTCCCATCAGTGGAGTCTATTGGTTGCCATTCTGGGTAGAAAATTGAGCCAATGAGGTCACTGGAGAGCTCCATCACAGGCCCAACATGCTATAGCTCCCTGCCGTAAATACCTCAAAGAGACTGTGGTAATGTGCTAAATTTGGAGCTGAGTTCCTGGTACAGAACTCGGGTAGAGGCTTCATTACCTCAGTTTTTCAACAGTAGTAGGGAAAACAAATCACTATAGATGGAACAAGGCTCTTTTAGCCAGTGTGGTGTAATGTGTAGGATGTCGGACAAGGATCTGGAAAACTCAGTTCGAATCCCCACTCTGCCCTGTCATGGAAGCCAGACAGCCTAACCTACATCATAAGGTGGTTGTTGTGAAGATAAAATCGAGGTGGGGAGTACAACATTGTAAAGCAGTGTATAAATAAGAACAATTTCAAAAATAGCTGTTCTGTAAGGTCAGCATTTGGATGGGAGACCACAGACGAATACCAGGGTCACGACACTGAGGCAGGCAATGGCAAACTGCCTTGAAAACCCCACAGGGTCGCCATAAGGCAGCTGTGACTTGACAGCACCCCCCAACCATACCAAAACAAAAATGTAGTCCTACTTAAAGTGTTCTTGAATCCAGTTTTCTGTTATACTTTGTTCTTCCATGCCCATGAACTATATTCCTGAACTGGAATGTGGGCCTCACATCTTCCTTCCCCACTGCAGACCAAGAAGGATGGATGTGAGGGTCTCCCCAACCTCCCCCTGCAGCTTTTCTCCACAATTTCTCCCAGGGCCTTTTGCCTGGAAGTAGGAGACATCCAGAGGGATGCGCTGTGCTTCTCCAGCTCCTCTTGCCTCTGTGCATTTCTTGTTTTCAGTTTCTGTGGAGGAAGCTGCAGGCAGCGTGATGCAAGGCAGCCTACTCTGTTTCCCCAACCCACAACTTCCCATCTCTCTCTCCTCATCAGAATTCTCCAGCTGTCTCCTGCTTGGAAGTGGCAGCCATCTGATGACATTAGTTTCCCTGTTTCTACCTTTGTATCTTCTTCTACCTTGAAACAGAGATGTCTGGAATGGTGGCACATTGCAGAAATACCTCCCTCTCCACTGGCTGAAGCGCACAGATATCTGACTGCAGCTTCCCAGTCTCCCCTAGCATCCCAGCTATTGTAATTACAACCGGTGTGTTTTTTTCCACCCCTTTATACTGTACTTAATAACACTGGTAATGTTTAATCTGTTGTTGTTTGACTATACGGCCTAGACTCTAGTGGTTTCTATTAGCATGGTGCACAGTAGCACAGCAAGAAACAGAGATGTATCCAGCCTCTCAATTGTCTGGCTCCCTAGTATATAACCCCACCATCTAATGACCTGTTATCAGGTCTTCCTAGTAGCCCATTTGTGCCAATGGAGCATTTAAGTAGTGCTAATTGCTTGTTGTTTATAAGGCAATTAAATGATTATCAGTGTGCATTCATTTACTCTCTTGGGCTGGGAAAAGGAAATGGTAACGTTTTAGTGAGCGTAGTTGAGAAAATGAGTAGTCTTAACACAGTTTTCTGGGACAATCCTGGACTGAAAGAGTACTGCAGAGTGAACACAATGCTCAGGACCTTGCCGAATCAATGTGTGCCTACAGCCGTATTCCTTATCATAGGAAGGAGACAGGCATAACTGTTTAATAATGGGTTTGTCACCAACAGTGTGATTCTAATTTTGCAATTTGCGTTAAACACATATAGCAGAAAGTTTAATGCTGACTCAAACATCGGTCTTGCTTCTCCCCTCATGATTCAAATGGCTTAAAAACAAACAAACAGCATATGCATTTATATGCATGTTCATCCTTCACCTTATTTTTTAGAAATCTCATTTTTATAAACATTGCAAAGCTACTGTGTGGATTGGGGTGTGCGTATGTGTGGATGTCCCATGTTAGCTAGTAAACATCTTCTCCAGGTTTTTTTTTCCAGGTTCAAAATTAACAACACTGAAAACCTGCTGAACTGTTTTTTCTGTGCCTGTCCCAGGGATAGATAAATATACATGGGTATTTGAAGGCATTTGCTTTGAAACCTCCAATATTATTTTATAAATATTACATTTGTTTCCACTGGTATTTCATTTCCATTTTTTTCTTGGTATCACACAACAAATCTTTGTGGGTTTTTCTGTATGTTTTTGTTTCATGGGATTATGAACTCACTTCTTCCCATGGCACAACTGTGGCCATACCTCATTTGGGTAAGTCATCTGCAGCATTACCTTTTTTTCTTCTTCAAAAAAAGAAAAAAGTAAGGTCCTTTTTTTTAATGCCAGAAAGAAAAGGAGTTGGCTTTTAAAGAAGCATGCTAGGAGGTGAGGTGTTACAGATGAGACTGCTCCAAAGTTTAATTTCCAAGTGCAATTCATTTTTTAAAATACTCTATTCTGACCAACAGCCACAAAATCAGAGCAATTATGTACTAGACAACAGTTGAAAGCATCTGCCATATTGCTTTCTAATCCTGTATGTCAGTTCTGAGCCGTCATGGGATGCTGCAGAAGAAACAAAGCTGATAAACCCAGAACCTTGGGAATCTTTTACCTTAGCCACCTTGGTGGTCCTGGTGAAGGCAGAAAGGCGGGGTATAAATTTTGTAAATAAATGCATATTTTGCAAATTATGAATTGTACACACAGTTGCAGAGGTAACTGCTTTCAGAGGAAGCCTGCTCTGCTGCCACCGTTGTTTTCACCTGGTGGGTCAAAAGCCTTCTTCTTCCAGTCTAAGAAGCAAGTGGACATCTATGGGGAGAGATGGTCCTTCACAGAACATCACACATCCCTACCTATGACCTTAAAATGCACGCACATGCTCAGTTGTGACCCATGCTGACAGATTCATATGAAGAAGAAGAGTTGGTTTTTATATGCTGACTTTCTCTACCACTTAAGGCAGAATCAAACCGGCTTACAATCACTTTCCCTTCCCCTCCCCACAACAGACACCCTGTGAGGTGGGTGAGGCTGAGAGAGAGTGACTTGCCCAAGGTCACCCAGCAGGCTTCGTGTGTAGGAGTGGGGAAACCAACCCAGTTCACCAGATTAGCCTCTGCCGCTCATGTGGAGGAGTGGAGAATCAAACCCGGTTCTCCAGATCAGACTCCACCACTCCAAACCACTGCTCTTAACCACCACACCACCATGATCAAAAGAATGGCTTGAAACTGTACTTCCTATTCTGCCTGGTCATTATTCCCCCACCCCTGGCTTTTCTATGAAGGCAAGGACCTAACCATGATGAAGAACAGTGCTGCCTCAGACACAGACAAAATGACAAAGCATGCTCCCTAGCAACGAAGATCAGATAAAAGCCATCAGATCACTGCTTCTGCATATTCAGTTCCTTTTTTTATACATCTGTTGTCAACGGGAGAGCTGGATTCCAATTATCTGATTCAAGTGTTTCCAGTGAACTGTCGTATGCAGAAAGCTAACAGTGGAATAGCCTAGTTTTGTTCGTCAACCAGTGAACAATAATAATACAGATGTATTGTTTTGCTCATCCTTTCCTGAAAGATGGCAAGTTCAGGGCACCCATTCCAGGTCTTTCCTTAGAGAAAAGAGCAGCATGTTTTACTGTGTGTAAAAAAGGACGCTAATTTGCACATTCATATGTCATGAACAAATGACAGGAAAACGTCAATAAGCTTAGCAGTACATCCTATTCTCAAGGCAGCATCTTTGCAGGTTCTCGGAATCCAATAAACTTAGAACACGCGGTGGGGTTTATAACAAGGCACCATTTTCCGCCATGACAAGTTAGTTCAAACTATCATATTTCCCTTCACAGACTTACATTGGCTTGGTTTCTTTATCCCAATTTGTGCTGAGCCAAGGTTATTTGCCAAGCCAGTATGGTTAGAATTAGGTCAAGGTTTTTTGCGACCCTTGGCAAATTTTGTTGGACACAATAAGGAAGAGGATGGTGATGGTTTTTCCTCAGTTTGTGAGGGATATGTGATTTTCTGATTACGTATTAGTTTAGTACGTATCGTTGGCATACAATATAGCTGGAAGGCACATGATACAGCAATATTGCTAAAGCTAAGTCTGTATGCGTTAGATCCATGGGTGGGAGACCTCTTGGGAATTCTATGTAAGTGTTCTAAATTAAACAATGGAAGGAAAGGTAGGATACAATTGTAAAGATATAAATAAATAATCTATACTGGTCATGTGAGGTGGAGAAGCTATCTCCCCAAACGACATTTTAATGCTTAGCTTTATCTTTTTAAGGAACTGCATATCTTTCCTGTATTTTCCACATGTCCAGATTTTGAATAAAATTGGGAGTGTTATTGCTTCAAACCTCAAGAGAAAAAGATTCTGTAAAACTGCATAAAAGCATCTGTAGTTTTGATGAGCACTCCTGATGCTGCAGGATCACGGCCTTAACAATTGTTACACTGGAGCTGCTATATACCGTAGGTAAATGAGGTTGTAGCACAGCAGCCGTAGATTCCATTCTCGTGTTTTTGCTAATATGAAGATGAATACAGGACATGGTAGAGTTGTCTGTCTCGTGGTTCCTTTGTCATCCTTATTACTACGAACAGTTTATATGTTTTTTTCCTGCCATACATTCTTGTGTGTGATAAAATTTGAGATTTTAGCAAGTGCCAAGGTTTTCCTACATTGCTGGGAGGAAGACTAAAAATGATCCCTAATGCGTGTAATCAAAATATTCATGTAAACTGTCTACATATATTTTCTATCAAAGTGTATTTTGGGTTTTTTAATGACTATTTTTTTATGATTGGGAAAGATTTCCCCCCTGTATAGTATCATGGCGGGAGTCTTCTTTTAAGAAATGATTTGTTTTCCCTTCACCAGATTTCACAATATTAGCCATTTTTTGAAATGTAGTTTTAAAGGTTTAAATACTTGCAGTTTTCATGAAGTATGTTAAAATTTTAGTTTATGTATTGATGTGATTTAGGTTCTTTGCTGAGAAGCAATCCTCTGATATCTCTGAAGTTATGTGATAGGACTTGGGTGGGGTATATGTACATATGTTCAATTTTGGTTTTATTGTACAAAATGATCCTTTTGGAAGATTTTTTCTTAACCCCCCCCCCGCCCATTTAATCTGTATTCAGTGCACATGAGTGCATATGTATGCAGTGCAGGAACCATAAAAACCCAAAATACACTTTGAGTGAAAAAATGTATGTGGAGAATTTACATGAATAATTTAAATTATACACATTAAGAGTCTATTTTAACCTCCCATCCAACCATCTATTTCTGTACAAAAAAGGTGCGTACACACACACAACCACCCTAGAAGTAGTAACACAACCCTGCACCAAGGGATCACTGGCAACAAAATGAGTTAATAACTGGATTAGGGGAGCAACAACAACCATGGATTATTATAAAAACCACCCATGGGTCTCATGTATTGCAACGAGAATGTGTCTAAGGAGAAAGAAGACTTTATCGGTGTGGTAAGCTGTCATATGTACACATGAGCCTGACATACTGAATAAGACAGCTGGTCTGTCAAGGTCACTACAGTCTACTCAGACTGTCAGTGGCTTTCTGGGGTTTCAGGCAGTTGTCTTCCACATCACCCACTACATGGTCTTTTATCTGGAGATGCTGGAGGATTGAGCCTGGAACCTTCTGAGCCACAGCCACTCCCCAATCTATATCCACCCTGAGTAGGCAACTCTATATCCCCATAGGAATGTAAAGAAATCAGCAGAGTGACTGGTTTTTGCTGTTCCAGCTCTATCCAGTCTTGTCCAGACAGCAAGATTTAGATGTAGGCAAACATTATGGGAAACATTATCCAACCAGGTTTTCTGCTGGTAAAAAAGATAGGAATGGGTCCCCTTTGTCCCCTGAAAATAATATGCTGGGGCTCATAGGACCTGCATGGACAAAAGACATGTGTGTGATAAGGGGCTGAAGTAAGTAGGAGAACTGGGCAAGATAGAACAAAAATCTGGCTAGATCCATCCCACTATGACATTCCAAAAACTTGCCTGTGAGGCTTCTCCTTAGGAGAAGTGTGGCTAGAGGGGCTGAGTGAACCAAGGAGAGGTTTTTTGGTACAGGGTCCCAGTTTGGGTGCCTCTTTTACTACCCATGTCAAGATGGGCTTCCCCATGCTACACAGTTACAGCTGTGTAGGACACAGATGCAACATTTTACATTTCCACTTGGGAATAGAAATGTATTTATTGGTTTAGAGCATTTTCTCTGAGAGAGGGCTCTAGGAAGGTCACAATGATACTAAAATTCCAGGTATGGCCTCAATCATTTTCAAAGTTGAAGTTTAATTCTACAAATAGAATTACCTACTCTTCCCCCCCGCCCGGCATGGCTCTCATGGCTTTAGTGATTACAAAGGGGTAGCTGTGTTAGTCTGCTGTAGCAAAATAGAACAAAAGTCCAGTGGCACCTTAAAGACTAGCAACATTTATTTTAACATCAGCTTTTGTGAGTCACAGCTCACTTTGTTAGATCTCTCAGTGGAACAGGCTTCCTCGGGAGGGCTCTTCTTCCATAGAGGTTAAGAAGAGGTTAGATGGCCATCTGTCAGCAATGCTGATTCTGTGACCTTAGGCAGATGATGAGAGGGAGGTCATCTTGGCCATCTTCTGGTCACTGGGGGTGTGGGGGGAGGTAGTTGTGAATTTCCTGCATTGTACAGAGGGTTGGACTTGATGACCCTGGTGGTCCCTTCCAACTCTATGATTCTATGAAGTAGTGAGTTGTGACTCATAAAAGCTCATATTGCATTATTATTAGTCTTTAAGGTGCCACTGGGGGAGGGAAGGCAGCATGGTGTAACCTGATCTTGTCAGATCTTGGAAGCTAAGCCGGGTCAGTACTTGGAAGGGAGACCGCCAAGGAAGACTCTGCAGAGGAAGGCAATGGCAAACCGCCTCTGCTTAATTACATGTTTTGAAAACCCCACCGGGGGTCGCTATAAGTCAGCAGCAACTTGAAGGTACTTTTTACACATACACAGGTGCTACTGACCATTTAAAAAAAATCTTGTGGCTTTAAGCTGCATGAAATGAGGGAAAATCCACAGGGAAGTATTCCTTAATATGAGAATTCACCAAAGAGAAATGCATAAATCCATATGTCATGCAGTCTTAAAATCACAGAACCCTGCCTGAAAAAATGTGTTGGAAAGATGTAAAATAATTAAGTGCTTTGAGGAAGGTGTCTGCCCTACTGTGGCAGCAGGATGAATATCTGGATTCTAGAAAATACACAATTGAAGAAACGTGTATTCACCTTTGCAATGTTGTCTTTGCTAGGGGCCTTGTACCCATACCACCACAACAGCTGAAAGGCAAATTCCTCAAAGCACTCAACTGTGGCTCTAAATTGCACTAAGAACAGTTTCCCATATGAGAGCTATAGATGACTTTTCTGTAGCCACTAGAGGTCATAGCATACCTTAAATAAGGAGATCTGTAGTACTAATTAATAATTACTGTCTGAGGGAAATATCAATTTCATGTTCCTACTGGGGAACATCACTTTCCCCCTTTCTACTAACTTCACTTCTTTGATTGCTGCTCTTCTTCACCTTATTTACTTACCATCAAACAAGTTTAAATTAAAAAAAGCATCTAAGGGTGTAGCTACATGATACACCCAACACGTGTTGGATCAGGCTTGCAGTCAGATGTACAAAGGGGGAACTCATCTTAAAAAGTGCTTGTTTGCTTGGTGCTGTAAGGGGGGAGGAGAAGAAGCTTCAGTTTCCCCCACACCTCACTTGTGTCAGTGGAAAGGGCGTGGAGGGATTTTCACCTACGTTCTTGTGCTCCATATAGGGTTGCCAACCTCCAGGTGGGGGGCTGGAGATTTCCCACAATTACATATCATCTCCGGAAGACAGAGATCAGTTCCCTTAGAGAAAACGGCTGCTTTGGAAGGTAGACTCTATGGCATTATATCCTGCTGAGGTCCCTCCCCTTTCAGTGTGGTGTAGTGGTAAAGAGCGGCAGACTCTAATCTGCAGAACTGGGTTTGATTCCCCAATTCTCCACATGAGCAGTGGACTCTAATCTGGAGAACCAGATTAGACTCCTCCACATGCAGCCTGCAGGAGACCTTGGGCTAGTCACAGTTCTCTCAGAACTCTCTCAGCCTCACCTACCTCAAAAGGTGCCTTTTGTGTGTGGGGGAGGTGATTTAAGACTCCTTTCAGTAGAGAGAAGCAGGGTATAAACACCAACTCTTCTCCTTCCTCCCAAACCCTACCCTCCCATGGCTCCACACCCAAATCTCCAGGAATTTCCCAACCCAAAGTTGGCAACTCTAGCTGTACATGTCCTTCCTAGGGCTGGTGAATTTTTTGTTTGCTGATTTCTGTTTGTGTATGTGTATTAAGTGCCATCTAGTTGCTTCCAACTTATGGGGAACCTATGAATTAATATCCTCCAAAACATCCTATTGTTAGTCTTGTTCAGGTCTTGCAAACTTAGGGCCCTGGCTTCTTTGATTGAGTCAATCCAGCTCATGTTAGGTCTTCCTCTTTTTCTGCTGCCTTCAACTTTTCCTAGCATTATTATCTTTTCCATTGACTCTTGTCTTCTCATAATGTGACTGAAAGACAATAGCCTCAATTTAATCATTTTGCTTCTAGGGAGAATTCAGACTTTATTCGATTTAGAACCCATTGATTTGTCTTTTTGGTGGTCCATGGTACCCATAAAACTCTTCTCCAACACCACATTTCAAATGAATCAACTTTCTTCCTGTCAGCTTTCTTCATTATCCAGCTTTTACACCCATAAATCCCTGGAGGTCTCCCTTCCAAGTACAGACCCAGCTTAGCTTCCAAGATCTGACAAGATTGGGCTATACTATACCATTCCACATCCTGTCACAGCTTAATGCTTCTAGGAGCATTGAACTTAAAGGGTTAATGCTACACTTATTTCTCTGCCAATGTGCAGGGCATTCCTGACTGGCTGCTAGAATTCAGTGGAAGAATCAGCATATGAAATTTTGTGCTGTATGCTACGATGGGAAAAAAAGGCATGAAATATATTTCATCTCTCATTTCAAAATTGCATTTGACATCTAAGTTAAATAAAATGTTCCTGAGGTCATTAAAACTCAGAAATAGTACAAGACTTAGGTTTACCATACTTTCAGAATGAATCAGGTTTCTGAACTTGTTTTAATCTCCGTATAATTGCCTTTCTGTATATGCTAACCTTTAGAAAATGAGTTTAATAATTAGTCATCTCAGGCTAGTTAAAAGCAACATCCTGCCCTTGGTACAGTTTTATTTTCAACAAGAAACCGATGCCAAAGTAAATCCCTCACCATGGATGGAAACTTAGCTGCAGGCCACACATGCATTATGGATACTTCTTGACTTCACAAAATCAGCTCTATAGAAAGACATTCTCTTGCCCAATTTGTGACTTCTGGAAGTAGTTACCTCTCATGAACCATGTGGCATATTACCAGTCATATGAAGGAGATCACACTAGGGTTGCCAGCCTCAGGAATTACAGCTCATCTCCAGACTACAGAGATCAGTTCCCCTGGAGAAAATGGATGTGTTGGAGGTTGGACTCTATGGCATTGTACCATACTGAGGTCCCTGTCCTCCCCAGGCTCCATCCCCAAACCTCCAGGTGTTTCTCAACTTGGATCTGACAACCCTACCCCCCATCCCCTGCCAGTGGCCAGGGGGGACCTGGCAACCAAGTTCATGCCAGGAAATAATTTGTGATTGCTCATCCATTCTCAATAACACAGCTCTCCTATGTTTACAGAGGTATTGCTATGCAATACTGGGGGTTGGTGGCACTTACCAGATCCAGATGTCAATGGACTGAATCCTGGGCAGCACTAGCCAGCCAAGCTCTGATTTCTACATCACAAGGGCATGTGGCTGGAAGAGCAACTTCAGCTATTTCAGTCCAAGCTACAGAGAAATCTTTACAAGGTTTACAATGCTTATTAAGCACCTTTTGAGTTATTGTTCAGATTTCAGCTTACTACCACCAGTTAGCTTTTCTTATAGCCCATTCTTGAGGTAGGGGGCTGAAAGAGGTCTGGAGGTGACGTGCCCTCACCACCAGCGTAAGTGGCCTCTTATCATTGAATAAGAGGCACTTACACTGGCAGTGGGGGCAGTTTTGTTGGCGCCTGGGGAGTTTTGTCGGCGCCTCCAATGCCGCAGTCTCTCCAGGACCAAAATCCTGGAAGAGAAATGCAGTGCCAGCATGGAGGGGGTTTCCTTTCCTTTATCCATTAGAAGCTCTTTGATCCATTGATCTTGAGCAGCGTAATTTTAAATCTGTTTGAGGGATATAAGAACTGAAATAAATCTTACCTCTGACAATGTAGCCTTGGGATCCCTGTCACTTAATAAAAAAGGCATTATGTCAGACACAGAGGCATTAGATTTAGAAATTAAAAGGGGAGAGATATAACGTAATCTAAATTCCTCATAAAAGCCGCATTGCAAAAGGGCATGATCTAGAAGAATAGAGCCATTTTATCCAGTCAATAGAGCCTGAAGAGCAAGGACAGGTCCTGTCTGGGTATGGTATATTCAAAATTCTGCCTTGTATAACCATAGAGGGGTTAGCATTCAGTCTAGCTAAACAGAAGGCTCTAGCAAGACGAGGAGCTGTGTGTGTGTGGGGGGTGTGTGTTCCTGGGGGGGAGCTGATGGTAGTCAGCTTCCAAAGCCCCTCCAGCCCAGGAACACCACCTCCAGCAACAGCATTGCTGCGCCAGGTTTTTCCTGGTTCAGCATAGCTGTTTTCAATAGGGGGAAAAGCCCCATTTCCTCCAGCCCAGGAACACCACCTCCAGCAACAGCATTGCTGCGCCAGGTTTTTCCTGGTTCAGCATAGCTGTTTTCAATAGGGGGAAAAGCCCCATTTCCTTTTTCAAGCTTTAAAAAAGGCTTTTTTAAGCCTTGCGGCAGCCAGGAACACTCTTTAGAGTTACCGCAGCGGTGCCTCAGCTATGCCATCCCCAGCTGCTGCAAGACTCAGGAATGAGCTGTATGTTGCTTTGTTGCTTTGATACCCCCCACCACCACTGGGGAGTCTGCCTGTATTCAAACATGATATCCATTGCATGGAGATCAGGTGGGTTTAAGGGAAGGGTTGGGAAACAGCAGCAGCATGGGGCAGATGAGTGCAATTCCAGCCCTCCAACATCGTTAGCTTTATGCATATTTGCCTTTTATGTATTTATTTAGGTTGTTTTAACCCTGCTTTTCTCCCCAGTGGGAACCAAAAACATCTTACCAAAATATAAACTTTTTTCTAAAATTCTGCATGTTGTTTCATTTGTAATTTGTGCATTCAGATTTGTGTTCTAATCTTGTTAATTGGACTTAATTTGTTAATTTGTGTCCTTTCAGCCTTGTTGTTGCACAGTTTGCTGCCTTGAGTCTGAGGAGATAAGCCCAGATATACATGTTTTAAATAACACACAAACAAACAAACCAGAAAAAACACAATAACCAACATGCTAGGCTGGCCCTTGATCCGGTGGCTGGCTCACTCAAGGCCACAAGGTGTGAGCCACAAGGTAAGAGCCAAGGGCCAAGACCCCGTTGGCTGTTGCCCTTCCGCTTGTGCCAAAAGGCCAAGCCACACCCCAGGTTTTTAACCATGCAAACTGGAAGGGAAACAGAAGCTCAGCCTAAATCTAACACAGCTGACAGAAATGTTTCCTTTTAGACACAAAACACGCAAACCACTTTATTTGTCTGACGCGGATAAAGCACCCATTACTTATGAATGGATTAGCCAAACACACACACACACAAAGTACTAATAATAGTTCTTTTCCACCGTCTGTTAGTCTGAAATAAACAAAAGATCTGGTGATATTACCTCAGTACCAGAATCACACGGCATCTGGTAGATCTTGTATGTCACTGTTTTCTGGGATATATAAAACAAGAGTTTGGCCTAGAACCACATCTGGATAAAATGCCTACTTCTAAACAAAGGAGCAGTGTAAAAATATTGTGATGTGTTTGGATAAAGATAGCTGTTCTGAATGGTAGATGGATTAAATTGCTGCATTAAAACAGAAAGTGTCCAGATGAGTTTAATGAGATTGAAGACCTTGAACATTGTACAGGGCTTTATCCTTTGTTTGGTAAAATGAGAGATAAGTGGTTATTCCTGGGACAACTAACAAACCTTTGGTCATCCAAACAAAGAAAAATGATATGTCTGCTGACAAATGTTGCATTTATTAGTTTCAAGGGGAGTGACATGTTTTTTTTAAAAAAAAGATTACTGTCAGGAGAAGTCAGCTGGTGAACAGACTCCTTACTTGTTTTTATAGTTGTTAATTTTGTAATGGAGAATATATATTACAAAAAAAATTAATGGCAAAATATGGAAATGACCAACCAAACCCTTCAGAATGAATAGTTGATTTGGTGTATAAACCTGAGAATTAACTGAATAACCGACAAGAAACTATTTCTTGCCAAGCCATTGAATGACGTTTTCTGGTCTTCAGTGCTGCAACATTAGGGGATTGTTTCCATGGGGCAATTGGAGGTATGACGCCATCACTTAATGACATTGTTAGCGGAATAATTCCTATGGACTACCTGTCGTTCTGCCTCTTAAGTCTTTCCCAAAAAATATTGCCTTGAAGGACACTGTGCTGCTTTTACCATGTGTAACAACCCCCAAATTCTCAATAAAATGCTGTTTTCCATATGACTAGGTGATCTCTGATCAGGATGCAGGCTCCCTGGGTCTATCTTTGTCAAACCAATCTATATTAAAATCTCATCTCATTTATATCTGTCGGTTGCCATTTCACTATCTGCCTGTCCCTGGTTGTTGTTTATTAGCCCCTCCTGCTTCATTGTGTTTGGAATTCACTCTGCGCAGGGCTATGTGCTCTGAGGAGCAGTGAAGAGAAAGAATGGAGACCTGCTCGGGCTCACCCTTCTCTTCCTGCTGCCCTCACTGCGGTAGACAGAAGGAAGGAAAGTTTTGTTGTTGATAACGTGAGAGGGGCTGATTCCACACAGGGATTTCCCCCTGGGTGGAACACAGCATTCCCCCGCTGTATTAGGAAATTTCCACACGACACCATGGTGTTTTTGAGCATGGCTCGTCATGGGGCTTTCGGGCTGCCCCTTTCCTTTGAGGCTGGACTTAAAGGGTGAACAGTGTGCTGGCTGCCCGCACAGCCTCCCTGTGAAAGTTCTGCCTGCAACCAATCTGCAATGGGGTGGAGTTAGGGATGCCAGGTCCCTCTTTGCCACAGGTGGGAAGTTTTTGGGGCGGAGCCTGAAGAAGGCAGGGTTTGGAGAGGGGAGGGGCTTCAATGCCATAGAACCCAATTGCCAAAGCAGCTATTTTCTCCAGGCGAACTGATCTCTATCGGCTGGAGATCAGTTGTAATAGCAGATCTCCATCTAGTACCTTGAGGCTGGCAACCCTAAGGGTGGGGTTTGAGGAGGGTAGAATAAGAAGAGTTAATTTTGATATGCCGACTTTCTCTACCATTTAAGAAAGAATCAAACCGGCTTACAGTCACCTTCCTTTCCCCTCCCCACAACAGACACCCTGTGAGATAGGTGGGGCTGAGAGAGCTCTATAGGAGCTGTGAATAGCCCAAGGTCACTCAGCTGGCTTCATGTGTAGGAGTGGGGAAACCAACCCGGGTCACCAGATTAGCATCCGCCACTCATGTGAAGGAGTGGGGAATCAAACCCGGTTTTCCAGTTTAGAGTCCACCGTTCCCCAAACCACTGTTCTTAACCACTACACCACGCTGGTAGAGAACTTATATAATACCATAGACTCCACCTGCCAAAGAAGCCACTTTCTCCAGGGAAACTGTAGCCAGGAGAGCAGTTGTCATTCCAGGAGATTTCTAGACCCCACTGGGAGGCTGGCAAATATAGTGGGGGGTAATATTGTGTGCTCCTGTGTGGAGTCATCTTCAGTTTCTCTTTCTCCCTGTCTTTCCTTGGAAACATCTTAGAATGGCATCCTCTGAATTTTATCTGCAAAGTGGGCCAAATCCTAAATGGCTAGGGTTGCCAGGTCCCGCTTCGCAACCGGTGGGAGATTTTTGGGGCGGAGCCTGAGGAGGATGGGGTTTGGGGAGGGGAGGGACTTCAGTGCCATAGAGTTCAATTGCCAAAGCGGCCATTTTTCTGCAGGTGATCTGATCTCTATTGGCTGGAGATCAGTTGAATTAGCAGGAAATCTCCTGCTACTACCTGGCAGTTGGCAACCCTATAAATGGTGTCATGGTTTTCAGATTTGTACATTGGCGTTTGTACAACAATCATCAGAGTTAGTTGTTATCTAAGGTCATACAGTGTATGACCTTAAATTATCTAAGGTCATACATACATATCTTTTTTTTTTTTTTTTTTATAATTTTTTTATTGATTTTTATAATAAATCCAAAAAAAAAGAAAAAAAAGAAAAAAAAATAATAGTAAAATAAAAAGACAAAAAATAATACAAACATAGATAGAGCGTACAATTCTGTTACACATACATTGTTATACATATAGAAATATATATTACGCCCTACTTCAAAAATCCACCACCCACCACAGTGCCCATCACCAATGGACTTCCGATGGGGTGTAGTGACTAATAAAAGAAAATCACATTATTATACATTAATTAAAATCACGTTATACTATAATTCGTTAATTAAATTTTTAAAATCCGTTTTTGCCGATTTATCCCAATATGCAGCGGCCTTTGACCACATAATTTTAAATTCCTCCATGTCTTTACCATGTAAAGATGCTGTAATTTTGGCCATCCGCATATATAACCATAGTTTTTCTCTCCATTCTCTAATTGAAGGTTTAATCGTTTGCTTCCACTTTTTTGCAATTATAATTCTAGCTGCTGCAAAACTATATTGGCATATGACTCTATCACCTTTATCCAATTCTCTATTTGGAATGCCCAATAAACAAAAAGCGGGATCTCGCTTGATTTTTACTTTAATAAGATTGTTAGTTTCATTCATAACTAATTGCCAAAATCTTCTAATTTTTTTACATAACCACCAACTATGCATAAACGTTCCTATATCAGTACCACACTTCCAACATAACGCTTTGTCATCTTTTTTCATTTTACTCAATAGAACTGGGGTTATATACCATCTATAAAACATTTTATATAAATTTTCCCTTATTTCATTCGAAATAGTAAACCTAAATTCATTTTTCCAAAGCTTTTCCCAAATTTCCAAATCAATATTATATCCTAGATCTCTCATCCATTTCAACATGACTGGTTTAATCCTTTCTTGTTCTAAGTTCAATTCTATAAGTACTTTATAAATCCTACCAATCAATCCTTTATTACCTTTCAATAATACTGTCTCAAAATTAGATTTGGTATGATTAAATCCCAATCTATTATCTTTAATAAAAACATCATTTAATTTATAATACATAAACCAGTCTTTTAATTGGAGTTCTTCACGTGTTTTCAATATCCATACCCCATCTCTATAGTCTATCAATTCTCTATAAATATCACAGTCCAAATTTAAATGTGCACCTCTTCGCATAAAAGCTTCTATAGGATTTATCCAACCGGGAGTTTTACTTTCTAAAGCATCTTTATATTTATTCCATACATATAATAAATTTTTCCTAATAATATGAAAATAAAATTCCTTATTCACTTTCTGCTTCTCATACCATAAATAAGCATGCCACCCAAATCGTAGCTTATATCCTTCTAATTCTAATAACTTTGGATTCTCCAAGAGAATCCAATCTTTAATCCAGGTGAAACATGCCGCTTGGTAATACATTTTTAAATCCGGTAATCCCAGTCCTCCCGTCTCCCTTAATTCTATTAAGTTATTATATGCAATCCTGTGTCTCTCTTTACCCCAAAGAAATCTCAGAATATCTTTTTTCCATTCCTCAAACGTCTGTACGCCTGCCACTATTGGTAAATTTTGAAACAAAAAAAGCATCTTGGGCAATAACATCATTTTAATTACTGATATTCTTCCCCAGAGTGATAAAGGAATCTTTTCCCAACTTATCAAATCTTTTTTTAATTGTTGCCATTGTTTCACATAATTATCCTGAAATAAATTAAGATTATTATTTGATAACCATATTCCTAAATATTTAACTTTATGTTCAATATTGAGTCCCGACTTTTTGGTCAATGTTTGTTGCTGTGAGAGAGTCATATTTTTAACCAAAATTTTTGTTTTTGCCTTGTTAATTTTAAAACCTGAAAGCTTTCCATAAACCTCCAGTATTTTGTTCCATTTGTCAAACTGTTCATTCGGGTCAATCAAAAAACATACTAAATCATCCGCATAAGCTTTAAGTTTATAATGATTTCTCCCTATTCTTACCCCTACTACATCATTAGATTTTCTAAGATTATTCAATAAAACCTCTAGTACTAAAATAAAAAGTAAAGGGGAAAGAGGACAACCCTGTCTCGTTCCCCTTTGAATTTGAATCTTTGGTGATAAAGATCCATTCATAATCAAATTAGCTGTTTGATGTGTATATATACTTTTTATGGCAGTTTTAAAACTATCACCAAAACCCATATATTCTAATACCTTAATCATAAACTGCCAATTAACATTATCAAAAGCTTTTTCAGCATCCAAAAATATAAAAGCAATTGGTGTTGTGTCTTGTTCCGCATATTCTAAAAGATCTATTACCACCCTAACATTTTGACTAATCAATCTCCCTGGTAAAAATCCAGCTTGATCATCATGTATTAATTGATTCAATACTCCTTTTAGTCTAGTAGCTAAAATTGCTACAAATAATTTATAGTCAATGTTCAACAATGAAATCGGTCTATAGTTTTTAACTTCCAATATATCAGAATTCACCTTTGGTATTAAAGCTATATTTGCTTGCTTCCATGTTTGAGGAATAATACCTTTTGTCATCCCTAAATTCATAACTTCCAAAAGATAGGGGATTAATTGTTCTCTAAATGTTTTATAATAATATGCTGTAAAACCATCTGGTCCAGGAGATTTATTCAGTTTGGTTTTTTTTATAGCCTGCTCCAATTCATCCTTGGTTATTGGAGAATCTAAAAGTTCTTTATTTTCTTGTGTTATTTTCCGCCAATCCCATTTAGCAAGATATGCATCCATTTCTACCTCTGAAACTAACTTTTTTTTATATAAATCTATATAAAATTTCACAAATGTATCTACTATCTCCTCTTTAGTTCTTGTTATCTTGCCCTCCCTTCTTATTTGAGTTATTGGTATTTTTTTATCTTTCTGTTTAATTTGCCAAGCTAACATTTTACCTGGTTTGTTAGCATGTTCAAAGAATCTTTGTTTGGTATACGTAACTTTTCGTTCAATTTCCTCAGCAAGTAAGAATTCATATTGAAGTTGGCAGTTTCTAATCTTATTTTGTTGTTCTTGTTTAGCCTCTTTATCTTGCAATCTACTTAAATATCTCTCCGCTTGCTTTATTTCATCTAATATACATTTTTTCTTATTCTCCCTTTCCCTATAGTATCTTGTGTTTTGTTGAATTAAAAATCCCCTAATTACTGCTTTACCGGCATCCCAAACTATGTCTTCACTGGTACCTTTATCGATATTTTCTATGAAATAATTTGATATTTCAGTTTTCAATTTATCTACAATTTTTTTATTTTTTAAAAGAAAGTCATTCATTCTCCAGGGTTTGTAACCTCTATTTCCCATTTCAATTTTAACTGAAACCGCGTTGTGGTCTGAGAGCACCCTAGGTAGAATCTCACATTTTTCTAACTTCTGTACCAGACCCTCTGACATCCATATCATATCTATCCTGGAACACGTGAGATGTCTCTGTGAAAAAAAAGTATATTGCTTCCTATTACCATGTGTCAACCTCCAGACATCAAACATATCCCACTGATCTATAAGAACATCAAAAATCCCTGGTAACTTTCCTTCATTACTTACTTTTTTCTTTTTCCCAGATCTATCTAGCTTAGGTACCTTAACTCCATTAAAATCCCCCATCCATATCATTTTTTCAGTAGCATATTCAGCTAATAATAATGCTAAGTTCTCACAAAATACCTTTTGATTTGTATTAGGTGCATATATTCCCACAAGCAATACCTTTTGGAAACCAATTATTACCTCCAACAACAAAACTCTTCCCTCTATATCTTGATAAATAACTTTTGGTTGTAATAAAACAGATATATACATAGCTATACCATTAGTTTTTTTAGTGCTATTACAAGCTGTAAATAAAGTACCCAACCTAGCATGTTCCAGCCTCACAACATCCTTTGGGAGTATATGCGTTTCCTGTAAGCAAATAATATTAGCATTAGATTTTCGTAAATGATGAAATATTTTCCTCCTTTTGTTGGGAGAGTTCAATCCATTAACATTCCAAGATATAGCCTGTAACATATCAAATTATCAGTTAGATTCCATATATTTTCACAGTAAATACATACTTGACTCCTACTACCACAACCCCCCTCTACCCCCCATCTGTTCGATCTTCAGTCTTCAGGTTCATCATTTAGAGAGTCCTCTGATGAAGCTACTGGCAAATCTCCGCCACCAGAAGCTTCAGATGCCTTTTCTTCTTCTGTAGATTCTCTAGTTGGAACTTGTTTAGCTGGCTTGAAAGGTTTAACCAGTTCTGCATCATATCTTCTTAAAAACTGGTCTGCCTTATCCACTTCTGTGTACTTGAACCTTTTCTCCTTAAAAATAAAAGAGACACCCTGCGGATATTCCCATCTGTATTGAATTCCACTGAGTCTTAAGCGCTGGGCAATCTCCATGAAATCCTTCCTCTTCCTCAGTAGTCTTGCAGGTATTTCTTTCATCAGCCTCAGAGACTCACCTCCAACCTTCAGTGGTGTTTTATAGTGAGTATTAAGTATTAAGTCTCTGTGGCTTCTAGAAAATAGTTGAATCAGGCAGTCCCTCGGTACTTTATTCCTGGTTGCATATGCTGAATTTATTCTGTAGGCTGTCACAATCATCCCTGCAATCACCTCCTCAGATTCTTGCAAAAAATCTGCCAAGAGAACCGACAGATATTTGCGCAAATCCCGCTCCTCAATTTTCTCTCGCAATCCACGAATACGTAGGGAAGATTCTTTTATCTTGAGCTCCATCATTGCCATCTGATCATTTTGGGTCTCCTGTCTGTCAGCTACAGATGTTATTGACATCTCCAGGGTATCCACCTTCTTCTTAGTTTCTTTAGTATCCTGTGAATTTTTTTTGAGCTTGGTTTCTACCCTGTCTTGCCTGACAGCCAAAGATGAGATTGTATCCTGCAAGGCAGCTATTGCAGCTGAGTTCTGAGCTATAGTAGCTGTATTCTGAGATAGCTCCTGTTTCATTTCAGTGACATCCTGATGGGTCTTAGTTAGCAATTCAAAAACAGAAGTCAAAGTCACTTCAGGTTTAGTTTTTAAAGGCATCTTGGCAGCAATAGATGTTGTTGCAATTGGAGAAGTTGTCTGTTTGGTTGTTTGAGTTATTTGAGTCACAGAGGACCGTCTAACAGGAGGCTGTACCACCAACTTTGTGTCTTTTAAAATGTCCTTAGTGTGTTTCTCTTTCTCACCCATTGGTGAGGCAAAAAAAAACTGGAGACTGAAGTTACAAATCCATTATAATCCAAGGGAAGGAAGGGGGGGGCAGAAAGTTTCTTTTATTTCATTTCATTCAGAACAAACCACTTTGGAAAAAACAATGACTGTGACCACTATAAAGTTTCTATGCCATGTCACTTGATTATCCTCCAATTCTTTTCTCTTAGCTCAATGGTCTTTAGTTTTAAAAGAAACTTTTTTTTTTGTGAGTGCGTCACTCAACTGGCAAAAAGCCAAAAAAAGAACAAAAAAGCGTAACTGAATTATAGATAGTTTCAGAACTGTCCTTCAAGAAAGAAAACTGCCACACACCCCAAATAGTGATTTTTAAAAATCAGAAAAAAACTTTATTAATAATCCATAAAAGAAAAAGTCAGGTCCCACCTCGCTCTCTCCTGCCGTCTTCTTTAAGATGGCGCCGGCTATTTGGTGGAATCTGCCAGAGCGACCGCCGCCGATTTCTCGGCGGCTATCGCTCCCATGGCAGCTCCGCCACCGGCACCCAGGACTGCATCCCCTCTTGTCCCGAGGGGTGCCGCTTGCAGGCTCTTCCCGGGGCTAATTATGTTCCCCGTAGCAGCGGACGGCAGGAGCGCTGCTTTCGCGCTTGCAACGGGGGGGTCACCTGACCCGGAAGTCATACATACATATCTAAGGTCATAGCTGAACTGCGATTGGAATCTGGATATTTCATATCCAAGTCCAAAGTTTTTGCTGTCATGGTTACTTATGTTAGTATACCCTGTATGATCAGATATAGTTGTAGGTGGTAAACATGAGTTCAGCTTTAGTTTGGTGATAGCTATGACATTTAAAGTCATGTGCAACCCAGTTCTGTACATGTTTACTCAAGAGTAAGTGCCACTGAGTTTAACAAGGCTTGCCACCTAGTAAGGAGGCATAAGATTGCAGCCTTAGTCTAGGTAACCTATAACCTCGCTAAACCTGAGTTGCTAGACTGCTCCAATATAGCTATTGCAAGGCTTAGACTGACACTTATATGACACGTTATGCTTTTCCAAATATTTGTTTTCATCAGTTTCACCAGTGCTAAAATGGTGCTAGCATCGGTTCCTGTGGATAATTCCAGAAGTGTGCACCAGTGTTCCTTATGGTATCACAGAGGATGTTGTGGTAAACAGGAGAGGGAAAGAACAAATTATAATGTTTGAGCATGGGAAAAGGGGAAGAGAAGGAAGATGATGCAAGGAAAAAAAAGAGAAGGACCACTTCTCTTTCTCTCTGGGAGTGACAGAATGTTATAAAAGCAGGCTCCATACTTCCGCTGGGTTTAGAAGTGGCTCGTGGGCCTGGAAAAACTGAAGTCCTCTGATGTAAATCAGTTTTCAGAAACTAGAGAAACAACTGTTCCAAATTCCTACGAGTCAGTGAGGAACTTGTGTGGTTTAACAGCACCTTTAGAAAATGTGTTTCAGTGTGCTGGTGAAGAAAAAATGGGGAGGGGTAGTTACTGAAATCATATGGGGAGGGGTTAGCCTTCCACTTTTTAAAAAAAAAAAACTAAAAATTTACATGAGTGTATATGGAGATGATTCAGAGTCCAATAGGGTTGCCAACTGCCCTGGAGCAAAATGTCCTGTGTCTTTAAAATAGGTAAAGGTCCCCTGTGCAAGCACTGGGTCATTCCTGACCCATAAGGTGATGTCACATCCTGACATTTACTAGGCAGACTGTGTTTACAGGGTGGTTTGCCATTGCCTTCCCCAGTCATCTTCCCTTTACCCCCAGCAAGCTGGGTACTCATTTGACTGACCTCGGAAGGATGGAAGGCTGAGTCAACCTTGAGCCGGCTACCTGAAACCGACTTCCGTCGGGATCGAACTCAGGTCGTGAGCAGAGAGGCTTAATGTGTGGAAATGGGCAGTTGAATCTTTTAATGGCATGACTTGTTAAATAACATCTCATTAAATCTGTCTTAAAGGGATAGGGCATTTTGCTTCAGGCCAGTTGGCAGTCCTAATATCTGACCTGAAGGTATGCACACATCTTTTCCAAATAAAAACCTTTATTTTTTTCTGGGCAGGAAGGGATGTGGTGCTTATTAGTCATCGCCAGTAACAAAATACATACTTGTGATAGCTGTAGGCGGTGTGCTAGAACGTTATCTCAGGACTCTGAAAAAAAAATGTGGTCACTAAATTGCCACAGAGAAGAAAAAATCCCAGCAAGTATGGCTTCTCCTGTCACTAGAGTACTGAGATGGGAAAACTACATCTTCCCAAATTGGCTTCCTTATGCAGTTTTTACAACCTGATCCAATACACATTTGATAGGAAGCAAGTTCCCACTCCTTTCAGTGGGTATTAATTGTGCATAGGGTTACCTTAAAGGCATAGGTGTCCTCCAAAGATCTGTACCTGACAGTGTTAACTAATTTGGGAAGAAATATTCCACTGAAATTGGAGAGACTTTTAGATAAAAGATCCAGGACTAGAATGAAAGGCTTCTTAACGCGTTAGGAAAATTATGCAAACAAAATCTACCATCTATTGTGATAGATTTAAAATGCATTAACTGTGGCACAGTCAACTTGGTATACAGAGAAAGAAGGGAATGCAATAAGGATTCTCAATATTTTGGGGGTTCAAAACAATATGATATTGCATTATAGGCAGGCTAAACCTTCCTCCCCCCCTCCAACCAGCCATAGTTCCAGTGAACAGCAAAAAAGAAAAAAAATCAAGTCAGAAAACGTATTTACTGAAAAACATCTATTTTCCTACAAAATAATGTAAGAATAATGAGTGCATATTCCCTTTTGATGTGTGTGGCACATGCTCCTTTAAGGAGAAATTCTGTATTTCAGAGATAGGGTGCATATCGTGAAATGAAATGGTTGTTATGGCAACAACTCTCAAAAGCAACTACTTAACTGAGAAATATGTTTCATACAGCCATAGAAAAATGAAAACATGAAAACAGAGACAGGGAGAATGGCCAAACAGAAGCCGTATGAGATGGTGAGAGCATTGCTGATTTACAGGCACACAGAAATGCAGAAGAAAGCTATTTATTTCCCCTCTATTTGAAGCAAAAGTTTAAAGCTCTATCTGTTCTTGGGTAGTTTTAATAAGTTTGTTTTTAATTTAATGTTTCCCCTTCTGTAATTAAAAAGGGCAATATCATATCCAACCATCTTTGTTAATGCACACGAAAGGGAAGAGTAACCTTGTGGTAGTTACCTTGGCTTCCATGTGGACTTGGCCTTTACCCTATGCACATGTTGTGACAGGAACAGAAGAGCTCAGAGTCTCAGAATAACATCAGTCCAATGACTTCCTCTAGAGTAGTGGTTCCCAACCTTTTTTTGACCAGGGACCACTAGGACTTTTTTGTTCGGTGCAGGGACCCCAAGGTTCAAAATAAAAATTCTGAGAATTTGAAAATAAACTTTAATCATAACTGTTAGTTAAACATTAAACTTAGAATAATATTTGAATATATTTGTATAATAGAGAACTTTTAATTTATTACGGATTTATAACTTTGTTTCGCAGACCTTAATTTAGTTCTCGCGGACCCCTGGGGGTCCACGGACCCCCGGTTGGGAACCAGTGCTCTAGAGTTAGAGTTCTCCAGGTGAGATGGGCCTTCACAGAGAGCAATGAATAGCTGCCAGAAGAGAGACAAACTATTCACTGGCAATTTCTTGAAGGCTACCATTTAAGATTGCCCATTTTTGACTATCTCTTATTTTTGTGTCTTTAGCTTTCCATATAGAAGTGAATCGATATGTTCCTCTCACGGAGATAGTGTGAAATCTTCAACGGCTATATTTTTATGGGCCAAACTACTGTTAAGAGCGCAATAGTAGAGACAATTTAAGAAGTCCACAACGCTACTAGAGGTAGTGGGAATTCTGAAGATGGCAAACTTTCAGCCACCCGGAAATCCAAATAATCAGGATGGAGAATAGAGCCAGCCCATACACCGTTTCAAGTCTCGTGGACTCTACATGCTCAGTAAAAACAAACAAACAAACAAACAAACATACAGATTTTGAGCATTAAGCAGCTTTTAAGCAGGAAGGATTTACGTATGCATCCGTATTTGCCAAAGCTTGGACCCTCCCCAATCCTTGGCACACTCTATCTCCCCCCTTTTGGATACAACTATTTAATTTTTTAAAAAATTGCTCAAGGATTGACCAAGGATTGCTAGTTCTCCATATCAGTGCAGAGCAATGCTGTGGCTGAGTGGTAGAGCTTCTGCTTGGCATGCAGAAGGTTCCAGGTTCAATCCCCGGCATCTCCAGTTAAAGGGATTAGGCAGGTAGGTGATGTGAAAGACCTCAGCCTGAGACCCTGGAGAGCCACTGCCAGTCTGAGTAGACAATACTGACTTTGATGGACTGTTAGGCTGATTCAGTAGAAGGCAGCTTCATGTGTTCAAGATCAAGGAGGTCAATATTGTTGTTTTTGCAAAATATTTACTGCTCTAGGGCTTTACCCTAGGCTCCTCAAATGCTGGGTTTGCAGTAGCGATTTAAAATGGAATACCTTTGAATGGATTTTATGAATTTAAAAATGACAAGTTTCTTTCAGCCCCTGCACTTGTTTCCATGATAGCTTTATTTGTCCCTTGCGCTGCAACTGATGGACAGCACATGGTTGCCCTCTGCTGTCACCAGAAGAGGTAGTTTGCTGCTTTATTTGCATCCTGGGGTTTTGATAGAGAGCATTGTGCTATTGCCTTCTCATTTGGGATCAGGCAGACTGGCATAAAGTACACTATTCAGGCATAATGGCAGATGTTTTTTGTGAACAAACCCGGAGGATCCTTGGACTCTTGTATTCCCCCCCACTTGTTCTTTCTCTCACATGGTGGTGGAAAGTGCCATCCAGTCACAACCAACTGATGGTGAAGGTAAGAGACATTCAGAAGTGGTTTGCCATTGCCTGCTTCTTTGTAGTAACCCTCGACTTCTTTGGTGGTCGCACATCCAAATACTAACCAGCGCTGACCCTGCTTAGCTTCCGAGATCAAGCCAGCTGGGGCCCTCCAGGTCAGGGCTTATCTTATTTTGACAATTAAATACGTTTGCTTTCATGGCAAATCATAGTTTGTTATTACATCTGGACCTCAAACTATGTTTTGTTGTTTGCTCTTCACTCCAAACCAGGACCACAAACTAGGATCAATCCAGAGATTAGAATCCTGATGTGAGGGAAGAGAACAAGCCATAGTTTATGGTTTGGATGTAATGACAAACTATGGTTTTACCACAAAGTGGAAGATGTTATTATCAGGCCATGTGTGAGAGAACAAGCACAAAAAGACAAGAATCTACCCAGCCTCTTCATGTTATAGCTAACCATGGCTCATAATTACATCTCAGAGTTTAATAGGCTTGCACCTTGCCTGTGATCCAAAACATTTAACCCCTGCCTTAAGATATGGAGAGGGCTCATTTGGCCTTTCAATGTGCTTACTTCTGGACTATTTCTGGAATAAGCACTCTCAAATGAGCCATATATTTTTTATTTTGGCTTGGTTACACTGAGGAAGGCACAAGCAATTTTAATTTTGACTTGGGTAAGGTCACAATAAGAAGATAGGAGAGGGAACTGTTGTTGCTGTAATTATATTTCCTTCATTGGGGACTAGATAGCCATGCGATGAATATACACCCTATGAATATATTCTCCTTTGTGTTTGCATCCTGTCTGCCACAGTTTTATCTAGAAGCCTAATTTCAGTTTAAGAGCAGAGAGGTTGTTCTGATGATCTGTTTTACATGTCTTCTTACAACCTACTAACTGCTACTACTACTACTTCATGTCCTTTCTCAGGCCACCATAATATTGTCTTTTCTGTGTTGCCTTCTGCCAATTATCCCCTAATCAAGTCAAGTGTGTTTATTTGTGTAGCCTACAATATTTACAAAATTCTAAGAAAACTGATTAAAAATTAGTTACAGGATAAAGAGTAAAACAGTAGTTATTACACAATCACAAATCTATAATCATACAATAAAGGGGGAAATCCATTAAAACCATCATTCCACTCTGACGGCTGTCATTCCAGTCCCAGAGCACAGATTCTGTTCCCGGGACCATTATTCAACTCTGGGGGCTGTCAATCCGGTGCCAGAGAAGTCTATTTGGGCCAAGTGACCTTAATGGAAAATCCATTCCACATGTTTTTTTGTAACTGTTTTTGTGCTGCAATGCATTTCAGTGGAGCCCATTGGAAGGGAGTTGGGCAATAGGAAGCGAAGGTGGAGGCAGCAGAGGTGGGGTGGCCGGGAGCAACGGCCTCAGGAAGCACCCCAAGTTGAGTTGCTCCTCCTAAGTCTCTCATAGGAAACCAGGCACCAATGGAGATGCGAGTAAAGCCCACTCCCGGCCTAAATGGTGCAGCTATGAACATCCCCTTTCCTTTTATACAGTATCTTATTAGCTCTAAAGCAAAGCAGATATCAAATAACTAGATTGAGGATTTAGACTAGTGGGTGTGACAAGTGAAGAGAAGGATTGATCAATCTAACTCAAATAAGAGTGTGGAATCCTCCTTTATATGTAAGTCACTTATGTGCATGTCCCAAAAGGCGAAGTACACATTTGTACATGAAAACTTTCTGCTTTAAATCTTTTGTGGGGCTTACAAACCTTCTGATAGGATTTGTAACTCTAGTCGAAGATCTGTATATTTGCCACAAGATTTGAAGGATTTAAAAATCCATCTCTTGACTTGTGAAACAATCCCGTGTTTTAGAAACCAGGTAGCTAAAACCTTAGGCTGAAAGCACACCACACTTGGCTCTTGACGGTTTTCTGACAGGGTTTTACATAGTGGAATGAAGAGATAATGTATGTAATACAGGTTATTAAATCCTGATTTTATTAATAACCTAGAGTAATAGCCTTAGAAATGACTTCTAAGATATTTAAAGGTGCTTAACCCTTCAGTGCCTAAATTGTATAACTAGGGATGGTAAACAGGGGTGCCGTTTCAGCGGGAGGGGCAAGGTTTTCAAGAAGATCCCCCTGGCTGGCGGTTGCATATGTTAAAGACTGAATTGCAAAACGAGTGTCAATGTCCCTCACCAAAGACTGCTAAGCAAACTTCATAGTCATGGGATAAGAGGACTAGTCATGATGCATACCTATTCTCTCCAGGATCAGGTGAGCGTGCCTATTATATAAGGTGCTTTGGAACACAGGGAGGATAATGCTGCTTCATTTGTCTTGTTTGTGGGCTTCCTAAAGGCACCTGGTTGGCCACTGTGTGAACAGACTGCTGGACTTGATGGACCTTGGTCTGATCCAGCAGGGCCTTTCTTATGTTCTTAAGTGGTACATTTTAAGAATATGCGTTGTGGATAACAATGGCAACATTATCAATTCATGCCCAATAGTTCTCCCCTCTCTCACAGCCAATCACGAAGCCGTGTGTAAAGAGGCGGGAAGTGCTTCCTGCTACCTTGGAGCTCTTTCTGAGCAAAAGAAAGGCTTTTTAAAAACAAGGTTTGGATTTCTCCCCCCTCCCGCCATTCTTTCAGATTGCTCCGTTTTTTTGTTTTTTGTTCTTAAAATGCTTTTTTATGCGGCAGTTGGTTTTGGGGGGAAGGAAATCTCTCACGGTAAGCCAATTACAGAGCAGCATTTAAAGGGGTGGGACTTGATTTGAGTTTGGGAGACTACTTTTCTGTATCCATGGTTCATTTAGCACACGGTTTTGTCCCTCATCATTCAAGCAAATGCATACAGTTTTCCCCAACCCAGGTTACTTTAATGTGCAATGAACCCAGGTCCAAGCAGGGACATCCAACCCATGCATAAAAGATCATTATCTATTGCTGTTTTTCTCTACTTTTTCCTGAATATAGTAGTAATATCCTCTACTAACAATATAGCTGGAAGAAATAAAAAGCATGAGCGGCTGACTCTAATCTGGAGGATCAGGTTTGATTCCCCACTCCTCCACGTGAAGCCAGCTGGGTGACCTTGGGCTAGTCATAGTTCTCTCAGAACTCTCTCAGCCCCACAAGGTGCCTGTTGTGGGGGGGGGGGAGGGAAAGTGGTTGTAAGCCTCTTTGAGTCTCCTATGGAAAAGAAAAGCGGGGTATTTTCATATACTATGTGCCTTCTAGCCATTTTTATATTTTGTGTTCTGATTTTTGTGTGGTGTTTGCCAGGATAGCAAATGCATCAGAAAATAAAGATAAAGTTGTGTAAATGAACTTTCTTCCAAATCACTTTTCCAAATGCAAAGAAATTAAAATTAATTTTAAGAAAAACCTTTTTTTTGGCCATTTTAGAGGGTGGTGGGAGAGATGTGCTACTTCAGAAAGACCATAACATCAACTGAATTTATCGTGCTGATTTATCGTGAACCCTCTCCAAGTCTAGAAGACAGTAACGTACCCGAGAACACTCACAGATTACCACTGAGTTGATCCAGGGCCATGTCCGCACTGCGCGTTTGTGGCTCTGAATTCTGCGGGCTTTCCTTGCATGTTCCCACTTCAACTCACCCAAAGGACGTCTCCAGAGCGCAATTTCGCCGCATTAAGCGCATCCGCTTATACGGCGAATTAAAAAAATAACACATCCTCCACACCCAGTGCCTGAAAGTGGGAACATGCAATGCGTGTTCGATCCACTTCCTGCTGCCAGCCCACTTCCTGCTGCCAGCCAACCCCTGCATTCCCCCCGCCTCCCTTACTAACGCTGGACCAATCGCCATCGTTGCTTGGAGCGCCGACTGGGCATGCGTGGGAGCGTGCCGGTCTGGGCTTTTCAAATGCAGCGGAGAAAGGCAGCGCGGTGGGAACAGAAATTTAAAGTCGTATTGGATTCTTTTGTACTGGACGCGTGTAAATTGCGAGGTAAGTTTCTAGTGCGTTCACGGGGCATGTCTGACTAGAGCAAGAAATCAACCAGAAAACAACTCTCTTCTGAAACCTGCTGCATTTAATAAAGCCATAATCTACGGCTCATGGTTAGGGTTGCCAGGTCCCTCTTCACCACCAGCAGGAGATTTTTGGGGCAGAGCCTGAGGAGGGCGGGGTTTGGGGAGGGGAGGGGCTTCAATGCCATAGAGTTCAATTGCCAAAGCGGCCATTTTTCTCCAGGTGATCTGATCTCTATCAGATGGAAATCAGTTGAATTAGCAGGAGATCCCATGCTACTACCTGGCAGTTGGCAACCCTACTAATGGTGCATTCCTAAACCTTGAAATAAATTGGCTTAAAAGGATGCAACTCTGTTTAGGATTGCACTCTTAGGTTTTTTGGCTTTTCTATCACAGCTTCTACAATCTATCCTGGTGCAGGAATGAACTGAGGGAGGGCAATGTTTAGAAACAGAATAATGTTTAATGTAAGAAGCCTATGTAATATTAAATTTGATATGAGCTTTAATTAGGCAACATTTATACAAAAAGCCTTTGCGGTGTCAATTAGTTGATTGACTATCCTCTGCTTTCTGGGTTAGCGAAACTTGATCTTCTGCAAATGTTATTTGTTTATTGCGGGGGAAAGGGGACCACGGAATGGAAAAAAGATTGAATTAAATGTTATGTGCTGACTGACAAGCTACATTTGATAGGGCTTTTAGTTTAATTAGCTGCATTTCATTAAGATATTTATTCATCAAGAAAGTTTTTCATATTAGAAAGATCTTGGAAAGAACCTTGCCCGTTTATGATTTTTAGGTACATTTATGATATTCCAAAATTGCAAGGCACTCTCTTTAATTTAATGTGGATAATATATTTGCTGTTGCCCAGAAATCATTACATGATGGACCACAACCAATGACTTTCTTCCTATGGCAACCACACACTTAATGTTACATAGCTGGCACATTTTGTACTCTCTGTTAAGCACTGGAAAGCTCATGAAAAAAGATATAATCTAAGGTCTGTTAGCCCATGTATTTCAGTGTTCCATAACTGTACTCAAAAACAACTTGGTAAGGCTACTGCTTGGGTTAGGGGGAAAATTCATCCTGCTGAAAGCTCTGGAGACAGTTCAGAAGAAGCTCTTGTCTTGTGTGACATTTTTTAGACTTTAAAAAATATATTAAGTGCAGAATATGTCATCACGACTGCTTAGGAAATAATGGCCTTTTATGTATGACCGTCAACCTTCGGAGGAGTTTGGGTCTTTGTGTTCATTATGCGTGCCATTTCCGACCGTAAGAGGTCGCCTCGCTTTCCCCCTGCATTTCCCTGCATTTTCAGGGACCTGTTTTATCTCAAATTTGAAAATGCGGCCAAAACGCAGGGAAACACCGGGGGGGGGGGGGAGCGAGGCGACCTCTGACAGTTGGAAATGACATGCATAATGAACACAAAGACCCGAAGTCATCATAGTGACCGCAAGGGAAACAGTCATGCATAAAAGGCCTATGAGAAATTTTTCCAGAAATGGTTCCTGGTTGAGAGACAGGCAGTCTGCTAGTACAAACCTATGCTCTTCCTGTAGGAGAGTGCCAGAGGTTCTGAAAATTTGAAAGGGGTAACACCCCTCTCTCTTAGAAAATCTAGCGGAGTGCCCAAGACTGCATGAGAAGGCTCACCAGGAACATTCACTGTGGGGTGTCTTCACATAAACTTCACATAAAAAGTTTAAACTGTTTTTGAGTAAACAAACTATTTTCCAAGTCAGATCATATATGTAACATGCGTGAGCTCTCTGGCCTATATAGGTCTCACATTTGCCTTATAAACCTAACAGAAGCATGGGGGGGGGGGGGACACAGAAGAGGAAAGATATGCTTTTCTTTCTCTTTGACAGTGCCATCCTAAGTAGAGTTACACCTTTCCAAGGCCATTGATTCTCATGGCATTAGAAGGGTTTAACTCTGTTTAGGACTGCACTGTAGGTTGTCAAAATGCTCCTGTGCCTATGTTGTCATTACATTATTCATTGCCCTCCTGCAACCCAATATGAATGCTCTCATAGAAATGGATCTCACAATAAATAGATCCTTCACAATGTGCCATTATCAACCAGTACAACACACAAATAGCCTATTTTTGTCTCCAAAACAACCCATCATCTGGAATGTCTTTTTTGAAAACTACAGTGTTCTCTGAAATTCATTAATGCTATTATTCTGTGGCCACAATTTGCTTTCTAAGAATTCTGATAGGATGGTGGGAGGTAGTTTACAACACAGTCAGCAATTAAACATGCTTTCCCCTCAACTTTTCATCTGCAATGCAGTGCTGGTAAGCCTTTTTACTGGGTGAGCTATGTTTCCAAGAAGATTACTTTTCTGGATGTAACTGAAAGACTAAAAAAAAATAAAAATGTGATGGGCATATAGAAAATTCCGCAGTCTCAATACCTCAGTCTTCCTGGTAATCTATCCACAATAGTTTAGCACAGGGAGGTAGCTTGCTTTGGGATATGTGTATTGGGGGAGGGGATTAAAACAGTATGTGGCAGCCATTTTTTGTGACCTAGTGCAGTTTTCCTCAAACATTTCAAGTGTATTGTGCCTTCTGGAAACCAGCCCCCAGCCAACCAGCAACCACTTCTTTGGCAGGCGTGTGCCCAGAATCCCAACACGTTGCTTAGGGTTGCCAACCTCCAGGTAATAGCTGGTAATCTCCTGCTATTACAACTGATCTCCCGCTGATAGAGATCAGTTCACCTGGAGAAAATGACTGCTTTGGCCATTGGACTCTATGGCATTGAAGTCCCTCCCCTCCCCAAACCCCGCCCTCCTTAGGCTCCACCCCAAAAACCTCCCGCTGATGGCAAAGAGGGACCTGGCAACCCTATCACTGCTGCATTCGTGCAGCTGCTCATTCCTGCATGCATATTGGACCGGTGTGTTAACCCTGATCCTACCTTCAGAAGAGGACTAGAGGGCATCTCAGAGTACTTCCTAAAACCAGCCAACAAGGGATGGAGACAGGCTGGGAGGAACTGCTGCGTTCCCGGCTTCTCTGCAGCTTCTGTGGTTAGAACAGCAATATTTATAGCTGCAAAAATACTAAGCCTTTGCTGCTTGAAGGATATTATTTTGGGCTCTGCCTGGTGAAGGTGCTCTCTGGAACGCTGCACACTTTCTTTTGGGTCCCTTCTCACCATACCTCAGGAGTAGGGGTGCCAACCAGATGATCTCCTGCTATTACAACTGATCTCCAGATAGAGATCAGTTCACCTGGAGAAAATGGCTGCTTTGGCAATTGGACTCTATGGCATTGCAATCCTTCCCCTCTCCAAACCCTGCCCTTCTCAGTCTCCGCCCCTAACATATCCAGGTATTTCTTAATGCAGAGCTGGCAACCCTACTCAGGAGGGTACAAACCTAGGCCTGGAATCCTATGAGTTAGGACTAATTCAGAAGGGGGAATACTTTCATTTTCAAGCAAATATGAATAGGATCAGGCCGCATGTCTTGCATGTGTGAATCAACAGTTTTGCACTAGGTATTAGTGACTAATTATTCTACCAAAGTGAATACTTATACAAAGATACTTTCCAAGAACTGGGAGCCTTTTTAGTGGGGTCCCATGCATATTAATAATTGTTAGAAATAACACATAGATACCTTTTGTTGGCATTTTTTAAAATTACTTTTCCAGTAAGGCAGTGGAACTTCATGATGAAAGAGAGAGCCATCACAATTCCTTTTAATAATGTGCCAGGTGTCTATGTGAACTGAAATGCATACTGTCCTATTTATCATATAGGGGATGACCTGATCAAGGGACTGGGAATGGTCTAATTAGGAAAATTAGAATTTAATCAACTGGTATTGGCATTTGGTGCTGTATTTACATACACTTGTTCTAAATACACTCTCTGCTCCTACACTTTAATGCTTCAGAGTCTTGTCTCTCATGCTATGCCAGCTCCACTCTGGATTTTGTCTATACAAAACTGAGCTTGTTCCTGTGACAGGTGCAGCTTCTACTAAATCTTTTGATCATTGCACGAAACACTCCTCCTGATGTCTTTTGATCTAAGCAGTGCACAGAAAATCCTGTGCTGTAGAGTCATACTTACCTCCCCCTCTCACTTCCTGGGTTTAAATGAGAGGCTTCACAGCCGTGGATAAATGGTTCTAAAGTGTTTGTCTTTCTCAAATGCAAGTTTCATAGAGAGCGAGTCAACTTTTGAAGAGCCAGTCAGTACGAGTGAAAACTAGGAAGGATCTCATGCTAACTAGTGGTGGGGAAATTGCACTTATGTGGGTGGGATGTTGCTTGCTGATTAAAACCCCTTTAAGTCAAATTTCTGTTACTGACTGCATCAGCCCTCACAGTGCCTTGTTGGCTTTCCACTACTTCAGTCCCAGAAGATGCAGACTGACTTTGTCCATCACTTTCCCAATAGTGTCACCATCGTGTTTCTTCTCAGTTCACATGAACACATGAAGCTGTCTTATACTGAATCAGAACCTTGGTCCATCAAAGTCCTTACTGTCTACTCAGACCGGCAGAGGTCTTTCACATCACCTACTTGCCTGATCCCTTTATCTGGAGATGCTGGGGACTGAACCTGGGACCTTCTGCAGGCAAAGCAGATGCTCTACCACTGAGCCACAGCCCCACCCCAATGTTCAATGTTGGGAGACTGCACAAGGACTTTGAATTAGATGTTCAGTGGGAGCTTTGTGCCTTCCAGCCTCCTGCAAGCCTTTTTCTCCTTGCAACTGGGCTACGTGGGCAGAAGCAGTGGCTGCCTTTCACTCTGCGCTGTTTTCTGCTCCTTAAATAATCCCATGGAGCAGTTCTGGGCTTTGCTTAGCAAAATCTGTGGCTGCTTGTAAATCTTGTAACAGAGCCAACAGTGGCTCCACCAGGGCTCTTTAGGGAGGGGGAAATTTATTTATTTATTATTTATATAAAATATGGATAGACAAACCTTTCTCCCAAGGACCTCAGGAGCAGCATAGAGGGGAGGGCCGTGGCTTCAGCCTGCACATTCTAGTTTTAAAGAGAAAAGAACTCACCTTAGGGAGGCACAAAACTCTCATTGAACATCTAATTCAAAGCCCTCATGCTGTGGCCCAACAAACTTTGTAACGTGTAAAGAGGCGTATAATCTGACTCCCATCTCAAGGGTAATCTCTAGGTTTTGCCATGTCTACCACAGGTCAAAATGTTCACAATCACAGGTAGAGATGTTCCACTAGGGCTGTTGAAATTTTTTTTTGGTAAAATTCGGATTTGGCAAAATTTAGCCAGTTTTTATTTGGGAAATGCTGAAGTCCGAACTCCTCCTATTCGGATTCGTGGAATTCGGCTTGAAATTCAGCGTTCCCAAATAAATTCGGCTGAATAAAGCCATTAAAAACACATTTGCAGCTTTCCACAGCTCCAGGGGGGCATTTTTGGAGGTAGAGGTCCCAAACCTTAAGGGTAGCTTGGAGGGACCCTCTTTGCAAGAACCCCCAAGTTTGGTGCGGATTGGGTCAGGGGGTCCCGAGTTATGGGGGCTGGAAGGCCCCCCCATCAGCCCATTGGAATGAGTAGGAGCCAGCCGGCCGCTGGAGTACCAGAGCCCTACGTTTGCAAACTATGCAAAGCAACACGCGGCCTTTGGAGTTTGCATTTGCAAAGCACAGAGGTGCATTAGCTATGCATATGCTAATTACTATGCAAACAGGAACAAAGGTGCAGGCGAGTGGGGTGTATGGCTTGGCTCAACGCCAAACAAACGACCCAAGGAGGAGGCGTGGGTGCTGAGCGGAGGGAGACATGCCACACCGCCGCACTGACTCCAGGCGAGGGTGGCAACGGGCAGAAAAAGGCAGAACACACAGTCCCACAGAGGCGAGCGGGCACTCACCCCCAGGCAGAACAGGCAACAGTCCCCCCTCAAACTAGTACGGCTTGTCTCAACCCCAAACAAATGACCCAAGGAGGAGGTGCGGGTGCCGAGCGGAGGGAGACTCACGCCACACCGCCGCACTGACTCAACTCCAGGCGAGGGTGGCAACGGGCAAAAAAAGGCAGAACGCACACTCCCACAGAGGTGAGCGGGCACACCCCCCGGCAGAACAGGCAACACCCCCCCTCAAACCAGTACAGCTCGGCTCAACCCCAAACGACCCAAGGAGGAGGCGCGGGTGCCAAGTGGAGGGAGACTCATGCTGCACTGCAGCACTGACTCAACTCCAGGCGAGGGTGGCAACAGGCAGAAAAAGGCAGAACACACATTCCCGCAGAGGCAAGCGGGCATACCCCCTCCAGCAGAACAGGCAACAGCCCCCCCCAAAACCAGTACAGCTTGGCTCAACCCCAAACAAACGACCCAAGGAGGAGGCACGGGTGCTGAGTGGAGGGAGACTCACGCCTCACCGCCACACCGACTCAATTCCAGGCAAGGGTGGCAATGGGCAGAAAAAGACAGAACGCACACTCCCGCAGAGGTGAGCGAGCACCCCCTGGCAGAATAGGCAACAGCCCCCCTTTGGCTTCCCCCCAACCACAGAATCTGCTCCCCCCCACACACAGAATCTGCTTGCCCCCCCCACACACACACAGGAGAAAAGATATAGAGAAAAACCCCAAAAATCAAATTGTGTGGATGTCTTCCAGCAGGAGCAGGGAGAAGTAAATCCAATCCTATTCCAGTAAGAAGCAGCAGCTCAGCTCAGGATCTCTCAGGAGCAGCACCACCAAAATGGAAGGAAATGAATACAGACTCGGGACAGGATGGGATGGGAGTTTTTATACTCTTCTGGCCAATTCAAAAGGGAGAATCCCTGCTCTGATTGGCCAGAAGAAGACCCAGCTTGGCCACCTATTGGCCACTGGTGTTTGGTTGTCTCTCCTGAAAGGCAAGTTTGCTTGCCTTCCAGAAGAGAGCTTGCTCTTCGTTTCTTTTCAGGAAGGCGCTGCGAGAGAATGCCGATTCGGGGACGCCGAATTTGCCCAAATTTATTCGGCGTCCGCTCGAACTTGCTGAATTCAGATCGTCGTTTTCCCACCTTTTTTTACTTCGGCTCTATCCAAACTGGAAACCGCCAAATTGGGGGAAATTGGGCTGTTTTTCAGTTTGGATGGAACCGAATCAACAGCCCTATGTCCCACAGGTAGACTCCCTGCCCCCCAATTCTCATGTGTACCCTTTCCAAACGATTCTTTGATATAGCAATCTTAACAATCTTAATTCAAAATTGAGTAAATTACTATTTTATACAGATGTTGTGATTTGTGTTTTTGGAAAGAATCAATTCAGTCCATACTGGACTGTTGGGAACTACTGATGAGTATGGAATAGTGGCAGGATACAGAATATTGTACAACGAATTCCCAGAATTGGTGTCCACTGTTTTGCATTAAAATAAGCAAACTGACTTGCTAACTGCTTTGCTTTTCTGTAACATAAGATGCATCAAGACTCACTTTGCTTGCAGAGCAGCAGTGGTTTAGCATATTAGGAACCTCTCCTTTCTTTTCATATGTCAAAATACAGCACCAAGCAAAGGGCAGGAAGAAACACCAACAACATCAGCCATACAAGAAACCAGGATGCTATTTTCTTCCAATGTGGTTTCCTGTAATAACGTTTGGTGTAAAAAATACAGGTCCCGTGCTGAGGAAAATGTGTGCATTGCCATTTAAAATCAGCAAGAACCAGTATGGTGTAGTATTTATTAGTGTTTGGCTAGGACTGGGAAGACCAAGGTTCAAACCCCATTCATCATCAGTGAAACTCACTTTGGGCCTTTCACTCTCTCACCTGGTTGTATGTAAGGATGAAACCTGGAGAGCTTTGTACGTTGCCCTAACCTCCTTAAAACATAATAACATAAGAAAAGCCATGTTGGACCAGACCAAGGCCCATCAAGTCCAGCATCTGTTCACTCAGTGACCAACCAGGTGCCTCTAGGAAGCCCACAAACAAGATGACTGCAGCAGCATCCTGCCTGTGTTCCACAGCACCCAATATAATAGGCATGCTCTTCTGATCCTGGAGAGTATAGGTATGCAATAGGTGTGCTCCTTGAAAGAAGGGTAGGATAGATAAATAGATACTATTTATCTATTTATAATTCAGCCAAAATCGAGCACTTTTAAATGCCATTGATTTCAAGAGGAGAGATTGACATTGTAATCCTAAACTTCAATTGACCTAGAGGGTGTAATTCTGTTTAGGTCTGCTCTGTCAAACACATGTAATTCACAAGGCTTAAAAGCACTTACTGCAGCCGGATGATGCCTAAAAAGCTCACACACTAGTCACAAGCCATCTTGTGCCTCCTCAGGGACAGCGATGGCTATTAGAATGCAATCTCAGCTGCCTGCATATCATAATGAAATCATATTTCTTGCTGGACTGGTACATCAATTGTCATTTTAGTAACTGAGGAAGTGCAGCTGCATGCAAAGCATGGAATGGTCCTTCACTCTTAATCTTTTCTCCGGCAAGATAAGTGATAACTTCTTAATGTATCTTTCCAGTCTAGTAAATAAGAAGTGGCTACAATATACTCCTGTGCCTTAAATAGGATTTTATCCCCCAAACCAATTAAGTAGATTTGAATGGAAATGGAGCCAGATGTGCTAGTTTGGATAAGAAGGAGTGGAACAGTCTTTTTACTAGATCTGTTTGAAAAAGCCTCGGACAAGTCCATTTAGAGGCTTAAAAACGTTTCGGGCTGAATTTATAAAAAAAGGCTCAAATCAGTCTTGAATTGATTCATACTTAGCCCCTGAGGGTACTTGAAGAAAATTCACCTGCTGGCCTAATACCGAGTGATAGTTTTTAACTTGTTAAATTATAGTTTAGCTGATCCTTCCATCATTATCACAAATGGCAGCTATATTAAGATGTTGTTAATATTCATGATAAAATTTAATCTGTTTAAAGGCAGCTGATTGACTAAAATTATTGAATTGGTTGGTAGCTCTAGTAGTAAACATTTTCAGTCCTCTGTAGAAAAGCAACACAGGTATTCCTGGTGTTCAGTATCAGGTATGAAAATTATCTTGGTGCAAGATTTCCTACCTATGGTCTCTCGGTCACCATTGTCAGGAATGGTAATCTGGACGTCGTGAAGTAGACACAGGACAAGAAAGCCAGTGTGTGTTAGAGCCTGGGAGAACCAGGTTCAAATCCCCACTAAGAAGAAGAAGAGTTGGTTTTTATATGCCGGCTTTCTCTACCACTTAAGGGAGACTCAAACTGGCTTACAATCACCTTCCCTTCCCCTCCCCACAACAGACACCCTGTGAGGTAGGTGGGGCTGAGAGAGCGCTAAGAGAGCTGTAACAGCCCAAGGTCACCCAGCTGGCTTCATATGTAGGAGTGGGGAAACGAATCCAGTTCACCAGATTAGCCTCCACCGTTCATATGGAGGAGTGGGGAATCAAACCTGGTTCTCCAGATCAGAGTCCACCACTCCAAACCACCGCTCTTAACCACTATACCACGCTGGCCATGAAGCTCATTGGGTGATTTTGGGCCAGTCATTTTCTTTCAGCCTAGCCTCCTTCATGGGTTGTCAAAGGGGGCAGGGGCAGAACGGAGAAGGGAAGAAACCTCTAGGCCACCCCGCACTCCTTCGAGGAAGAGTGAAGTACAAACACAGACTATAGATAACAACTGTGTCCTGATGTTGATGACTCGCCTTTATCGGGTCTGAAAGAATCCTGTAGGCCGATTATCTCGCTTGATCCCTGTTGAGTTGGTAACACCAGTATTACTCCATGTCTGCCGGCCTATACATATTATCTGACAACTCCTCGTCTCTGTAGAGCTTTTTGCTTGGCTAGATTGAATGCTAACCCTTCTATGGTAATGCAGGGCAGAATTCTGAATATACCATACTCAGACAGGATCTGCCCTTGCTCTTCTGGCTCTATTGACTCATTAGCCCATGCCCTTTTGGAATGCTGCTTTTATGAGGAACTTTGGTCGCACTATATTTTCCCCCTTTTAATATACAAATCCAATGCCTCTGTGACTGACATAATGCCTTTTTTACTAAGCGATAGGGACCCCAAGGCTACATTGTCAGTGGCAAGATTTGTTTCAATCCTTATATCCCTCCAACACTAGATATATGCTGCTCAAGATCAATTGATCAAGGAGCTTCTAAGGGATAAAAGGATAAAAGGAGTATTACTCTATGACCATCTGCGGTGATGGCAGTGCGACATGCCAGAACAAAAGTCTCTTATACAACTTTCCATGGTGCCCCAACAAGTAAGCCACCTTGGTCCTGCCGCTACTAGAATCCCTCGTTTGAGACCCCTGGTACACTACAACTTAATGATTTAGCAAGTTAGCCACGTCTTATCTGAAAATCTTGACCTTACCCTAGCTTTGCAAATACATCCACATATGTTACCAGCTCACCCACTCAAATATTCCTGTTTTAACCAAGTGTAGTACACTGAAAGCTTGAAAGAAAAAAACAAACCAGGACTCTTATATAATACAAAATGTTCTTTGTCTGGTTACCTTGAGCCCATTTTTATTTGCCAAAGGCAATCAGGAGAGTGGATACTCACAAGCCTGCCTTTACTTCATGTTGTTAAGCTGTAAATCTGTTTTAACATCTTATTCTCCTGTTACCCTGCTTGCCGTTTGGAATTTCATTAATGTAGTTCCCACCCTATTGGGCTGGGGTACTGATTTGTGACAGTTCCAATTTTAAATGAGGCACGAAAGCACTATTGGTAGGGTTGCCAGCTCCAGGTTGGGAAATACCTGGAGAGTTTGGGGGTGGAGCCTGAAGAGGGCGGGGTTGGGGAGGGGAGGGATTTCAATGGCATAGAGTCCAATTGCCAAAGCGGCCATTTTCTCCAGGTGAACTGATCTCTATTGGCTGGAGATCAATTGTAATAGTGGGAGATCTCCAGCTAGTACCTGGAGGTTGGCAACCCTAGCTATTGACCCCTGATGAGCCATTTGCTGCCTTGTGCGAAGCAGCCAATCAGAAGAATGCTGGAGAAGCTATTGGGCTCTGCCCTGCTATCTGTGGCAAACATTTGCTGCATTGGCCCACCAATCCTCCTTATGGATAATGTGATAGTAGCTGGTCACCTTTTGAGGGGCTGACCAGGATTTTTTTGAGGCTCCTTTAAATTGGCTAGGAAGGGTTCCCCCTGCCCTGCTCTACAGTGTTCTGGGGAGTGGTGGTATTCTCTGATTGGGCTAGTCTGTTGACTGCTTAGACCATAACTAACTTTGGCAAGAATAGAGTAAGTTGCTACCATATAGGCAGGGATAATTGGTGAGCACCCGGAGCCATCTAAAGATGGGGATAGGCTATTCCCAAGCTAGTTCCTCATTGGCTCAAGTGTCCTGGGTGGCTGGAGAGGGAACCCCTTTGGTGGTTGCCCACCTCCAGATAAGGCCTAGAGATTTTCCAGAAGTACAACTGATCTCCACACTACAGAAATCAGTTCCTGTGGAGGAAATGGCTCCTCTGGAGAGTGGACTCTGTGGCAAAATACCTCGCGGTGGTCCCTTCTCTCACTTTCCCAAACCCCACTCTCCCCAGGCTCCACCCTCAACATCTCCAGGAATTTCCCAACCTGGATTTGGCAACCTTAGTTGTGTAGCAGCAACTGAGTTCTTAGTTGCTCAATTGGAACATGAGGGGAGGGAGATGAAGCTAAACTCCTCTTGGCACTGTTTTACTTGCCCAAGTGAGGATAAACACAGCTGAGGGTAATGCTGGCTAAGTTCAGGGTTAAGGTGATTTTGCCCCAAATGCTGGTAGCCACAGGAGGCTGCTTGCTGGCACCAACTCACACTAATTCATGCATATTTAACTGATGTAGACCAGTCGTTAATAAACTAGTTAACCCGCATACTGGTGTCTCATGTCTTTATTTGGGGGTTCCGGTACAATACCTTTTACTAGGTAAATCTTTTCTTTTGTGGCCAGTTTGTTATACTATGGTTCTCTCTTTCTTGCAAGATTCCCCCCCCCTCAAACCTTTCATGAAAGTTCTGCTTTAGTTAGCATCATCTAGCTGTGCATCTATATGCTAAATAGTAACTGGACTGAAAGCACAGCCCAGGGAACATATGGGAACAATCTCTATTCTAAAATATATTATTTCAGTTCTCCATTTAATTAAAATTTATTTTAAGCAACTTCTCATCCACTAATGAAACAACTGTCAATGAAGAATTACTGCTGGGCAGGCTTCAGTAGAGTTTAATCTTCAGCTAGCACACACACGGCTGGGAATGCAGGAGAAATCTGCAGAAAGTCTATTGAAGATAGACAGCAATTTTACATCACTCATTTTAAACATACCGGTACAGGAGTGAGACATTGCAGAATATAAAACTTTATCATTAAGTAACTAATTGAGATTCAAGTCTCATCTCCCCCCCCCCCCCCAAAAAAAAAGATTGTGGCTAGTTCTGTTATTTGCTTATTAATATTTATGTTAATGGCAGAGTTAGGATAGTTCTCAGCAATAGGTATGTGCAGACTCTGTGTTTCTTTGATAGTTGCTGTCAAGATTGCTATTGAGATGGATGGGGAAAATGGGTTTTAGTTTTGAAAACAAGGTTTGGCTTAAACATATTCTCACTGCATGCTCCATAATTTTGTGGAATAAGAGTGTAGCCTTAGAGGATACTGACTGGGCAGTAGGTTGTATTGAAATCATAGGACATGCCAACAAGGAAATGTGTTGGTGCTTTAGGTGAATCGTACCAAGTGGCTGGATTGTTTAAGAACAATGAACCAAGCTACATTATATGTCCTACATATTCTGAGTCATGGGTGTGTTGCTGAATTCATAGACAGACAGACATCAGGGGAACTAGGGTTGCTAGGTCCCTCTTCGCCACCGGTGGGAGGTTTTTGGGGTGGAGCCTGAGGAGGGTGGGGTTTGGGGAGAGGAGGGACTTCACTGCCATAGAGTTCAATTGCCAAAACGTCCGTTTTCTCCTGGTGAATGATCTCTATCGACTGGAGATCAGTTGTAATAGCAGGAGATCTCCAGCTAGTACCTGGAGGTTAAACACAATAATTACTTGGGCTGTATATGAAAGTTAATCAAATATAGACAGCCACTATGGCAAAAAAATAAAATAGACTATTTCAAGGTGTATAAAGCACAATATATTATAACCCAAAAATTCTTGTTACTTCACAAGTATATATTACAACCTTGTTACTTCACAAAGGCCTCAGAAAACAAAATTACATATATAGGATATGTATATGTAACACCAAATATAGAAAGGAATCGTTCAGTTAGACAACCACATCATATATATATACTTGTGAAGTAACAAGAATTTTTGGGTTATAATTTATTGTGCTTTATACACCTTGAAATAGTCTATTTTATTTTTTGCCATAGTGGCTGTCTATATTTGATTAAATACCTGGAGGTTGGCAACCTTAGGGAGAACTCACTTTAAATGTGCCTCTTTGCTTGGAGCTGTGGGGGAGCACTGTGAGGGGGGAGCACGTGGAGCCAGAGAAAAGGTATGGAAAAAGTGGGTAGGATGTAAACTGGAAGCTCCTTCTCCCCCCCCCCCCTCAGAGCAGTCCCCTGCAGCTCCAAACAAACAAATCCTTTTTAAGGTGAGTTGTCCTGATGTACATCTGTCTGCAAGCCCGGTCATGCACCTGTGACCCAGTACATGTTGGGCGTATCATGTAGTTACACCCAATATCCCTTGCTTGAACAGTGCAAGAGGGCAAGGCATGCTCCCAGGATTGGAACAAGGAGGCAAGGAGCCACCTAATACGGCTATCTACTATCCAATCTTATACTTTGTTGCTGATGCCTATATTTAATTTTTCATCCTAATTCAAGAAGTATGAGCTTAATTTCTGTGCTTTATTGGGGACTAAAACAGATGGGATGAAGACCATGGATCACTACCTGTCAGGAAAACTGTATGGATGGGCAGCAAGGGGAGAGGGGGTTTAGCCTTTCAACCCCAGTTTGGGTTTGCAAAGTGAAAGTGGGCTTTCTGTGGTGTTATTAGTATTTTAAGGGGGAAAAACATCATTATAACCCCATCATTTCCCCTTTAAAATGATAATAAAAACACACGGAGCCTGGTTTTGAACTCTCTGTCTAATGAGACCCATGCCCTGCGGGACGTAGCTCAGTTCCGCAGGGCGTGTAAGCTGGAGGTGTTCCACCAGGCATATGGTTGAGGACTAGGGCTGCCAACCTCCAGGTTGTAGAAATTCTAATAAATTGTTACATATGCTGTACAAACAGTAGTTTTAGTAAAAATCTCAGCACTGGCTCATATGTAATAATGCCAATAACTAACAGATAATAGATGCAGTCACTTTACTCAAAACTCAGTATAAACAAACTACAATTCCAAACTCAGTATTAACAAATTCTCAGAAAAACCGGTTACCTCACCGGGAAAAATAGAACGAAAAATAGAACAAGTACAAAAAAACAGTTCAGAAAAGAACTAATTCATGTTCTTATAATCCAGAACACAACTCAATAGAATCCAAAGAGTTCCATAAAGTAGTCAGTTCATGGTGATAGCGTTTCCAATGCTTAATATGCAGCGTGGTAGAAGTAATTCCTGGCGAAAGCTCATACCCTACCAGAAAATATTTTTGTTAGTCTTTAAGGTGCTACTGGACTCTTGGCCTTTTTGACTAGTTTTAAAGTTGTCAGTTATGTATTTTAATGTTAATATTACATTGTATTTATTGTTGTTGGAAGCCGCCCTGAATCCTGCTGGGCCGGGGAGGGTGGGGTGTAAATCTAATAAACGAACAAACAAAACCATGAACACATGAAGCTGCCTTATACGGAATCAGACCCTTATACTGAATCAGACCCTTAGTCCATCAAAGTCAGTACTGTCCACTCAAACCGGCAGCAGCTCTCCAGGGTCTCAGGCAGAGGTCTTTCACATCACCTTCTTGCCTAGACCCTTTAGCTGGAGATGCCAGGGACTGAACCTGGGACCTTCTGCATGCCAAGCAGATGCTCTACCACTGAGTTACGGTGAAACCCCCTCTTCCCTCACAGCCCCAATACAAATTTCAGCTGAATATATATATATATATATATATACAGTCTACATTTTACAGATTGACAGTGACCTATGACCTTCATTGTGTCAGTTCTGCCCCTATTTCATCGGGATCATAAATATACACCTATCTAAGCACTGAATGCACTTAGAAAGGGGATTACACTGTTGACCTCTTATGAGATTTCTTTGTTTTCTCTTGATCACAGAATCTATTTTAAATTTCAAATTTTGGAATGATCATTCAGATAGCTCTCCATCTTTTCCTTACTTCAGGAAACATACTTACTGATTGCAGCTTAAAGGCCTGATTCTTTAGTTTCTAGGGGCCTTCATGGAGAGGCTATGAAACAGTGAGATCAGGTACTCAAAGCTGGTGATAGTTGTGTGCCTCAACCCCCTTTGGAATGGCAAGTGATAGTTCATGCTTCACTGCCTTGATGTTCAGCATCTTCTAATTGCTTTTTGCTAGACTGTACAATTGCCAAATGAGAATTCAGTATCGTTAACCAGTTTTATTTCTAAGCAAGCGACTGCAGTTTCTTGCGTGTAATCATAATTCTGTTGTGGATAGTGTCTGAACACTTAGATCTGTAGTAGAAATATAATGGGAAATCAGTCATTTGTATCTTCAAATGTATGTTACCAGTCTGAACATAGAAGAATTGTTTCTAAGTTTTCTTTGAGTTTTCTAATATAGGGGTTGATTAGGAAATTTGAATTGTACCAGAGACATATTAAACATACTGACTTTTCTTCCCAACGAATGTTTTCAGAAACCAATAAAAAGAAAAGGGATTGATACAGTTTACTAGGTAAGGCTAACTTCTGTATTTTGGGGACCATTCTGTTCTCCTGACGTTAGTTAAGGGCTAGAACAAGGCTACCCCCTCAGGGATGGTCAGTCTCTGAAATAAAGCTGGCACTACCATAAGGTTACACACATGTCTTTTACGCATGGCTGTTTCACTCGCCGTCACCCCTCAATGACTTTGGGTCTTTGTGTTGATTATGCGTGCTGTTTCCGACCATCAGAGGTTGCCTCGCTCTCCCCCGGACTTCCCCCCACATTGCCTGCATTTTCAAATGTGAGATAAAACAGGTCTCTGAAAACGCAAGCAAAATGCAGGGGGAGAGCGAGGTGAATCTGATTGTCAGAAACGGCATGCATAATCAACACAAATAACCAAAGTTGTTGGAAGGGTGATGGTGAATGAAACAGCCATGCATGAAAGACCTTAGATGGTATGAGGTTATTGATTGCGAGGTGACAGAGCCTCCTCAAGAGGCTTTGTAGAGGGGCATGAAGTAGTGATGTTGATTTTTTATGTGACACTGTGCACAAAACGTTTCACCACATCTTCGTTAACATGTGATAAGACGACGAGATAAGAAATGTGATAAAATGCAAAATTTATTCCAGAACAAGCTTTCATGAGTCAGAGCTCACTTAATCAGATGCATTGAAGTGCATTAGGTTGATGGTTTTATATGCACAACAGAATACACTTCTAAAGTATTTGATCCTGCCTTTCTGGTACTCTTCAAGATGCCTCTGGGTTTCTGTTTTATTTTGCTGCTACAGACTGGCACAGCTACCCATCTGGAATAGTAGCAGAATGGCTCCCCAGACAGTTTACAATCAAAACAAGTTAAAAACAATTCAAAATTAAGATGGACTGAAACCTGGCTTGATGTTATCAGCTTGCCACAATTGATATTGGCTTGGGCATAAAGTGCTTCGTTAACCTTGAACTATAGGATGGGGTTGGGGGGTGGGATAGTGTTTCTTTTCCATGAGCCTTTCTCCGTCACTAGATGCCCATTTCAGAAGCCACTTTTGATTGTGTGTACCTTGTGTTGGGCTCCAGGAACAGAATATACGATCCACCTAGCATACCACTGGGTTCTGTAGCTGAACTGATGGAGGTGGTCTTGGGTTTGGTGCTGAGGATCCCAACAAAATCTTTCTCATCTGATTCAAGGCCAAGAGAAGATTCTTGAGGAGCCAGAAGCATCTGCTTCTGTTGGTATGAATAGATTTAGACTGATCTTGCTTATGGATGTTGACAGGTTCTTTGGGAGTATGAGAGCTGCCACTTGATCCATGCCCATCCTAGTTTTTAAAATAATGTCAGGAAAAAATATCGGCGCCATTGGTGTAAATTATTAATGCCTCATTTCCCTTTTCTGGGGAATTTCCCTTTTCTGGGGAATTTCCCTTTTCTGGAGAAGGTGATAACCGTTTGTAACGGTGGAACAGCTCCGGGGTTTCTTGGACGACACATATGCCCTTGATACATTTCAATATGGCTTCAAGCCTGGGTTTGAAATCGAGATGGCTTTAGTTGCACTGGTAGATGGTCTGTCTGTGTTTAAAACTAAGGGGCAGCCATCTCTATTGATACTGTTAGATCTTTCAGCAGCCTTTGACACAATTGACCACTCAATTCATATCCACTGGTTGGAATATGGAGTTGGTGTTAAGGGAGTATTCCTTTGGTGCTTTCAGTCTTTGCTGTTTACTTACGTTCAAAGAGGAGGAGGAACAGAATCAAGTGTGCAGGATTTGGTCTGTGGAGTGCCACAGGGCTCTCCTCTCTCACCCATGGTATTGAAAAAGACTGTCTGGAGCTTTGGGGATGGGGGTGTCATCGGTATGCAGATGAGATCTAGCTCTGTGTTTCATCCTCCAAGCCTCCAGATGCATCTGTCTTGGTTCTGAACTGGTGCTTTGAGATAATAGTCAGGTGGCTAAGCAGACAAGCTGAAGATGAACTCAAAGGAAGCAGAGGTAATGCTGATCAGGAAAGCTGGAAGCAGCGGATCCCACTCAGGGGATCTGGGTTTGTGGACCCGCAGGCGGGAGGAGCAGAGGGAACAGGGGTCTTGTCTTGGATGGAGTTGGTTCTTGAAGAGCAGCTGGAGCATTTGGGGGTGCTCATGGACCCAGCCTTGCTGTTTGAAAAGCAGGTTGGCGGAGAGGCCACAAATGCCTTCTATCATTTGCATCTGATCCACCAACTCTCTCCTTTCTTAAGCCAATTTGGCCACACTGATCCATGCTTATGTTACCTCACAGCTGCAATGCGCTCCGCATTGGGCTGCGCTCTACATTGAATTGACCCAGTGCATTAATAATTGGGCTGCACTGTAATGGGGTCTACACTGGGTTGCCTTGAAGACAACCTGGAAATTGCAGCTAGTCCAGAATGTGGCAGGCCAATTATTGTCAGGGGCTATCTGATGAGACCATATGTTGCCCATTTTGAAATGGTTACACTGGCTGCAAGTTTGTTTCTGAGTTCAATTCAAGGTGCTGGTTGTGATCTTTAAAGCCCATCACAGCCTGGGACCCACATATCTGAAGGACTGTCTGCACCCACATGTTCTTGTGCACCAATCACAGACTTCAAGCTGACACCTTGCTGGCTCTTTACCCACTTAAGGTTGTCCCCCCCCCCCACTGACCAGAGCCTGGACCCTTTCAATCACAAACCCCACTCTGTGGAGTGGACTCCCTGAATAAGTGGGATCACTGGAGATTGTTGGAGATTTTTGGAAAGTACTGCAAAGCTAGTTTGTTTGCCAGGGCTTTGGTTATTAGGGTTCAATAAATGAAAAGGGTAGGCAATCTTGAAAACAAGTCAATAGAAATTAACAACCCATCCCCCCAAAAAAAGATTACTAGACCACTTGTTATATCTACTTATGGTAATAATTTGTGGTGCGGTGATGAACTGAAACAGAAGCATAACAACTCTCTTCCAGTTTGCAAAAAAACTTTTCTTCCTGCTCAGATGGAAGTTTCTTACCTACCTCAGGCGAACTTGCCTGATTCTTCTTTGCCTCAGGCAACAGCTATATGCATAGCTGAGGGTGGGATACTGAATCTTGTCTAAGTAATGAAACTGCCAGCAAGGGGTAGCTCTAGGAACCTCATGAACTGGAAGAGTTGCACTGGTATGGGGCTGAGGTATGTTAGCTCTGACGTAAAGCTGTGAAATGGTTTGGAGGCAAAGATGGTGTCATGAGAGCTATTCATCCATCACTCTCTCCAACATCATAGTTAATGCAGTTTCTGTAGAAAGTTAGTGTATATTTTAGTGGAGAAATAATTTGCTCCTTAAAAAAGTCCAGGAAATTGAAACACTTCCATTTTTTGAAGTGTTATAGGAAATACATACATGAGTGAAATTCAGACTGTATAATTAGCTCTCCAAGCCAAAACATGACACAAGTCATAGTGATATCTCTATAATGGTGATCGTTCAAACACTAGCTTTCATTTCTTTGCTTTTATGCATTTGAGGGATTTCACAGTATCACTGAAAGAATAGAGTTGTCAGTGTAATTATAGATGGCGGTCATGATCCTCCCCACTCATTGTTAAGAGGTACACGTTGTTTTAATTTCTGTAGCTCCCCCTCCCCAACACTGGTAAAACAGCCTTTTCAAAATGGGAGTTTTCAAAAGTGGTCTAACTGATGATGGCAAGACAAGATGGATATGCATGTGGAACAAGACTTACTTTCCCAGACTGCAGATTTAGAGATGGTTTGTCAAATTCTGAAGTGGTAGAGAGGAAGATAGGAGCCCCATGGCACAGAATGGTAAGCTGCAGTACTGCAGTCAAAGCTCTGCTCACGACCTGAGTTCAATCCTGACAGAAGTCAGTTTCAGGTAGCCAGCTCAAGGTTAGCCTTTCATCCTTCTGAGGTAGGTAAAATGAATACCCAGTTTGCTGGGGGTAAAGTGTAGATGACTGGGGGAGGCAATGGCAAACCACCCCACAAAAATAGTCTGCCTAGTAAACGTGGTGATGTGACATCACCCCATGGGTCAGTATTGATCCAGAGCTTGCACGGGACAACCTTCACCTTTACCTAGAGAGGTAGAATAGAAAAGTCTACAACAGGCATGAAGGAAGAGGACTGCTTTTGAAATATCTACAAAAAGCAAGACATATTAGCCAATATTCGCAAGACTGATTTAATAACAAATTGTCATCATGGATGTGAAAGCAGTAAAGAGCAGAGGGAGAAACCAAGAGTTAGAGAAAGGGACCAGAATGATAACTTTTGTGATTTTTTTAATTTAAGTTTGGAGAGATAAATTAATGTTTTTTCATTACTTTGAATATACAAAACAAAGAGTATTTCTTGATAGAAATGTAGACGGTTTCCTGTGATAAGAAGAATTTTATTGTTATGAGGAATTTTTAAAGATTCCATCTTAATTGTTCTGCTATTGAAATGGAAGAATAAAGACATAAAATTACAGTGCAGTCCTCAGCTGACTTCAATGGATTTAGAAGGGTATAACTCTGTTTGGGATTGCACTGGTAGATGTCTCCGAAGGACTTGATTTGAAAACACATAATTATTCAGCAGCCTATAGATTTCACATTTTCTGCAAACAGGCTTTTCTCAGGTTTGTAGAAAGATCTAATTTGCCTGTCCTAAGCTTCAGTTTCTGAATCTAAGTATCCACAGAGAAGGCCACACTGAGAATTAGATATACTGATGGGAACATTATTTCCTGTGGGTGGTAAACCTAGCCTCTGCGGCCAGGTCTACCTACAGCCCACCCACCCCCAGCTGTTCACTGGTAAATCATCCCTTTAAATTTTAAATGGTTCTTAATTTCAATAAGGGTAGACAGAACCTCCTGAGTTCTGTCCTAGATGTAAGATCCTTCATTGCTGTGAACATTTTAGCTGGTCTCTGGATGGTTTTGAATGGTTAAGATGCATATCAGCAACAATTGCTTTCAAATGCCCCACAAAAAAATGGGACTGTTGATTCAGATCCTTATTTCATCCAGTTCTGGTCACTCAGATAGCATTAGAAAAGCATTCATTGTTTTGTAAGGCAGCTTGTTTTTATTTAAGTGTGTGTGTGTATCCCTTTAGTTGCATTGATCATGTGAACCAAAATGTTTTATTTCCCAGCAGCGGGGTTTCTGCCTCACTGTTTTGGCCACAGTCTTATCTAAACTTACTTGGGTGTAAGTCCCATTAAACTTAGTGGGACTGCTGCGAAAACATGCATAAGTATCACCGTCTACTAATTAATATTTGATTTTTTTTTGTAAATGTGCAAATATACTTTGTATCCCGATAGTTCGCTCACCATCTCTTGAAGTTGCTTCTGTCTCGCTCTTTCCACCAGATGCAATTGTAAAATATGTTCATTCTGCATTTCTAATGGGAGAACACAGATGGTGACAGCTAAGTGTAACTGCAGCTATTAAAATTTGCTGTGATTGTTCCTCACAATGAGCTTTGGGTCCTTTAAAATATTCTAGAAAGGATTATTTTGGAAATGTGATGAGGTGGAGGGGAAGGCTCAAAATTTTGCTTCTTTGACTTATGGAGGCTGGTGAAGAAAATCTTTCATAGCTTCTTTCTTGGCTTGAGGGCTCAGTCAGATTTCGGTCATGATTTCTGAATATCTGATGTACCTCACATGAGCTCACATTCTCCAAAGTCAGTTGAAAACTGTAGGCACGATACAACCAAAGTTAACCCCTTTTTAAGGCTGTGATTTCACACATGCTTAAGAGTAAGCCTACTGAAATACATATAGCTTCTGAGCAAACATACACACGATGAGGCTGCATATAAATGGAATTTAAAAGTGCTTAATTGGGGCTGAATTTTCACAGTGCCTACTGACTGCGGAATGGCTGGAAGTCCCTGTTTATGCTCTCAATCAGGCATGCGTTTGCATTAATGTGCACCATCACCAGAGTCTCCATTCAACTTGCATTGACCTTGTCATATGCATAGTGGCATGACTGGGTATGCTGCAGGGAATGGGGGGTAGGGTTGCCAACCTCCAGGTACTTGACAAATTAAGTTCAGCAGTAACAAAAGGCATAAATATATATAAATAGTTTATCCAAGTCACTATATGGTATCTCAAAAAATTCAATAGCATATACAAAGCACAGATATATCACACCAACAACAGAATGTAATATGTAACACAAGACAATACAATGAGGGCGTGTCTACAGCAGAAATACTGCAATAATTAACAGAGTCCAGATCCTATTTCTGTAATACTCCTTGAGATCAAATCAAGTATCAGAGAGTATGATCTCTCTGGAGTGTGAAATGTAATTTCTGGACTTAATCCAAGGTGCAAAGACCCATCAATGGAACTCCCTCAGTTGGTAGCATAGTTCCAGTGAACCCTTCACTCACAACAGGGATCCGGTTATTCTCCTGTTTCGATGGATATCTTCATCAGGATTCAACATGGACTTCATCTTAGCTAGTTCTCATGCTGAATGGAACGCAAGTGTACTCCAGGTACTAGCTGGAGATCTCCTGCTATTACAAGTGATTTCCAGCCGACAGAGATCAATTCACCTGCAGAAAATGGCTACTTGGCAATCGGACTCCATGGTATTGAAGTCCCTCCCCAAACCCCACCCTCCTCAGGCTCCTCCCCAAAAATCTCCAGGTATTTCCCAATCCAGAGCTGGCAACCATCAATGCAGCTAGTGCTATGAATGGGACTTTCCACAGTAGGTTCTACATACAGGCTGTTTTGTTGTCGCAGCTGCAATTTTCTAGAAGGTCCTGTTTTGCCATTCTGCCATTTCAAGCAGTCACTTCACCAGAGAAGAATTCCATGCTGGCAGCCTCTCAACCTGACTCAGAAAAGCTCTCTTGCTCAGAGGTAATGACCTTATAATTAAACAGTGCGGAGGACACTGCTCAGAACCAGCTTGCTAAATGCTTAGATTTCAGCTTGGGCTACTTCCAGCTCTGGGTAAATCCATTAATTACACTTCTTACAGCGACGTTTACTGACAAATGAAAGATTTCATTAAGTCTGCTTGCCTCCTGAAGCGCAGTCAGACCACAGACGAGCTCCCCTGAGCCTTTTGTGCTTTAAAAGTAGCACGGCTGCATCTCTTTTGGTCACACACACTGTTCACCTGAGGGGAGGATTTAACCAATGATCTTTCCTCTTATCTTGGCTGCTCGATTCCAGTGTCTTTGCTCCCATTTGGGGGAGGAGTGGCACCACAGAAGGCAAAATTGGACACGTACTTTGGAGCTGTTGCTTTGCAGTCTTTATCCACCACAGGGACGAGTGAACAAACTCACTTCAAGGGAGAGGAGAAGAAAACATTAAACTTTAATGAAAACAAGCCAGTGATAAAGGGGGCACATCAGCTAGAGGCTCAGTGGCAGCTAACAGGGACTTTCTCCAGCTGTTAACCTCCTAACTCGTTCATTTGTCAGGGCTTGGTGCAAGGGAAACCAGCTCTTAAAAGGAGTATGTCATTATTTTTTACAAAGCCCTGTTCCTGGATGCATAGGCAGAGGATTTTTACTGTTGCTGTTAAAGCCACTGCCTTGGTTTGAAATGCTTCTGTAGTTTTGCTTTCCTTCTCTGTTGATTAAGTGCACTTTTGCAGGAACGAGAGTCATCTTTGTGCCTGCGAAGTGGCTAAATGTATCATGTGAATACTTGAGAAACTCCCATGAAAATCAACATACTGCAAGCAGCTCTGAAGTACATGGACATGATAAAGAGTCAGCATCATATATTACTAAATCATCTGGTGTTTACCTGTATATACAGAGAGAGGGTTGACTCCGTGGTGGTCAAAAGCAGAATGACTGATAGGCCAGGATTCTTTGCTGGAACTTCCGGCTTTTTGTTTTGGTATGAAGCATCAGTTTTATATCATGGCTTTAAGTAAAAGTAATCTAAGTGCTTGTCTAATACAGATTTCAGGCTTTTGAAATGCCACTTTACCACCAAATATTCACCAAAGAAACTCTGGGCTGCCTCCTGTGATCTGTCAGCCGAAGGCACTGATGGTCGCAGCTCTTTCCTGTTTTCCCTCCTCTTCTAGCAGTTCTTTCCAACTCCAGGAAAGTTGATTCTTTGGATCATGGTGACCCACGTGGACTAATATCCTTGCAGGCCAGGGGATAGCCCTATGGGTGGGGGTGGAGACAAACATTTGCTTGATATGTACTAGATCAACACATCTAGTTACAATACAAAGAAATGAATTTGCAGTGGCAACAGAATTTTTTTTTGGGGGGGAGTAGACTGGGAGGCAAGTGGCAACCCGTGGGAGTCTGGGGGGGACATGGGGAATTGTCAGTATGACAGAGTTACATCACTTCCAGGGAACATCTGGAAGTGATGTCACGCAGCTCTAGAAATTGCTGCAAGTTCTGTGGTAAAATCATAGAATTTCCGGCAAATCCTAGAACATCATGACGTCACTTTCAGGTTTTCCTCAGAAATGACACAATGCTTTTGCACCAGTGGCAATTTTTAAATGTATTTTTCTCCTTTTGGCCAATGGAGCAGCAGCAGTTACAGGGGTTGCCATAGCAGGAGACCTGGAAACCCTAGCTCTTTCATATTGTAAACCTCCAAAAGAGAAACTTCTCCATGTTTCACATTAACAGTCTGATCCTATACATGTTAGTTCAGATGTTACATTGATTTCAATAATATTTATATTCAAGTAAGTATGAATGATGTCTTAATTAACATTCTAATTTAAAATTCTATTTCATTTTTTGAATTAGTTGTAATTTCTAAGTACTGCTAAAAAGGCAAGTCTTTTTGTCTGACTAGAAAACAATAATGGGAAGCTTTCCTGATCTGTTTTATAGAAGTCTATCATATTTGGGCTTTGCCTTTAACAACTGCATAATTCAGCTGGAGAAATTTTTACCCATGTAGTAAAGGGCAGACAAGACTTGTTTAGCAATCTGGGGGTTGTAGGAAGGCCATCTCCTATCAGCATCTGGGAGGAATAACCTTGAAATGCAGCTGCATGGTTGCTAGAATCTCTGTTGGGGATATCAAAACAGAGATTTTTATTCCCCTCCTTTTTTTCTAGCACCTGAATGCCCAACAGCATTTATGCTAGCATAAACTTTTGTGAGCCAGAGCTCATTTCTTCAGATTAAATATTATTTCTGATGAAGTGAGCTCTGGCTCACAAAAGCTTATGCAGGAACAAACTTTGTTAATCTTTAAGGTGCTACTGGACTCCTGTTTGATTTTGCTACAACAAAATAATATGGCTAGACCTGTGGAATTATTATCACAATCTGGGATATTATTACTGTAATAGCAGCAGAAACTATTCCTCTTCACTTCTTTTCCTTGTTGCCTCAAAGCTGTTTATGCTTGCTCTTCTCAGGCACAATGCATCAAACCGCTTATGAGGGATTAGTTGAGTCCCTTTATTGATACTCAGTTCAGCTTGAATCTTAGCAGTGCCTGAAGGAAGCCATCTTGACTGGCTAGAATCGGCACAGAGTGTAATAAATGAAGGGGTGAAGTGCTTGTTCATAAAACAATCTAGTGTATTCTACCTGATCTCTGGCCACATGGATGGGATCGTACCCTTTCACAGTCCTCTGTTAATAGTGGCGAATTGTGGGCAAGGGTGTTATTTAGGAGATTATTTGCCACCGCTTTGGTATTGCTTATGCTAAACCGAGTCTCAGTCATACCTTATCCCCAGCAGCAGCCTTCACATGTGGGCTCTTTCACATGTGCTGAATAATGCACTTTCAATGCACTTTCAATCCACTTTGCAGCTGGATTTTACTGTGTGAAATGGGGCAATTCCACTTGCAAACTATTGTTAAAGTGCATTGAAAGTGGATTGAAAGTGCATTATTCAGCATGTGTGAAAAACCAGATGAAGGCCCACCACGGCATTAGCCAGTTGACCTCATTCATATGAAGCAGGTGCTCCATACACTAGCCAGTTGACCTCATTCATATGAAGCAGGTGCTCCAAACAGACATCTGATCATATGTGCACACAGTTGAGGCTTCTTTCACCACAAAAGGGGGAGATTTCATGGGGGCATATGTGCAATCATATATTGGTGTGGAGCACCTGCTTTGTAAGTAGTCAGCTGAGTGATGCAAGGGAAGAAGCACTCCCATCTTGTTTCCAAATGAAGAGAACCCTGCTCAGGGTAAGTTATTAACAAGAGGACAATGACATTCTGTGATGCAGATATATGCTTACTAAGCAGGCATATATATCCATACTAACCACATCACATTGCAAAAAGTAGTTGTTGCAAAGGTGCCATGAGCATTAGATGATGATGATGATATTAGTTTTGCAAAAAAGAACACCTCTATGCTTAATTCATACAGTCACCAAAATCAGCATGTGTGTGTGTGTGTGTGTGTGTGTGTGTGTGTGTGTAAAGTGCCTTCAAGTCGCAGCCGACTTATGGCGACCCCTTTTGGGGTTTTCATGGCAAGAGACTAACAGAGGTGGTTTGCCAGTGCCTTCTCCTGCACAGCAACCCTGGTGTTCCTTGGTGGTCTCCCATCCAAATACTAACCAGGGCTGACCCTGCTTAGCTTCTGAGATCTGACGAGATCAGGCTAGCCTAGGCCATCCAGGTCAGGGCAAAATTAGCATAGGAAGCCAAAAATTATATATATGATATGATCTATATTTCTAACAATGTCTACTCTACAATATTTACACAAACAGCAAAATTAGCAAGTGGTCCTATAATGTACCATTTGCTGGAACAATTTAAAGTCCAAAATAATTTGAGGGTTCCACCTTAAATGCGTCTAGAAATATAGATCATATCATATTTATAATTTTTGGCTTCCTGCTGATTTTGGTGACTGATGATATTAGTTTGCCTTTTTCACTGGGACTCAAGGTGGAATACAAGTATGATAAAAAAACCTTCATTGAATCAATATTTGGATTACAAAATATGATGACATCAGTCAATCAGTAAGAGGATTACAAGATATGATAAAATTTTAATCTAACAGCAAAGCTTCTTAGTAAGTCAAAATAATGCAGTTGGACAGAGATTGTAGAACAGGGGGAAAGAAAACAAAAACAACACATGCAAACATGGTTAAGGTAACAATACAATCAGTGGAGACAAAACATTATCCCTAATAAAAGTCACCTCCTGAGTTGATCTGTTACACTACAGCTTTGCTCCCTCTAGTCTACTAGAATGCCCTCTTGAACCATTCTCTTCTGCACATTTAGAAGCGTGGAGGCCTTCCCAATATCCTCAGGTGGACCGTTGCACAATGTAGGAGCCACCACAAAGAATGTGCATGAAAAAGCAGTTGCCAATTTTACTCAGTTGATAGGGCCAATTCCTCCCCCCCACATAACCTTTGTTCTTTCCAACATTTTCATGTTATGTTTGGGAGAATGAAGGCATCCTTGTCTCATGGTGCCTGATGGACTGGTAGACCAATCACTAGGGTTGCCAGGTCCCTCTTTGCTATCGGTGGGAGGTTTTGGGGACAGAGCCTGAGGAGGGCGGGGTTTGGGGAGGGGAGGGACTTCAGTACCATAGAGTCCAATTGCCAAAGTGGCCGTTTTCTCCAGGTGAACTGATCACTATCGGCTGGAGATCAGTTGTAATAGCAGGAGATCTCCTGCTACTACCTGGAGGTTGGCAACCCTACCAGTCACTGTTGTTTGTTGAAAGTTTCTCAAACTTCCACTCAGTCACTGAAATACATGTCTATTTTTAGTAACATGGTAACCATTTCTTTTTCTTGTTGCTATGCCCACCCTTATTGTTGTCTAAGCATCCTGACACACTACCTGTATTTCATGGACCCAAGAAAATTCAGAAAGGTTGTCCATACAGACAATTCCAATGCAAACTGGAAACAAAGCTTATCCCAGTCTTGGATTGCTGCCTGCCCAGCCCAGCCCCTCTCAGATGTCCAGAGAGCCTCAGGCCACTACCAGCTTTTGAGATCCCTAGCCATAATGGAAATTAAAAATGAAGATACACGATGCACATAAAAACAAGTTGTGAAATCTATTAAGTGCCAAAAACATAAAAGTCTAAATTGGAGGTCCCCTTTGAGCTAAAGGCCCAGGCCAAATGACCCTCCTGACTTCCCCTTACCCATCAGTCCTGGTGGAGAGAGGCTGAGCAATTGATAAAATCTGGACAGGAATTGTTCCAGATATTGGCATACATAGGCTACAGTTTTATTCGCATATATTTAGGATTGAGCTGAGTTTACTCCATGCAATTTACTGCTGACTAAACAGTCATAGAATCAGGCTGTACGACAGCCACAAAACATGGAAACAGGACCCTTGGAGCAACGTTATAAATGTGACAAATCCCTGGGCAAATAGAAGTGATTATTTTGGATATTTTCTGATGATATAAACTGGTGGAACATGCATTCAGCGATAAGTGTCAGTTTGCCTCTTACACAGGCCTTAGGGTTAACTTAATTGAGATAAACGCTGACTGTGTCAGCCTTGACTCATCAGAGCAACACAGAGTTGGGTGTCTGTTTCAAAACACAGGAGGCTCTTGCTGCTAGGAATCAGCATGCGATGTACAATTTTTCAGCACTGCAGTTCTAGAGTTTGAATAATATGTGCAAGCAACCTTTAAGGCCTGTTTTGTATTTTACCAGACCTAGGGTTGCCAGGTCTCCCCCTCTGTTCCCTGATAGCCTTTCCCACTGTTGCCCAGCTTAGCGTCAGGACAAGAAGCAGTGGAGGTGAAGGGTGACTGGTGTTGCTGGCAGTGCAATGATGTCACTTCTAGTACAACCGGAAGTGACATCATTGTAGGGCTGCTGACCTGAGGGATATGGTTGCGAGTAGGCTTACCAGGTCCCACTTCTTCTTCGGCGGGAGGTTTTTAGAGTGGAGGTGGGGGAGGGGTCGTGTGCACCCGGAAGTGCTTCATCACTTCCGGTCCACATCTGGAAGTGCTGCATTGCAAAGGGCCGGTTTCCACTCAAACTCCCAGTTTGGGTGGTAAAGGCCTGTTGCGATGCGGCACTGCGGGGTGTAAAATGATGTGTAAAATGAAGTGCCACATCGCAACAGGCCTTTACCACTCAAACTCCAGTTTGAGTGGAAACCGGCCCTTTGCAATGCAGCACTTCCAGATGTGAACCGGAAGTGATGTGTCGCCGGTTGCACGGATTGCCCGCCGACCCTCACCTGGTCAGCAGGCAGCCAGGTGGATTGGTGGGGGTTTGCCCGCCACCACCTGACACTTGGCAACCCTAGTTGCGAGGTCCCTCTTTGCCACCGGCGGGAGGTATTTGAGGCGGAGCCTGAGGGGGGTGGAGTTTGGGGAGGGGAGGGACTTCAGTGTCATAGAGTCCAATTGCCAAAGCAGCCATTTTATCCAGGTGAACTGATCTCTATCGGCTGGAGATCAGTTGTAATAGCAGGAGATCTCCAGCTAGTACCTGGAAGTTGGCGACCCTACTGAGGGAGGATTGGGGGGGGCAGCATCCCTGGGAAAAACCACACCTCATCTGCTTACAGTAAGTTCTTGTCACAGAGTTCCTGGCAATTCCTAGAGTGACCCAAAAGTGACAAAAGGTAGCTCTAGGAATCACCAGAAATTCTATGGTAGGACCTTCGGGTTTAACATTGAGTGTCTGGTGATTCCTAGAGCTACCCTTTGTCACTTCCTGTAGCTGTAGGAATTACCAGGAACTTTATGGTAAAAACTTCCTGTAAGTAGAAGAGGCCTTATTTTTCTCTTTAATTTTTCTCCGGGGTACCGTCCCCCAACCCTTTCACTGGTTGCCGGGCATTGCCTGGCAGCCCGACATCTTTGCACTGCCAGCGAAGTCACAAAGTTGCCAGAGAGGCCACCCCTACTCCTCAGTCTCCTGCCGGTTGCCAGCCTTATTCTGGCACCCCTACATACAACTGACCTCGTCACACACAACTAGGCCGTATAACTAAACTGGCACAATCCTAGAAGTAAGATCTTAATGATTACTGAGTTGGATCCCAGCTAGTGTTTCCTCAGGTGAAAGAACACTTGCGGAGTGCAATTATCCCCTCCCCCTTTCCATGGGAAATTGCCCTCAAAATCCTGTTCCTGAGCTGTTCTTTGTCCCCCAGCGAGCCCCAAATACCCCCCAATCCTAGTGCAAATCCTAGTGTCTCAGCCAGTAAGACTTAAATCAGGCCTTACCCAAGGAGAGATAAAAAATTAAAGTGTGGAATGCCTCTGATCTTTTAGAACTTTTGAGAACTATTTTTTTTTTGTCTGTATGGGCAAAGCTGTAGAAAAACCTTTTTTGACTACCACATTAAAAATGCTTCCTGGTCTAAATCATGCCACATACTACCAGTTTGCCGTCACTGGTTTAAACGTAATGAAGGAAAGCACACTTGCGTTAACCTCTTTTCCTCCCATGTGATGTTTTCTGCCTGAGGCTCGCATCAGTAAGTGCTGTCGGGGCCAATTCTCGCAGTCACTCTGGCATGTTGTAATGTGCGTTAATGTGCTCATGGTGATTGTTGAATGTGTGCTGAAGTGATTATCCGCTTGCTTCCCTGTGAACACGGGTCATGGATCACCTGTGCTCATGTTGAAGCACCCAGATGACTACTTCAGCACCATCTCCAATTGCAACAAGAACGGTAACCCACATCGTAGCATGCCAGCTTGGGCATGTTAATTGGGCCTTACACTCGAAGGCTGAGGAACAGTGTCATGGAATAGTAAGGCCGGCTTGCATACTGGGACGCTAGCAAAGCCAAAGTCTGAAAACGTGAGCATGCGGGTGAGAAGAAGCCATACCTCAAATGTACTAGGCGTAATCTCTCCTATTCAGTGTAATGAGGCTCAAGTCCTCAGATAGGTTGTGCATTGAGTGCTATTTTTGCTTGATTGCTAGAATTTAAATGACAGATCAATTAGCTATGTCAGTGCCAAGGATGCAAATTTGCAGCTGGGGACGCTGATGCTTTTGCAATAAGACAAGACACGGAGAAGGTCAGTGTGTCATCAGAGCCTGCCAGGCAATTATATCAAGCATAAGGCTAAACATCAAGTGACTCTAAGTACCTGTATTGTGTACCTAGTCCCGAAGGTATGAACTCTGTAATGCCCTCCTTCTGTCTGGTTGTGGAATTCCTGGGTCCAATTAAGTCTGTTGGCCAGATCCTTGGATCTTTGCAGCAAAAAGTCCTAACAAGATATATGCTGATGGGGTGGTGACAGACCAGGAAAGAGATCTTTAAGTCGTGCTGGATAGCTCTGTGAAAATGGTGACCCTAGGTATGGCAGCAGGAAAAACAGGTAAATTCTTTTATAGGCTTTGTTAGGAATGGAACTGGAAACAAAACGACCAGTACCGTAATGCCTTTGTATTTGGAATACCCTGAATAGTTCCGGTTGTGTCTCAAAAAAGATATTATAGCACTGGAAATGATAAGGGGTTGGAATACCTTCCCTGCAAGGAAAACTAAGGAGTTTGGGTCTTTTTAGTTTAAAGAATAAACCAAGGAGGAACATGACAGAGGCTAATAATAATTTCTCCCATAATACCAGAATTCATGATCACCCAATGAGGTTAATGGAAATAGATTAAGGACAGACAAAAGGAAGTACTTGTTCACTGTAAGAGTAATTAACTTTAGGTGAATTTGCTTCCATAGGATATAGTGACAAATTGATGGTCCATCAATGACTAATTTCAATGACTAAATGAAGCTTCCATGTTCAGATGCAATAACCAGTGCATAGCAACAACCTTTTTGTATGTCTTCTCTGACAAAGTTATCTCACCTTATCTGTCAGGTATGAACCTAATTCCTAGAGACAAAGACTGACTGTAATAATAAGTTTCCACATACTTGATTTACCCACCTGTCTCACATTTTTCCAACTTCAATACACCAGTGGGAATTCTGATTACTTCACACTAAAAAAGATTCAATCCCTAAAAATGAGAGGGATTTTCCACAAGTATATGTGCTTGTGTTTATTTGCTTCTGTTTTTGATATGGCATAGCATGCTCAGGGACTTGGTAAAGATACTGTTTGTTATTTAATTCAAAGCACACAGCACAGTGGATTAGCGACAATTAGGGTTGCCAACCTCCAGGTGGCACCTGGAGATCTCCCACTATTACAGTTGATCTCCAGATGACCAAGATCAGTTCTCCTGTAGAAAATGGCTGCTTTGGACCTGGACTCTATGGCATTATACACTGCTGAGGTCCTTCCTCTCCACAAATCCCACCCTCTCCAGGCCCCACTCCCCAAATTTCTGGGTATTTTCCAACCCAGAGCTGGCAACCCTAGTGACAATGCTTTTTATGTTTTATTTTTAAATGTTTCTTTTCTTATATGCCTGCATTTCCTGGTTTTCCTGAGATTTGCTTTAGGACATCTGTATACTCAGGGCTTTTTTTGGGCGATGGTACTTGCCAGTACTGACCACTGTCACCTTTTTTCAGGGCTCTCCCAAGTCCCGAGGAGAGAATTGGTGGAAATCAGGGCAACCTTATATGAGTACTGACACTTTATTATTATTTTTACCAAAAAGCACTGAGTATACTTGGTTTTATGCTACTTGGATAATGGTTTTAGGAAGATAGATGATAAGACCAGAAAGCCCTCTGGGTTAAATAAGAAATGGGGTTACAGATGTCAATCAATTTGGCTTCTGTCAGTGTTAAACCACATGTCTTTATTAATCTGAACTATATGGTGATGAGCTTGGCCTCTGATTACTGTGACTCAGTCTATCTTCATGACAAAAAGAATAGTAATGCTTGGCAATACCTCTTAATGGTTGTAGATATCCCAGTCAATAATGGTTGTAGATAGCCCCCTCAATATACCATCTTCTGGTGGCTTCCTAGAGGCACCTGGTTGGCCACTGTGTGAACAGACTGCTGGACTTGATGGGCCTTGGTCTGATCCAGTAGGACCTTTCTTATGTTCTTATGTACCTTAATGCAGGGGTGGGGAACCTTTTTTCTGCCAAGGGCCATTTGTATATTTATAACATCATTCGCGGGCCATACAAAATTATCAACTTAAAAATTAGCCTGTATATTTGGTCAAACATTTAGCCACGACCAGAGACGGCTCCAAGTGTCTGCCATGTAGAGTGACTCGCTTCTGAGATCTGCCATCCCCAGCTGGGCCCGAGAGATTCAGGCAGGGCAGCAAACACAAGATGGAGTGAGCAACAAGCTGCTCAGGGCTTGTAGGTGAAGGGGCCCGGTCCAGTAATGCCCCGATTCCGCACTTTCCTGCCCTATGCATCTTTTGGAGGACTTAAAGGGGAAAGAACCAGAAGGGAAAGGGGGTACCGACCAAGCCCCAAGCAGGCAGCTGCCCCAGATGACCCCCTGTACGGGCAAGCAGGCAGGCATCCAACTAGTGGTGCACTCACCCACCTGGTGGCACAGGATGGTCTGTTGCACCAGCTGAGGGTAGCCATCCAGCCGCACGCCAGAGTTGCTCCTGCTCCGCATGGTCAGGGCCGGATTCTACAGCTGGCTCCTGCTACCTCCGCCTGCAGGGATGAAATGAGGACACACTGGCTAAGAACTCGCCTCCGTGCATTCTGGCCCTGCCCCCTTTAACCCCTCCATTGTCACCACTTCCGCCCCCAGCCCTCTTGTAGTACAGAGGGAATATGTTTCTCCACAGCCCGGGTGGGAAAGGTTTAACACAGTTTCTTGGACGGTGCCATACCTTTATATCTGTAACTAAAATAAATACTACCAAATTGCTACAAGTCTCCAGTGCTCTCTTCTCAAAAGGGATGCATCCTGGGTGAGCACCGACCCCTGGAACTTCTCAATGATCAGTGAAGTGATGCAGACGTAATAATATTTTAACGTACTGACAACTCACCCAAGTGAAGTTCCAGTGTGGAAGCTGGCTAACCCACTCATATTTCTGTGTGAGTGTGTGTTTGTGTGAAAACTGGTGCTCCAGGACTTGGCAAGAGTATGAGAAGAATATTGGCTAGAACAGACTAGTCCCTTGGTGCATGCAACAGCTTTTTACCAGCTTTCTAAAGTTCAGCAAATTCCAGCCACACTCCCTCTCAAAAGTCTTTGCACCCTGGCAAGATGACACACCCAAACATTTAAAGGCTTGAGATATGACCCACTGTCCCCTTGGCATCATACTGCGATACAGTGGAACCAAACGAGAACATTTTGGAATATCGAGTTTTTAAAGTTTCCTGCTGCTACTTGGCAACCTGGAAAAATCTATGTCATTAAGACATAATAAAACTGCAATTAGAATTCTCTGTTGCTTTCCCACTAATCTTATTTTAGCTGAATATTAAAAGTTCATGGCTTGGGAGATCTAGCCAGGAAGAAAAATGAACAGCTTATGGAAATAATGTATTTGTCCTGTTAGGGTTAACTTCCTTATGCCCCATGTGCTAGTCATTTTATGCCTTCTATTGAAATCAGCTTGCTGAGAGATTCATCTCTGGTGGAGGAATCATCAGCTGGTTGTTCAAACCATATGGGGATCAGTGAACATTTGCAATGAGCCAAAACGGGGGACCTATTTTGCAAATATTTTCACATACACCTATCTGCTAAAGATTCTACTGCTTTGGTTTTACACACTCCTTTGCACAAGAGTGCAAAACTGTTCATAACATGGAGGTTGTCGGGAAGGAGAGGGCATGGACCCCTGAAGCATTGCTGAAGCAGCAGGACCAGCATTCCCCCATCCTCATCCATTTTGTTTGGAGTTAATAGGTGAGGGCACACTGTGAATGGAGATGTGCAGTCAAATGAGTGCATTAAATACAGCAGTTCAGATGTCAACCAACCATACAGTGTTACTTGTTTATGACATCCATCAACTCAGAGCCAAACTAGATGCAATGGTATCTTCATAGCCACCAAGGGACATCATGGCCATTTTAAAGTCATTTAAAAATTCTGTGAGGGCCTGATTCTGGTCAGGCCAGCAGGGTGGCTCTCTTGTTTCCCCCGCCTGTGCCTTTTCAAGTGCCAAAACAACCACAGGGGTGAGGTATGGCCATTTCAGCACTTGATAAGGGGCATGCGAGGGTGGGGGGACACACACCAAAACAGCCTCAGCCCACCACACTGCAGTCTGATCAGGATTGGGCCCTTGCGACATTTTTAAATGACTTTACGATGGCAGTGCTGTCCTTGTGGTGGCCATGAAGGTGCCATCACATCTAGCTTGGCCTTTAGTCTCAGCATGTAGAGGTGACCCTATAGCTCTGTTCACGTTACAGTGAACATACGGAGGTACTTTGTAATTGAAACCAGCACCTGGATAAATTTGGAATTTGTATCATGTGTTCAGCTGTACATGCATTGCACGTAACATGAGAATTGCCCAATGCACATAATAAAAAAATATCAAGTGAATACAGTACATAGATTGTATGTGCATTTGCTGTAACCTGTGAACAGGACTCATGAGACACCATTTCAGATACATTGAACCATGAGGAAAGGTGACATATTAATGTTTTTATCAATCAATCAATCAATCAATCAATAAAATGTCCAGATGTAGTGCTCAAATTAGTTCTTTATAATTTGGCAGGACTAAAACTAGATTGTGATGAAAATCACACTATATGTGATAATAAAAATACTGGCACGGTGTAGGGAGTTTTGCCTGATTGTTGCCCCACCCCAGTCAGCAGGAAGGCAATGTCATTTGCCTTCTCAGTGATGTCATTCGTAGTCCAGCCTAATTGATTACAAAGTCCCACAATCTCGTCATGTTAGGTATGTGATCACTAATTAGGTTAGGCTAACAACTAGTGCTGAAGTAGAAGATCACTGAGCGAACAGTAGGTTGTTCATGGAATCGTTCACTCCTCCAACCTAAAATGGCAGCTTTCACACATGCTTGCATAAAAAAACGAACCTTGTGAAAATTTGGCACAGCGCCAATAAAAAACTGATTGAGTTCTTCTGTTCTTATAAAGTAAAATCAGTGTTAATACAGAAACAATCACATTGGATGGCATGCAGGCATTTGAGATAGGTCTTGAGAGGATCTGCCATTCAGTCATCCTGTTGAAACCGACATCATCTGGCTTCAGTAATACAGGATGAAGGATGTCAACAAGTAGATATGTCCCCTGTCCAATATCCTACCTGTCTGATCTCTGCGCCTGGGCTGCCTATCAGTGAAAAACCTGAGGCCCTCAGCTGCCTCGTTGTTGCTTGTCCTTTCATTTCAGTAAGTACAAAGAGGGGAAATGTGAGCTCTTGAACACAGACCGGACATTCACCCACCCCTCTAGCAGATTATCATATCAAGGTAACTATTTATTTGTTTAAAACATTTCTATGCCACCTTTCCACCCAAATAGGGACCCCAAGGTGGCAAAAAGCAAACATAAAAACATTAAAAACATTTAAAATAAATTACATATACAATTATTCAATAAAAACCTATAAATAGATATAACACCAAAAACCAGTGCAAAGGTTTTAAAGGTCAATACCAGCACCCTGAATTGGGCCTGGAAGCAAATTGGGAGCAAGGGTAGATGGAACAAGATTGGAGGGATGTAGTCTCTGTGACCCACTCCAGTCAGAATTCTGGCCACAGCAGTCTGTACCAACTATAGCTTCTGGACAGTCTTCAAGGGCAATGATCTAATCTGGATGTTATCGGGGCATGCACCACAGTGGCAAGATCTTTCTTATTCAGAAAGGGTTGCAGCTGGCTCACCAGCTGAAGCTGGTGAAAGGCACCCCTGGCCATCGATGCCACCTGTTTATCTAACAGGAGCCCTGGGTCCAGCAGTGCCCCCAAGTACAATCCCATCTAGAACAGGGGATAACCCATTACCTGGGTCAAATCTCCCCCCCCCTCCAAAAGCACCTCCATTTTGTCAGGATTAAGATTCAGTTTGTTAGCCCTCATTCATTCCAAAACTGCCTCCAGGCACCTGTTCAGTTTCCTCAGCCTCCCTGGGATCTGCTGGAAGACAGAGCTGAATGTCATTTGCATATTGGTGGGAACTCCGTCCAAATCTTCTGATGACCTTAGCGGCTTTACATAGATGTTGAAAAGCATGGGGGACAAGATGGGACTCTGTGGAACCCTGTAGGCCAGAGCAATGGTCCCCCAGCACCAAACTCTGAAACCTGCCTTTGAGGTAGGACTAGAACCACTGCAAAACAGTGCCTGCCAGGCCCAAACCCAAAAGGTGGTCCAGAAGGATACCATGAGTGATAGTATCAAAAGCCTCCAAGAGGTCCAGGATAATTAACAGTGTCGCCCTCCCTCTGTCTGTCTCCCGGTACATGTTATCCACCAGAGGGATCAAGGCAGTTTTAGTCCCATAACCAGGCCTGAAACTATATTGAAACAGACCAAAAAATCTGTTTCATTCAGGAATCCCAGACGCTGTCTAGGAAGACGCCACACCCATAATGACTTCAAAGAAGTAAGAGACTTCTTAAGGTGAAAAGTAAACAGCTCCAATGTTTATTCCTTAACCCAGTCTTTTTGTGCTACAAACTGGCCTATTTACCCTAAGAACTGGATATATTTATTACACAGTACTTTTTGAGGAGGAAAACGATAAGCAAGCAATAATGCAAGTGTCAAGATCTGGATTGCAGGTGGCTTACAATGTGCCAAAACAAAAGCCTTTTGTGTGGAAGAACCAAAATAATACAAACCATTGTGCAATCTAGAGAATTCAAAAGATTGCACACTATTTTGTGTCCTAATAAAAGGCAATCCATTATTTTTGTTTGCTTCCAAACATCCATGGACTTTTCAGAGCATGAGATTTTTCCGTTCCTTTCCTGCTTCAGTCCATTTTGCTTTCCAGTTCCCCCTCCCTGGGGTCAGCAGATCCTCAGGAAGAGCAGAGGAGGCAAAGTTGGTATCGGCAAAGGGAGGATGTAATTTGTGTGGAAATCTCTACCCCCTCTTCCACAAAAAGAAATGCCATTCCATTGGAGGAAACATGTGGCTCGATACTTGCCAGTGTCCTTGGATCATGATCTAGGGAAATAGCGATTACAGCTTCGTAACACAAAACACAGATTCAGCAGTGTCGTCCACTGCTTCACTCACTGATTTGAGCAACACCAGGGGACTTTGCTGCTGTGCTCTTCACCTAAGTTCACTTTGGGCTCCCGCTTGGCCAACGGGAAGCTGACTGAAGCCAGAGCCAAACGGGGCCTCTTTTTATGGAAGGGAGACGGACCTGAATGAAAACACCCAGGTCCGACTCCTCAGCAGGCCCGCCCCTCTCAACTCAAGGGCCCTGACTGGCCTGTTCAAACTAAAGGGGGTGGGCAAAAGCCGAAGTGCTCCCCAGCTGCAGGACATAATTCCCTGGCTACATGAAGCCGATTGGGATCACACGGCTGGCTGCACATCCCAAAAGCTCTGCTGACCCCGCTGCTCACCCGACCCCGACATCTTGCCGCAGCTGTGACATCTGCTGGCTTTCCCCATTTCCCCCGAGACACGGGCCTGCAAACGGGGCTCTGGAGGTGAGTCTGAACCCTAGCTTCTCACAAATGCCTACCTTGGCTATTTCTATCAAAACTGGTTTACTTCCTATCATGATCGTGTGTACCGAGCAAGAGACTGCTTTCCAAAATGTTAGATTGGAGTTTTAATTTTTCTCCTTTGTCCCTTTACTTATTTTACCTCAATGGAAATGACACACCAGAGGCTTTTTCAAGTTAACAACCAAGTAACAGAGATTTATTAAACACTGTACAAGGGATGGACTTGGAGGGAAGACGGTAGGTAGGGAAGGTATAGAACCAGAGCTAGCTTATAAGTTTTTCTACAGAGAAGGCATAGATCTTAGATGGCTTAGTTAGTACAGAATTTCAATTATTAAATTAAGTTCCCAAATTCAGTTCACAGAACTTCCTAAAGATGTTTCTATTCAGTCTCTGCTGCCTAGCTAACAGGGAGGTATGGAGATTATACAATCTCTCTCCCCCCCAGAGAACAAAGAAGTATGGAGATTGTTCCTCAAAACTCTCTTCCAGTTCTGCCTATAGATATACCCCACTTTTTTGGCAGTAATCCCTTAACATAACCCCATATCTGGAATATCTCCTTCCCGGAGCCTATTCCCTTTCAGTGACCTGAGAAAGGGTCTCTTCCTGTCACTCCACAGGAGTTGTTTCACAACCGCTTAGGCAAATCTGAACCCTCAGGTTCCCAGAGTCAAAAACAGATACTGAACATGCAGGTTACCAAAAACAGACCCCCTCCCTTTTTCAGAAAAGAATGAACTCCTTAGCTCCGCCCACTCTGACAGGTTTTTTCTGAGCTTCTCTCAAAGATTAACTCTTTGTTCGTCACACTTCCTTTCTTGGTGGGTTAAAAATGGCTGGGAGAGTCTGAGCCCTAGCTTCTCACAAATGCCTACTTGGGCTATTTCCACCCAAACTGGCTTACTTCCTTTCTTGGTGGGTGAAAAATGGCTGGGAGAGGCATTGCAGGAAGGAAATAAGTATTGGGGGGAGGGAGTTAAACATAGGTTTGCCAGCCTCTAGGTGGGGTAACCAGAATTACAACTGGTTAGCAGACTACAGAGATCAGTTCCCTTGAAGAAAATAGCAGCTTCAGAGAGTGCACTCGATGCCTCACTGAGATCCCTCACCTCCCCAAACCCTGCACTACCAAATCTCCAGGAATTTCCCAACTCATAGTTGGCAGCCCTAGTTAAGCACCTCCTCTCACCTACCATGATAACATGAAATACAGGTATATTGGAACTCTCATGGAATGGGGTGGGATGGGGAATCAAATAATTGCCTCTAGTAAAGTAGCTGGCCTCTGTGTGGGTGATGGAAGCAGCAAAATCAGGCCACCTGCACGTATGGTAGGGTGTCTCTGTCTTCTCAGCAGACTCCCCGGTTTTCAGAAAAATAAGACTTTTTAAATTAACCAGAAGAAACAAATGGCACTGACAACAGCCTGATGAGGACTGGAAACGATCGCATGTTGAGAGCAGCGGAGTGTTGATTGGGGGGAAATGTGGGGTGGGGGGAAGCTTGCTCAAGCCCTGGATAGTTTAGAGAATACCTGACAGGAAGATTTGGAAGGTGGGATGGGAGCTCCGATTTGTTCCTTTCTCCTCTCCACATTTCTTCACAGGACCTGAGGTTGAAGATCACCTGCAAGCTATTGTGATTCTGGTTGCTGAGGAATCCCAGGATGGGTTTGAATCATCAATGAAAACAAATCGATGGGACACCTTTTTCTTCCCTTTCTCTCAGTATAAAGTCACCGTTACCATAGGATTGTTGTCATTTGGTCTCTTGTAAAAGGAAGAGAATTCAGTTTTTGTACTACTTGAAATGTCACTGTTCCCTGCTTGGCTTAAAAGAGCAAAATCGAGCTTTAAAAGTTTTCTGCCTGCCTGGAGACTTCTGCACAGAATATCCTTTATTATTGTCTATTGCCACAGGGTGACTCTGCTGCTCCACTGGAACTATGCTGGAAATGCATGTGTCAGTCTGGGAGGAAAGTGTCGCTATCCCCATTACCCCAGGTTGTTTTGTAGCAATCATACTTGAGCTACAGTTCAAAAGACTCCCATCAGACTTTTCAGAGAACTGATGATGCCCCAACACATTGGTTGACAGACAAAAAAAAAAAAAAACACATGTGCCCACCTCCTGGCACCTTTTAATAGCCAAAGGTGTGAAACAGGGGTAATTATGCATTCTAATGTTCAGGTTTGAACATACATGAACACATGAAGCTGCCTTATACTGAATCAGACCTTTGGTCCATCAAAGTCAGTATTGTCTACTCAGACAGGCAGCAGCTCTCCCGGGTCTCAGGTAGAGGTCTTTCACATCACCTACTTGCCTGGTCCCTTTAACTGGAGATGCCGGGGATTGAACCTGAGACCTTCTGCATGCCAAGCAGATGCTCTACCACTGAGCCACAGCCCCTCCCCAAGCTCCCAAATCCTTTGCCATTCCTGGGCAGCCTCAGGTGTATGCAGTGAGTTGCCACCTTGTCCACTGAGTAGATGTTCAGCCTGAGCATTGTATCATCTATTACATTTTATCCTGCCCTTCCCCCAAGGAGCTCAGGGCTCCACAGGTGGTTCTCCTTTCCTTCATTTTATCTTCACAACATGTCTTTGAGGTAGCCTAAGCAGAGAGAATGGGAGCAAGTGCCAACTAGTTAGGGTTGCCAGCTCCAGGTTGGGAAATACCTGGAGATTTTAAGGGGCAGAGCCTGAGAAGGGTGGGGTTTGGAGAGGGGAGGGACTTCAATGGCGTATAATGCTATAGAGTCCACCTTCCAAAGTGGCCCTTTTCTCCAGGTTCACTGATCTCTATTGCCTGGAGATCAATTGTAATAGTGGGAGATCTCCAGCTACCACCTGGAGGTTGGCAACCCTACAACTACTAGGGCACAGAGCCCAAGGACTTCCCATGTTGCCTCCTAGCACTGGTATTCCAAAGTTTTACTGCCTCTGAATATGGAAGTTACTTGTACTCACCATGGCTAGCTTGTGGCGATTACTATGTCTGCAGGCAGAGAATCCCACAGTTTTATTACTTATTGAGTGAAGAAGTTATTCCTTTTGTGTGTCCTGAATCTATTGCCCATCAACTTCATTGCCCATTCCCAGTGGGTTCTAGTATTATGGGAGAAAGTTGTTCTCTATATCCACTTTCTCCAACCCCTTGCTTAATTTTATAAACTCTATCATGTCCCCCATACAGTGCCGTCCTAAGGAGAACTGCATCCCTCTAAGCCTGTTGATTTAAATAGATTGCAATTCTTCTTAGGATTGCACTGTTAATAGTCTTTTTCTGATCTGAAAAGCACCAGACTCTAGCCTTTCCTCATAAGGAAGGTGCTTCAACCCCATAATCATCCGAGGCATATATAATGTAGAGCTATATAACCCCTCTCCAATTGCAAGTGTCTAGGCAGGCCCAAATAGTTAGGTCAAATAGATTCCAGAAAAGCAACTCTCTAAGTGTGAAGCAGCAAACTTCAACAGATGCATGATGCAAAGGGAGTAAAAGACATGTGCACACATGACTCGAGTACAGCATACACAAGCGCAATAGCATATACACAGAGTTGCCCACTCTTTCTGTTGGCCTTGCTATTGTACCTAGGGTTACCAGGTCCCTCTTCACCACTGGCAAGAGGTTTTTGGGGCAGAGCCTGAGGAGGGCAGGGTTTGGGGAGAGGAGGGACTTCAATGCTAGTTCCTAGAGGTTGGCAACCCTGGTTGTACCTTACCAATTGCCTGACATGCAGGTGGGACTTTTCCCTGTTCACTTTATTTCTGCAGGAGAGAATGCTTGCACTATAAACTCTGAAAATACCGGAGTGAACCAGGCAGTCTCTGAAGTGCTTCTGGCATTCATGTTATTGTACAATAATTAGAAGATTTGAATCTGTAATACAGAACCAGCTTAACATAGTGGTTAGAGTACAGCTTGAGTGCCAAAAAAATGTAACCTAAAAGGCTTGAGTGCAAAAAAAGAACAACAACAGTCTGTGAAGGGTGAGGGAGATTAAGGTTGTCCTTCACCAGGTACACACTAGCAGCATAAGCCTGATGGTCCTGCCGGTGCCTCAGGGTTCCTTGGGCAGAGAACCAGCTCTGCATGCTGAGAAAAGTGGTCTGGTGTGCTGCCACCGGGCATGTGTGTAGAGGATTGCTTGCCCCTGGGTCACAGTATCAGACTAGGCTCTGGGAGACCCAGTTCAAATCCCCTCTTTGCCATAAAAATCATGGTTAAGCCAATAATTTTATCTCAATCTACTAGGTAGATCAGGTCTCCCATTGCAAATCTCCCACTGCTCCTCCCCCACCATATTCCCTGCTAACCCCTCTAAAGCTGGCAAGAGAAAAATGGGGGGCATGGCAGCATTGTGCCAGTGAACTACGTCGCTTCCAGTAAAAAACAGGAGTGATATCATTACATCGGGGTAGCACTCTAGGAGTTGCCCCAACCTCTATGGTGTAACCGTAGCGTTCTGGACCTTTAATCCTGACGTAATGATGTCACTTCTGGTTTTCACAAAAAGTGTCATCACACACTGGTGCAATGACAGCATGCCTATCTCTGCCCCTCCCCAATTAATCCCGGGGTTGTTGGTAGGTTAAAATGGGGAAGGAAAATCCATGTACACTGTTTTCAGCTCTGTGAAGAAAGGGTGAGATAAAAATGTATTGGATACCGGTACATAAAAAGTTGTGAAGATGGAGACAAGACTTTTCTGTGTTGGCAGTTTCAGATTTAGTCACTTCTCTGCAAGCTATTGGTGTGAAACTGAGATGTGACTGAAGTATCATAGGACACAATTCAGAATTAAGCATATGTCATCTGCTGCTGAGTCCCTGCTGGTTGTCTAACTTAGGCCCATCATGTGTGGGGGTTCAGAAACTCCTGTGGGCACCCCTCCCCCCTGCTTTATGTGACGAATGACGATCCATTCCTGAGAACCATTTGTACCCATACACCTGTTTGTACACACAGAAGTCTACTTCCACACATGAACAATCCCATCCCCTTGCAGAATGGTTATTGTCTGGCATCTAGTCCCTGCTTTTCTCCTAATAAGCAGAAGGGCTGTCACAACGGGGCCTGTTCATTCACCCTCCTTCTCTTCCTCTCCTTTTACTAAATTACTAAATGTTGTTTGACATCTTAGCCCCTTCTCAGTATCCCCCTCCTCCCCGCAACCCTAATAACCATAACCATTGGAATGATAAAGGAGCTTCTGGTCTACGAGGTCATGACAGGACAATATGGCTGACTGCAACATGCGCCGCAGAAGTTCATAATGTTCCACTGTTTATAGGAACTGAAAGGAAAAGAATAAAATCAATAAAATATTCAAAGCTTTCACATTATAAGCTGTAGCAAAACTTTTCAACGAATGTTTACTGTATAATAAATTCTATTAAAAAGCTCAAACTTGCATGGGGGGAGGGAGAGGGGGGGCTGGAATGCTGTCACTTTAATTGCAATGGCATAAATATTTGATATTCAGTAAATTAGATCTGTAGCTACGAAAACATTCTTGCAAATGGATTTTTACCTGTAGCACAGTGCCATTAGCGGGGGAAAAGTCAGCACAGCCTCCGGGCCTGTAATTAACTCAACCCAAGCAGAACTAAACATTTTTGACAGTTTTCCTAGTCTGGAATTAACTGTCATAGCAGAGAATGAAAGAAACTGCATTGTCACATTATGTTTACGTAAAGTCTGTAAAATGCTGCGTTTTGTATTTTTGTTTTGTTAAAGTCTGGGATTCACGCCCCATTTTTTTTTTTTTACATCATTAGAGATGAGCTTTAAATAACTAATGATGTATGTTCTATCCTCAAACTAGAATGGAAGCCTGTGGAAACATAAAGGGAAAGGCATTAGCTCTACTAATTCATCCCCCCCCCATAATAAAGCCTGATATGTTGCACACTGATATAAATCACAATGCAGTGACATTTGAAGACATTAAAAACTGTGTATTTTCCTGTCTGGATCAAGATTCTACAGTAATAAGCAGTTTGGCTAGCCAGTGTCTATCTTTTTTGGATTGTAGGTTCCTTTTTTCCCCCTGTTTATGAAAATAACTGTCACTCTACTGGAATGCAAACCCTGGAGGGCAAATCTGCTTAACGCTTCTCTGAAAGCTACTTATTATCCCGTAGCTAAGAGGAAACCAGAACAATAGTAATTGAAGAGATGTACAGGGCCCCACTTCCCGGCATTTAGTCCTAGAAATGATTTTACATGGGAGGGGGGTGTATGAGCGAAAGGGTTTACATGTAGTTCAGAGAGGTGAGGAGGCTACTAAGCCATCCTTCCCACCTCAGAGGTAGCTGGCAAGCATAATATGATTGCATTGACAGCCATTGCTGGCCATGATCCACTAGGAATGTCTTCAACACAGTGGCCCACTGAAATGAATAACAGCTAACCCTGCCTGGGAAATTCCTGGAGATTTATCTGTGCTGCTTTGCAAGGGTGGAGTTTGGGGAGCGGAAGGAGCTCAGCAGGGATGTGATGCCATAGAGTCCACCTAGGGATGCCAACCTCCAGGTATTAGCTGGAGATCTCCTGCTATTAAAACTGATTTCCAGGTGATAAGAGATCAGTTCACCTGGAGAAACTGGCTGCTTTGACAATTGGACTATGGCATTGAAGTCCCTCCCCTCCCCAAACCCCGCCTACTCAGGCTCCACCCCAAAAACCTCCTGCCAATAGCAAAGAGGGATCTGGCAAGCCTAAGTCTACCCTCCAAAGCTGCCATTTCCTCCAGTGGTATTGATCTCTGCAGCTCCAAGCCCCATCATGAGGTTGGTAATAGTGATTCTGAACAGTTAAACAGAACATTTGTTTATTTATTTACAAAATTTGTATGCCACCTTTCTGCTCAGACTGGGCCACAAAGGCAGCTAAGAGTTAAAACATTATTAAAACATATAATTAAATAATGCATAAAAATAATTAAAACCAGAACTAAAATACATATTAAAAGCACACAACACAGTGGTTAAAACATAGGGCAGGAAGACAAGGGGTCATTGAGGGAACGCCAGATGAGAGAAAACAAAAATGTCTTCACCTGCTGGCAGAAGACAGTGACAGAAGGGGACCGACAAATATCCTTGTGGAAAGAAAGTTCGTCTACAGGCTTCTGTGCAGTCCCACATTGGGGACTGCGCATTCGCAGGCCTGCCGCCGGGAAGATTCCATAGCTTCTAAAGGCTAGAATAGGGGACGCCGCCCTGTCTGCGCACGCGTCCGTTTTCCCGCCGAAACGGAGCCCTCTAGAGGCGGCGCCCCCGTATTCCCTCAGTTCTTTCTCTGCCGCCGTTCGGGAAAGGACCGTTCTAGCTTCACTAGTCTTCTCTTCGTCATTGTGGTGAAGTAATTTGTATTTGTTTTTTCTGAAAGATTTCAAAATGTCGTCTTCAAACGCCGCGGTCTTCAAAAAGTGTCAGAAGTGCGGTGCTAAGATGCCAAAATCGGACGATCATGTTCATTGTGTTTATTGCCTGGGTGAGGGCCACAATATGGCCTCGTGTACGATCTGCGTTCTTTTCACACCCAGAGCCAGAAATGCCAGAGCAGACAAATTGAAGTCTTGGCTCTATGAAAAGGCTTTGTTGGGCTCAAAGACGCCAGCTTCGACTTCTTCAGCCGGGCGTGAGCCAGTATCTGCGCTAGAGCCTGTCGGTTCCATGGCTATGGATCCGTCTACATCGGGATGCAAACGCTCCGCGTCCGCTGATTCCAAGGCTCCGCCTAAGGCTGTTGCTGAGTCTGCCAGCAAAAAGGCGAAACGCAAGACTAAACACTTGGATAAGCCTGTTAAGCCTGCTAAGCCTCCTAAGGCAGCTGCCTTGGCTTCTTCGGGTCCACGCAATACGGATCCATCGGGATTGGAGCAACCCAGTACTCCGCCTCCTCCCAGAACCCCCTCGCCTCTGTTGGGTTCCGAGTCTCCCGGTTCCCAGGTGGCTTTTCCTGACTTCTCAGCCTCTGACTTGGAGTTGGCGAAATCCATGTTTTTGCCTCCCGCTCCGTCGGTTCCAAACCAGCCATCTACATCAGCACAGGCGCTTGGATCCGGGCCAGCTCAACAGCCTATGGTTCCACAGGCTTGGTGGCCCCAGCAATGGCCGATGCAGTCTACTGCTCCTTGGAACCCTTCTGGTGCATCCTGGTTTCCAGTGCCTTACCAGCATCAGCCGATGCCATGGCCGGTTCCGTATTCAGTTGCGGGTCCTGCTGGAGACTCCCACCTTTCTGTTCACGGCAGTGGGTCGGACTCTGATAAGGAGTCACTGCCTCTTTGCTCCGACGTCGGATCCGAGACTCCCTCGGATCCATCTCCGGATGAGGCTTTCTGTGGTCTTCCGGTTTCCCCCAATGAGGACATTTGGGGGTTTGCTGACCAGATGCTGTGCTTGGCTAAGTATTTGGAAGTTGATATTACTTAAACCGAAGGAGAAGATATTAGCCCCAATTTTTTCTGATGCACCTGTGACGGTCTCTCTGCCTGTGTTGTCAGACTATGGACAATGCCAAACGAGTTTGGGAGAAACCTTCTTCTTGTTCTTCCACCTCTCGTAAAGTGGAAAATGTTTATAGGATCCAGCCTTCGGATTGTGACTTTTTGTTTTCTCACCCTCCAACTTCTTCCATGATAGTGGCTGAAGTGCAATCCAAGCATCGCCACGGCATTAACTCTACCCCTGTTGATAAGGACAGCAGAAAAATTGACATTCATAGTCGCAAAAGCTACTCTGCGGATGCACTGAGCTTCCGTATAGCCAATTATCAGGCTTTTATGGCTGCGTATCAGGGTTACTTATGGAACCGTATGTCCACCTTCATGGAGTTCCTGCCTGATGATCAGCGTTCTCTGGTCAGAGTGGTTATGAACGAGGGCATCAAATTGGCTAGTAACCAAATGAATGCGGGCTGCCACGGCGCGGATTGCGCTGCTAGAGCTATGGCTGCCTTTGTGTCGCTTCGCAGATTTTCTTGGCTTTGTTCTACCAATCTCTCTCATGATGTTAAAAATCATATTGAGGACTTGCCATTTGATGGAAAAACTCTGTTTGCCGCTTCTACAGATGAGGCATTGAAACAGCTCAAAGCTCAGAAGCAAACAGCCAGGTACATGGGGGTCTCGGCCCCTCCTCCTACATCCTATCAACGGCCTCGGTTTGCCTACAGGGATCGCCAGTCTCAGCATCGTGGGCCTCGGCAAGGGCAATACCAACCCCAGTATTGGCAGAACAGGCCCTACCAACCCTACCAGCCTTACCAACCCTACCAGCAGAACAGACGTGGCCGTAGTAGGTCTCGGAATTCGGGACACAAGCCTTCGTCTCCTAAGCAGGGCCAGAAACCTGCTTTCTGACTGGAGGGGGTACCCTCCACAGTTCAGTTTGGTGATCGCCTGGCCCCTTTTTTGTCGGCCTGGCAAGCTATCACTACCGATACATGGGTTTTACACATAATTGAGTTTGGTTATAGTTTGGAGTTTGTTAGGTTACCTCCTCTTTCATCCCCCCCACGCCCCTCTCGCCTGCCAATTCCCACGTTGGGTCAGGCTCTGCAGGAGTTGGTTCTAAAAGGGGCTGTTCAAATGTTACCATTGCACTCCTTGGGTTTTGGTTTTTATTCCAGATTGTTTTCAGTTCCAAAGAAGGATGGGGGCCTACGGCCCATTCTTGATCTGCAATGTTTAAATAAGTTTTTGGTTATTAAAAAGTTCCGGATGTTGACAGTTAACCATGTCCTTTCATTATTGAACCCTGGGTGGTGGTTTGCTGTAATCGATCTCAAAGATGCGTATTTCCATATTGGAATATCTTTTGAGCACCGGAAATATCTCCGCTTTGAGGCGGGGGGTAATTACTTCCAGTACTCTGTGCTCCCTTTTGGGCTTTCTACAGCTCCCAGGGTCTTCACTAAATGTATGGCTGTAATTGTGGCTCACCTTAGATCTCAAGGTATTTCTGTTTTTCCTTACCTTGATGACTGGCTTGTTACCGCCCCTACTTCGGAGTTGGTACGTACTCACGTTCAGACTACGTTGGATTTGTTGCAATCTTTAGGCTTCCTCATTAATTTCAAGAAGTCTACATTGGTACCCACTAGACTTACCCAGTTTATTGGTGTTGTCCTAAACTCTTCCCTGGGGAGGGCTTTCTTACCTGATGACAGACGTCACACCATAAAGAAACTGGTGTTTGGCTTCCAGGCAGTTCGTTTCCGGCCTGCTCGAGACATCCAGGTGCTCCTGGGTTTGATGGCCGCCACTACAGCGGTGGTTCCTTATGCCAGGCTCCACATGCGCCCATTACAAAATTGGTTTGTTTGGAATTTTAATCCTTTCACTCACCCACAGTCTAAGAAGTTTTCTATCTCCAGGGCTGTCATTAGATCGCTTACCTGGTGGTCTAGAGATGAGAATTTTGCATCTGGGGTTCCTTTTGGGGTGTTCTTCCCTACTAAGGTGGTAACCACTGATGCGTCTTTGCTGGGCTGGGGAGCCTATTGTGATGACCGTTCAGCTCAAGGCCGATGGTCTCAGTCTGAATCTGCCCTGCACATTAATTTGTTAGAGTTGCGGGCTATCCGGTATGCTCTTTTCTCTTTTTCAGACATCCTCCGGAACAAGTCTGTTCTCCTACAGACCGACAACACCACGGCTCTGTGTTACGTCAACAGACAAGGGGGTACAGTCTCCCAGTCTTTATGCAAGGAGGCTGCAAAGATATGGGATTGGGCGCTTCTTCACAACGTTACCTTACAGGCCGTTCACATTGCGGGTTCCAGAAATGTGCTGGTGGACGATCTCAGCAGAAACTTTGCTCCTCATCACGAGTGGTCTCTGACTTGGTCTTACCTTCAGCAGGTGTTTCGTCTTTGGGGATTTCTCGACGTGGACTTGTTCGCAACCAAAGACAACGCCAAAGCCCCAGTGTTTTTTTCAAGAGAGGGATTCGACCCGCTCTCCATAGGGGATGCCTTCTCGATCCCTTGGGACAAAGGGTTGTTCTACGCCTTCCCTCCCTTGCCCCTATTAGTGAAGGTGGTCAAGCGGGTCCAGTTGTACAAGACCCACTGCATTTTAATAACTCCCTTCTGGCCCAGACAGGTTTGGTTCTCAACAGTCATGTTCCTCTCACGGAACACATGGTTTCGCTTCCCCCCTGTACCCGACCTGCTGTCTTACAATGGGATTCCTCATCAAGATCCCGACAGGCTTCGTCTGACAGCCTGGCTCCTCAAACCACTAGTTTAAATTTTTCTAATAATGTTCTGAGGGTACTTTTGGGTGCTAGGAAGCCCTCTACCCATCGGTCTTACACTCGCAAGTGGTACCGTTTTTCTGTTTGGGCTAAGGCTCATAGTTTGCGACCCCATTCAGCTCCTTTGCCCAAAGTTTTAGACTACCTGTTCATGCTCAAGAGAACAGGCCTGGCTACGTCTTCAATTAAAGTACATATGGCCGCCATCTCTGCCTTTCATGTGTGGATAGAGGGCGGCCCCCTTTTTTCGCATTACACCTCTAAACTGTTTTTGAAAGGTCTTAACAACCTGTTTCCCCCAGTTCCTAAAAAGATTGACCAGTGGTCTTTGTCTTTGGTACTTTCTAGGTTAATGTTGTCGCCATTTGAACCTATGGCCATGGTTCCCCTTTCTCTTCTATCTAAAAAGGTTTGTTTTTTAGTGGCTATAACGTCAGCCCGCCGCGTGGGTGAACTAGCGGCTCTGAGGGCTTCTCCTCCCTTTACTCAATTTTTTCCAAACAGGGTGGTCTTGAGGCCCAGTTGTGAGTTTTTACCAAAGGTGGTATCCAAGTTCCATCTAACCCAATCTGTTTCCTTAACAGTTTTCTTTCCTCAGCCTTCTTCCCCAGCGGAACACACTTTACATTCGCTTGATGTTAAAAGAGCTTTATTGTATTATTTACAATGTACAAGGACTTTAGAAAGTCAGACTCTTTGTTTGTTTGTTTTGCGGGGCCCAAGAAGGGTCGGCCGGCTTCTTCTGCTTCTTTATCCAGGTGGATTGTCCAGACCATCCGTGCCTGTTACCAACATGCCAGCGTGCAATGTCCTGATTCACTCAAGGCTCATTCTACTAGAGCTGTGTCATCGTCTGCAGCGTTCCGAAGTGGTGTTCCTTTAGAGGACATCTGTAAAGCGGCCACTTGGGCTTCTCCGGATACCTTCGTCCATCATTACGCTGTCGATTCTGAAAGTAGAAGGGATGCTGCAGTTGGAGAGCAGTCTTGCATTCACTGTTTGACTAACAGCTCACTCCCTCCTCCTTGGTGAGTAGCTATACAGTCTCCCAATGTGGGACTGCACAGAAGCCTGTAGACGAAAACAGTGTTTCATTTACCTGTAACTGTTGTTCGTCCAAGGTCTTCTGTGCAGGCACACATCCCTCCTTCCTGCCCCGCTGTGAGCGTTTTACTGTTTGTGCTTGTTTACAGATACACTTGGCAGGAGAAAGAACTGAGGGAATACGGGGGCGCCGCCTCTAGAGGGCTCCGTTTCGGCGGGAAAACGGACGCGTGCGCAGATAGGGCGGCGCCCCCTATTCTAGCCTTTAGAAGCTATGGAATCTTCCCGGCGGCAGGCCTGCGCATGCGCAGTCCCCAATGTGTGCCTGCACAGAAGACCTTGGACGAACAACAGTTACAGGTAAGTGAAACACTGTTTTCCATAGTTTTGGTGCCACACCTGAGAAGGCCCTCTCGTGGGATGCTACCCACCTAGTCTCAGAAGGCAGGGACACCTGAAACAAGGCCTCAGGAGATTTATTTATTTAGAGAATTACAACTGATCTCCAGCTACAAACATCAGTTCCAGTGGAGAAAATGGCTGTTTTGGAGGGAGGGCTCTACAGCATTATCTAGGGTTGCTAGGTCCCTCTTCTCAACCAGTGGGAGATTTTGGGGGCGGAGCCTGAAGAGGGCGGGGTTTGTGGAGGGGAGGGACTTCAATGCCATACAGTTTAATTGCCAAAGCGGCCATTTTTCTCCAGGTGATCTGATCTCTGTCGGCTGGAGATCAGTTGAATTAGCAGGAGATCTCCTGCTACTACCTGGCAGTTGGCAACCCTAGCATTATCCCCCGTTGAGGTATTTCCTCTTCCCAAACCTGCCCCCTCCTGGCTCCACCCCCAACTCTCCAGGATGATTTCATAGCTGGTGTGAGGTTGGAACCAGGGGCTTCCTGACATCACTGCTCCCACTTTCAGCTATTTTGATAAGCAGCGGATTTCACATTACCAGCCCCTATTTTTTTCAATGACATTCTGGTGGAAGATGTTTCTGACAGATTGTAGTTATCTGGTAAAGCAAATACCAGCATGAATTTTAAAAAACCCTCTATAATTCTGAAGGATTGTAACCTAATAACTTACCATCCACAGAACCAAAACTAATGTGCGTTTTTATCTCACCCAGACTGCCAAGAAAGAGTTTTAAAAAGTCGGGAGACTTGAAGCGGCTTCAGCATCCCTAACACAATGTCCTTCTTGGGAATGAAGCATGTAGCTTTAGGCCAAGCAGCGATAACTTCCCTTTCCCAAAGCTTCGGCACAGCCAAACAAAGACTCTCACTTCTGTGCAGGCATTACTTTGTAACCCCTTTCACCACAAAAGTCCTCCTATTTGACCTTCATAATAATAACCATCCTTTCCTTTTAAATGAAGTTTATGCTTTCCAGGCAAACATGAGCTTCCTGGCTGTCTAGCTTCAGCATTTAAAAACATATCCATGCAACATTTTTCCCCCTAATGATAAGGCTAAAAAATTATCAAAGGTTAACAAGGCAAGGAAAACCTGATAGAAGTAGCCTACAGAGTAGGCGGGGAAAACATCCAAAAATATCCTGTTCGGGTAGGCTGCTGAGAAACCTGCTTTGCCATCATAACAGAAAAAGAACCTAACATTTAGCGGTAAAACAAGTGACAGCAGCTGAGTGTTTAACTGCTCTTGACAATCAGTTTCAAGTGACTTAATTTCGGTTAGAAATTGTGGCCTTTGCAATAAAGGACATTTTTATCTGTCTCTACTAAAATGCTTGATACTGCTGGGTGCAGAGTGCCCAAAGCCCTGACCGAAGGCAGTAAAGAATTCAAAGTACTGCTAAGGAGAGATGTAATACCCCACTACCCAGAGCAGGGAGGATGCACATCCTGTTACCCAACTAGGGATGCCAACCTCCAGGTAATAGCAGAAATTTCCTGCTATTACAACTGATCTCCAGCTGATAGAGATCAGTTCACCTGGAGAAAATGGCCGCTTTGGCCATTGGACTCTATGGCATTAAAGTCCCTCCCCTCTCCAAACCCTGCCCTTCTCAGGCTCCACCCCAAAAACCTCCCGCCGGTAGCAAACAGGGACCTGGCAACCCTATACCCAACCGATAGCCTCCCCTCCCTTATCCATTATTGCTATTAAATGCATTAGCACAACAAAAGGAAGAGATTACGAGAGAGATGTATGCATACCTGGCTATTGTAATTGCTACTGTTTTGTTTTACATTTTGCAGTCTGTGACTGGAGACAGAGCTAGGAATGGATGGCACAGGCCCTTAGTCAGAGTGGGACTGTGTACAGAGGATGCGAGAATGATAGAATAAGGGCGCTGTCTGTCTGCCCCCATAGAATCATAGAGTTGGAAGGGACCACCAGGTCAACTAGTCCAACCCCCTGCACAATGCAGGAAATTCACAACTACCCCCACACCCCATCTGTAGGGTTGCCAACCTCCAGGTACTAGCTGGAGATCTCCTGCTATTACAACTGATCTCCAGCCGATAGAGATCAGTTCACCTGGAGAACTGGTTCACCTGGCAGCTTTGGCAATTGGACTCTTTTGCATTGAAGTCCCTTCCCTCCCCAAACCCCACCCTCCTCAGGCTCCTCCCCAAAACCTTCCACCGGTGGCGAAGAGGGACCTGGCAACCCTACCCATCTGCCTCCCTGGAAAATAACTCATTGGAAATATTATACCTGAATATGTGTAGGACGTCAAGCACTAAAAGATAAATATACCACAAGGGACCAAGCGCCAATGAACACAAACCTCTGACCATTTTACATGAACTCCTGTTTCCATACAGTGGCTTCTTACTCACATGTGAAGCTGCCCTAAAGTCAGACCAGTGGTCCATTTAGCTCAACATTGGCTATTCTGACTGGCAACAGCTTTCCAGGTAGGGTTGCCAACCTCCAGGTGGTTTTATATTGTCTTTATATTGCTTACTTGCGAGTAAGGACTTAGCTGCCGGCATTTCATTGTTCCCGAGGAGTACTCATTTATGTTAAAGATTCTGAGAAGGTATTAACTGTAATGAAGTAATTGTATAGTGAAGTTAAACTGTATTGGAACTTATAACCTTGTTGTTGTATAAATTGTTAAGACAAGTTAAGAAACTTTGGAAAGAAAAGAAAAAGAGAGAGAAATATATTTGAAAGGAAAGTTGCGGCAGTGTACTGAGATTTTTTTCTTAGGATTGCACAACCTCCAGGTGGTGGCTGGAGATCTCCTGCTATTACAACTGATCTCCACCCAGTAGAGATCAGTTCACCTGGAAAAAATGGCTGCTTTGGAAATAGGACTCTATGGCATTGAAGTCCCTCCCCTCTTCAAACCCCACCCTCCTCAGGTCCAACCCAAAAAATCTCCAGGTGTTTCTCAACCTGGAGCTGGCAACCCTATTTCCAGGGTCTTAGGGAGAGAAAGGTCTTTTCTAATGCTGCTATCTGAGATCAGACATTGCCATCTGGGCTGTTCTACATGTAAAGCTCTACCACTGAGTTATAATCCATTCCTAGTATGACAGCCAGCATGGTGTGATGGTTAGAGAGCTGGACTAGGATGTAGGGTAGCCCGTTTTGCATCTCCACTCTGCCATGGAAGCTTGTTGGATGACCTTGGGCCAGTCACTCAGCCTAACCTATCTCACAGTGTTGTTATTGTGCAGATAAAACGAAGGGGAGAAAAATGTTATAAGCTGCTTTGGGTTCCCAAGCAGGGTATAAATGAATACACCCCGCCCCCCCGGAGAAGCCTCCTTTTGCTGTACACCACAAACCAGTGTTTCAGTCCATTTGTGGTGGCACAGTGGCAGGAAACTGAAGACAGGCTCCATCTGAATGGCTCATTGTGCAGAAGGAGCTGCCCACTGAAAAGCGTTTTTAAAAAGGCAGATCCCATATGGAATTTGTTGGTATTGGATTCAGATTGTTAAAAAGTGATGTTCACATCCACTTTTGTCTAGATTTCAGTTGGTGGGAACAGGGTTATGCCTTATGTGCATAAATTCCATTGTACTCAAAAATAATTACAACTACAAGCTTTAATCAAATATAGCTTCAGCTTGATTAATCGTCAGGCTGGTTTTAATCAGTCAAGGCAAATTTTAATCATGATGTCTGCAGATTATGGACATGTTTGACCATTTTTGATGTTATTTTAATGCTGGTGTTACTGCAAAAAAGAAAGATTTTTTTTGAAAGATTGTGTTTTTCTCTTAACAATGAGCAGTAGCTTTGGTTTATTAAGCTGGAAGCTTAATAAATATCCTTCGTGTTTCAAATTTTTGACCAGTTATTCAAACCATTTATTAAAAGGCAGATAAATTACGAATAACAAACATTCTTCTAATGTCTTTAGGTTTGGTGCTCTGGTCTTGTTCTTAGGGTTGACAGGTCCCTCTTTGCCACCGGTGGGAGATTTTTGGGGCGGAGCCTGAGGAGGGCAGGGTTTGGGGAGGGGAGGGACTTCAGTGCCATAGAGTCCAATTGCCAAAGCAGCCATTTTCTCCAGGTGAACTGATCTCTATCGGCTGGAGATCAGTCGAAATAGCAGGAGATCTCCAGCTACTACCTGGAGGTTGGAAACCCTACTTGTTCTGCTGATAATTTTATCCTAGGGAGTAAAAGCCTAAATCCCTATTGAGGTCACAGAAAACTGATTTGGGACTGCACTGTAATGTTTTGGCAACACAGATGTTCAGTACTATTTATAAACAAGATTCCAGTGATCAGGATGGCAAACAGACATGCAAGCCAGCTCAATGCTCGCCTCCTTGGAACCAACTTCATTTGCAGTCAGTTGGAGTTATTTTCAAATAACTATGCATAAGACTCCAGCTTCTGTTAAATAGCAGTATTTTAAGATGAGCGGAGTTAATCCACCAGTCATTTTCTAAGATCGATAAGAGATTCCTAAACTCTAGTACCTTAATGTGTTGATATATGCCTAACACTAAAAATGCAAAACTAGGCTTAAGTAGGGTTGCCAACCTCCAGGTAGTAACTGGAGATCTCCTGCAATCACAACTGATTTCCAGCCGATAGAGATCAGTCCCCCTGGAGAAAATGGCGGCTTTGGCAATTGGATTCTATGGCATTGAAGTCCCTCCCCTCCCCAAATCCCGCCCACTCAGGCTCCGCCCCAAAAACCTCCCACCGGTTGCGAAGAGGGACCTGGCAACCTTAGGCTTAAGGCCTAAAAGAGTCATGTCCATTAAACATTCATCTAAGGAATGGCCCAAACAAGTCTTGTGGCCGCATGAAGATACTACTTCATACTCACTTGCCTTTTAAGATGTGTGCATTCCTATAGTTCAACTCAATGCAGAATTAATCCATCCTAAACCCATGGAACTGATGGGTGTAGACAGGAGAAACTCTGCATTGGATAGCACTGCTAGTCTTGCTTCTCCTGTTTAGCCATTGATCAAGGACCTGGCTGGACCTCGAAAAACATATCCATTCATTTATTCAGAAAATACGTATGCTGCCTCCCGAGACCTGCTTGAGGCAGCTCACAACTAAAACAATAAAACCAAACCGAACAACGAGACAATAAAAAACAAATCTTACTGATAAAAATGTATCAATAAAACAATCCAAGTCAATAACATAAATCAATCAGGCAAAGTACATAAGTAAATAAACCAAGGCAATTTAAAACATGCCAATAAAAGCAGACAATAAAAGCAAACCAGGGCATAAAAGCACTCAAAATAGCACAGTTTAAAATGATATTGATAAAACAATCTTCAAGTTAGGAACAGACCATAAAACAGCTAAAAAAGATGAACCCCTTAGTTAAAACTGTATCTTATTATTAGTTAGAATGCTTAGCAATCTCGTACAGGGGTGGGCGGGTTACAGAGAAGCTAGTTTGTTCTCCATATAATCTCTTGGACTACCAGTTTTGTTTGGCGATCCCTATCATGTTCTCCATGACTAGTGGTCATCCTTCTAGCTAGAGTATCTTGCTGCTGGAAATCTGCCTACCAAATTTAATACAGATTCCATCAGACCAAGTCAGAGCCCAGATTCAGCATACAGGTTTAACTATCCATTTTTCTTACAATATTTTAAGAAGCAAAGAAGATGTTATATGCAAACCGGCCCCAATGGATTTTATCTCGAGATGCTGCAGTTTTAGGAAGAAAGAAGTGAATAAGCAATAGGAGAGAACAGATGTTTAATCCTTTTCCTTTTCAGTTTAAATTGTTTTCTATCCACTCCTCTCCTTGCAGGTTTATGTAAATTATACAATATTTTCCACCATTTCTTATCATCCCCTCTCAAAGTTGTTTTTTTCTTTTCCTGAAAGGAAAGGGATTGTGTGGTGTTACCCATATTTGCATGTAATGCCTAGTTCAACCCCACAACAGGCAATTTGTGAGCTAGGTGTGGCTGAGAGAGTTCTGAGAGAACTGTGACTGGCCCAAGGTCACCCAGCTGGCTTCATGTGGAGGAGTTGGGAATCTTAACCACTACACCATGCTGGCTTACACTGTAAGTTGCCTTGTCTTCCGCAAGGTAGAAAACAAACAAACAAACAAACATACAATTGAATAAACGTTTCAGCACCGAAGAACAGCAATCCAACACTGGAGAGGAAACAGGTTTGCCAGGTTTAAAAGGACAACAGTGTCCGTTTATGGCAACTATTCAGCATACCTCAGCGAGTTCTTCTAAGGAGCCTTCATTGGTGCCCTTCCTCCCCTGTACAGGTGTCAGTCAGCTATGATGGGAAGAACAGAGTTGGCTAGGCAGGCTTCACTTCTTCTCAGTGCACCACTTTGCTATGTTCATGGTTCTCCAGAGTGGGACCATAGACCAAAAGATGTGTTACGAGTTAACATATATCCAAAAGTCATGCATAATACCCCTGTGGTGCACAGTTTATGTAGCAGAGAGATTCATATGCATGAGCTCTCTTTGGTGCACAGCAGAAACTAGTCCTACATCTTTAGGTGCTCTAAACACAGATTTGTCCCCATCAGCATACACCCACTCCCTCTTTTGAGTTTCTGTCTTCTAACAAAGATGCGGGGAATGTTCTCTCTGGCCTTTGTGGAAGCTGGCAGTAAGTCAAGGCAGTGAAGCTTCTTCCAGGCCCAATGGTCTGGACAGATGATACCACCTGTCCAAAACCACGGCTCAGCATCTATCTGCTCAGTTTTCACATACTCCATCACATTAAGCTCCATCTTGAGGTGTTGTTCTCATTGTACTTTTTGCTCCTTTTCTTTGGTTGTTCCCCAGACATATGTGGCATGCATCAGGAACAGCTGAGGAAGATGAAACAATGAAGAATATGTGAGTCATAAGGAAGTGATCTCTCTAGTGACGAATGCCACATGAAACTGATCATCATTTAATCAATTTGTTTAGATATAAACAAGAATAAGTAATCTGTACATTAAGGCTGAAACCGTAGAGGTTTGGAGCAAACCATAGAGTTTTTGGGGCAGGTGATAGAGCTCCCCCTGTGTGATACCGGCGCTTCTGCATCATGCTGGAAGTGACGCGATTGCATGCACCCACCGATTGCCACCCCTTGGATCCGCCTCCCAATATCTCCCGCTGGTTGCCAGGACAGACCTGGCAACCCTATTATACATTATGGCTGACGCCAACCAATGAACACATGAAGCAGCCTTATTCTGAATCAGACCTTTGGTCCATCAAGGTCATTACTATCTACTCAAGACTGGCAGTGGCTCTTCAGGGTCTTGGTGGAGGCCTTTCACTTACTGACCTGGGACTGAACCTGGGACCTTCTGCATGTCAAGCAGATGCTACACCACTGAGCTTCTGGCCTTTCCCAGTGCATTAGCCACTACTACCACTTAATGAAAAAGCAGCATTCTATTTGCAGTGTCCCACAAACATTGCTCCCCAACCTTTCTTTTCCATGCTTGCTCCTCTTAGACTCCATATTAGCTGTCATTGATGTGGTCATGGCCATCATAGTGACTTGCTGCCCTCTCTTTTTTTTGTCATTTTCTTCATGCACTCACTATAAGAGTTCCATTAAAATTTGAAATAGATAAGTAGCAATAGATCATTATAGTGCTATAGCATTTTTTGCTGTCAAGTCACAGCTGACATAGTGATGCTGTAGGATTTTCAAGCCGAGAGACGTTCAGAGCTGGTTTGCCATTGCCTGCCTCCGTGTTATGACCCTGGTATTCCTTGGATGTCTCCCATCCAAATTGCTATAGCAATTACTGGTGTTTTTTTTAAAAAAAAAACTTTTAAAAGCCCCCTGGTGGTTCAACAGGAAAAATTCTGGGGAAATGGTGCTTTTAAGGGGCTGACTGCAAGAAAATGGTGCTCATGTTGGTAAGACCTTGCAGGGCAGGAAAATCATCACTGTTCCTTCCAGATGGCATGTCAGTGTTCTTGGACTACATATTTTACCAAAAAAAGATAGGAGTAAAGTAGGTTTGAGAAAGAGAGTATTGAAGACAGGGAAAACCTGGAAACAGGACAATCACAGCACGATGTGGTGGGAAAGCTGAAGCTTCAGTTTGGAAGCCAAGGTGGAGAAAAACCTCTGTGTGGAAGCAGCCCATGATATCTCTGAAAGCATTTCAATCTGGCGAGAGTAATAGGAACAGAAGGATGATTACATTGGTAGGCGCTAAAACCTATAGTGGGATTTTTTTAAAGAATCCAATTTTCAATCATCAGTATTTTTTTTTTAAAAAAAGCAACAGAGAAGGGGTAAAAAAGAAAGAACAAAAAGAGTACATTGGTTCTTGTAGGTTATCCGGGCTGTGTAACCGTGGTCTTGGAATTTTCTTTCCTGACGTTTCGCCAGCAACTGTGGCAGGCATCTTCAGAGTAGTAACACTGAAGGACAGTGTCTCTCAGTGTCAAGGGTGTAGAAAGAGTAATATATAGTCAGAAAGGGGTTGGGTTTGAGCTGAGTATTGTCCTGCAAAAGTATTGTCCTGTAAGTATCAAGATAATGTGCTAATGAGGGTATGGTATGTTAATATGGAACCATTGTATCCTGAAGTGATCTGTTAATGTGTGTAATCCAAAACTAATCTGTATGGCTATTGTTGAATGTTGTCTTTGTCTGGAGGTGTTTCAGGGCAGGAAGCCAAGCCTTATTCATTCTTAAACTCTCCTCTTTTCTGTTAAAGTTGTGCTGATGTTTGTGAATTTCAATGGCTTCTCTGTGCAATCTGACAAAATAGTTGGTAGAATTGTCCAGTCTTTCAGTGTCTTGGAATAAGACCCTGTGTCCTGTTTGTGTCAGTCCATGTTCAGCCACTGCTGATTTCTCAGGTTGGCCAAGTCTGCAGTATCTTTCATGTTCTTTTATCCTTGTTTGTATGCTGCGTTTTGTGGTCCCGATGTAAACTTCTCCACAGCTGCAAGGTATACGATATACTCCTGCAGAGGTGAGGGGGTCTCTTTTGTCTTTTGCTGATCGTAGCATTTGTTGTATTTTCTTGGTGGGTTTAAACACTGTTTGTAGGTTATGTTTTTTCAAAAGTTTCTCCATCCTATCAGTGACTCCTTTAATAAATGGCAAGAATACCTTTCCTATGGGAGACTGTTTTTCTTGAGTTTTCTGATTTTTGTTTGGTTCAATGGCCCTTCTGATTTCATTCTTGGAGTAGCCGTTTGCTAGCAGTGCGTGATTTAGATGGTTAGTTTCTTCCTTGAGAAACTGTGGTTCACAGATCCGTCTTGCACGGTCCATTAATGTTTTGATTATTCCTCTTTTCTGTCGGGGGTGGTGGTTGGAGTTTTTGTGTAAGTAGCGATCTGTGTGAGTTGGTTTCCGGTAGACCTTGTGACCTAACTGAAGGTTTGATTTACGGATGACAAGGGTATCAAGAAATGGGAGTTTACCCTCAATTTCCTTTTCCATGGTAAACTGAATGTTTGGATGGATATTATTAAGATGGTTTAGAAAGTCCATTAATTTTTCTTCACCATGGCTCCAAATGGTAAATGTATCATCTACGAACCTGAACCAGACTGTAGGTTTGTAAGGTGCTGATTCTAATGCTGTCTTTTCAAAATATTCCATGTAAAAGTTTGCTATTACTGGACTGAGTGGACTTCCCATAGCTACTCCATCAATCTGTTCATAAAATTCTTGATCCCATAGGAAATAACTTGTTGTCAAACAATGGTGAAATAAGGCTGTTATATCTTCTGGAAAAATCTGGTTAATCAATGAGATTGTGTCTTTAACTGGAACCTTGGTAAAGAGGGATACAACATCAAAACTGATTAATATATCCTTTGGATTGAGTCTTAACGGACTGATTTTGTTGATGAAGTGAGTTGAATCTTTGATGTAAGAAGTGGTTTTTCCAATGTGGTCCTGTAGGAGGGTGGTCAAATATTTAGCTAATTCGTATGTTGGGGAACCAATGGCACTCACGATGGGTCGGAGTGGAACGGAATGGAATGGGTCGGAATTCCACTCTTCATCCCGACACACACAGAAAACTATGCAAGACTGAAGCACAACCACCACGATTATATGGACTACCTAAAATTCATAAGGATTCCGTTCCACTCCGACCCATCGTGAGTGCCATTGGTTCCCCAACATACGAATTAGCTAAATATTTGACCACCCTCCTACAGGACCACATTGGAAAAACCACTTCTTACATCAAAGATTCAACTCACTTCATCAACAAAATCAGTCCGTTAAGACTCAATCCAAAGGATATATTAATCAGTTTTGATGTTGTATCCCTCTTTACCAAGGTTCCAGTTAAAGACACAATCTCATTGATTAACCAGATTTTTCCAGAAGATATAACAGCCTTATTTCACCATTGTTTGACAACAAGTTATTTCCTATGGGATCAAGAATTTTATGAACAGATTGATGGAGTAGCTATGGGAAGTCCACTCAGTCCAGTAATAGCAAACTTTTACATGGAATATTTTGAAAAGACAGCATTAGAATCAGCACCTTACAAACCTACAGTCTGGTTCAGGTTCGTAGATGATACATTTACCATTTGGAGCCATGGTGAAGAAAAATTAATGGACTTTCTAAACCATCTTAATAATATCCATCCAAACATTCAGTTTACCATGGAAAAGGAAATTGAGGGTAAACTCCCATTTCTTGATACCCTTGTCATCCGTAAATCAAACCTTCAGTTAGGTCACAAGGTCTACCGGAAACCAACTCACACAGATCGCTACTTACACAAAAACTCCAACCACCACCCCCGACAGAAAAGAGGAATAATCAAAACATTAATGGACCGTGCAAGACGGATCTGTGAACCACAGTTTCTCAAGGAAGAAACTAACCATCTAAATCACGCACTGCTAGCAAACGGCTACTCCAAGAATGAAATCAGAAGGGCCATTGAACCAAACAAAAATCAGAAAACTCAAGAAAAACAGTCTCCCATAGGAAAGGTATTCTTGCCATTTATTAAAGGAGTCACTGATAGGATGGAGAAACTTTTGAAAAAACATAACCTACAAACAGTGTTTAAACCCACCAAGAAAATACAACAAATGCTACGATCAGCAAAAGACAAAAGAGACCCCCTCACCTCTGCAGGAGTATATCGTATACCTTGCAGCTGTGGAGAAGTTTACATCGGGACCACAAAACGCAGCATACAAACAAGGATAAAAGAACATGAAAGATACTGCAGACTTGGCCAACCTGAGAAATCAGCAGTGGCTGAACATGGACTGACACAAACAGGACACAGGGTCTTATTCCAAGACACTGAAAGACTGGACAATTCTACCAACTATTTTGTCAGATTGCACAGAGAAGCCATTGAAATTCACAAACATCAGCACAACTTTAACAGAAAAGAGGAGAGTTTAAGAATGAATAAGGCTTGGCTTCCTGCCCTGAAACACCTCCAGACAAAGACAACATTCAACAATAGCCATACAGATTAGTTTTGGATTACACACATTAACAGATCACTTCAGGATACAATGGTTCCATATTAACATACCATACCCTCATTAGCACATTATCTTGATACTTACAGGACAATACTTTTGCAGGACAATACTCAGCTCAAACCCAACCCCTTTCTGACTATATATTACTCTTTCTACACCCTTGACACTGAGAGACACTGTCCTTCAGTGTTACTACTCTGAAGATGCCTGCCACAGTTGCTGGCGAAACGTCAGGAAAGAAAATTCCAAGACCACGGTTACACAGCCCGGATAACCTACAAGAACCAATGAACTCTGACCGTGAAAGCCTTCGACAATAAAAAGAGTACAGTTGGCAAAGGATAGTGCAGGTTGGCAAAGTAGGGCGGACTCTTCTGTTCTCGCCCTGAGCAGCATCTGTGGCTGCAATGCTAAGCAAAACGTGGTCTATATACAGTTCAACTTGCTACTCCATCCCTACATGCCAAAGCATGAGCCAATAGGGTTCCCCAGCTCATAGAATAAAACTTTTAGTGCTTGGTTGGGACAAGGGGACCACTGTGTGACACTTGAGAGCAGGTCCAGGTGGGCAACTGTGTTCCTGGTGGGTGTAAAAAAAAGAGTTTCCTGGTTTCCGATGAAGAGTCTAGCACAAAACTAATCTATTCAGCTGAGCTATTCAACCGTAGGAGAAATGAGGTAATGTTTTAGACTCTGGACCTGAAGAGGGAAGGCAGGGAGGTACAACCCGATCTCATCACATGTCAGAATCTAAGCAGGGTCAGTACTTTGATGGAAGACCACTGAGGAAGGCTGTGCAGAATAAGGCAATGGCAAACCACCTCTGCTTCTCATTTGCCTTGAAAGACAAATGCTGGGGTTGCCATAAGTTGGTTGTGACTTGATTGCACTTACATACTTACTTAATGTTCATGCCCCCATTAGAGAGTAACATATACTTCAAATGCATAGCTGCATCCTGCTTTTGGGGCATCCCTGCTGAACCCATCAGCCCGGGCCCCAGACTACTTCTACCTGTGTACAGCAAAAACAAACAAGAGAAACAAAACCAATACATTGGTCTGCAACCAAAATAGTAAAACCAAAGGAAACATAACCCAACAGTCCCAGGAAGAGATGAAACAGTGCTTCCAAAACAGAACATTGCATCAAGCCTCAGCTGTGGTTGCCAACCTCCAGGTGGGGCCTGGAGTTCTCCCAGATTTGCAACTGATCTCCAGATGACAAAGATCTGTTCCCCTGGAGAAAATGGCTGCTTTGGAGTGTGAACTCTATATAGCATTATACCTTGCTGAGGTCCCTCCCTTCCCCAATCCCCACCCTCACCAGCCTTTACACCCAAATCTCCAGGAATTTCCAAACCCTGAGTTGACAACTCTAAGCCTCACTTTTTCTGGTTTAATTAGACTTTAAAAACAGGTCTGGTTCCCAGACCAGGCCATTCCTCAGAGGTTTGAGAGAGTTTGGTGGCAAAGCTTGGCTTTAGCTCCTGCTGCCCGATTCTCCCTCTGCTTTCCTGGATCCTGGTGCCTCATCCTGACCTGCTGGATTACAACCTGCTGCTTGGGTTGGACTCCTTCCTGCCTGCTGCCTAGAGAAGAAGACATCGAACTGTTTGAGATATCATCATTTCCCTTTTAAACCATTTGTTGTATTAGGGGCTTATTTTCTAAATTTCTAAATTTTGCTAGAAGCCAGCAGCCTGTTGGTTGTGGGGGGGTAAGCTTACAAGGTCCTGTCGGTAAATCGGCGGGTGATTTTCTGGGGTGCGCGGTGCAGGTGCGCGCCTGGCTTGATGCGCCCGCGCGATGACGCACCTACATCACTTCCGGTTTACTCAGAAGTGATGGGGACGCTCTCTCAATCTCGGCCGAAACTCTATGGAAACCACTCTATGGAAACCATAGAGTTAAGGCTGAATTTGCTAGAGTGTCCACGTCGCTTCAGGGTAAACCCTGAATTGATGTAGGTGTATCACATGTACGTGCGTGCATGGGGTGCTGGCCGCCCCTCAGCTGGTTGGCGGGCAGCCCGGTAGATTGGCTGTAGTTTGCCCGCCACCACCGGGCACTTCGCAACCCAACCCTATTGGTGTTTTTTTTTTGCTAGTTTGAGGGGGTGATTTGATTATTTGGAGAAGGGAGGACCTGCTTCCATTTCTCCACTGCTGTTTCAAAGGTGCACTGTTTGGATTTTGGGGTTTTCTCCACTTCAGATCTTGCTTTCACCTGAAAGGAGGGGGTGATTTGATTATTTGGGGGGGGGTTCATATTGTTTCTCTATGGAGGAGGGGGCGTCCCCTTTGGGACCCCGTAAAATTGGACCCCCTGACTAGGATTGCCAACTGCCAGGTAGTAGCAGGAGATCTCCTGCTAATTCAACTGATCTCCAGCCGATAGAGATCAGATCACCTGGAGAAAAATGGCTGCTTTGGCAATTGAACTCTATGGCATTGACGTCCCCTCCCCAAAACCCACCCTCTTCGGGCTCTGCCCCCCAAATCTCCCGCCAGTTGTGAAGAGGGACCTGGCAACCCTACCCCTGACCCAATCTTCACCAAACTTCGGGGTTTGTGTAAGGACACTCCCTTCAAGTTACACCGCAAATTTGGGGGCTCTGCTTCCAATACCACCCCCACAGGAGCTTCAAAAATATCCCCATAGACTATAATGGGCCCGAAGTTTTCAGTAAACCTCAAAATAAGCTGAATAGCGATATTTACCAGTATGGGTATTCAGCTTATTTCAGGTTTACTGGAAAAAATCGGGCCCAATAAACCAGAACCCCAAATGTACCTTTTTTTTTTTTTGCACAATTTAACCTGAATACTGAGGTTTTAGTTTAGAAAAAACAACTCATATGTTAACATCTTTTGCCTTAAAAGAAAAATACAATAGCAGAGCTTTCAATGATACAAACAACTTTTTATTGAAAGGCAAATCCAAGGCAAAACCTCCCATTCACAGATGGCCAATAACCCCCCATGCAGTTTTTTGAGAATCTGGATGGGGAAAACGTGCATCTGAGTGGCAAATCCAAGGCAAAACCTCCCATTCACAAATGGCCAATAACCCCCCATGCACAGTTTTGAGAATCTGGATGGGGAAAACGTGCATCTGAATGGCAAATCCAAGGCAAAACCTCCCATTCACAAATGGCCAATAACCCCGTCCCGCGACAGCTGTTAGCCCTTCCGTTGTGGGCCCTCTACAACGCCGCATACTTACCGCACAGGGGGGCAACCCATGCCTGGAGGCTAGCCCGGGGGGCCGTCTTCCGTCCCCGACGGAGGGAGCCGGGAGGGCAGCACGCGTGCCAACAAGCACCCCTTCGGTGGCGTCGCCGGCGAGGGAGGATGGTGGCCGCGTGAGCGGCCTGGGGGCTGGGGGGAACAGAGGCCCAGCCGGTCCCTTGCCAATACGTCTCCTCTCCTCTAGGAAGCCATCACGAGAGGAGCACAGCGAGGGACCTCCCCACAAACGGCTGGGAGATAGGAGGACGAGCGAGGGGGAGAAGACACGGCCCTATAAAGAGGGAATGGGGTGGAGGCCGAGGAGGATCGCCACGGGAAGGCAAATCCAAGACCTCCTCCTCCTTGCTGCCGCCGCCAGGGCTCCTTCCTACCTTCCCTCCCCGGGGAGCCTGCCATCCACCCGTCCTCAGCGCCTCGGCCTCCTCCGCCAGCCAAAACCAGCGGGAAAATGCTGCCCGCTGATTGGCTGCTGCCGCCGCCAGCCTTGGTGCCGCCGGCCCTCGAGCGCCGCGTGCAAAACCCGGCCGCGCTGTGAGGAGAGGGAAAGGGGGGAGGAGGAGGAGGAGGAGGAGGGCACTTTACCTCACACACAGCCCCTGAGCCGCGGCCGCAGCTCAACTGAGAGAAAGGGAGAGCTGCGTGCCGGACCCCTGGTGGTAAACTTTGTTTTGCGGACCCCTGGTTTAGTTCACGCGGACCCCTGGGGGTCCGCGGACCACCAGTTGGGAACCACTGTTCTAGATTAATATGGGCTGGCATCTTGACCTTCTCTCTCTTCCTTCACCCTCTACTGTAGTTTCTATAAGCTGGGATTTTAAAATGGGATGGGACAGCTTATCATTTGGTAGACATCCCCTACAGAAACCAAGCATAGTATATGTAACAGAACTGGATACTCTTTTCTTCCTTCACCTGCCTTCTTGTCCATTTCCTCCTTTCCCTTCATAGTCTCTCCAATGTCAAATTGCAAGCTCCTCAAAGCAGGGATCTCTCTTTTTGTTGTTACTGCTTAAGTCCTATGCACATTGATGGCTCTATAAACCAATAGTTGATCATTAAAAAAAATAGCTTTGTACTGTAGTGCAATTGCTATTCAACGTTTATAATGAGGGCTAATTTTAATGAGTCACTGAATGCACAAAATGTGCTTCTTTGCTCAAGGTTCCGCGTGACCCTGTATCATAAGCACACAATTTTTAACCTAAGAGCAGTCTGGCACAGATATGTGTTTGTCACGTGCTCGGTATCTAGGTTTGCCAACTCCTGGTTGGGAAATTTCTGGAAATTTGAGTGTGGAACCTGGGAAGGGCAGAATCTGGGGAGGGGAGGGAGCTCATCAAGGATGTGATGCCATAGAGTCCAGTCTACCCTCTGAAGCTGCCATTTTCTCTGGAGGAACTGATTTGTGTAGTCTGAAGATAAGTGCTCATTTGGGAAGAACTCCAGGCTCCACAAGGAGGTTGGCAACCCTAAGAGTAACTCATTATATTCAGAAAAATAGGCAGGCATTGCAACCCTAAGTGGGTCAGGGGGCTTACAAAGGTGTGACTCTGTTTATGATTGCACTTGTTGATGTCTTATGAATAGGGGCTTCTATGTTCTTGGTTTAAACAACATTGCATGCAAGGCTGTGATTAATGTCATTCTTTCCCAATCTGTGAGTTTGTATATAAACAGGTCTCCAATGCTCTCTCTCATGCAAAGGAAACAAAAAAATGACCTAAGGAAGGAGCAATGCTTTGCAGGCAGACGTTTCCAGGTCTGATTCCTGGAAACTTTCATTAAAAGGACCTCAGGTAGCAGGGCTGGAAAAGATCTCAGCTTGAAACCTGGGAGAGCCACAGCCAGTCAGAATACTTCGTACTGGGCTTGATGGGTGGATTCTCTGATTTATTCAAAGGCAGCTTCACATATTATAAGGCTTTTCTAAACTCCCCAGCATTCCGAGAAGGGAAAATAAAACAATCCTTTATTATGAGCACCTTGATTCATAAACCTGCACTGTTTACCGTATCATAGAAATGGTAGAAGGTAACTTTGTAAGAATCCTTGAAAGCGTGACTTAGAACTTCCAAGTTCACTGCCACCCTAATTCTCACTGGAATGGAGTATTTTGAGAGAATAGGTCCTATTGACCTGATTTCATAGTTTAGTAGTATTTCTCATCCTAACTGGTTTGGTTATACATTTTTTAATCCTTCCCTGAAAATCTTCATGCCTATCTGGAAATATCTGGAGATGGGGGTGGGGAGCCTCAGGAGGGCATGGTTGGAGGAGGGGAGAGACTTCAATGGGGTATAATGCGATAGAGTCCACCTTCCAAAGCAGCCATTTTCTCCAGGTGAACTGATCTCTGTCACCTGGAGATCAGTTGTAATCCCAGGAGATCTTCAGCCACCACTTGGAGGTTGCCAGCCGGACTTACAATCAGTGTTTTGGCAGTCATGTTAAGGCTACTGAAATCAATAGCAGCAAACTGTCTTTGGCTTCCAAGGCCTTAGGCTTTGAACAGTTTGATTCTGCTTTGTATGCTGCCACAGAAGAAAGAAGAAAGTATCCAAAATTGCTATGGAAAACTGATTTTTATTTTCCAAAGGGCCTGATGCATCTGTTTTTCAGTAAAATTGCTTTTCCTGCTCTTTCATGGAACCTAAGAACCTAAGAACATAAGAAAAGCCCTGCTGGATCAGACCAAGGCCCATCAAGTCCAGCATTCTGCTCACACAGTGGCCAACCAGGTGCCTCTAGGAAGCCCCCAAACAAGATGACTGCAGCAGCACCATCCTGCCTGTGTTCCACCGCACCCAATATAATAGGCATGCTCCTCTGATACTAGAGAGAATCCTGGAAAAGAAGGCTTTCTTTTTTCACTTATTTTCTGGCTCTCTACATACAGTTTGAAAATAGAACTAGTTTTCTACAGCACCTTTAGCCATTCTCCTCTTGTTTCTGTCATGGCTTGTGTCACTGCCCTGTTTTTTGATGTATACAGAATTGCAGTGTACCAATCAAGATGGTGGACAGCCTCTTACTGATCTTCCTGAGAATTTCCCAGGCAGCTCTGCAGAGAAATTGGCCATGTAAGCAAGAGTGTAGGTGATGCTGAAGAGAGTCAGGTCTGCAGGACCGGAATAAAAGCATGAATACCACTTGAATTAATCCTCTTCCTACTTCTCAGCTGCTCTCTAACATAGTATATGCCTTGATATAAACCTTTCTGGCAGCATGCATACAAGCAGATGTTTAGAGGCTAAATCCAGTCAGCAACATCTGATACACAGTATATTGAGCTTGCATTTGAGCTCTTGTGTCTTGCCTGGGCCATCTGTGTGGTACAAACACTCACATATTCTGTCACGGTGATTCACTCTTTATAAAAAACATATATTTTATCTTCCTTAGTACAATTTGTATAACCGTGATTGCAACTGCAATCACTGGAGCCTGATGACTTTCATGAAACTTGAATGTGAACAGTATTGTAGCAAAACAAATTAGCACAGCTGGGGAGGGGGAGAGGTCTCTGCTTGGTGCTCATGTCTCCTTTCTTGAATATATGATGTTAGCTAGAAACAGAGTGGCCATTTATGTTTGGTTACTTAGCCTCACGATCCCCGCAGGACTGATTAGGGGCTTCCTTTGGATTATTCCTGATTTTTACAACCTTCAGAAGTCACCAAGTAGCCTCCACACACTTGTCCCCCATTTTCAGAAATTTGTTTTATCACAATTTAAAATTTTGCCTTGATCCCAAAGTGAAGCTAATCGAGGCAATTTCTGTGAATAGTATTAAACTTACGGTTTCTCTTCCCTCACCCATTCTCGATGGTCTCACCTTCACCCAACCCCTCCCAGAAAAGCCATTTTGGTCAGTTTTGGTAGCAAGTGTAAAGATTTCAGGGAACGGAGCCAGATGTTTCCTATCCCCCCCTCCCGCCTCATAGGCATCCTCTCCGGTCTCTCTATTCAGTTTCAGCAGCAAGTGTAAAGATCTCAGGAACAGAGCCCTGAATGGAGAGCAGTATTACTAAATATTCCTTTGAGCATATACTATTGACGAAAACCAAGGGACAAATGAAAGACTACAAACTGCTTCTGCGGGGTTACAAAGAGTTGTTTCAGGGGTGCTATTAAAATATACCAGAGCTCCTACAATCCTAGTTCTGCTATATGGAATATCCACTTGTTTGCAAACAAGCCTTCCCCAAAGATGTAGATTAGTCTCTACTGAGATAGTGGATTAATCATTCCAAGATCTTAACAGAATATCCACATATATCTGTGATTAATTAGATATGGCAGTGATCCCCAATATTGTTCCTATGGGTGCTGTGGTGCCCCACCAATATGTTTCTTGGTGTCCACTTGCCTCTTCCTCAAAGCCAAGAGCAAAGCATGATTTCCCTCCATTTTACTAAAGTAGGAAGAGTCCTGGAGGCATCATCTTTGTGTTTGCAAGAAGCACCCATTTGGAAACAGCTGCTTTTATCCTAGGAGAGAGCTTGTCTTGGAACCTCCTAACATCTTGCGGCACTGGGCCTCCAGGGCAGCCATTTTGTGTTTGGTCTCAAAACTGGCCCCCCCATGGCAGCCATGTTGTTGTTGTGCCCGCTACCTGTTCTCGGAATTCAAAACATGCCCACAGGTTCAACCCAAGCGGGGCCCCGGAATATGGAATTCAGCTCCATGGCTACAGTTCAGACAATCAACTTCCACTGTTTGGTGCTATGCTACCAGTGATGACTGCTATTATGACAGCTTTATTATTCCTTCCCTCACCGGTGCATTCACTCCAGAGACTTATGATTTGTCTCTTGCTGTTTTTTAAGACCCTCACTAGGGACAATGAGGAATCCGCTAAAAAAACATTTATTTGTTTTAAGTCAGAATATGGTACAAGAGAGGCTAAATGAAATGAGAACTCAAAACTGTTTTATTTTTCCCTTTTGGGGAAATGATAGACTCAGGTTGTCAGAGGCTTTCGAGAATAAGCTTCATAGGTAGCACAACAACAGGATTGAGGAAGTTTAGGAGTATTATATACAACGGATATTTTGTATTCATACTGTAGCTGATAAGTTTCACAGACAGATGTCTGTTACTTTTGAGAGACTGAACACTTGGCAATCGCTGCTTAGTTGAACAGAAAAAAGCTTCTTTGCAACAATATTTCTAAAGTTGGTGGCGTCAGGAACAAAACACACTATTTCCCAGTTTTCCTCCTTAAAACTGGTTTACTTTAGAGCTATTGCCCTTAGGGAAGGACACTCAATTCACATCCCTCACTCAGGATCCTTCTTGATCCTACATAACGCTGTGTTCCTTCCACCCAGGTTGCTCACCTCTAACTGTCAGCCTCTAACTATCAGTTTTTAACTGTCGTTTCCCAACTGCCAACTTTCAACTGCCAACTGTAGAATTCTATGTTTGTTTTTTGAACCTCCTGTCACTCAAGGTTCCATGACCGGGACAACACATCCATATTCAGCTGTCTGTCACAGCTATCAAGGAACACAACCAGCTGCAAGGTCTGGAAAAGGAAAGCAGGTAGATGCTCCAACAATCAGATCAATGCATAATCTTCACCTAACAAACTATACAAGTTAATATTGTAATGCAGGGCCATTAGATGAAATGCTAGAGATCTGTGATATAATTTCCTGTTTCTTTACATTTTGATAAATAGCTACATTTCTATTAATAGCGGGGCAGGGGAGTGAAATGGATTGTGAAAGAAAGGGGATGGGTTAATACATTCAGGACTCATAGCTACTTCAGGAGCTCATTTACATTGGGAAAATGGCCCAGAGGGAAGGGTTAACGCACTAGTCCCCTACACTACAAATCTAATTTAGATCTTCCAATGACTGCTATCCATGGAAGTTTAAAGCATTCCGGTACATTTCAGTACTGAAGATGTGAATGTCCAGACATTCTTACATATATGCCTTTTCATACAAGAAGAATATCAGAAAACTAATATGAAATCAGGTCCTTTATTGTGCAATGCCTGCAAAGCTTAGTTACAGAACAGTTTCCAACCCTGGGGAATTCCCTTGTGGTAGGAGGTTATTGCTCACAGAGATCAGTACATGGCAGGGGAAAACATAAAAACCAAAAATCACACTATTAATATTAATAAAGCCTTTTGAGTGGCCGTGCTATCCCATCATCTCATATATTAATATATGGATCTATATTAAAACACACACACACACACACACAAATGGTTGCTCACAGGCACCGCCAGGGAAATGGTCCCCGCAACAGTGAAAATGAGCAGCACCTTTTGATATTCAGCAAAATTTCCTCACAGAAAAAACCAGGCTTTGGGTGCACATGAGCAGAAAGCATCCACTCAAAGGTGGCCTGAGAAAGAACGAAGAAACCTTAGAAGGACAATGATCAGAGAATGATGCTGTGGGGATGCTTGGATAAGAAAATCCAACCTGAATAAACAAGTCGGGCATTGTGGACCTACCCGGGCGGCTCTGGGGAGAAGAGGGGGTGCCCTCGAGGCAGGGGGGTCGCCGCTTGTCCCGCAAGACCCTGCTGGCCCCGTGGTCTTCCTGGCCAGCGTGGGGTGTGGGGGAGTGATGTCAGGTGGCCACCTGACCCCATGGGTCTCCCCGCGTCTTTAAAAAGCGGCACGTGGCCGGCCGCCATCCTCTTTACATACGGGCCGTGGAGTACGACACCGTTGCCCAGCTTCAGGGCTTGTGTTGGTTGCTCCTATCCCAGGTTGCCCTGGCCGCACACAGAGATTCCCGTCCTGGTGGGGTCATCTAAGCGCTACTCTGGTGGTTGCCCAACAGGCGTTTGGGCCGGTTATCAATGCTTTTGATAAATCGGATGACAGGATGGTGATCCGATACTTGGATCCGCCCCCATGGTTTTCCGCCAATGCTCCATTCTGTTGTGATCAATAAAAACTGTGGCCATTTCATTACCCAAAAAGTAGTGTGTGGTGTGTTTATTTTGCTTTTTTATGTAACCCTGGGTGTTGTGGGATATTTTGCTGTTCCCCCCTTTCTCTGGGGAGCCGTTCACCCGTGGGGCCACAAAAAGCACTGCAGTTAAGAGCCTAAGCCTCAGCAAAAACTCTGTGTGTACATAACCACAGCTTGGTTCCTATTTGGCCAAAGATTGTCTTCTCCAAATGTACATTTACACTACAAACATGTGCTGGCTTTATGTCACTTTAAATGTCATGGCTTTTCTCCAAGTATTTTGGTGAGGGTTTCTGCAATTCTCTGATACATCCCCAACTGTGCACCCCACACCAAGCAACATTTGCAGAGTTCCTTGGGAAAAGGAAATACTTCAATGGGTTTAAGTCTGTAGTGTAGGTGTGCCTACATGACACCATCAGTGGACAAGTATTTTTGTTGGGAAACTTGATCATTGTGGTACTTGAGATCCAATGTAGTATTCTGTGTGTATGACTTGGACTAGGGAAGTGGTGTTTTAATCCCTATGAAGCCAGAGAATTTACAGGGTGATCTCAGAGCCAGTTGCTCTTGCACAACCAAAGTATACCATACTATCCTCTCATTTTACACTGGAGATGGGGGGGGGGGTATGAATCTGGCACCTTCTTTATGCAAAGGTCTACCATTGAGTTATGGTCTCTTCCCATGTAAAAGAAAAGCATGTACACTGTCCTGAGTTCCTAAGAGGAATGATGGGATGAAAATGCAATATACAGTTAACATTAATAAGATGTGAGAAGGGTGGCCATTGGCAAAATAAAAATTTAAAAAGGCAACAAAGGGCTTTGCTATGCTTTTCCCTCTAGTTTAAATGGGATGCCTGAAAGTACCAAGTGCATATTATAGATTAGATTGTAGACCTTTCTTTTTAATTTCAGTTTTTACAATATTGGCACCTTAGCATTGTTTATAAAAGAAGATATAGCATAGCTTAGCTATGAATTCACCGGACAAACTCTGCTTTACTGTCTGGTAATCTTTCATAATCTGACCTGTGTCAGGTAACCAGAGCTAGGAAAGAAAACTCTGTCCTTCCCTGATCTCTTTGTGTGCTGTGCATTTTTTATGGTCATTATTATGCCAGAGAAAGTAAAACCCTCTTAATAGTCAATTGAACTTTATTCCAGTTTGGAAATCACTTTGCCAGATCATCAAATAATGGACAGAGCCTAGTTCCAGAAGCTGTTTACTTAATAAATTAAATTCTGAGATTTGGAAAGTCCTGCTTTCTCCTATATTAGTCATTGTTTATTCAGTAGTACTCAACTTTAGTAAGCATAGTAATCAGGATGTAATATAGCATAGAAGGCTCAGCAAGAGTTCAAAAACGTTTTTACTTTGCATGGAGTACATAAGATGCTGATCTGCACTGTTTTGCTGGACTTAAGTTGTAACCTGCAAAATATTTGAGAATTTGAACATAAGAACATAAGAAAGGCCCATCAAGTCCAGCAGTCTATTCACACAGTGGCCAACCAGGTGCCTCTAGGAAGCCAAAAACAAGATGACTGCAGCAGCACCATCCTGCCTGTGTTCCACCGCACCCAATATAATAGGCATGCTCCTCTGATACTAGAGAGAATAGGTATGCAGCATGGGAAGGAATCCGTATACTGCACTCAGGGCAAGCATATTACTAGTTCATACGAAGGGCCAAACTAGTTAATTGTCATGGATGAGAGTATGGACTTCTCTTTGTCAGGTGAAGAGGCCAAAGGAGGAGACAGATAGGCACCACAGAAAGAGGCAGCTGATGTGCAGGAGAAGCCTTAACACTTTGAGTCAGCTCTGGGATACAGACCTGCCTTTTGATTCTGATGGGATTTGAACCTCTACCTTCAAAGGCTGCTGCATCACCAGAGGTCTCTCTCCAACCTTGTTGCCAGGAAAAAATGTAGAAAACCAGCAGAAGAACCACACCCAACTAGAAGTGATAGAAACTTCTCTATGATAGTGATAGTGATAGTGATAGAAACTTCTCTATGAACAAGCCCATCAAGACAGAAGAGCTACCTCAAGAACCTCCCAGTGATGGCAAAGACCTGGCAACCCTAAAAGCAGGGTTTGTGGAAGGGAGGAACTTCAGTAGGGTATAATGCCATAGAGTCCACCTTCCGAAGTGGCCATTTCCTCAAGGTGAGCTGATCTCCTGGAGCTGATCACCTGGAGATCTCCAGCTGCCAACTGGAAGTTGGCAACCCTAATATAATATTTACGGCATTCAGATCATACCACTTCTTCCACTATGTCATTGAACCAAGTGCCACTGGGTACTGCCAATGGCACAGAAAATTCCAGCTGTATTCAGATCTTCCTGCCTTTTTATTGTTATGTTATGTCAACGGAGAAACTTGACAAATATGTCTTGGACAGGATATACAAATATATGCTCTTTTGTTCTTTCCAACAACAAAATAGCAACAAATCGTAAGTTAAAAAAAATAGCCCAGTCGACACAGGAATAAATGAGTCTTCAAAATGATAATTTTTATTTCCCTCTAGACTGCTGCCACCAGAAAACAGACATTCTGTAGCCGTAGCTAAATTTACTTCTAGTTATATATGCTTGGGTTTTCCCCACTATGAATTTGTTTGCAGAGTGTAATGGGTCCTTTCCCCCTCTTTTTCCCTTTCAAACTCTCCTTTTTCTTTCCTAGTGAGAAATGGAGTTTTTCTGATATACTGAATATTTAAAGACTGAGAATTTGCAGGCCAGAGCAGAGACTGCCTCCCGCGATAAGAGGAGTTATTGTTGTGAAGAATTCCTTTAAGATTCAATCTTAATCATTCCACTATTGAAATGGAAGAATAAAGTAATATGAGGTTTGAATAGACTTGATTAAAAAGAATAATTATTTTGCTTGGGTGAGTTAAATATATAAATTCATGGTGAGTTTGCATTCTCTTAGCATTTGCCTATTAGAACTGTTCCACTTTTCCATAATTATGAGTCTAGCTTATAACAAAGCGGAGAGATCTTTTGTCTTCCCGGGCCCCTCCTCATTCACTGTGGACAAAACAATATATGGTAAGTAACTGAATGACAGAACTGTTAGGATTTGAACTCAGAGCCTCATGAAGAAAGCCTGTAACTTGCAACTGAGCTTAGAACACTACCTTGGAATGTGTATGCTCATACCTCAGAGCTTACTTCTGGTGCAGTAGTAGGGTTGCCAACCTCCAGGTAGTAGCTGGAGATCTCCCGCTATTACAGCTGATCTCCAGGTGATAGAGACCAGTTCACCTATAGAAAATGGCCGCTTTGGCAATTGGACTCTATGGCATTGAAGTCCCCTCCCCTCCCCAAACCCCACCCTCCTCAGGCTCCACCCCAAAAACCTCCCACCAGTTGCGAAGAGGGACCTGGCAACCCTATGCAGTAGGCAAGGCCCCCAGCCTTACACCTGCAGGTGTTTTTGGAATTTTGAAAACACCTTCAGCCAAAAACACCTTCTGTGATTGGCCAAATAACACTGTTCTTCCTTATCTGGGTACCTATTGGCCACTTAGAATTCCTGGTTTTCCTCCCTCCCCCTCTCTAGGTTGTCCTCTGTTGCAAAAATCAAGATAGACTGCACCAGCTGGATTTGCAGCCATGCAAAATGCATGGCTGCCATTGGCAACATGGGAAGCTCCAGTGAGCCTTCCTATTGGCCACTCCAAGATGCCTGCTCCCTCCCTCTTCCTGCCCTGGAAACCCGCCAGGGGGCAGGAATATGAAGAAAGGAGATAGCTCTCCTTTAAACATAACAAGGGCCACAAAAGACTATGCAGAAGGCGACTAGCCGAAACCCGAAAAGGGGGAAGCGCCTATTCATCTTCTGGCTGCTTCCCAGGTTTTGGTGTTCGGTAAACCCGAAACCCGAACGAAGCCAAAATGGCTAATTTTGGGTTTATTTTCAGTTCCAGCTTATCGATATGCATAACCCTAGTCTTGTGCATGTTCCAAATGTGCATAACCATAATGCCAAGCCCCAGTTCAAACCACATTTTAAATCCACAAGACTGTCCACCATACTAATAAGGGCAACTCAGAATGGCCTTAAGAAAACAGTGCTAGGACTGACTCCTCCCCGTGAAGTGCCCTGAAATAAGGAACACTATGCTTTGCAGTACAGGGCAGCTGGAAAGTTTTTGAAAAGATAACAGGAAGTATGAAGGGTGAGGGTCACTAGTTAAAAGTCACTTAATGCTGCATTAGCAACTGCAATGATTTTATGCTTTTGTTATGCCTTTCATTCCCAAGGATTCCAGACCATTTCACAGGCTTTAATTAAATGCTGTACCAAACAGTACACAGTACAGTAATGAAACATATTCACTGATGCACATCAACACTCAACAGCTGTGCAAAGCAGGAAGTGAAGAAAGCGTTCCCTTGCAAAAGTGGAAACAGAGTCAGCAGAAGGTGCAATGTAATCGTTAGTATTGGGAATTGCCCTAGACATTGTGCTTAACAATCCTGGACCTGGTCATCATGGTTAACAACTCATATCAGTTTAAAGATGCCACTGTAAGTAGTTCAGTGTTATCCTTTCTTACAGCTCACACCATGTGCCTGATCTCTTACAATTGGGGTTTGCCCACTTATCCTTCAGCATAATCAGGCATTTCATAAAGGCCTCTCATTGAAATCTGACACAATGCAATGCTGTTAAGGTGTGAAAGTGAACCGGAGTCCATATGGATAAAGGAGTTTGGAAGTGGTAAGAACTGCACTTCTTAAGCGTTCCAATCTATAATACAGAATAGGAAATGCTACCCAAGCATTTTAGATTTTAATAATGAGCCCTAGTTTATTTCTCTGGGGAATGGAAAATGGAAATGTCGTTCCTGCAGCTGGAAAGAAGTTTTATATTTACTGAGTTCCAGGAATATCATCCAAAACTCACCTTATATCATAAAATTATTTTCAAACTTGAAATGTATAGCCAAACCCCCATCATTATGAGAGGGAGTGCAATCCTAAAAAGGAGTACTCAGTGGGGATTTTTAAAAAAGGTAAAGGTCCCCTGTGCAAGCACCGGGTCATTCCTGACCCATGGAGTGACATCACATCCCGACGTTTCCAAGGCAGACTTTGTTTACGGGGTGGTTTGCCAGTGCCTTCCCCAGTCATCTTCCCTTTACCCCCAGCAAGCTGGGTACTCATTTTACTGACCTCGGAAGGCTGAGTCAACCTTGAGCCGGCTACCTGAAACCAACTTCTGTTGGGATTGAACTCAGGTTGTGAGCAGAGCTTGGACTGCAGTACTGCAGCTTACCACTCTGCGCCACCGGACTCTTCCGGTGGGGATAACTACCAGGAAAATTGCCCATTCACTTGCCTTCTCTGTTTTGGCCCCCACCTTATGGAATGGTCTGCCTGAGGAGGTCAGGAAGGCTCCCACTCTCCTGGCTTTCATCAAACTACACAAAACTGAATTATTCAAGAGAGCGTTTCTATGCAAGCAATGGAGTTGCACTGTACGAAATCATTCACAAAGTTACTTAGATACGTTATTAGGGCCTGTGGTCTATGCTACTGTCTTTAGCTTACTGAAACTAGGATCCTATTATGTAATTTTTGTATCATTTAAATGTGTCATGTTAAGACTTCATGCTTATGCTTTGCTTCAATTCTGTCTTTACACTTCTGACTGGTTCAACAACCCTGATCCTATTGTATTGTTTATTGAATATTCCATCCTGATTGTATTGACTCACACTGATTATTCCATCTTGAGTCCAAATGAGAAAGGAGAAGTATAAATGATGCAAATAAATAAATAAAATGAGCTGACTTGTTATTAAAATTAACGTCATTTTGCTTAAGAGAGTTCTTTTGTGATTAGGTTTAACTATGTATTTTAAGTTATATACACAGTCTGTTCATGATATTTTATTACGTTTTACTTCGTTTATACCTCTCCTTTATGCCCAATGGGCCCCCAAGATTGTTTACATCATTCTCCTCTCCTCCATTTTATCCTCACAACAACCCTGTGAGGTAGGTTAGCCTGCTCATCTGTGACTGGCCCAAGGTTACCCAGCAAGCTTCCATGGCAGAGTGGGGATTTGAAGCTGGGTCTCCCAGATCCTCGTCCAATACCTCCACACCGTGCTGACTATATAACTTATATAGGTTCGAATAGTCAGACTATTCCACAGTCTTGGTGCACCTAATAAACACCTGTACATTGGAGATGATAGGGAATAGGGATAGGCACCTGGTTGGCCACTGTGTGAGCAGACTGCTGGACTTGATGGGCCTTGGTCTGATCCAGCAGGGCCTTTCTTATGTTCTTATGGGAACAACAAAAGAAAACTAGTAATTGTGCCTGTGTGGGACATTCTGTACCAATTATGTCATAGAATCACAGAGTTGGAAGGGACCACTAGGGTCATCTAGTCCAACCCCCTGCCCAGTGCAGGAATTTCACAACTACCTCCCCCACGCACACCCAGTGACCCCTACTCCTTGCCCAGAAGATGCCCAAGATGCCTTCCCTCTCATAAACTGCCTCTCATGAACTGCCTAAGGTAATGGAATTAGCATTGCTGACAGATGGCCATCTAGTCTCTGCTTAAAAACCTCCAGGGAAGGAGCACTTACTACCTCCCGAGGAAGCCTGTTCCACTGAGGAACCGCTCTAACTGTTAGAAATTTCTTCCTAATGTCTAGATGGAAACTCTTTTGATTTAATTTCAACCTGTTGGTTCTGGTCCGACCTTCTGGGGCAACAGAAAACAACTCAGCACCCTCCTCTATATGACAGCCCTTCAAGTACTTGAAGATGGTTATCATGTCCCCTCTGTCTTCTCCTCTTCAGGCTAAACATACCCAGCTCCTTCAACCTTTCCTCATAGGACTTGGTCTCCAGACGCCTCACCATCTTTGTTGCTCTCCTCTGGACACGTTCCAGCTTGTCTACATCTTTCTGAAATTGTGGTGCCCCAAACTGAACACAATACTCTAGGTGAGTATTGTGTCAATTGCATTTCCATCCCTGAACATCACTTTTCCAGTATACAATCATTCCCTTATATCCCAGGATCCATTCCCCCATCAAGTCACAACTAACTTTATTTACCTCCCATTTGTCTTTGTAGTCAGCACAACATTCTGGAAAGTCAGTATTGCTGGCTGATCTTTAATAGAGTACAATCAGAACAAATAATGTTCATTCTTATTTTAAGCATGTAAGTATTAATAAGAGTAATGTATTATAATGGAGCTATTATGCAGTGGTATAATTAGACCTAATGATGGTACATTGTAATTATATGTATTCTAATTACAGTATTGGCATGCTGTATACCGTGTGTCCTGAAATGTGTGGTGATTAAGGTGTCTCAGAAGTGATCTGTTCAAAACGTATCAGAGACAAGGCTGCTAAACAATGAATATATGAAGTCGATAGACAATGATGATCTCAGCTTTGAGATTTCTTTATTCTAAGCGAGTAAAATTCTGGATGCTATGAAAACTGAAAACAGTTTTAGTGATATTTGCCTATGCCTTTTTCACACTATATCATGACTTGTAATTTTTTTTTAGTAGTGCATAAAATGAAATGAGATGAAATAAATCTTACCTTCAATATTGCCACAGTGGAAAGTGTGCGAAAAGAGTACATAATGAGGTAGATGTTACAAAATGATGCTGGCGCTAATGATTATGGAATAAATTCACCCTGTTTAGCTGGAAGTATCTATCAGCATTAACCCTTCCTTCCCTCTTTGATAAAGTAGTCACATTTAGGAATTTAAAAAAACACACCTCTCTGCAGTTGTTTCCTGTTGCAGACTGTGCAAGGTTCAAAAGCAGAGGAAAGCAGAAGTGTTGGTCCAGGCATTTCGCTTGCAGACTAATAGAGGTACAGGATACCTTCCAACCTGGAAAAAGAAGAGAGCTCATTCTAGGAAAGCTCTGTTTGTTGCATGCAGGAGCAAATATCCTTTCTGGGCACTTCTATACTACATCTTGTATCAATTTTATATCATTTTGTTGTGGCGGCTCACAAAGATTCCTGGAAATTGTAGTTTTGTGAGAGAGCTGACAAGCTGTCTATACAAAACTGCAGCCCCCAGGATTCAACAGGGCAATAGAACAACCGTCAGATTCCTACATATGCCTAATAATAGTAGTAGTGATCAAGTTGCAATTGACTTATGGCAACTCAGTGAAGTTCCATCTCATGGATTTTCAAGGCAAGAAGTGAGCAAGTCAAGGAACCTATGAAAAGTAAAGAGGCTTCTTTTTAAAAGTGGGAGGTCTGCTCCAGTGAATTGAACAGAAGAGACCGCAGGCTGTGGCAAAATAAATGTAAGAGGAGCAGGTTGCTAAAAGCATTAAGACAAATAAATATTTCTTTAAATATATTTGGAGCAGGAAACCATCCAGCGAAGCAGTTGGGCCTTTGGATAACTGAGGAATAAAGGGATTGCTAAAGGAAGATGGGGAGATGGCAGAGAAGCTCAATGAATTATTATTCTTTTTTGCTTCTGTGATCACTGTGGAAAGTGTGGGGCATGTAACCATGCCACAGCCACTATTTTCAGGAGGGGAGTCTGAAGAACTGAGTCAAATTGAGGTGACAAGAGATGACGTTCTAGACCTATTGGGGGAATTAAAAATAGATATGTCTCTATGTTGTGGTGGCATACACCCAAGAGTTCTTAGGGAACTCAAACGTGATATAGTTGATCTATGTGTAATCTCTCACTAAATTCATCCACTGTACCTGAAGACTGGAGAACAGCAAATGTTACACTGATTTTTAAAAAGGAGTCTAGAGGGGAACCAGGAAATTACAGGCCAGAGAGCCTAACCTCTGTCCCAGGCAAATAAGTAGAAACTGTAATCAAAGATAGAATTATTAGGCACATAGAGAAACAAAGTCTGCTGAAGCTAAATCAGCATGGCTTCTGCAAAGGGTGGGACCTCATTTGGAATACTGAGTGCTGTTCTGGTCACCATATCTCAAAAAGGACATCACAGAGGAGGGAAAAGTGCAGAAGAAGACAACCAAGATGGTTAGGGGTTGGAGCACCTTCCCTATGAGGAAAGGCTGAAGAGTATGAGACTTTTCAGTTTAGAAACTAGATTATTAAGGGGGGACAAGATAGAGGTTTATAAAATTATGCATGGGGTGGAGAAAAAGAACATATTCTCCCTCTCTAGGGTTGTGCAAAAAAAAATTGGTAAATTTTGGGTTTGGGTTTATTGGGCCCAATTTTCGTCCGGCTTATTTCTGGGTTTACTGAAAAAAATCGAGTCCTTTATAGTCTATAAGGAAACCTTTGATGCTCCTGTGGGGGTGTTTTTGGAGGTAGAGTTCCCAAATTTTCAGGGTAGCTTGAAGGAACTCTCCTTGCATGAACCCTGAAGTTTGGTGAAGATTGGGTCAGGGGATCCAATTTTATGGGGTCCCAAAGGGGTTGCCCCTATTCCCCACAGAAAAACATTGCAAAATTTACACAAGACACCAAACTGCCCAAAAAACCCTCTCTCTAAATTCAACAATTAGAACGATGATGACAAAAACAAAGCAGTAACCCCCAAACAATCAAACCACCCCTTCCTTTTATGTAAAAGCCAGCAGATCTGAAGCAGAGAAAACCCCAAAATTCAAACAATGCTACTGGGAAACAGCAAGCAGTGGAGAAATGGAAGCAGGGCCTCCCACCCAAAATAATCAAATCCCCCTTCAAACTAGGAACCCTTCTTGCCCCATCACCAACCAACAGGCCAAGGCCTGCTGGCTTCTAGCAAAATTTAGAAACTAAGCCCCAAATACAACAAATGATTTAAAAGGAAAATGATGATATCTCAAACCCTTCGATGTCTTCTCCTCCAGGCAGTATGCAGGATGGAATCCAACCCAAGCAGCAGGTTGTAATCCAGCAGGTCAGGATGAGGAACCAAGATTGCAGAGGAAGAATCAGGCAGCAGGAGCTAAAGCCAAGCTATGCCACCAAACTCTCTCAAATGGCCTGGTCTGGGAACCAGACCTGCTTTTATAGTCTTTGGCCAAGCACAGAAAAGTCTGAAAATAATTCCAGCCAAACAACACCTTCTGTGATTGGTGAAGAACACTGTTCTTCCTTACCTGGGTTCCTATTGGCCACTGAGAATTCCTGGCCCTCCTCCCTCCTCCTCTCTAGGTTGTCCCCTCTTGCAACTCAGGTAGATTGCATCAGCTGGCTTTGCAGCTCCCATGCCAGCTCCCTCCCTCCTGCTGCCCTGGACCAGCCAGGGGGCACAAATACTAAGAAAGCAGATAGCTCTCCTTTAAACACAACAAGGGCCACAAAATGGAGACTCTGCAGAAGGCGACTAGCCAAAACCTGAAAAGCCGAATATCTATTCAGCTCTTTTGGGAATTGCCTATTCGGCTTTGGGCAGATTCCCATGTTTTGGTATTTGGTCAACCCGAAACCCAAATATTACCGGTGGACAAAATAAAATACTTCTTTACACAGCGAATGATTAAAATGTGAATTTGCTGCCAGAGTATGTATGGATGACCGCAGTCACAGAAAGCTTTAAAAAGGGATTCAACGGATTCATGGAGGATAGGTCAATCAGTGGCTACTAGCCATGGTGATGAAAGGGACCCTCCACATTCAGAGGCAATCAGCCTCTGAATCCTAGTGCCAGGAGCCAACATCAAGGGAAAGCCTTGGCCTCTGTGTCCTGTTGTTGGACCTCCTGAGGAACTGGCTGGCCACTGTGTGAGACAGGATGCTGGACTAGATGGACCACTGGTCTGATCCAGCAGGGCTCTTCTTATGTTATGTTCTGATGTTCAGAGGTAGTTTGCCATTGCCATCCTCTGTATAGCAGCCCCAGTCTTCCTTGGTGGTATCCCATCCAATTATTGGATGCTCCTCAGCTTCTAGCTCTAGTTTGGGCTATTTACTCTGCTAATGTCTGCTGGTAATATTGCTCTGCTATTGGATTCCCTAAACAAAGTACACTCTTTGAGATTAGCAACAAAGGGACTTGGAATCAGGTAATTTCAGAGGCTTGCTGTTTCTGTCTTATTGTCACATCATGTTGTCTTTCTAAAATAAACACTGCTTTGAATGTACATGGTTTGTGGCAAGGTAACAGAGGCCTTTCGTAAATCTGTGCCTACCTTGTTCAGGAATAGAGCCTGCAACACCACACCACCCCATCAGGTTTTTTTTCTGATCTTCATACCATGCCATGGCAGCTGCAATGTATGTGATTGCACAAAAATCCATTTCCAAAGCACCATGACTATCCTAATAGCAGTCACATGTAAAGCTCCTGCAAGGAGGTACAGTTGCTGCCTCTGGGTTACCCCCATCAGATATTAAGGTTTCCTGGCAGCCCCACCCACTCCTATGATGAAGGGACTACTGATCACTGACTGTTTCAGCCTAGTCTTTGCCTGCAATGGGTTCATAGGGTTGCCACCCTTCAGGTGGCACCTGGAGATCTCCTGCTGTTATAATTGATTTCCAGACGACCAAGATCAGTTCCCTTGGAGAAAATGGGGGCCTTGGAGGGTGAACTCTATGGCATTAGACCCTATGATGTTCCTCTCTTCCCCAAACCCTGCCCTCCCCAAGCTCTACTCCCCAAATCTCCAGGTATTTCCCAACCCACAGCTGGCACCCCTAAATGAGGAATGTCTGTTAAAGGCCCAAGAACAGGTCACCAAGTATTATAAATATCACTGCTCTTCCCAAACGGCAGATAACATTAACAGGAATTTTCAGAAAGTAGGTTGTACCCATCTGATTTAAGATGATATTTGGGGATGCTTTGCATCGAATAAGACTATTTCTTTTGAATTTTTAAATGCTTTCCCAAGTAATTATAGGAAAAGCAAAGTTGAAAGAGGTTCTGCATGCAGCTGTCATCATTGTAATTAATTTCCAGTAATGCTTGATGTATGGAAAGTGCTGTAGCAAGTGAATTGGACAGAAGCCTCCAGTCTTCGAGAGAAAGGAGGTTGTGAAAGGGTGCTGACTAATACAGCACTGACCTGAAAGCAAATCCTTACATTCACGCTGGACCGGCTGTTCCCATGACAACCATTGTTATTAGTAACTGAAAATGTATTGCTGTTAAGAGTGGCAGCATATTCTTTTTCCCTTTTCCCCTCCCAGTCGAATTCAAACTGTTGGGTACTTTACTCACGAAGATCAAGTGCTCCGATCACAGCTACGCAAATGTTGCGTTCCTGAAATTTATCACAAGGCAGACCTTAAAGCTTATCGGTGAATGTTTATCCCACTGTGTTTTAGCCACTAAGGGAACAAGACCCACAACTCCCATTCTAAGACTGTGTCACATTATCCAGCCCAGGGTAATGGAGTGGGGGAGGGGAGAGAATTGGTACAGAATGTGCGGGTCTCTGGCTTATGGGTGTGAGGGGAGGGGAGGCAGAGGAACATGCAATGTGGGGAGGGTGGGGTGCCTTTGGAGAACTATTTTGTCTAATGTTGACTGGCACAAATCAAAACAGTTAATGTTTATGAACAATGAGCAAAAGCAAAGACATGAATAAACTCAGCCATTTTTGATTCCCCAACACACACACACACACACAGATTTGATTGTATTAACTACATCAGATGTCCCTTGACTAGCTGTCATTTCTAGTGCATCGGCACAGAAGAAATAATTAGCAGTCCACTAACTTCCTCTCAGGTCTGATTCCTTGGCGGGTTCACAGGTGTTTGAAAGGTCATCCCCTTCATCACATCCTGACACTCTCTTTACTGCCACCAGGTGCATTGGTGTTGGGTTTGTCTGCTGCTGACTTTCTCAAGCACATACTCCTGATCTGCAGTGGTTTAGGGCAGGAGCTCTCAGCCTCTTAGATATTATGAAGTGTTACTTTTTAAAAAGCTATACAATGATGCAGACGTGGAGAGAGGGATGCCATTTCCTCATAGGCCATTGCAAATTTGACCTATACATTTAACAAAAGGAAATGAAAACACATACAAAAAGTCACAGCCAAGTATCACTGGCTGCAGCTGAGAGTACTGATGGTTGAGAGCTCATGAGTGAGTGAGTAGAGAAGGTGGCAGGGGAGATATGTGGGCGGGGAATCAGTCATAGTGGGCCACACCATGGCAACCGCCCCACCTCAGGGAATGCTGATACTGGCCCTGGTCATATAGCAATGGATGGCTCTCCCATGTGGTAACCCACCTGAGGCACATATATTTTTCTGAAGATCTTAGTCCCCTGAATTGCACAAAAAATGGGAAAAATTAAAATATATATTGGGGAGGATTAAACCTCCACTTAGATGGCTGATTGAGCGGGTTGGGGAGGGCAGAGGAAATGTGGCAATTGGGAGGTTTGGGAAGGGTGGAGAAAATCTGGCAATTGGACATGCTGGGGAAGGGAAAAAGAGGAAGTTTGGTAGGTGAGGGGAGAAACTATTTTATTGGGTTGGTGGGCAAGGGGGGAGAGGCAGAACAAGAGTGGAGGAACAGGAAGACTGGCTGGGGGATGCATTATCCTCCCCTGCATGTACTTGTGGGTACCCCATTCTTACATGGATTTACCAGCCAACAGGAACAAGTTTCTACAAGTGGATTCTACAAGTGGCTCCTATCATAGGTGACCTCTGCCTGGCTTTATTTGTAATCACTAGACTGAGAGGAGGACCAGTCTGGCGGCAGGAGTAGGATGTGGTCCCCATGGTCAGTGGCTGACAGTCAAGAGTTTGTTTCTGGGGATGAAAGAAAGAAACCTCAGTCCTAAATCAGTGAAGGTCTGCAACTGTGTCTATGGAGTGTGCAAATCTGGATTTGCAAACAGAATAAATTTTTCAAATGTCCAGTGGGACGGCTAGGCATTCCAGTGTCCCATATAGCTCTGTGTATTGCTAAATAAATACTCTGTAGTATTGCTCAATTACCAGGCTAAAGATGTCACTGTTTGGATACATTTTCCATAAATGATGCTTTCCAGCAGATATTCTCAACAAGTTGGAAAGCCTGGCCCAAATGGAGTGGAGTAAATTATTTCTTATCTTGGCAAGTAGATTGCAATGCAATAAGAGAGAAAGAGATAATTTGCATGACCTTACCTTTGGAGGTAGAGATGAGATTCTGAATCTTGCCTGATGTCTGCACATCTTCCTTAAAAGCACATTGTTGGCATGGATTGAACGCAGCGGTAAAATACTTACTTAGTTGACAATGACCAAGGTTGGAGGGAAAATATGGAAGATTATGTCAGAAAAATGAAAGCCATGACATTTTGTGATTTTGTATGAGGGGGTTGCCCTCTAGTTGGGTCTTGTTGTATGTACTGTAGCCTAGCCAGTGGAGAGCATCTCCTCAGCCTAGATCCTCTTTCCTTCATTTTTCCTCTGCAAAAGCAGTGGTGCTTTGAACAGCAATAGCAATGATGGGAGAGGAATGGAGATGAAGTTGGGACAAGGTAGGGGGGGATTTTGCTATCCCATATATTCATGAGACTTCCTGCAGCTATTCATTTCCTTGACCCACTACCCCTCAATCCTCTCTTTTCAAGGAGAGGCAGTGGGAGAAGAACTGATGTCACTCTACTATTCTGAATTTCTGCTTTAAACACTCATATACCATTGGAGCTCTGGATGGTGACAGTATAGGGTTTTTTATTGAGGTTTTAAATATTTTTTTTTATCCTGTAGATAGAAATCTGAAGGATAAACTAAGCATTTGAAACAAACTCATAACAAAGTCCAGCTGTTTTGAAAGCAGCCAAGGCAGACTGAAATAGTGAGTAGAAGAACTGGGGTGTGTGTGTATAACCCCAGTTTCCCCCACCTAAATGGACCCTTCTGCTTCTTTTTCCTCTTTCGGGGTTTAATACCCACGTATTTTTTAACTTTGATCTGATGAGTTATATTTATATAATCAGGTACTGTTGACTGTTCATTCTGGAGTTATTTTAATGAGCAAGGCTATTAACGATAGGATGTTTTGGAGGTCATTAATTCATAGGGTCGCCATAAGTCGAAAGCTACCTGATGGCACTTAACACACACACACACACACACACACACAGAGAGAGAGAGATTATTTTAATTTCTGTTTTGTAAACTGCCTTGGAGGTCATGTGCAGAAAGGCAGGATATAATCTTAATTATTATTAGAAGCAGCAGGAGGGATGAAAGACACCTGGCAGGGAAAAGGCAAAGCACACCCACCCTCCTCCCCCCACACTCTTGTTCAAAATTGTGGCCTTTTTGAGATGCTTTTGATTTAATAAAAAGGTCATCAGGGTATCTTTAAACACCTTTGCATGTAAAAGGTGACTTGCCCCTTAAATATCAGTACTCAAGAAAGACAAAGAATTTGTCAACTTTTCTGATGTAAGTTTTATGTTATGTGTGAAGCCCCCTAAGTCATTTATAATTGTTAGATCCTATAATTCACAGATCCCTTGCATTTTACATGAAAACAACCTTCATTGTCTGGCTTTGTGATTAAAATAACCACACATTTACCATGTTGTCACTCAACACACATTTGGGCGCCCTGCAATAGAATGAATAGTAGGATCAGGACATTATTTTTCAAATTATATAATTTGTGATTCTCTAAGGAGGAGAGGAATGATGGGTGATTTGAACACTGATCGTCTAAAAGTACAGGAATAAAGATCTCTGCAGAAATGGAAAAAATAATTTTGAAATGGCTGTAAAATTCTTCTTATTGTTAAATAAGAAATGGCAAATAGCACACATGGTATATAACATACAAAAGCTAAGCACAAAAAGGTAAAAGCGTTTAGTTGTTGGGAAAGTAGTCTATCAAATGCTGCATATAGGGTGGCTATGAAATTTTGCAATGATTTTTTTTTCTGGGGGTTGTGATCATCATGTATGGGGGGTAATCAATCACACTAAAAGCCATGGACTGAAGAAAGATTCAGTAGTGCTTGTGTTGTGTTATTCAGGCAGTCCAATTCTGAAGGGAAGGCAGATCTGTGGTGGCCGGGAGCAGTGCAAATGCAGCACCTCCTCAGAGGCTTCCCAGCTGCTGCCAGCATGGCTGCGCTGGGGACAGGGGTCGGCGGCTCCTGGACACCAACGTGTTTGCCCCTACGCTGGTGTAAGTGCCACCTTATTCTGTGATAAAGTGGCACCTATGCTGGCGTGGGGTCACGTCAGCTCATAAGGTGCTTCGGGCCCTCCCTTCAGGAATGGGCTCAAAAGATTCTCAGTTAGATTCTGTCCTGCTGCTAAGATCCTGGAAGGGATTTTTGCTGACTTCACCCAGAAGTCCCTGAGCTCCCTGTGAAGCCACACCTGTGTGTCAGGGGATCCTCAGGAACAGCACTGGGTGTGATATGGGGGGTAGAAATGACCTCCACATCTTTTGCACAAGCTTTAGCTCTGTTCATGGAGCTGGTTTAGGATTGCCAACTCTGGAATGGGAAATTTCTGGAGACTTGAGGGTGAAACTTGGGGAGAATGGACTTTGGGGAAGCAATTGAACTCAGCAGGGATGTTATGTTATAGAATCTATACTCCAAAGCTGCCCTTTTTTCAGGGGAACTGCTCTCTATAGACTGGAGATTTGTTGTAATTCTGGAAAAACTCCAGGCTCCACCTGGAGGTTGGCAACCCTGCTGGCTTAGCTTGGGTGAGAGCAGGGAAGAACAATCCTTCTGACTGCTACAGACCCCGCTTGCTGGATTCCCCAAATCACAGCTTTTCGGGAATACACAGGGAGCTTCTGAAGGAAGGAGAAGATGATAAACGTTCCTCCATGAACTTGCTCCATTTGCAACAAGGCTGGATTGAACTCACACTGCAAAAGAAAAGAAAGTCATTTAGTTATGATGTGGTTGTATCATTGTTGAAAATATTATCTTATGTGGCCAAAAGCGAGTTGGGTAGCCAAATGCATACAGATTTAGCAACGGAACCTGCGTTTGATGCCTTAACTTGATTTCAGCAGATCAGCACACGGTGAAGGATTACATAATACCTTCGGTTGAATTGGGTTGTGTGAATTGACCCTTTGTTTGATATTAATAGTTTCTTTGCAAAAATGGAATTTACAGATTTCACATTGGGGATGCTAAAATGAAACTAGAACAGTGGAGAGCCCGATGTCGTCTAGCGGAATAGCAGCTGTCATCAGTACCTCAGGAGGATCTTTCCAATGTATTCACCAGCTTACAAGTGGCAACAGCTATTCTGATGGTAAATAAGTTACGCTCAGAAACTAGATGCTGAAAATTACATCCTTAATGCATTACATTTAATATTTATTTAGGGGGAAAAGACCTTTAGCCGTTTAATTGACACATTCTGGGATAACTATAGCTCACTGGCTAGCTAGATACCAATTCACATACTTATTTAATATCAATTAGCACATTCCGTAATTTGAAACCTAATTAGCTTGCTATAGCTATTCTATCAAATAGCAATTAAATGCTTGAAATTTCTTACAAGTTGGCTGTACGAAGATAATTAAGTATGCATTCGCTTAAGTAATTTTTTACTTAATTACATCACAAACTAATTTTGGCTACACATATTAGACCTTTCAATAAATGGTGCTTTATCAATCAATTGGCATCTAATGAACCCGTAACTCATTTTCTGCTTGTGAATGAGCTGTCTCTTTTCTGTTTCTCCTTTAGCTTCCCATTACAATGGTACTGTGGAGTCATCATTGTTCACATACATACCCTGGAGTCTATTCGTATCTTGAATGCTCTTCCTGCCATCGTAGCTGCAGTGTGGCTTTTAGTATCTTCCTTTTGGTAGATAAACATGGATAGGTGGTTTTTGCTTGTTTGACTTTACTGAATGAAATGGTACAGCAACAGTGTGCAGATTGTGTATTTTCTTCCAAATACCCAACCTATACATTTTCAAACTGCAGTATTGTTGGTTTCAGGAACAACTATACATAAAGATAAATCCTACCATTCTGCATATTGTTTAACAATCTGGAGAAAGCCCAGGCATTAGTCAAGGAAAGGTTTTGTGATACCAGCTGCAGAATATACATGTCCTGGTATATAAATCTTGTTTACATTTATACCTGGGCCTGAATTTCCCAGTAGTTCAGAAATGTGCAAGATTTAACAACGCTAAGTATTGCAAAATATAGGAGGGTGTTTCTTTAGCACACTGTAATGTTTCACGATCAGCACACTTGAGGGCTGTTACAATCATACAAGCATAAACAACCAGTTATGTTCTTGAGGTGGAGGGGGGGTTGGAGACTTTATTAGGTGTATGCACCTTTTGGGGGGCTTTTTCAGGTTCGGGTTTAATAGACCCAGAAATATTCGGGAACACCCCCCCCCAAAAAAAAAAAAACCCAAAATGTGAACCCTCATGCCAGTATGGGCTTTTTTCTAACTTTTTTTTTTTTTTTGAAAATTTGAAATTTAGGTCTAGTAAACCCGAACCTAAAAAATTCCATGCCACCTCCAAACTCCACTTGGGTCTCAGAAACAGCAGTGCAGTGTGGAACGCTGGGCTCACTCAGTGTAAGGAGTGGGACCCACCTCAGGAGGAGAACATGTGGAAGAATGTTACCCGCAGAAATAGGAAAGTCAGGAGACATTCTGTTCCTCTGCTGCTTAGCAATTGGTTTCAAAATCTCCCTATACTGTAGATACTGAGCCTTGATCATTGGAACAAAGGGTCAGCGCCCAGTCCTATCTGGTCTCTCAGGTCCCTGTGGAGGACAGGACTCAAACTTCTGCTCTCTAATGTAGGAATTGGCGAGTGTTGGTTATTGGGGATTCCCTACTGAGAGGGGTAGAGGGTAAAGTGTGTTGACCGGACTTGTTGTCTCGAGAGGTGTGTTGTCTGCCGGAAGCGCGCATCCAGGATGTGACGGAAAGTCGGGATAGAGTTGTTAGACCCACAGATCATTATCTCTTCCTTCTTATTCATGTGGGAACAAACGATACTGCCCGGCACAGTCCAGAAAGTATTAAAAGGGACTATACAGCTTTGGGTAAAACGGTGAAGGAACTGGGAGCACAGGTTGTGTTTTCATCGGTTCTTCCTGTAGTAGGCCGTGGATTAGGAAGAGAACGAAAAATTCTGGAAATAAATGAGTGGCTGTGTCGATGGTGTCGCCAGGAAAGGTTTGGTTTTTTGGACCATGGCTTACACTACCTGGATAATGCTCTTCTGTCCGGAGATGGCTTGCACCTAACAAAGGTAAGTAAAAATGTGTTTGGCCACAGCCTTGCAAGCCTGATAAGGAGGGCTTGAAACTAAATCTTCCGGGGGAGCGAGACGTCAATTTAAAGCCTCAAGTGAGGACAATAACTGCAAATATAGATATGAACAATCTGCAGAGGGTAGCACATATGCAAGGAAAGACCGTTAAAAACTTAATAATGGGAGGGAAACAATCTTAAATAGGCTGCCAAGAAGAAGGACCTGTGGTCTAAGGTGTCTCTACACTAATGCACAGAGCATGGGAAATAAGCAAGATGAACTAGAACTTTTAATAGTACAAAGCAAATATGATATAATAGGTATTACGGAAACCTGGTGGGACGAGTCTCATGATTGGAATGTATTAATTGAAGGGTATAACTTATTTAGGAGAAATAGACCAAACCGGAAGGGGGGAGGAGTAGCATTATCTGTTAGGGATGATTACACCTGCAAGGAGATTAAACACTGGAACCCAGCTTGAAACCATCTGGGTAAAAATTAAGGGGGAGAAAAATAGTGATGTCATTGTGGGGGTCTAAGCCAGACTGAAGAGTTAGATGATGCTTTCCTGGAACAGATGTCCAAACATTCAAAAAAGAAAGATGTAGTAGTAATGGGAGATTTCAATTATCCTGACATCTGTTGGAATGCTAACTCTGCCAAAACAACTAGGTCCGACAAATTCCTCACTTCCCTTGCAGACAACTTCATAGTCCAAAAAGTGGAAGAAGCGACAAGGGAAACAGCCATTTTGGATCTGATTTTAACCAATAATGATGACTTGGTTTATGGGATAGAAGGAGTGGGATCTTTGGGTGGGAGTGACCATGTTCTCCTGGAGTTTGTTATACAGCAAAAAGGAGAAGCAAGAAATAGTCAAACATGTATTCTAGATATTGTCGAAGGCTTTCACGGTCAGAGTTTATTGGTTCTTGTAGGTTATCCGGGCTGTGTAACCGTGGTCTTGGTATTTTTTTTCCTGACGTTTCGCCAGCAGCTATGGCAGGCATCTTCAGAGGAGTAACTATAAAACTTCACATGCTTAACTTGCAAGCCAACCATGAATGTGAAGTCGTCTCCTCCCATGTTGTTACAAGCTGGGAGCAAGATCAAAAACAGTGGCCACTCGGTTCATTTGGACATTGAACTAGCCCTGCTGTCAGCTAAAAGATAGCTCACTCCTCCTTTCCTTTCATGGCAGCTTCCTTAATCTTGCCCTATCCACCAACCAAAAAAGTCTGGCACTGCAATGATGACTGTGTGAGCAGTAGTAGCTGTGCTAGGAAGCAATGGCAGAAATGCTGGTGTGGGGCTTCCTCAGATTCCTGTAGCAATGGTCATAATAGCTGCTACAGCCAGCTGGAGGCTTCTGTACATATGGAGGTAGTTCACAGGCTTCTGTGTGAATTGGTCATGAATTAAGAGGAATTTAATTGTGCTTAGAAACACAGCTTGTGAGTCATTTTATGAATCTCTTTTTCCTATCTCTCTCCCTTTCTCCCCCCCAACACCCGGCACACACACACCTTTGTTCTTGTTAAGATAATTTAAAAAAAATTAGATAACATATCCCTAAAAATGTAATGTGTTTAACAGGCACATACATATTTGGAAGCATGTACCTTATACAGGTAAGGAGCCCCGTGGCGCAGAGTGGTAAAGCTGCAGTACTGCAGTCGAAGCTCTGCTCACGACCTGAGTTCGATCCCAGCCGAAGTTGGTTTCAGGTAGCCGGCTCAAGGTTGACTCAGCCTTCCATCCTTCCGAGGTCAGTAAAATGAGTACCCAGCTCGCTGGGGGTAAAGGGAAGATGACTGGTGAAGGCACTGGCCAACCACCCCGCAAAACAAAGTCTGCCTAGAAAACGTCGGGATGTGACGTCGCCCCATGGGTCAGGAATGACCCGGTGCTTGCACAGGGGACCTTTACCTTTACCTTTTTACCTTATACAGGTATACCCATGAGTTCATGGCTACAGCTACTTGACAAGGATATTAAGCTGGTTTTGCTCTCATGTAATGGGAGGCATGTCCTATGTTGTGATTTTTTAAAAAATTATTTTCATTTTAATAAGATACAAGACAAAACATAAAATACATCACAATACTATGCCTACAAAACATCACAAGACTTTGCCCAAAATGAGATGATGAAAAAGAAAATGAGTTACAGCCCATTCCTGAGCTTTCGGCATGTGGGGAAGGCATGGAGGAGGCGCCGCCTCTGCACCTCCTAAGAAGTTCCCCGCATGCCGAAAGCATGAAAAAAGTTTTTAACCAGCTTTTTTCATGTAAAATGGGGCAAAAAGCCTCATAGAGTATAGTGAGGCTGCACCTGCAAAAAAGCAGGTGCAGCAATGCGATTCTCAGAGCCGGCGTCTGGAACTGAAAGGGGACAGGAGGCTGCCTAATGGCAGCTCCTCCCCCCGGAACACCCCAGGAACTCCTCCCAGGATGCCCCCTGGAACTCTGGCAGGGGCCTTTACACTGGTGGGACGCCAGTAGAAGGAAGCGCCAGTGTTCCGGGGCGGTGCTGCCGCAATGGCATCCAGAGACCAGCATCCGGGCCTCTATGCCAGCACTGGGGCCACTAACATCAGTATAAGTAGCCCGGATGCCGGTGCGGGGGGGCGTGAACGCCAGCACGCCGCCTTCCTGGCCTCCTAAAGGCTTTTGCCCTTGATGGTCTGGAATGCGCTGTTAGTACTACAATATACCGAAACCTATTTTCTCAGGGTAAACATATCATTTGATATTTAAGTTCCATATATATTCTATCTTATAATAGAAAATCAAAACATAATAAAATAAACTTTCTTTTATACTAACTTTCAGGTCATAACCTAAATATTTTATCCCCACCTTAATTCAATACCCTACTTAGCTGTATATAGCCATTATCCACTATAAAACAAATACATTTTTGTCCTATGTTGTGACGTTTGCAATGCTAATTAAAAAATGTGGTCATGCAAATGCTAAACCAGAGTATAGATTTTAAAGATCCAAATTTGCCTCCCTTCCTTGATAACAGCGGGACAATATGTAGGAAATCCCTGAAGAAATATGAGAAACGAAGGGCTGCTTCAGAATAACATTACATTAATAAATAGAAAAGTAAGCATGCTTGATTTCAGAGCAGAGGGGAAGACTGATTCATTAGGACCCTCTATATATTTATCTTTTAAAAATACATTGTCGGAGAAAGTATTTCATGGAAGGTTGGGTGTTTGATTGTTTAGGGCATGGACAAATTATGGCTGATAGAAAGCAGCATGGTGTCAATGTTGTTATTAGTAAGTAGGTCAGCAATGATTTATTTGGGCCAATATAGCAGACTTTCACAATTTTATTGAAATTCCCTTCCTGGTTCCTAAGTATTTACTTATTTTATATACTACATTTGCTTATTTTCCTCTGCTGTTACAAATCTAAGGAAACGCAGCCTACCATGGTACAGAACACACTGCTAGGGATGTGCATAATGAAATTCCCGAGCTGAAGATCTGCACGGAAATCGCTGGTTTGGGTCGGTACAGTGATTTGCTGGATTGGTAATACAAATCCGAGGTTGCTGATATAACAACCCTCCCCTTCCCCAAAATAATCTGTTTTTTTTCCTGCATTCAGGTGCTTACCAGCAATGCAACATCTTTCTCTTTGATTCCCCTGATTTCCTGGGCAATGGCATTTCTCCCTTCCAATCAGATCTTTGCAAGGGAAGAGAAGAGAGCAGTTTCAGCAAATCATATTTGGAGACAAGCTTAAGAGAGCTGCCACTCTCCTTCACTCCCTCTTTTATGAGGGCAGGGCCCTTTCCCTCCTGCAAGTGTGATGTATGGGGCACCTTGTTTGAGGGCCTGTAGAACTGGAACTCTTGGTCCAATATTCTTGAAAGTTGGATGGACTTGAGGGGAAAGACAGTCCTCACTTCCCTGCAATTTTGATGTCATTTGGTTGAAAAACAGCCACTGAGGCCCCCAAAAGTATCTCCCATAAAGAATAATGGAAAAGCTGCCGATACCTTTCTTCACTCTGTGAAACAAACAGACCACAAGAAAGAAGTATGACAAACACAGAGCTTTTAGCAGAAAGGTAATTTTTTTTATTGTCAGTCACTCACTGTAAAAGTAGAAAAATGAAATGAAAGCCCCCAATGACTCAGTGAAGAGAACTGAGTGTGTGCTGAGAGGCATCTTTTGGGGGGGGGGTCTGTAAAATTGACCCCTTTGTCCAATTCACTTGGAACTGGGTGGGGTCTTTATATTAGAGGGAGGAGTATATTCTGTACATATTTGGGGCCATTATCTTTGTAAACAGCTGCCCCAGTCCCTCTCGTAGATTCCCCATTGAAAGTAATGGTCCTGAGGCACCAGAAACACCCCCCCCCCCGCAAAAACACAAATTTAAATCCTGAGCCAGTAACACCCTACACTAATTAAGCAATTAATAGAAAAATATCCCCCCCGAACTCCAGATATGAAAGTACAACAATTTTTTTCTTGGTGCAAATTCCTACACACAGCTTGTAACAGGTGTTTGGACTTAAGTTTTCACTGACAGGCTGTACGGTTTTGTCTTTTACAGGATAGAAGCATACATGTCTGTAACCCTGTACAGTGTACACACAGACCCTCCGCACATTGACTAAACATGCAGGGAGGGAACGTGGACATAAGCACGCTAGCCCCATAACCTCATCTCTGTGTGATTTCTGGCTTGTGAGCACGGCACCTGTGTGTGGAGGAAGTGTCAGCACATACACCCCTCCTCATGACAGCATTTGGAAAGCAGTGCCCCCAATCATGGGGAGGGAGCATGCACGCAAACCCTTCCTCGATGCTTTCTCAAGGTGCAGAAGACCTAGTGATCAAATGGAAGTAGGGGGTGGAGCCAGCATGCTCATGCCCGCTGTCTCACCTCATGCATTCAGTAAATGCACAGAAGGGTCATGTATAGAGGGCATGTATCATAAGTGGGGTGACGATACTAAGGCATTCATTGCTGCTTGTTATAGTTCATTAGGGTATCAGCTTGAGATTCTTCATGCTGGAGTCAGGTAGTCAGCATTTCTTGCCATTGATATATTACTATCACTACCAGGATATTACCATCACTACATAATAAATTGGGCATTTTTCTACTGCTTCTGATTCTTTTTAATGAACTAGCATGGCCCATGAGATCTAATTTTTACGTTCTTAGTGTGAACAAAACACCATGTAATCACATTGTTTTCCACGTCATAACAAAACACTGACCAGTAATTACCAGCCTTTGCATTGGTTAGTCTATAGGATGTGCTATATTGGAATTGAAAAGTGATTAGTGTTAGACAAGGACCTGTAAGCCTGTGTGTGTTAAGTGCCGTCAAGTCGCTTCTGACTCATGGCGACCCTATGAATCAATGTCCTCCTAAATGTCCTGTCTTTGACAGCCTTGCTCAGATCTTGCAAATTGAGGGCTGTGGCTTCCTTTATTGAGTCAATCCATCTCTTGTTGGGTCTTCTCTTTTCCTGCCGCCCTCAGCTTTTCCTACCATGACTGTCTTTTCTAGTGACTCTTGTCTTCTCATAACGTGACCAAAATTTGGTAGCTTCAGTTTAGTCATTTTAGCTTCTAGGGTCAGTTCAGGCTTGATTTGATCTATAACCCACTGATTTGTTTTTTTGGCAGTCCACGGTATCCGTAACACTCTCCTCCAACACCACATTTCAAAGGAATCTGCTTTCTTCCTATCCGCTTTCTTCAATGTCCAGCTTTCACACCCATACATAGTAATAGGGAATACGATGGCATGAATTAACTTAATCTTGGTGGCCAGTGACACATCCTTACACTTCAGAATCTTTTCTAGCTCCTTCATGGCTGCCGTTCCCAGGTTTCTAAAATTTTATAACTCAGCCTTAATCTAGGCTCACTGCATAATCTTAATTTCCTCTCAGGGTTTGTTTGAGATATTTGTTTATTTACTTCGTTTGTACCCTCTGTCTTTCTTCCCAATAGAGACTCAAAGTGAGAAAGGGAACCAGTTTATAGTCTCCTAATCAGGGCCTACAAAATTGTGGGAAATTACAAAAGAATAAACTGAAATGCTGCTAATGGCGGCAGAGCAAAAAGAAGCAGAACCTAGATATAGTGACAAGCTGAAAATAGCACAACTTGGCAAGCAGATGAACATATGGAGAGGAGGAGAGGAAAGAATCACAAAGATATACAACATTTTAAGGTTAAGGGGAAGAACAAGCAACATCTCTACCAAGAACCATGTGATGCTGAGGAAAAGGAGAGGGGAAACCCAAGCTCTGTTTTGAGAGAATTAAGTTTCAGGAAATGGGTAATATACTGAGAGAGGAAGCGACAGGAACTGAGGCAAGAAAAGGAGAGAGGTCTAATGGTATACAACTGCAAGCTCAAGTAGGGTTGCCAGCCAGAAGCTGGTGACTGGTAGGAGTTGGGGGGGGGGACATGGGGGTGGTCTTAGTGCAACAGCATTATGTCATTTCTGGAGGAAACCTGAAAGTGACATCTTGTCTCTCTGTGAATCTCTGGAAACTCTGGTTTCCCCTGGAAGTTACATAATGCTGTCATGCCCATGGCAATTGTTTTTAGCTTATTTTTCTCCTGACAGCAAAAGAGCAGCTGCAGGTAGTGGGGATTGCAAGTAGGAGGTCTCCTGCCATAGTGGGAAGCCTGGCAACCCTACTTGACAAGGCAAACTCAAGAGTTGTGGTGTAGGTAATATTGCTGAAATGCCAAGTTCTCACTGCTCAGACGAACACACTACAGTGAAAGAAGACTGTGTGGGTAAATAGGGTTCCCATTTATCCAGTTATTGGTGGGCAATTGCCCACCAACGAACTGGGCTGCCCGCAACCCTTCAGCTGATCGGTAGGCAGAAGCAGGCCTGGGGAAGAGAGGGGGACCAATAGGCATCATCTACATGGTGATGTCACTTCTGGTTTATGCGGAAGTCCTGGCATTGTGCTGGGGGGGATGCTCTAGCACTCATGAAAAAACTCTATGGAAACCACCCAGTAAAATTCAGATTTGGGTCTAATGCACCTGAATTTTGGGGGGTAAAATCAGATATTCCCAAACCTCCATATCGGAAATATCCAGATTCCTACAAAAAAATTCATGCCTACTAGACCCGAATCAAAATTTTACCCACTCCCTATTTCCTTCCCCCCCAACTTACCTTTACTCCAGGGTTGCTGTGGCCCCGTGGCCGCAGAGCTGCCTCCAAGCCCCATGTGGAGCCTGAAGGTGGCATCTCTGCACAGGCCGCTGCCGGGCTCCACTTGGAGCTCAGAGGCGGCGGCTTGCTTGTGCAGACCTCCCATTGCTCCCCACCCCAGCCAGGCTCCATGGCGACGAGAAACTGAAAGGCTGTCCTCACTGCAAGGCCACCCTTTCAGTCCCTTGCCGCCACGTGGAATGTAGCTGGGGCAGAGACCAATGGAAAGGCTGGGCTCACTCAGAGTGAGTCTAGCCAGCAGGTGAGGGGGGAGGGGAGAGGGAGGGAGGGGTGAAGAAATGGTGGCGGGGCCATAGGCGGTCTGCTTTTCTGGCTCTCCTTTGTTGCCGTCATTATTTTGCTAGTAACCCCCCCCCCCAAATACCGAAAAGTTGTTGTTGTTGTTTTTGGTTTTTAAAATTTCGGCATATTGATATGCTCACCCCGCAGCGTGGTAAACTGCAGTACTCCCGTCAAAAGCTCTGCTCACTACCTGAGTTCGATCCCGACAGAAGTCAGTTTCAGGTAGCCGGCTCAAGGTTGACTCAGCCTTCCATCCTTCCGAGGTCGGTCAAATGAGGACCCAGCTTGCTGTGGGTAAAGGGAAGATGACTGGGGAAGGCACTGGCAAACCACCCCATAAACACAGTCTGTCTAGTAAGCGTCGGGATGTGACGTCACCCCATGGGTCAATAATGACCCAGTACTTGCACAGGGGACCTTTACCTTTAATATGCTTTTCTGTGTAAGGCCTAAACTACATGTAACAATTTGTAACATGTACGATTGGGGACTGTGACTTTGGCAATTAGACAGCAGGAGTGGGGGAACTTGTTTCTGAAATGCCCGGGGCCCTGGTTTGGATCAGAACTGCAGTGCGGCGGGACAAGGCCCTTTAGCCTTCCCTCTACACTGTTTTTCTAAACTGAAATGACCCTGGACAGTTATTTGCCCCATTGGGGAGCTGCACATGTAGCTGGTCTAACATGTATAGTTTATTCCTAAAACTACAGGGCGGAGCCAAAGAAGAGGTATAAGGAAGCCGCTGCTCTGCCTAACGTGACCTGATACCGTCACTAAGCCATCCAGACATCGGACACCTAATTTTTCATCCACCATAATTATTCCCAAACAAATATCTATATCTATGTTTCATGATATTAATGTAATAAGAGATATTGGTGTTTCAGTTTCGGCATGCTTGTCCAGATCATGATCACCGCCCCGTTGTTATATCCCCCACGTGCTTTTGCTCCAGATCTGTTCGCCGATTCTTGTTCTATTCAATCAGGAATTTTTAAACATGATTTTTATAGAATCTGAAAGTTGCCTTTGTAATCACACACAGACATTTCTGGGTCTTTGTGGAAGATAAAGAACTTTTCCAGATACAGAGAATTCATCTTAAAAACTGAGTTATAGTACAGGCAGCCCAAATGGATGGATCTTTACCGTTTTTTACATGCCCCTTTTAATATCTCTGTTCCACACATCAACAAACCGCCGACACAAGGTAACCACGCTCAGATCAAGAAGGAAAGCCCTTTCTTTTCCCCTGAAGGAAGTGGGGGCCTAGCTGCCTCTTTGCTCGCTGAGAGAGGTGCAGTGCACTGCATGGGGCTTGACAACTGCATTTTTTACACAGAATGAAGCAAGAAACCTGAACAAATGCCATTGTGCTGACAGAATGAAAGGGCCGCTCACTCTTTTTTTCATTTTTGACAGAATGAAGAAAAGCTTTTGACAAAATCCATTCTACCCTGGGAATGAAGTTATTTATTTGACTAAATGCATTGTCTCACTCTGATTTTCTCCCCTCCTTTTTAAAAAACGAATCAGACTTGCTTGTCATTTCAGGCAACTTGAACCTGGCCATGCTGTAACCAAGCCTCTCAATCTTGGGTTACTGATTCCAAATGGATGCAGATTTCCTAACTGCCAGCCTTACAAATTCTGTCTGGGTTCTGAAAGGGATATCTTTTATTTGACCTGCTCCACTCACTGAAGGATGGTTGAGATGCAGTTGGATCTCTTAGGGTCTTTTTTTTTTTGTCAAGCACAGGTGTTCAAAGAAGGGAATTACATGAGATGTAGTTGCGTTATTTGTGCATACACAGACTCGATGGTTGACTGTCTGATTGTTTGGAGAACAAAGGGGATCTATGGGCAGGCTATGTTAATTCTGTGCTGTGGTTCATCCTCACAGCTGGATAAATGAAACCCTGTCCTCACCGATCACCTGGAAAGCACTCCAATACCCAGTGTGTTTGTCAGATAGATGCAGATTGCATTACAGAGTACGTCCCCCACTCCCATACCAAGTACAGCTGTAGGCCCAAAAACAGCAGAAAAAATGAACACATGAAGGTATATTATACAGAGTTAGACCATTGGTCTATCAAGGACAGTGTTGTTTATCTGACTGGCAGCAGCCCTCCATGTTCTCAGGCAGAGCTCTATCACATCACCTATTACCTGATCCTTTTAACTGGAGATGCCACGGATTGAATCTGGATCCTTCTCCAAGCAAAGCAGATGCTCTACCACTCAGTTGTGGCTCCAACACAAAATTCTTGTGGAGGCATCCATTCATACTTTTAATATTTTGTTGTTTTTTCCCCCTTGAGTCCCCTCTCTGGAGCTTGCTTTTGAAATTTTGTGCATTGTGTCTTAATTGGTGTCTGCATCCACATTTCTTCTGTTGGGATTAATGGGCTGTGGTATGCAGAAAGTGGCTTTTGTTAATGCTACCAAATGTGAGCACGACCCAATGCCCACCAATTGTAGATATTGTCATTCTGTTGGAGAATGTAAAATCTATATCAGATATAAAAAGCAACCCGAGAAGCACATTTCTGTAAAGACTTCAAGTAGGCAGGTGAGTGGAAGGTCAACCAAAAAGGTGGTTTTTTTTTTAACTGAATGGAAGTTTCCTTTCAGCAGTGAACAGCCAGATATATGTACAATTATGTTTACAAAATTTTAAAAAATGTGTATATGTGATAAAGATGGTAAATAAGAATGTGGCCTGATGAACTTTTTATTATACTGGATTAAAATATGACCGTGCCAAGATGAGCCAGAGAGCTGTGCCCTGGGTTGTTAAGATTTTGAGCTGTTAGAAGCACAAGGTAACAAGAGTTTGGGATTCCATGGCTTGAGGGTAACAGGACGATCCTGAGAAGCACTAACAGCAGATTGCTTAGTGCAACCATAATCAAACTGAGTGTTAAGAATCTGGGTCTCACAGTGCCCACCCTAGGAACCTTTCCTCATAGTGTGTGTAATGTGCCTTCAAGTTGCAGCCGACTTATGGTGACCCCTTATGGGGTTTTCATGGCAAGAGACTAACAGAGGTGGTTTGCCAGTGCCTTCCTCTGAACAGCAACCCTGGTATTCCTTGGTGGTCTCCCATCCAAATACTAACCAGGGCTGACCCTGCTTAGCTTCTGAGATCTGATGAGATCAGGCTAGCCTGGGCCATCCAGGTCAGGGCTTCCTAATAGTATGTCCCAGTAAATCGACCTGAGTAGGGTTCTGAGTAGACCTACTTAAGATTGCTCTCTTAGAAGCTTTCAAAAGGGCAAGTGTTTATAACCTTATCAGACTCTAACTCTTGAAAAATCTGTAACAACTCATTTGAGAAGGTTAGTGTTCCAGCCAATTTCAGATCACTGCATATTCAGTGGAAAGGTTCCTCTGTAGTTTCGAACTGAATCAAATTTTTCTGTGTGGGCCCTTCTGTGTTACTGTGTTGTTACACGTTTCTTTGACCCTCTGCCTCAATAGCATATACATTTAAATGATGACTGCTGCAGGTTTTGTCTGTTACTTAGCTGAAGTTTGTTAATGTATAAAATCTATATCCACCCTCCTCCTACACACCTTATGTGGACATCATGTTGACACTTACTAAGCTCTGACTCACTCACCTCCTATATTGATTGAAAACTCAGAGTACAAAGATTTTCTGAAACATAACTGATAGGCCAAACATGGTACCCACAAATAAGTTTCAACAACTTGACTTCTGAAGCAAATGGAAGTAGCAAAGTTAATAGCCCTACAATAGTGCTTTGTAATTGTTATTTCAAAACAGAAAGTTTTTTTATTCTCTAGGTCATAGTTGTGTTAAAATGACAAAGTATTCTGCTTGGGAAATGACAAACACAGAAGATATGGAGTTACTCTAAGAGTGAGGCAAGATGTAGCAAATAACAATCGGGGCTATAATGCAAAGTCTGACCAAATAATATCAATCAAACTTCATGGAAAGCCTGTCAACATAGCTTATTATTCAAGTTTACACCCCAATTTCAGATGCTGAAGAGGAATAAATTTAAAGCTTCTATGCAATTGTCCAGGGAAAAAATGACCATACACCAAAGCAAGGTGTGCTGATAATCATAGGTGGTTGGAATGCAAAAGTGGGAAACAAAGTAGAATGTAATGTCAGAAAATTTGGGCTAGAGCAAGAAATGAAGCAGGAGAAAACAGAATTTTGTGAAGACAACAAGTTGCTCATTGTGAACACATTTTAGGCAACTGAGCAGACCATTGTATATGTGGACATCTCCAGATGGCCAATACAGAAATCAAATAGATTTCACAGTTGGAAACAGAAGGTGGAGAAGCTCTATTCTCTCTGCTAAAAGAAAACCAAGAGCTGATTGTGGTACAGACCATGAATTGTTATTATAAAAAATTAAGCTTGAGAAAAACACCAAAACATTCACAGTGCCAAAATACAATCTAAACAACATTCCTGAAGAGTTTAAAGACCATGCAGAGAATAGATTTTGAACATTGACCAGAGGAACTATGGATTGAAACCAGAGATATTATCAAGGAAAAATGCACAAAGACTATTCCAGTTGCCAAAAGAAATGAAAAGGCTCGACGGACAACTGAGGAAACTCTTAAAATTAGACGAGAAGCAAAAGTAAAACTTGACAGAAATAGAATCAGAAGTCTAAATGCGGCGTTCCAGTGACTGACACATAGAGAAAAAAAGAACTATTATAATAACCAGTGTAAAGAAATATAAAAGAACAACAAAATGGAAGAACATGGGATCTGTTCCACAAGACCCAAGAAATCAAGGGGAAATTTAAAGCTCTGTTAGGCATGCTGAAAGAGCACCATAAAAATACATCAACTGAACGGGACAAAAAGAAAAAATGGGAACAATACACTGAAGAACTACACAGAAGAGATGAAAGGATAACCGATTCTTTTGAAGAATTATATTTTGAAGAAGAACCTTCAATTTTAGAAAGTGAACTGAAAGCTGCACTCAAAGCTATTGGGAGAAACAAATCACCAGAAATGGATAGATATCAATGGAGATATTTCAAACCACAGAAACAAAGTCCATCAAAACCTTAACATGAATATGCCAACAAATATGGAAAATGAAACGATGGCACATAGACTGGAAATGCTCAATCTACATTCCAATTCCCAAGAAAGGAGACATCAAAGACTGCAGCAACTATCGGACCACCGCATTAATTTCTCACACAAGTAATGTGATGCTCAAAATCTTACAACAAAGATTGTTACTATATATGGAACAAGAAATGCCAGACGTTCAAGCTGGATTCATAAAAGGAAGAGGCACAAGAGATCATATTGCAAAATTTTGTTGGTTACTGGAGCACATGAGAGAATTTCAGAAGAAAATCAGCTTGCGTTTCATAGATTACCACAAAACTTTTGATGGTGTGGACCATGAAAAGGTATTATTGATTTTAAAAGAAATCAACTAAAAGGGAAACTGCAACTAAGAAATCAGAAGGACACTGAGACTGGGAAGGGCATCCATGAAGCAGCTAGAAAAGATTCTTAAGTGTAAGGATGTGTCTCTGGTGACCAAGATCAAGATCATATCATAAAATTTTATTGTGGCTTTGACCAGTATAACAAAAGTTATAACAAGATTTAACAAAAGTCCCAGATTTAAAACAATGATTCAAAACAACGGAAGGACCAAGATCAAGATAATGCATACTATAGTATTCCTCATTACAATGTATGGGTGTGAAAGTTGCACAGTGAAGAAAGCAGACAGGAAGACAGTTGATTCATTTGAAATGTGGTGTTGGAGGAGAGTTTTATGGATACCATGGATTGCCAAAAAGACAAACAAGGGGGTTCTACATCAAATCAAGCCTGAACGTTCCCTAGAAGTTAAAATGACCAAATGGAGGCTATTGTACTTTGGTCACATTATGAGAAGACAAGAGTCACTGGAAAATACAATAATACTAGGCAAAGTTGAAGGCAGCAGGAAAAGAGGAAGACCCAACATGAGATGGATTAACTCAATCAAGGAAGCCCTGGTCTTTAGTTCTGCAAGGCCTGAGCAAGGCTGTTAATGATAGGACATTATGGAGGTCATTAATTCATAGGGTCACCCAGGGCTGGATGTAGGTTTGGTGAGGCCCTAAGCTATTGAAGGTAATGGGGCCCTTTATATGTCCAGCTGTCCTTTGTCAACAACAAATTGTCGCTGTTTTTTGTGTTGAATATATGCTATATGGTAATTTATGGACCCCTAAAACATGCAGAATGTAGGCACCCTATATATAGAAATGAGCAAACCAGTGATATTTTAGGGAGCAGGCTAGCAGGCGGGGCCAATTACTTACATTATAGGAGCCTACACAACACAAAACACTGTTGCTGTATGTAGGTTTTATTTTATTTGTTTTTTATCTTATATTTTGAAAATGTACATCCAATTTTATTTCCTTTAATTTTTTTTGGGAGGCCCAAGAGAGTGGGGCCCCCAAGCTATAGCTTGTTTAGTTTATACGTAAATCCAGCACTGTGCCATCAATTTAAGTGCCATCAAGTTGTTTCTGATCCTGTTATGGTGACCCGGTCACCATAACAGGATCGGAAACGACTTGATGGCACTTAAAACGCACACAATAGTTGTGCTGCAAAATCTATTCATTTATTTGACAGCATTTATAGCCCACTTTTCTAAAAAAAAAAGATTTGAGGCAGATCATCATTACAATATTTAAAATGGATAAATTTTAATAAAGCTTACATAAAACTTTGACATTGTAGATGAATAGATGAGCAAAACAGCTACTGCCTTTTTAGAAGGTGAGGGATGACACCATGGCTGCTCCAAAACGGTGGCAATTTATAACAATCTCGCCACAGACATAACTGAGAGTGGGAGAAAGCACAAGCTATCTCCCTCTCCAGTGCTTGGAACACAGTTCATAGGATGGCTCTCAGTTACTCAAAGCTTAGTCCCATAAAAGAGGTGGTGAGTTCAGGCAGAGTTCCCTCGCACTCCCCTGACACAGCAGGATACTGAGGAAAAGAGATCACAAGCAGTGTTGTAAAAGCACCAAGACAAGACTCCCTAGCAAAAGATTAACATCAGTCAGTCTACCTTGAAAAACATGCTGAGTTAAAAAAGAAGAATAAAGCTGAAACTTAAAGCTCCCCATTCTGCAATCTGGTTGGCTGCTGAGATCTGATTCTCTCCCTTGAAACGAATGGTAACGAAGGGAAATTCATTCCTCAGTTGCATACAGAAATATCACCTAAATTAACTGGAAAGCAAGCTGTACAAATAATACATGAGAGAATGACAGTTAACCCCAGGTTTCTTTCATTGTAATTGCCACACAATACTGAATTTATAAGATTAATGTTGCTTGAAACAAAATTATTCTGAGGGGGGGGGAATCAGAAGTTGGGCTCATAGCAAAGTAGTCACATTATTGCTTTGTCACATGACCAAATACAGCCCGATCTACTCTTAATTCACTGATTTTACTGGTGACCCTGGAAGTTCTTGAGTGTGATACCTTACTGAAAAAGTTGCCAACCTCCAGGTGGGGCCTGGAGTCATCCCAGAATTACAACTGATCTTCAGACTACAGAGATCAGTTGCTAGAGGAAATGGCAGTTTCAGAGGGTGGACTATGGCATTACATTCCTGCTGAGCTCCCTCCCCAAAGTCTGCCCATCCCAAATCTCCAGGATTTCTCAACCTGGAATTGGCAACCCTAGCAAGCACCATGAACAATTGACCCTGAGATAACCATTGCATGCAGTGTGGCTGAAAATGGAGGGGACATATGACCCACAAATACACAGTGTACAGAAAAGAATGTTCCATTGACGTAAGGGGAAAATAAAATTTGCCCAGTGCTTTCGTTATGTGGTTAGCGACACGGCCGCCTCTTCATCTTTTAAAAGCGCCATCAGCTTCATGTTGCCCATTTCGTATTGTGTTTGACTAAACTCAAGAGCTAAGAGTGTTCCCAAATTGGTGAAAATTAGCAGGGGGAACCAGATGATAGACATGAAAAAATGTTCCATTTTTCTACCAGGGCACATGTCACTGAAAAAATAGTTTAGGGTTCTTTTACTAATACTTTCATAACAACTAACCTGTACATAGATATGAGTACATATTAATAAAATAATAATATTTAGTTTTCCCTTCTGAAATAGCGTTAGTGTAAGCTCTAGGCCTGCGACGAACCCATAAACAGATTTCAGCAGACGGCAAACCCACGAAAGGAGTTTTATTGGTTAGAATTGACAGGTTTCAGAAGCCATATTCAAAAGGACACTAGTAAGGGGCAAAGGCAAGGTACATAGCATACAGAGAAGAGCAAAAGGAGATAACTGGTAACCCAGGCAACCCCCCTCCCAGAGGCAGGAAGGAGTACTTGGCGATTCCCACAGTATGGGAATCTATGAAGACTAAACACGGGGCATAGACTGGCCTTGGACGGAATAGCACAACAGCACCTGGAAGCAGCATAATCGCACTACCGCATACCATCCTCATGGCCTGCTCCTGACAGTTAGTGGTATCTTTGCTTTTAATTATAGGCTTTGCTTTTTAGTCAGCTGGTGAACATTGGCTAGGTTTGAATTGTGTCAGGGACAATAGAGATATACCACTGATTTGGATAGGAGTTTTAGTTGACCTTTTTACAGCTTAGATCTGTACATGTTTACTTGGAAATCAATCACACTGTATTCAAAGGTATTTTACTTCTATAACAATGCACTGGATTTCAGTGTAAGGCTTACTGATGCCTTTCTTCTGGACTTTCAGTTATTTTTTTGTCTGATCTTAGAGAAATACCCAGAACTGCAAAATGCTGATTATCTGGAAAGGAGATATGGCCCGTTGACGCACTAGCAAATAACACCGCAACAGAAACGCGCTCACCACAGCAGATTCCAAAACGATTTAAAAATTCTGTACCCACCTATTGCCCTTTCCCGGATTTTTTCTCAAAAAGCGCCCCCGCCATCACAGCAGAGCCCTCGTCCCGAGAAATGCCCATGCGCGGCACACTCCGCGCGGATATTAGGAAAAAAATGTGATTGGCCAGTTTTCGGCTTGAGGGATTGTGGGATGGCAGCGAGGGGAGAAATAAGGTGGATTTTCAGATCGCACTCCAGGCTTCGGGTGGGAAAAACAGCTTTTTTTATTTACATCGCCGTATATGCGATTTCTGTTAACGCGGAGAAATCGTGCGCTGAGGCCGCTTCCAACATCCTTCGCGTGACATGAGATGCGGACATGCAGGGAAAACGCGCGTGAGAAGGCGGCGCAAATGGTGAGTGCGGACACGGCCATGGATTCTATCCAGTGTAACATTTCCATGGGTGGAAGATTTTCACCTGGGGAACATGGTTTTCTTGACTCCCACTCCTGCCTGAAATGCTTCTCCTGGGGGACACCCAGGTATGATATTTCTGGGGACATTTCTGACTGCAGGCAAAGAAGGAGGTGAGAAAGTTGTGGTCCGTGGATGGACATCCTTCCACTGTGCCAGATCCAAGCCTATGTTTACAGATGACATATGGGGGGGAAAACCAATGATGGTACTATAGGATAAATTTGCGTTGGTATTAAATCAGAAAATTAGTGGCACATTTACTTTTTCCTTAGAGGGTACATGAATAGTGCATTTGTTTGGAGAGTTTTATTTATTACAGTGTACATGAATTTATTTGGAGGAAAGTTTATCAGAAAAAAGTGCCAAAGAAAATGACATGTAAAAATGGGACATAATAGGAAGTTTTTAAAAAGATTTTCCTTTCTTTTTATGGAATCATAATATAAAATGAGCTACTGGGAATAAAACAAGGCCTTGGATTAAGATGTTGATCACAATCCAATGAAGAAAAGAGTATCCTTTAGCTCACTGATAGCAATGGGCTTAATCATTCTTAACTCTCTGAGGGCTCAATCATTTCCCCTCTCAGTTTTTGAAGTTGAGACTTTGATAGCTCTCAGACTACACATAAAATAAGTAGCAATGGGGCACCAAGTAAATAAAAGGTAGGCAAACCACACATTACTGACACTTAATCACAATTGATAAGCACCAACTACTGTTTTTATAATTAAGTAATAAAGGACAAAACTCCCTTGGTTTAAAAAGTTCCAGAAGATAGTTCAGCACTAAAATATCTAAGACCGCAGTCCTCCAGTAAAAATCAATGTGTGTCTTACTATTAACTACTTCAGTATGAGCAGGAGTGGATCCTAAGTAACCTTGAAGCATATATTCCTTGAAGCATATATTCACAGACATCATCTAATATTTCTGTATCACGATATGACAGGGAGAACATTGGGCTTCTTCTTGAGTTTCGTTTCTGAGCAGGGCACTCTGTCTGACCTGGAAATGAAATTGAGAAATCACATTTCCAAATTGCTGCAGCCCACTCATATGGTCCCTTTCTCATTCTCACCAAAACATGCAATCACCTTCCCAGATAGGTGTGAATCAGGCCTTGAGAAACTACAGAATCAGTTCTGATCAATGGTTTCCCCACCAACGCTGCTTCCTCTCTGCAGAACTCAAAGCAAATAGCCAGTCTTCAAGGCACTTTTCTGGAACCAGAGCCTCCAAAGTAGAACTAAGAATGTAGCAAGCCCAGAACAGAATATCACTACAAGCTTACTGGGGGTGTTTTTGAGCAGGGTGCTGCCTAACAAATTCTAGAAGCAGCCAGTGTCATATATGGCTTACAATCCTCAAGTAGCAGTTTCTCCATGTAATGGGCCATGCTACTTCGTCTTTATTAAAATTGCTACTGAAATTTCACTGAAATGGAAATCCAAACAAATTCCATGGTTTTCCCTTGGGCTAAACACATGAGTAATGTTTAGGGAAGGTGAAAGAGCTCCAAAAGAATCAGCAAAGATTCAAGGATGACTTTACTAAATCTCTAATCAGGATCGAGAGTCCCCACACAACGTAGAAGATCCATGTAAACAGTGGGCTCCTCCATATCTCTAGCTTGTCTTCACTGTAAATGAAAACATGAATCTGAGGGTTTTTCTTTAGGGAAAACATCTGAGGTATTTTGAAGGAAGACAAAAGAGTTGGGTCAGACTAGCAAAATATCTCAGTGAGGTTTCATACGCCTCTATTCTTGAATCAGACAAGAGAATCTCCATGCAATGCAGAACATCCATGCAGGAAAAGGTATGTTAGGCAGCACCCTGCTATTGGGCAAGGTGCCACACAGATGTTGTTTGCTGCAGCTAAGAGAAAGGAATGTGCCAGTCACCCCCCCCCCCACTTGATCTCAAATGCGAAAGGCCCCTGCTGAACCAGCAACACATGTTTATGGTTTCATCTCTGAAACCCCTGAATCTTACGTGGCCCTGACCTGTTCTGTCATGTAACCCTCTGTGGCAGAACCTCATATAGAGGCCTAGATTCCACTTGGACATACATCTTCTAAAGAGCTGAAGTTGCCCTCTTTGTGCTGATCACCTGTTGCGTGGGTGGGAAGGTAGAGGATTGAACCCAGACACCTTTCCCCAGGCCCTTCTGATAGCACCAATCCTTTGTTCAGCAAAAAGAGATCATTGCATGTGAACTGGTCAAGGCCCTTGTCTCTATACTAAGAATAGTTTATTTAATAGCATCATCTCCTTCCTTCATTATCTGTTCTCACTTTATTGGAAACTGTTAATAAGCAACACCACATCAGAAATGCAGCTTGCTCACAAATCCCTCTTTAATTGAATCTATATTATCAGGTTGAATGGAATGCTTGTTGTTAAGACAATTACAAATTTCATAGAAAATTCATTCCCTAGGACAGAAATATTACCTACTTCCTTAAGTTCAGGAGAGCTGCTTCAAAAAATGCCCATCATAAAAAACAATCATAGACCATCATAAAAAAATCAGCCCATATCAACAAAAGATCACCAATAAAAAGTAGAAATAATACATGAACACATGAAACTGCCTTATACCAGCCCTGTATGCATGACTCCTCTTCATGTTGATGGAATGCGCAGAGAGGGACGGTGGGTACAAGCTGGTCCTGCTCCCAGCCTCCATGTGATACCCAGCTTGTGAGCACAGTGCCTACATGCAGAGGAAGCATCTGCTCATATACTCACTCCCTGTGATTGACAATGTTCACATGAACACATGAAGCTACCTTATACTGAATCAGTCCCTTGGTCCATCAAAGTCAGTATTGTCTACTCAGACTGGCAGCGGCTCTCCAGGGTCTCAGGCAAGGGTCTTTCACATCACCCACTTGCCTAGTCCCTTTAACTGGAGATGCTGGGGATTGAACCTGGGACCTTCTGCATGCAAAGCAGAGGCTCTACCACTGAGCCATAGCTCCTCCCCGGAAAGCAGCATCCCTGATCACAAGGAGGGAGTGCATGTGTGGACACTTTCTCCACACATTCACACTTTGCAGATGACCTGGAGAATGCACAGAGGCAGGCTGGAGTCAGTGCACCCATGCCCACTGTCCTTCCCTGAACATTCAGTCAACATGCTAAGGGGTCATGTGTAGAGGGCTGCTGAGTAAGACCTATTGGTTTATCAAGGTCAGGGTTGTCTGCTCTGTCTGGCAACAACTCTCCAGGGTCTCATGGTCTCACCTTAAGGCTCACCTGGTGCCTAATTTAATTTCTTTTAGGCACCAGGCCAAAACACATCTTTTAACCCAGGCTTTTAGTTCGAGGCTTTATCTTACCAGCTTTTTAATGGTCTGTCTCTGTTTAATGGATAGTTTTTATGCTGACCAATGGCTTGTTTTAATATAGTGATATTATTTTAATTGTAAGCTAATTCAAGCAGGAGATGGAATGGAACAATCCTAAATAAATAATATATCACCAACTACCAGATCCTTTTAACTGGAGATTGAACGTGGGACCTTCTGAATGCAAAGCAAATGTTCTGTCACTGAACCATAGCCCCTCTCCTGGAAATCAAATACACAGCAGCACAACCTGCAAAAGGCCTGGGGGAAAGTTCATCTTCAGCCATCAGCGCAACAACAATAGGGCAAAGCAAGCATCTCTTGGGAGGAAGTTCTAAACCCAAAGTGCTGCTAGAAGCAGGCAACACTTCAGATATGTTCATAAATTCAGCATACCCACAAAAACTTCCATTTAGTGAGAAAGTATTAGAAGACAAAAGAGTCCTGCCAGAAAAATACAATTGCCAACAGTTTGAATAACACTTTTGATGCCTGATGCCTTTGTCGTATGGGATCTTGTGACATTTGAGACTGCAACTGTAAGATAAGCAGTTACAACAATATTCTGTTCACTCTAGCCAGGTGGAGAGGAGAAAAGTGAAACTATATTGAGGATTGGGAAAACTCTTGTATTTGCTGGGTGACTTTGGAACTGTGGTTTTTATCTGACCTGATGTATTAAATCTGATTCTTTTGGTTCAGCTGCTGCTCCATGATTAGGGGCTAAAAGCCTTACACTTAACTGTATGACCAAATGTAGTGAACTGCTTCTCAGAAAGCTATCTCTCACAGTTTAATTTGTCTCACTTATCCCTCCACTCTGTCACTTTTAAAGTAACTACTATGATCATAGCAATGCCATTTCCCCTTCTATTTGGAAGCAAATAATGGTCCCACAGAAATATATCAGGCACTTAATACTTAAGTGTGGGTCTTGCAAACAGAACACTCCTTAAAGTATGTTCCAAGCTGCACATGTGTGGGTGGGGGAAAGTCAGCCTTTTATATGACTTATATCTGTGAAATACAGGACTGCCTTCTCTCTGTAAAAGCATGGATTGCAGCAAGGGAAGCAACGACAAAAGGACCACTGACAGGTTTTATATTACAGATGTCAACTTGCTATGGATGAAAGAAGTCCTTCTACTTTAGTCAGTTATGGACACATCTGAATTTAACAGGCCATGGGGCTGTATTATCTACGAGAAGTTCTGCAGGTTTCTGTGTGTGGATCACCCTTGCAGGATCGAATGCCATGCCTGCAATTTATATGTGCATTCTCATTGTGAGGCACATTCCTTGATATGAAGTATCCATTCTGATAATCACCTGCACTGTTGGGGGCAGGGTGTTAAATAAAAACATAGCAACTGGACTGCTGAATCAGATTAATGGTCCATCTAGGTTCCCCAGTGGCAAACCTTCCTTGAGAATCAGGATCCAACCACAATGGTCCAGGAGCGAATCATTTCCAGATTAGATTACTAAATGATTTAATCACACAGTTTTATATGCTTTCAATACCGGTTTTATATTTGAACATGCATATTTAAAATGAACATTAATTCTGTTACTTGACAGTGTTCTATAGGGGTATTTGGGTTAAGAAAGAACTAGTATAGGAAGGGTATTGGGTAGCCCTGCAACTAGGTAGAGGGAACCCTTTGGAAATCTTGGGGGAAGGAGAGCAAAAGAGACAGATAAAGCATTGACAGATGGGGAGAAAGAAGTATTAGTTCTAGGCAAGAAGAAAATAGTATAATCAATACTGTATTTACTCAAAAGGAAGATGACCCTGAATGTAAGACAATTCCCTTAAAAATGTTATACACACAAAGGTTTGCATTATTGGACATAACTGTAACTTGTATGCAAATGTAAGACAACCCCCTCTTTTTTGGATGACATAACTCTGAGGAAAACTAATCTTGCATTTAAGTAAATACTTTAGTGAGGAAGACTGAGAAAAATGTTAAAAGAGAATGCTGGACAGAGACTGTGAAATGAGGAGGGTTGCCATAAGGACAGAGTCTATCCTCCTGTTGCCCCCCCCCCATCTCTTGCATGCCCTCCTATTGGAGGTCTGCAAGCCTTCCTCCCTGGCCTTCTTTTGATGGCAAACATTTGGCTAAGTATTCTGATTCTCTGTTAGTTTTGTGATGTAATTACTATTTTAGTATGATGGTTGTAGTTTTATTGATAGTGTTTGATTTTATTGTAACCCAATTTGACCACATTGTAGAGAGGAGTGATATCAGTGGCTCAGCGGTAGAGCATCTGCTTGGCATGCAGAAGGTCCAGGTTCAATCTCTGGCATCTCCAGTTAGAGAACAGGTAGTAGGTATTGTGAAAGACCTGCACCTTAGATCCTGGAAAGCCATGGCCAGTCTGAGTAGACAATACTGACCTTGATAGACCTATGGTCTGATTCAGTAGGTAGCTCAATTTTTGTGTTCATGTGTGAGTATTTCAAATGAAATCAAATAGTTTCACTCAGTGACAACTAGATTCTCCTGAAAGCCCACAAGTAGGGCACAGTCATTGTTCCCCAGCAATAGATATTCATAGATATTCTGCCTCTAAACTAGTCTTCATGGCTTCTCTAATCCTCACAGCGACTAGAATTGAGGAACCGATCCTCCATGAATTTGTCTAATCCCCTTCTAAAACCATCAGAGATAGTGGTCAGGAGTGAGTCCCACAAATCAACTACAAATTGTGTGAAGAAATAAAGATTCCCATCCATTTTCTAATGCAGATCCAAATGTACATCCCTACCAGACGTCTTTGGCCACTAATCATATTCAGCTCTACAGTCTCTACCCAGCAGTTCCTCATGAAAATCTCTGGATTATAAAACTCTTTCCCCAAAAAACAGGACCAGCATGATAAAATGTGCATGTATAACATTGAATCTATGTATGGCTGCATATAAAGGAAATATCCTCTGGAATTTACAGCTGTTCAGTTACACAGAGTTCTTCAGGTAATCAAGCAAAATGTGACAACCAAATGTTAATTGTTGCAGGATTTCCCTGCAGATCCCTATAGCATAATATCCCTTCATGGGAAAAATAACATATGAGAGAGTGAATCTTGGGAGCTTTGTGGAAGAGTAGTACTAGTTGCATATGTGTATAGGATGATAACTGTACTGCCTCGATAGAAGGTAGTTGTGTTGTGCACTCTAGCTCATGACAGAGGGAACAAGCAGAGGAGAGCATGGGAGCTGAAAGTGACAGATTTTTTTGACCTCCCCCCCTCAAGTCTCAAGGCAGAGAGTCCTCTGTCACCCCTAGTCAGTTTCAGCTCTTCCAGATTTGCAGCGGAGGTGAAACCAGCAAGGAGTTTCTGGAGAGTTTGCCTGGGGGCTTTGCCAGCTTTATCTTTCCTAAGCTTTACCTTCAGCATGGAAGCACACAGCTTCCCACCCTCCAAATTAAGAAAACTAAAAGGAAATGTCACAATATGGTGCAGGCAATGTGGTGGTGGTGGGTGTAGTGTCACTTTCCGATAGCAGCACCACACGATATCTAATGGGGGTCTTTCTTGTAAGCCTTGTGTGATGCTGCAACTTGAACTGTGGGGAGATATAATATGATTTCAACGGAAGCTGTCCCTAAATGGAAGATTCACAGGTTGTGTACAGTTAGACACAGTTGCATTTTGTTCTGTAAGAGAGAGTCAGCATGGAGTAGTAGTTAAGAGGGCTGGACTAGGTTCTGGGAGACCCGGGTTCAAATCCCCACTTGGCCACGGCAGCTTGCCAGGGGATCTTAGGCCAGTTTTTCTGTCTCAGTTTAACCTAGCTCACAGGGTGGTTGCTTCAAGGATAAAATGGTGGCGGGGAGAATGATCTTGTAACCTACTTCAGGTGCCCACTGGGAAGGTTATGGGGTATAAATATCTAAATAGAAACTATAATTGATCACCTGGAAATAACAGGTCAAGGGTTTGTGATGGGTGAGTATAAATTTTCACCACACTCTAGTGACGAGTGTGTGTGTAATTTTTCAGGTTTTCTGTAAGTTCTCAGAGAAAGTCTGTGGTCTGAACAATCTAGAAAGCAAAGATTAGCAATGTTCCAAACTTTGCAAATAATGTGCTTGAAAATTGAAGTTTTCACTGCTCGAGTATCCATTTTCTCTAGAAAGTGATCCCTAGTGTATTTCTTAGTGCTCAATTCCTTCTTCCCCAAAGCAAAGAACCAGTCTTGGAGGGAAAATGGAGAAGCCTGAATATGGCCTGGAACAGAAGCCGGGAGAGATAATTCTGCCTGCTTCTTATTATACCATCACAGGTGGTAATTTTATGTTTAGGAGGAAATGGTACATTTATGACTTTTATTCTTCTTTGTTTAGTAGGTCTTAGATGCTTTTTGCTCAACTACATCCTTTTTTGCATGGTAACCAACAACTACTTGAACAAGTATTTTTCCTTTTCTAATCCTGGTTTGCGCACAACCACATAAAAGCCTAATTTGGTTCACATGTATCAAGATACAAAGGGCGAAAATGCATGGTCACTTTAGCCTCCTTTATTCCCTGTTTCAGCCAGGATCGAACGCACGTTCGGCGAAACACATGCGTTTGATCCTGGCTGAATCCTGGCTGAAACGGAATAAAGGAGGCTAAAGTGACCATGCGTTTTTGCCCAAAATGAAGGTAGGGAGGCCCCTGCCTGCAACCGAATCACTCTAATAAGTGAGATTTACAAGGTTTCCCCTGCATCCATGGAGATCTGGTGTTCTTACAGTGTGTTTACAAGCAGATTCCTAGTCAAGTATACCTGTAAGTCTTTGTATGTTGGTGGCAGCAAAAAGGAACCCTCTATGTCTTGGAGGAATAAAGGTGAATTCAACATTAAGATCTAGCAGCTTGTGATCTGGACCAACTAAGTAAATGCCACATTCTTCACAGTGGAATGATGTGCCCCTAGGGCCAGCTGAGTCATTGCCTATGAATGACTCAACTTTATATGGGACACTGAATTCAAAGCAGAATATTCTGTCCAAAATATATATTTAGTAACACTATCAAAGTGGGGAAAAATAAATTATAAGACCTAAATTGTTTAACAAAGTCAAGTGCTAATATGGAATTTAAAAAAAAATAGTGCTTCCTCACCCGCAGAAAGTTCCAAACATACCCTCCCTCCAGCATCATTTCCAGAGTTATTATACAACTTGGGTAAGTCAGATGTGCTCCAAGCTTTATTAATCTTCTTTCTGTGACCCACATTTCCGTTTGTAGAAAAGGATAGTGGCTTCCTAGCCTCATTGCTGCATGCGCTCATTGTCCTTTGACAATCCAGCCCATAAATTACATTCTGATGCAAAACACCAATGGATTGTGCATGGGGAAACGATCCATCAGATGGTTGACACCAGCATGATGTAGTGGTTAAAGTGTCGGACTAGGATCTGGGAGACCCTGGTGGGAATCCTCTCTTGTGCCGTGGAAGCTTGCTGGGAGACCTTGGGCCAGTCACACACTCTCAGCCTAACCTATCTCACAGGGTTGTTGTGAAGATAAAATGGATGTGAGGAGAATGGGGTCCCCATTGGGGAGAAAGGCGGGATATAAATAAAGGAAGCAAATAAATAAATAATATGCCACAGGGCCACATAAGGTCTTCAGGCTTGAGGGACATCAGAATGGTCAACAAAGTATTTTCTTGTAAGCTGCTTTGAGGGGGGGGGGTTTAGTAGAAAAATAGCACACGTTTTAAAAAAAATTAAAATTAAATTAAAAATAAGAATAACTATTCTACCCTTCAGTAAAATAGTTATACCAACGGATGAGGCAGGATTTAAAGACTGCTGAACTAGGTTTGGCGGGGGGAGGGGGGTGCTTCTTCCAAGAGGCTAGATTCAAAATCCTTTTGACATCTGGGAAGTTCTGGGCTCCTGGATGAATTGTTGGTTTTGATCTGGGACATCTGAAGGATTGTCCTCCTGAGTGCTCTGGAGGACTGTGCAAACTCTGAGATCGGACTGATCTTTATGTCATTATCCTTAAATATTGAATTAAGGGAGGCTCTGGAGTCAGATGACAGCAGGCTCATGACACAAATGGGGGCCAACAGACACTTGGCAGATTTGCCACGAATCTATTCCACAAATGGAAATTGCATATGCCTCTGGAGAGTTTTATTAGGGCTGTTTAGTGTATTGCATGACTTGCCATGTCTTGCAATTTATTACATACTTATTTGAGTTCGAGTAACTTTGAAGAAGCACACTTTGCTCATCAAATGCAAGATCATGAACTGGGGTGGTGTGGCCATCTTTCACGTGTTACTGAGTGCCTGGGTAAGTGGTCTTTGCCAAGAATGAGCGACATTTTCAGCTGCTGTGGTGTAATGAATGGATGGCTGTCATTTCACTTGCTGCACAGCAAGTAGATGCATGTGTCATTACGGCTAAGGAAGTGCGGTGAGCTAAGTATGGGGAGGCAGGGCTCGCCAGGTGTTTACAATGCCCCCCCACACAGCCCTATCTGCCCCTTTGCTGCTTTGAGCTGCCAGCGCAACACTGCATTAGCTCTGGCAAGAACTGAATATCACGAATAGACAATGGGTAGTGCTGCCTTTCTCCTGTCCTCTCTTGTGTTGTGCAGATATGCCATGTGTCAAAGCCTCGCAAAGATGTCTCACTGAGCCGGCGTTGGAATCCTTCTAAGCCTACAACATCAAGCAGTTAAGTGAGTTTTTAGCAGTGCATCATAAAGTAAAATGTTCCTTGCAAACAAAAATCCACTTGAGGTAGAAATATAATTAGAGATGTTCTAACGCCTGCCTATTCAACTCATATTGTTTGCCAGTTGCAAACAGGGAGTCAATGTTTCAATGGACTGTTTATTTTTGACCCATTTGTGACTATTCAGCAGGTTGCCTCCTCATATTCTTTCCGTACAGTGCAGTATAGTGAAACTGGCCTCTCATACATGCATGTTGACATACAGACTAATTTCTATTTCCCCCATCCTTACTATGCCACTGTTCCACTCAGAAGACTTTAAAAGTACCATGGGCAGCACAATCTGGGGGTGGGTGAGGGTAACTGCACCATGGCCAGGGATGGCGTAGCTGTAGGGTTGCCAACTTCCAGGTACTAGCTGGAGATCTCCTGCTATTAAAACTGATCTCCAGCCGATAATCAGTTCACCTGGAGAAAATAGCCGCTTTGGCAATTGGACTCTATGGCAGTGAAGTCCCTCCCCTTCCCAAACCCCACCCTCCTCAGGCTCTGCCCCAAAAATCTCTCACTGGTTGTAAGCTCTTGACCCATCGAACCAGAAATCACCACAGAGACAATCAGATTCCAAGCAGATGGCTTTACTGGTCAAATAGGCAATACAGTGCATTGAAAGCAAGATGACAGCTATGGTTTGTCTTGCCCGTTATTTGGAAATATAAGGCAGAGAAACGGCGGGAGATTACAAAGCATAAACAGAGCATTATTTCCCAGGAGTGGCGTTCCCAGGCTTTGGTATGTGTAGCCGTCCTTGAAGTCTGGACGGTTCAGCAGAGAAACGAAAGGAAACATCTAAACCGAGATAACAGCCTGACATCCTGCTCCCCTTAAGGCCTCCTCCCATCCGGCAAGGGGTCTGGTCTGTCTGGGTAGGTAATGTGAAAAGCGTTGACGAGTTTGGGGGCGGAGACATCCCGTGCGTGAACCCATTCGTCATAGGCAGGGGGGAAGTGTTTCCAGCGGATCAGGTATTGCAAGGCTCCGTGGTGTATGCGGGAATCGAGGATTTTGGAGACTTCGAAATGTTCCTCCCCCCCACCATTATGGGCTGTTCAGGAGGCGGCTCCGGGTGCCATTGTGGGGAAGCAACATGGGGCTTTAGAAGGCTGATATGGAAAACGGGGTGTACACGTCTCAGAGTTTTGGGGAGAGACAGTTCCACTGTGACAGGATTTATGAGGCGGATGATGGGAAATGGGCCAATGTATTTAGCATTGAGCTTATGGCACGGACGGGTGGAGCGCAGGTTCTTGGTGGAAAGGTATACCAAGTTACCCACTTGCAGGTCCCTACCGGGGGAACGATGCTTGTCGGCCTGCGCCTTGTATTTGCGCTTGGCTCGGTCTAGGTTGCTAACCAGCCAGGGCCATGTTGTACGGAGGGTGTGTGCCCAAGAGGCAATGTCGGCATCCCCCTCCCCCTCTAATCTTTCTATTGGGGTGATAGGACCGAAGTCCTGTCCATACACCGCATAAAATGGGCTGAAACCTGTGGACTGATGTACAGCATTATTGTAGGCATATTCCGCAAAAGGCAACAGTTCCACCCAGTCATCTTGGTGGTAATTGACATAACAGCGCAAATAGCATTCAAGTACAGCATTGACACGTTCGGTTTGACCATCCGTTTGGGGATGGTATGCACTAGATAACCCCTGCTCCACCCCCACCAATTTGAGAAAAGCTTTCCAAAACTTAGCAACAAAACTACTTCTGCGGTCGCAGATTATCTTGCGCGGAAACGAATGTAGTCTAAAGACATGTGACATGAAGAAGCGGGCCAACTTCTGAGCGGAGGGGATCCCCGCACATGGAACCAAATGTATTTGCTTAGAAAATAAGTCAGTGATAACCCATAACACAGTTTTTCCCCCGCTGAGAGGGAGATCCGTCATAAAATCCATAGCAATCACTTCCCAGGGTTTGCTGGGTATTTCAAGTGGTTGCAGTAGTCCTGGGGGCTTGCCTTCAGATCGTTTGACTGTGGCGCAAATAGGACAGCTGCGAATAAAAGAGTCAATGTCAGAACGCATTCCCCGCCACCAAAATTGTCTGCGCAACAGGTGAAGGGTCTTTAGGAACCCAAAGTGTCCAGCTGTTTTTACTCCATGAGCCAAGTGTAAGACGTCTTTTCGGAGCGCTTTGGGCACATACAATTTTGAGTCTTTGTACCAAGAGCCTCCTTGTTCGATTACACCAGGAGGCAGGGTTTGAGCAGAGCGTTCCATAAGGCATTTTTCCCGAAGGGAATTTAAGAAAGATTCGGAGACGGGAACCCCCCCCCTTGTTTACGGTGGTAGTAGGAGCAGTTATGGGGGTTGACGAGGGGGAAGCGCTTACGTGCGGTGGTGTGCAGACTGCAGGCGGCTGGGCGGCCGGTTGGGTTGGAGGAGCTGGAGCGCCGGCTATCGTGTGTTTCCGTTGTGGGGGCAGCTGGGCGGCAGGTAGGGCTGGAGGAGCTTGCGCGCCGGCTATCGTGTGCTTCCGCTGGGGCAGCGTCTGGGATCGAGTTTGTACAGCCAGTACGGGCAGGGCTTCTCTTTGCGCGGGAGTAAATAAAGAGTCTGTTGGCCGATCGAGTTTCGCCGGGTATTGAGGCAACCGGGAGAGAGCATCTGCAAGCACGTTTTGTTTTCCAGGGACATGCTTCAGGACAAAACGAAACTGAGCAAAGAATTCCGCCCAACGCTGTTGTTTCGCGGATAACTTATGGGTTCCTGTGAGGGCGGCTAGATTCTTGTGATCGGTCCAAACTTCGAAGGGGACTTTAGACCCTTCCAGGAATTGTTGCCATAGAGTAAGTGCATGGTGAACGGCTGAGGCTTCTTTCTCCCAAATGGGCCAGTTCAATTGGGAGTGCGCAAATTGAGACAATCAGATTCCAAGCAGATGGCTTTACTGGTCAAATAGGCAATACAGTGCATTGAAAGCAAGATGACAGCTATGGTTTGTCTTGCCCGTTATTTGGAAATATAAGGCAGAGAAACGGCGGGAGATTACAAAGCATAAACAGAGCATTATTTCCCAGGAGTGGCGTTCCCAGGCTTTGGTATGTGTAGCCGTCCTTGAAGTCTGGACGGTTCAGCAGAGAAACGAAAGGAAACATCTAAACCAAGATAACAGCCTGACACTGGTGGCAAAGAAGGACCTGGCAATCCTACATAGCTGAGCCACCTCCTCAGCGTTTTCGCCCCCCCCCCTTTGTGGATTGCGCTGTTAATCAGTCACAAATCTTATAAATAAATCATAAATGCTGTATTTAAATTTTTTTGGTGTTCATCTAAGTAGTCATTAGCAATGTTAATGGCTGCTGATCCATTTGGATTGGCACGGTTTTAACCCGAGCACAGTTCTGAAAAATAGAAACCCAATGCAAACATGTTTGGTAGACATTTGAGTTGCTCACTGCTAAACTGAACAAAAACAGTTTGGTTCATATCCGATCATCACAGTCAAACATGGTAAGCTCAGCTGTCGAACACATTTGATGCCACATTTGTGGCATCTCTAATGATCATCAGTCTGTATATTCTCCTCTGCTTGCAAGTACAGTAAAGGTTTTGTTAACCAGCATCCAGAGGGAATTGGGGTTTCCACAATCTAATGGGCCATTTAACAAAGCATTTACCCAATATGGGGGTGAGTGACTTGGGTGATACCCACCCAACTCATTTACATGGCTCCCGTTTGAGTCACTTGGTTGATGTGATGATTAGCTGAGATGCCATTTTACTGTATCTGCTTCTACATTCCATGTGCTGACGAGAGAAGAAATATCAATGAAGCTAGTGGCTGCCCAGTTTTTACTGGCACTGATCTTTTTCAAGAACAAAATAAATTTTTGTATCTTTCTAGTAGAATAACCAATAGTTAAGGTAATCCATTTGGGGCTTCCTGTGGAAATAAGCAAGCCATAAATGCTTAAAAAACAAACAAACCCCAAAACAATTTCATACGGTAGCTCCTACTTTCCATATCTTCCTCATATCCTTCCAAGCAACTTTTTTCTTCTATTAATGGAGACTTCAGATCAGGAGAAAAATTCAAGAGACTGTAGTAAAGGTAAGCAAAACATCCAGATGTATCAGTAATAATTATGCTGTGCTTTGGGAGTTGAAGGCCCTTGAATAACAGGCATAGTTTCCATGGATGGCTACAAGATTATAAACATAAAATTTATAAGTGGAATGGGAACATTTGGTTTATTTTCTCTCCTTTTTACAATCACTGCTGTTTAAATTGAAAACAGTGAAGGGTAGCAGATCCAGGCAACAACCTGAAGATTGTAAACATAATAATTCATGTCTTACTGATGGGATATGGTCATATAATCAGTAAATTCATTTAGCCTACTCTGGTTTCACCATTAACTTTCTATTTTCTCATTTCATTGGCATCTCCCTGCCCAGTTTATGTCTTTCTTCAATACATACTGTGCTATAAAGCAGAAGCAAATATCTTGAAGGGTAAATAAAGAGGTAATGAGTCTACAAAAATGTTATTGAGGTACATTAACTCCTACTTGCTGTCCTTTAAACTTTTCCCTCATCCAAGATTCATTTTTACTGTTTGGGCAGGTTCTAGTATTAAATTGTACCCAACACTTTTGACTTTTAGTTTGAATCCATGTAATCTAACTCAGCGAAAAGCTTCCAAGAGACTAGGCAATCCACTGTGAAGTCTAAAGAAAACAAAATACAACTACATGAAACATTGGCAAGTTTCAGTTTGTTGGTTTGAAGCTAGCAATTTTGGAGGGGTAGAAATAATATTCTAGACAACCTTGTGGTTATTTGTATCTTCACCCTTTTCAGTGTTGTTTTGGTGACTTTGTAATCTGCAGTTGCTTCTGCTTCCGTGCCAATTTTCCGAGTTCCTTACTGCATCTTTCTAGATTAATCACATGGGTGATCCCAGCCAATCAGGGATCATATAGTAGAAGTGTTGTCATTATGTAGGCAGTGACCTGTGGCTATATGATGGTGTCCCTGAGAGCAAATTAAGTCAGCTGAGAGTGAGAACAAAGATGGCAATGCACGTGAATAGACAAATGCTTTCACAAAATCATTGCTAGAAGGAAGTTTCTTGACCATACCAAAAAAAATTGCGCAAAATTCTGAATGGTTCCATCACATCCCCAAAAGGAATATATTCAGGTTATAGGTTTATAAAAGAGGATAACCTTAAATGTTACATGGATGAGAGCAGAACATCCATGGCAGTTTTATTGGCCGGTTGTAGATTTTTAAGATGCTCTGCTTGCGCTTACAAAGAGAAAATGGAAGGTGAATGTTCACGGCCATTTAATGAATGCCGTTAAAATGAAGGAGGGTTTTGTTTATTTTTATTTTATTTAACACGTTTTTTATGCTGCCTTTCCACCCAATCAGGGTTCCCTAACACAGCAAAAAAGAAAACATTGAAACATTTGAACAATTACCGGTAAGAAACATTTAAAATGATAAAATAATTCAATAAAAACCACATTAACAACAGCAAAACCAGGGAGGAGGGCTAAACACCATTATTGGGGTATGCCAAATGAAACAAGTCTTCTCCTGCTGGTGGAAGACAACAAAAGAGAGAGACAGAAGAATCTAGTTTTGCAATCCAGTGCAAAAATTCTCAGGCAATCACAGGCCTTTGTAAATAACAGTGGCTCATGGTAACAGCAACATATCAGGAGCTCCAGGAAAGTTCCAGCCATGGCCACTGGACAGATGCATAGTTAGGGTGAAGCATGGGGCAGCAAGCCTGACTTATTGAAGTACTGCGTGCTGGGGATCTGAATCCAAGCTGACATCTTAGCCCTCATGTGCATAATTTATAACAATTAAAGAGATCTGGTGGGACACTCAAAAATAGAAGAGAGAGGGGAGAGCGAGAGTAAGGGTATAAACATTGCAGGTTCCTATGACTGTGAGTCCTGTGAAAAGCAATATACTGTATATACCCGTGTATAAGCCGACCCGCGTATAAGCCGAGGTGCCTAATTTCTCCCCAAAAATGGGGAAAAATTAGGCACCCGCGTATAAGCCGAGGGTCGGCTTATAACCCCTCCCCCCCCGCAGACTTACCTTCTGGGCTCCTGGCGGTGGGAAGCGGCGGATCCGGAGGGGGTGGCCTTCCTGCAGCTGCAGGAGGCCCCCCCCAGGCCGCTCCTGGCGGCAGGAAGTGGTGCGGCCCGGCGGGGGCGGCGGAGCGCCCTCCCCGCGGCCGCAGAGGGCCTCTAGAGGCCTCTCCCGGCCGGGAGAAGGCGGCGGGGGTAGCGGAGCGCCCTCCCCGCGGCCGCAGAGGGCCTCTAGAGGCCTCTCCCGGCCGGGAGAAGGCAGCGGGGGCGGCCGAGCGCCCTCCCCACGGCCGCAGAGGGCCTCTAGAGGCCTCTCCCGGCCGGGAGAAGGCGGCGGGGGTAGCGGAGCGCCCTCCCCGCGGCCGCAGAGGGCCTCTAGAGGCCTCTCCCGGCCGGGAGAAGGCGGCGGGGGTAGCGGAGCGCCCTCCCCGCGGCCGCAGAGGGCCTCTAGAGGCCTCTCCCGGCCGGGAGAAGGCAGCGGGGGCGGCCGAGCGCCCTCCCCACGGCCGCAGAGGGCCTCTAGAGGCCTCTCCCGGCCGGGAGAAGGCGGCGGGGGCGGCCGAGCGCCCTCCCCGCGGCCGCAGGGAGGCTCTGGAAGCCTCTCCCGGCCAGGAGAAGGCGGCGGGGGCGGCCGAGCGCCCTCCCCGCGGCCGCAGAGGGCCTCTAGAGGCCTCTCCCGGCCGGGAGAAGGCGGCGGGGGTAGCGGAGCGCCCTCCCCGCGGCCGCAGAGGGCCTCTAGAGGCCTCTCCCGGCCGGGAGAAGGCAGCGGGGGCGGCCGAGCGCCCTCCCCACGGCCGCAGAGGGCCTCTAGAGGCCTCTCCCGGCCGGGAGAAGGCGGCGGGGGCGGCCGAGCGCCCTCCCCGCGGCCGCAGGGAGGCTCTGGAAGCCTCTCCCGGCCAGGAGAAGGCGGCGGGGGCGGCCGAGCGCCCTCCCCGCGGCCGCAGAGGGCCTCTAGAGGCCTCTCCCGGCCGGGAGAAGGCGGCGGGGGCGGCCGAGCGCCCTCCCCGCGGCCGCAGGGAGGCTCTGGAAGCCTCTCCCGGCCAGGAGAAGGCGGCGGGGGCGGCCGAGCGCCCTCCCCGTGGCCGCAGAAGGCCTCTGGAAGCCTCTCCCGGCAGAGAAAAGATGGCGGCGGTAAGTTCCCCCTCCCTCCTCCCTCCCCCCTCCCCCCTCTACCATATTGACCCGCGTATAAGCCGAGGCCGGCTTTTTCAGCCCTTTTTTTGGGCTGAAAAACTCGGCTTATACGCGAGTATATACGGTAAACCCTTCACAAAAACCAGACTGTTACTAGCCTGGGCTATTCACTACCATTAGCCTTCCAAATGGTAATGTCTGTAAGGAAATCAGGAAGTTGCCCTTGCTATCCCCATACCATTTGCTAGTCTAATGACAGCAACACGTGGGTGCTGTGATAGAGGAATTGTTCATCACAATTTCTTTCCAGCTGCTCTACAAATTTGGTAAGAATCTGCCATGCCTTTAGACATGGTCTTGCCTGACTCATCTGTTTCCTGGCCTTCCTCTCAGGGTGACATACAGAATGTTCATATCCTTCAGTTAATCCTCACAGTACCTCTCTAAGGAAAATCATGCTGAGCAAGAGAATGACTGGCCCAAGGTCACCCAGTAAACATCATGGGTGAGTCAAGATGTGAACCCACATCTCCCCAGTTCTAGTCCAACATGCTTACCATTTTACCACACTGTTTCTTACCAGCTCACCCAGCTGAAATCTCCCAGAGTCCCATGCATAATAAATTAGCAAATAGCCAACCGTTCATCTTTGGTCTTCTGTGCAGTCCCACATTGGGACTGCGTTTGCACAGGCAGGTCTGTGGAGGACCTGTGGAGGGCTGGTGCAGGGGGGCGTTCCAGGAGCAGGCCGGGGGGGGGGAGGAGCAGCCGGTTAGGCGGCTTCCTATCCTGGTTTGCTGCTGTACGCCTGCGCCGGGAACGGCGGTGCTGCGCCTGCTTTTTAGCAGGCACAGCCTCACTGTTTTCAATGGGGCTTTTAGCCCCGTTGAAAACAAAAAAAGCAGCATAACGGCTTTTTTCGTTTCCCCGGCTTTATTCAGACTCACCTGGCATCCTCCCAGTGCTTGAAGGAGTATTGGACATTACTAATGCTATATGGGAAAAACCCTCCAATATTCCAGCTACGTCAAAAAATAAAATAAAAATGGAGAACCTGTATCAGGTTCAACAGGAAGGCTACCCATATTTATTCACTCATCTCCCACCCTCCTCACTAATTGCAGAGGAGATGCAGGCAAGGCAGCACCCTGGCACCCATTCTACCCCTAGAACTGCACAAAAGGGGCAAACCCAACCCAAAAACTGAATCGGAAACCTAGGAGCTTAAAGGTAACACTATAAAAAGGAATTACATTAAATATCTTTAATCCAGCAGTACACTTAAAAACACATTAAAAACAAAACAGGCTTCTAGGCCATACAAATCATAAAATGTGCAATACACTATAAACCTATCACAGTTCTTTAAAGTACCACAGATTAATCCAGTGAAACAATATACATGGACAAGATGTGTTTTGGTCAAGAAGGCCTTCCTCAGTGGTCATAATCTACTAGTACATATGAAGGATAAAATGGTGTTGTAAGCCATGTGAGGTCATATGGCTGCCTGAAAAATTAATAATAGATCAAAATGGAGCCAATTAATAAAATAATATTTGAAATAAAGATGATAAATAGTAGAATTAATAAAAACTGAAACTGAACGGACACCCCCAAATGCATACTAAAGTGAAAATAACTTTCAGAATTTTACATCTGGCTCATTTTCTTAACACAAACACAAATGGTCTCTTGGGGAAGAATATATCCACCCCATTTTTGCCCTATGGGGTATTTTGGCTGTGGATCTGTTTGCTGCTGGATACAATACAAAGGCTTGAATTTTCTGCTCCAGGGCTGAGAGCGATCATCTCTCCATCAGGGATGCTTTTTTATTCCAGTGGATGGGTGTCCTCTTTTATGCCCCCCCCCATCCTGCCGATCAAAAAGGTTCTCTCCAAGATCCAAATAGAGGGCACCTGTATCCTAATCATACCTTTTTGGCCAAGACAAATTTAGTTTCATGTTCTGCTTACAATGTCCAAAGGAGTGTTCATACAGCTACCCCTTAGGTCAGATTTACTATGCATGGCCCCCATGATTCATCATGAAGTTCACAGGTTGCGGTTGACAGTGTGGTTACTGAACCAACCCAGTTAGGCTTCTCTGAGCAGCTGGCTAACATTATACTGAATGCTTGCAGACCATCCACTAGATGATCTTACTCAAGAAAATGGTTATATTTATCCACATGAGCACTATCTAAGGGAGTCCCTGCAGTTACCTATTCCCTTTCTCTTGTGTTCGAGTATCTGCTTGCCTTGAAGGATTCAGGCTTCGCTGTCTCATCCTTAAAAGTTCAGCTATATCTGCTTCCCACACACTGGTTGATGTCAAAATAGTGTTCTCTCATCAAGACTCTAGAAGATTTCCAAAGGGTTTATTTAATGTTTTTCCCCAGAGCCCGTATAGTACCCCAATGATTCCTATCATTCCTCTGTGATTCTCTCACAGCTTATGGCTGCAATCCTAAAAGCACTTTCCTAGAAACAGGCACAACTGAATACTTCTGAGGAGACCTGCTTAGGATTGCTCCCTCAGTTGCCACCCTTTGAGCCTCTAGCCCCATGCCGTCTAAACCTCCTATCTATTAAGGTGGTATTCTTGGTAGCAATCATGTCTGCTAGGAGGATGGGAAAGCTGGCAGCCTTACAAGTAGACCCCCCCTTTTATCAAATCCATGCCGAAAAGGTGGTTTTACAACCCAGATTACAGTTTCTCCCAAAGGTAGTGTCCCATTTTCATTTGGTGCAGGACATTGTGCTGCCAGTCTTTTTTCCATCATCCACTTTGGAGGAAGGAAAGATGCTTCACTCATTAAATGTCAAAAGAGCTTTATTGTTTTACTTTAAAAGGACAAAGCTGTTCATCACAGTTGTTTGAGAGCCAGCGTGGTGTAGTACTTAAGAGCAGCAGACTCTAATCTGGAGAACTGGGTTTGATTCCCTGCTTCTTCACATGAGCAGCAGAATCTAATCTGGAGAACCAGATTAGATTCTCCAGTCCTCCACATGCAGCCTGTTGGGTAGCCTTGGGCAAGTCACAGTTCTCTCAGAACTCTCTCATTAGGGTTGCTAGCTCCAGGTTAGGAAACATCTGGAGATTTTGTGGTGGCTCCTGAGGAGGGGAGGGTTTGGGGAGGGGAGGGGCTTTAATGCCATAGAGTCCAATTGTTAAAGCGGCCATTTTCTCCAGGTGAAGTGATCTCTATCAGCTGGAGTTCAGTTGTAATACCAGGAGAATGCCAGCTAGTACATTTATGGGCATTGTTTCTACAGGACAGACCTGTAGAGACTTGTGACTCCATGCAGAGCCATGCAGAGAATGGGGACGAACAAAGGACACACAGAGAGAGGAAGGGTCAGAAGGCAGCTGCCAGGTTAGACAAAGAGAGAGAGATCCTATTCAAGGAGATAACACTTATACCCACTTAGAGTGATGTAGCGCACAATGCGGGGTGTGTGTGTGGAGTCATGGGCCACCTAGGGCACCAAAAACACTTGGGCTGGCCATAGCTGCTGAGAATAAGCATAACCCCATGTAGTCCATCTTCAGAGGGTAGCTGTGTTGGTTTGCAATAGATTCAGGGTATATGCTTTCAAGAGTCAAAGCTCCCTTCATCAGACACAAGTAGGAACAGAGATCTCTGAGTCTTTTTTTTAATCTCAGTCAGAGATTGGGGTGGTGTATTAAATAATGCTTGTAAAGGATGCAAAGGTACCATACATATTCTAACCAGCTTGATTAGAACAGAGGGGAAATCCATCTTCAGTCTCCCATGCCACTCAAGAGGATGAGGGAGGGAACGCACAAGCCTGACAATTAGCCAGTTTCATGCCTATCGCAACTATAACGGAGTTAGTTTTGTGATGTCTGAGTGCAATTACTGAAACAGGCGCATACCTAATAGTACCAGAAGCCAGAGAGAAAGTAAGAATTGTGTTATGTTCTAGATCTTCTGATAAGCTGTCACTCCATTTTGAACATTTCAGTGACCAGTTGCTGGACTCCTCAGGCATGGGATGCATGCATCTGGGGTGAGAAAAATAGCTGTACGTACATGTACATTAAAATATGCCTACCAGAAGTTGCCTTCTGGTTCATTTTATGGTTATGTTTCCATGGTGTCCCTTGGTATAGAACAAATGATCACACTCCAGAGTTAGATAGGATGTAATTACTTCTGTTTGCTTTGGGCCAAGATGTTAACCTGTAATGAAATGGTGTGGATTTGTGGGTATTTCATTGGGTGTGTATGCAAAATGAAATGTTGTGTATCATTTTTAATGGCAAGAATATTTTAACCATTCAACATGTAAACAACCATCTGGGCTGATCCGATCAATGCTGCTCTCCAGGCTGCATTTGATATGGTGCTATATATAGAGTTCCTGGAGTTTTATTTAATAGGATGGTACATTTGATCCTAATGCACCATCTCAAAAGTAATGAAGCAGAAAAGATCTTTATCTTGTGTGAAAGTTGCAGTTATTGGCAACCATTCAGAAAAAATAAAAGTAATTGCACAATCTTTGGGAGATATTGTATTGCTAACTGATTTCAGTGCAAGGCTTGGGTGGTTTTCATTTGGAGTTAATCAGGCAATGGCCCATAGATGTTGCAAATACATCATTTTCAGCTGCTCTCCAAGATATTGACAAATACAATTGTTGAAGGTGCTACTCTGGCTTCTCAAGCATGTGATTTCCCTCCTAGTTTCATCAAGATCCTTTCTGGGTGAAAAATAAAAGGAAAAATACTATATCATTTTGCTAAAAGCACCCATCCAGTATTTAATATGCAAGACAGCCACTCATTCTGAAGCATATTTTGTGCAACTGACGTGCATACATTTTGTGCTTTTCCCAGAGATCTAAGGCAGCTTTCAAATGAAGATTATTATTCCAGTTCAGCAAAGGAGGTAACACTCACAGAGGTAGTGCCATTTCTGCTCATATCTCTGTGTTATAATGATATAGCAATCTAGCAACTGCAGATTTTTTTAAGAAACAACCACCACCCGACAGACCCCCTCTGACCGTGCCAATGTGCGCAGGACCACGAAAGATCTGGATTCATCCATATGGCAACTACTTTGGCTGTGCTACACTTTCCCCAAAAAGATCATGCTAAAGCAAGTTTGGGGGGGGGGGGCAGAAAACCCAGGGGAAAGCCAGAAGATGCTGAGATGCATTACAAAGCAGTGTGGAAGCAAGGGGGAAAGCCTGCTTCCCAGTAACTCATAATCTGGACCCCATAGCCAGTGTGCAAATGACCTCAGTATAAGGAATCTCCATAGCTCTTTCATTGCTGCCTCAAAGTTGCTACGTAAGTATAGCAAAGCTATCTTCAACTATGGCGCTCTCTGGCTGGTCCTGGAAATTGCACAAGGAAGAAAGGAAGTAGCCCATTATTTTTATATTTCATGGGCTACTTCTTTACTTGTTCTTTGTGCAAGAAAATTTCCTTGTGCATGTTTATGTCTTGTATCCTAATAAGTCAAAATGTTGCACCAAAGTTTATTATAAAGTGCAGATCTTGAGGTCATTGATGGGGTAATGTACATCCTACACGCCATCTCAGTTTAAATGTGGGTTATTGTGCTCATAGACGCATCTGCTACCATCTCAAGTTCCATGTACAGTGATGGATCCAACAGCTAAACCTTTTTCCCTTTGTTGGGACTGGGTTCCCCCAATTGACTCATCATGTCAGTCAGATGTCAGCTACTGGGAACTAATTTCCCAAGCAATGCAAGAGCCTGATTCAGATTGGGACCATAGTGCAGGGAAAGAAGGGGCTTCAGCCTTCCCCTCTTTGCTGTTGTTCTGACCTCAGACAGCCCTGGGGGTTGTTACATGCCCAATTGGGGGGCTGCATTTATACTGATGGGCTGCCCATGCCACTCCCAAGGGCCATTTTGGGTTGGGAAAATGGGAGGTGGGCTGCAGTGCCTACCCCTGCACACTACAGTTCTGATCCAAATTGATCCCAGGCAGTGCTTTGGAAATTAGTTCTCAGCAGCTGACTCCTGACTGTTGGGATGAGAGTGCCTGGGAACCCAAACCCAGGCACAAAAAATGCCCCTGGTTTAGTCCAAATCAAGAGTATCTGCAAACCTAAGTACAAGAAGAAGCTAAACCCATCAAGTTTCATTTGCACTGTGCTTTGTCAGCTTGCTCATCATGATTGCAGAGAAAAGCCTGAAAATAGTATTTGATTAATGCTCTAGAAAACAAAGCTAATCTCATGATTTGTGAGAGTTTTTCTTCAATAAAAAATTGAAAAGAAAAGAGTTCAGATTAGCAGTCATGAGAATGCAAGAGAGAATCCTGGCCTTTTGACCTGGACCCATTTCTAATATGGTACTCATTGCAACATTTATAACCACTGAGAATGAAAATTACCCTTTGAGGTGACACAAGAAGTTGCACTAAATCATGCAAAAACAAAACGTTTATTTGCAAAATCACGCAGAAGTCTCAATGCATTTGACCTTAACCAAGGCATAGGTTTAGGAATCTCTCTTTAAACATTCCCAGAGAACATTCACTATTGGATATGTGACACCTGCCCTAAACATTAATTTGTTACTCAGGGAAGGAGGCAACTTGCAGAGCATTTCCTGAAATACAGGAGACAGCCAAGCCTTGGCAGTAGAAGCTGTTGTGTCATTAACAACAAGCCTAGCCAATAGGCAGGCTTCAAAGAAGGACAGTATAGGATAGGGTTGCCAGCTTCGGGCTGGGAAATACCTGGAGATTTTTGGGGTGGAGCCTGAGGAGGACAGGGTTTGGGGAGGGGAGGGACTTCAATGCCATAGACTCCAATTGTCAAAGCAGCCATTTTCTCCAGGTGAACTGATCACTATTGGCTGGAAATCAGTTGTAATACCAGGAGATCACCAGCTAGTACCTGGAGGTTGGCAACCCTAGTATAGGACCTCATGGTGCAGTGGCAGAGTAGATGCTTTATATTTACACAGTTTCAAGTTCATATCTCTGGTTAACTCAGATTGAAAGGCTGTCCCCAAGGAAAGTGGCTACTGGCAGACAATAGTGGGTTAGGTGGACCAATGGGTAGACACGGCCTCTGGCCGTTTTACTTGCTTAAAAAACAACAGTTAGAAGACTGTCTGAAGTTCTTCTTTAGTCCAGGCAAAATTACCAGTTTGCATTATATCACCTCTTCCAACTCACTACTGAAAATTCATGACCGCAAATGCAAATGAGAGCAGATATCACATTTCTTTTATGTTCTGAATCTTGTTCTCCAAGCCTTAGTTTCTCTGGTTCCTCCACTGCACACACTTGCTGACCTTTTGCACAACAGGGGATTTCACAGAGAAGTCAGCAAATCAGTCTAGTAAGAGGCCATGTTAACATTTTTTTAAAAGCTGCTGCACTATCACTGAGCTTAAAAATATATCCAAATAAAGAGATGGCTTGCTCCCAGCTGATAAATGAGTGAGGAAGCAATATGCTGCCAGTTTCTTGTAACCTGTGAAAGCCTCATGCTTCTGTGTGTATGATTTGACTCTGCAGGAGCCACAGGAGTTGATTACTCTAGCTGTCCATTTGGAGAGTCAATGGTATTCTCACCATTTGGAGTTGGTGACAGTCAATTGGTGTCCGTAGGAGCAGATCGGCACTGGTTAGGTGAGCCCATCTCTAACATTCATGGCCTAGATACACTTCAAGTGAAGCAACATTAGCGGGAAACAGTGAGGCAACTGTTAACTGTGACATTTCTAAACCTGTCCATCAGCAGTCTGGACTCTACATGAGAACAGTTGTGTGGCATCTGCAGTTGTAGATGAAATAACTGGGGTCCAACGGCTGTGGCCCAGTTCTGTACCTTTAAGCCAATAATGCTCCTGTAAAGGAAAAAAGCATGTGGGCTAAGAATGCCAAAGCACAGGAAGGGCCTTGTCTTAGTGGTGAAACATCTGCTTTTCCTACAGAAGGTCCCAAGTTCAATCCCCAGCATCTTCAGTTAAATGAATGAGGTAGTAAAGAACTTTGACCAAGACCTTGAGACAAAATTATTCATAAGGTTGCCAATCTCCAGGTACTAGCTGGTGATCTCCTGCTATTACAACTGATCTCCAGATGATAAGAGATCAATCCACCTGGAGAAAATGGCCACTTTGGCAACTGGACTTTATGGCAGTGAAGTCCCTCCCCAAACCCCACCCTCCTCAGGCTCCACCCCAAAAGCCTCCCGCCAATGGCGAAGAGGGACCTGGCAACCCTAATTATTCAGAATGGTGAAAACCACGGATGAGTGTGAAGAACTCCAGAAAGATCTCCACAAATTGGGTGAGTGGACAACAATGTGGCAATGAAGCTGGTAAGTGTAAGGTGATGCACACTGGGACAAAAAAAATCCCAGCTTCAAGTACAGGCTAATGGGGTCTGAACTTGCTGAGACAGAGAGGGGAAAAGATCTTGGGTTGTAGTAGATAGCTCATTGAAAATGTCAACCCAGTGTGCTGCAGCTGTGAAAAAGGCAAACTCACCGTTAAGGATTATTAGGAAAGGAATTGAAAATAAAGTGGCCAATATTATAATTCCCCTGTATAAATCTGTGGTGTGGTTTCATTTTGAATAATATGTTCAGTTCTGGTCACCATATCTCAAAAAGGACATTCCAGAGCTTGAAAAGGTATAGAAAAGGGAAACCAAGATGATTATGTGGTTGGAGTGCCTTCCCAATGATGAAACGTTAAAGAGTTTAGGACCTTTCAGTTTAGAAAAGAGATTACTAAGGGGGGACATGATAGAGGTTTATAAAACAATTCAGGGGGTGGAGAGAGTTGACAAACATAACATTTTCTCTCTCTCCCAAAATACTAGAGAGTAGGGCTGTCAAAAAAAAAAAAATTCGGTACAGTTCGGATTCGGCCGAATTTGGCCCTTGTGGGTTCGGTACGTGCCGAAGTCCGAACTCCCCCACTTCGGATCCGTTCAATTCGGCGGGAATTCAAAGTTCGGGAAAAAAATTCGGCCGAATAAAGCCATTAAAAACACAACCGCGCCTTTCCGCGGCTCTGGGGGGGGCATTTTTGGGCTTAGAGGTCCCAAACTTTCAGCAGAGCTTCAAAGGACGTATATTGAAAGACTCCCCGAGTTTTGTAAAGATTGGGTCAGGGGGGGCTGAGATATGGGCCCTGAAAGGGGTCCCCCCACCCTTAATGTGGATCTCTCCGCAGAGCTTGCCGCCCACGCACAAAGCTCCCGCCCGACAAACAGCTGATGAGAGCAAGGGCGGGGCAGGTGCTAAGAACTTTGCAAAGCAACACAACTGCACAGCAACCCCTTTGCAAACATGCAAAGGGCGGGGCAGGTGTGAAGAATTTTGCAAAACAATACAACTGCAAAGCAACACAAGCACGCAATGCAAAACCTTTGCAACAGTGCATAGCAAAACCTGACACCTGGGAGTTTGCATACCATGGAAAGGGACAGAGGCAGCTAGCTATGCATAATGAGCAGGAGGGGGTGGAATGTCTCCTTTTGCATTGGACTTGGGACCAGGCAGATGCATTCTTTAAGTCACCATTTGAAAACCAGTTTTGAGCAAGCATCAATAACCTAACTGATCTTATGAATGAGGAAAAACCTGAAGAATAAAAATGAAGCCCCCCCTCAAACCAGGGAGAGAAAGACTGGAGGGGGAACACACACCCCAGGCAGAACCGGCAAAAGCCCCCTTTGGCTTCCCCCCCCCCACCCACAGAAACTGCTCCCTCCCCACACACACACACACAGACTCTGCTTCCCCCCCCACACACACACAGAAAAGAAAAAATATAGATTAAAGCCCCCAAAGGGGTCTTACTGTGGCTGTCTTCTGTTCCAGCAGGAGGGGCTGGGAGGCTGGGTAATCCAATATGATTCCATTTGTATCCAATATAAGATCCATATGTATGCATCTCTCGAGGGTGATCCATTCATCCCAATAGGGGAAAGGGGAAAGCCCATATCTCGGGGGGCCCTGACCCAATGTTTACAAAACTTGGGTGGTCTCTTAAAAAGCCTTGACTGAAGCTCCGCCGAAAGTCTGGGATCGGCACACCCAAAAATGCGCCCCCTGCAGCCATGGAAAGAGAAAAGGGGGGGAGCCAATATTTCAGCCCCCACTGAACCCATCTTTACAAAACTTGGGTGGTCTCTTAAGAGGTATTCTCTGAAGCTATGACAAAAGTTTGGGGGCTGAACCCCCAAAAAAGCGCCCCCTGCAGCCACGAAAATGGAAAAGGCAGAGAGGAAAAAGGGGTGGAGCCCATATCTCGGGGGCCCCTGACCCAATGTTTACAAAACTTGGGGGGTATCTTAAGAAGCCTAGTCTGATGCTCCGCTGAAAGTTTGGGGTCGGCACACCCAAAAATGCGCCCTCTGCAGCCATGGAAAGAAAAAAGGGGGGGAGCCCATATCTTGGGACCCCCTGACCCAATGTTTACAAAACTTGGGTGGTCTCTTAAAAAAACCTGTCTGAATATCCCCTGAAAGTTTGGGGTCGGTACCCCAAAAAATGTGCCCCCTGCAGCCACGGAAAGGAGCGAATGTGCACAAGCACCCCCTCACACACACATGAGGATTTCCCTCTCTCTCTCTCTTTCCCCGGCCGGCCGCACATCAGCTGATTCCTCCAGCACTCAATCCTGACTGATTGGCCAGAAGAAGACCCAGCTTGGCCACCGATTGGCCGGGGGAGGAGAATGCTGCTTACTAGGGCTGTCAAAAAAAAAAAATTCGGTACAGTTCGGATTCGGCCGAATTTGGCCCTTGTGGGTTCGGTACGTGCCGAAGTCCGAACTCCCCCACTTCGGATCCGTTCAATTCGGCGGGAATTCAAAGTTCGGGAAAAAAATTCGGCCGAATAAAGCCATTAAAAACACAACCGCGCCTTTCTGCGGCTCTGGGGGGGGCATTTTTGGGCTTAGAGGTCCCAAACTTTCAGCAGAGCTTCAAAGGACGTATATTGAAAGACTCCCCGAGTTTTGTAAAGATTGGGTCAGGGGGGGCTGAGATATGGGCCCTGAAAGGGGTCCCCCCCACCCTTAATGTGGATCTCTCCGCAGAGCTTGCCGCCCACGCACAAAGCTCCCGCCCGACAAACAGCTGATGAGAGCAAGGGCGGGGCAGGTGCTAAGAACTTTGCAAAGCAACACAACTGCAGAGCAACCCCTTTGCAAATATGCAAAGGGCGGGGCAGGTGTGAAGAATTTTGCAAAACAATACAACTGCAAAGCAACACAAGCACGCAATGCAAAACCTTTGCAACAGTGCATAGCAACACCTGACACCTGGGAGTTTGCATACCATGGAAAGGGACAGAGGCAGCTAGCTATGCATAATGAGCAGGAGGGGGTGGAATGTCTCCTTTTGCATTGGACTTGGGACCAGGCAGATGCATTCTTTAAGTCACCATTTGAAAACCAGTTTTGAGCAAGCATCAATAACCTAACTGATCTTATGAATGAGGAAAAACCTGAAGAATAAAAATGAAGCCCCCCCTCAAACCAGGGAGAGAGAGACTGGAGGGGGAACACACACCCCAGGCAGAACCGGCAAAAGCCCCCTTTGGCTTCCCCCCCCACCCACAGAAACTGCTCCCTCCCCACACACACACACAGACTCTGCTTTCCCCCCACACACACACACAGAAAAGAAAAAATATAGATTAAAGCCCCCAAAGGGGTCTTACTGTGGCTGTCTTCTGTTCCAGCAGGAGGGGCTGGGAGGCTGGGTAATCCAATATGATTCCATTTGTATCCAATATAAGATCCATATGTATGCATCTCTCGAGGGTGATCCATTCATCCCAATAGGGGAAAGGGGAAAGCCCATATCTCGGGGGGCCCTGACCCAATGTTTACAAAACTTGGGTGGTCTCTTAAAAAGCCTTGACTGAAGCTCCGCCGAAAGTCTGGGATCGGCACACCCAAAAATGCGCCCCCTGCAGCCATGGAAAGAGAAAAGGGGGGGGAGCCAATATTTCAGCCCCCACTGAACCCATCTTTACAAAACTTGGGTGGTCTCTTAAGAGGGATTCTCTGAAGCTATGACAAAAGTTTGGGGGCTGAACCCCCAAAAAAGCGCCCCCTGCAGCCACGAAAATGGAAAAGGGGGGAGAGGAAAAAGGGGTGGAGCCCATATCTCGGGGGGCCCTGACCCAATGTTTACAAAACTTGGGGGGTATCTTAAGAAGCCTAGTCTGATGCTCCGCTGAAAGTTTGGGGTCGGCACACCCAAAAATGCGCCCTCTGCAGCCATGGAAAGAAAAAAGGGGGGAGCCCATATCTCGGGACCCCCTGACCCAATGTTTACAAAACTTGGGTGGTCTCTTAAAAAAACCTGTCTGAATATCCCCTGAAAGTTTGGGGTCGGTACCCCCAAAAATGCGCCCCCTGCAGCCACGGAAAGGAGCGAATGTGCACAAGCACCCCCTCACACACACATGAGGATTTCCCTCTCTCTCTCTCTTTCCCCGGCCGGCCGCACATCAGCTGATTCCTCCAGCACTCAATCCTGACTGATTGGCCAGAAGAAGACCCAGCTTGGCCACCGATTGGCCGGGGGAGGAGAATGCTGCTTACTGACGGTTATGCTGCTTACTGACGGCCGAATTGGCCGAATTTATTCGCCGAACTCCCGAACTCGCTGAATTCGGCCCCCCCGGTTGCCCGCCAGTTTTGAGTTCGGATCCGTCCGAACTAAAAACCGCCGAATCAAGGGAAATTCGGCTGATTTTCAGTTCGGGCCGAACCGAATTGACAGCCCTACTGCTTACTGACGGTTATGCTGCTTACTGACGGCCGAATTGGCCGAATTTATTCGCCGAACTCCCGAACTCGCTGAATTCGGCCCCCCCGGTTGCCCGCCAGTTTTGAGTTCGGATCCGTCCGAACTAAAAACCGCCGAATCAAGGGAAATTCGGCTGATTTTCAGTTCGGGCCGAACCGAATTGACAGCCCTATTTAGGACCTTTCAGTTTAGAAAAGAGATTACTAAGGGGGGACATGATAGAGGTTTATAAAACAATTCAGGGGGTGGAGAGAGTTGACAAACATAACATTTTCTCTCTCTCCCAAAATACTAGAGAGCATCCAATGAAGCTGATGGGCAGTAGATTCAGAACGGATAACAGGAAATGCTTCTTTAAACGATGAATGATTAAAATGTGGAATTTGCTGCCAGAGGGTGTAGGGATGGCCACAGGCATAGACAGCTTTAAAAGTGGATTAGACAGATTTATGGAGGATAGGTCTATCAATGGCTACTAGCCATGGTGACCAAAGGGAACCCCCATGTTCAGAGGCAATCAACCCCTGAATCCTAGTGCCAGCAGACAATATCAGGGGAAAACCTCAGCCTCTATGCCCTGTTGTTGGACCTCCAGAGGAACTGGTTGGCCACTGTGTGAGACAGGATGCTGGACTAGATGGACCACTGGACTGACCCAGCAGGGCTCTTCTTATGTTTTTATGCTGCCAGTCAGATGCTGACCTCTTTTATCCATTTGCCTCCTCCACTTATTTCCAAATCTTTGATTTTGTTCTGGTGGGTCTGTGTCCCCACCTTAAGCCATTGTCTCCCACCCTTTCCTTGTGTCCCTTGGCTGCCCTGCACCAAAGCTCACACAAACCCTCCCTACTCTTAGACCTTCTTTCTGGGACAACCAGCTTTCCCAAAATCCATATCACCTTCCTCATCCATGCGGGCTGTGACTGATTCAGTGGACTTTTCTTATAGCCCTTTGGAAGCAAAACTTGGGGTAGGAGCAGGAGTTCTTAAAACCATCCATCAAACTCCTCCACATACATTTTTGTCTCCCAGTTTTGAAGCCAAATGTAACAAAGCAACTACATTTAAAAAAATCCCATTATCCCAGCTTGTCTATCAACTCGGTACAACCACTCTCTGGAGCAAACTGATCTGAACAACAAAAGCTTGAAATCAGTAAAAGCTCCCCTAAGGCAATAGCTTTTTAGGTGTGTGGCTTTTTTTTTTAAAGCTCAGCAAAGTTCAGTCTCTGAAAGTGTGCCTGTGAGTTATAGCAAAGGAATCCTTTTCATTCCCCCCCTTGTTCCATCCCCTTCCTCTCCTTCTTCCCACCAAGATGTCCTTCTGTCTGTCACAAAGAGCTGACTTTCACTTAAGAATGACAGACAGACAGGTGTGGTGGGGAAAGGCAGGCAGAGTAAAGAAGCAGGGTCCTTAGTTAGTAACAATTGTTCCATCACTGTCGGCATTGTGGTTTTACAAAGCATAATTCATAGAAATAAAAACCTCTTGGAGATGCTCACACTACATAAAAGCATATAAATAAAATATAAATGATGAAAACAAGACATGTTAATTACATACAGTGGAACAGGCTCATCTGAAGAGGCTTGGCTGTCAGGTCTAATCTGAGGCTTGCTAGTGATTTACTGTTTTTTTCTAGTTTATGGAAACCAGCTGTAAAAACCTGATACTAGACACAAGGAAAAGGCTAATGTGGTTGAAGGAACTGTTAAAGGAGTCATCAAAAGGATCTGGAGGGGCTATCTTTAAAGGGTATAAACATGAACATGTCTCTTCTGCCTATCCCTAAGCTCTTTATTGTTCTCAATTTAGTATAGGACTCTCCTATACACTAATCCTATTCAGGGTATAAGCCTCCTTCCAAAATGCTTGCCGGCAGGGAGCAGGAGGACCATTTGCCCTGGGCATCAAGTTCAAAGGGGCCACAAATATAGACACCTGTTAATGGTTTGCCATTTGATAAGTTTCCCAGTTTGCTATTATGCGCATCCCTCTTGGGCCCAAGTGTGACACATTCATTTCTTATTTTCATTCAGGCTGGGGGGGGGTCCAAAAGCTGGAAGTGGGCCAGGCCTCTCCGAGAGGGCCTGCCTGCAGGAGCAGTCTTAGTGATTCTGGGGTCCTGGGCAAAAGTCCAGGATGGAATCCTAGAATCATTACCACCCTCCGCCAAGCCTGGGCCACCCCAGGCTCAAACAAGGAGTGACCTTCTCCCTGTGTAAGGCGGGCAGGCTCAGGTAGTCGCTTTAGAGTTAGCTGCTGTTTGATTCCCTGACACAGCAGGCCACTACCTGAGCCCTGAAGCAGGCAGATGGCTAAGGAGCTGGCCAGCTGTTGACTGAGACCTGGGGGGGGGGATGGCCGGGTGAGGTGGCTGCCTGGCCAGCTGCCTGCTGCTCATCTCCTCTCCCGGTCTAGCTGACTGTAATGGCAGCTGAGTAGGGTTGCCAGGTCCCTCTTCGCCACCGGTGGGAGGTATTTGGGGCGGAGCCTGAGAAGGGTGGGGTTTGGGGAGGGGAGGGACTTCAATGCCATAGAGTCCAATTGCCAAAACGGCCATTTTCTCCAGGTGAACTGATCTCTATCGGCTGGAGATGAGTTGTAATAGCAGGAGATCTCCAGCCAGTATCTGGAGGTCAGCAACCCTACACCTGAGGTAGAGCTGTCAGAATGGGCAGGTCTGCAGTGTGAAGGCACAGAGAACAGAAGCGATTGGACAGTAGGAGGGTACAAGTGTGGGGGCGCCCCAGCTTGATTCAGCTGCCGTGGCTGCCCCATGGCTAAGACTACCTTAGGGTTGCCAACCTCCAGATGGTGGCTGGAGATCTCCTGCTATTACAACTGATCTCCAGGCGACAGAGATTAGTTCCCCTGGAGAAAATGGCTGCTTTGGCAATTGGACTCTATGGCATTATAGCCCACTGAATTCCTTTTCCTCCTCAAACCCCACCCTTCTTATGCTCCACCCCAAAACCTCCAGGTATTTCCCAACCTGGAACTGGCAACCCTAGACTACCCCCACCTGCCTGCTAGAATTGGGGTCCAGAACACTCCCATCACTGTAAAGCCAATTCCACTTTAGTCAAAACATACAGGTGAGGTTGTTGGGAGGATGGGCACAGGCTTCAGGAAGTATATCTAGGAAAATAGTCCAGTCAAATAAAGAAGGCAGTGAACTGGGCCGCAGGATAGCAGCGTCAGAAGCCTCTGCCTGGACTCTGCTGACAAGTAACTGCATTCTCAATCCCTGGTTTTATCAGTGATCCCACAACAAGCTAGAGACTATCAAAGCCTAAAGATGAAATAAATCTGTGGTTTATTGCCAAGGTCTTTCCTTTGGATTTGTTATCATTGGCAACACAAGGTATGATACAACAGCAGGGTGAAAAAGCTCCTTCAAGCACACACTTTGCTTGGCTATACTGACTGCTGCTGATGGGAAAATATTTCGTAACATAGCCCCTGGACCTCCAGTCAGCCTCTGCTGCTCCCCCTTCATTCATCTGAGTCTTCTCTTTGCCTCTTTTTATACTTTACCAGGCCACTGGAAATGGACATGGGCTCCCTTTGCAGGTACCATCTAAGAAAATATCTTGTTGCCCCCAAACTGTGCTTAATCCAAGCATTGTGTTTCTTCCTCTGCAACATTGCAAGAACATGCTCGATCACACTTTGCGCAATGGCAGACTTTGTCCCTTTGGCTCAATCCAGCAGGACCTCACCCACCCCCTTCCATCTGAACCTGGTGGCATGGGAGAGACCAAGCCTTTAACTCTAAAGATGTATGATTGCTGTTAATATTGCTCTTCTCTGAACTCTCTCAGCTCCCCCTACCTCACAGGGTGTCTGTTGTGAGGAGATTGTAAGCCAATTTGATTCTCCTTAATAGGTAGAGAAAGTTGGCCTATAAACACCAACTCTTCTTCTTGTTCTTCTTTCTTCTTGATATTTATATATTGCAAAGATATTGTATTTTAACTGATGTGAACTGCCCTGAGCCCAACCTTGGTTGGAGAAGGGCGTTTTTTTTAAAATTATTATTATTGTTGTTGTTATCATTATTATTGATGATGATGTTAATAATAATAATAATAATACTGAAATATTGAAATACTGAAATACTGAAAATATAATTTATTAGATGCGCTATGTAAAGGTTAAAAATATTTTAAAACATTACAATAACACAATGGCATTTCCTAGGGTTGGTATCTGTAACCACATACCAAACGCGTTTCAGCCTAATGGGCCTTCATCAGTGGTTCATTAAAACCCATTTTAAGCCTGCACACATTTACAGAAATAAATAAATTGTACATACATATACAATCAGTTCAAACCCAACCAGGCATGTGTATAGGTTGTAACATCTATTACCAATTACTCAAACATCTGGTCAGATTGGTTCTAGTTGTAATACTGGTTAGTATATGTCTCTCATATACTATGTGTGCAGGTATCAACCTAGTAGAGCAGTGTTAGCTTATAGGGACAATTCAGGCTTGGTTTGATGTAGAACCCACTTATTTGTCTTTCTGGCAGCCCACTGTATCCATAAAACTCTCCTCCAATGCCACATTTCAAAGGAATCTACTTGCTTCCTGTCAGCTTTCTCCATTGTCCAACTTTCACAACCATACATAGTAATGAGGAATACTATGGCATGAATTAACGAGATCTTGGTTGCCAATGACACAACCTTACACTTAAGAATCTTTCCTAGCTCCTTCATGGCTGCCCTTCCCAGTCTTAATCTCCTTCTGGTTTCTTGGTTGCAGCCTCCCTTTTGGTTGATGATGGAGCCAAGGAATAGGAAGTTTTGAACAATTTCAATTTCCTCATTGTTCACCTTAAAGTTGAGTAATTCCCCAGTAGTCATTAATTTTGTCTTCTTGATGTTCAGTTGTAGTCCTGCTTTGACACTTTTTGCTTTAACTTTCACCAGTAGTCATTTCAAGTCTTTGCCACGTTCTGCCAGTAATATGGTATCATCAGTATATCTCAAATTGCTAATGTTCCTCCCCCCAATTTTCAGTCCCTCTTCATCTAAATCTAATCTAGCTTTCCTTATGACATGTTCTGCATATAGATTGAAGAGATAGGGAGATAAAATATATCCTTGTCTAACACCTTTGCCAATTGGAAACCATTCTGTTTCTCCATATTCTGTCCTAACAGTAACCTCTTGGCCAGAGTACAGGTTGTGCATCAAAACGATCAGATGTAGTGGCACACCCATTTCCTTTAAAACCAGCCTTAGCTTTTCACAATCCACATAGTCAAAAGCTTTGCTATGATCTATGAAACACAAGCTGATTTTCTTCTGAAATATTCTTGTATGCTCCAGTAACCAGTAGACATTTGCAATATGATCTCAAGTGCCTCTTCCTAATATGCAGACGGCACTGAACTCTCTCTCGGACTTCTAGAAGATCCCAGGTAAGCTGTAGAAACCATAAACAGTTGCAGGGAGGCAGTTTTAGGATAGATGAGGGTGAACAAACTGAAACTTAAAACCAACTGTTTTGGTTGAAATAGTGAGAGATCTCCAGCCACCAAATGGAGGTTTGCAACTCTACTGTTTAGAGTTGCAAACCTCCATTTGGTGGCTGGAGATCTCTCACTATTTCAACTGATCTCCAGGTGACAGAGATCAGGTCCCCTGGATAAAATGGCCCCTTTGGCAATTGGACTCTATGGCATTGAAGTCCCCTCCCCAAACCCCACCCTCCTCAGGCTCCACTCCCAAAAGTTCCTGGTATTTCTCAATCCTTAGTTGGCAACCCTACTACTGGTGGAGGGAAGGTCTAACCTGGGAAGCGGGTTTGTCACTTGGGGTTCTGCTGTACCTGGGCCTCCTGTTGGATAAACAGCTAGCAACGCTGGTCGTGGGTATCTTTCACTGGCTTTTAGCTGGTGAGCCAGCTGTGGTCCTTCCTTGGCAGGGAAAATCTTGCCATAGTGTTGCATGCCCTGGTAACATCTAGATTACTGTAATGCACTCTACACTGAGGCTGCCCTTGAAAACTGTATGGAAACTACAGTTGGGTACAGACCAGAATGCTAACTGGAGTGGATAGCAGGGATCATATCACTCTAATCTTTCCCCATTGACATTGGCTCCCAGTTTGCTTCTGGGCCAAATTCTTCTGCTTTTCTCTTGCTTTGCCAACCTGAGGAAAAACTTGGGTGTCTGGCGGCGTAAGAGACAGCAGGAGGGAGGGGCCATGGCTTAGTGGAAGAGTCCCTGCTTTCCATGCAGAAGGTCCTAGGTTCAATCCCAGGCATGTCCAGTTTAAAAAGTATCAGATAATAGGTGGTATGAAAGACCTCAACCCAAGACTCTTGAGAGTTACTGTTAGTCTGAGTAATCAGTACCAGCCTTGAATCTGATTCAGATTGAAGTGGCATCATGTATGTGTCTCCTTTTGGGCAAAAAGCAATCCAAAGTGATTGTGAGAAGTTCTTTGTCTTTCCTTGAGAGTGTGCGTTTTCATGTGAAGGGAGTAAGTATTTTTTATTTATAAAAAGACTACAGCAAATGACTGAGTGTTTTCCGGGTGTGTTGTGCTGCCTTGTCTTTGAAAGCTTTGTGGTTTGAGGGAGGGAGTTGCCCTTTTAAAATTAATGGTTTGTGGTAATACAACATCTTAAGGTGGTTTGTTCTTAAAGCTTACAGTTGGATTTCAAAAATGTTTACTTAGATGTACATCCTGTTCAGATCAGTGGGCTGCGTTCTCAAGCAAGACTGCATAGGATCACAGCCTGATGGCCTTTTCTTCTTCAGGCATATTCCAGTAGCCTTGGATTGGCGCTATTGAGAATCATTCCAACAGAACAAACCCTATGTATTTATGAAGCCTATGTATTCACATAGGCCTCTCTCTACATGAGCTAGGCTGAATCAGATTCCAGTTTGAGTTAGGGCTCCAACTCCAGGTTCAGAAATTCTTGGAGACTTGGGGGTGCAGCCTGGGAAGGGAAGGGTTTGGGGAGGAGAAGGAGCCCAGGAGGTAGGATTGCCAGCTCCGGGTTGGGAAACACCTGGAAATTTGGGGGTGGAGCCTGAGGAGGGTGGGGTTTGGAGAGGGGAAGGACTTCAATGCCATAGAGTCCAATTGCCAAAGCTGCTATTTTCTCCATTTTCTCTGATCTCTATCGGCTGGAGATTACTTGTAATAGCAGGAGATTTCCCCACCACTACCTGGAGGTTGGCAACCCTATCAGCAGGGTATAATGCCATAGAGTCCACCCTCCAAAGCAGCCATTTTCTCCAGGGGAACTGGTCTCTAGTCTGAAGAAGAGTCGTAATTCTGGGAGATCTCCAGGCCCCATGTGGACGTTAGCAACCTTAGATCCAACACTGCCTCAGCCTGTATCCACAGATTGGGCCGCCCCTTCATATCTACTGATTAATTTTTTAACATGCAGTAAAGAATTCAATCCTGCTTTGCAACCACATTGCTGGCTACAGTAAGGTGGCCATTTATTGATTTTTCTTTTTTTTAAAAAACAGAACAAAGGGGGAGGGGAAATCAAAAAGATTATATATGGTCCATTTACATTCAAAAATGCAATTTATACATAAATTAAATAGAAACTCTCCACAATGTGCACTCTGTCTGCTTTCTCGTTGCTAACTGCTCTCCTTTCTGGTGGATTAGCATTTTTTATTCTCCCCCAACAAACTGGATAGCTTTAGCAGCCCTTCTTGCAACTGCAGATGGATGTGGGAACAATTGTAGCTGTTTAGGAGCTTAACCTCCACAGCCATGTCAGCTGATGTTAATGGACAGGAGCAGGACCCAAAGCATTTCAGAGGAGTGGTCTCAAACACTGAACTGAAAAAAAGAGGACATCTGGTCATGCAAGGCCACAGCAGTGTGATACCTTTTATTAGCGCTGATTAGAACGTCACAAAACAGTGAGAAAGATTGTAATTTCCCCAGAAGTCTTCATCAGGGCCTGCGAGCTCAATGCAAAAAAAGAAAGAAAGAAAAAAAAAAGGTGAGGGAAGAGAACAATGTTTCATGAGATGATGAAAAATCCCCTAGTTGGCAGTTTGTAGTCAAAAGGAGTATGGGAGGTGGCACAGACTTAATTGGATTAGGCGGTGCTAAGCAGAAAACAAGTTTCAAGTTATACCAAAGGCTACAGGGATAGGAAACAAAAAACATTGGCCCCTTGGAAGTAGAAGTCGCAACCATTAATTGGATCCTTCCCCAGCACTAATCAGAACATGAGTCCCTTGGAAGGCAGAGAGCAGAAGTAAAGGCAAATGTGATCTTTCGTATATTAACAGAGCTAGAGATTTAAGTTTGAGTACAAAGGTAATATTAGGTAACATTAGGTACAAAGTCAATAGGAGTTTAATTGCCCAGCATTGTGTAGAGATTGCAGGGCATGAAACCCCACAAGAGAATTCTTATCAACATATGGTAGAAATACCTAATTTTTTTTAACAAGGAGTTATTTCTAATAAGAGATATTGCAGTACCACTACATTAGCATTTTTCCTATGGGACAACACATCTACCTGCAATGTTTGTATACCATTTGCCCTAAGTTCTAGGTAAAGGTAAAGGTCCCCTGTGCAAGCACCGGGTTATTCCAGACCCATGGGGTGATGTCACATCCCAATGTTCCCTAGGCAGACTTTGTTTTACAGAGTGGTTTGCCAGTGCCTTCCCCAGTCGTCTTCCCTTTACCCCCAGCAAGCTGGGTACTCATTTTACTGACCCTGGAAGGATGGAAGGCTGAGTCAACCTTGAGCCGACTACCTGAAACCAACTTCCATCGGGATCAAACTCAGGTCATGAGCAGAGTTTGGACTGCAGTACTGCAGCTTACCACTCTGTGCCACAGGGCTCCTAAGTTCTAGATATCATCATGAAATCCATCAGCAGGGTAAGAATATCCCTCACCCACTGCTGCCCTACCAGCATTTTTCTCCTATAATTCAAGAACTCGGGGTCATGTGATAGAATTGATGAGCAGTAGATTCAGGGTAGACAAAATGAGACATTTCCTCACACAGTGCATAATAAATTTATAGATTTCTCTGCCGCAGGCTATGGTAATGGCCGCTACTTATGTGGCTTTAAAACGACAATGGACACATTCTTAGGGGTGAATAGGTAGGCCTGTCAACGGCTGTTACTCTTAAACGGAAACTCCATGTTCAGAAGCAGTTTGCCACTGAATACCATCTGCTCAGGGCAACGACAAAGGAGGACAAGTGTTGTTGTCTCACCTTTTTGGTGGGTTTCTCTGTGGTATGTAGGTGGCTACTGTTTAAATACAGTGTTAACTACATGAGCCTTTGCTTTGCCCCAGCAGGCATCTCCTTAAGTTTTATGCCCTTCAATCCTGAAGTTTTGCCAATGTTGAGTGGGGATGGAATGGTACTCCACATATGTTCTGAGACACTTTTATTATGGAATATATTTCAGATCCTTGCCACCATGATTATGAAAACAGATTTTGTGATTGGCATCCTTTGGCTTTTACATCTCAAGTACCAAATGTCTTGCACTGACCCTAGACAAGACACCTTTATTCTGACTTTATTAAGATTTTCCCTTGACACTTCTCTAGGCTTTAGATCTCATTGTAAAAGAGTCCTGATTACGTCTCCTTCCATTCTGCATATAGGAAAGCTATCCCATTGATCCATCCCTATATTAGAACTTGCCATTTTCCCCAGTGGCAAAAAATTGTATTAACGATTTATTTTATTATTTCATTTGTTTAAAAAATTGTGTCCCACCTTTATAACCAATTAGAGCCCTCAAGCTGGAGAACAGTTAAAAAGATATTGTCGAAGGCTTTCACGGTCAGAGTTCATTGGTTCTTGTAGGTTATCCGGGCTGTGTAACCGTGGTCTTGGAATTTTCTTTCCTGACGTTTCGCCAGCAACTGTGGCACGCATCTTCAGAGTAGTAGCACTGAAGGACAGTGTCTCTCAGTGTCAAGGGTGTAGGAAGAGTAATATATAGTCAGAAAGGGGTTGGGTTTGAGCTGAGTATTGTCCTGCAAAAGTATTGTCCTGTAAGTATCAAGATAATGTGCTAATGAGGGTATGGTATGTTAATATGGAACCATTGTATCCTGAAACCTCCAGACTGACAAAGACAACATTCAACAATAGCCATACAGATTAGTTTTGGATTACACACATTAACAGATCACTTCAGGATACAATGGTTCCATATTAACATACCATACCCTCATTAGCACATTATCTTGATACTTACAGGACAATACTTTTGCAGGACAATACTCAGCTCAAACCCAACCCCTTTCTGACTATATATTACTCTTCCTACACCCTTGACACTGAGAGACACTGTCCTTCAGTGCTACTACTCTGAAGATGCCTGCCACAGTTGCTGGCGAAACGTCAGGAAAGAAAATTCCAAGACCACGGTTACACAGCCCGGATAACCTACAAGAACCAGTTAAAAAGATGTTAAAAACCAGCTTTATGTTAAGGCAAGAATTACTGCCTATGCAGATCCAAAAAAATGCAGAAAGAAAGAAGTGTGGAGCACAACATTTATTTAAATTACAGGCACAGCAAAGTGAGACATTTTAAGGTTTGCAGCCCCACTTTCTACAGAAAAAGCAAAAATAAAGAAATCAATAACATTTATTCTGCCAAAGCTTGATTTGTAATGACCTCTACCACATAAATATACAGGGGAGAGGGGAAGCCTGCCAGTAAATAATTAGCCCACACGTTGGAAAAAGCATGCACTCTCGCACGTGTATCCTCTTACTTACGCATAAAAGCAGTAACACACATACACCAGCAAGAGAAACTACTAAAAATGATTACAGTCCCTTTATTCAGAATTATATTCTCAAAAAGATGAAAAACCACAGGAGACGACTGAAGACGTTTTTGAACAAAGTCAAAACTCTCGCGATTGCCAGAGTCACAATATCAAGTTTCTGGTTTTTCTCATACTTCTAACTGCCAGCGGGGATAAAATTCTGCTTGGTCTTTGGTGGGGTTGAAGAATGGCCCGGCCTTCAGCCTCTTGTGCCCATCAGAGCTGCAAGTGCAACTATATTGTGGATATATTACAACTTGAAATAACCTTGAAACAGAAAACGTTGAGAAACAATAATACCAGCAAGGCATTTTAATGTTCTGATGAGCCTCCTAGCGAATTATTGCATAAGCTCAATATGAATTATTGCATAAGCTTAATATGAGCCTAAATGAGTTCTGGCTTTGAGAATCCTGAGATCTCAGCATGTGGTTGTGAATATTGCAGCTCACCCTACCAAGATCGTGACATCTATTGCTTTTTTAAGGGGAAACCCAATAAAAATTCCCTATTGCAGAGAGGATGGGAATTTTACGCCCTCTGCCACAAGATGTTATTGTAAATTTGTTAATAGTCAGTCTGGTATCTAGGAAAAGTTACATAAGCAGTGTAAAGTGAAGTAACCTCATCAGGGTATATAGGCCTCTCCTCAGGTGCTGGGCGTACCACGTAACCCAGGAAGCAGACCACCTCAGGCCATGCAAAGATTTGATATCTGGCAAGGAAAATGGCTAGGCATTGGATATTCCCAATATTGACCCAGGGTGCCTTATAGAATCATTTTTCCCTCCTCCGTTTTATCATTACATCTATCCTGTGAGGTAGGTTGGGCTGAGAGAGAGTGACTGGCCCAAGGCCATCCAATGAGCTTCTCTGGTAGAGTGGAGATAGGAATCTGGGACTCCAGACCCTACTGTGACACTTTAACCACTACAACACATTCTCAGTGTGTGTGTGTGTGTGTATATCCAGATTAGTTTTCTTTTTTTCCTGCTCCATCACACCACATCCTCTCTAACTTAGAAATGCAGGAATCAAATTAAATACTCTCATCTTATCTTCTGCATGATTTTATCTAATTTTTTGCAAATTTCATTCCTGATAGAGTTCCTGTTATAAGTGGCCTGTATTTTCCCCATTATTACATTTCCATGTTGGAATACAGGTTAAATGTTCTGTAATAGAATAAGCTGCTTAAGGAGACTGAATTCTTCTTTCTTGGGGAAATTTTAGAAAAGGTGTACAGTCAGCCATCAGAGATGCTTTAGATATGAAATGTCATGTCTGGGGACAGAGAGTGGGCCAATATTCCTCCTCTGCACTTTCCAGCTGTGATTGCAAACATGGAACAACATCAGCCAGAGGAAGATTGATTTCCCTCCCTCCTCACCAGAAATGAGCTCTGCTCTAACAGCCACTTGCTCTGGGAGTCCAGGGAGGAGAACTTTATTGTTTTAATCCATTCTAAGCCACCTTGGAGATCATCTATTAGAAAGGCACGGTCTAAATCTTGAAAAATAAATAAATCAGTCACACAGTAGATTTACCTCACTTTTGGAAATCATATCATATCCAGCAAAAAATATAGCTTGCCATACCTTCTGTTATCTTTTGCAACCTGTTATTATAAGGAGCTCTTGAGAATGCAAAAGTGATGAGAAATTTCAAACTGAAGATGCTATAATGGCCCTTAGCATAAAATATCTAATACTGTTTCTTCTCTCATCTTATTTTGATGGCATTTAGAAGTGTCAGCTTGGGGGGTGTTCTCACCTTCCATTGTCCCATTTGCCAGCATCAATGACTAAACACTGTGTAGAACAATATGTAACTGCTTTGCAAAACTGTAACTGACCACGCAGGGTATAAATGTTTTAAACAATACACACATCTCTTGATTTTGTCTGTGAAATAAATAAATACTCCTTGTCTTCAAGATACTAACCTTTCAATACATGGGCCATCAAGCATGGCTATCATTTCTTCATAGTGTTATGGGCTCATTTCTAGCTGCCATTTCACAGTCCTGATACATCACCCCGGAGTCCCCTGGGTACTTGCAGGCTGCAGCAGTCTGTGTTAAGGTAAACTTCATTATGAACCTAGGTGGCCTCATTTATGCTACAAGAACATTGGTCCATAGACCAACACAACTCCAATGAGGGCTAAAAACATGATTGGTTTTCAAATACGAGCAAGTTTATTCATGGAAACGAATGTCCAAATTATCCTGTGCACATAGCATATACAATAACCACAGCCGTCACATAGCCAATTTTTGAAAAAATAATTTTACTCTCAGTGAAGCAGGCACAGTTAATATTCAAATACTAATAAATTATATCCCTGACCAGGGTGGCCCAGGCTAGCCTGATCTCGTCAGATCTCAGAAGCTAAGCAGGGTCAGCCCTGGTTAGTATTTGGATGGGAGACCACCAAGCAATACCAGGGATGCTGTGCAGCAGAGGAAGGCACTGGCAAACCACCTCTGTTAGTCTCTTGCCATGAAAACCCCAAAAGGGGTCGCCATAAGTCAGCTGTGACTTGACAGCACTTTACACACACACAATAGATGGCAAAATACAGTTTTAAATTTTTTTAAAGAGAGAACACATAGAGAAAATGGCTATCAGGACCCAAGACATGAATAAAAGAAGATAGATGGCTGTGTCCTAAATCAATCCAGGTTTGTTTCTTTTTTCTTCATTCTTTCTTTCAAATTTGTAAAGGTCTTTCTGTAACGGGTGGCACTGTTTTTTGTATACCTTGTATATATACACCTGGAATCCATGGATGTTGGGAGTTGAAAAACACAGTTTAGACCAGTGGCTTAAATCCAGGTCTGCGGTTCAGATTAAAAGCTGAGCTGCTGATCAGGTCAGTTCTCCCGGTAAAGGCAAGACTGTATATGTTTCACAGTCACAATTGGTGTTATGTTACCTTTTTTTCCATTTCACCGCTATGTACAGGTTTCTATGGAACAGACTGTCCTCCCTAGGCCAAATATAACCACTTCGTAATCATCTAGAGAACAAAGTTTATTACTGTGCTGGTAAACATACTCCACTTAGATTTGTAGTCCTGCAGCTATAATGAACAGACGTTCAAGTAATTCCTGCCAAAAAGTGGTGTCACAGTGAGATACAGGACAGACCCTAGTAGGACAGACCCTTTGACTTGGGTTCCCATAAGGAAAGACACACACGTCCTATAATAATTTGCTCCTTGAATAAGAGATGCAAGCCAGACTAGAGATGCAGCAAATATGCTTCTGTGTCTATACTTCAGTTTGTTTGAGTGTATGACAGAAAATTAGATCCAGCGTTTTCTGACAAAACATTGTTGCCTGATAGGCCTAGCGGGGTAAGAGCTTATTTAATGGGACTTAATAAGAGGAAATTTACCAACTACTTTTCCCCTGGTTGCCTCACAAACATAAACCCATTCCTCTCTTTTTCTCCTTCAATGCTTCTATGATATGTTATGAGTTTGTGATTATTTCTTTTAAAAAAATATTTAGAGTGAGTAGCAAATTAACAGAAAAACACAACCCAATCCTGTCAACATGATCACTGCTAGGAGCAATCTCACAATCATTCTTTCTCTCTCTTTAAAAGCTTGATAAATGCTCTTTTTGTATCTTGCCCGCAGGGCTGGCAGCAAGGTTTCCCACGATTGGCCATTCATGACAATGCTATTCTGTCTCACCTTCTTCTGGCTGGGTATGTGGTCCTTAAATAGGAGAATGGGGTGGGCTGGCCATAGTCCTTCCTGAGTCTTTCTTCTTTTGCAGTTTCCTGATGCAAACTATTCTCAGTTCGGATTAAGTCTAGCTGTACCCTTCTGTATTATGTTTTTATGCCAATAAAGGAACGATGATGATGATGATGAATAAGTCTAGCTTTGGGCAACAGGGCCAGGATCTTTCTAGCTGTACAGCAGTGATCTTGTCTGAGCTTGTAGAACCCATCTTTGGTCTCGTGTTGGAGACACCTTCGTTAAACCTCTAAGAAGGGGAATGGATGCATCTGGTCTATAGCACATATCTGTCTAGATTCATACAAATGCACACGGGTAAGGCACCGTGCAGTCATCGCCTACCACTTCACGCTCACTGAAGCTGCTGAGGTATATTTTGAACTTTTGATAATACATTGGAGTACAATTATAACATTATAAAATTACTCATGGATAGGCTTACCAGGTCCCTCCTCTCCTCCAGCGGGAGGTTTTTTGGGTGGTGGTGAGGTATGATTGTGCATGCTTGTGGCTGCACCAATGCGATCGCATCACTTCCAGTTTGCACCCAAAAGTGCCACATCACAAGGGGCCTTTACCACTTAAACTGGGAGTTTGAGTGGTAAATGGCCCCTTGCGATGCAGCACTTCTGGGTGTTAAATGCATTGCAAAGGGCTGTTTACCACTAGGGCTGTCGATTCGGTTCATCCCGAACCAAAAAACAGCCAAATTTCCCCCGATTTGGCGGTTTTCAGTTCGGATGGAACTGAATTCAAAAAAGGCGGGAAAACGAAGAGCTGAATTCGGCAAGTTCGGGGTGCACCGAATAAATCTGGCAAATTCGGGGGCTCAGAATCAGCAGCATAACCGTCAGTTAGTAAGCAGCATTCTCCCGCGGCCAATCGGTGGCCAAGCTGGGTCTTCTGGCCAATCAGTCGCGGTTGAGTGTGTGAGCCCAGCTGCTGCGCGGCCTGGGGAGAGAAAGAGTTTGTGAGAGAGAGAGATCCCGGGGGGGGGGGGTATGTGCGTGTGCAAATTCGTGCCTTTCCACGGCTCTGGGGGGCATGTTTGAAGGAAGAGGTCCCAAACTTTCAGCATAGCTTGGGGTGACCCTTCTTGCAAGAACCCCCAAGTTTTGTGAAGATTGGATCAGGGGGGGGCGAGATATGGGGCCCGGAAGGCGTCCTCCCTCCTTAATGTGCATCTTTATTCCACTAAAAACATATTCACCAAAGGGGGCTTTCGCCCGCTCGCCTCTGCAGGAGTGTGTGTTCTGCTTTTAAAGTTTTAAAGTATAAAGTTGAGTCTGTGCGGTGGCTAGTGAGTCTCTCTCCGCTCAGCACCCGGGCCGCGCCTCCTCCTCTTTGGTTTTTTTTCCCATTTGGGGTTGAGCCGATGGCTGAGGACACACAACTGAAGCCCCTCACCCTCAAACCAGAGAGAGAGAGAGAGAGAGAGAGACGTGAGCAGGCACACACACCCCAGGCAGAACGGGCGAAGCCCCCCTCAAAACAGTATGACGCGGCTCAACCCCAAATGGGAAAAAAAACCCAAAGAGGAGGAGGCGTGGCCCGGGTGCCAAGCGGAGAGAGACTTGCTAGCCGCCGCACAGACTCAACTTTATACTTTAAAACTTTAAAAGCAGAACACACACTACTGCAGAGGCGAGCGGGCGAAAGCCCCCTTTGGCTTCCCCCCCCACCCACAGAAACTGCTCCCCCCACACACTCAGACTCTGCTTCCCCCCCACACACATGCACAGCAAGAAAATTATAGAGAAATGCCCCCAAATGGGTCTTACTGTGGATGTCTTCTCAGGAGTAATCCAATACGATTCCATTTATGCACGGGAGGTTTTGCCTTGGATTTGCCGCTCTCTAGATGCACAGGATTGCGCCTGCTCACAATCATTCCAGTGGGTGAATGGGGGGGACCGCATATCTCAGGGGCCCTGATCCAATATTCAGAAAACTTAGGGGTTCTTGCAAGAAGGGTCACCTCAAGCTACGCTGAAAGTTTGGGACATCTACCTCCAAAAATGCCCCACCTCAGAGCCGCGGAAAGGCGCAAATGTGTTTTTAATGGAATAAAGAGGCACATTAAGGAGGGGAGACCCCTTCCGGGCCCCATATCTCGGGGGCCCCTGATCCAATCTTCAGAAAACTTGGGGGTTCTTTCAAGAAGGGTCACCTCAAGCTACGCTGAAAGTTTGGGACTTCTACCTCCAAAAATGCCCCCCCGGAGCCGCAGAAAGACACAAATGTGTTTTTAATGGCTTTATTTGGCCAAATTTTCCCCCGAACTTTGAATCTCACGCCAAATTCCACGGATCCGAAACGGGGGAGTTCGGACTTCGGCATTTCCTGAATCAAAATGGGCCGAATTTTGCTGAATCTGAATTTTACCGAATTTTTTTTCAACACCCTATTTACCACTCAAACTCCCAGTTTGGGTGAAAAATGGCCCCTTGTGATGCATTTTACACCCGGAAGTGCCGCTTCGGAACAGGCCTTTACCACTCAAACTGAGAGTTTGAGTGGAAATGGGCCCTTTGCAATGCAGCACTTCTGGGTGTAAACTGGAAGTGATGAAGCACTTCCGGGGGCACATGACCCCCCCCACCTCCACTCCAAAAATCTCCTGCAAAAGAAGGAGGGGGACCTGGTAAGCCTAGTCCAACATGGTTGCCAAAAACAGACTTCTGAACTAGGTTTGCCAACCTCCAGGTGGGGCCCAGAGATCTTCTGGAATTACAACTGGTTGCCAGACTACGAAGATCAAATCATCTGGAGAAAATGACAACTTTGGAGAGAAGACTCTATGGCATTATACCCTGCTGAGGTCCCTCCTCTCCCCAAGTCCTGCTCTCCTCAGGCTCTAACCCCAAATCTCCAGGAATTTCCCAACCCAGAGTTGGCAACCCTGCCTGGTCCAATTATGGAGACAAGCCAGTATAAGCAGGATTCTGGGTCCATGCCACTGTAGAAACCTTGGGAATAAATCTGAAGCTCATCCAAATGTGCACTGAAATATGGATCTGAGTGTGGGTTCTGCTTACCCACTTAGTATTGCTTTCAATGGGACGCACATTACAATGGACATTTGAAGGCACACACACCCATCCACATTCTGTGCAATTAGTTATGTGTAAATACCTTGTAAAAGTGCAACTAAAATTGGATCATGACTTACATAATTTAACTGCTTTTTTCTTCCTCACTTACAGTGGGGTTTCCCCCTCCTGTAGCTCTTCCTGGTAATCAGTCACAATTACTGGTACCAATATTCTAGAATAGGCCTCAAGCCAATGATATGGCACTGTTGCAAACCCATATTTTCAGTACATGTGAGCAGCAGCTCTTTGCACTAATGAAAGTGGTTCGGATTTGTCATTGAAAATGGACTGAGAGTAAGCCCAGTTGTTCTCAGCAAATCAAATTAAGATAAACAATCTCTTTTGAATAACTTGCTTTGAAAGGTATAAAACTGACTCAAAAGAGCTTTTAAAGGCAGTAAGCAGAACAATTTGTATAGAAGAGAGCTGGCTCCAGTAATGGACATCAGGAGATCTCCCATATCACATCTTGTTTTGAACTTTGAAGAGGGGCTATGGCTCAGCAATAGAGCATATGGTTTGCATACAGAAGGTTCCAGGTTGGATCCAGCCAGCTTTTCCACAGGTGATAAAGGGAGGGTGGGGTCCCCTTTGAGCATGAAAAAACATTATGGTGGTGATCATGGGATCTGCCCAATTCCTTCTGGAGCTCATATTATGGAGTAGATTAATTGAGGAATGACAATTCTTCATGATAATTCTAGGAATCACATTGATGGGTAGGTGGCTGTCTCTGAAAAGATCTGTCTTTCTGTATTAGCATTCTGCATTAGCATGTACCAATTCCTATCACTGTACAACTCATTAGGTTTCATTCCAGCCTCTTCTGTAATTACTGATGTTGTGTAAAAAGCTGACACCTGGGAATGTACAGAGGGGTCTCTTTCGAGTGAACACTATACCACTTTATTCAGAATAAACTAATGTGAAACAGAGAATCACCACCAGTGTCCTTCACAGCAACTTGCCTAGATCCAGTCTGTAGAGAGAGCCATAAACATATTTTCTCCTGGAGCCACTACAAATTCTGGAACACTGAAACTATAATAAAGCATGAAGTGGAGTTTTTAATGTTACAGAAGGTACCCTATTACGATGTTAATGCTTTTGATGTAGGGACAGCCTCGTGGTATGTAGGAAAAGTCTCATGGGAGAAACAGTCCATGACATAGCTCTTTCACAATACCAGCACTGACTCAGCCCAGGTCTACACATTAAGCACAGTGAGGTGGTAATGAAGTGGCAGAACGCTGAGGCTCCTCTCGCATTTGTTCTGGGCTCTCCAATTTCACCCAGACTATTACCAGAAGTAAAGAGGTAGCAGTGGCTCCCATTCTATTGAGGTAACACTGGAACAAGTCCTCTTAGTCAAGTCATGAAGGAAATGGAAGCTAAGCTACCTGCAAAGCACCTTACAATCAAATGGCAAGGGCTGACTCTTCAAGAGCCTCTTTCTTCCCAACGAAATGAGAACCTTTTCTCCATTACTTTGGCTTTTTTCTTTAAATATATATCTCGATAATTCTGCCAGAAAGCAGCCATGGATTTGTAAAATTAGTCTGTCATAACAAATTCATGTCCTCATCAAGACCCGCTGCTGTGCTCCCTTTCAGACTGGAGCAGTCCCAGAGTAAGGCTGCATTATCTCAGTCATTCCCAGCTCGATAGTATATTTCTCAAAAGCAATTGCCTTTAAATGTGGTTTGTTATGTAACAGCAGAGCCACATTTACACCTACCTCTAGGATGAAAATGAAATCCTTTAAACAAATAACTCAGCTCTGCCCCTGGGTTCTCTCTCCCTCTTTGCTTTGCTTTTCATTCTACGAATGATCTATGTTGCATTTGTTATGCATGAAATTGAAGGGCATGTTGCAGGCAAAACACAAGATATAACGTGAACGTTCCACCACCAAGCAAAAGTTGCCTTAAACCCTACCTTTGAAGCCCTACAGAAAAAAGAGGCCAGGTCTCTCAGACACTCAGGGCCTCTTCTCATGTTATATTTCCCCTCTCATGTACTGAGCATTAGAGGGTCAAGAGCTTTGTCATCCTTTGCTCCAGGCCAAGGGTCTATTCCTTTCATTGGAGCAAACCGGTGGACAGGCCTGTATACAATTGTGGCTGTGCCTCACAGGAGCCTTGGGAAGTTGCCTAGAATCTTGAGTGTCTGGCTACTTCCTCCATGCTTGCGGGCCAGCTAGGGTTGCCAACCTCCACGTAGTAGCTGGAGATCTCCTGCTATTACAACAGATTTCCAGCCGTTAGAGATCAGTTCACCTGGAGAAAATGGCTGCTTTGGCAATGGGACTATGGCATTGAAGCCACTCCCCTCCCCAAACCCTGCCCTCCTTAGGCTCTGCCCCCCAAACCTCTCGCTGGTGAGGAAAAGGAACCTGGTGACCCTAAAGCCAGCACAGAGTGAACGCAACGGGTCCCTAGACTTCATCTCCCAAATGTCCAGGAATTTCCCAACCCAGAGTTTTCACCCTTAGGTCGGATAATTGTTTATTTGCTAGCTGTGAATGTCTCGCCCCTCCTTTGAAGTTTTTGAACAGAGCTGCTGAGATCTACAATGCATTTGCCAGAAAAAGATTCCCTCACACTAGGGTTGTCAACTTCCAGGTATTAGCTGGAGATTTCCATCTTTTACAACTGATCTCCAGCCAACAGAGATCAGTTCACCTGGAAAAAATGGCCACTTTGGTAGTTGGACTTTATGGCATTGAAATCCCCCCTTTTACAAACCCCACCCTCCTCATTCTCTGCCCCCAAAACCACCCGCTAGTGGTGAAGAGGGACCTGGCAACCCTACCTCACACCAACTAAAGCCAACTAAGAAATCACATGAAAATAGGGTTGCCAGGTCCCTCTTCACCACCGGCGGGAGGTTTTTGGGGCAGAGCCTGAGGAGGGCGGGGTTTGGGAAGGGGAGGGACTTCAGTGCCATAAAGTCCAGTTGCTAAAGTGGCCATTTTCTCCAGGTGAATTGATCTCTATCAGCTGGAGATCAATCGTAATAGCAGGAGACCTCCAGCTAGTACCTGGAGGTTGGCAACCCGACACAAAAACATTATTTGCCTGGCCCCATGGGACTGTGTGTGTTAAATGCCATCAAGTTGCTTCCAACTCATGGCTACCCTATGAATCAATGCCCTCCAAAACATCCTATCATAAACAGCCTTGCTCAGGCCTTGCAAACTGAGGGCCATGGCTTCCTTTATAAAGTCACTCCATCTCATGTTGGGTCTTCCTCTTTTCCTGCTGCCTTTGACTTTTCCATGGGCCTTGGGACCTGGAGTGTTGTTCCCTCTCAATGGCTCTCACTAGCAGCACTGCTGACCGTTTCCTTAGCTGAGCAAAAGTTGATATCCTCGGCTGTTTCAGGCCTGACAAGCAGAACATCTGCTTCCGCTCTGCCATATGCAGGTGTTGTCATGATACCCCGGTATCATCCAAAATGGCAGAAACAAGTATACCCAGCCCTGTGGTAGATCCTCAGATCTCCAATATTGGGGAAAAAACCCCCAACACAGAAGAACTTGGGGATTGGGGACCTCAAAGAATCTGTATTTTTCTGACTAGGTTGGTCCATGACCTTGGGTGGAGGGGGATCGCCCATGCATTTTTCAACCAGTTGTAGCTGGAAGAAAGATGCTAGAATAAATAGTTAAATTACACAAGAAAATGTTATTAATAGTTTGGGACAAAAGTTATCTACACTAGGATCTCCATCCTGTAATAGACTAATTAAAGATATGGGGAAGGGGCTGAGTAGGGAGGTGGAAATGTGTGGACAACACATAATTATGTAGGACAGTCAAGTGGTGATGATTGTTAGGAACTTCAGTTAGGCCTACCAAAGAACAAAAGGACAACATAATGGTGAAAGGAATTCATTGCTGATAAGTGCAAGGTAATGCACATTGCAAGGGACAATTTGGACTATTCATGCACATTACTGGGTTCTAAATTGACTGTAACTGTTAGGGAAAAAGCCAGGTGTCATTGTGGAAAGGAGCGATATAAACATCTGCTCAGCGTGCGGCAGCCATTAAAAGTATAAAAAGGTATCAGGCTGCACTGAGGCAGTAAGAATAAAACTGGAAATATTAAATCACCCTCCCAATGCTGTACTCAGACCTACTTCTCTCATCTGGAAAGTGAAAGGGCCACCGAGAGGAGTGTGCAGAGTGACTATCAGACAAGAAAATTTTCAGAGACTCATCTGTCCTCTCTTCCTTACCACCCCCTTTTTTCTCTCTCCTGGATGTATCCATATGAATAAAAAACGTCAGAAAAATGTGTTCACTATTTCAGTGAGCATGAGCAAATGCTGAACACGATAACAGTCTTCTTGAGAAGCTTGCCTTAATGCTAAAGGTTCAATGTCTACTTGAGGTCCTGTGGGGAATTCACGAGCGGGAGAAAGGAAAACAGAGGAGGTTGTTTTATTCCTCTCTCCACTCCTGCCAATGAATTATTCATCTGATAGCTAAAGGTGTCCTAGGGAGGCTGGTCCAGTATCTTTGAGCTTTCTCAAGATGGTTGATCACCTCTCCGTCTTTGCCCAGCCACTTTCTTCCCCTCAGCCAAGACCATTTCCTCTGTTCGAGGCCTAAGGCTGTGCTGACTCCTGTTGCTGAGGATGTTTCCTGGTGACACAAGGGAGCCCATATGTGCAATAAGCATTTGGAGTCATTTTTGCAGTTTGGGGGTTGGCGGGGGTGGGGTCATTCTGATCTTATGAAGACACTTCCATCCAAAGAAATTCTCTCCAACCTGATCTGCCAATTTCCCCATCCACATATGGACACAAAGGGAGGCAAACCCGACTATGCTGAATGCTCCCTTCTATCCTGAACAATAAAACATTCCAGGGGCAACTCTCTCAGTTTCTGTGTGGACGAGAAAGGGAGCTTACAGTGATATCTAACTCCACAAAGACTGGCAAAAACTATATAAACTTTCTGTTGGTACAGGCTAGCATTGTAAATGGCCCAATGATGACTTGATGCGTATGTGGTGGTCATTTTTTTTTTGCCATCAAGTCACAGCTGACTTATAGTGTTCCCATAGGATTTTCAAGGCAAGAGACTTTCAGACGTGGTTTGCCACTGCCTGCCCCCACGTCATGACCCTGGTATTCCTTGGAGGTCTCCCATCCAAATACTAGCCAGGGTCAGGGCTGAGAGTGCACGACTGGCCCAAGGTCACCCAGCAAGCTTCCTTGCACACAAGTGGAGATCTGAACCTGGGTTTCCCAGATCCTAGTCCAACACCTTAACCACTACACACGGCCATGTACACAGACAAAAACATTTTGGCAGTTCTTTATGGATATAATGAAAATTTGACTAGGCTTGAACTTTCCCTATACCACAGAAACCCTTTTATTTAACAATCTACCAGTGTTTCCTAAGAAGCTAGTATTGTTTTACATCTGATCTCAGTAACCAGAATTGTCTCTGTAAGATATGGGAAATTGAACATACTTCCTAAGGCTGAAGAATGGATTAATAAGAGCAAAGGAATCTATATATTAATAAAACTCACCATTTTGAAAAATGGAATGGACATAACCAAGGAACTTTGGAAACCACTTATCCAAAGACTGGCAGTAATCTCCAGATAAAGACTTGTTCACTTTATGAATGTTGTGAGAGAAGAAAGATTGTTTGTATTCTAGTTTTTGACACTGTGTAATTTGTAAGCATGTCATTAACATTTTTTTAAAAAGAAGGGAACTTACAGGGTTCCAGCATTTGGTCTGTTTGCATACATATATGCTGAGCATGGAGGAGCAGGCAGACACACAGGCAGGCAGGACTACTCTGCAAAGCAGCTTCACACACACACACACCCAGCAAACAGCAGCCACTTTACAACTTGCTGCAAAACTCTGACTGTGACTCGGGTTGCCAACCTCCAGGTACTAGCTGGAGATGTCTTGCTATTACAACTGATCCTCAGCCAATAGAGATCAGTTCACTTGGAGAAAATGGCAAACTGTGACTAGGGTTGCCAACCTCCAGGTACTAGCTGGAGATGTCTTGCTATTACAACTGATCTTCAGCCATAAGAGATCAGTTCACTTGGAGAAAATGGCAATTGGACTCTATGGCATTGAAATCCCACCCCTCCCCAAACCCTGCCCTCCTCATGCTCCGCCCAAAAAAACTCCCGCCGGTGGTGAAGAGGGACCTGGCAACCCTAACTGTGACTCACTTGCTGGCTTTATTGCAGCTCTCCAAAACGTTTCTCTCCCTCTGCCATACACCTGCAGAGAATACTGATTTTAGCTTCACTCTGGCTTGTTTGTCCCGGCTGCTAGTAGCCCTCTGAAGAAATCTTACACACGTGGGGCTTTTTCAAAGAAATATCAGCTGTTCCTCACTCACCACATACTAGCAATCTAGTATGCAATGCATAGTTCCTTATAATCTATAGAACTGAGTACTTACGGCATGACAAGTATCTGTTAGGTTAGACACCTCTGGCATATTCCTCCCATTCATCTGTCTGTCGTGCAGTTACATCCATCTGTTTACCAAGCAGCTTTGGATAGAGTAACAATTTTCAGGATTCCACATCACGTGCCCATTTTTAAAAACCAGATGCACTCAAGCCACCTGCTCAGTGCCTCTTTCTGCAACGCATTTCTTTCTGAATTCAACAGATATGCAAAGTCTCATTAATACTATTGGCTGCTACTGCTCTGATTTCCCTGCTTTCTGTTTTAGCATTCAAAAATGTAATTCCCTAAGGTCTGGTGGTTTGTCATCTTCTAATACATCTAATTGCCTAATTATGTGCTCAAACACCATCACAAAGCATTTTAACATTTCATTCCCTTGTCTTCCTCCCCCAAACTCAGCGAGGTTATTTTCTCAGTCTCAAAGAAAAAGAAACATCATTCAGTCTGTCAGTCCCAAACAAGCAACAAGAAATAATTTTTACATGTGGATAGTGAATAGGGTTGCCAACCTCCAGGTAGTGGCTGGAGATCTCCTGCCATTACAGCTGACAGAGATCAGCTCACCTGGAGAAAACGGCCGCTTTGGCAATTGGACTCTATGGCACTGAAGTCCCTCCCCTCCCCACACCCCGCCCTCCTCAGGCTCCACCCCAAAAACCTCCTGCCTATGGCAAAGAGGGACCTGGCAACCCTAATAGTCAACCTATGACATGAGGGGGTGGCAGGAGCAGAGGAACTGGCAAGACGGGAAGGCCAAGGGCCTCGCTCTGGACTAACTACTATAATACACTCTATGTCTGGCTGCCTTTGAAAAAGGCTTGGCAATTACAGCAGGCCCTGGATACAGCTGGCAGAGTGTCAACTGGGGCAGGACGCATGAAACTTATAATGCTGAATTTGCAACAACTGCACTGGCTCTAGGATTGCCAGCTCTGCTTTGGGAAATACCAGGAGATTTTGGGTGTGGAGCCTGGGGAGGGGAGGGGAGGGCTTGGGGAGGGACCTCAGCAGGGTATAATGCCAAAGAGTCCACCCTCCAAAGCAGCCATTTTCTGCAGGGGAACTGATCTTGGTTGTCTGGAGATCAAGTCTTAAAACGGGAGATCACCAGGTGCCACCTGGAGGGAGGCAACCCTAACTGGCTCCCAGGTGGTTTTCAGACCTAATGCAAGTTACCAATTTTAATCTTTCAAGCTCTGGCCCAGGAAGCTTTAAGAACTTTTCTCCCCCATGATCCTTGCTGATATTAAGAACTTCTCATGAAGTGCCTGGTTGTCTTATAGAGTCCAATGATAGACAACAAGGAGGAGGTTAAGTTAAAAGCAACAGTTCTTTATTTAGCTAAACACAGACCTGGGGTGAAATAACCACAGATAAGATGCAGGGTTACTCACCAGAGAACAAAGGAAACTCAGTATCATTTATGCATTCGAATGGGGCAGGCCCATAGCTGCTGACAAGTAGATTGATTATACACAAAAGCACCAATACACATTAGGTGTCTACTCCCCATTAATTAGCATAGCCTATAGACATTGCCCAAAGGCGTTCACTGAACGAATGCTTGATCTCATGAGTTAGGAAGTAGAAAACACATTCCTAAGGATAGAGGTAATTCAGAGACAGCTTTCTCTACTGGTGAGAGGCAGTACCAAGCACAGTGTATGATTTCTTGGCTCAAAGGCTTCTGGATGCCAACTTCCCCAAAGCTTCCATGTGTGTGCATATGAGTACATAGTATTTTATACCAGCCCTTATATCTGGGCATTACACTCAGGCCCTGAAGCATTTATCTTCACTGTCTGAGGTTCTGGGTTTGTGTTGTGGGGCAGGGCCCTTTTGTCAGTGGCACCAGTAGGGTTGCCAGGTCCCTCTTCGCCATCGGCGGGAGGTTTTTGGGGTGGAGCCTGAGGAGGGCAGGGTTTGGGAAGGGGAGGGACTTCAATGCCATAGAGTTCAGTTGCCAAAGTGGCCATTTTCTCCAGGTGAAGTGATCTGTATCAGCTGAGATCAGTTGTAATAGCAGGAGATCTTCTGCTATTACCTGGAGGTTGGCAACCCTAGGCACCAAGCATAGTTCCTTCCCTCGAAAGGCAGGCTTTGCTACTTCTGTGCTGGTGTTTGGTATCAGGCAAATGCAAAGAGTTGCTGCTCTAGTTTTCCTTTACTGCTAGTTTTACCACTATTCTTGTTGTGTTTCTTCATTGTTTTAAATTTATATTGTGGTTTTTAAGGACTTTGTTAAGCCACCTTGAGGATTCAATGAACTGAATTTTCAATGAATTGAACAAAACAAAGGAACCCTTGGGGGAAAAGTAAGGGCGAGGCCTGGCAAAAACCAAAACTGACATCTTAAGATGCTCTAGCATTTACAAAAACTCTGCCATTTTGCCATAGAGTTTTTGTAAATGGTACAGTGTCTGCTATGACATCTCTTTAGCCTGGGGATCAGCTGTAATTCTGGGAGATCAGCAGGCCCCACCTGGAGGTTGGCAACCCAATCTAGTCATTCCACAGATACCCAAGGCTACAATAGACCCAGCATTTCTTCTCTGCCAGAATACCAAGTCCTGTAAATAACACAATCTAGAAAGGACTGCAAAGAGGCACTGGATACAAGTTGGGCATCCATGGCTGTCATACAGATGCTGAATTGGGGCTGATTAAAATGGACCCTGACAACCCCATGCCCAGCCTGAAATTGGCCCCAGTTCAAGAAATAATACTCATGGCTTGAATATATCTTAGGGTATGAGCACTTGTATGGATTCATATTTATTTTTCTGTGAGGTTTTCACAACAGTATAGTATATCCAAGCAGAATTTTTCTTTCCAAATCATGAATTTTTTTTTTTTTTTAGCATAAAGGTTAGCAATGTCCCCCTTCTTTTTACTGTAGGCATCTCATAATCACATCCCATACAGCCCAGCACTTAATGCTAATGATGGTACATCTTCTTGCAGCTAGAGCGAGTCAAAAAGCAATCCCATCCTCTATAAACAAGCCTCTCACCTAACATGCTCTTGTTAATGTCCTGCACTTTATGCATGGGAACTTAAAATTCTCCATTACTGCCAGACATTTCATTCTACATATTTTATTCTTCGCTTAAGCTGTCTTGTAGTCGAGGCTTCCTAACTTAGAGGCTTATTGCATCCAGTTCAGGAAACATGTGGAAAACACCTTAGAAGCGTTTGTCCTGGATGCGAGTTCCAATTCCCCCCCCCGCACTCCTGCCCATTCTAACATCTCTGAAATGTCTGTTTTCAGAGTGCACCTCCAATAAAATTGCACCCACACAAGAGAGAGGGGGGCGTGGAGGGAGCAACACGTAATCGTGACATTGCTTGGCTTCCCCTCTACCTCCCCCCCTCAGCATTTTGGATCATCGTTGCAACGGGACGATAGGACAATGGCCTCACGTTTTCCCCCGACGCCTCTAGTTCTCGCACACACACAAACCACACACAGAACTCTCTAATCAGATTGCATTGTAACTGACTAGTGAAACTAATGGGGTGGGGGAAGGTGCCTTAGATGTTGGGTGGTTGGGAAAACAGAGGGGTCTTGCAATCAATCGGGACCCAGAAGCAGAATAGGGAAAGTCCTTCTGCCTAGAGATTGGGGGGTGCACTAGAAGTTATCATGGTTTAAATGGGGGGGGGGGGCTTGCAAGCATACACTTTTATTTCTCCAATTACCAGAGGCTGCCAGGAATGCTCGCTGTGGTGGTTTGGAGGTTAAGAAAGGGGTTTTTTCCTCCAAAAACATGAAATTCTCGTTGAGGCTAGGTAGAGAGCAGACAATTCCCCAATGTGATGGGGGGGGGGGAATGCTTGGCAATACAATCCACCCACTCATGTTTAAGTGATGTCCAAGCACAAACCAATCAAAAGGAGCGTGTCCCGTCTGGGATCCTGTAGCCTGCTCTCTTCCACCCCCTCCCCTTCGTCTCAACGAACAAGCCTCCCTTTGACCCAACGATAGCAAAAGCAGATAGTGATTAAAAAAAATGGAGGACGCAAGCAAATAAAAGAGGGAAATGTTTGATTGGGACCCTGCACAAATACAAATAGTTGATCTAATGCTCCAACGGTCCCGTGATCCTTCGTAAGACCACAAGCACTTGCGGGGGGGGGGGGATTAAGTAACAATAATGATTGGTGGATGCAAACAGGAGGGGAGGGGGAAGGTGGGATGGGAGGAGAAAGGCTTTTCATTGGGTGTTGCAAAAAGGAGAGGAGGAGAACTGACTAGCGTATGTAACTGAATGCACCCCTTGGATTGCCGGTTTTGAAATTACATAACGAAATACATCGTGGTATAGGCGTTTTGGGATAAAACAGATGTCTGGCACTTCTAAAGCATTTCCAAGCCGAAATGGGAGGTCTGAGGTGCGATCTAACCTGGATAACACATTATTTAAAACGTAGTATATACTGAGTGCATTAGGCCCCTTACACGGTAGAGATTTTGTCCCCTAACTTAAAGCATGCTTTTGAGCACAGGGTGAGAGAGGCAGATAGTCTATAAAATAAATTAGATTCACGGAAGATGTGACTGAGCTGCTTTTGATACAGGATCTGGTTTTCTTGGCATGCACATTGGTTGATGATTATCACAGGGCAAAAATGTGCATTGAGAAATTAAGTGGGCACAGGGCTGTGAAACAATATCTGTTACGAATCTCTGTTCTTTCTTTTTTTAAGGTAATTCTGTTACATCTTGCCTGCATAGATGAAATTATCTATCTGACTGAAGATTGTTTTTCTTTCACTGTCACCATTTCTGTGAATATAACAGAATTGAAACAGTTTCACTAAAGATATTTTTCCTTTGCAATGTTGTTGGTTTGGTAGGTTGGCTTTGCTAGGACTGCTCCTCTGCACAGAGTTCATTACAAGGCTTAGCCCACCACAGAACCAGGGTTGCCAGCTCCGAGTTGGGAAATACCTGGAGATTTTGGGGGTGGAGGCTGAGGAGGACGGGTTTTGGAGAGGGGAGGGACATCGATGCCATAGAATGCAATTGTCAAAGCGTCCATTTTCTCCAGGGGAACTGATCTCTGTGGCCTGGAGATCAGTTGTAATAGCGGGAGATCTCCAGCCACCATCTGGAGGTTGGCAATCCTATTTCTCCTGTATTATGTTGTGCACCTAATCTTGCAGTTGTAGCATGCACAAAAAAAGTATTGGGCTGAACTCATCAAAAGGCTAGAAGATCAAGCAGTAACAGGAAGGCCCTTCTGCTAAGCCGTCCTGGGTTCTGGAAGGTATGCAACAAATTAGACCCTAAACATAGAATTTCATTCAGAAATTTATTTCTAGGATTTGTATCCCTTTCCCTAGCAAATAGGTCTCTCATAGCAGCTTACAAAAACCAGCCATTTAGAAATCATTTAAAAGCAAATGTAAGGATCACAAGAGATAGTTGGTCAAATTCCCATAGATAATCCTGTAAAGCCAGAGGGTATTGCCTACCTTGCTATACAGATGAGATTTTTAACTCTTGACTGACTGCCATTTAACCATCTTCCTCCTGCTTTGGTCTCTGACAGGGCAGCTGGACTGTCATGGGATTTTGTGGCCCAGCCCAGGCCTGAAATGAATTCTAGAGGCATGCAATTGTGTTTGCTTTGCTCTTTTTCAAATGTATTCATCTTCATTTGGTTTGATTTTGTTATTGCATGCATTATTTGTCCTGGCTGTCAGTTTTTGTTGTCCGTTCCATTCAATTTGGACAAAATTTTCAGATGAAATTTTACTCCTCTGCCAAATGATCCTCCTTGCCAAATTTCACTCACATGGGTGAAAACATGTCCCAATTTATAGGACATTTAATGCAGAACAAATTTTTGATTATTATATTATTTGTTGTCCATCCAGTTTCAATGGAATAGAAATTGAATTTCAGTGAAAATCTCAGGACTGTACCCTTTGTCAAAGGGTACAAATTTCAGACTGATAGGATAAAAGATCCCAGTTTTATAAACAATTCAAAAGCTTGACTGCAGATTGGGCAAAGGCAGACATTTGGCACCCCCAAAAGCAGGCAGCATTACAAGAGGGAAGGCAGCAGGCCAAAAGGCTAGAGTTTTAATAGCATATGGAACTCAGAAAACTTTGATTTTCTTCATGTGCCTTTATAGGTAGCTGCTGTTTTCCAATCAAAATGTTTGGCTGTCTCTGAGCGTGAAGGTCACTAAGGGAGAATATCTTAGAGAAAATGTTTGGCAGATTTGTATAGCAGACCCAGAAAAGACATTTCAGATCCCCAGAAAGGCGGGCAGGCAACCGGACAGAGCAGGCTGGCGGAGGCTTGCATCTGGTAACTTAAACCAACCATGCAGCAGGGCAGAGCAAGAAGGCAGAGACCTGCATTTGTCACCCTGTATCATAGAATCAAAGAATCATAGAGTTGGAAGGGACCAGGGTAATTGTGCCGCCCAGGGGAAGTTACCTTCAGGGGGGAGAGGGGCGGGCAGCACAGGAATGCAGGGAGTCAAGGGGGGAAAAGGGGACAGGCGGGGGAGGAACAGATGAAGCCGAGGGAACACTGCAGGGTTCCAACACTGGGCTCAGAGACGAGGTACAGAAAGATGGGAAGTGCAGAGGGACAGCATGCCAGGAGAGGATGGAGAGCAAGACGAGGGAAGAGCAGGCGGAGGGGAGCCCCACGGGAAGTATGACACAAACGGGGTCAGAAACACCCTCACAGGCAGGAGAACAAGACAAGGGAGGACAGCTGGAAGCCAGAGCAGATGATGGGGCTGCACTCACCGCTGTTACTAGAGAAGGCAGGAGGCCGGGGTGGAAGGAAAAGAGGAATTGGGCATGGGCCGGAAGTTGGTGGACATGTCAGGTGGTGGGCGGCCGATGTTGAATGCCATAATAAAAAGCAGGGGTGACTGACAAGCTGAGGAGGAGTGGGTACTGGAGGACAACGCGCAAGAAAACTATGCTTGCGATACTCTGGTAGGAAGGAGAAGTGACGAGTGGGACGAGCGGTCTCCAAACTTCCCTTCAATCTGAGGCTTTGTCTAAGCTCCTCCGGGGAGGCTGGGACAGAAGGCGGGGGTAGCAACGCAGTGCAGTAGAGAGCTGGAACCCCCTAGTGAACCCGCTCTAGGGACAGGAGCTCACAGTAATCTAGTCCAAACCCCTGCTCAATGCAGGAAATTCACAATTACCTCCCCCAGTTAGGTAGTAGGGCAGAACAGGCCCAGAGACCTGTATTTGATAACTTAACGATGGCAGAAAGAAGAGTGGGCAGAGCTGGTGTTTGTCAGGCAGCAGTACTATGACAACATGGGCTGACCACCTACGGTACCCACTTCCTCTTCTGCTGCCTCTGCTGACATTCTGCTGATCGGAAACACACCCCGTCAGTTTCATTCTCTCCTGATTTTCTCTTCTCCTTCTCTGTCTGAATCCTGCTTGAATTCTCTAACTGAGACAGCCAGGCACCATAATAATAGACATTAACAAATGTCATGAGTTTTCCTCTTGGGTTTTTTGTTACGATTATGACAGTAATTAATATGATATCTTTGTTTAAATTTTTCTAGTAGATGCTGCATTTTAACCATGGCTGCATTCAGACATAGCCTCCCTCCAGGGACAGGTGTGTGTTTTCCTGGTGTGGTGTGTAGACCTTGTTTCTTCCCAGCCAATGTATTTCAGCAAAACTGAAAATACATTCTTAAGGGTGTATTACAGCAGAGTCCTTATATGTATATGATCCATATTCAGATTCCACAGTTGCATTCTGCACATGTACACATGCATACATTGTGGAGCTATGGCTGATCAAGATGCTACACTTAGACTGTGGCTGTTAGGTCAGGAGAAGCTATGGGGATGTAGCTTTTTTGCAACAATGTTTCTAAATATTATTGTTCAATCTGCTGTCACAGCAGCTGAATTTTGTGTGGGAGATATGATTGCAAATATTCTCAGTTGGCGAGGAATTAATTGTTCTCAAATAACTTTCAATCAACTAGCATGCTTGCAATGTGAAGAAAGTCCATTGCAAACTCAGCTACAGCCCATAGCCGTTGTTGCCAGCATAGCCTGCTCAGCTATTTGTCAGGCTATAATAAACAGGAAAAGATGGATTTTCACACTGATAGAAATTTGCAATTGGGGGCATACATATGAATTGCACCAAGGTCTTATTCATGCATTTCAGATCTGGGTATGCCTCAAAATGTGAAGACAGCTGGGTGCATAAGTACCTGGCATGCTGGCATTTAAGGCGGGTTACCACTTCCATTTGTTCTCTCCAAATACTATGAATGGTAACTTTGTGTTATATTCAAAAGTGAAGCCCTGCCTTTCTATTAGGACCAACCACAAAGTCAGTAACTAGGGAGCACAACCTTTCATTCCTCAGGATTCCTCATCAGATTAGATGTTAAATGCAAAATGGGGAAAGGAGAAGAAAATGTTTCAGGTCTGCTGGCAGTTTGTTACGTTCTTTAAAAGGAGACCAGGAATTGTTGTGGACTTAATTAGATTACATGGTGTCAGGTGCAAATCAGCTCTCACAAGGCCCAGAAGCTCTGGGGATGAAGAAGCAAAAATGTAGTATTTTACTTTGAAAATACAAGAAGTAGCAATTTATCATGCCCCCCCTAACAACAAAATCGGAAACAAACTGGACCCTGTGATGCTGAGAGCAGCAGGAAAAGATGGAAGACATTAACAAATTCAATAAGATATAGAAATGAAATGTGGATGCATTCACTAGTGATGTAAGCACTTCTTGTTGGAGATCCCTCTCCTGCTCTTATAGAGTCCCTTTCTTGGATGGCTTGTGGTACAATCCCATACAGTGCTACTCCAGTTGGGTAAGCCTATTCTTCTAATGAACTTCTGATCAAACAGCATTAACACAATTGCTAAACCATTATGCTAGTTATAGAAGAGCCATCAAAACAATACAACAAAAGCGCCAAGTAGTAACAAACAATAGAAACAGAAAAAGTGCACCATGAGAATTAAAATAAGCAAAATCTGGCATGCTAGCCACCTGTAAAGGCCTCTTGAAAGAAGAACATTGTTGTGTGCTAATGGGACATTGCTAGAAAGGTAGCTAGGCACCAGGCTTCTCTTGGTAAAGACTTCACCAGTGTGGGTGCAACAATGAAGACAACTCTGGCCTGGGAAATTCTTGGGCATTTTGGGGTGATATCTGTGGAAGGGGTGGGGAGGGATTTTCACCTAGAATCTATGGTATACTATGAGTCTTCCCTCCAAAGCTGGCATTTTCTCTGATCTGTGAAGTTGGGAAGGAACTGTAATTCTGGGCGAACTCCAGGCCCAACCTGGAGGATGGTAGCCCTACAAAGGAGGTCCTTCTCCTAGCACTTGTTAATTCTATCCCATCCTTCCACTAAGGAGCACACAGTGGAGGTTGCCAACCTCCAGGTACTTGTAAAAAAATTAGTGGCACTGATGACTAAATGGATACAACAATCAATACTGCATATATACAGTAATATCATAAAGCAATTGTATCCCAACATACTATGAATAACAATATGTGTATTAAATAATCTTTGCAAAATTATATAAATAGTCAACATGTATATGTATTGCAATATGCATAAGAACATCCAAATCAATTCACGAATGCACATTGACAAATCATCTCAAAATCATCAATAAGACATCATGAGACACCCAAAGCAAATAGTTCAGTGAATGGCAAGAGGGGAATCCGGTAAAAATCCCATTTCAAAGACAAAATTCTTCAGTCGCCCAATCGTTCGCTTCAAAGAAGGACTCAAAGATGCTCAGTGTGAAGCGCAGGAAACACTGGTTGCATAATTGCATAAAATTCACGCTAGCAGATCATCGGTCTAGTATGTGTCTTCAGATGGACAGCGTATTAGCATGTCTTGCTAATACCAAGTACTAGCTGGAGATCTCCTGCTGTTACAACTGATCTCCAGCCAATAGAGATCAGTTCACCTGGAGAAAATGGCCTCTTTGGCAATTGGACTCTATGGCATTGAGGTCCCTCCCCTGGCATTCCTAGGAGGACATGGTTCCATCATCCTCCATTTTATCCATATAACTCTATGTGGTAGGTTAGAGAGAGAGAGAGTGATTGGCAAGAAGTTACCTATAGTTAACTAAAAGGGACTAGAATTTAGATCACACTGGTCCTAGTTCAACACTGTAATTGCTACAGCACCAGCCTTTGATTATGTTATCTGGAAATAAAATCAGCAATGAAACATACAGCAGATACTCCATTAGACAGGCTGGCCCAGAGCCTTAAAAGTCAGACTCAGGCTTTTTCAACTGAGATAAGAGGCAAACAGTCAGTCAGTAGGAGTGGGAGGTACATTCTCCATAAGGCCCCTTTCAAACTGCCCTTATAATCCATTTGACTATCTGGTTGCTAAGGGATTTTTGTGTCATTCAGACACAACTGTTTTGGTTCTGGGCTGCTAACGGATTTTTTTTAACCTTTTCAGACAAAGCCGCTTGCGACCTGTTGGCATCCTGGGGCTCAGCCAGTGTATGAAAACTGCTTCCTCTCATTTTCAGTTCTTCTTTGTGCTTCTGATTGCTGTAGTGTCCTGTTTAAAATGTCTGGAGCACTTCCGAAAGGACCACTCCCCCCCACACACACAGACACCCCTTTCCCCTCAGTGTGTACTTTTCCCACCTTTTTAAAACATTCTTAGATTAGTGCTATAGCACCATAGCAACCCAGTGGATCCAAATAATTGCAATATAGCAATTCAGTGCTGTATCACCATCATTCGGATCCATTGGGTTGCTATGGTGCTATAGAGTTATAGCGCTAATCTTAGAACTTTTTTTAAAAGGTGAAAAAGAACACACAGGGGAAGAAGTGGGGGGGGGGGAAACGCAACGCTGTTTGAAATGGCCAGAGTGCTTTAGAGATGGCTCATTAATGGATTGAAATCAGCTGTATGAAATGCCTGCCCCTGTATCGCTTTACTTGGAATAGGGCCAACAACGGATAACATCCGGTAGAATGGTAATCTGAAAGGGGCCTTTGTCTCACCTCTAGTTTAAGAATGAATGGCAAATACTATCACCTGTCATGTAGGGATACTAGGGAATATGATATCATGGGATATAATCACCACATGGGATATAATGTCCTCCCAACTGCTACATATGAAGAAACTTTAAAATTTATCAATTGGTCTGTTGAAACCATGGCTGTGTTCTCAGGCCAGATTTATAGATGTGAACTATCTCAGATCATTTCTGGCTTTGAAAACCATCAGACTGGATGACAGTACAAGGGGAGAGAGTTGGCATGCACTTTACCTCCTCACCGATCTGCCATGTGTGCTCACTTCTATCCTTGAGAGCCAGCATGGTGTAGTGGTTTAGAGTGACAGACTCTAATCTGGTGAACCAGGTTTGTTTCCTCACTCCTCCACATGAAGCCTGCTGAGTGACCCTGGGCTAGTCACAGTTCTTTCCAAACTTTCTCAGCCCTGCCTACCTCACAAGGTGTTTGTTGTGAGGAGGGGAAGGGAAGGTGATTGTAAGCCACTTTAAGACTCCTTAAAGGTAGAGAAAAGCAACTCTTCTTCTTGTAGCAGTGTGATTTGAGTAGGGCCAATTCCAATATTGATAGGCTCAGATCTCAAGTTTGCACAAGGTTTTGCATCAATGTTGTTGGTCCTAATAAAAGGTATCACACAGATTTCATTTGAGCTTTTGGATTTTGCATTGGGTTTATGGCTATATCTGGCAAACCACCTCTGTTAGTCTCTTGCCTTGAAAACCCCATAAGGGGTCGCCATAAGTCGGCTGTGACTTGACGGCACTTTACACACACACACAATGTGGCTATATAACTTTTTCCGACCTCGTGTGCAGTCTCCCAGAGAAAATACCAGAATAAATTGCTCCTAAATCTACGCGTATTGGCTTTGACTTCCTCAAATATTACACCACTGCATAGACAGCCAGTGATAACCAAGGTGGGGCAGGTTTACTGGGTGGGAGGTAAGACTCTCACTCTCTCTCTTTCCTCCTCCTCCTCCCCTCCTCCTCTCTTCCCTGAGCATAGGGCTAAATATTTTTCCAAACCAACTCACTATCAAGAAAAATCCTACTCAGAATGTATATGAGTGTCCAGTACAATTCAAAAATAACATCCCCAATTGTGACTAAGAAAATGCTGGTGCTATGAACCACTCTGATCTCCTCTGCTGTTTCATTGCTGCTTTGTTACCCAATATTATTTAGTATCTTCTTTGTTTGTAGCTGAAGGCCCTTTTTTATCAGGAGAGTGCACTGTACTGTGTAAAGTGTTGCAGTGAATATTCTGGAGGTTATTTGCAACTGAAAATTTGTGAAAAGCTTTTTGTGTTAAGTAGGAGTAAATGAGGTGCAAGAGCACAAGGCTTACCATGCTTGAGAAATGTGGGAAATGTTTGTACAGATGGTGCAAGATTTTTTTACTGTCTTTATTCCTATGCAGGTCCAGCCTCCTTTACTCCCGTGGAGTGTTCCACTCCTCAAGTCAAGAGTTATACAAGAACAAATAATTTTGTTTTTTTTCCTTATGATTCATTCTGATGATTTTTCAGCATGATGGTTACGTGAATCATAGAACTGGCAGAATCTTATAGTCTAACTTTCTGCCCTGAAACAGGTTATGTACCGTATTTTCCGGCGTTTAAGACGACTTTTTAACCCAGGAAAATCTTTTCAAAAGTTGGGGGTCGTCTTATACGCCGGATGTATAAGAGCGGGTGCTGAAATCTGAGCTGGAGGAGGGAGGGGAGGGGAGCCCGGCGAGGGAGCTCGCTGCCCGGCTAGCAACAGCGCATTGTTGTTGCTGAAGAAGGCGCCGGGGCCTGCCTGCTCGTCCATGCCAGGAGCCGTCGTCGCGGCCGGAGCGCCCCCCCTCACCTCCTCACCCCCGGCCCTGTCTGGGCAGCTCCGAGCAGCCAAACCCGTCAGCCGCGCCTCGGCGGGACCAGCAGCAGCAGCCACACACTGGGCGCGTCCGGCCGCCCGTCAGACTCCCCCGCTGGCTGCTACCTGGCCCCGCTAGGGACAATGCAAAAAAGCTTCCGAGGCATGCTGGGAAGTGTAGTTCGTGCTCTGCCCTGGCCGGTGTGCGGCTGCTGCTGCTGCTGCTCCCGCCGAGGCGCGGCCGACGGGTTTTATTTTATTTTCAGAAAAATTTGAATTATAAAATGTTGTAAAATTTCACTATTTTGCTTAATGTGATATATTTTTGGGTTCTATTTCCTCTAGGACATCACAGAAATTATTGCTTCTCTTGTCAGTTTGCTTTTGGTTTCTGATTGAAAAAATGACTGTGGAGTACATATGATGCTGAATGCCTAAAGAATAATTTCAGGCTAATTATACTAGAAACTGGATGTGAGTAAATACCGGGTTGCAAAAACAGAGAAGTAGAACAAAAATGGTTTCCTGGTTTCTTCCAGAAACTGCACCAGGAACTTCTTTGCATGGCTACAAATGTAAACATATAGGAACAACCTCTCTACTGAACCCCTGGTCATTAAGAGGTAAAGATACCATATAATGGCATTGAAGTCCCTCCCCAAACCACCCCCCTCAGGCTTTGCCCCCAAAACCTCCCGCTGATGGCAAAGAGGGACCTGGCAACCCTATAATTCTGGGAGATCTCCAGCTTCCACCTGGAGGTTGGCAACCCTAGAAGTCAGGTCACTCATCCATCTTGGCCAGTACATTAATTGTCAGTGGCTTTTTAGTAGCTCAGGTATAGGTCAGCAGTTCTCTGATTCCATCCTTTCTGTTGATGCCCTTGATCTCCTCCTCTTATCACTGTCTTACCCTCCCTTCACTATGGAAATTACAAATGAAATATATTGGCAGTTTCACCTGCTGGCAGTAGGCAAGCTGCATACCATTTTCCGCAGCTGCAACAGAACACCGTGCAGTTTTTTTAATGTGAAGTTGCGCTGGCATCAGTCTTCTGGGTTTGTTCCCCATCTGTTGGGCGCGTCCGGCCGCCCGTCAGACTCCCCCGCCGGCTGCTACCTGGCCCCGCTAGGGACAGTGCAAAAAAGCTTCCGAGGCATGCTGGGAAGTGTAGTTCACGCTCTGCCCCGGCCGGGTTCTGAGCCCAGAGCGAGGCGAGTGGGTAGAGAAACCGCCTCTAGCAGTCGCAGCTGGGCGGATGATCACCCAGGCAAATCTCCTGCTGCAAAGAGTTTCTCTGACACCATAGGGGTGGGGCCGTGGCTCAATGACGGAGAGCTGACCAATCCAAGCAGGCTTTGTATACAACAACCAGCCAGTCGCCAGTATCTGTATACAAATATACAGTATACAAATGTCCAACAGTCAAAACCCCATCATGGCTCCACCAGCAAGAAGAAACAAATATGAAGCCAGTTTCAAACTTAAAGTTGTAAACTTTGCCATGGAACATAATAACTGCGCTGCTGCAAGACAATATGGAGTAACAGAAAAGATGGTTCGGTACTGGAAAGCAAATGAAAAAGCATTAAAGAGTATGCCAAGGGGTAAGTGTGCATTAAGAAGAGGCACCCCACATTGGCCTGAACTCGAAAAACATGTAGCAGACATGGTGAATGAGCATCGCCAAAACGGTTATGTGGTGACACGAAATCAAATACGTTTGTTTGCACTGCAGTGGGCCAAATCTAACCCAGATCACAGCAACAGATTTATGGCCACTGTATCCTGGTGTACTAGATTCATGGAAAGGCATAATATGGTACTGAGGCAAAAGACGAAAATTGCCCAAAAATTACCTGCAGATCTTGATAACAAACTAATTAGTTTCCATCGATACGTAATACAACAGCGCACTAAACATGGCTATGCGTTAAGTAGTATTGGAAATATGGATGAAACTCCAATGAATTTTGATATGATTGGAAATAAAACTGTCCATCAAAAAGGTGAAAAAACAATTTTAATTAAAACTACAGGACATGAGAAGTCCAGTTTTACAGTGGTACTAGGATGCACAGCTGATGGCGCCAAACTGAGACCAATGATTATTTTTAAAAGAAAAACAATGCCAAAACTCAAGTTCCCTGTTGGTTGTTTTGTACATGTGAATGAAAAAGGCTGGATGGATGAAGAAGGGGTAAAGCTATGGCTTGATAATGTATGGAGCAGGCGACCAGGTGGACTTATTCAAAAACGTAGTCTACTGGTGTGGGATATGTTCAGGGCTCATTTAACTCCCAGCACCAAGCAAAGGCTTGCAAGACTAAACACAGATGCGGCAGTTATTCCTGCAGGATTGACATCGTTGGTACAGCCACTGGATGTGTGCCTAAACAAGCCATTTAAAGATCGCATTCGAGAACAGTGGAATGAATGGATGGTTAGCGGCGAAAAGTCATTCACAAAAGGAGGAAACATGCGTGCTCCACAGTTGGATGTTTTGTGCAAGTTTGTCATAAAAGCCTGGAATGATATTGATGCAGAAACAGTAATCAAGTCTTTCAAGAAGTGTGGCATTTCAAATTCATTAGATGGTATGGAGGATGACTACTTGTGGCAAGATGAAGAGGAAGCCGAAGCTGAGACCACACCATCTGATACGGAATTCGATCCATACGATGACTGCCTTACAAATGTATCACAAGATGTCATTGATGTACTTATGATATCAGATGACGAACAGGAGGATTTTGAAGGCTTTTAAAGGGAAACTGTCACGCCAGCAAAACCTGTAAAAATACCGTAGCTTGCAGTTATGATGGGCGTTGCTAACCACCAGGGACTTGCCCGGCACTTGCTCTCTCTCTATTGTTTGTTATCTTCCTCCTATCATCATCAGTTCCAGTTAGGTTGACAGCTTAGAAAACAAACGGCATGGCAGCTCCCATGGGTTTATTGTCTTATCCTTCCTTTCAGCTTTAGAGTGAATTAGGAAAAGTTTAATCCACTTGCACTGTTTCATGTTTACATGTTTGATGACAAACAGCCTTATGTTTATAAGTGACAGTTTTCCTGCTAAGTACCTGCATGTCATAAGCATTTGAATTAAAATTACCATATTAAAATTAAATCTGATGTTTTTTTTATTTTTATTTGGAGTGCGTTGGAAGAGGGGTAGTCTTATACGGCGAGTATATCCCAAACTCTATATTTTAACTGGAAAAGTGGGGGGTCGTCTTATACGCCCAGTCGTCTTATACGCCGGAAAATACGGTAATAATTAAAGCATAGGGTGGATAAAAAAGAAACGCTTTTTTAAAAAAGTCAATAAGGTATAAGACATATTTTTAATTTTTTCTTTAGGTAAATTGTCCTTTAAAAATAACCTGGTTTAAATAATATCCTAGCACAATACAATCAGATATTTGTAATACATATTTATCATCTTAAATCAGAATTTGTGATTTACAAATACATTGAGTGAAAGCCTGCTTTCCTAGGTTAAAGAATGAACCAGAGATTAATCAGATACATGACTTTTCAGGTCAAGCATTATAAATAAGACACAACAGGGCATGTGTTATTTATTATTGTTCAGATTATTAATACTTTGTCAATCAAATAGCATGGACATCATTTTCAGCTTCCAAATCCAAGTGTTTCCACATCTCGCCCCACCTTTACATTCCAGCAAAGTCACTGGGGTATGTATACAAAAGTACTCAATAATCCCTAGTTAAGGTGGACTAATAAATGTGAATTGGAGACCTGAAAAAAATGTCCACTCTGCCCCTTTATGACAATGGATTGTTTCCTAAACTGGCAGTTCACCTGTAGCTGCAGATGTCTCAGACAGGTGCTCTGCAAGGTGTACGTGGAGGTGGCAGGGAGGAAAAACAGCAGTTTGCAGATAAGAAATGAGACACGGAGAGGGAGAAAACAGAGAGTTTCTATCTGAGGTTCACTGGTACTGTACCTTTGAGATGGGTGCTACAGGGGAGCTTATAGGAGAGCTACTGCTTGCTAAAGGAGTGCCTGTTTGCCTCCAGTGTGCTCTGCTTTGTTATTTGCAAATAATGCAAATATAGTAAAAGCTTTGTTATCCAGGATTTATGGGGAATGGGGGTTTGCTGGTTAATCAAGTATGCTAGATACTCATTGCTCTGCCCTACTCCCTACACAGAGGGATCTGCTGTGAGCCAACTGTACCCCCTTGGGAACACTAGGGGGACAGTCTCCATATTAGGTGGAACCTTCCCCTTCCCCACAAGCCACAGAGTCGTCCTATGCAGCAGGCAGGGCAGGCAAGTGGGCCAGCTGGCCAGAAGCCCTTGAGCAGAGCAGGTTCCCAACAGCACAAGGCAAGCTGAGGGGGGAAGGGAGTGCCCAAGGATGACATCAGCTGCCATCACCAGCTGTCAGGAGCCCAGCAGAGGCATCAAGTTAGCTGTCTGGAGAGGTGGGAGTAGGGCACAAAGATACAGGGGTATGGTCATTGGGGCGGGAAGCTTGCCCTCTGGGTGATGCTAGTTAATTGATATTCCAAGTGCCTATTCCAAAGGTACCGTAAGCCTTTGGCACTCTTTTCCCCAAAGGAAACTAATACTGGCCTTGGAACTTCTTGCTTGGCAATGCAAACTGCTTATCTCTGTGCCTACATTCACAATTTTATAGGGTTAACTGGCCAGAGGGCAACCCACAGTCCAGAAAGACACACGTGGGCAGATGCGCATAACGATCAGCAGAGAAACAACAAGAAGAAAACATGACGAATGGCAGTGATGGAGAAATAGTGTAGCAAACCTTAATACTGCGACTTTATTGCAGTATTTAAAAGAAACAAAATTGCAAGTGAAAGAATTGCGACATCTGAATAGCCATCCATTTAGGGTGAATCTTTCTTCATTCAGGAATTGGCTGTATGTATACAGGTGAACTTTAGTCTGACAAAGAGCCCTTCTTGGATTGAAGATGTTCTTTGAATTCTTCCTTCTTTTGCACAGCTGCCTTCACCTTTCAAACAGGAGGAGCTGAGTGTTCGTAGATAGGATTTGTACCTGACGAAGAACCCATCCAATCTTGACCTATTCTATCAACCTGCCATTTTAAACATCTATTCAGAGCCCATAATGAGTGCCTGTGAAAGGCTGGGAATTTGTGTTCAGATCAATGGTGGACTGATTAATTACCTCAGATGTTATTCAGATAACAGAGTTGAGAGCAAATGCAAAGAAAGAGCTCTCAGAAGTGCTCAGTGAAGTAAACCAAATCAGCTCAGAATGTGTTTTAAGGATAAGTGCAGAGACAACCCTGGTAACAGTGGCATCAAAGAAAGGAGACATGCAAAAGCCAATCTCACAATCAACAACATAGGCATGGAGGAGAAAAGAAATTTCTAAAGCCTATTAAAAATTGGGAAGACTATTAAAACCAGATGAAAAAAAGGTACAAGGAAATCAAATCAAGAGACAAGAAGTAGCACTTACAAAAGAAGCCTTTAACGATATGGAAAAATTACTTTGCATTCCAACTGAATTCATAAAGTGGCTGTAATGATTATAGAACCTTCTTTCTCTATAGGCCTTGTTCCCAAGTGTCTACCTAAGATATGTTTTTATATCCTCAGTCTCCACACAAATGCAGTTTGGGACTGGGTGTTTTTTTTCTTTTTTCTTTTTTTGCATTCTTAGCAATAGAATCTGCTAAATTTTGACTCAGAATAATTTGAAGTGCCTTCTCCGGTCTTCGCCTGACTACTTGGGGGATTATTTTCAACCTGAACTGACATTTTTCACTATACTTCTCCATAATCTGATCTCGGTTTGCTACTCTGCTTGTGCCGCAAATGCCCCAATCTGTTATGGGGGAGGGGAGGGGGTTTTTTTGTCTGAAGGGCGGTAATTTAAGCTCAGATCTGGGGTGGAGAATTCATGCAACCAGCATGCCTGTATTTAATTCAGGGTAACCAGAAAATGACATAAATGAGCCATGGTCTGGTACTGGTAGGAGTGTACAAAAAATAAAAATCCCCCTATTTGGATTGCAAGTCACATTTGTCATTTTTAAGAGTCAAATGTTTCAACAAAATGGAGGAGAACCATGTATGCCTCTGTGAGCACCTTTCAGGAAGGGCAGGATATGAATGTTATTACATAGGTCAACAGATAGAATATCTAAATAAAGCCAGCCACATTATGAAATCAAGCTGATAACTTTCAGTGGGAAACATTTTTTGAGGTGTAACTCCCCCTCATTAACTAGAATAAAATTCTTTAGGACTGCATTCTTCATCTGAGGGAGCCTCGCCCTCTCCCCTTCCAAATTACAGAGAAATATAAGAAAGCATCCCTATTATATGCGTGTAAAGTGCTGTCAAGTCACAGCTGACTTATGGCAACCCAGTAGGGTTTTCAAGGCAAGAGATGCTCAGAGGTGGTTTGCCATTGCCTTCTTCTGCATGATGACCCTGGTATTCCTTGGTAGTCTGCCATCCAAATACTAATCAGGGCCGACCCTGCTTAGCTTCTGAGATCAGACGAGATCAGGCTAGCCTGGGTCATCCAGGTCAGGGCATCCTTATTATATTGCAACTGAAAATTTCTGTTGTAGGGTGGGCACATGATGGCATAACTTGGTGCCTCACCCTCTTTTCCCAAGACTGACAAACAATGGCTGGGTAGGTGTCTGTTCAACTGTTTTAACTTAACTGTCACCCCATTTGAAAGTTCTACCCCTTCAGCCCCTCCCTTGAATAGAACATTATGCCAATTAGAGTACCAACTGCTTATAGGGCCTGTAATATGCTGTAGAAAACTTAGTTTGCATCCCATGTCAAGGCCATTCTTGTTGGCTATTATTTTATTTTAATAAGGGGTCGATTACATGGGAATTTTTTTAAAAAACTCCACAAGATTCTATCCAATAAATGAAGAGACAAAACGCATGGTCCCTTAACCCACTTTATTCCCCGTTTCAGCCAGGATCAAATTTACCCAGGCTGGGGGGGAAACTGTATGCATTACCTTGAAAAGCAGGGACAAAGCTGTGAGCAAATTGATCCATGTAAACAGAAAGTGCGGGAGACATGAAGTTCCTGTTTAGTTTGGCACACACCCCACGCCCCCAGTGATTGGTCATTTCAAATTGACCAATGAGGGCCTTCCCTGCACTGGGAAACGACCAATCGCCGGGGGCAGGGGTGTTGCAAGCTAAACCAGAACTGTGCATATCTCCCTCATTTTCTGTTTACATGGATGGATTTGCACACAGTTTCGTTCCTGCTTTTCAAGGTAATGCGTAAAGTTTTCCCCCAGCCAGGGTAAATTTGATCCTGGCTGAAACGGGGAATAAAGTGGGTTAAGGGACCATGCGTTTTTGGCCAATATGAGATACATTCTTCTTGGGATTTTTCTTTTCTTTTCCAGCTTTTCAAATACAGGAATGGCTCCATCACTCTCTCCAAGGACCCTGCCCTTCTGAGAAAATGAGCTGGAAACTCCCCATTAGCTCCATCACTACATATGCATACAGTTCTGCAAATAACCCCTAAATGTGGCACGTAGATGATTACCATACGCATCAGCAGTCTCTTGTCTGGAGCATTTAGGCTAAGATCTACTGTTATCAAAAGAGGTGCTAATTCTGTTTTGATTTTGTGCTATTCAACTAAAGGCTTTGATGGCATATCCTGCATTCCCAAGTCCATCATTTTTACCTCTTTTTCTTCTGATGGGCATTCCCAGAGGACCCGTTCCCAGAATACACATTCTTGCCAGAGTACACGTTCCTCCTGAAGATTTTGCTCAAAGAGAAGGAGAAAAAAGGAATCTGACTACATTTATTTTCATTACTAATTTAGTTTCCTTGCCTTATCTTCTAGACTCATAGCAGTTAATAATAATAATTCACATGTATATATAATGCATAAACCAGTCTGGTCAAATACTTATGAAACAATACAAACCAAAATAACACCACAGTTATATATGACAGTGAAATATTTGCTCCAATAAAAAGAGAAGTGTTGTTTTTCTCCCAGAATGCTCCCAGATTCTGGCTTGGTGTAGGCTGGAGGGGGGAAGACAGAGAGACACCCCCCATTCATCCTGCTTAACATCCTCAGTTCTACTATCTATAAGCCTTGACTGCTAAGTCAGTGGGTTGGATTTAAGGTTCCCAGATGCCCCCTGGCCACCAGCAGGGAATGGGTAGATAGGATTGCCAGATCCAGATTGGGAAACTCCTGGAGATTTGGGGATGGACCTGGGGAGGACAGGGACCTCATTGGGGTACAATGCCATTGAGCCTACCCTCCAAATTAGCCATTTTCTCCAAGGGAACTGATCTCTGCAGTCTGGAAATGAGCTGTAATTCCAGGGGGTCCCCAGGTCCCACCTGGAGGCTGGCATCTCTAGTTGGATCCCATGATCCATGCATGCAATCAAAGACCTTCCCTGCATTCCCCTCCCCTCAGCAGGATCCTAGGATCAGGGACCCCCAGTGACTAATTGCCATGCAGATCGGGAGGCTGCAGTGGGGGAGGGAAGGGACAAAATCACTCTCTTCATCCTCTTCCATCAGGGGAGCAGTGCTGGGAAACAGGCAAAAAGGTGATTTCTTCCCCATTCCACTGCACCCTCCCAACTTAAGTGGCTATGTGGGACCTGCAATCCTAGGAATATATTTTTCTGGGGTTGGAAACCACTGCTGTGGAAAGGGGAATGTGGGAAGGATCTGTGATGGTCAGCAGCTTCCACTGAGAGATCGCAGCATCCAGCAAATCCCTGTCTACCCCTGCTTGAATTCCTGGCTTTCATCTGGCCCCTGCTTAACCTCAAAGTGATCTTTTGATTTACTGCAGAGTGCACATACGCACACACATTGATGATTTTCAGCCTCCAAAACTCTAGAGCTCTTTACCTAGGGAGAGCTGCTTGACTACTTCGTTACTCCAATGCCTGCCAGGTTAGAAACTTTTCATATCAAAAAATCATTCTTGCATTGTTTCATTTCTAATTTGGCAGACCTTTAGCATGGAAAGTTAGTTTTGTCGGGATGTTTGGGGATTTTAAAAATGATTTTAAACATTTAGTTTTTACTGTGATTTGATGTGATTTTATACTGCAAGAGACTTGAAAGTACTTACACAAGCGCTAAATTCCAGGACAGATGTGTCAGTCCGTCGCAGCAAAAACAAACAGGAGTCTTGTGGCCCCGTGTCTTCCACTTTTATAATCAGATTTACTTTTCCTGTCTTGGAAGATTTGTCCCGTTTGTGGAGGATAGGTCTCCCAGTAGCTATTAGCCATGATAGGGTTGCCAACTCTGGATTGGAAAATTCTTGGAGATTTTGGGGTGGAGTGAGGTTTGGGGAGGGGAGAGACTTCCACGGGGTATAATGTCATAGAGTTTATACTTCAGAGCAGCCATTTTCTCCAGGGGAACTGATTTCTGTTGTCTGGAGGTCAGTTGTGGTTTCAGGAAATCTCCAGGCCCCTACCAGGAGTCTGGCAACTCTAGTGTGAGGAGGTTGGCATCCATGCTCTGCTTTGGGCCTCCTGGGGCATCTGATTGGCCACAGGCTGTGCAATCCTAAGGGCCGCCTGTGCTGCAGCGACCGGCTGCTGGTGTAACCGTGGCATCACTAGTCAACTCCCTAAAGGGTTTGAGTAGTGAATGGGCCACCAGCAGGAAAAGGTTTGTTTGCTGTGTTTGCGAGGCTACAATAGTGTCATAGCCCGCCTTTCTCCTCGTGGGAACCCAAAGTGGCTTACATCATTCTCCTCTCCTCTGTTTCATCCTCACACCAACCTAGGGTTGCCAACCCCCAGGTAAGGGTAAGCTGGTAAGCTGGAGGTAAGCAGGTAAGCTGGTAAACTGGAGATCTCTTGCTTTACAACTGATCTCCAGCCGATAGAGATCAGATCACCTGGAGAAAAATGGCCACTCTGGCCATTGGACTCTATGGCATTGAAGTTCCTCCCCCTCCCCAAACCCCGCCCTCCTCAGGCTCCGCCCAAAAAACCTCCCACTGGTGACAAAGAGGGACCTACACCAACCCTGTGAGAGATGTTGGGCTGAGTCTGTGTGACGGGTCCGAGGCCACCCAGCTAGCTACTACGGCATGAGTGGGGGATTTGAACCTGAGGTTCCCAGATCCTAGTCTGATACTCTAACCACCACACCATTGTGGCTTATTCACCCAGACCACCTACTGGCCCATCTCCCCTCCACACAGAAGTCAGTGAGGTGAATGGGGGTGGGAACCAGGTGTGAGGTCAGCCTTGGAGGTTCTGCTGGGCCCGTGTTATGTTTGGTAGATGGGGGACCAGTGGCACCTGCACAACCATCCACAGCCACCCAAGCCACGCAAGAGCCCTCCCTCTTGGATGTGTCATAGAGCAGCCTTGTCCATCACGGTCCACCAGTGACTCCACTCCATGGCTCATGGGGCAGAACTCTGCCACAAACGCCCCTCCAGGGCATAAGGTGGAGCCATCCAAACCACACACAATGTTCCTGCTTTGATATGCTCAGTGAGTGCTAATAATCCATCTACCACAGCAGCTGCTGCACAGGGCTCTGTTTCTGCAAGAGAATGAGTTCAAGGGTTGTGGGGCAACCTACTACATTGTATCTCTATGGAAGCAAGGGGCGAACTCTGCAAAGATACATTGCAAATATCACACTAAAGATTCTGAACACAGCCACTTTTCCAACGCATTTCAAAGGAGAAGGTTGGGGTGGCCCTTTCCAGACCCCACAACTCCAGACCCCCTGACCCAATCTTTACTAAACTTGGTGGTTCTTGCAAGGAGAGTCCCTTCAAGCTACCCTGAAAATGTGGGACTTCTACCTGCAAAAATGTCCCCCCCAGGAGCTGCGGAAAGCTGCAAAATGGGCTTAATGGGTTTAAATGGACGAATTTTTCAGGAATACTGAATTTAAAGCCGAATTCCCACCTTTACCGGTATGGGGGAATTCGGCATTCAGGTTTTCCCAGGGGAAAAAAGGCATTTTAAACCCGAACCCGGATTTTTTCCCCAACAGCCCTACTGGGAGGCCATGGCTCCTGCTGCCCCTGACAGGGGGCATTTCAGGGCTGAAAGGGATTAGGGAGCTGACTAACTCCAGCCACCCTGGGATTATGGTTGCCAATCCAGATTGGGAAATTGTCGGAGATGTAGTGGTGGAGCCTGGGAGGAGTTGGGAAGGGAAGGACCATGGTGGCATATAATGCCATACAGTCTACCCTCTAAGGCAGCCATTTTCTCCAGGGAAACTGATCTCTGTAGTCTGGAGATCAATTGTAATTCTGGGAGATCCCCAGGCCCCACTGGGAATTTGGCAGCCCTACCTTGGATTTTTTATCCCCGAGTTGTCCCTGAGACTGCGTTATTCTTTCATTTGATAGTCTTTTCACCAAAAAAATGCTGATACAATTTTTGTTGTCTTCCTTATGTTAAAAATAAAGGCATCCACATTATTTATTTTGTTTCTTGTTTCCCATCTTCTCCTATAATTATTTATTTGTAAAATTTGTTAATCACCTTTCTGCTAAAAGCACTTAGTGTGACATACAATTGATTAAGACAATATAATTCAGACAGCTAAAATGTCAGCACAAATTAAAACCATTTAGGAAGGCTTTTGTTCTGTGCCTAAATACTAGTAATGAAGAAGTCTTTCAGGCTTTTCTGGGTAACTGTACCGCTGGCATGGAAATATTCTGGTCCTGGGTCCCATAAGATTTTGTTGCAGATAGAGAAGGACCATATGTAAGTAGGACTCTCTGGTAGATCTTAAAAAATGGGAAGGTGCATATGGAGGAGATGTATGTGCAGATACGCTGATACAAGAGGAGATATTCTCACCATTGTGCAGATAATATGCTGAATTCTAGCCTCTAGCAAATTTCAAAATGTCCACTCAAATACTATGCAGATACAGAGCCCGCAGCCTGATTAATATTTAAATAACTGACATGACTGAGACGTCAACTCAGATCCAACTTTTTTCAATAGAAAAAAATTGCACTGCAAGGCAGAATATTCTGAATTTCCCATTTCGCTATATATGTGCACTTACTTTGGGCAGTTTTCAAATAATTGCCACTGCCAGATGCATCTACAGCAGGCTGTTGAGTCCCCTCAGACTGGACTAGGAAGAGCAGCCATAGCAGTGAGACTTAGCAATTCTCCTAGTAATAAAAGTTTGTTCCTATTCCACCCCAACTGGAAATGTTACAGAGCCACCTGGTGAGGAAGGAAACTGAGGGACTAAGTGCTTTGCATCCAGGTTCAATCTGCACCATCAGCTGTGAAAAAGGATCAGGTGATGTGAAAGATCATCCAGGTTCAATCTGCACCATCAGGATCAGGTGATGTCTGAGAACCTGGAGAGCTGCAGCCCATCTGAGTGGATGATTCTGACTCCTGGACCTTTGGGCTCTGTTAAAGTGTCTCTTTCCCCCACCTACTCCCCACTCTCAGTGCTTGGGCCCTGTAACTGTTCAGCTTCCTAAAGTATTGCAATCAGGATGAACTTTATGCTATCCATTGGCATGAGGGTTGCTAGGCAGCTTGTGAGAGATGGGCGAGGTGGAGACTTCTGGAGCACTGGGGTGCAATCGGTGTCCCCCTTGTGATGATGTCATTTCTGGCATGACCCAAAAGTAACATGATCATACTGGAGCAACGCTCTAGCATTCCCCCCAAACTTTATGGTTTAACTGTGTAATGACGTCACTTCTGAATCGTGCCTAGGGTTGCCAGATTCCAAGTAGTAGCTGGAGATCTCTCACTATTACAATTGATCTCCAGCTGACAGAGATCAGTTCCCCTGGAGAAAATGGCCACTTCGGCAATTGGACTCTATGGCATTGAAGTCCCTCCCCTCCCTGAACTTCGCCCTCCTCAGGCTCCGCCCCAAAACCTCCCGCCAGTGGCAAAGAGGGACCTGACAGCCTTAACTGTGCCAGATGTGATGCTGTCATGCTAGGGATGCCAATGACCCCACTCCTATTTTTTAGATATTTCCTCCCACCTCCAGCTGTGTAGCAACGGGCAATGGAAGCTGGGGGTGGGAAGTCCTTTGCCCCCCCCCCCAGCAGGAAAATAGTAAACTGAATTGGCACCACCTGCAGCCTTAATGATTCAGAGGTCATGAATTGGTCCTTCCACACAGAGAAATACCCTATCAACCAGGAGTCTGACCTAAATTCTGTAGACTTAAAATACATGTTTTGATAAGAACACAAAAAAACTGCTTCAACCAAGGGACTAAGAGCATGATCCAGCCAAACTTAAGTACTTTCGCGTCTCATTCATTTCAATGGGCAACTTAATTAATTCTCTCACGTTGCAATAAAAGAGATTTAAAAGTGTTTAATATGGGCAGATTATGCCCTGACTTGTCTGTTTGGGATGAACTGTCAAAGGTCAGATGACTTCACCAGATACATGAACTGGCCTTAGAAGGTATGTTCTGTATTTAGTGTCTTTTGGGACTTGTGGTCTCTGAGCCCTGCAGTTTGCTAGACTAGGTGTATATTGTTTATCTCTGTGACTTTTTCTATAATGATGTAACTTGGAAGATTCCAGGAATTTAAAAAATATATTCTCAGACTAGTTCAGTGAAGATGCTTTTAAAGTAATGGTATAAAATCTCTCTCTTGAAAATAACAATTTGGCCCTAATGCTGAAGCAAAGAAGGCATAGTATACTTGATTATTTTTAAATTAAATTGGCCAGACTACACAATGTTCTATTTAGTGTTCTGATTTTATGGGCTTTTTGGAATAAGCTCTGCCCTTTATTAATCAAATTCAGTCCAACTTTTTAAAATGACTGTGTAATAGAAGTCTCTTTGTTGCTGTTTGGAGAAACAGACGCAAACAAGTGGTTTTTAGAAACAGACCCCCGCCCCGATGTTAGCCTCGTTTTATCAGCCTTATAATTTAAACTGTATTTCACCCTGATTGCTGTCTCTATTTGCTTCAGAGAAGTAAAAGACCCTACTTTTATCTTTCATTCCAGCTCCTCTACAGCAGTCTCTCTGTATCAAGATTTCTCTAGCCTGCACAGTTTTTTCCCCTCCTTAATTCACCACGATGCTAATTTGAAGCTATTGAAATCCTCGTATAAATAATACATAACGTTGGGGAGCTATGATGCACCTAAATGGGATAATGCACTTAGCTTGCCTCTTCCTTCTCTAGGGACCAGACCCTGCATCTCAAATAACTCAGCCAAACAGGAAAAACTTATGTTGGTGTGAAAAAATATCTCAGTATCCCAAGCTGCTGTGTACTACAGGGAATCCCACTGACCTAGTAATATTCAGGCATTCATATTATATGTATATTTTTCCCAAGGAATCTGCATGAGAAATCTGGGACTCTGGCAGCAATTCTAAGCAGATCGATTTGGAAGTAAGACCCATTTCATCCAAAGGGTTTACTCCCAGGAAAGTGTTTTTAAGATTGTAGCTGTAATAGATGTGGAGGTTTGGGGCAAGGGGTAAGAAACAGTCTGGGTACACCAATCAAGAGGAAAATATGCAAACCACTGAGGAGATTCAAACAGGTTCTTTTTTATTATTTAGGGAGATGCACACTGTAGAAGATTAAGAGCACTGGATTTGTCTTTAAGCAAGACTAGTTAAGGTTTTGATTGTTCTGAGCAAATGGTTACCAGATATTTTTGTTAACTGTCAGTATTGCTCCTTAATCTCTTTTGGCCATACACCAATTAAGTACTGAGTGAACGTGTTGATCCATCTAACACAGGCTCAAACTAGAGGTCGTGACTTTTAAAGAGTCCAGTCATAAATCCCAAGGCCCAGCTCCCATTTCCCACAGTCACACAGGTAGGGTTGCCAGGTCCCTCTTCACCACCAGCGGGAGGTTTTTAGGGCAGAGCCTGAAAAGGGTGGGGTTTGGGGAGGGGAGGGACTTCAATGCTGTAGAGTCCAATTGCCAAAGTGGGCATTTTCTCCAGGTGAACTGATCTCTGTCAGCTGCAGATCAGTTGTAATAGCAGGAGATCTAGTACCTGGAGGGTGGCAACCCTATGTTGAAAATTATTTCTTAAACCCCTAACCTCCCTCCCAAAACTATAGTTCCTAGAGTTTCCTGAGAAGAAAGACTGACTGCTAAAGCAGTTTTAAATCTCTAGTGCAAAGATGATGACAAGATCTTGCTGTTTTATGAAATCCTTTGGCCTGTAGAAGGTGCTCACAGATATTATTCTTAAATCCCATATTATTCTTAAATCCCTTCTTAACAATATGTCACACCATAGTTGAACAGAGTTTGGGAGGGGGAGGGACAGTTTAGTTTTGGCAACAACTGCCTTTTCATAATACATCCAGAGGGGTTTGTCTGTGTTAGCCTGATGCAAGAAAATAGAACAGAAGTCTAATAGCACCTCAAAGATTTAAGAAAATGGATGCACACTCTGTGTATCTCATGGGGAGTTCTGACTCTAATTCCAGTTTATGCAGGAATAAAAAATTGTTAGTCTTTAAGGATTTCTGTTTTACTTTCATAATGCATTCATTCATTTTGATTTAGAGCCCATGCATCATTTCTCTTAGCCTGGTACAAACTAGGGTTGTCAACTTTGAACTGGGAAGCTCCTGGAGATTTGTGCATGGAGCCTGGAGATGGTAGGTATTGGGGAGGGACCTCAGCAGTGTCCACCCTCCAAACAGTCCACCCTCCAAAGCAGCCATTTTCTCCAAGGAACTGATCTCTGTAGATAGGAGATCAGTAGTAATTCTTGGAGATTACCATGGCCCACTGGGAGGCTGGCAACCCTAGTGCAAATGTATAATATGTTTCCCCTCACATTCCCTCCCCCAAATAAAATGACATAAAATAAAAAATTGCAGTTTTTATTTTTGAAATTATATAAATGACCATAACATGGTAATGATCTGGCAGCTTAGGTCCCCCGCCCCCCAGCTTCATCCCCATGTCCTGGTGAAGTGTGTGCGTGCCTGGGCATAGGAAGCAAGGACACTAACATTGTGTGGTTGATGCTATTCCTCATAATAACAACAGAATAAAAATACATTGCTAAGTTGCCTAAAATGACTGTATTCTTCCTAGTGAAAATATGTAGGAATGAATTGTTATTCAGTCCCCCCTCCCAGAAGCATTCCCAGGACGTGGTCAAATTGTTGCTGCTCCAAACTCTGCCTTTTGGTGACATCTAACTAGCTTCTCCGTCAATAATTTATACAGTCAAGAAACAAGACACCCAGAGGCTCCACAGAAACAATTCTCTTATAAAAGACTTTCTATTTATTTATTTATTTGTATTTCCATTTGTCTCGACCTGGGAAATTGTACCTGATCGCATCCTGATAAACAAAGCCCTCGCTTGCTTCAACAACGATTTGAAGTTTCTCCGGTATGCAAAGGATCCCATACTAGGGCTGTTGATTCGGTTTGGCCCGAACCGAAAAACAGCCAAATTTCCCCTGATTTGGCGGTTTTTAGTTCTGGACGAACTGAATTCAAAAATGGCGGGAAAACGGGGGAGCCGAATTCAGCGAGTTCGGGAGTTTACGAATAAATTCGGCAAATTCAGGGCCAGCATAACTGTCAGTAAGCAGCATTCTCCCCCGGCCAATCGGTGGCCAAGCTGGGTCTTCTTCTGGCCAATCAGTCAGGATTGAGTACGGGAGGAATCAGCTGCTGCGCAGCCCGGCCGGGGAGAGAAAGAGAGAGAAATCCTCATGGGGGGGTGCTTGTACACATTGGTTCGTTTCCGTGGCTGCAGGGGGCGCATTTTTGGGGGTAGAGACCCCAAACTTTCAGCAGAGCTTCAGACGAGCCTTCTTAAGACACCCCCCAAGTTTAGTAAAGTTGGGTTCAGTGGGGGCAGAAATATGGGCTCCCCCTTTTCTCTTTCCGTGGCTGCAGGGGGTGCATTTTGGGGGGTACAGCCCCCAAACTTTCAGCAGAGCTTCAGACAAGCCTTCTTAAGAGACCCCCCCAAGTTTTGTAAACATTGGGTCAGGGGGTCCTGAGATATGGGCTCCACCCCTTTTTCCTCCCCCCTTTTCCATTTCCGTGGCTCCAGGGGGTGCTTTTTTGGGGGTGCAGCCCCCAAACATTCAGCACAGCTTCAGACGAGCCTTCTTAAGAAACCCCCCAAGTTTAGTAAACATTGGGTCAGGGGGTCCCGAGATATGTATGGGCTTTCCGCTTTTCCCTATTGGGATGAATGGGTCACCCGATCGTGTATGCATCTCCAGGACAGCAAATCCAAGGCAAAACCTCCCGTGCTTAAACAGAATCATATTGGATTACCCAGTCCTCCTCCCAGCCCCTCCTGATGGAACAGAAGACAGTAAGACCCCTTTGGGGGCTTTAATCTATAATTTTTCTCCTGTGTGTGGGGGGGGGAAGCAGAGTTTGTGTGTATGTGTGGGAAGGGAGCAGTTTCTGTGGGTGGGGGGGAAGCCAAAGAGGGCTTTCACCCATTCTGCCTGGGGTGTGTGTGTCTCAAGTCTCTCTCTCCCTGGTTTGAGGAGGGGCTTCAGTAAGATCGGTTAGGTCTATTTTGATGCTTGCTCAAAACTGGTTTTCAAATGGTGACTTAAAGAATGCATTTTCCTGGTCCCGAGTCCGATTCAAAAGGGGAAATTCCACCCCCTCCTGCTCATTATGCATAGCTAGCTGCCTCTGTCCCTATCCATAGTTTGCAAACTCCCAGGTGTCAGGTGTTGCTTTGCATGGTTGCAAATGTGTTGCTTTTCATGGTTGTGTTGCTTTGCAGTTGTGTTGCTTTGCAGTTGAGTTGCTTTGCAAACTTCTTCGCACCTGCCCTGCCCTTGCTCCCCACAGCTCAGCTGTTTGTCGGGGCTGGGAGCTTTGTGCGTGGGCGGCAAGCTCTGCTCAGAGATGCACATTAAGGGTGGGAAGGACCCCTTTCGGGGCCCATATCTCAGCCCCCCCGACCCAATCTTTACAAAACTTGGGGGGTCTTGCAAGAAGGGTCCTTTGAAGCTCCGCTGAAGGTTTGGGACCTCTACCCCAAAAATGCCCCCCCTGGAGCCGCGGAAAGGCACGGTTGTGTTTTTAATGGCTTTATTTGGCCGAATTTTTCCCCGAACGTTGAATTCGCGCCGAATTGCACGGACCCGAAGTGGGGGAGTTCGGATTTCGGCATTTCCCGAATCCAGACGGGCTGAATTCGGCCGAATCCGAACTATACCGATTTTTTTTTCAACAGCCCTAACCCATACTCTGTTCAGCTTCACAGAGATAACTGAGATACTTTTGCATCCGTATCATGTGGAGGTCAGCGAGACAGCACAGAAGTAGTGGCTATTGATGCTAAATAGCCACTGAGCGGGGGTAGGTAGGCATCACACACAAGTGCTGGAGGCAAATGTGGTCAGGCCAGCACTGTGCATTTGTGGTCAGTGGTATCAGTGGCCCATGTTGGGAACTTGGAAGGCTTCAAGAGGGGAGTGGACATGTTCATGGAGGAAAGGGGGTATTCATGGCTAGTAATTAAAATGGATACTAGTCATGATGCCACAGAGGAAGACCCAAGAAGAGATGGATGGACTCAATAAAGGAAGCCACAGCCCTCAATTTGCAAGACCTGAGCAAGGCTGTCAAAGGTAGGACATTTTGGAGGACACTGATTCATAGGGTCACCATGAGTGGGAAGCGACTTGACGGCACTTAACACACACACACACACATGATGCATACCTATTCTCTCCAGGATCAGAGGAGCATGCCTATTATCTTAGGTGCTGTGGAACACAGGCAGGATGGTGCTGCTGCAGTCTACTTGTTTGGGGGCTTCCTAGAGGCACCTGGTTGGCCACTATGTGAACAGACTGCTGGACTTGATGGGCCTTGGTCTGATACAGCAGGGCTTTTGTTATGTTCTTATGTTTGTGAACTGCTGGGGTCATAGCGATGCTACTCTCTTGCCTTCTCTGCCTCCAGCATTCCCAAACTATGCCTACAGGGTAATGGGGTGCTCTCCTTTGTTGCCATTTGCAACCTTCACGCCACTTCAGCAGCCACCACAGCCAACACTACCAAGTAGCACTAATTTACTTCAGCAGTAACTTCAGCAGTCAACGTCCTCTTTGCTGTGCTGTACAAACTGCCAGTTCAGTTTATATTCCACTACTGGCAGTGCAGACTGAAGCAAATTACTGTATTGCTGAAGTTATTACAGGAGTGAATTTTTACTGTTTGACAGTGTGCACAGCTCCAGATTTGTAAATGTGCTGTTGTCCATAATCACACTTTTTAACTCTCCTCCTCCTCACATTTATGTTCTTTTGAACTCAAGAGAACAGCTAGTAGGTTACTGGTTCATCAGGAAGGGAAGGTGGCATGGTATAGCCTGATCTCATCAGATCTGGGAAGCTAAGCAGGGTCAGTACTTGGATGGGGGAACCACCAAGGAAGACTCTGCAGAGGAAGGCAATGGCAAACCACCTCTGCTTCTCACTTGCCTTGAAAACCCACTCCTGGGGTCGCCAGAAGTCAGTTGCAACTTGTTGCCATGTACATACGTATGTATGGGTTGCTCAGGATGGCTGCCCTTTTTTTTGTTCTCTTTTCATTTTAAGAACCAAAGTAACCCACACACCCAAATAATAAGGTCTGCTCAGCAGAGTTCTATAGAAATATCTGGCTCTACTTCCTACAGTACAAGTTGTGATACTGTCTGTGGTAGACAGAGGCCCTTGGGAAAGAGTAGGGTCATATTCCAGTAATAGTCAGTGAACAAATAGCAGCATTAATCCTCTTTATGGTTAAGGTATTACTTGTCTTTAAAGAGGAGCCTATATTCAGTTCCTCACTTTAACTCTTCTCTGTGTGGACACCATAGGGGCAAGAGAGTGTTAAGGATTTTAAAGTGCATTTGTTAAGCTGAAGAAAGTGTTCATGAAATATACAATAACAGAATGCACCAAGGGTATTCATTGTCCATGCAAAACACTGCAGCAAGCTGAAAATTGAAAATGTAGGGATTGCATAAAAGAAATTAAATTTAGTGCCAAAACAAATACAAGGGCTGGTGTACTGATTGCATTATTCATCTTCATAATTAATTCAATAAACCCTTCAATTTATGTATTTGAAGCTGCCACCAAGTTTCCACACATGCCTTAGAATACCTGAGAATCCAGGTGCCTAAGAAAACTGAAGCCCAACCCACTTTGGATGCTATATTGTTGCAGGTCCATCAAGCAAGTACTTCGTATATCCTCACTGTGTTGGCTTAAGTGTCATATGAAGTACTCTTGACTTGTAGGAGAGACAGTTTCCTCCCACAGTTTTCAACCCATTATCTACATGCCATATCTAACTTGGATTGTTGAGGTGGCCAATGGAACAAGCTTCATTTTAACAACTTTTATTTGATTTCATATTATGTCCTGACATGTAGGTTGCATGAGTGGTGAGACATAGAGTCTTGGATTTTCCCACTTAGAACTTTTGCTATGTGCTGGAGTCTGCACAGGGAAATTCCAACAACGATATGTTGCAATAATCGAATCCATCCACCTCAAAAATGGGAGAATGAATCATGTGAATTGAGAAACACCTGTTGACCTAGGTTCATACTTGAGATTCTGTGTGGTGTGCAAATTTCATATCTGACATACTTAGCAGTTGAATTTACATTGTTTGATGGTGACAATCAGAACTGATCACCAGGTTTGTTTGGTTTGGCACCAAATGACTCAAATGCTTGCCAAGCAGGTTGGCTTCTCCTTCCACCCAAAAACTTTGTGTGAACACATGAACACCCTTGGTCCATCAAAGTCAGTATTGTCTACTCAGACTGGCAGTGGCTCTCCAGGGACTCAGGCAGAGGTCTTAAACATCACCTTACTTGCCTAGTCCCTTTAACTGGAGATGCCGGGGATTGAACCTGGGACCTTCTGCATGCCAAGCAGATGCTCTACCACTGAGCCACTGCCCCTCTCCAAAAACACTGCCAGTCAAGTTTGCATAGTTATTCCCCCCCCCTCAAAACTGCACAGATGTAAAAATATGGCTGACCAAAGAGAACAGTAGCTGTTAACATAGCTAAGCAGTACAGAAATGGAGGGGGCAGTAGAACTCATTGAAGTGGTGTGAGAACAAGCTTGAGTAAAAAGGTGATTGGGCTTTTTAGCTGGGTGAAGCGATCAGCTGAATAGCCATAAACAGATCAGCAAACAAACCATCAAACCTAAAACCCACTTAAAAATCAGCTTTTTGTTTGCAACTGAACAGCACAAGAGCCAAACCTGCAGGTGTTCAAGCATCCCTGGTGGGGAAGGTGTGTAACTTGGCGGTTCACTCCGACACCCTGCCATGTGTTGCAGCACATTGTACCCCACATTTCATAGTGCTGCATGGAATCCTAGAATTTGAGACTACAAGTTATTACTGAAATTAGTTACTGAGAGAGAGAGAGAGAGAGAGAGAAGTTGAATCTGCAAACAACAAATTGATTTTATTTATGAAGTGCCAAATCTGGGTTTGATGAACTTACATTTTGAGGTAACATGTTGAGTTTTCTCCCTCTGAAACCTGACAAAGAAACCCACATTTCGCCATGCAGTTTAAAATTTCATGGCAAAACCTGCATGACATTCTTTGAAACTCATGAGAAAATGTGTCATACTTTCACCCTGCATGACTGTATTTGGCAAACCAAATTCTTTTCTGCTGTAGTTCTGGTCAAGAAATTTGCTTCAGTTACTATTAAAGAGGGTCTTTTTAAAAAAATAAATAAAAATCCCTGTCTTGATTTAGGGTAACTCTGTATATACTGTGCCCACACCGAAGCCTTCTCTTTCTGTATGCATGAGGTGTTGTGGATACAAGTGCTCCTGAGAAGTGTTTACTTCAGGAAAAGTTTAATCACGTGCTAACTATACCTCTGCAAAGATACCTGTGCCAAACACCACTCCATGTATAGGACGCTGTGGCTTCTGTTGTGGATACTTTGATGATTAATCTCACTAGTTCTAGCTCTTATGGCTATGAAATATTAATAAAAATATGTTACAAAGACAATTGTCCTAAAATGTGTGTGTGTGTTTTACACAATATTACAGAGACAATGGGGAAATATGTACAGAGTTGGTCTCTAAATACATGTTGAAATAAAACTCTTTACCCCTGCGATAATAAGAGTACATATGAATCTATCAGAGGAAATCTCGGCACTGATATATATGAAATACTGTCTTAGTCACAAAAGACTGCATAATTTATCGTGACTAATTTCTACATCTAGAAAGAAGGTAGAAAATGTGACTACTCTTGTTTAAATGTATGATGCTGAAAAGGGGGAAATGGGGGAACTATAAAACTTTGTCTCCCCCCCCTCAAGTTCTTTCCCTACCAATCTCTTGGCAGCCCTTTCTGCAATTAAATAGCTCCACAGGGATGCCATATGTTGCCAATAGCTTTACACTTCTCAGTAGTGGGAGGCTGGAACTCTTTCCAATAGACATGATAGGATCCCATTACAAAATTCTTCTCTAACAGAAACAGCTAAATGTTCTATCAAGGAACTAAATTAAAAATAGACCTGCTGGAATGGTTATCTCCCTGAAAGAATGCACTTGGCATGCCGAATAACATGGTACATCTGGTGGCACATTATTCGAGTGTGCTCCTGCATTAAGCTTGAGAAAGGAACAAAGCAGCAAAGCAAAGCCACAGTCTGTGCTGTGTAGTTTGGGCTCAGCCTTACACCCCCTCCAGTTCCTGGTCTTTGGTTTGCACCTTTTAAAAAATAAAAGCTCTTATTGCTGATGATAATGAATAGAAAAAATATTAAGCTCGTTTTTACAATCAGGTTATTTTGCATACAAAAGCTGATCATTTTTAATTAACCATATTTTCTTCAAGTAGCAGAAAAGAATAATGAAGCATGGCACTCTTATGAAAACAGTTGCTTTGCTGGATCAGACCAAGGGTCCATTTAGGCTGGTCCTCTGTCCCCAATAGTGGTCAACCAAATGCTCATAGGTAACTCATAAGGAGGGCACTATATTAACAGTCAAACCTGAGCCACAGCCATAGAAGCATCTTTTTCAAAAATATGCCCAATAAAGAATGCTCTAAGAGATGAGCTATTGTGTGGTAGCAAGATCATTATGGGACTGGATATAATCCCATGGGCCTTTGATTTTAATAATGTAAGCTCAGGTACTCAGAGAGTAGACAAACACAGATGAACATTTCGGGTTGTCTGTTAAACAAAGCCCAGACTTTCAGCAGCTGATTTGAACACAGGTAAGTACTTTCAATTCTAACTTCCACCTTACATATTTATTATTAGTTTCTATACAGTGCAATTCTAAGAGTACTTTCCTGGGAGTAAATCCTACTGAATAAAATGGGAGTTACTTCTGAGTTAGGGTCGCCGAACTCCAGGTGGTGGCTGGAGACCTCCTGCTATTACAACTGATCTCCACCCGATAGAGATCAGTTCACCTCTGGCAACTGGACTCTATAGCATTGAAGTCCCTCCCCTCTCCAAATCCCGCCCTCCTCAGGCTCTGCCCCAACAACTCCAGGTATTTCCATACCCGGAGCTGGCAACACTATTCTGAGTAGACCTGCTTTGAATTGTTTTCTGAGTGACTAGCTTTGCATATTCCTTCATGGCTAGCTTTCGTAGTTTTCTATCTAATTTGTGCAGTGCATATACATTTGTGTTGTCTTCACTTGTATAAGACTTTACTTTTCAAAGACCATCTGGTGAGCTAAAGCCTTCTTGATGCTGCTGTCTAACCATGATGGCAACTCATTACTTATGGCATGTGTTTTATTTGAGCGTCTATTAGGATTAAATCAAGAGTCACATTACCTCGTACCTTGGGCTGTGCATATCGGGTTTACCGACCTGAAAATAAGCCTGGATTGTAATCCCGACTCACCATAAAGTACACTAGGTGGCCTTCGTCTAGTATAACTCCCTGAATGCATTGGAAGAAGGATGGGACAAACCTGTATTGACAATCGACCTGCATAACAACCTTTTATTTTCAAAGCTGCTTGTGTAGGGTTGCCAGGTCCCTCTTCGCAACCGGCGGGAGGTTTTTGGGGTGGAGCCTGAAAAGGGCAGGGTTTGGGGTGGGAAAGGACTTAAATGCCATAGAGTTCAATTGCCAAAGTGGCCATTTTCTCCAGGTTAACTGATCTTATCAGCTGGAGATCAGTTGTAATAGCAGGAGATCTCCGGCTAGTACCTAGAGGTTCGCAACCCTATGCTTGTGGGATACAGATGCATGGATCCAGGTAGCTATGGAAGTTTCACTCATAAAGTCTTATAGTATTGTAACTGATGAGCTTTTAACAAGTGGAACAAATACATTTACAGAATGAAAATAGTTGTGAAGTGGTTGATAAGAATTCAATGAGTTAAATGTTATTATTACAATTATTAAATTGTAGATGACCATTTGGAAGAAGGTGATAGACAGAAATCGACACTCTGCTACAGCTACATAAAAATTCTCATAGCTTCCTACATGTCACAGTCCTTCTTCTAACAGTCTGTGAAGTGTAGGTGACAACCCTCTTCATTTCAGATAGGAGGGAATATTGTATTGACCCTCATTGTGAAGTACCTGGGCCTGTACAGGCGGCATCACAATGTTACAAGCAATTGCTTTGTCGGTGCCAGCCAATCCTTGAGCTTAGAAATGCTCTGACATTTGCATACTTGACAATATATCCTTATACCTTGAGTGAGGTCCTGACACTTATAATCAGGAAGGCTCATAGAGAAGAAGCAGATTGAAGCCATGCCTGCTTTGCTCAGAAGGAAGAAACATGCCTTGACACTGAAAAGACAGAAGCCCAAGCATAGAAAGGCGCAGTCTGTGAAAAAGAAAGGCAGCTTCAAGCGAAGGGGGCAGCAAGGCCAAAACCAATGACAATGGAAAAAACAGCAGTAGGAACCTCATCGCTCCCTCCCTGAATGAAGCTAAGATCCTGAGATAACTGGAAAGGTCCATTGAGTATATGACAAGCAAGGCCAAAGGGATCATGATTTCCTTTGTGAAGAACCTCTACAGAAGGGTGTCCATTGAAGCGGAGTGCCTCAGGAAGAAGAGGAAGCACACCAGCATAAGCTCTGCAGAGATGTAGACTGCCTTAAGGAGTGTAATGCCCATTAAACATAAAAGGAGCACTGAAAACACTCACAAAAGTGGGGGTACTCGCTTCATCATGACTCCCTAAAGAAAAAAAATCCTTCCCCTTCACCCTGGGGTGAGAAAGAAAAACATGAGAAAGGGAGAAGGGAGAGGAGTGTATCCTGAACACCCCAAAAACCCCTTCTGATATTGACAGGAGAGCACGCGCTTTAATCCATAACAAAGAGATTCTTCACGTATAGGATGGTGCTTCAAGGAGAAAGCTGGATTGACTAGTGCTACCTGGATTCAATATAAGACTACAACAGACATCACTATCTGGAGCAAAATATTTACTTTCTGGCCTGAATAAGAGAGAGAACTTCCATGATGGGTAGAAAGACAAGCAGGAGACTCATGAAAGTGTTGTCTGTACCTGGAAGAATAGTCTCCATACATTCAGGATAAAGACACAATTTTTCTTAAACTTGAACCAATAAGAGAAACGTTTTGAAAAAAGATCGTAACAGCTGCAGAAAATACAAGAGCTTATACTTTTTTTGAGCAATAGACCTGAGATTTTTGCCATCCTTTAAATATTGAAGAATTGTGTCTGACATGCTAATCAGAGGGGCATTATAATAAAACAGTCATTGAATATTTTGGGTCTTGGGTTTTATAGTATTTTAGAGCTAAAGGCCATGTAAGTTTTATGAAGTAAAATTTTGTGTCAGCTGAGTTTAAAACTGTAAGACACTTCGATGCTAATGGAAAATCTGCCTTTGTAGAATATATTATTTGAAATGTTTATTTATTTTTATTTCAGATATTTATACCATGCATTTCTCCCCAATAGTGTCCAAGACCATTTCATGACACCATTCTCCCTCCATTTGATCATCACAATACTGTCATGGAGGTTCAGCTGAGAGAGAGTGACTGACCCAAGGTTACCTAGCAGTCTTCCCTGGCAGAGTGGGGATTCCATCCTGGAGCTTCCAGATCTTAGTCTGGTACTGTAAGTACTACGTTGGCCATAATGTATTGCCTGTGTCCCTATAGATTACTTATAGAATTTAGATCTTAAAAGACTCCCAAACCCCAAATGTTGTAGTCCTGATCTCTGTAAGCTGTTGAACTATATCCCTATCTGGCTTCCTTAATGTGTACTTTTAAGAATAATTATTCATTTCTGATACCACTGAGGGCAATCCACATCCATTCGATCTGTTATACGGGCTGCACTAGAATGTGTCATCCAAGCAATCAAATCAAATCAGATCATTTATTATTACAGCCAAAGGCCAGCATAAAATGTAAAATATACGTAAAATATACATCCTATATTAAAATTATACAACTTCCACTTACAGCATCTCTTCTGTACCAGTTAGTCTGAAGGTTTACCCATATGGTCTTTGTTCTTCATAAGTGTCTTCCGTTTCCAGCAAACATAAAAGCAAAATTTTGCTACCGAATATGAGATATAGCTCACCCTATCTTCCAATAGATATTCTACCAAGGAGGTATCAGAGGTGTGAGAGTGTACAAATCGATATAGGAGGGTGGTGATTAAACGATTTCTGGCATCATTATAATGTTCACAATGAAGCAAAATGTGTGCTAGCGTCTCCACTGTATCCTCCAGGCAATAACTTGTAACATCTGTGATTTGAAGACCATGCCGTTTTGAACCTTTATTTTGATAATTGGTTTAAACTCTAGCTGAGATGAGAGAGCAGGGACATGGTTCATAAATATAAAGCATGGTCCTGTCTGCTTTTATGGCAAACCATAGTTTGTTGTAGTGTCCAAATCACAAACTGTGGTTTGTTCTCTTCCTTCCAAATTGTTATTTGAATCAGGATTAAATATCCGCCAGACTTGTGCATGTAATGATGAACTTCTGTCATTGCATGTGAATCATAATATCACAGAGATGGTGGGCCCGGCTTATCCAATCATGTTTTGAGTCCAAAATATCACTTATCTTGAAGTTTTCATTGGTTTTTCACTAGGACAAATTTTAGTCACTTTAACAAAAATTATAAGTGAATAAAATTTGTGTTTCATCATCTTCATATGTTCCCATTTTACAAACCCCTCCAAAATACTGTGAAATGTTGTTTTCGAACTATTCCATACTCAAGGCATGTTCAGAAGACACATGATGTTGTGACCTTGATGAAGGAGAGTGGGTAGGTCTGGTCATTGCTTGGCTGGAGAAGCACCTCAGTACCTTATGTATGTTGCTTTCAGCTCCCTGGAGCAAAGGTTGCATATGAATGTAGTAAATGTCATACAAAAACATGCATTGCTTTCAGATGATAGCAAGAACAAAGAGATGGTAGAATTTGTATATTCAGGTGAACATCCCACTAACCAATAATGAAAGCTTGTTATAAACTTTTCTAAGCTAAGCTATAAGAGGCCAGACCAGAGACTTACCTTCCAGTTCAGGGAATGATCATTGCTCCCCGAAGCAACACCCAGCACTCTGATTTCACAATAAGAAGGGGAAGCTATTTTCTTGCCTTTCACATGTTCTTAGCCTATACCAATGATCTTCTTTCTTGCAGTTTTTTTTTAAATCAGAGGACCTTTACAAAAATGCTTTTATGTCTGTTTCAACAGCATTGCTTTGGCTCAGGGGGTATGAGACTTGACATTAAAGAGAGAGGGAGAGAGAGAGAGAATTCCATTAGGCTCTGTGCACTAAATCCCAGATTTTACAGAGACTCATCTAAAAATATCCAGGTTGTGAAACAAGATAGAGTACAATAATAAACACTATGGCTCCATTGTACTTAAGGGGAAATAATAGAGAGTCTTAAGCCTAATCAGATAAGATAAGCAATGGGAGGAAATAATGGGATGGATGTTCTTTTTTTTTTTGTTAAGCATAACATGGGGAGGCCCTTTTCTACATCCTTAGCCCTTGGCTTGCTCTTACATCTCCGGGCTCTTCTACTTAAGACCAGAAGCAAAGGTCTTGAATGGGACCATGCCACCAATCACTGATCACACACACATGAAAGTGTCTTATACTGATTCAGACCATTGGTCCATCAAGGTAAATATTGTCTTTGACTGGCTAGAGTTCTCCAGGGTCTTGGGCAGGAGTCTTTCACATCTGGATATGCTGGGGTTTGAATCCGGGAACTTCTTCATGCCAAGCAAATGCTCTGCCACTGAGCCACAGCCCCTCCCCAAGCCATAGTCCTTCATTGCTGCTGCTGTCTTTACTGGTACTGATGCAACTTTTTGTATGTTCCATGATCAGACATTTTGCAGTTAGGGGTACATAAGAGAATAACATTGTGGAAGAAGGAAATGGTGGGGCTGTCTTACCTTATGTGCCAGTTTAGTTACCCATTTCATCTTTGTCACCTTCTTTTTCCAAAGATCTATGGAAACGGGGTGGGGGGCATGTCTCAGTGGTAGAGCATCTGCTTTGCATGCAGAATCCCCAACATCTCCAGCTGACAGGATCAGACAGAAGGACATGTGAAAGACCTCCAGCTGCGACTCTGGAGAGCCACTGTGAGACATAATCGTCGATGCTGACCTTGATAGAACACCACTTCATGTGTTCATGGATGGCACACGTAGGAAATTGCTTGTTCTGTTCTCACAACAACCCTGTGAGGCAGGTTGTTTATTTGTTTATTTATTTGTATTTCTAGCCTGCCCTCCCCCGGCCAGAGACAGCGATTAACCTAGCTTCATCCTGCAATCTCATGACTAAGCAGGGATTTGAATCCATCTCTTCTCAGTCCAATCCCAAACATATTAATAATTAGCCACTAGGCCGCAGTGGTGTTCAACACTCACTGTCTTTCTTTAATGCTTATTGGACTTGTGCCTGGAGGCTGACATAATCCTGCACTGTAGTAAGTGGTTCACAAAAGGATTCTTTGGTGGGAAGCCGAGCCAGACCTCCCTGCCTCCCTTGCCAGTGCCATTGCTATTTCACACACACAATCAGTAGCGCACAGCCCACTTGTAATTTTTATTCAAGTACAAATTTGGTTCAGACCCTTGCGTACCCATGGCAACTTCACTGTTCCAATAGCCCTTGGCCTGATTCACATGTGCCTGCTCTTCTCCTGGCTGCAACATCGACTGAGACGGTTTACAGGTGCAAATGGACCATCACAGACTTAACATTGCAGGTAGAATTTTTATATTAACGAACATCACGTCAAAGACAATGTTTTTCAGTGTAGTCAGTTCGTGCGTACAGCTGCCAGCCATCAAGTATACACGCCGTGCACACTTTTTTGTGCATGACAGAAATCTGTGCAGGCAATGTGCAGAGAAGGGAGTGGGATTGTGCCAACTTGCCACACCCCCACCTATGTGCCTGTACCCTAAAGCCAGCAAGGTACATTTCATGTGCACTCACATGACTGGGAACCTTTGAAAGCCTGGGTTGCTGGTCACGTGGATAGAAACTACAAATGTACACTTTATTCATGTGTAGACTCTGTGCTGTGCAAATGGGGTGGTGGTAGTGGGGTGGGGCTAGTGAGTGAAATCCCTCTTTCTACGCATATTTCTTATACACATATAACTTGTGCACCCAGGGCTACACCAATCAAGTGTGGAACAATCAGGTGATATATATGTATGTGTTAACAAAATTTAGCCAATGTGAGGCCATGTATGTGTATAACCATATTCCGCCTGTGGTACTTGCTTGAGCAAGCAGTGTAACCCATTGCAATACCATTACTGGAATATAGTGGTCATTACAAGCAGCAGATATACACCATTATCAATAATGGTGAATTTTATGCTTAGTCATTTTGGTTTGGATCCACTGTTGCGTTACTGCAGGCAGAAGGTTTCCCCTTGTGGAGTGTGACTTCCTTGCCTCCCCCTCCCCTCTGCAGCTGCAGTTGCCCCCTGAAATGCTACTCCTATACAGTTGACAGATCAAGGGTGAGGATTCAACTTGCTGTCACTCTGACAGCATGATGTCACTTCCAGCGCATGATGTCATTGTGTTGAGGTGATGCTCTAGAAGTCCACTGAAACTCTGTAGTTTTACCTAGTGGAATCCTAGAGCATTGCCCTGATGCATTGTGTCACTTTTGGGATGGTGCCAGAAGTGACATCATGCCATCGAAGCAATGGTGATTTCCCCTGCATTCCCCCCCTGCTACCCTACTAAGAGGCAGTAGGGGGTCAGGCTTGCCAGTGGGAGATTTCCCTCTATAGTGGGAGACGTGGAAATCCTATAATAAATCCTGAGGGACAGGGAACCTGTGAAAACATCACTTTACAAAGCATTTTCAGTTACAGTGGGAGGGGAAAGGTGGGAAATTTATGTTCCATGGGTGAAAATTATTCTGCCTACAAGAAACTCTCTGGTGGATCAAAGCCCTAAATTTGAAGGAATTTTTAATATCCCACTATTTCTCCTCACACACATACACACAAATGGTACTTTTAGCTTTTCTGAAAAAAAGGATGGTGTGAACGTCCATATATAAACAGGCAAATGCTAAAGCTACCTTGGAAAAATATACTTCAAGGTGGCATGACAAGATGGCGTACCTTCTGTGGCTTTGGATATGCAGTGGCACTAAAATCTTGCTTTGGAGAATGTACCAGGGAAGGGAATCCATTCATCATGGAATAAGAGGACGAGAACAAACACCACAATCAGGGGGAAAGGAGCACGAGGCCAGATGAATCCTACTGCCACAAATAGTTCAGTAGTTTTTATTCTTTTGTATCTGACACAAAAGTCTTAGCCTGAGCACTTGTAGTCATTAAAGGTCTTTACAAAAAAAGGGGGGCATCAGTGTGCTCTTGATGGGGGGGGAGGGGGGAGACGTCCCCACATTTCCTGCATTCAAGTGAGTTAGACTTTATTATGGTAACATCTCCTGTTGGTGAAAGGGGAGGATTATGACAGTGAAGGCAGTGATGATGGGTTGCGTCATAGCTATGTTTGGCCAAACTGACTAACTAACTTGCTTCATGGGTGGCGAGAGAGAGAGAGAGAGAGAGAGAGAGAGAGAGAGAGAGAGAGAGAGAGAGAGAGAGAGAGAGAGAGAGAGAATGAGAATGAGAGAGAGAGAGAGAGAGAGAGAGAGAGAGAGAGAGAGAGAGAGAGAGAGAGCCATTATGTTGTTAGACAGACTTACTGAACTTTGTGAGGGGGAAAAGCCAGGAAGATCACTTATAAAACAAAAAGACTGAGATAAAAGACCGGCTCTAGTTTTTGCTGGTTCATCCAACTAAATTAACACATTGGAACTGTGAGATAAATAGATCCCCGGCAGTGTTCCAGATGCACTGTAATGGTTGTATGATTGTTTCCCCCAGGCCCTGCTTGCAGCTCTGCCCCTCTTTACTCCGGTGCTGTTGGTACCAAGTGTGAGTGGAATGGTAATGTGGCAAATGAGAAAAATGGAATGAATCGCTGGGGGGAGAGAGAATAATGAATCTCATTGCTTCTGTATCAAATACTGCTCTATCAGATAAATACCTACTTGGTAATCATTTCAGAGAGGTGGTCACATAAGTCTGTTGCAGCAAAAATAAAGAGAAATTTGGTGGCATCTTAAAGACTAACATGTTTTTTATTCTAGTGTAAGTGTTTGTGGACTAGTGTCCACTTCATCACATGTGTGTAGTGGATCTTCACTAGGTAGACATGAATTTATGTTTTACTCTTCTCATGAATACTATTCAGGGGGTTACCGCACTTGTATTCCCAGCGATGTATTAAGAGTTTGAAAACGTTATAAAAAATACTGTTTGCACTTTGTTTGGCCCCTTTAGCTGTGAAGACATCTTCCAACCATTTATAAGCTGTGGTATCCAAAAACCCTTTTAAAGCGATGTTTTTTATAACATTTTCAAAACTCTTAATACATTGCCAGGAATACAAAGTGCGGTAACCCCCTCAGCTGACCAATCTGGCCCGTGAACACACCAGCAACTTACCTTGCAATTTACACGCGTCCAGTATGAAAGCATCCAAGACGAGTTTAAATTTCTGTTCCCACCATGCCACCTTTCTCCACTGCATTTGATAAGCCCAGGCTGGCACTCTCTCCACGCATGCCGTCGGCGCTCCAAGCAAGGACGGCGATTGGTCTTGTGTTAGTAAGGGAGGCGGGGGGAGTGCGGGAGTTGGCTGGCAGCAGGAAGTGGGCTGGCAGCAGGAAGTGGATGGAACACGCATTGCATGTTCCCACTTAAAGGCACTGGGTGTGGAGGACGCTTTATTTTTTTAATTCGCCGTATAAGCGGATGCGCTTAACGCGGCGAAATTGTGCTCTGGAGACGTCCTCGGAATCCTCCGGGTGAGTTGAAGTGGGAACATGCAGGGAAAGCCCGCAGAATTCGGAGCTGCAAACGTGCAGTGCAGACATGGCCCTGGTTTTATTCACTCTTGCATCACCTGACCCAGAACACATCTGGAATCTTTACCTATGCAAATGTTTTTTTCAACATTAAGAAAGCAAGATTTGGCAATGTCACATATTTGAAATGATAAATTGATTATTGGATAGGAACACATCTGAAACCATATGAAGGTCAAAGTGGTCAAAGTGGCTGCCTGGAGCTGCTGAGAGAAAGTAGAGGGAAAGAGAAGGCTGAGCAGAGAGCACCACAACTGCAGCCACACACAGTTGGATACTGCACGATTGTTGCCCTGTCGCAGTCATTCACAACTGGATTGTCTGGTTCACACAGGAACATCCAGTTGAGAATCATTATGCTCAATGATAGTGCAATACCCGGTGTTGTGTGGGTGCAGCAGGCCATTGTCCTGATCAGATTTTCTCTGCTGCAGACGGCCCCTTCCTAGTGCCACTTTGCAGAGAAAAAGCCGTCGGCCAGGGATTTATAAGATGAATTGGCAACTTCATGTGGAGTCCCAGTCTCTGTGTCTGCAGCACATTCTCCTCAGCCCAAATATTACTTCATGTTTCCCACTTCCTGAAGTGGAAGGAAATTTCAAGGGACAGTCTTTCACAGAGTCACAGTGTACTCCTAAGAAGTAACTCCATCGGTTAGTCCTGAGTAGGATTCTGTGTAGACTTAGGTTGGTTTGGACAATCACCTTGTGAGGCTTGTGAGATATCAGAATATGTACCGATACATACTCTGAGCAGGAGGGAGCAGGCAGACCACAGGTACTTGTCTTTAGAGTAGCATTAAATCTTTAAAAGCGTCAGCCAGATGCGTGCAGCTCCCCTCCACACACAACAGTCTCTTGCCAGCCAGCTTCAAAACAGAGTTTGTTTCAGGGCCAGACTGTTTTCTCCATGGCCGTAAACACAAACAGACACTTGGTAGGTAGGTGTAGCCTGCAAACTCCAATAGCTGGGAATAGCCAGTGATCATCAAAAGCCATCGAGACAGCAATCAGGCTATATAAAACCCTAAAGCCACCCGTGACTGTTTGCTTGATGCTACACAACAGTATTCACAGGATGGTATTTTTTTGTACACGGGAAGTAAAAGGGATAAGAAAAATAACAAGGGAGAAACTGCGGAAGCAAGCAGAGAATTTAAGCAGTGTTAGAGGGGGAAATGGTGACATGAAAGGATTTCCATTCTTGTCCTACCTAGCTGCTGTACAGATGTACCTCCTTTTCACGTTTCTTATATAAGCATCCTATTAACCTCTAGCAATAAAAGCTCCAAGCAGTCTCTGATACTAATTCACTTCTTCCTATATGACTGTTCTCCTTGCTGCTCCCCACCTCCCTGGCTCTGTCGTGACTTTTTTAAAGTAAACATATCTGATATGCATACTGCATAAATTACTCTGCATATTTTCTCCTTTGCCAATCGCATGTGTGTGCGCATGCATGCACACAACGCACAAGCACTAGAAATCAACGCTGAACAGAATCCTCAAAGAAGTTTGTGTATGTGAAGTATTTACACCTCACTTGTCTAACAGATATGCCCCACGAGAAATTCTTTATATCCTGTTTGGTTTTGGTTTGATCTTTACTAGGCTCTGCATCATCACTTATGAATGGGAGTGTCAGGAGACTATAGATTACAGTGCGCATTAAAGTCACCTACAGGCGTGAGTCTGGATTCTCTCAGTTGCTCAAAACCCAGTCTATTCAAGTCATATAAAATAAGACAGGCCGTGACAAATTGATAAGCTACTTGCCATTTGCTCCTCCCGGTGCAACTGCAAATTCAGGTCATTAGTCTATGTTGAACATGCTGAAAACTCATTGCCTGCCCTCCTATAATTCCTTTGATCACTCTGGGGCAAGATCATACTTGCAATGCCACTGCGGGGGGGGGGGGGATTTCAAGTCTGTCTGTTTTGAAGAGACCCAATATTTTTGGTGCTCTTGTAGTACTTTGTAGCCAGACCACTGCCTCCCCCCCAGCAAATAAATAGACAAGGAAGGGGACTTCAGGGTTTAAATGGTGCTTGTTTGTGAGTGTACGCACTATACTGTACTATACTATACTATACTACACTTGATCTTAGCCAAAAGGCCGAGAAGCAATTTACTATACTATACTATACTATACTATACTATACTATACTATACTATACTATACTTGATCTTAGCCAAAAGGCCGAGAAGCGATATACTATACAATACCATACCAAACAACCCTTAGTAGCATATCTAGTGTGGGGCAATAGGTTTCCTTGCTCTGGTGGCACACAGTTGGCTAGAAGCACAAAACTGAAATCCCAGTACAGACCCAGACTCGGCCATGACACTGTCTGGTTACTTGTGGTCCAGCCTGTGAGCTTAACTTACATCCCAGAGCTGTTGTGAAGATCAATTGTAGGCAGGGTGAACCCTATGTATCATCCTGAGCTCCATAGAGGAAGGACATAATAAAATAGATAGGCAGTATAATATACTACAGTGTGTGTGTGTGTGTGTGTGTGTGTGTGTGTTAAGTAGGGCTGTTGAAAAAAAATCCAGTAAAATTCGGATTCGGCAAAATTTGGCCTGTTTTAATTCGGGAAATGCCGAAGTCCGAACTCCCCTGCTTCGGATCCGAGGAATTCGGTGCGAGATTTGATTTTGGAGGAAAATTTGGCCGAATAAAGCCATAAAAACTACATTCCAGCCATTCTGTGGCTGCAGGGGGTGCATTTTTGGGGGTACAGCCCCCAAACTTTCAGCGTAGCTTCAAAGGACCCTTCTTGCAAGAACCCCCGAGTTTTGTAAAGATGGGATCAGCCCCCCCGAAATATGGCCCCCAAAAGGGGTCCCCCCTTAATGTGCATTTTTATTTCATTTACAGCACACATTCAAGCCATTCCGTGGCTGCAGGGGGCGCATTTTTGGGGTACAGCCCCCAAACCTTCAGCGTAGCTTCAGAAAAGCCTTCTCGCAAGAACCCCCAAGTTTTGTAAAGATGGGATCAGGCCCCCCCAAAATATGGGGTCCCCCCTTTTCCCTATTGGGATGAATGGGATCAGCCAATCCTATGCATCTAGAGAGCGGCAAACCCAAGGCAAAACCTCCCATGCTAACCATTGCAATGCAATGCAATGCAAAGCAACACGTGAGCTATTAATTAACTCAGCAAAAAGGAAAAAAAGGAGCAGGTGACTTGGACCGTGCAAATGTATTGTGAAAGTCAGATTTTGCAAAAACATTTTTGAGCGAGCAGCAAAACAGACTGTGCAAAAAAAAAAAAAAAACAGAGTTTGTATTTTCTGCCCTGCTCCTTCTTCTCATGGTGGAGGGACGCTCCCCCTTATGCAAACAACCCCACCAAACTCAAGCAAGTCTCACCAGCACCACCTACCACCTCTCCAACCAATATGGCACCACGGTGCACCCCCCAAACAGGGAAAAATTCCAAGACGCAGGGGATCTCACGCAAGTCGCCCCGTTGCACTCAACCCCAGGCTAGGGGCAAAAACAGGGGAAAACACCAAGGAGGAGACGCGGCCTGGGTGCCGAGCAGAGAGAGAGACTCGCTAGCCGCCGCATAGACTCAACTTTAAACTTTAAAACTTTAAAAGCAGTACACACACTCCCACAGAGGTGAGCAGTCACACACCCCTTGGCAGAACGGGTGAAAGCCTCCTTTGGCTTCCACCCCCCACAGAAACGCCCCCCACACACACAGACTCTGCTTCCCCCCCCACATACACACGGAAAAAAATTAAAGCCCCAAAAGGGGTCTTACTGTGGATGTCTTCTGTTCCATCAGGAGGGACTGGGAGGACTGGGTAATCCAATACGATTCCATTTAAGCACGGGAGGTTTTGCCTTGGAATCGCCGCTCTCGAGATGCACACAGGATCGGCTGATCCCATTCATCCCAATAGGGAAAGAGGGGACCCCATATTTCGGGGGTCCCTGATCCCATCTTTACAAAACTTGGGGGTTCTTTCAAGAAGGCTCCTCTGAAGCTACACTGAAAGTTTGGGGGCTGTACCCCCAAAAATGTACCCCTTGCAGCCACAGAATGGCTCGAATGTGTGCTGTAAATGGAATAAAAATGCACATTAAGGGGGGACCCCTTTCGGGGCCCATATTTCAGCCCCCCCTAATCCCATCTTTACAAAACTTGGGGGTTCTTGCAAGAAGGGTCCTTTGAAGCTACGCTGAAAGTTTGGGGGCTCTACCCCCAAAAATGCGCCCCCTGCAGCCACGGAAAGGAGCGAATGTGCACATGCACTCCTCCCCGGGGATTTCTTTCTCACACAAACAGATACTCTCTCTTTCTCTCCCCGGGCCGCGCAGCAGCTGGGCTCACATGCTCAATCGCGACTGATTGGCCAGAAGAAGACCCTGCTTGGCCACCGATTGGCCGCAGGAGAATGCTGCTTACTAACTGACGGTTATGCTGCTGCGCCGAACCCCGAATTTTCTGAATTTAGTCACCAAACACCCCGAACTCGCCGAATTTGGCTCTCCGTTTTTCCGCCTTTTTTGAGTTCGGTTCCATCCGAGCTAAAAACCGCTGAATCGGGGGAAATTCGGCTGTTTTTTGGTTCGGGATGAACCGAATTGACAGCCCTAGTGTCAAGTACTGTCAAGTCATTTCTGACTCGCAGCGACCCTATGACTCAATGTCCTCCAAAACGTCCTATACTATCCTTAACAGCCTTGCTCAGATCTTACAAATTGAGGGCTGTGGCTTCCTTTATAGAGTCAATTCATCTCTTGTTGGTGGTCTTCTTTTCCTGCTGCCTTCAACTTTTCCTAGCATGATTGTCATTTCCAGTAACTCTTATCTTCTCATAATGTACCAAAGTTTGACAGCCACAGTAGTCATTTTAGCTTCTAGGGTCAGTTCAGTTCAGGCTTGATTTGATCTATAATCCACTGATTTGTTATTTTGGCAGTCCACAGTATCCGTAACACTCTCCTCCAATGCCGCATTTCAAAGGAATCTACTTTCTTTCTATCAGCTTTCTCCATTGTCCAGCTTTCATACCCATACATAGTAATAGGGAATACTATGGCATGAATTAACTTGATCTTGGCTATGTACTACATTACATATACTATATGTACAATATAAAATACTACTTTAAAATGTTAAATTATGTGATTTGAAAGAACTAGACATGTCTTCAAAAGTTATTGATGAAACACCACTCACCAATGTTCCGAGAAGCTTAGTGAGGACAGATACAGGCCAGACAGGAAGCTACCCTCGTAGGTCTCCAGTGTGGTATAGTGGTTAGAGTGTCAGACTGGAATCTGGGAGACTTAAGTTCAAGTCTCCACTGTGCAATGAAACTCACTGGGTGACCTTGGGTCAGTCCTCACTTTCGGTCTAAACCTCACAGGGTTGTTATCAGGATAAAATGTGGAGAGGAGAACCCTGAGCTTCTTGGTGGGGGGTGGGAAGGGCAGGACAAAAGTGTGCTAAATAGATGGATGACCATTGGCAACCTAACACAGCAAACCACATTCATCCTTTGAATGCTGCTGGTAGGGGGGAAAAGAATGGAAGAAACAATTCTCTGATGAACTCCTGCTCTGATTAGACAGCAACAGCCACATGTTTTATTTTGGGAAGGAGAGGTATTGCATTGCAGCCTCTGTGAATAGGTTTTGCTGCAAAAAGCAGATGAATTTGTCAAGCAGCATATAAGGGGAAGTGGAAGAAGCAAGAAGCATATTTGCTCAGGGATCCCTGAGGCTTGTTCACGTAATGTCAAACCATGGGTTGGCATTACATCCAAGCTAGGCCGTGATCTAAGGCTTCTTCCACACAGGCATTCTCCACCCTTCCCAAGCGGCATCTACAGAATATCATGGTGTACCAGTATACTTGCTGGATTTGCTCTACAATCTTTCCCAAACCTGTTTCGGTATGCTCTTTCTGAAAAGGTCACAGTCAACATGGGTTTATTCACAACGTGGGCAAGAACCTGCCCTATATCAGCACCATTTTATTTATTTATTTATTTATTTTCTCATTTACACCCCACCTTTCATCCCAATGTGTACCCAAAGTAGCTTACATTATTCTTGTCTCTTCCATTTAATCTTCACAACAACCCTGTGAGGTAGGTTAGGATAAATGTATATGACTGGCCCAAGGTCATTTTCCCCTCAGTATCTCCTTGCAACCATCATTTCCATCCCCTACCATCAGTAGGATATTTGTTGTCATAAAAGCAAAACACTAGTTCTATATTTCTGCAGTGGTATAAAACTATGAAATGTGGTGTTGGAGGAGAGTGTTATGGATACCGTGGACTTCCAAAATATATATATATATATATCAGTGGGTTATAGATCAAATCAAGCCTGAACTGACCCTAGAAGCTAAAACGACTAAACTGAGGCTATCATATTTTGGTCACATTATGAGAAGACAAGAGTCACTAGAGAAGACAATCATGCTAGGAAAAGTTCAAGGCAGCAGGAAAAGAGGAAGACCCAACAAGGGATGGATTGACTCAATAAAGGAAGCCACAGCCCTCAGTTTGCAAGATCTGAGCAAGGCTGTCAAAGATAGGACTTTTTGGAGGATGTTGATTCATAGGGTTGCCATGAGTTGGAAGCGACTTGACGGCACTTAACACACACACACAAAACTATAGTGATATAGCTTCTACAATTTTTAAAAAGCCAGCAAAAAATCCTCTCACGGCTTGAGGTGTGTGTGTGTGTGGGGGGGGGACCACAAGGAGATAGTAAGGAAAGCACAGAGAAAACCCCCATGCAGATGATCCCCTGCTAATGTAAACACCTCTGCATTTGTGGTGAGGGCACACTGGGGAATTGTTGCCATGTGAATGCAACCTAATTCCATGCGAGCCTGGGTTCAAGGCTCGGTTTGCCACTTAATCATCATGGGTGTTTCAGGTAATGCTTCTCTATGCTGAATCAATCAATACAAAAAAAGCTCAGCACCCCAGTCACATCATCTATGCTGCTTTCAAAAGACCCCATTCATATTGCCAGTGTATATAAAAAAGGAAATGTTAGAAGGAATGCACTCAGATAACAGGGAAAAAATCTACTGAAACTTCACGTAAATGCATCAGATGACAGCAGAATTCCATGAGAAGAATATCTATTACATTCCATGGAGTTGTTTATTTGTTTAAGCAATTTCACATTTATTTGGGAGTGAGGCAATGCCTTAATATTAAGCATTAATAGAGTCATTCTTTTCAGCAACTGATAATTGTAGTTCTAGGAAATTTATTATTACTATAAAATGAGTTGAGTTCTCTCTCTCTCTTTCTCTCTCTCTCTCTCCTGCTAATTGACAAAGAGGCCCAGTAATTAAAGTACAATAAAAGTTTTCCAGTAATTAGTTTCTGTTGTTTGGTTACAGGCCATCAATTGTTCTTTAATAATACTGATTGTTAACATTCAGTAGTCAGTAGACTCTCAAAGGATTCTGGGGCACAGCCACTTACAAACACTACACATTCCATTCCCATGAGGGCATTTTGCATTCGGAAAGAAGTTAACCCTCTCCTAGTGTACAATGCTTGTACGATGGCTTGATGTTTCTGGGTACAACAGCTGAAGCAACTGATGACTTGCAGACCTATAAGGAAGGTAATTTGGCCACATCTGCAGGAACTTCCTAAAATTCCCGTTCAGCACTCCTGTGCCACACTGGAAATATAAAAAAAGTTCCTATACTCTGCTTACTTTATCCCTGCTGAAATTAGGTATTACAAGTTGGAACCTGCAAGGACTTGGAGGGATCTTATTCCCCCTCCCTCACTATTTCCTATTTCCCTCCCTGAAAGCCCCCATAGCCTCTCCCCCTGCTTCCTTCTCTCCTTCACAACAAACAGCCAATCTACCTTTATCTGATCTTCTGTTGTCAGCTCCCCCCACCCCCCCGCAGCCTCTGCCTAGGAAAACCATGCCCATGTGTGGTGCTGGCTGTTGGGCCAGCTCCACTTGCATGGTAAGGAACCCTCAAGGATTTGTGTGTGTGGGGGTCACATCACTTCCCCCTGTATCCCCCTCCCCGTATTATTTCCCCTTTCCCTCTTCCTGGTAACCCTCATATCCTCACCCCTTTCTCTGCCTCATTCTCTCCTCAGCCATTCACCAATCTATGTTTTATCTGCCTTCCACCTTCAGCTATATTTATTATTTATTTACTTTATTTATACCCCACCTTTCTCCATAGTGGGGACCAAAATTGCTTACATAATTCTTCTCTTCTCATTAACCTCACAACACCCCTGTTAGGTAGGTTAGGCTGAAAATATGTGACTGACCCAACATCACCTAGTGAGCTTCCATGGCAGACTAGTGACTTAAACACGGGTCTCCTAGACCGAAGTGTGAAGCCCTAACACCACACTGGTTTTCATAGGGTGGCTGTTGTTGAACAGTAGCAAGCAGCCAGGCTTAGGAGCAGCTCTGGGTGGGCCCGCTGAGGCTCCCCTGCCCCATATTGCCAAAGTAGCCACTGGGCTCCTGGGTGCCACTGCTGCAGCTGCCCCCAGGACCCTCAAAGGTAAATAAAGCATCGTCTGCACATTATTTAATTTAAGGGGAATTTAAACTCTTCTTGAGTTTATCTGAACTCTTTCCTTTAGCACAGCCTGAACAGGTTTCTTGAGGCCTGGTATGGCCAGTGTTTGCATTTGCATTTTGGCAGCTTGTGAGGCTCTGCAGATGTCTATTCTCTTTTGCAGGTTTCGATCAGGCTCCCTGACTATATCAGTCATGAGGCAAGTACATTGCTGTGATCTATTTAAGGTTTGTTCAAAGCACTTCCTATATAGCATTGCTGCCTCACTGTTAGGGTTGCCAGGTCCCCCCTCACGATCAGTGCGAGGTTTTAGGGGCGGGGCGGGGGTGGCCGTGGATGCGCACGGGTGCACACGTGATGATGGCACTTCCTGTTTTACTTCTGAAAGTGCTGCATCTAGGGTTTCCAGGTCCCTCTTCGCTATCGGTGGGAGATTTTGGGGGTGGAGTCTGAGGAGGGTGGTGTTTGGGAGGGGAGGGACTTAAATTCCATAGAGTCCAATGGCCAAAGCAGTCATTTTCTCCAGGTGAACTGATCTCTATCGGCTGGAGATCAATTGTAATAGCAGGAGATCTCCTGCTATTACCTGGAGGTTGGCAACCCTAGTTGCATCGCTGCAGCAGATTTAACAGATTTTGTGGGGGTGTTGAGTGTTAAAGAAGCTGCGGTGATGCAGCACTTCTGGAAGTAAAACCGGAAGTACCGTCATCGCATGTGCACCCACCCGCAGCCGACACTCTGGAGTGTTACCACCCACCTGGCAACCCTGCTCACCGTTGTTTTTAGGGATCTTCTCCTGTTGTTCTGACCCAGCTCCTGTGCTTGCTAAACTTCTGTGACTTGAAAGCCCTGCTTCAGGTGGTGGATTGGGGTGCAGTTTAAGGTCATGTAATTTTTGGACAGCCTTGCAGTCAGCTCTCAGTGCCTAAATTCTGCAGTGTGACAGGTTACGCTAGTGACATAGCCCTTTGTTGATGCAGAAAACATTTCACTTTGCCATAATTAAGGCAGTAACAGGCATTGATGAAGCAGGTTTGTGGACTAGTATGGCATGAAAATGTACTTTGGATTAAACAGGAGAGACCTGTGATGGGCAAATGAATATTTGGGGGTTGGTTTTGCAGCAAATCAGAAAAGCCATTTCTGAGGAATGAGTTTTTAGGGAAAGCAAGTGTGATTTCAACTTAGAAGGATTGCCTAATGCTTTTTTTCCTCTTCACATCATATCTAAAACATAGATTGGCCTAGAAACTTCAGATTTGTTTAATGCAAGAGCCCGTGAAGTAATCTAGGGAAGAGGGTGATGGGCTGCTAAGGAATTATTCACAGCAGACTTAGAAATACATGAATGCTTGAGCAAAAAATGTAGCTTTTGTAACAGTGCATGGAAAATTCTGTTCCAGTATATTGGTAAAAACAAGCTCTCTTCCTCATGCCGAACTACCAAGTAACCCCTCCTAGACTGTGCTGTGGCAGTTTGGTATCATGATTGCCAATGTGTGTGTGTGTGAGTGAGTATGAGCTGTGATGTAAAGGGATGCCATCCTCCAGGTACTAGCTGGAGATCTCCTGCTATTGCAGCTGATCTCCAGCTGTAATAGCAGGAGATCTCCAGCTGATAGAGATCAGTTCACCTGGAGAAAATGGCCGCTTTGGCAATTGGACTCTATGGCACTGAAGTCCCTCCCCTCCCCAAACCCCACCCTCCTCAGGCTCCATCCTAAAAACCTTCCACCAGTGGCAAAGAGAGACGTGGCAACCCTAGTGATCTATGAGGTTGTTGGTTCAAACCTCCAGGCACAAAATCGCTAGGCTTCTCTATCCCCCAATTGTAATGTGGGGTTGATAATATGGGGCTACCGTACAGGTCTGTTGGAGGAGAACAATATATGAGAAATTGTCATGTTTTCCTTTGTATTCTTGAGCTTCTGATGGCTTGAGGTCCTCTTTCTTATTCCACTGCCTACTCTGCTGCCTATTGGCACCTCTGGGCTTCTTCCCTTAGCTTCTCTACATCTTGGGATCTCATCTCCGGTCCCCCAAGATTTTAGGGGACCTTCAGGTGAGATGCCTTCAGTGGGCCACCATGATATGTGAGAGATGGTACTTCTTGCTTAGCTGCTGGGTACTCCTTCCATTGAGATATGCAAGATTACAGATCAGTTTACCTGGATAAAATGGCCGCTTTGGCAATTGGACTCTATGTCATTGAAGTCCCTTGCCTCCCCAAACCCCACCCTCCTCAGGTTCCCTCCACAGATCACACTCCGCAGATCACACCTGGAAACCCTAGGTGGTTGGCTGCCTCAGAGACAACAGAATGGGCGAAAACACATGGTCACTTTAGCCTCCTTTGTTCCCTGTTTCAGCCAGGATTTAGCCAGGGATCGAACACACATTCGGCGAAACACATGCGTTCGATCCTGGCTGAAACAGGGAATAAAGGAGGCTAAAGCGACCGTGTGTTTTCGCCCTATGACTCCCTTGCACTCCTCATTTTCCTTTTCAGGGCTTTCTTGTTTCAGAGCATTTCTGAGCCCTTCAAAGCAAGAAAATAGGTGCTGGTAGGGTCAAAAGGTGTGTGAGAGCGTAGTCCTCCATTCCCTTTGTTGCCACTCCTACCAGGAAATAATAGATCGTTCCAGTAGCCCCCTGCATTACTGCAAGGTTATCTAGGTAGGGCTGTTGAAAAAAAAATCCGGATTCGGCTGAATTCAGCCCGTCTGGATTCGGGATATGCCGAAGTCCGAACTCCCCCGCTTCGGGTCCGTGCAATTCGGCGCGAATTCAAAGTTTGGGAAAAACAATCGGCCAAATAAAGCCATTAAAAACACAACTGCGCCTTTCCGCGGCTCCAAGGGGGGATTTTTAGGGGTAGAGGTCCCAAACTTTCAGAGGAGCTTCAAAGGACCCTTCTTGCAAGACCCCCCAAGTTTTGTAAAGATTGTGTCAGGGGGGGCCGAGATATGGGCCCCAAAAGGGGTCCCCCCACCCAACTGAAGCCCCTCCTCAAACCAGGGAGAGAGAGACTCGAGGGGGCACACACACCCCAGGCAGAACCGGCGAAAGCCCCCTTTGGCTTCCCCCCCACCCACAGAAACTGCTCCCTCCCCACACACACACAGACTCTGCTTCCCCCCCCACACACACACAGGAGAAAAATTATAGGTTAAAGCCCGCAAAGGGGTCTTACTGTGGCTGTCTTCTGTTCCATCAGGAGGGGCTGGGAGGACTGGGTAATCCAATATGATTCCATTTAAGCACGGAAGGTTTTGCCGCTCTGGAGATGCATACAGTATCGGTTGATCCATTCATCCCTATAGGGAAAAGGGGAAAGCCCATATCTCGGGACCCCCTGACCCAATGTTTACAAAACTTGGGGGGTCTCTTACGAAGGCTCGTCTGAAGCTATGCTGAATGTTTGGGGGCTGCACCCCCAAAAATGCACCCCCTGCAGACACAGAAAGAGAAAGGGGGGAGCCCATATTTGTGCCCCCACTGAACCCATCTTTACAAAACTTGGGGGATTTCTTAAGAAGGCTCGTCTGAAGCTATGCTGAAAGTCTGGGGGCTGCACCCCCAAAAAAGCGCCCCCTGCAGCCACGGAAATGGAAAAGGGGGGAGGAAAAAGGGGTGGAGCCCATATCTCGGGACCCCCTGACCCAATGTTTACAAAACTTGGGGGGGTCTCTTAAGAAGGCTCGTCTGAAGCTCCTCTGAACGTTTGGGGTCTCTACCCCCAAAATGCACCCCCTGCAGTCACGGAAAGGAGCGAATGTGCACAAGCACCCCCCTCCAATGAGGATTTCTCTCACTCTCTGTTTCTCCCCAGCCCGGCCGCTCAGCAGCTGATTCCTCCAGTACTCAATCCTGACTGATTGGCCAGAAGAAGACCCAGCTTGGCCACCGATTGGCCGGGGGAGGAGAATGCTGCTTACTGACGCCCCGAATTTGCCGAATTTATTCATGAACTCCTGAACTCGCTGAATTCGGCTCCCCCGGTTTCCCGCCATTTTTGAGTTCGGTTCGTCCCGAACTAAAAACCGCAGAATCGGGAAATTCGGCTGTTTTTCAGTTCGGGACGAACCGAATCGACAGCCCTACTTCTAGGCTAGAGTGATCTGGTGATTTCCCATTCCCCAACACCAAGCCACTCGTATGTTGCCTTGGCCACCTGAGATTTTCAAGCAGAAAGGGTCCAGTTAGGTTTTCATGGGGAGTAGCTACAAGTTGATTCCTCCCCAGGCTTCTCCTGCCACACTGGACTCCAGCCCCTGCTGTCCTCAGCAGGTGCTTGACCCTGTAGCTCTCTGATGCTGAGCCTGGTCTTCCCAGTGTGCTCTCTGGTTCTCTGCCTGCCCCATGTTTAGGGTTGCCAGGGCCCTCTTCACCACCGGCGGGAGATTTTGGGGGTGGAGCCTGAGCAGAGTAGGGTTTGGGGAGGGGAGGGACTTCAAAGCCATAGAGTCCAATTGCCAAAGCGGCCATTTTCTCCAGGTGAACTGATCTTTATTGGCTGGAGCTCAGTTGTAATAGCAGGAGATCTCCAACTAGTACCTGGAGGTTGGCAACCCTACCCATGCTCTTAGAAACACTGGACATAATGCTGCTGGCATAGATGTTAATTAGATGCCTTTTAGCATATATGGTTTCTTCTGAAATGGGAATATGTAACCTCAGCAGATTTTACACTGACTGGCAACATCTCAAAAAACAGAAGAGAGTGTTTGTGGGTTAAAACCAGGCCTAGAAAGTGAAAATAACCTTTCATAAATGATGAATGCCAAGTGTCAAGGCTAGCAGTAGCTGGCCAGTGCTTGAAGGAAATCTTTAAATCCTCGACATCAAGTCCATTCAAATAAGAGAAACCACAACGGTCAGATTTATGTGGGCTGAGAGCACAAAGCCAGACAACCTCTCAAACCAGAGGAAATAATGTGGCCTGATGTTTTATCCTTTCAACAAAGGACAAGCGAAATGTCTGATAAAGCTCTGTGGATTGTTGTGGGGGGGGACATTATTCTCATTTGTCAGAATCATGAAAGGAGGCTTTCCAGGGCTTCTGCACATGTTTGCCAGGATCCAGCTTTGATCCAAATGTGCTCCTGTTGGGGTGGTGGTGGTGTTTTCTTTCCCATTCTGCAACCCACCTTCTCAAGCAAATGGGTAATTTTTTTTTTTTTTTTAAGCAGAGAGCAGTTTATGTTTGTTGTGTGGAGGTGCTGTGAGAAAGCAAGGCAAAACGTTGGGTATATCCACAGATCGGACTCATGGCAATTATAGTAGGAGTTGTTCAAATCTCCACTTGTCATGAACCTCGGGACAGTCATTCTCTCAGCCTAAGAAGGGGACCAGGTTGCCTTCTATGGTGGGTAACCTCCTGCCCTCGGCCACCAGGCTCCTCCTGCTCCTGCTGCCTCCTCCTGCTTCCGCTTAATGCAGCTGCAAGAGTACAAAAGGGAGGCTGGCATCACACATCAGTTTCTGTAGTCTCCACTCCCCAATGGCCCCCAGGGTTGCCTGCCAAGGGCTGGCAACTCTGCTGCCTAACCTACCTCACTGGACTGTTGTGAGGAGAGGTGAACCATGTACGCCATCCTGACCTCCTTAGAGAAAGGCCAGAATAAAAATGTACCAAATAAATGAATAAAATTAAAACTTCCTAATAGTGGGTTGGATCCAGAGTTAAGGGACAGTTTCCACCATTTCTCATTCCTGCTGTAGACCCCCTTGTGCTGTTCCTCAGGGTTCCCTATACCCTAGAAGTAAAGCTGCCTGATTTCCCACTCCAGCCTGACAGCTATGGCCCCCTGCCACCACTCAGCGATGGTATCCCTTTTGGGTTCATGCTGGAAGGGACATTGTGCTATTGGAGTGACAACAATTTACATGTCGCCCCCCACCCCCGGTCTCCCACTGGTTGGCCATGCTGAACTGGCAACCCTATTCGGGAGCGGCATTTCATGGAGATCAGTGGGCTACAATAGGGGGAGGCAGGAAAATGTATGGAAAATTTAGTCTGGATCCAACCCAGTGTTTATCTCTAGGAAACTGGTCTTCAATGACTGGGTCACCCTCTTTTTTTTAAGGTGGGTTCTTACACCAAGGATGCTGTGATGAACATCTGTCTGTCTGTCGTAGTTATTTAACTAGATTGCATCCCCCCCATGGGAATACAAAGTCATTTATAAAATACAATTTAAAGAAACACACAAAACCTCCAAACAAACAGTATAATAACCACATCCTCAACTGGTCCCAGATGTGCCAGTTCATTCAGGGCCACAAGTGACAAGCAGTGGCCAAGACACTTTCTGACGGTGGAATGCGCTGCCTTGGAGGGTGGTGGAGTCCCCGTCTTTGGAGGTCTTTAAACAGAGGCTTGATGGCCATCTGTTGGGAGTGCTTTGATTGTGGGATCCTGCATGGCAGGGTGTTGGACTGGATGGCCCTTGTGGTCTCTTCCAACCTTGTGATCTTGTAATTCTGGTCATGCCCAGTTTTAAATACCCATAACAGGAATGGAAACAGAAGCTCAATCTTCCTAATCCTCATGAGGTACTGCCCACCTTTTCAGTAGTCCTTTGTTAAGGATATTTGGACCATGGTCCCAAAAACTGAGATTCTGTTAATGACACCCGTTCTGTAGCCAGTCGCTCACCAGCAGCATTCTCCTCTCTTTGTTGTCATCTACTTTTTATAGGAAGAAATTGATTAAAATGCCACCTGAGTCCCAGAGTTCTTCATCTTCCTCCCTAGTACCTTATAGTCAGTTTTGATAAACTTGTAGTGTGTGGGGAGTGTGTGCCTCCTCCCATACAGTCAATGCTGGCTCCAAGGTGCTCTGCCGAGGTGGACTGCAGCCCAGGTTGAAGCTTGGCAGCAGCAACAAAAGAGGAAGGCTGCAGAAGTGGTTGCTTAGACAACGAGCTGGCTTTCCCTTGCTCCCAGCTGCCCAGGAGCATGACCAAAGGAGGTGCCCACTTTGCACTTCCTCTGGGACTGCCCTGGTCCAGCCAGGTTAACGTCGAGCAGATGTCTCCATCAGGTTGCAGCAGAGGGGGTGGGCTTTCCACTCGTTGCTTCCAATGCAGCCTGGGGCTGCTTAGCTTTAAAGGCCACCAGCAGCAACATGAAGAGGAGATGAAGAGATGGGTGTACCACCGTGCAAGCACGCACCCTTTGTAGGCATGCCTAGAGCATTGCTCCTCTGCAGAGGTGCCCTCCAAACCATGAGAAGTTGGAGGAGCAGCTTTGCGTTGCTTTGTATTTTTACTGGGGATTTGTGTGATCGTGCTCTGCCTTCTAACAGTATGTTGCTGCAACTGCTATATTAAAAAAAAGAGATAAAAGCCCCCATGGGAGGCTCTGAATTTAAGCAGAGACAGTGCATGATAAGGTATGGAAAAGGCTGTGTTACCCTTCCCCCCCTCTATCCTCCTGTCATCACACACGCAAACAGAACTCAGGTCTGGCTCAGACTAAAGTCACCCTGAGAAGTAGGAATGTACGTTTTTGGCCCTTTGTGACTTACAGCTGTGCCTCTGTATGAAGCATGGTGAAATCCGTATCAGCCTGGAACAACCTTATGGTGTATTATCTGCTTCAAGACTGTATGGGAGCTGAATGTCATATATATTGTATTTCTTTTTGTGTATTTCATTTTTAAGCTGCTTGGAGTCCCCAGAGTGGGAGAAAAGTAGGCTAAAGTATTTGTAAATAAATAATGTGTGGAACTAAACACTTGAAATATGCTAAGTAATTATAATTATTATTCTCTTTCATTTGGGAGTATTTGGAGATCTTTGACTTCATTTCATGATCTACTGTTGGAAGCACAGCCCACTGTAGGGTTGCCAGACCTCCAGCTATGGCAGGTGGCCTCCTGCTGATCACCGCTGTTGACCTCCGCTGCTCTGAGCAGAGGTGGGAGAAATATATAAAAAAGTGAAAATTGCTAGGAATCACTGGAAACTATTGTTTTGCCATAGAGTTTTTGCAATTCCTAGAGCTCGCCATTGTCATTGCTGGGTTGTAGACAGTAGGGTTGCCAGCTCTGAGCTGGGAAATTCCTGGAGGTTTGGGGGGTGGAACCTGGGGAGGGGAGGGTTTGAGGAGGGGAGGAACCTCAGTGGGCTGCAATGCCATAGAGTCCACCTTTCTAAGCAGCCATTTTCTCAAGGTGAACTATCTATGTAACTAGTGCAGCCAATTTCCAGGTAGTGGTCCTTTCTCAAGTTGCCACTCATCTAGTCTCAGATGGTGGTCACACTCAAAGCAGGGCCTCTGAAGATAACTGGAGTGAACAGGTAGGTTCATATAGATGGTTGCCAGCCTCCAGGTGGTGACTGGCGATCTCCTGCTATTACATCTGATCTCCCAGCGACAGAGATCAGTTCACCTGGAGAAAATGGCTGCTTTGGGAGGTTAACTCTATGGCATTATACCCCATTGAAGTCCCTCCCCAAACCCATTTCTCCTCAGGCTCCACCTCAAAAGTCTCCAGGTAATTCCCAACCCAGAACTGGCAACGCTATATGTAACCTGGAGCCCAGTTGTAATTCTGGGAGATCTCCACCCAACAACTGGAGACCGGCAACCCTAATCTAGTGATGTAGTGATATCAATTTTACATGCCCCCCCCCATGTACCTGCCCCTAGCCCCTAATCTCCTTTCAGAAACAGAATGGCTTTTCTGATTTCATCACTCGTGAGACTGTACATTTGAGATGAACTGTCTCTGTGTGAGTGGGGGATCTGTGTTACAAGTTTGTACTTGTATGGTAATAAAAGATGCCTGGATCCTGCCTTCTCATGCGTTACAGTTGCTGTGACTTTGATACAAGCAGAAGTTGTCTCCCCAACCTGCTTAAATTGTCCTTTCACAGGCCAGCCATGATATGTGCTAGGATTGCCAACTCTGGCTTTGGGAAATTCCTGGAGAGAGAGGGATGGAGCACAGCCTTGGGAGCAGGATTGCCAGGTCCCTCTTTGCCACCAGCAGGAGGTTTTTGAGGCAGAGCCTGAGGAGGGTGGGGTTTGGGGAGGGACTGCAATGCCATAGAGTCCAATTGCCAAAGCGGCCATTTTCTCCAGGTGAACTGATCTCTATTGGCTGGAGATCAGTTGTAATAGCAGGAGATCTCCAGCTAGTACCTGGAGGCTGGCAACACTACTTGGGAGGGCAGACTTTGGGGAGGGGAGTGAGCTCATCAGGTTTTGATTCCATAGAGTCTACCCTCCAAAACTGCCATTTTCTCTGGGGAAACTGACCTTTGTAATCTAGAGACATTTCAATAGTTTAAAAATGTTAAAGACCTCAATGTTTAAGAAAACTAATTACAGCTGATCTAGTGAGAAATTGGGGAGGGAGAAATTTTTACAAAGTACACATGTGAGGGAAACAGAGGATAAAAAGCCTGATCAGGATCAGGCATAGGGTTGCCAGCTCCAGGTTGGGGAATACTGGGAGATTTTGGGGGAGGGAGTGCCAGAGGGGACGGGGTTTGGCAAGAGGAGGGACTTCAGTGTCATGAAGTCCAATTGCCAAAGCGGCCATTTTCTCCAGGTGAACTGATCTCTATTGGCTGGAGATCAGTTGTACTAGCAGGAGATCTCCAGTTATTACCTGGAGATTGGCAACCCTAATCAGGCACCACATCTTACACTTGTATGCCTTTTGACCTGCTAGTTTCCTCCCTTCAAGCTGATCAGGAGCAGAAAAAGGACCCTCTGATCCATTTTAACATTAAAAATGTGTTGGCAGTATGTGTCACAGATCTTCACATATTGTATAGTTCAGTCCTGAGTACTCAAAGAATGATCCTAGATTCTCAATTTATTGAATGTAAAAATTTCCTCAGACACTAGATATATAAAATGGGGAAAAAAACTGCTAAACGTTTGCTTTAAATGATTTTATTACTCAAAATGTCTTTCCGAGGTTTGCTTAATTTTTCACTTCAAAGAGATTTCTTTTTAAAGAACTCTCTGATGTTATCAGACACTGATATCTATTATCGTGGTAGTTCTCCTTATACCCTGGAGAACTTCTCCTTTTATCCTTTTAGAATAGGATTGATAACATTTTTTTCCAAATGCAGAAGAGCCTGGAACTACTAAAGACAGATAAGATTTTTAAAACAAAATGGTGAACTTCAAGAGGTGTTACAACAATGCTTCATGTAAATGGCAGTATTATTTTATTTTTTACATAATAAATTAATCTTACACAATCAATCAGCCCAAGCCACTGCTAGGAAAATAAACCATTGAATGGTAGCCCCGATGCAGAATTTGTAAGATTGCTTCATTGCATAAAATGTTGCAAAATCTCATGTTTGCATGTTTCTAGTGCTAGGATCTTTACAGCTTACTTGCTTTGTGGAATATTTTCTTTCTGATTACACAGGGATGCGTTGTTTTATTTTATTCTTTTGGGGTTTTTTTTCATTTTTGTTATGTGCACCAAGATACTGCTCCTTGCATCAGTTTCCTGTTGTATGTAACCCATGTGACAAAAAACACACCTGCTTTCACACACATGCAATGTTGTGAACCAAAATTTGTTCATGACAGACATTATGGATGTACATTTCATTTTTTTAAAAGAACAATTTAAACAATTATAATTTGTATTGGTTAAATTATTCCCTATAACTATGTATGGGTGTGAGAGCTGGACAATGAAGAAAGCTGACAGGAAGAAAGTAGACTCCTTTGAAATGTGGTGTTGGAGGAGAGTGTTATGGATACCGTGGACCGCCAAAAAAAACAAATCAGTGGGTTATAGATCAAATCAAGCCTGAACTGACCCTAGAAGCTAAAATGACTAAACTGAGGTATTCGTATTTTTTGTCACATTATGAGAAGGCAAGAGTCACTAGAAAAGACAGTCATGCTAGGAAAAGTTGAGGGCAGCAGGAAAAGAGGAAGACCCAACAAGAGATGGGTTGACTCAATAAAGGAAGCCACAGCACTCAATTTGCAAGACCTGAGCAAGGCTGTCAAAGATAGGACATTTTGGAGGACATTGATTCATAGGGTCGCCATGACGGCATTTAACACACACATACAAAAATTAGAAAAAGCATCAGATGCAAGGAAGAGGGTTGATTGCTATCCTTCTGTTTTCCCCGCTCATAAGTGAGTGTTTAAATGTTTACAGAAATATCCTTATCGTTTAATGCTTTAATAATTCAGATCCATAACAGTGCTACCCTAAGCAGGGTTAGACCCTTCTAAGTCTGTTGACTTCAGTGGATTTGAAGGACATGCCTCTGCTTAGTATGACACTGTAGCAGGCATTCACTTCATTTATTGTTGCGCTCATATGCTCCCATTCTCATGCAGAATGCTAAGAATAAAGGAAGGAGACAGGATTCTTGTTTCTTTTCTAATAACCAAGATTTTAAATGACCCTATTTATTTATTTGGTGCATTTTTTATTCCCACCCTTCCACTCAGGATACTGTACATGGTTCTCTGCTCCTCCATTTTATCCTCTCAACAGCCTTGTGAAGTCAGTTGGGCTGAGAGAGCATAACTAGCTCAAGGTCACCAAGTAAGTTTTATGGCAAGAGGGGATTTGAACCCAGGTCTCCCTGGTTCTTGTCCAATACTACAACTTACACCACAATGGCTCTCCCCTGGGAAAAGAAGCTGACTTCTAGTTTGTTAAGGCACCTTCATTTGGATGTCAGGGCAAATTGGAATTAGACTGAAGACTTCCATCTTCAACCTTGGTTCTGTGAGCAAAAGAATGAAGGAAGGAGACAGCATGTAAACCTGACAATGAAATAGATTTCTGCCTACCACGAGTAAAAGTTTGGTTTGTTCCTCGCATTTGAATGCAGGCAAGGTTTCAGGCAAATTAAAGTGAGATGTGCTTCAAGTTCTATTGAAATGTTTAAGCACCCCCAGTGATACTTTAAGTCAGGACACAGCTTTTTGGGGCCTCTTGTCAGTCAATACTTTGAGTTAATATAGATGGCCAATTAATCGTGTAGGAAAATTTATTTATTTACTTACTTCAATTAAATCTTACCTTTCTCCCCAATGGGGATCCCGAGCAGGTTTCACTGTCCTCCTTCATTTTATCCTCACAACAGCCCCATGTGACCGGCCCAAGATCACCCAGAAAGCATCCATAGCAGATTGGGGATTTGAACCTGGATCTCCCAGGTCCTAATCCAACAGTCTAACCACTATACCACACTGGCTGTCAGATTTTTGAAGCAGACAAAATCTGCTAGCTTCCTAAATGTGTGTTAAAATGGTGCGACGCAGATGGTGCTTGGCTGGTTTTGCAGTGTTCTGTTTTTGCAGTCGCTCCACCCCTCAGTGGTACCCTTTGTCCCTCCATGTTTTGCCGCAGTGTTTTATTGCTATTTCCTGATTCTTTGTAGAGCAGAATGGGAGGCTAAAACAGTCCCTTAATATGTATAAATTATTCATGTAAATCCACTATGCACATTACTTACTCAAAGTGGATTTTTAAGGGTTCTTCCATTTTATGCACATGAGTGTGTGCATCACATTGCCTCAGTGAAATCTAAAAAAAAAAACTGAGGGGAAAAATTCCTTCAAAAGGTTCACTTTATGCATTGAACTCAAAATTAAGCAGAAACTAGACACAAATCCACCCAACCCATCATCCTACAAGAAACAAACATGATATCAGAAATGTCAATACACAGATGAACCCTGGGGGGGGGGGGAGCCCTCCTGAAACTTGCAGTTATTTCAGACTGTGGCACATGAACATGTTGCTATTGATTGAGAAATCGAAATATTATGAAGGAAAAGAAGTAAAGCTAAAGCATTTCTTTTAAACCAGACTTTAGTCACAATTCTCCACAGCTCAGGGAAATGTTTGCCCCACTCAGTTTTAGAAGCTACAGATCACTAATATAGATGACCATCCTACCCCATGAGGAAGCCTTGATAAATACCCCAACCTTTACTACACACAAGAGCATGCAGCAAAAATTCTACCTAGTTTGTATAGTAATATAGATGACCAAGCAACCACAAGGCAGAAAACCCTACCTCATGGTCAACCGTTCACCCACAAATGATGACTCCCACTGGGTGGGTGTTCTTGCTGTTGCTCCCCCTGTCCCACTGTGACTAGTATGATAAGAACCTGAACTTTGTGGGCTGATAATGCCTGCTAAGCAAAAAAAATAAAAAATAAAAAATCACTGGCTGTGGTGTCAAAAAGTAAATGAATACGTACCTAAACAGTGTCGATAGGAAAAGTTGCTGACAGTAGCATTGGATGAAGAAGTCTGGATACTGATTGAAACGGAAATGTGAAGGTTTGGGTTGGCATTTGATAAAGAAGTCTGGAGAAAGAATGTATAAACTTTCACTCATGGCTTCATAATTTGTTTTGCAAGGCACAGTTGGCAAAATCCTGCACAAATACCATTGAAATGAATGGGACCCTGCACAAGAATGCTCCGTTGCAGGTCCCATTTGCCTGAATGCAGCTTGCCACTGGATTGTGCCAAAAGCTGTAAGCTAGGAAGACATAAATATTTGTACTGTTTGACGCTTCTTCTGAGTTGGGGATTGTAAAGAACTCCTAACTCACAGGAATTTTTTCCAATAATAAAAAAAATATAGTCACCAAAAATCACCCCAAATCAAGACTTGTAGCTTCCGGTGTTATGTGTAACTCATGTGAAAATTAAAATTTATCAGTATAATCTACAAACGGTGTTAAAAATCAAAATGGGCTATGTAATAAATAATTAAAACAAGAAAAAGAAGCTGAAGATTAGATAGAGTCATCACGGATAGGACCATCAGTGGCTATGAGCCTCCATGTTCAGAGGCAACATGTCTGTGACTACTAGTTGCTGAGAGGCAACAGTGGGAGTGGGCTATCACATTCATGCCCTGGTTGGAATCTTCCTGGGTGCACTTGGCTTCAGTGTCAGGATTTTTGACTACACAGACCTTTGGTCTAAGAGAGTTGGGTTCTTCCTATGTTCTTATGTCTCTTACACATTTCACACATTCAAAGTTATGAAAAGTAGATTGACAATCTCTAGCTCCTTACCCAAGGGAAATGGTTTCTTCACCATAACACTGATTGCCATTTTTAAATGAATCAGGCTATGTGAATTGGTATTCTTTCTGCTATATGATGGGTTTTTTAATAATTGGCTGTGGAAGATTATTCATTTTTAATTAATTGCTGATACTGAGGATTATTCTTATTATGGCTAGTATTAAGTAGTAACTTGGTTAATGCAGAATATTTTGTGACAAGTAAGGGCTTGCGAAGCTTGGTGGGAATTTCATTCCCCTCCAGCCACTTATTGTTGCAAGAATAATTAACATTTTAAAATAAGAGATCCTGTATGGCGTTGGTTAGAATGTTTCATTATTCCCATTCGACTATGAGGTTCCCAGGGTGATGTAGAGACAGTTTGCATCCATCCATCCATCCATCCATCCATCTCCAACCAGTAAGATCACCCTAGGAGGTTCTGCACTGCATTCCATTTGTTCAATCTGGGTACCTCTGAATAGTCACCTTAGATGTGAGTAATTTCTCAGTCAAGCCTATCCTGCTAGATATTCAGGTAGGCATTCAAGTTTCTGTTTCCTTGGGCTTTCTAGCATCAGCGCCTAAATGTATTTTGCTGTTCTCTATTATCTTGCTATTATCCAGTTCTATATCTGCCATGTTTTATGATGTAGTATCATGTTGCAGAGTTTATTGTTAGTTTATAGCAATGTATGAAACCCTAAGAGAAATGTTGCTAATCTTATGAGAACTCTTCAGCTTCTTGTGAAATTCTTCAAATATTTTCCCTCAGCAGGAACTCCAAATTTGCTGTGGATGTTTCTTTAAGGAAATTTGATGGTATTCAAAGGAAGAAGAACACATGAAGTGACCTTGAAACAGCTCAGATCATTGGCCCACCTTTCTTAGTATTGTGTATGCCAATGAACAGCAGCTCTCAAGGGATTTGGCCAGGGAAAGGTCCTTCCTACTACCAGCTGGCAGAGATCTTACAGTTGGAGCTTCACAGACCTTTCTGCGTGCAGCGCATGAGCTCTTTGACAGTCTCTGTGCACAAAACTGTGAGGGGAAATTTTGCTAGCCTTATTGAAAAGTTTTACATCATTTCCTTTCCCTTGAAATTTCCATGAAAGTTCTCAGGTGTTTATTCTAAGTGGAATCTCCGCATTCAAGCTACACTTAACTTTAAAGCTATTTTCTCACCTGCATTCACCTGCAAATAAGCCTCATTTAGATGACTTTAATGTGTGCCCTAAAATAGTTTTTAAAAAATACATTTAAAAAATTGGCTGTGCAATTTATTTAAGTGATTCTTACTCAGCACGGGTAAGACCAGACAACAGTCTGTTTCGAAACATTCCTTCATGGCACCAATGAATAAGGATCGTGGTACTGAAAAGAATAATCATTCACAGTAACTTCCACTGTGCTGACTTTTGACTTCATAATTATTTCACCTATTTTAGATCACTGGTTGTTTGAATATATTATTGTTGCTTTTAATGTTTTTTTTATTATCTGCATATACGGAAAGTGCTTGGAGTGTATGACAGAAAAGTGGCATATAAACATTTAAATAAATAAATAAATCATATTCATTTTTCAACTCTCATCCTCTCTCTTTTCTAGGATGACAGTGCTGTTTATTTTGTTAACCTGAGGAAAAGTTCAGCTATCAGGTTCTCAAACCACAAACTCGCTTGGTCATCATCTTACATGGTTGCCCTACCTGATGACAACCCCCAGCTAACCTTTTCCAAATCTAGTTGTGTCCTCCTGTATGAAGAAGGTTGAAGGCTGTTGCTATGGCATTGAGATATCTCCAGAGAGAGGGGAGAGAGGGTGGGGGGAGAAGAAATTATGCTTCTTTACTTCTCTAACCAAGGCTAAACAATACACATATATACACACATCTTTAAGCACTGGAGCAAGCCATGGTTTCCCACAGAGTCACATCTATCAATGCATTTCCTGTGGAAGGAAAGGAGAAATTGCCTGTTTTGCAGATTAGGGGCTATTCAAGGAGTGTGTGTGTGGGGAGGGGAAGATGGAGAGAATGATGACAATTGGAAAGAAAAGAATAAATCAGTCTTGCCACCATTCATGATTTATTCATGAGACATGTGAATTTTGCATTTAAATTTGACATTCTCATGATCTCAATATTGTATATGCAAATCTAAAGATTTCTGCATCCCTTCACATTCTTGATTCAAGTGTGCTCTCAGTCCCCCCCCCCCACCAGTCCTCCTGTGAATACAAAACCAGCAAACCTCACAAAGCTGCTTCTTTACTTGGGGCTTATTCTTTTCTACAAATCCAAAGAATGCAAAAATTTAATGTATTAATATTGCTGAATGTTTAGATACTAATTGTTACTATTAATAATAGTAGTTCTCTCCCCCCCCCCCCCACGGTTTATTTGCAGTTCTGTTGTTACCTTCTCCAAGATTCTATCAGGGCCAAATAGGAGCCTGTTTGTATTTATCTGTCAATATACTTACAAATAATTCAGAACAGCAGATCAGAATTACATAGGATGGTAAATGTCATCCAGTCAGCAACAAATATCATATACCATGTGCCATGCCTGTATGAAAATTTTCAAACACAAATATTTAAAGTGTCAGTTGATAAGTAAGGACAAATGCCCTGATCTTATTTGCCTGCCAGTTTTGAAATTACAGTGTTCGCACAGAAATAGCTACTTGCATGTTATTAACAGAGGAGCTGCTGCTGCATTCCCTAAGCCAAAGGAAGTCAGTGGTTACACCCAATTTATAGAATTAGCAGCTAATAACACCAATACAAGCCCTGCTCTTTGGAATTTTAATTATTTGGTTAGTTTGTCGCCCACCCTGTTGGTTAGGGTGGGTAAGAAAATTACAACCATGAAAAAACAAAAGGATCCTTGTCATGAAAGCTCAAGATCTAAAGGGCATGAGGAAAAGGCAAATAAAAAGGAACAGAGGGGTAACCCCCCCTCCAAGAAAATGTCTATAGATAAATTGTAGGAATATTAGAGAAACTAACTTGCAACCTTTAAAAAAACCCAGTCCTAGTTAAGTATTTCATTTTTCTGTCTCCCATCCCCCACACCCAAGTGCTTTAGAGGTACTTCCCAAAGAAGTGGTACTAATAATCTGTAGGGAAGAGGGAGAATCCGGATTCAGTCCAGGTGCTCCTTCCTGTTCCCTAACCTCTAATCTAGCCTCTACTCTGACATGAACATTGTCTGCAGGGAGGGAAATTCTGATGTAGGTGCTATTTTCAACAAAGTGATTTTCTTATGTGCGGTCAAGGGAGGGGGATGGTTGTACCACATCAAAAATAGTACCATTGAAATGGCTCTTAGCAGTCACAGGAGGAGAGGATAAGTCTTCTTATGCCTCAGTTACTGCTAAAAGTCAGGAAGCTGAGGGTAAGCAGGAGGGGAAACAAATTTTCAAACTACAGTTGTGAACAGTGGGTTCTTCTAAGAAACCAGGGCCATTTAACCATAAATAGCTTGTTTTAATGGCTCTGGCCTGTTTTTAATGATGATGTTTTAATGGTGTTGGCCTGTTTTTTATAGTTCTGATTTAATGGCTTTGTTTTTAATAGATGTGTTTTAATAGATTTATATTATTGCCTTAGATGTAAGCCACCTTGAATGGGTCTCTAGAGAGGTGGCATTTAAATTTCCTAAATAAATAAATAGGTTATATTATTTATTATCTGTTTTCTCTGTTTTGTGCCAGAAGTGACTAATAAATAAATGCTTGAGAGTTAGGAGTGGATATAGTATGATATGCAAGATTGTAGATGAAATCAAATTATTAAGACTAAATCCCAAGGAGCCTACAGAGACCCAAAAGGCTTTCTCCAAACTGGTCGTGTGTATGTATAAAGTGCTATCAAGTCACAACTGACTTATGTTGACCCCTCATGGAGTTTTCAAGGCAAGAGGTGAACAGGGGTGGTTTGCTATTGCCTGCCTCTGCATAACACCCTGGTCTTCCGTGGTAGTGTCCCATCCAAGTACTAACCAAAGCCGACTCTGCTTAGCTTCCAAGGTCTGATGAGATTGGGCTAGCCTGGGCCATCCAGGTTAGGGCAACCTGGGTGTCCAGGCAAACAAATGGCAGGTGGGGTACAGTATGAATAAGAAGTGCTTGGATTGTTATGTGTCTTTTGGGATTCTGAGGAGAGTTAATTAGGAAATGCTATTGGTAGATAAGTAGTACATTTCCTTTACTGTATAATAATAAAGGATGCAGTGAGAATCATAAGGCAAGTGAATGTTCCTTGTGAGGCTGTCTGGTGAACCTAGGAGCTCATTGGACAGAGAGTCAAAAAGGGCTTTTGCGTTCTTCCTTGTCTGAAGGTGCAAATCAGCTTTCTCTGATTATTCTGTAAAGCTGGAGAAGGGGAGGAAAGAATTTTCCTGTACTTATCATGGCAATAGCCATGTACAGAGCTGCTGCTGCTGCTTAAAACAGTGACCCTCAATGGCTAAACAGTGATGAAGGCATTAGACTCTTCCAACAGTTGTCACAAAAGAGGCATATAAGAAGATTTTAATAGGTGTAAAGAAGCCAAAAATTCTTTAAAAAAAATATGAATAATCAGAATTCCCATACACTTCAGGGTATATTTATTTATTTGTAATATTCTGTGCCACTTCTTCAGAGTCCTGTCGAGGCAGCTTACAATTAAAAACCACAGCATAAAACACAAGCTGTTAAAAACACACAAGCCAATAAGAACACAAGCCATTAAAAAGCTCTTCCTGAGAGTACTGAATACCAAATGTATATTGATGTAAAAGAGAAACACCCAGCCAGAACTACCTATCTTTTGCTTAGGTTCACACTGACTCCAAGACAGATCCTGTATTTTGAGGAAAATATTTTTGTTTAGAAATGGATTGGATTGGATCCAGTGGTTCTTTTCTGCTAGGTGAGGCATCTTCCATTCAGGCTTGTAGCTACAGTGGGCATATGGGGGGGGCAGTGCCACTTCGGAAATACGCGCTTGCCCCCCTCTTTGAATGTTCAGTCTTCATTTTATAAACAAACAGCTTGCTTTTTTCATTGAGATGGAAACCCAGAAACCCAGAAGACAAAAGTCAGAGATTGATGTGCATTATAATGAGTGAAATAAGTATTTGATCCCTTTGCAAAATATGACTTAGTACTTGGTGGCAAAACCCTTGTTGGCAATTACAGAGGTCAGACATTTCTTGTAGGTGGCCACCAGGTTTGCACACATCTCAGGAGGTATTTTGTCCCACTCCTCTTTGCAGATCCTCTCCAAGTCAGTAAGATTTCGAGGCTGATGTGTAGCTACTCGAACCTTCAGCTCCCTCCACAGATTTTCGATGGGATTAAGGTCTGGAGACTGGCCAGGCCACTCCAGGACCTTAATGTGCTTCTTCTTGAGCCACTCCTTTGTTGCCTTGGTCATGTGTTTTGGGTCATTGTCATGCTGGAATAACCATCCTCGACCCATTTTCAATGCCCTGGCTGAGGGAAGGTCCCCCTCCATGTTGGACGGTGGGGATGGCGTTCTTGGGGTTGTAGGCAGCATTCCTCCTCCTCCAAACACGGCGAGTTGAGTTGATGCCAAAGAGCTCGATTTTGGTCTCATCTGACCACAACACTTTCACCCAGTTCTCCTTTGGGTCATTCAGATGTGCATTGGCAAACTGCAGACGGGCCTGTACATGTGCTGTCTTGAGCAAGGGGACCTTGCGGGCTCTGCAAGATCTCAGTCCTTCACGGCGTAGTGTGTTACCAACTGTTTTCATGGTGACTATGGTCCCAGCTGCCCTGAGATCATTGACAAGTTCCCCCCATGTAGTTCTGGGCTGCTTCATCACCGTTCTCATGATCATTGCAACTCCACGAGATGAGATCTTGCATGGAGCCCCAAACCGAGGGAGGTTGACAGTTAGGGTTAGGGTTGTCACCTTCTCACCAAGCTGCTTGGCAATAGTCTTGTAGCCCAGTCCAGCCTTGTGCAGTCTACAATCTTGTCCCTGACATCCTTGGACAGCTCTTTGGTCTTGGTCATCGTGGCTAGTTTGGAATCTGATGGATTGATTGCTTCTGTCAACAGCAGAACCCTAACCCTAACCTGGCTGGTTGATAGGGGATCAAATACTTATTTCACTCATTATAATGCACATCAATCTCTGACTTTTGTCTTCTGGGTTTCTGGGGTTTTTCCTGTTGTTATTCTGTCTCTCACAGCTACAATAAACCTACCATTAAAATTATGGACTGGTCATTTCTTCATCAGAGGGCAAACGGGCAAATTTAGCAGGGGATCAAATACTTTTTTCCCTCACTGTAACTGACAGAGGTGAAAGCATGGAAGGGGGGCAGGAATAGCAAAATTACAGCCTAGTAGCTTTTAAAATAATTACTTGTAAGCCACCATGCAGTAACTTGCCTGTGTGAAAATCTCCATTTATTAACCAATGCCAAGCTCCAGTCCTCACTTCCCCCAAAATCTTGGATTTGGGCTAAAGTACAGAAGAGGCATAATGCTCAGGCAAGTTTACACAGCAGAACCGCATGATAGAGAAAGAAGTACTTCACTGCAGAAGTCCAAAAGGATGAGGAACATTATACCCAGATCCAATACCTAGTGATGTGTGGAAGTACTGCTATTAATACTGCTATTCAATGTGACATTATCAGGTCCCACTTCATGACATCACTGAACCCTCGCCAGGACATCAGGCCCCACCCTATAAGTCTTGGTGTTTGAGGATAGGGATCCTATGCTCCCTCACTATAATATCTCTGGCTATGGATCTGCTTCCATTGGAAGAAGGAGTCCTTCCAATGGAAGAAGGAGTCCTTCCAATGGAAGAAGTGTATTTTCATTGTAGGACTCCAGCAGAAGTTTTCCTTGATTAGAAAAACCTCTTTCTCCAACAGAAAATTCCTCATATAACAGAAAGGAACCATTGGATTCAACCCAATGTATGCAAAAGTCTCTCTGTGCATGTCTGTCTATACAGATATGCTTAAAAATGTGCCCTAGAGACATGGAATTTCAGAATTACTTGAATTGGTTGAAATTTCAGAATTACTTGAATTGGTTGAAAAAGAAATAGCAATAACACCTGGAAATTGAGCCAAACCCCCTCCCTACCTTAAATCAGGAAGAATATAATAAATATCCATAGCTATTATACAGCAATAAAATTAATTTTGATATTTAATCTGAGATCAGTCTATGAATCTCACAACAGATGGTTTTTCTTGTCACTGTAGCAAATGATGATAAGCAAATCTGCTTTTAAAAATTAGAATTTCCAAAGTTCAGTGAACAGTCATCTCAGTAACTGGTAATTATATACAAGAGATCTTGGGCACCTCCACAATACTGAATAAGTTTTGAAAAGACCTTAGTGATGCTGGGCCATGAAAATGGTGATTTAAACAAAAAATAAAATCTTTGCTGTACTGAAGGATATGAAATATGGATTCAGAGAGGCGGAGAGCAGGAGAGTGTTGGCTTCATCTTTACAAATGCAATTTTTATCATGTCCGTGGTGAAGCTGAGAGCAGTCATATCTGAATACAGGAGGATGAGTTTTCAAGCCCATACTATCTGAGGTTAGTTGGTGGAAGCTAGAATCTGAAGAGTAGCAGATACTTCTGTTGGCCAGGTAAAGGTTGAATGTCATTTATACTAGTAAATGTATGTTACATACTGCCTGCTAATAACAGGGAATGATGCTATAGATATACCCTTCTGCACCCGAAGAAGGCTCTAAGGCCTGAATAGTGAACATTGGGGTTGCCAGTCCAATTCTAAGCTACAGCAAGAGCATTTGGAAGACAGAGACTTCAAAATGACAATGCAGCGATGCTACAGAATTTCCTTCAATCTCTATGGTAAACACACACACACCCCAGGTAAAAACCATAAAGATTGGGAAAATCCATAGAGGATCACCACATTGCACCAACACCACTTCCAGGTTCCAACCAGAAGTGACATTGCAGCATTGTGCAACACTGGTTCCCCCCCCCCCCACATTTCCCTCCTGCCACTCCATTGAGCACTGGCGGGGGACAGAGAGTACTTAGGGGGTTTGCCTGATATAAGCAGACAAATAGCATCCCTAAAGAACACACACATCCATGGTAGGTCACTAGATAAGCCCCTATCTCAGGCCACGATGCTCGTGTCTGACTCTTCAAGTTCCCTAGTAGTATTTAGATGCAGAACTGTTGAATTGACTGCTTTCGCCACAGCACTGAACTATGGAAAGTAAACATGGCTGCTTGTGAATCCCATTGGTTTGGAATTCATGGTAAATGTCTGCTGACAAAATGGATTTCCCTAAGAGGAATGGGACTTCCTTGACTTCCTCTCCTGCTGCAACCCCAAATGATCCTTAAAATGCTGCTCTTGGGGGGCAGGAAAACCTAGGGTTGCCAACCTCCAGGTACTAGCAGGAGATCTCTGCTATTACAACTGATCTCTAGCCGATAGAGATCAGTTCACCTGGAGGAAATGGCTGCTTTGGCCATTGGACTCTATGGCATTGAAGTCCCTCCACTCCCAAACCCCGCCCTTCTCTGGCTCCACCCCAAAAACCTCCTGCCGATGGCGAAGAGGGACCTAGCAACCCTAGGAAAACCCCAGAAACAGCATGGGGTGGGAGTTGGAGGTCTACAGTGGGATGGTGGGATGAGTAGAAGTTGCCTCTCTTCCATTACTGGAAATTTTAGGTGGGATCCAAGCCACTAATCCTATTTGGGTCTATCACAAGAACTGTGACAGAGATCTCATGTATCTGTGTGAGGCCCTACCCCAGTCAGGAGTCCTACCTGGCCCAACTTGAGGCCGAGCAAATAGAGGAGAAGGGTGATGGGCCCAGCAAAAGCAGAGATGAAGGTGATCCCACAGCAGAGACCAGGTCAGACCAGGCAGCCTGACCCAACCCCAGCGGAGTCTCTTGAGGTAAAGGGCCACTTTACCTCAAGTATATCCAAGGAAGAATGATCTAGGACCACATCTGTCTGGAGAAGCAGCTACACAGATGCCAAACTGGTCCATGGAGATGGTGGCATGGCCTCCTCCAGGAATCCCGCTGGTGGCTTGGACCTCAGGGAAAAAGGAGATAGTATGGGCTACCAGTGGCATGGGCAGGGTCTGCGTTTAATGTGGGGGAGAGGTGTGGGTCCTGGGAAAGGGCCAAGAGAAGGCAGCCTGGAGGAGTGAGGGGGCTGGGGTGAAGCAGAGTCTACCGTAACAGGGGTGAAGGAAACAATGGGAGGAGGATGGAGAGAGCAGAGCCCAAGGAGTAAAGGGCTTCAGCCTGGTAAAGATCCAAGAAAGAGTAGTCAGGATACCTGGGAGGGGAGGGGACAGGGGATCTTGGTGAAGTAACTGGGTCCTGGCATGTTGGTCTCTGCAGTTCAATTAAAAAGTTGCAAGCAGCTTCTTGGCTCTAGTGACCTTTTTGCAGGATAGAGGGCCAGTCTGACACGCCCCTGCCTCCTGGGGTCCTAACAATATGGTTGCCAACCTCCAGGTAGTAGCTGGAGATCTCCTCCTATTACAACTGATCTCCAGCCATTAGAGATCACTTCACCTGGAGAAAATGGCTGCTTTGGCACTTAGACTCCATGGCATTGAAGTCCCTCCCCTCCTCAGGCTCCGACCCAAAAATCTCCCGCCGGAGGTGAAGAGGATGCTGGCAACCCTACCTAACAATAACCCTACCTTCACAAATAGCCACTTCTGCTTTGCGCGGGCTAGCATCCCTGCATGGTAACAAAGCTCAACAGTTGGCATCAAAACTATTCACTTTTGTCACTCCCTCAGCGTAGAACTGGCAAAGAGTGATTCTGGGAGCCTGGATTTCTGCAAAGGTGCAGTGGAAAGGTGTGACTGAAGGGGGGAAATGGAGGGAAGGCTGCTACATCCTTCCTTAGTCCTCCTGTTTCTCCTTACAAGCTACTCCCAGACTTAGCCTACCCTGTAATATATTAATACAGAAGGGGAATGATAAGAAATGACACCTTTGTTTTGGGAAGATGCATACTGGAGAAATTGCTCACCCTGATTACATTCACTAAAACTGATGGAAGCAAAATAGCCCTGTCAGTTTACAGAAATGCAAAACTATGGATGCCACACAAAATTCATTCCAGTGGAATTGCTTCAGGGATGAACTGGGCCCTGGATGACCTTGATTTAGGAAAATGAGTAGATTATTAATTGATACCATTTGAGAATGCTCTGGTTTTGAAGGAATTCTTCATACATAACACTCTAACAATGACTTTCCAAGGTAAGGCTCTCCAGTACTTTAGAAATGCAAAATTAATTGCTATACATCGAACTGTATTGGGAAGACTTAATTCATTGGCATACATACCCAGCAGTGGTATCCCCTAACATTAAGTGAAAACCATAGAATAAAAGATGATAGAAAATATTTTCATGCATGATTGGGAATCTGGATTAAGGTGCAAGAGTGCAGATAATTTTAAACCTCAAAATCTTGCCTATTAACCAAGGGATGCTGAAGCCAAAAAGGTATTGTTTTTGTTTCACATACTCTGCGTGTTAAATGCTGTCAAGTCGCTTCCGACCTATGGAGACCCTAAGGGAGAGCAGTTCAGATTACTCACAGGGCCAGGCTGTTTCACCAGGGCCATTTGACATGAGTGTATTGCTTGCCCTGTGTTGTTGTAAAACATTCCATAATGACTAAACAACAAGTTTGATCTCTGCTACACACACACAAACTGGATTTGTTTACACTGGCAGCACAAACAGACTTGATACAATAGATAAATATCATCCATTTTGCATGTGAACAGCCCTCACACCCTTGAAAGTATATAAGAAGCAATTTAAAGTTTTACTTTTCTGCTTAATTAATTAATTCATTCATTTTATACCCTCACCCACCCACCCACCCACAGCCGAAGCAGGGGAATTAACAATTTCTAATAACAAGAAATCTACAAAGCTCTGAGCAGAGGCTTTACCCCATCTTTTTATTTTTAAAAAACCCAATGTTTACTGTATTACAGAAGGGAACCCCATTACAATATATCAAGAATGACAGTTTCGGAATGGCTGCGATTACTGCCTTTCCTGGGTGTTCTTGGTCTCCTTGGATATCTTGCTGTTCGTCCATTCCTTCCGAAAAAGAAACAGCAGAAGGATAGCTTGATTAATCTCAAAATCCAGAAGGAGAATCCCAAAGTAGTGAACAAAATCAACATTGAGGATCTGTGTCACACTAAGGCAGCATATTGTAGGTGTTGGTGCTCAAAAATGTTCCCTGTCTGCGATGGCTCTCACAACAAGTCAATGGGAGATGGGTCCACTGGTACTCAAGAAGAAAGAAGTCTAGAAACTCCTTAACTAAACCATGACTGAAAGGAAGGTCTACCATTAACCCATATGCGGTAGTGCTTTCAGTCTAAGAATTGCTGTAGTCTTGACTTTTGATATCTTATTTAGGTTTGCTCAGATTTATAGACTGGGCTAAAGATGTTCCGATGTTATGTATGGTCTGAAAAATGTCTAATATTACAAGAATGTCCCCCTAAACCAGGGGTGGGGAACCTCAGGCCTGGGGGCCATATGCGGCCCCCGAGGACATTTTTTGTGGCCCTCGGGAGCTCCGGGAACCCTGCCGCGGAGGCGGGGCGCAGGGTGGCCCTCCCCGAGGGTGTTCCTGGGGCCACGGCTTACAGCGCCCTTGTAGCGCCCTTTGGACCTCCTCTCACCGACTGTCGGTTGTTGGTCGGCGAGAGGGGAGGGGGAGAGATGCTTCCCCCAAGGCTGCCCCCTACAGCTGTGGCGTGCAGGAACGCTGCGGCACATTGTAAGCCCCTCTCGCTGCCTGTTGACTGTTGAGCAGTGGGGGGCGGGAAGAGGCCGGCGGCTCCCGGCGGCAGAGCATGCATGCAGGAGCCGATTTGGCTGGGGGGGCTTTTATGGACTCTGGGGGGGGGAGTGCATGGAGACTGGGGCCCGGTTGCTTGGTGCTCTGTGCGCCGCCGGGTGTGTGTGTGTGGGCGGGAAAGGTGGGGGTGGCTGGGGCCCGGTCGCGCAGGCCGGCATGTGCAGGTGTGTGTGTGTGGGGGGGGGAGGCTTTTCTCTCATTTCTTCCTCTTTTTCTGTCACTCTTTCTCCTTTCTCTCCCTCCCTCTTTTTCTGTCTTTCTTTGTCTACCTCCGTCCTTTTTTTTCTTTCCCTCCGTCCTTTTCTTTCTTTCTCCCCCTCTCTCCATTTCTTTCTCCCTCCCTCCCTTTTCCTCTTTCCCTGTTTTCCTTCCTCCCTTGCCAATCGACTGTGGGCTGCGCCCCCCTGGTGCCTCGTTTTCTGGGGCCCACCGCTGGCTGCCCTCCCACCTGGGAGGGGGGAGGGGGGCGCCCTGCAGGCCTTCTCTGGCTGGCCTCCCCTGGGGTTGCCAACCTCCAGGTGGTGGCTGGAGACCTGGCAACCCTAGCCTCTCCCCCCCACCGGGAGATCTACACCTGGTGTGGCCCCCCAAAGATGTTATTAATGTGCGAATGGCCCTTGGCAGGAAAAAGGTTCCCCACCCCTGCCCTAAACATTGGTGTCAATCAGTGTAACAGAATTACTATTCCCAGAGTTTCCATTTAACCTGTTTGATATGAACATTCTGTAATAAAACATTAGACAGAAAAAAGGGGGGAGCATAAGACACTTAAATGAAGCTTGGTTTACCTAATTAGCATATTTCTAACAAGTCTGATTCTAGGTGTGCCAACAGAATGCATTCTTCATTTGTGAACAGTCCTTGAATTGTCTTAAATAGTAGTCTGCAATTTGATGGCTCCTTTATTATTATTATTATTAGTAGTAGTAGTAGTAGTAGTAGTAGTAGTAGTAACAAGTCTGATTCTAAGTGTACCAACAGTTTGCATTCTTCATTCTTGAATAGACCTTGACTTGTCTTAAATAGTAGGCTGCGGATGACACCTGTGTGTGTGTGTGTAAAGTGCCGTCAAGTCGCAGCTGACTTATGGCGACCCCTTTTGGGGGTTTTCATGGCAAGAGACTAACAGAGGTGGTTTGCCAGTGCCTTCCACTGCACAGCAACCCTGGTATTCCTGGGTGGTCTCCCATCCAAATACTAACCAGGGCCGACCCTGCTTAGCTTCTGAGATCTGACTAGATCAGGCTAGCCTGCGCCATCCAGGTCAGGGCTGATGACACCTAGATTATTATTATTATTAGTAGTAGTAGTAGTAATAGTAGTAACAAGTCTGAGTTTAGGGGTGCCAACAGTATATACATTCATTCTTAAGTAGCCCTGACAAGCCCAAGCTCATCCAACCCTGGAAGCTCAGCAGGGCTGGCCATGGTTAGCACTTGGATGGGAGACCACCAAGGAAGACCAGGGTTGCAACACAAAAGAAGGCAATGGCAAGTTATCTCTGCTCATCTCTTGCCTTGAAAACTCCTTGAAGGGTTGCATAAGTCAGTTGCAACTTGATGACACCTTTATCATCATCTTATTATTACTATTATGATTATAATTACTAACAAATCTGATTCTAAGTGTACCAAAAGTATGTATTCTTCATCACATCTATATGCTGTCTAACGGAGTCAGATTGAAGCATTTACAGGAGGTCACCCAAAGGAAATGTTTCACCTTTACAAGATCATCGGGATAAGCCTAGATGGGTGATGATTTGAGATACAATGTTTATGAATCTTTGCCTCCAGCAGGTGATCATCAAGTACTCTTAAGGCTGATGTCCCTATTATCACAGTCCAAAACACTAGCTATTAGAGAAAGCAATCCTAAACCAGTTTACTTGGAAGGTATTCAGTGGGGCTTCAGATTACAGCCTGCAATTTTTAGTTAATGTCCAGAATTGATGGAGATCTGTGCACAGTGATATATGGGCATATTTTAATGCCTTTCCAACTCTATGTGCCTTTCTCACAAGGATGTCAATTCTTTTGACTGTTTTCCCATGCTCTGGACAGACATTAATGCAACAACACAGGGAAATAAGAAAGGGTAATAATGTCTATCTTACAAATGAAAAAAGTGAAGCATCTCTACTAAATGATTTGCTCTTGATCATATACAAGCCTGTGGTTGAGTTTGGAATGTAAATTATATGTCCTTCCTCCTTGCCCTGTCTTGTGAGTTACTGGATTATGTTTTCCCTGCAAACAGCATTTTATGGTTTGGAATACAAAAAACCTTACCAAGTGCATGTAGGAAAGGCAAGCAGATATAGGTCACAATCCAGCTAAAATTAGTTATGACTCATATCCCACTGAAAACAATGGAGGAAGTTAATGACAATAACTTAACGTGTTCCATTGCTTTTGATTAGACTTAATGTAAAATAACTTTAGGTATACTGGGGCCTATGTAAAATAAAATATATATAATATAAAATATTTATATCCAGCCTTTCATTGTGCCTGAAGGTGGGCTACACATTAAATTTAAAACATTAACCTCAAATGACTTGCAACAGTAATTATAAACTATGAGTTTATTTTTGTATATGCAAACTCTTTTTATTACTATTCTTGACTTTTGAGTCAAGTCAACTTGACTTTTGAGGAAGTCAAAATCCTGGCTGCAGAATTCTGCACCAATTGAAGTTTCTAAACAAGGTCAGCACCACATAGATTGCATTGCAGTAATGTAATCTAGACATAACCAGGATATGTACCACAATGGCCAGATCTTTTTTACCCAAGAAAGGCCTCAGCTGGTTAACCAGTCAAAGCTGGTAAGAGGCACTCATGACCACAGCTGCCACCTGCTTATCCAGCAATATGTCTGGGTCCAAGAGCACCCCCAAACTACAGATATGTTCCTTCAAGAGGAGTGCAACCCTATCCAGAATGGGTGACACCTCAAAGTCCTGGGTCAGACCGTTTACTCACCAGAAGCACTTCCATCTTGTCAGGATTCACTCCAAAACTGCCTCCAGGCCCCAGTTCAGGGTTTCTGCAGCCTCCTTGGGATCAGCCTAGTGCAGGAGACAAAGCTGAGTGTCATCAGCATATTGGAGAGCACCCAGACCAAATCTCTGGATGAACTCATCCAGCATTTTCATGTAGATATTAAAAAGCATAGGAGCCTTGCAGGACCCCACAGACCAAAGGCCAAGGAGCTAAATAACAGACCCTCAGTACCCCCTTCTGAAAACTACCCTCCAGATTGGATCAGAAACACTGCAAAACAGAGCTTCCCAGTCCTAACCCGGCAGGGCAGTCCAGAAGGAGACCATGATTGATAGTATCAATGATGAATGGTAGTTCCAAAGGCTCTTGAAAAAAATTCGGTAGCTCCCAAAATCATAACTTTTTCCATCCCCCTGGTCTAGGGAACAGGCAAAGTCATTGATGGCTTTGGGAAAGAGACAATAACAGGACGCAGTCTAACATGGTAAAGGGCAATTTCCCCAGAACTTAACCATGAAGTAAGGTTGCTGCAGACCCAAGTGGAAACAGAAAGCTTGAAAATGACCCCCTCCCAAAAGGTTTAACTGGAGAGGAGGCCTGGGTGTATCTTGGGTGTAACTAGTAAAACTAATGTGGTATACTGGTTAGAGTGTTGGACTAGGATCTGGGAGGCCCAGGTTAGAAGAGGTAGTTTCCTGAAACAGCTATCAGTTTTATATGCCAATAGTATAAATTCAAAGCAAATGTAACATCCTTTGTAATTAAAGTCTGGTTACTCAAAGAATATTACAAGATATATAAGGTAAGCAACTATCCAACAGAATGCAGAATAACAGTTGTTGTGTGTTCTCATATTCACAGACCAGAAAGTGAGCTTTAACAATCCAGACATGAATATTCACAAAAGCCGAATTTAAAACTCATACAAATATTTAGACTGGATGCATGCACATTTGGTCCAGCAATCGAAAAGCAGCCATGTGTTTGCCTGACCACATACAATTGTTCATCCTCAGTTTTGATTATCAAATAACGTGCTTTGAAAAAGCAATTTGTGATCAAACCACAATATTAATATTTTCAAAAGTATTGACTGCATTTGAATAACAAATCAGTGTGAGAGACTTGTGATTTGCCTAATGCTGCCAGATATTTCAAGAACAAAACAGCAAACAAATAAAAAGGTTCTAAGTAGCAGTTACAATTAGCTACCCAGAAACAGCAATGCTTTCCTTTTTTATGTGTTTTTTTCCCTGATTTTAAAATCAGGAAAAAATTGTTAATTAATCCTGCAACTATCTTACCAGCATTACAGATGGGCAACTGAAGCTGAGTGACAGTCACTCAGGCTCCTTTCACACAGGGGTGGAATGTCCTACCCTGTTGTGCGAGCAGCAGCAAGTGGGATTGACATGCCTTGTCTCCATGCCACTCACTACTGGCACTCACCCTCTCATCAGCCTCTTCCTGCTCATCATGTCAGTATTGCCTGATAACAATCTTGCCAGCCCCCTGTGCAGCCTGGCAACCCCACCAGCTTAGCCTCCGCTGATTTTTTTAAAGACCTGTTAAAGGCTTAAAGGGGGAATATGGTGGAGCTGAGTGCTGCCATTTTGAAGACACTAAGCTCCACCCCCTGTATTGGCTGTAGACTGAGCTTTCACATGGAGTCTTTGCCTGCAGCCAGCATGCTGTTTCCCCTTTACGTTGGAGCAAAGAAGTTTTTTCTTTACTCTGGTTTAAAAGGGAAAACCCTAGAGCCAAGTAAAACACGTTGTGGCAACCCCCCAAATAAAGCATGGGCATGGTGTGCCACCCAGGGAAAAATCCCTGTGTGGAAACAGCCTCAGAAAAGGTTACCCGTGGAGTTTTATGGCTCAGCAATATTTTGATCCCAGTTTCACCCTAGCCCAGTTCACACAATCCAGCCAGTGTTAAACCAGCTCTATCCAAATGAGGGGTGTGTACTTCAAATATTTATGTCATAGTCTGGATTTCAAGTAGGGCACTGTTTTTGTTATCCTGTAATTGTGTTGTAAATGGTTCAGGGTTTTTCCATGGAATTTTTTTGGGGTCCCAAGAATTTGGGACCATTGTTTTTCTCATCCCCCTCCCCAGCAGCAGGTGTGGGCAGTGACGGAAGGAAGGAAGGATGGAAGCTAGCCCCAGATTTACCGTGTTGATATTGTCCATGCTGCTGGCAACACAGGGTACAGAGGTTGAGGCCACCCCACAGCCACATTTCAGGTCATCTTAGGTGTCCCCAAGCCATCCCATAACAGCTAATTTCAGCTATAATTTAGGCTTGCGTAAACCTAAATGAATGCCCCTGATCCCAAACCTAAACCCACTTAGGTGGATGGGATGTAAGAGCAGTTTTGTATGTGCCTTTTGGGCTGTTGTACCTAGAGTTGCTAACCTCCAGGTGATGACTGGAGATCTCCTGGGATTACAACTGACCTCCAAGTGACAGAAATCAGTACAACTGGAAAAAATGGCAGCTTTGGAAGGTGGATTCTGTGGCACTGTAACCTTTTTAATCTTAAAAGGGCCAAATTAGTGGCCACAGGAGTGTGGATACCCCATTCAAAACCTGAAGACAATTAAGCAAGTAACATTTATTGAAAGGGGAGGGAAACAATACGGTCAGACTGGGAGCTTTAACCAATAATATGAATAAAACTTATAATGACAGTCCCAAATTTAGGACAAGAAAAGAAGTCTTCTAGCCACTGTCCCTCACAGTCACTGAGAAGCCGTTTTTTCTCACAGTCTCCAAGAAGCCAGTTTTCTTCACAGTCAGGCCATTTATGCATGGGGAGGTTTTGCCTTGGATTTGCTGCTCTCTAGATGCACATTTTCCCCATCCAAATTCTCAAAACTCAAAAAATAAGCCCCCATGTAGAGTTTTGAGAATTCGGATGGGGAAAATGTGCGTCTGGAGAGCGGCAAATCCAAAGCAAAACCTCCCATGCATAAATGGCCAGTGAGAAGCCATGCTCTCACAACATTTGATGGCTCACTCCAGATGGCAGCTGCACCTCTGCTCACTGCTTTTCCTCGTCTCCACTGTCTGTTTTCCCCAGGAGCTTCCTCTTTTTTAAATTCTCCACACCATCAGGAGGGAAAAATGCCTCATCTTCTTCTCTGGCTGCTTCTCCCTGTAGCGTTCCTCTCTCGTCCCCTTGCCCTGTTGCCAGGTAACCACTCACCTGGCCTCCTCTGTAGGAAGCACCTCCCCCTAGAGGGCAGTGTTTCCATGCTAGGGCCCCCTGTGCAGGTGAAAACATATAACAAGCTTTTTAATAATAAATAAATATTTTCACAAGGCTTACAGCATTATACCCCATTGAAGTCCCTCCCCTCCCCAGGCTCCATCCCACAAATCTTTAGGTATTTCCCAACCCAGAGCTGGCAGCCCTAGTTGTACCCCCGGTGTTGCACTTCCCACTACATGTGTGTGTGTAAAGTGCCTTCAAGTCGCAGCCGACTTATGGCGACCCCTTTGGGGGTTTTCATGGCAAGAGACTAACAGAGGTGGTTTGCCAGTGTCTTCCTCTGCTGCACAGCAACCCTGGTATTCCTTGGTGGTCTCCCATCCAAATACTAACCAGGGCCAACCCTGCTTAGCTTCTGAGATCTGACGAGATCAGGCTAGCCTGGGCCCATCCACTACATAGAGAGGTACAAATGCAAAGGAGATAGTCTATGTTTATCATGTATCTCATCACATATTGGGCAAGCAAAACTTGCATAAAGAGTTGCTTTTTGCTGACATTGAAAACAATACTATTTCCAAAAAATAAATGTATGTTCCTTAACAGGACTAGCTTTTTTGGCAAGGTGGGTGTGATAGACAGATTAGGGTCTACGTCTCTCTAAGGTCATTTATGATGGGTACTTTCACTCATGTTCGCTCTTGGTCTGTCTTGGTTGTTGGAGTTATGTGTGAGTTTTCCCTCCATTAGAGATGACCTCACTGCCAGCCCTCACAAATCCCAGGACTTCCCATTCCTCTGTTAACCTGATTCTTCCCTCTCCCCTGAGCTCAGCCCAGGTGAAATCTCTGTGCATAAGGCAAAGTGTGGGACATACAAGCTTGGTTTCTCTCACAGCCAATTACAAAGCAGTGTGTAAAGAGGCGGGGATTCAAATGCTTCCTGCTTCCTTGGAGCTCTTTCTGAGCAGAAGAAAAGCTTTTTAAAACTGAGGCTTGGATTTCTCCCCCCCCCCTTTCAGATTGCTCTGTTTTTTGTTCTTAAAATGCTTTTTTGTTGTTGGTGCAGCGATTGGGTTTGGGGGGGATTTTCTCTCAGTAAGCTCTACAAAGTAAGCCAAGTACAAAGCAGCATTTAAAGGGGCAGGGACTTGATTTGGCTTGGAGACTGCTGGTGCATAGATTCCCAACAGGAAGGTATGGGTCCAGCGAGCAATGAACCTCAGGTAAAACTCCCATGCATAAATGACATGTAAATAAAAATTAATTCCTTGTTTGTTTAACCCTATGGGATTGATATTTATGGTTTTAGGGAAAGAAACACACACAGAAACACAAGCTAAGATCTTGGCCGATGTATAAATATATTAGGCTATGAATAAATGGTGGCAGCATGTGAATGAAGCAGTGTCTGAGTTCCAACCCTAATAGCTCTGTGCAGTATCTGAGTGAGGAAGGGGACTGGGCTACCCTGTTTGATGGTGTCTCTGTGAGTGAGAGAGGGGACCTTGTGTGTGAAAGGGTTAGATCTCTCTACATCTTTTAAAAGAGGCAAGATGGGCGGTAAACTGTGACTGCCTGATCTTCCTGTAACCCTGAACCTGTGTGACAGAAACTGTGGAGGATGGTAGGGTCTCTGGGTAAGTAAAGGGGATCACAGTGGGGAATCACCAAGCTAGAGGAGACGAAATCTAAATGGAAAATGCTGTGGGAAAGCTGAACATTCGATTTTTCGACATCCTGTAGCATTGCCTTAAACTGGATGGATTTGGAAGGGTCCCTGGAAAATCTGGAAGGACTAAGGCTAGTAGCATCAAGGTGGGGTCCAGAGGTCTCCCAAAATTACAACTGATCTTGAGACTACAGAAACTAATTGTGCATTTGTATGTGTGTGATGTGCCATCAAGTCACTTCTGATTTATGAACCCTATGAATTAACAATCTCCAAAATGTCCTATTTTTAACAGCTTTGCTCAGGTCTTGCAAACTGAGGGCCATGGCTTACTTGATTGAGTCAATCCATCTCATCATAGATCAGTTACCCTTGAGGAGATGGCTGCTTTGGAGGGCAGACTCTATGGAATCACATCCCTGCTGAGCTCCCTCCACTCCAGAAACTCCATCCTGCAAATCTCCAGGAATTTTCTCTATCAGGAGGACTCATAAAGCCTTTTTAGAGGACTGTGCAGTGCAGAGCTGCGTGCCAGTGCCTATTTCTGATGATTTGATATAATATTTTAGTTGTAGACAAGGTCATGGTTTAATATTTTTATATACATTGTCATTGTTGTACGTGGATATGAATGCTTAATGGAAAATCTGATTATAAATTCTGGAAATAAATAATGCAACTCTTTGCAAATGTTTCACACTGCCTTTCTGCCTTCCAAGCTTAGTTGGGCAAACCCAGTCTGCAGTACGCACAGCTGCTCTAGGACTTTACCTGAGGCCATTACTGTGCATTAAATATTTCATCAGGTTTAATAAAAGTTGGCTGTACAGTACTGAGGAACTGGTCAGTGTAGAACTTTTGTGTTGTGGCTTTTCTGATAAAAGCGTTAGCATATGCATTGCACAATCTGCCTGGATTTTTGCTTCTTAGCATAGTTAGCCATAAGGACTGAGCAATAACAGATTAAGAGGGCAATCCTACGCTGAGTTACTCCAATCTCATTCCAATTAATTGCAATGGTATTGGACTGCAGTAACTCTGTACTGGATTGCACTGTAAATTTCTCAGTGAAAGTCACTGGTTATGTATATATGAGTGTGTGGGAGGCAATGTATGATATTACAAGTTTTGTAATTATACAGGCAACTGACTTTCCAAAGTCAGGATTTTCTAAACTGCAGAAAGTATATTAATTTTGTCTGGACACCCGAATAATACATCTAGGCTACTTACCCCAACCACATCCAATAATCACTTTTTTGCTTGCTGGTGATGACATGTTTACGACATATGAGTCCATATAAAATCATATATCATATATAAGAAGCAGCCACAATTTTGGCAATTACCCCTTATTGCAAGGTTCATGTGGGCTAGCAAAAAAATGAAGGCTTCTGCTTTTGGCCCATTGTGTACATTGTCAAGGACATGAATTGTCATGAGCAGAAAATAAAGTGGCCAAAAGTAGAGTGGTAATGGGAATCAGTCTTGTAAAGGAAACAAAATATTGCTAGCAAAGTTTCCATAACTCACCACCATCATATCATACCTATATGTAACAGCCAAAGGTTGGTCCTATCTGGATAGGCAAATCTGCACAGTGGGGCCAACCACAGTTACATTTAAAAATAGGGTTGCCAGCTTCCAGGTATTAGCTGGAGATCTCCTGCTATTACAACTGATCTCCAGCCAACAGAGATCAGTTCACCTGGAGAAAATGGCCGCTTTGGCAATTGGGTTCTATGGCACTGAAGTCCCTCCCCTCCCCAAACCCCGCCCTCCTCAGGCTCCACCCCCAAAATCTCCTGCCGGTGGCAAAGAGGGACCTGGAAATCCTATTTTAAAAAATATTTGGGGGGGGGGGTAACCCACCCAAAGTTAACTGTGATGTGTGCAGAAAAAAAGTCCCTACTGGATTTGGAGGAGCATGGTGCATGAAAATGGGCAGGTCAATGAGGAGACAATGGTACAGCAGAAGAAGACCAGAAGAGTCAGATTTGGTGCCAGGGTAGGGGAGAGAAGAAAGCAGGAGCCAGCAAACCAAAGCTGGGGCTGGCATAAGATGCAGGGTGGGAAAGACAAAGAGAAGCATGCCAAACCAGAAAGAAGTCAGAAAGAAACTGGAATCTGGGGGGAGAAGTGAGCCAGAGCTGGGTGTGGGACTGAGATGACGACGGTTACTACTACTACTATTATTAACAGTAACAACAACAACAATGATAATGTTTAGGATTTATATAGCACTTACAAAGTGAACTTGATTTATGAAATCTCAAGCTGAAATAAATGTTAATCTTTAAAGTGCTACTGGACTTCTGTGTATTTTTGCTGCTACAGATCAACATGGCAACCCCTCTGGATACATTACCACAGTAATCTTTACAGCGGCCCTGCTATGTAGGCCAATATTGTCACCCCTATAAATAGTGCTACTCAATAGAGGTGAGAAAGTTACAAGGAAAGCAGTGGTAGGAAAGCTGCTTGGATTTCTACACTTGGTTTGAAGTTCCAGCCTCTGTGCTCAGAAATCTACAACTGGCTATGCAGCTGGGATAGAATAGCCAACTTTGTTTTTTCATAGCTCAGGTTTTGTGCTTTTGACTACAACATAATCCACAAAAATTTAGTAGGTGAAGTTTTTCCTGTCACTTTAGTTCTGCTTTAGACAAAGCTCCTTCTGTTCCATTCCTTGGCATATGAAGATACTGCTAAAGGCACAGGAGCATGGCTGGCAAAGAAAAATGGCAACCCTATATATTACTGAATATAATCTGTCAGAGGGATTCAACCTAGTAAAACTCAAATTCTCATGTTCTTGTACCAAAGTTAAATCTGAATGAAAAATTACACCAAAGCCTCCTGAACAGATTGTATCAATCTTCTCTTTTCAAATTAGGTTTTTTGATGCCTGTCCAAGAAAGAAAACATCTTCATGAAATCATTATAAATGCCAGCTATTTAACCACCTGTCACATTGCCAGTGATGCCTACTCAATATTTGACAGGGAAAACATTATTTTGTCTACACATTATCTCACAACACAAGCAATATCACAACAACGTTTACCTATTGTGTGATGATCTGTTTAAACAAAGAGGAAATTTCTTCCACAACACCACAGCAAAGCAAAAGAGAGTTGTTGGAAATTAATGTGATCGGTGGGTTTAAGCAGTCAAAACACCCAAACAAAGAAAGCACCTAAATCTTAGAAGGGTTCTGAAATTAGTCTCTTCGGGCGAAAACGCACGGTCGCTTTAGCCTCCTTTATTCCCTGTTTCAGCCAGGATTCAGCCAGGATCGAACACATGCGTTTCGCCAAATGTGCGTTCGATCCTGGCTGAATCCTGGCTGAAACAGGGAATAAAGGAGACTAAAGTGACCATGTGTTTTTGCCCTTCTTTACTCCTGAAACGTAGTGGTGGTAGAAAGTGCCATCAAGTCACAGTGGACTTATGGTGACCCCCACAGTGTTTTCAAGGCAAGAAACCAATGATGCTTTACCTTCTCTGATCTGCACAGCAATCCTGGAATTACTTGGTGGTCTCCCATCCAAGTACTAATCAGGGCTGATCCTGCTTAGCATCCGAGATCTGATGAGATCGGGCTAGCCGGGGCCATCCAAGTCATGTAAAGATCCCATAGGTGGCTCAAGCCATTTATGAAAAGACAATGAGGTTGAATTCTATGTCATGGATTCTATGCCCAACCAGCATTTCCTCTCATGTGAGATTTCTGCTGATTCCCCCCTTCCACTGCAAGTCCCCTGTAGAATTCTTGTGCGGTTCCTGAGGATCTGCGGACTCCCCTCCCCCTCCATGCAGGATTTCAGAGTGTACAGCAGGCTGCTACAGGAGAAGGAATGTTCTTTTCTATGAGCACAGTTGTGCAAGAAAACACGTAAAATTAATGATCCCAGACTAGTCAGTTTAAACAACCTAGCAATGATTTATCATAAACAGACTTGGCTGCTGGTTTATAACTATACAGTAAGATAGAATAATAGAATCATAGAATAGAATCATAGAGTTGGAAAGGACCACCAGGGTCATCTAGTCCAATCCCCTGCATAATGCAGATCTTATGTTACTCATTTAGATTGATTCATCATTCTGAAGCGAAAGCACATTAGGCCTTCTTTTGAAGGTGTTTTTTTTAAAAATCAGCAATTGCTATTGCACTACCAGACTTTTTGAATTCCCAGCTTTCATTTTGAAAACAAAACAAAATTCTAGCCCTTTTTATTTCACTGACATAAAGGGAAAGGTGATGCCCTTATACCTCTGCAATGGAAAAGGCAAACTAGACACTTCCTTAAAAAAAGAAAGCCGGGAATTCAGAGAAGCTAATAGATCATAGCAATAGATTATTAGAGCGATTTTTTAAAAGCCATCTGGTGCAACCATAGATAGTTAAAATCAGTCACAAATTGTTTAAATCAGTCATATATAAACACTGTGCTTAAAAATATCCTTCTATTTGGTGCTCATCTATGTATTCCTTAGCAACCTCAATGGCTGCCAATCTGTTTGATCAATAGAGTTTGGGTGCATGCATAGTTTGGGGGGGAAACCCAATGCAATCCTGTTTAGCGAGTTGTTCAATGCAAATTGAACAGACCCAGTGTGGCTTGCATCTGACCATCACAGTCAAGCAAGGTAAGTAACTGCCAAATATGTTCTACGTGAAATGTATAGCATCACTTTACTGGACCACTGGCCAAGTACAATAGGTTAGATATTGAGAGAAGTGACCAAAATTACTATTTCCATGTACTTTCTCCTTGCAGACTTGCCTAAACTGGAACATAAGCATCTGTTGAAAATGTTGTAAGATCAGTTTGGAGTCAGGGGGGAAGAAACTGAGCAGTTAAATACATTTTAATTTTGGTGTTTGTTTTAGTCGGTTTATATGTTTGTTTCAAAACGTTGCTGTGTTTCTTTCAAGATGGAACTGGTTGCACAGTAAAATAAATATTAAATAAGAATAAATAATATTTGTGCTAAGATTTCTTTCTGTATGGTGTTCTGAAAGGCAAAGTAGAACTTCTCCCTGTCTCTGAGCATCTCTAGTTCTTAGTGAGAGATTGTGTAAGAAGAAGGCAAGTGCATGGGTCTATCCAACATTATATGCTTTTAAGTGTCACTGATTTCAGTTGAAAAGAACCATGCATGTACCTAAATCTCCCATCAAAACCAGAAACACTTAACTCTGGCTGAATTACGCCCTACATAATTAAGCTGCAGCCACAGCCAGCGCAGCCATGGCGTAGCCTCCTGCGCGGTTGGCTGTGCCACGGCCAGCAAGCTGAACAGGAAAGTTCCCCGAATGCCCATAAAACTGCTGTATGTGATTCCATGGGCTGCACCGCCATTTTTGCTCATGCCGGCAAAAGGGGACATTCTCGGGGCAAAAGGGCTCGGGGAGCTGACTAATGTCAGCCCTGTACCTGGGAACATCCTCTCTGGCGCCGGTGCAAGGCCCTGCACTGGAGGTGCACTGCTGCCACAGCTGCACCAGCGCCCATACGTGGCACTGCCGCAGCACTCCCTGGCGCCGGCCTAAGTGGCCTGGTGCTGGCATAAGTGCCCATTTTGATGCCGCAAATGGCATTTACACTGGCGCTGAGGTCATGTTATTCCTAAACCCATTTGGCTTTCCCCTTAGGACTGCACTGTTAATCTAACAAATGTTTAGGAACATCATTTTGTATATGCTGAGATGCTATATTCTTAGTGATGAAATGTATTGATTTTCATGCGTTATAAAAGGATTAAATCCTGTTTAAAACAAACAAATCTGTGTAACCTTAACTATGGAGCTGCTAGTGATGCCTATATAATATATAGATCATCACCATTGTAATTAACTAAGATAATACTGAAGAACATTGATGATTGATGCATTTCTCTCTGATCAATGAATTTTGTACGTAACACGAGCTACAACAGTGCACAGTACTTTGTTGAGTTTTGACTACTTCAATTTAGGTTTAATTATTATGTTTTCATTATGTATTAGCTGGTGCTTTTGGGCTGGCTCTACAATTAAAGTGACATGTCTATATACATTACTGTACAAGTGAAAAATGAACCAACCCATTAATACTGGCTAATATAACTGGGTTAATAGCTTATGGAATGTGTGTAGATAAGCACAAAATAGAACAAAGTATGCATTCTATTGTGTTTTATGTAAATGATTCTAAAGCTATATGTAAACGCTAATGGTAGATATATGACTTAGATAGAAAACACATGTACATACAGGTTGAGCTGTTTATCTATAAATATTGGCCAGAATCCAAAGATCCAATTTAGGCACATTGAAGTGCTATTACATCCCTAGCAGGATTTTAAAACATTTCTTTGATCAGAAGACCCCCTCCCACCTGCATCACAGAAACTCTTTGCAATCCCCAAAGCCCTCTAAATTCCAAAATAAGTTTAGCACATGTCTGCTGCTTGAGAAGCACAAACCCAGATCCTCCTCATGGTCTGATTCACATTACCATATTTATTTAAATATTTTTATCCCGCTTTCCTCAGTATTCAAAGCAACTTCCAATAAAATTGAAACAATGCTTAGATCCAGCTGTGATTTTCTAACAGAAGGTACTTCTCTAGGGTGGAAAGGAACTTTCCCACCTCCCTCCTCTCACTGCAGTCCACTAAGACCCCCAAAAGGCTACTCCTGGGGGTAGGGGACCTTCAGGACCAGCATGGGTAGTGAATTGGAAGTCTGTGGTGATAGGAGGGAATTGGCAAAAATTGCTCCCTCCTCTGCTAGCAGAAGCAATACAATTGTACACAAATATTAACTTGAGTATAATCAGCACTAACAAATTAAGCTGCATAAAACCAAATGGCAGCAGCAAGGAGTAATTTTAACATTAAAAGAGGGCACCAAGCAATGGAAAACCAATCAACCATAAAAATAAATAACAGCTTGACCAAAAGCAATAGCAAAACAACTAAACCTTCACCTGGGACCTAAGTACCAAAACGGAAGGTGCCAGGAGATATTCAAAGGTGAAATAATTCCATGGCCATGGTGTTGCCAGAGATGTTGCCATGGTGTTGCTGCTTAGTTACTGTATGGCTCATACTGGAAGGCAAATATACCTGGATATGGAATTCTACAGAAGACCTTAATGGACAGGCAGGTTCGTAGGACACTAAGCAGTTCCGATGGTGTAGGGCTTTAAAGGTCGAAATGAACTGACTTTTGAATTCCGTATAGAAACAAACTGTTAACCAACGTAGCTCTTTCATCACAGGGGTGATAAAGTATGCCTGAGTGAGCAACCTCACTACTTGAATGCCCCTGTCAGCACCCTTAGTACTGTTTAATATCTAAATTTTCTAAGCAGTCTTGAAAGTAGCCTCATATCGAGCCCATTACAGTGCTTCATGTGACTAGACAATAGATAACTGTATCCAGGTCATGACTCCCTCAAGAGAGAGGCAATTCCAGCCATGCTACCTGAGATCTTTTGAACTGGAGATACCAGGGATCAAACGTAGGCCATCTATATGCAAACCATGTGCTCTGTTTCTGAACCCACACATCTATATAATCTGAACTGGAAGAGGACTTTTTGGTCACACAGTTTACCTTGAAATAAAGGTGAGCATTAGGAGTTAGTGAGATTTGCCTTCCTAACAGGAAATAACAAACTTTAATGACATCGCTTAAAAATACAGTTTGTCAGCTGGATTGTTTGAATGTTTAATAACAAGTTAAGCCCCACTGAGTTCATTGGGGTTTCCTCCAAAGTGAGAGTGCATACTACTGAAACAATCATCTTGATTTCAGTCTTTTTTAACACTGAAAATTTCATACAGCTGCAAAACAAAAATCAAACTGATAACACTTTTAAATGTTCCAAAAAGCACTATTTTTCTCATATTTGCAAGATTATACATTTCCAAAGCTTATTTTTACCTGTCTTTTAGATGTGTGTGTGTGTGTGTAAAGTGCCGTCAAGTCACAGCCGACTTATGGCGACCCCTTTTGGAGTTTTCATGGCAACAGACTAACAGAGGTGGTTTGCCAGTGACTGCCTCTGCACAGCAACCCTGGTCTTCCTTGGTGGTCTCCCATCCAAATAATAACCAGGGCTGACCCTGCTTAGCTTCTGAGATCTGACGAGATCAGGCTAGCCTGGGCCATCTAGGTCAGGGCTGTCTTTTAGATACCTCCTAGTAATTTTATTTTATTTAAAAGATTTATACCCTGCCTCCCCTCAAAAGCTCAAATTGACTAACATCATTTTAAAAACACAGACCTATTAAAACCTATTAAAAACACGGGCTGTGTAATCCTAAGGAGGGGGTAGTTGAGCCACAGCCAGGGATAGTGCAACCACGATGCCACCTCCTAAGCCCCCCCCCTTAGAATTGCACTATAAAGCATTTAAAAGCAAGTTACAATAAATTCCTCAATCTCATTACCTTGCCAAGTAAAGTACATTTTTCACTTAATTCAATTGCATGCCATCTTAAATGATACTGTTTATAGGCCTTTCTAATGGCCAATAGGAAAGGCATTAATGCACAATCTCTGGAAGCTGAGGTAGATGGTCTGGTGTCAAAGAAGACCCAATTTCTAATGGAATTAAATTGAACAAGCTATGAGAGGGAGAAAGTGAATAAAAAACAGATGGTAAGTCTAAGAGTGTGTACTGGGTTCATACCTACATAGGTTCATACCTATGGTGAACTATTTCCACTAAATTTGGAATGAATTTGTGTTTCTTCTGATATAATATTTCAGCAGGAAGTATTTCATGCACCATAAATTCAGCATGGAAAGATAAGGGTCTTTCCCTGAATCTATGGCTTTCTTTAGCAGCAATTTGACTGTTTCATTTTCTGGCTGTGGATTATTTTGACTTGATCTGACATTGAAAAACCTAGTTCCTGACTTTAAAAACAGCTAAATGAGGTCCATTATCAGGTCTTAAGATGTTTAGGATTCCATGTCTTGGAAAAATGGGTTTCAAACATGTCAACACATTTTTAAACTTGACTGTTCAGAGCAGTGAGAATAATAACACGAGACCAATAGATAATCTTACCATAGCTCATAATAATTTCAGCACCTACTTTATGACATCACTTGTTTACTCAGATAGACTCTTTCCATTGCCTAGGTTGGGTTTTTTGTTCTTTGTTTTTGCATGGGCCAATTTTTCACCATTGCTCAATATGCAAATTCATCTGAGATAAAGGGTAACATTATAGCTGACTCTTTTATATTTTTAGTGCCCCGATGTATTCTCTGAAGCTTGTCTTTTTGCAATGTATTGTGCATTTTGTATTGCTCAACTTAAAGTTGAAAATATGAAACAGCCTGGCCGACTTGTAGTGATGCCTATGATTACTTGGAGCAGCTTGATGTCATTTGTTGAGGCTTCTGCAATTTCCTGCAACATATTGTCTAATACTTGGCAGATTATTGTTATCACGTGATATGGATAAAGTCAAAATCCTAATTCTGTGAAATGCCTTGGCTAATAACAAATTTCATGGTTTATATTCAATATACTTGGTGTGGGGGGAAAGTATTTGGATTCTGGGAGGGATATGTGTCAGTCCTTTCTAAAAATAAATAGGTTTAATGTTCTAATTTTTCTCTGAGACCCCGTATACATAACCTCTGTAAAGTCACCTCTCTGTAGTGTTCTGAGGTGACGTATTATGCTGCCTCCTTGCTTTCCTTAGCTTTTCCTGCTTATTTTCAATTCCACCAAAGGCTCTTGCCTTAGAATTATTAAAAGAGCCAGTGTGGTGTAGTGGTTAAGAGCAGTGGTTTGGAGCTGTGGGGTCTGATCTGGAGAACCGGTTTTGATTCCCCACTCCTCCACATGAGCGGCGGAGGCTAATCTGGTGAGCTGGATTTGTTTCCTCGCTCCTACATACAAAGCCAGCTGGGTGACCTTGGGCAAGTCACACTCTCTCAGCCTCACCTACCTCACAGGGTGTCTGTTGTGGGGAGGGGGAGGGAAGGGGATTGTAAGCCGGTTTGATTCTCCCTTAAGTGGCAGAGAAAGTCGGCCTATAAAAACCAACTCTTCTTCTTCTTAATTGGACCTAAAGAACAGGATGGCTTCCTTACAACTGGTAGAATGACTGAACAGTCAGTGCGTAGGGGTGGCTCTGAGGTAAAAAGTGGATCATTTTTTCTCTTGTTTTCTGTTAAACAAAAATAAAATGTATTTACAAATATAACAGTGTAACGGTTTCAGTATAGTGTCATAAGTGTAATGGTTCCAGATAGGTATACAGTTCTTGTTTCTCCAACGTTCCTTTAGATCTAGCCACAAAGGCTTATTATTCTTACTTGCCACTTAGGATAACAACTTGCACAAAGCTTAATTTCCTAACGTGCCACTTAAGCTAATAACTTCCACACAGACTTGTTTTCCTTACTTGCCTCTTAGACTCATAACCTCCACACAGAACACAGATTTCTCTCACAGCACTCTATGGCATCTTACTCCATCAACTCCATCCCCTAGGGTACAGCAGTTCAATCACCCATCCAGCCCCCCTCTTTCTTACTCTACAGGCCTGCATTTTAAATGACAGCAACTCTCTCACACACACACACAACCCCATGTTAAAACACAGAAATAAAACACACACACTATTTACATAGCAAAACACCACAAAAGGCACCTGAGATGTATGATCAGTTTTGGCAGAAACTAGTCTTGTGTACAAGAGCACATTAAACTTTTGCCACATATCCTAAGCTTCTTTTCCTATACCCATTGGCATGATGCTTCTATGGCAGAAAGGTGGGATATACATTTTGTAGATAAATAAAATACTCCCCCACTTCTTGCCTAATATTTTAATTGTTGTGTTCATGTCTTTGTATTATTTTAGCTCTGATTTTAATTGTTTTAATGATGCATGTGTTAAGTATTGGGGGTAGGTATCAAATGGTTTTAAAATTTGATTTTATTATGTATGTTTTAATTTGTTAGTCACCTTGGTAACCCATGTGGGGGCTGAAAGGCAGGATATAAATATTGTAAGTAAACAAACGGATAAATAAATATATAAATAAGAGTTATCTAAACAGATATGTACTGATCTCTATTTTAACAGTGTTTTTCCAGATCATTCTTTTGAAGCATTAGCGGCCTTTTTATTATTATAATTTACCATTTATTATCAAAATATTATGAAAATGTTCTTGTAAGTTAAGTGAAAGTCCTTATTCCATTGTTTTACCCCAGAATACATTAGATTAGAGCAATGCCCAATGGTACAGCAGGAAAAGCTATTAATTTTAGATTCTGAAGATTCTCTATTCACTTTCAACTGAGGAGATGGCATTTATCTTGGTCTATGTCATCATATGTCAGGAGTTACTTGTGACATTCATATCTGACAGTGTTCCTTAAAGAAGCAATTCATCTGATTTAGAAGACCTTCAGAATTATTAACCTGAATGGTTAGCTACAGAAGTAAATAGCCTCTCTACTTCACCTGTTGCCTTGGCAAGAAAGAAAAATAGGTAGCAGAAGACTATTGAAAAAATGAAATGATAGTTTATGCTTACCCCTTCACTAGGATAGAAGAAAAATTTCCATTGGGTTTTGGAGCAGAATGTCTCTCTGTGCTTCACCTTAAAAACAGATATTGAGCAAGAGGAGCAAGAAATGCCCCAAACTGCTTTTAGCCCACCAGGAGGCGGTTCTTCATGATGCCACATGGTCTCACCAATGCTCTTACCATTTTTCAGTGCAGAAGATTATAACTAGAATAAACCCAACAAGGACAGTAACTTTTTCAGGTGGCATTTTTGTTTTTCCAAAATATTAGAAGAACATTAAGCAAGAGTCATAGAGCTGCCATACAAACTTTGGTTAAATAGTTCAAAATCAGGGCCATGTAAGGAAGGGAAAGGAATTAATATTTCCATCCCTGCATGCAAGACAGCTGGTGTGGTATATCAGGCAGAGTGCTGGACTAGCATCTGGGAGATCCCTGGTTGAATCCCTTTCTTGCATGGAAGCTTGCTCGATGACTTTGGGCCAGTCACACACTTTCAACCTAATTTACCTTACAGGGTTGTTGTGAGGGTAAAATGGAGAAGAGCAAATGATGTAAGCTGCTTTGGGTCCCCGCTGGGGAAAAAAAGTGGGGTATAAATGAAAGAAAGAAATAAAAACCTATTTTGTCTATTGAAATTGCTATCTCCCTGCTCTTAGCCTTCAGCAGAAAAAAACTGGGTAAAAGAGAGGAACCAATGTGTCCCCCCCTTGAAGGCCTAGTCATGTGGTAAGGTGGTTTTGTTAGGTGAAACTATGTAATGTTAGAAGACTTAAAGCCTCCTTTCCCCTCCTGACATGGCCCAATATGAATTAGAACTACATGTGGCTACAATTTAGCTTTTAAAAAATCTTGGGAAAATCCAGTCACATGTCTCCAAATATCTTGTCTGCTTTGACCCATAGTATAAAGCAGATAGCAAGCAGAAGAAGGTGCCGGGTCTAATGAAAATATTCTAAATCTCAGAACAAGATTTAACAAACACCCAGTGATTTACCTATATATGTAGTAAAGTCAGAATCTGAGAAAAATACAGAAACGACTGATATGCAGGGACATGCTACATTTATATGTGGATTTATTTTGGAACATCCAGCTGAAGAATACAAAGGTAGTTTGGAAATGAATTCTAGAGATAATATATGAAGGCTGCATTGAAATGTCCCCTTCTGTATCCATCTTCTGCCAGCAGGTGAAAACTTTTTTTGTTTTGTTTGGCATTACCTGAGTGATCCCTCCTTCCTGCTCCATGTTTTATTATTTTAATGTCTTTGTATGTATTTTAGCTGTTTTTAAATTGTTTTAACGATGTGTATGTTTTTGTGTGGGGGGGTTGGTTTTAAATGGCTTTAAAATGTGATTTTATTATGTGTGTTTTATTGGCTGCGCTGGTAGCCCTTATGGGGGCAGAAAGGCTGGATAAAAATTTTGTTAAATATTCACAATTAGATTCAAATCTTCACCAGATACTAAAGAAAATTTGCCTAGAGCCAGTGTGGCGTAAGTGGTTAGAGCGGTAGACTCTAATCTGGAGAACCAAGTTTGATTCCCCACTCCTCACCATGAGTGGTGGAGTCTAATCTGGTGAACCAGGTTTCTTTCTCCACTCCTCCACATGAAGCCTGCTGGGTGACCTTGGGCTAGTCACAGTTCTCTCAGAACTCTCTCAGCTCCACCTACCTCACAAGGTGCCTATTGCAGAGAGGGGAAGGGAAGGCGATTGTAAGCCACTTTCTTAAAGGTAGATAAAAGCGGGGTATAACAACCAACTCTTCTTCTTCTAGATGATTTGGCCCACTGACACCATCAACTGATGGCTATGTAACATCTATTGGAAGACTAGGCAGGATACTCCAAAACCAACTTCAACTAGTTTTCCTATAGAGTTAGATATTATAGATTGGCATATCAGTGATGAAGGCACTAACCACTTAAGAGAAGGTGTGGCTGCAGCATAACCATTCCCCAAGACCCAAACTGACTGTCATGGACAGCAGCTTAGCAGGGATTTAAAGGCTCTGCAGTTAATTCTTCTTTTAATGTAAAAATGTTAAGACACAGCCATCCAGTCAGCAATATTTTACTTAAGGATTATTATTCTATTGAGTTGTTATTCTATTATATTAATAAAACAACTTTGAGTTGAAAAGTAAAGGCACCTATAATTTCAAACGTGCTCTAAAAGGCATGGACATTGTAAGCTGTGTTTGGCACCTTAATTTCTGTTCCACATAAATACATTGTCTGACATTCTGTGCTCACTTAGCAACTTCGGCTCCACGCAACTACAGTTTCTTTTGCTATTTTGGACCTATTTCTTTTCTGCTATAAAGCCCTAAAAAGTCTGAGTCCGTCCTACCTGTCTTTTACAGGTGCCTGGTCTGTGAATTGCCCACTTATCAACTACCAAGGCAAGGGCATTTTCAGCAGTTTCCCCCTCTCTCTGAAACCAGCTCCCTGGGGAAGTTAGTGCCCTGCGGGATCTTCCAGCATTCTGTAGGGCACATAAGGCTGCTTTGTTTCATGTAGTCTTTGGTTAGCATTATGAACCAGGGAGTGGGACCAGTTGTTTTAATTCTTTGTTTCATGAAGCCTTTGGTCAGTGTTATGAACTGTAGATCTTAACTGTAGATATGAAAGTAGATTCCTTTGAAATGTGATGTTGGAGGAGAGTGTTAAGGATAGAGTGGACTGCCAAAAAGACAAATAAGTGGGTTTTAGATCAAATCAAGCCTGGACTGTCCCTAGAAGCTAAAATGACTAAACTGAGGCTATCATACTTTGGTCACACTTTGAGAAGACAAGAGTCACTGGAAAAGACAATAATGCTAGGAAAAGTTGAAGGCAGCAAGAAAAGAGGAAGACCCAATATGAAATGGATTGACTCTATAAAGGAAGCCATGGCCCTCAGTTTGCAAGACCGGAGCAAGGCTGAGCAAGATAGGACATTTTGGAGAACATTGTTTCATAGGGTTTCATAGGGTCACAGTGAATTGGAAGTGACTTGATGGCACATAACAAACACATGAACTGGGGATGGGGCCAGTTGTGGTTTGTTGTTAAGTTGATATTTAAGAGTGGTTTGTTATTAAGAGTGGTTTGTTGTTAAGTTGATGTTTTAACTGTTTTATTGTTCTATACTTATTGCATTTATTTGTATTATATCTGTATTTATTGTATTTTTAAATGTTGTAAGCAGCCCTGAGACCCCTGTGGGGAGAGGGTGCAGAGTATAAACAAAACAAAACAAACAAACAAACATGGGGTCAATGTTACAAGAGTGTTTCATGAGAAACTGATACATGTTTAAAATTCATGATATGAAATGGCTATCATGGAAGTTTGCTGGCTGGCCTTGGGCAGGGGTTAGGTACCATAATGCATGCATCCCTGGACTCAGATTTCTACTTCCCACTTACTTCTCTTCCACAGTTTGGGTTGCCCTCTTCAAAGCTTAAGCGTTAACTCCATTAGGGAAGAATGAACTGATATTTTCCAAAAAAATACACAACCCTTCTAAACTGAAAAGGGGACAGCTCCTACAAGTATCTAAACGGGAAGATGGAAACCAGGGTGGGAAAACGATATACAAAAACGGCCACTTTCTACCCTGATTGCCACTGCAAACTTAGATAATTCACAGTGGTGTTAAGTGGGCTGCTCTCTTCATAATTGAAATAATTGCTTTGAAGGTATTAATTATGGACAGAGGAGCATCCTCCAGTTCCGATTAATAACTTACAAATATTTAAGCTGTGAAGGGAACAGCCCTGCCCCAATACCTTAAAGAAAATTAGTACATATATGGAAGCTGATATCAGAGAATGTGTGCCTTACAGCATCTCTCCCCCCCCTGATTCCCCCCTCCTCCGCTAGCTGGCAAGCTGTTTGCTTCTCTCTATAGCTTAAAAGTTATTGGGAAATGGTTAGGGTAGAAGAATTATATGTTTCAAAAGTGTCTTGGGAAGAGTAGTGATGTCAAAAGACTAGTGAGAAAAGGCTTTACCTCAGGAGAACAGCAAAAGCAACTTGACTTGGGGCCTAGGTAATAGGAGTGTAACTTGGTGTTTCAGGTATGAGGCTTTTAACCTGATTATTGAAGAAGACTTTAGTTTGATGAAAAGTCAGCAGTTGACGCATCTCAGGGACACCATCATCTCAAACAGGCTAATCCACTAAAGCGTTGTAAAGTACCTAATACATTAGAAACCCCTTAAAACTCATGGACACGGATTTATTATGTGATTATTTATGTTGTATTTTCTCCGATATTTGTTCCATTAAAAAATCCAAAATATAAACACTTTATTGATCATGTCCTCCTCTACTACTATAGATCCAGAGAGACATCAAGGTAGAATTATGCTGTCCACTCTGCACTGAACGCATTCACCCACTTTGAATTACTGGGAGAAGTTTTTGTGTGACTCCATTTACAATCAGGAATTGCAAACTCCTGATTACATCATATTCCCACAGCCTGTTAAATCAAATAGTACAAGAACAGTGAATATGATCCCTCTAATTGTTTTCAATGAGCCCCGTGGCGCAGAATGGTAAGCTGCAGTACTGCAGTCCAAGCTCTGCTCATGACCTGAGTTTGATTCCAATGGAAGTCGGTTTCAGGTAGCCGGCTCAAGGTTGACTCAGCCTTCCATCCTTTTGAGGTCGGTAAAATGAGTCCCCAGCTTGCTGGGGGTAAAGGGAAGATGACTGGGGAAGGCACTGGCAAACCACCCAGTAAAACAAAGTCTGCCTAGTAAACGTCGGGATGTGACGTCACCCACCCCATGGGTCAGTAATGTCCCAGTGCTTGCATAGGGAACCTTTACTTTTACCTTTTGGTTTCAAGGCCATGACTGTAAATATCCTTATTGGGGGAAAGGTGTGTGTGTGTGTGTGTGTAAAATCAATGGGATTTACTTTCAAGTAGCATGTTTGGTATCAGAATCTGTCTAGTGTTTTTTTTTAAGAAAGGAAATATTATGTAACTATTGGATAATCGTGGCTTTTTTCCTTGTAAGAAATATATTGCAAATCACCATCAGTGATAGCCAGAAATCTAGCTACAAACGCTAGATCTCTCTGTGGCAAGGAGACAGGTCCCATGGGGCTCAGCCAGCAGCTGGGGACCACCCACAGCCAGGGTGGAAATGGGAATGCACAGGCCAGGGTTGAGAGGGTCTAGTAGCGGGGTAAAATGTTTATATGGGGGGAAAGGGCCACTGTAAAGTTTTGCTGTCAGGTGGCTGTCATGTAATAATGGGCATTTCTTTAACATTAAACAGGCAATGAGGAACTAGGGAGGGTTTCTCCTAAGCAGATCTCTTGAGCAGAACCCTGGTCGATGGCCACTGGGACTGTGACACTCTCATTTAACACAATTAGGAACTCATTCAAAGACTAAACAAATTACGAAAGATCTGGGTATTCATTGTTTGACATTGGTATCCTCAGGATAGCTGTCTGTGACAGTCCTTTTTGCCCTCTGATCAGGAGTATGTGACCTAAAGATTAGCTCCTGTTTTTAGTAACAGAGCATGATAGTGATGGAACAAAAAAAAGAAAAAAAGAGAGAAAAGAGTCAGCTTGCCTCTCTGCTTTCTTAGAGAGCGTACTTCATGTAGTTAAAGTAGCAGAGTTTATGTTCAATCTGCTCCAGTTTTGCCTCCTTCATGGAGGCTTTCTCCAAGCAAGAATCCATTTCACCCTTGCCTTTTTCTATCACTTGTTTATTGTCAGTGCTCATTTTCTTATCTGTAAGACAAGGCTTCTGTTTTCCTTTCTTCCTCTCTTCAGCCATACTTCCTCACTGCATTCTAGACTCTCTCCATCTTGTAAGCTGACTAACTGCAACAATAGCCTTTCAGCACTGTGGTCACTTTGTTCAGTTATAATTTTCGTCAGCTTATTTTTCAGAGCTGATTTAGCAGGAACAACCAAACATAATATATTTATCTTGTACTGATTGCATATGGATTCTATACCTGGCCATCATAGAATGGTCTTTCTGTGGCAAAAAACAGAAAACTCTGTCAATCATAAGGTAAAATATAGGCACTAGTTGATGTGCCATAAGATCAGCCACATCAATTAGCTTTCCATTTTTTCACTTAAAGGATGAGCTTCTGCCAAAGTTTATTTCTGTAAATTATTTCCTCAAAACATAGCAGGGTTTTTAAAAAAAACAACTCTGAAGGGGATCGAGGCCAGGATACAAGACTAAACAATTTCCTGGTCAGGCCAATTTTAAAGCTGGTTCCAGCTGCTACATGTGCCTTTTATTTCATCAGTACCTACTTCTTCCTCTTTCACTTCCTGAAGCAATCCATTACTAGATGAAGGCCTCCATGTATGACTCTACAGTTTTCTGGGGAGCCATCATTTAACAGTTAATGCACAAAACTTCTTGATTCCATAAATTGTAGACAATTTCTTTTTTCTTTCCTGATTTTTCCTGTCTTATTTTAATTAAGAATTCATTTGATCCAGATGGCTGCTCTTTCTTGGAAAATGGCTGGCTGATCACCATTTCAGGGTTATGGCGACCCCTTTTGGGGTTTTCATGGCAAGAGACTAACAGAGGTGGTTTTGCCAGTGCCTTCCTCTGCACAGCAACCCTGGTGTTACTTGGTGGTCTCCCATCCCAATATTAACCAGGGCTGACCCTGCTTAGCTTCTGAGATCTGACGAGATCAGGCTAGCCTGGGCCATCCAGGTCAGGGCCAAGGTTAACCTCCCCCTCTATAATTGCTGTACTAGAACCGATTTTATAGTGGGACACCATCTAATAATCTCTTACTCTATCTGTTTAGAAAATGTCTGTAACAACTCTCTGGAGAACCTGCTTGAGGCAGCTTACAAAGTAAAACATATTCAAAATGTAACTCGTATAAGTTAACAATTTAAACTTCAACATTAAAAACTTAACCCAGCATGGTTTTGTTTATCTATCTGCCTTTCTGTCTGTCAATCTGGTGCATTTTTATCTTGCCCTTTCTCCCAGGAGTTCAGCATGGCATGCATGGTTCTCCTGTCTTCCATTGTATCCTCACAACAACCCTGTGATGTAGGTTAGACTGAGACAGAATGCTTGGCCCAAGGTCACCCAATAAGTTTAACGGGAAACAGGGATATGGACTTTCCTGCCCTAGTCCAACACACTAACCACTCCAGCATATAGCATCCCTTCTTAGTTTTTGCTATAGTTTTTATGTTCCACTGCTAGGAGCATTACAGCCTGGGAACAACGAGTGAGTGCAACATACTGGTAGTGGTGGTAAAGTTACTTTTTATTTAGCTTGTGCTCAGACACACTAGTTCTGTACAGTAGCTATTTTCACAAGTAAAAACAGAACAGCTGTCCCTGAAGTGGCAGGAAATTGGGGGGGGGGGTTATCACAGATGCTGTCGACTATATATTGGGAAATCAGGTGCCTTCCTCTGGGGCAGAATAAAATCTGGAAAAAAAGATTTTTTTCAGAAATCTATATGATCTTCTCCACTCTGGCCCAAACAGCGCATTTCTGATTGCTCTTACCCTGGAGGAAGTGTTCAGCACAGTTAACTGGGGCAAGCCCACATTGTATATCAGGGCTTCCTAGAATCCATTGTTTTGCTAACAGCATTATACTGCGATTGAAGTGCATCCTGATCCAACCCCCCTGCTATGTGAGGTTGTGCTGGAAGAAAAGAACAGCTCCTACACTAAAGAGCTGTATTGTGTAGGGAGGGAAACAGCTCAGGATCACAGAAGTGGGAGGATCCAATCCTTCTCCAGAGGTAACACTGGACAGCTCTCAGTTCTTTTCTTAGGCGCTTGTGTTGGGAGGATGAACATTTTTGGGTTCAAAAGGGGCCTCTTTGCTGTAGAGTCTGAGATCCAGCATAAATTCATAGGGTTCAGGAGAATTCAGTCCATTTCTGTGCGGTTGTAGCTGCAGCGAGTCAGAGCATTGTATCCAGTTTAAACCCTGTGCCTCTGTGGAACTGTGTAGACAGGTCCCAGGGCAGGTTGAAAAGGCAAGGGAGAGTCCAGCATTAGTTTGGAGGTTGAGACCCTACAGGAAAAGTATCCTGTCCAGGCTTTTCGGCGATGTGAAGTTGCGCTAGAAAACAGGTGTGCTCCCCTGCTAAAAAGAAAGGTGCCAGGAAGCCCAGATTCCTGGAGGGGAGGGAAGTTTGTTTTCCTTGATGTTCGCTCGAGAGTAGATCCGAACCCTAAATTGGGGGTCTAGCCCACTTCTTCCCCAGGTGTGTAAAAGGTCAAGCTGAGCAAATTTTGCTCAGCCCATCTTCCTTGAAGTCGAGTGGGAAGGGCTCTCTCCTCTCCTGAGGGGTTTTGCTGTAAACAACCCCACAGTGTGAGATCAGTCTCCACCCCCCACCCTGGGAGGCGACTCCAGCCCTCCTGTGAAGGGTCCCTACAGCGGCCACCACCAGCTTTCCCCCCCCAATCCCTTCCCCCAGAGGTGAGGGGTCAGCCCCAGCACCTTCAACCCTATCCAGTAGTAGAAAAGGGCAAGAGTTAGTGAGTTATAGAAACAGTTATTGTATATTCATTATATTATTGTTAATAATACATCTTTAAAACTGTGTAGACACTTCTTCGGAAGTCCGGTGGTGGGTCACTTTTTTATGGTGGTTGGAGGGGCAAAGGGGTTCTTTGAATTTTCTATCTTTTCAAACTTAGATTGTATATGTAGACTATTTCATTGATACTCTTTTTATATTTTCTTTTATTATTGTTTTATGTTATGAAAATACAATTTTTTTTTTAAAAAAAGGGCAAGAGTCCAGTAGCTCCTTAAAGACTAACAAAAATGTTTTCTGGCAGGGTTTGTGAACCGAAATAAGCCTTACTCACTGATTTGTAGAAAAGGGCAAGAGTCCAGTAGCACCTTCAAGACTAACAAAAATATTTTCTGGCAGGGTATGAGCTTTCGTGAGCCACAGCTCACGCTGTGGCTCACGAAAGCTCATACCCTACCAGAAAATATTTTTGTTAGTCTTGAAGGTTCTACTGGACTCTTGCTCTTTTGTCTTTAAAGTGCTACTGGACTCTTGCACAGCTCATGCTGTGGCTCACAAAAGCTCATACCCTACCAGAAAATATTTTTGTTCGTCTTGAAGGTGCTCCTGGACTCTTGCACAGCTCACGCTGTGGCTCACGAAAGCTCCTACCCTGCCAGAAAAGATTTCTGTTCGTCTTTAAGGTGCTCCTGGACCCTTGCCCTTTCCTACTACTGCAGACAGACTCGCACGGCGACCCACTGTGAATTAACTCTATCCAGTGTTTATTTTTTGGGGGTGGGGTGGGGGTGAGGCTTTCCGGGGGCCCAACTTTGGGCCGTGTGGAAGAGGGTCGCTGGGAAGGGCCGGAGCGCGCCTTCCCCCGGAGCTACCCCCGGCCAGGCCCTCCTCCTTTCCCTCCCAGCGCGGGTCCGTCTGCTCTTGGGAGGGGGCAGGTCAGGTCCAGGGCGGCGCGCGCGAGGAGGGGCGCGCGCGCGCAAAAGCCACCTCCTGCCCTGTAGTGGTGGCTGCGCGCGCCTGGGAGGCTGCGACGGGAGGCGAGGCCGGCCCAGCCCAGCCCAGCCCCGGCAGGTCCCAGGCTCCCTCCCCTCCCCTCCCTTCCTCGGTGCCTGGAACAATAGAGTGCGAGAGGAGCCGGCTCTGGGCTGCGCGCCCTCCCCCTGCCTGCCTGCCTGCCTGCCTCCCTCTCCCCGCCTCCCCGGCCCGCCCCTCCCCGAGCCAGAGGCAGAGCCGCCGCCGCCGGAGGAGCCGGTTCCATGCCCGCTGGAGCCTCCTCTCGCCGCCTCTTTCTCCCCCTCCGCGCCCACCCCCGGCATGGACGTTAGGTTTTACCCTGCCGCCCCCACCGCCGTCGGTTCCTTGCCCGGGGCCGAGCCCACTTGCTTGGGGCCCCTGGACTATTACCACTGCAGCAAGGTAACGAGGTGGGGGGAGAGAGGGAGAGGGAGAGGGAGGGACGGGGCAAGGGGGGGAGGGCGAGGGGGATGCGCGGCGCCCCAGCTCGCTTCAAAACCCCCCCCCCCCCCGCCCAAGACTGCTGCTGGCTCAGCCCGGCTTGTCACCGCTCCCGTCTCGGTGCAGGGCAAGGAGTTGACTCCACCGCGCGCGCCTCCCCCCCCCGGCCGAGCCCCCCCCCCCGCCCCAGCTCCCGTGGAAGGCTCCGCGCAGGAGGTTGGGGGATCAAGCCTGCGCAAGAGGTTCGGGGACCCGGTCGCCCCCAAAGTCGCGCCTGCCGCTCGCCTCCTCGCTTTGTGCCCCGGGGGGAGAGAGAGTGGGGGGGGGAGAAAGGAGCCGCGCGCGTTCAAACAAACCCCCCGATCGATGAGTCTGAAACTTCTCCTCCTCCTCAGGGGAGCAAAGTGTGGAAGGGAGCGCGGCGGCGGCATCCTGCAGGAGGGAATTTCAAAACGATCGCGCTTTGCAGCGCCCGGGCTGCTTGCTGGCGCGGCCAGGACACTTCTCTCCCCTACTTTGGAAGCGGAGGAGGGGGGGTGTTTTGGGGGGGGGATGCGGGTGGGGAGGGGGGAGAGGGTGGGACTTTGCTTCTCAGTGGCGTTGTCAATTCAGACTCCAGATTCAGCCTCTCAGTTTGGATAAACACCGTTATAGAGAAATGCGCGCGTGTGTGTGTGGGTGGTGGTGGTGGGGGGGAGGGATGTGCTTGTATATGTGTGTTTGTGTATGTGCGCTTTGTGGGGAAGGAGTGGAATAGTATGGGCTCAAGAGATTGCTTAGTTTAAAGTGTCTCTCCCCCCCCTCCCCCTTTGTGCTTGGCAGTGATTTCTATTTGAAAATGTACAGGCTAGGAGAGGCAGGCTTTAGGGTGAGTATTTTATCATTGTTTATTTTGTAGTTCTCTGTCTTCTTGCTGAGAAGGAGCTGCGACATAGGATGCCCAGAACAACCTTGCATGCAACATGCAGCCTTGCGTGTTAAAACTTAATAGTGTGCATGGGGTCCCCCCCTGTTGTGTGTGTGTGTGTGGACTGCAGGCTCCTGTCCCTCAGTTGTCAACCAACCCTTTCCCCTCCCCACCCTTTCCCCTCCCCACAACACAATTACTTCTGTTAAATACAAAGCCTACATGGGGGTTATGTATATTTCATAAGATCTTACAGCAGGGCATGAAAACAGGATGCCCAGTACAACCTTGCATGCAACATGCAGCCTTGCGTGTTAAAACTTGATAGTGTGCATGGGGTCCCATCCTCCCTGTTGTGTGTGTGTGGACTGCAGGCTCCTGTCCCTCAGTTGTCAACCAACCCTTTCCCCTCCCCACAACATAATTACTTCTGTTAAATACAAAGCCTACATGGGGGTTATGTATATTTCATAGGATCTTACGGCAGGGCATGAAAACCTTCCTAACCTAGATTTGTCTGTTTGCTACAGTGAGAAAGTGCACCCTTTTAATGAGTATGTTTGTGTGAGAGAGAAATAGAGAAGGGGACAAAATGCTAGGGGGGTATTGAGAGTACTGCCGTTTTTAAGACTGGAATCAACTGCGAACAACTATAGTGCTAATACTCCTATGACTATCATGCCTTTCGGGCAGTAAAATTTCGGGTAGCAACATTTTAACGAAGGAAGAATTGTTGAAACTGTAGAATTTGATGTATTTAATCAATCTTTTATAGCTAGCTGTTTAGTCAGATTCTGAAATTGCAGAGCTTCATTTGCATGATCTACTGATTTCATTTTTGGGGTTACTGAGTTTTCTAAAGTAGCATGGTTTCAAATGTTGAAGTTCCCTACTTTTAGCAATATGCACCTTTATACTTTTACCACTAGTTCAGCTATTAACAGTTACGATTGGTGTTCGCAACATTTTGTACAAGCCGTATAAAAGCTCTCCAACCTGCCTGATCTAATGTGAAATTTTGTTCCCAAATACAAGGTTTATCAAAAGTGCATTGTTTATTCACGAAACATCTGTTGATCTGAAGACTGAATTTTTTTAAAATCTCTATTCTTACGGGAGGAAATGTTAATATTTAATTATTATCAAAGTGTCAGTTGCTAATGCACTTATTACAGTGTAATGTCTGGGAACAGATATCCACAGTACTCTTTGGAGAAAAAGTAGTGAGTTCTAAGATCTTGCCTGGTTTTTACAAACACAGATACTGAAAAATGTTAGAAATAAGTCCATGTGATATTTATTCGTTTTGGAAGGTGAGGTATAGCAATGAATGTCCATAGATAGAGGTGAATGCAAGGTCTGTGGCAACTTCAGAGTATGATGGAAGGTCACAGTGTGATGTGTTTTTTGAGGAACTTTGTCAATAGTTAGGTCACACGGAAAACATTCCTAAGAGGATGGATTTCCGTCATGGTGCATAATGGGAAGGGATTGGCTGTTGCTATTACTCTGAAGTTACTTGCTGTTATCTCGTTCTTTTACAATATGCCATTTATTGCAATGCTGAAAGTATGAATGACAGAGTACTGTAATAGTTCTTAATAAACCTAATAAACTCACGTTGGATTGAAAAGTCTGGATGAAGTGATGCCGAAGAGCATACAAAGTACTGACCGCTACCAGCAGGTGCTGCTGTTGCTACTGTTACCAAGATCTTAAAACAAGAGAAAGGAAAGAAGAGAAAATGTTAAATAAGTCCCTGACAGTCCAAATTTATACATTTTTTCTTTGCTGTCAAATGCTATTTACATACTTAGAGTGGACCAAATGTACTTGTGGAATGAACTCTAGTGCATAAAGATAGCAGGATTTCAGTCACAGTATCCTGACAGCTGATTTTCCTTAAACCCTTTCCTACCCTCTGCACAGTCTCTTTTAAAAAGCAAACAAACATCTTTTTTTCTGAGTGGATAGATGAGCACAGATTACTGGTGATTCTGTTCCCAAAGATCTCATTGTTTTAGAAACCTAGGGAATATTTAGGAAAAAATATCCTTAGGCAGGAGAGACTTCAGGGTAGCCATGTTTCCTTTAGTTGGATGTCATGAAAGAAATAAAAGTTTAAAGGGGACTGGCATGGGAAGAGGGTGTGTTTGTGGTTGCTGACTTTCTTATTGGAGATTTTAGAATAAGCAGTGTTTTCTATCACAGCAGGAGAACGCTGACTTGGAGGAAGGCCTGGATATTGCTTCTCTTCGTCGATAGTAGAGAATCTGACAGTATGTGGTTGGGATTTCTGAGGTTTCCTGAGCAGTTCAAATATGAACAAGGGGATTTTGTAAACTAAGTTTTCAAGCCCCATGATTGAAGCGCTTTCCCTCTTAGACTGGTTCTTTTCTGAGTGGGTAGAAGTCATCTCAGGGAGGAGAGATTGTGTGCAGCATCAAGCACTGCGTGTATAAATAGATGAAATGGAGGGCATAGCTGTAGCTCTGCCAGTGCTATCCCTGAGCCATTAGACATTTCTAATACAGCCAGTCAGCTTGCTGAGGAAACACTATTTAGCTCAAAGCATCCTGAAATGTTAATGTAATTGTTTTGTGCACTTACTGAATATTATATTGTTATCATGAGATTTCCCATCTCATTTGTGTGCTGCAGCAAGGCACAGTTGCTCTTTACAGCCACTGAAGTACCTGTTATACATCAGCATTTTCCACTTTAAAAGGACATGGGTGTTTACAAATAGGGCTTCTCTAATGGCTACATGAATACTCAGCTACATGCTATTTGCTGTGCTCTAGGGTACCATCCAGAATAATTAGTTGAGATGAGTACCTAGTCTGCTCTACCAGGAAGGAGGTAATGCTGGCCTACCTTACAAGGTTCTTGGGAGGGCTACTGAGATATTCTTGTTGTTTATCTTGCAAGTATGTATTTATTATTTTAAACCTTTATTTATTACGTTTATATCCTTTGTTTCTCTTAAAATGAACACCTGAAGCTGCCTGATACTGAATCAGACCACTGGTCCATCAGAGTCAGTATTGTCTAGTTAGACTGGCAGTGGCTCTCCAGGGTCAAAGGTTGAGATCTTTCACATCACCTAATGTGTCACAGCTGACTTATGGCTTCTCCGTAGCGGTTTCAAGGCAAGGGGCATTCATAGGTTGTTTGCCATTGCCTGCCTCTGCATGGGCAGAGAGAGTTAGGAGAGAACTGTGACTGGCCCAAGGTGACCCAGCAGACTTACGTGGAAGAGTGGGGAATCAAAACCAGTTCTCCAGATTAGAGTCCACCACTCTTAACCACTACACCACATGGCTCTCCATCACCTAATACCTGATCTTTTTAACTGGAAATGCTGGCGGGGGGGGGGGGGCTGAACCTGAGTCCTTTTGCATGCCAAGCAGATGCTCTCCCCCTGCCCCATAGTCTCTGAGCCATGGCAGTTCAGAGTGGCATGCTTGGGGTTCCCTGGAGGGTTTCCCATTCATGTACTGACCATACCCAGATCTGCCTAGCATCAGGAATGTTGTCCTTCCCTCTTGGAGTTTATCATTCTCTCCTGACATTTTATCCCCATGCAACCTGTGAAGTAGATTGGGCCTTGAAATAATGACTGACCAGCGGTCACTCCAGTGGAGTGGTGGTTTGAGACCCGGTCTCCCAAGTCTTAGTCCAGCATCATGTCACCTCCCAGGGAGAAGCATACTGAACACATAAAATATCGTGTTCAGTTATTACAATTGAGAAATATTTCCTTCTGCACAGCCTTGGAAATATCTGAAGAAGTGACCAGCCCACAAAAATGTTTATTAGCCTAGCTTGTGCTTTGATAGCCTTAAGGGAGAAAAATAACTTGCTTTCAGTTTGCAAAAGCTTCTGAGCCTGGTCACTGGGAGGAGAATCTTATTCACTAGGGACATCAGGCAAGTGGCTGTCTACAAACCTCATGTTGCTTTGGCGGTTCAGTACTATAGTTTGCTTCTTAGCATAATTTTTTTGTAGAAAAATAGGTACCCTCACTTTCTTCAAACTTAACACAGCAGTGTAGAGAAGGAAATGTCATGAGTAAAGTACCCTTTATTCGTGAGAGAATATACAAGGGTTTGATTCATTCTTGCTGAAGTCCAAATATGGTCTCATTCTTTTTAATTTGGTTATTTAGGATGGGCTTTTTGATTGGAATCATACATGGCACTTAATTGGGGTTTTCATTTTTCTTTCCGTTTTTCACAAATCACAGAGAAAGGTTTTTTTTCTTCTTACGTTGAAGTCTAGTACATCAAAACTTCTGCTAACATGGATGCACTTGCATCTTGTGTAGAAATTCTTAAAAGTGGTCTTGAATGTACAGGTTCAAAAAGTTAAAAGAGAAGTTTCACATAGCCTTTACCTCCCCACCATGCCTTTAACTAGGTTTGTAGGAAGTGAAATGCCTTTCACTTATGGTGTGTTGTATTTTAAATGCTTTAAGGGCACAGTTTTCAATTCTCTACCAAGGTGAAGATTCTTTTGAATGGAACCATCTAGAAGTATCCCTGGGTGACTGAGGAATGTAAGACCGGGGAAGTGTAGTAGATGCCTCATTGCTTGGGCTCTGCTTTTTAATTTCTACACAAAACTTGCAGATGTTTACAAAGACAGTACTTTAAAAAAATCATACGGATACAGGCTTTTTGTTTGTTATTGTTGTAGGTTTAATACTATACATTCATAGTGTCCAATAAACATGATTATGCAGTAAAAATCAGATCACAGTCAATGTTGTGGAGTGTAAAGCTAGTTGTTCCACTGGTATGTGGCACAGTGGTCAAATCCTTCCATCCCCTTTTTGCTTCCATCTATCGTGATAGCAGCAGTGCACAATGCAAGGGCCTTGCTATGGAAATGGGCAGAGCTAGAAGACATCTTGCCATGGTTTTGTTTCATGGCACTGACTACCTGGACACTGTTAGCATGGCCTCTACCAAGAAGGATCTTTTTGGGCCAGGTTACACTGGAACAGTGCTCACATATGATTGAAAATTGTTCTCTTTTTGTAAGGATAATTTTAAAGCTTGTTTGAAAATAAGCTAAGTAGTTTGGTGTAAAAAGAATTCTGATTTAATTCTGATTACCCATCTGAAGTGGCTGGATTTCTCCAGTTCTGTTATGTAACCCTGAAATGTGGATTGGTTGTGTCCGATATTCTGCTCCTCCTGGCTTCTGGTTCATAGAGGTTTTCCCTAATTAATTCTGGAACTGGTGCGTGCACAGTATGCTCTTGCCATGGCTTTTCATGTCTTCCATTTATTATGGTTTTCCCCTTCAGCTAAGCTATGCACACAAACAATCATGTGCCGTAAAAATTAGGCAGCGTTTTTGAACATGCAGTTGCATGCAGAGTCGCATGCAGTGTTCCTTGGGAGCTTCCATTTTATGTGATCTTTCCATTGAGCACTTTAGTAGAGAACCTCAAATTCCCCATTTAAAGCCTGTTCTAACTGGATGTGCTGGAACACTGCACAATTTTGGGGTAGGTGGGGGAGGAGCATGTTTATATATATATATATATATATATATATATATATATATATATATATATATATATATATATATATATATATATATATATAATTTATATATATAAAAACATGCTCCTCCCCCACCTATATTCACAGTAACGTACCTTCTTCGTCAGCTTCTGCTATGCCTAATCTTTAAATTGACAGACTTCCCAATATTCACTATCGTTCCCTATTTAAAGTCTTTTCTGGCTTGCTGGGGCCTATCATAGTATCACATCACCAATCATGAGCAAACATTGGAACATCACACTTTTGTATGGTTTGTTTGAGCATGTAGTGATGAGAAACTAATGAACTGGAGAAAACTTAGAATGGGTGACTATATAAGCTTTCACAAGTCCATCAGTTGAAAGACTGGGTATAACAGAAGTTGCCAATACACCGGAACACCGATATAGTTGTACTCATAATTGTGTGTTCAAAATGACAACAGTGAAGTGCTGTGTTTTAATGTACATGAGTACATGGCTTAGCGAAAGGGAAAAAAATGGCTTTAGCAATATAAATCTTTGCCCAGAAGCAAATCTATGCATGCCCAGTGGCCTTAACAAATTCTGTAAGCCAGAGTCACCAAATCTGAGGAGAAATTCAGAGGAAGGAATTTTGTAAGCGTTCCCTTGACCGATATATATCCCAAAGGGGGAATATCCTAAGCACATACTCATTGAATCAGGTTAACTTGTTAAAACTTTTGTACATGAAAGAATAATGGATATGTGCCAAACCAATGCTTCAACACTTCCATTATTTTTAAGCTTCTAAGAATAATTCAACATGCTGTATTTTCCATTCTCAGTTTTTAAAATTAATATATATTTTTCTGTAGTCAGAAAGGATTAAGGTGTTGAAGTTCAGGTGTATGCTGAATCAAAGTGATATTTGTTGTTGTATGCATTCTTTTGTTTTCTGAAAGAACTCATCAGAAATTGGTTTTGACCTATTGGTATAAAAGAGGGTCAATGTAATGAATAAATTTTTATGGAACATTCTGTTTTCTTTTGACGTTTACGTGCACAGTAAATTGCAGTAGTAAACACTGGCCTTTTTTCTCTTGTGTTTTATTGCTTTGTCATGATGGAAGATAAAATATTTCCTTTGCTATTTTACTCTCCTGATCCAACTCTTATTTTGAATACACACACACATTGCTTTGGAAGAGAAAAATGTTCCCTAAATTTTTGATTTGCTGGCCTCATTTGGTGTGTGATCATGAATATTGTTAAGTTGGGTAAAAACCTTGTTATTAAAAATTATCATGTTCTAGAAAACGTTCAAGTCGCTTGATGTGCCATCTCTGTTTCCTGCACCATAGGCTTTGATGGTGCATTCCATCTGCATAATAGAAAGTGTTTGAAGCTCTCTTTTGCTGAAGGCTTTATTAAATCAGGGATTCAGAACTAAATAGTGAGCACCCATTCATTCACAAAAATGTTGTTCTAGCCTTATGTATGGAGAGGAGTCATAATCATGATTACTTTTAGAATAATAGAGATACTATTCTGTCTGAAGAGCTTGCCAGTTGGGTCTCTCTGGCTGAGCTGACAAGAGGTGATTTCAGGTTTGGTGTTGAGGACCCAAGGATGATTGTCCTTGGGGATTTCAACATACGTGCCTAGCCTGCTTTGGCCAGGTCCAGCTTAGGACTTCCTGGCCACCATGGGAATGTCTTAGGTTGTGATGGGCCCACCACATAAAAAGGACATCACTGGACCTTCTTTTCTGTACCAGGTGTCTTGGTGGTGATCTGATTAGGGGGATGGAGGTTTGGCCCTTGTCATGGTTAAATCACTGTCTTCTGAAGGCATGGTTGAGCTTGTGGCCTCTTCCTCTCTGCAGGGGCAGTGAACCAAGTCAGATGGTCTGCCCTCAGAAATTAATGGATTCTGTTAGTTTCCAAGTTTCTCTGGGGGAGTTGGAGACCTTTCTGGTGACTCTTTGGAGGCCCTTATAGCTGCATGGAATGATGGGCTTGCTGGGGCCATAAATAGCATCTCTGCTTGGTGTGCTCTCCCATGCTCAGGTAGGCCCCCTGCTCCATAGATTAACAGGAAGCTGGGGGATATACAGTGGATTGGGAGACAACTGCATTGCCAATGGCAGAAGACTTGGGATGAATCAGACAGAATGTGCCATATAGCCCATTTGCAAGCCTATGAGATGGCAGTGATGGCAGCAAATAAGGTTTTTTCTCCATCACCATTGTATCACCTGAATTTCCCAGCTCAATAGTTTGAAGTGGCTTGCTGTCACATCTAAGTCCAACCCTGTCAATAATGTTACCCTGACCCTTAGCTGTGAAGTTTTTGTGAGGTTCTGTGCTGATAAAATTTCTTTCATCTGTTTTGACTTGGAGGCCAGGTTGAAAGTAGATCCAGTATCTGAGGTGTCAGAAGCACCTGCTTGTCCTTTTGTTATAGATAGATTCAGATTGGTCTTGCCAATAGATGCTGAATGTACTCAGATTGGTCTTGCCAATAGATGCTGAATGTACTCTTGATCCATGCCTATTCTGGTTTTTAAAATCATACAGGGAAAGGGTATTGAAGCTGTTGGTTAAAATTGTTAATTATTGCTTACTGAGGGGCTCTTCCTAGATCTTTCAATGATGCAGTTATCAAACCTCTTCTTGAAAAAAACCTTCATTAGGTAGGGGTAAGGTGTCAAATCATACGTCAGTCGCCTATTTACCTTTTATAGGAAAGGTGATAGGGTGTGTGGTGATGGATTAGCTCCAGGAATTTATGGATGACACATCTGACCTTGATCCACTTCAATATAGCTTTTGGTCTTGGTTTGGAACCGACACAGCTTTAGCTGCATTAGACAGGGGATAGTCATCCCCACTGATATTGTTAGAACTTCCAGAGGCCTTTGATATTGTTGTCTGCGCCATTCTTATTCATCAGTTAGAATATGGAGTTGTTACTAGGGAAGTATATAGAGCCCTGTGGCGCAGAGTGGTAAGCTGCAGTACTGCAGTCCAAGCTCTGCTCATGACCTGAGTTCGATCCCAACGGAAGTTGGTTTCAGTTAGCCGTCTCAAGGTTGACTCAGCCTCCCATCCATCCGAGGTCGATAAAACGAGTACCTGGCTTTCTGGGGGTAAAGGGAAGATGACTGGGGAAGGCACTGGGGAACCACACTGTAGACAAAGTCTGCCTCCCACAGGCAACCCTCCCACTTAAGGTAGCCCGCCTGGCATCAGCCAGAGCTTGTGCCTTCTCTATTGTCACTCCTGCTCTGTGTAATGGGCTCCTTGAGGAGGCGAGAGGGGGGTGCCATCTTTAGAAATGTTTAGGAGGCACTGCAAGACTGTTTTATTTGCCAGGGCAAGATGAGTTATTTGCGGGATTTAGTGTGTTGCTTTTAAATTGTAATTTTTCATAGTGATTTGTAAGCCACCTTGAGGAAAGGTGGGACATACATTTTCCAGTAAATAAATATTTTGGACTTTGTGCTAGACACTATGGTCAGTTCTCAGGAATTCCCTTCAAGCATGATATGCTGAAATTGGTAGTACGTCAGGTGAATTATAAAAAGAGAGATAGTGCTTGAGTACATATTAGAACTTCCTGATATATTTAAGAATTAAGAACTTCCTGATATATTTTTATTTATGTTGCTTAGAAACAATTCCAAACAATTGTAGATGTCTCTGTCATGTCTTCAAAACGCTGTGGCTCTCAAAGCAGACAACTTGTCATGCATTAAAAATATATATACCGTATATACCCATGTATAAGCCGACCCGCGTATAAGCCGAGGTGCCTAATTTCTCCCCAAAAATGGGGAAAAATTAGGCACTCGCGTATAAGCCGAGGGTCGGCTTATAACCCCTCCCCCCCCCGCAGGCTTACCTGACAGGGCTCTCCAGCAGCGAGGGTCCGGCGGCGGCGCGGCCCGGGGGGGCCTGGGCAGCCTTCCTGTGGCTGCAGGAGGCTGCCCAAGGCCCCTCCCACCCGGGAAAAATGGCGGGGGTGGGTGGGAAGGGCCAGGGCAGCCTTCCTGCAGCCGCAGGATGGCTGCCCAAGGCCCGTCCCGCCCGGGAAAAATGGCGGGGGGGGGGGCGGGAAGGGCCAGGGCAGCCATCCTGCGGCTGCAGGAGGCTGCCCAAGGCCCCTCCCGCCCGGGAAAAATGGCGGGGGGGCGGGAAGGGCCGGGGCAGCCTTCCTGCAGCCGCAGGATGGCTGCCCAAGGCCCCTCCCGCCCGAAAAAAATGGCGGCGGGGGCGGGGGGGCCTTCGGCAGCCATCCTGCGGCTGCAGGAGGCTGCCCAAGGCCCCTCCTGCCCGGGAAAAATGGCGGGGGGGCGGGAAGGGCCGGGGCAGCCTTCCTGCAGCCGCAGGATGGCTGCCCAAGGCCCCTCCCGCCCGGGAAAAATGGCGGGGGGGGGGCGGGAAGGGCCGGAGCAGCCTTCCTGCAGCCGCAGGATGGCTGCCCAAGGCCCCTCCCGCCCGAAAAAAATGGCGGGGGGGGGGGGGGCGGGAAGGGCCGGGGCAGCCTTCCTGCGGCTGCAGGAGGCTGCCCATGGCCCCTCCTGCCCGGGAAAAATGGCGGCGGGGGCCGGGGGGGCCGGGGCAGACATCCTGCAGCTGCAGGAAGGTTGCCCCAGGCCGCACCCGGCAGCAGGAAGCGGCACGGGCCCGGCGGCGGCAACGGCGGTAAGTTTCCCCCCTCCCTCCTCCCTCCCTCCCCCGTATTGACCCGCGTATAAGCCGAGGCCGGCTTTTTCAGCCCATTTTTGGGGCTGAAAAACTCAGCTTATACGCGAGTATATACGGTAGGTGGCTGAGGCTAATCTGTATTTTAGAGGCATCCCAAGAAAATATCTTGCATGATTTCAGAAGATCCATATGCTGTTGGAGGGTTTGCTGGGCTTTTTAATGCTCTGTGGTCTTCTGCTGCTTGGAAAGCAGGTGATGATTGCTATTTTAAATGTTTGCTGAGTTGGATATGTTTTTGTACATGTGTAACTGGACTTGGGCCTCTTTTTGGTGGGAAAAGTGGGATATAAATTTTCCTGGCTGTGATAGATGACAATTAGTGAGAAAATGTTATGTTGCTGCCCTCAAATGTAAACAATTCTGAAGCAGCTGAAGAATCTTGACATGTGGCCTTAGGGATGCCGACTCCAGGTTGGGAAATACCTGAAGATTTTGGGGGTAGAGCCTGAGGAGAGTGGGGGAGGGGAGGGACTTCAGTGGGGTACAGTGCCATAGAGTCCACCTTCCAAAGTGGTCATTTTCTCCAAGTGAACTGATCTCTGTCGCTTGGAGATCAGTTGTAATCTAGTAGATCTCCTGGTACCACCTACAGGCTTGCAACCCTACGTGGACTTAAAAATGGAAAAGCAATTAAATCAGCCTGCAGTTTACCTATTTCTTTGTTTAGCTACTTTGTATTAATGAGGACTAGAAGTATGTTTAACCATAAGAACAAAACCTGGAATTTTTAGGATTCTACTCAGTACTTTTAGGCTGTATAGTAGCTTCCTAAAATCTATTTGCGGTCTGCTCCTGCAGTAATAGGAAGCTGCATGGCTGCTAGTAAAGTTATTCCATCAAATGTAGTGGATTTTTTTTTTATTCTGCTGGTGAGAGAACTCTTTTGCTTCCTATGTATAAAAAGGATTCTTTTTGGCATGGTTATAAAGCAGTGTGCATACATATGGTTCCTTCTAGCTCGGGGGATTTTTTTAATTGATGTAGAACATACTTCTGACCAATATTGACTGTTTTCACGCTATTTATTTTTATTAAACTTCGTGTACTTGTCTTCTAAAGACTTTTCTGTGGTGGGATTCAGATCCCATGTCTATTCAATGCTTCTATTATGTGCCTGTATTAATCTGCATAAAATGTGTATTGAGACCATTCTTGAGTCTATAGTCAGGTTATTCTAATAGCAGATTTTATTGTGAACTCACTGGGAGGGCTAATGTGCGTGGAATGAGTTTTCCCCCCATTTACCTTTTGTATTCATCTTCTTACAAATAAAGCTCTAAATGTGTGTTGTTGTTTTTTTACTAGAGTCTGGATTATATCTTTCAGCAGAAATGAAGCATATAATTGTGTTTTCCTAACAGCTCTGCATTAAAAAATAAGTTTCTTTGCTGCTAATGGTGTTTTCCTGGAAAATTTTACCTCCAGCGACAATCATGCTTTTGTTTCTAGCTGTTTTGGTACAAGATTTTTGCAGTGTTCTTCCTGTGATATTTTGAATTCCTTAAGTGGGACAAAGGTGGTGTTACGATTCCAGGTTTCCTACTTGAGCAATGCTTGCTGGAGATTTGAAGATCAGTGTTTATGTTTCTTTGATTGCAAGATGCGACTTTAAATATAATCACACTTTTATATTTTGGCACGGATTGCTTAACTTTCAAAAGGGCATGATAGATAACAAATGTGGTTAGGGCATAGCTATTTACTTTGCCTGATTTTGTGCTGTTCTATAGTGAGTCAACTGGAATGCCTTAAAAATTGTAGACACAACTTTTGTTGTTCCTTTAGATCCCTGTATCTCAGTTGGTAGTCTGTATGTCACATCTGGCATCTGTACGGAATCTCTATCTCTCCTATCATCTTCCTCCCCCCTTCCTCTTGTGCTGCCCAAAAGGGTTGCTGACAGCCTAATCCTGGCTGCCGTTTTTGATTTGCAAAATTGCATTGAGTTTTAAAATTTGCCATTATGTATCTGGAGCCAGTTTCTTGCTGTATTTTATCCCCACAGTGACAATGTGAGGTAGTTTAGGCTGGGAGAAGGGGGAGGGTGTAGGTGTGTGTGTCCCATGGACACACGCTGAGCTTCATAGCAGACTAGGAATTTGAACCCAGATCTCCACAGTTGGGTTAGTCCTGCATTCTAACCACATATTGTACCAGCTCAACAAGCTATATTACATTTTGGCCAACAGTTGTTTCATATCAAATACACATTTTTAATCCTCAACAATGCAAACTGCACCAAAAAGCGGAAAAATACAACAGCAGAAAAGAACAGAAGGAAAAAAGGATGGGGTCAAGAGAAACTAGGAGAATGTGAGGATAGAAGGGAGTTCTCCAGCTATCTGGCATATTGAACTTCAAAGTTTGCTACTGAAATAGTTCAGGGAACGGTTTCCAGATAGTCATATTTGCAAGTTCACAGACAGATGCAACCTCTAGGTCAGCAGATGAGTTGTACTTCGATTAACACAGCTCTGGATGACCCTTTATCTCGTCCTGCACATTTCTGAGGAGAAATGTGCGACTGTGTATATGTTCCCACAATGAAGACAAATTTGTATTGCAGATTTTGGAAGAAATTAGCAAAAGACAGTCTCATTTAATGGTGCCCCCCCATCCCATTTCCTGAGTGAATTGGACTTGGAAAGGGCCTTATGGTGAGCATGTGCATTTGTGCCACAGAGAAAGATTTACAGTGAAAAATGCAAATGGAGGGTGCAAAGAACTGATGTGGCAACCATGATGGCTGAATTTCTGTCTAGCACTGGATTGTCCATACTACTTGATATAATCATTATATATTGTGTCAGGAAAATTTTGCCGAACTCCCCAAGAGGTCTCACTGTTCCAGTCCAGGGAACTGTGCCTACACAATTATTTGGATTTTTCCCATGTAGACAGTTCTGGCCAGCTGCATATTTAATACAATTTCAGCTGGTCATTGTGTGTAGTAACCCAATAGAGTAGATAAGCCCTGAAATCTGACGTTAATGGTCATATCTTGGCAGTTATAGGATTAATTGGAGCAATATTAAAACTACTTTTTTGCTTTCATCTTAGGTGGCCAGTTTTAAATGCACCTCTTGTGTGCATCCTAATTTTTATAATTCATTTCTGGAGATTAGAACAGTTTGGTGACATGATTTCTTTGAGATCTGCCTCCTAAATTTTTGTATTACACCAAAAACTGGCTGTTCATAACTGATATATTTTGCATAGATTGGGTGGCTTCTGTAGATATACTTTTTAATGGGTGCTCTATGATTTCCTGTCAGATCTATACATTGTATATCTATTATGTAAATGCTAAATTAGGTTCCTGTGACAGTAATTTTGTTGTGAAGAGATTACTTGAAATTGATTTGCATGCGGCAGTACTGTGAACCATTTCTGAATAGTCTCATCAGAGAAAATCGAGTGACTTTTAGTCTGAGATGGTTTTTAACCTCTAGTTATATAGCATGATCACAAAAATATTGTATTATATGAGTGCACTGTATAAAATCTTTTTTCCCTTCATTGCTAAAAATATAGTCTTTCTTAGATGTGATTTTCCCTCCTTAAAGATGTAATGGACTTCTAACATATATAGGATGCATCTCTGAGAGTCCTCTTGCCATCAGCTCCACTCTTTTTATATCCAGCTTGATAGCTAAGTGGAGCCCAAGGACCAACATTTAAAGGACTTAGGCAGCTGGCAGAGAGCCTTGAATGGGGAACTGGGTCACGAGATCTAGCCCCTCTAATGGACTCCCCCATCAAACTCACATCTCTGGATCTGTACTTCAGGATGATTCACCAGACAGTTATAGTATAAATGGACTGGTCACCTTCACAGTGGCTCAGACAGTAGCTCAGACAACCCACGGCTGCTGGAGATGTGGAGAGGATGGAACCAATCTGATCCCTTTCTTTTCACCACCTGACATCCTGGAGTCTAATGAAGTGGAATGTTGTATCCATTTGATTATGTGCTCATGTCTTCCTTCATGTATTTGATTTTGGGATATGCCCCAGTGCTTCAAGCCCTTCCCAAATGTACAGAAGAATGGATCTTTCAGGAGCAAGCAGGTCCATTCAAAAGCAAGTCCCATTTTATTTAATTGTCTTACTCCCAGGAAAGTGTTCTTAGGATTGCAACCTTAGCCACTTGAATAGCCCTAGAGCACCTGAAACCTGTAGTCCCCTGCTGTAGAGTGATGGGTGTCCCAAATATTGAACTGCAGTTCAGAAGAAAATCGCTTTCTTTGACTTTGGTGAAAAGTTGTATCCATTGTTTCATATGGCGTGTGCTGGTGTCTTGGTTATTGAGGGTAGAAAATATGGCCTGGGAATGGTTAAGGGATATGTAGTAGATTAGAAGAAATTTAATAATATTCTTTGAATCTTAAATAAAATAATGTCACAAAGACTTGAAAGCGGGATGAATCACTGGCCATTGGTAAAGTTAGTTTATGCTCCTTAGAGATTTGGATTTAGGGTGTTTTCACACATACTGAATAATGCATTTTCAATCCACTTTCAATGCACCTTAATGATCGTTTGCAAGTGGATTTTGCCGTTTCACACATTAAAATCCAGCTGAAAACTGCATTAAAAGTGCATTATTCGGCACGTGTGAAAAGCGCCTTAATCTCTGAAGTATGTTAACAAATCTAGTATCTCATGTTAATTAGTATTGTCTACCTGACTACTTGCAAATGTCAGGCAGAACTACTTAAGACTCAGGCTTTTCAGCCTAGATGCTGCTGCACCATAAAGCTGAACTTCACTCCCATCCTCCTGCTTTTTCCTGCCCCTGTTATCTTGAGATCCCAGAGCATCAGTTCTATCCTAGTGAGACCGTACTTTCCAAATGTAATGGTGTCTTTGCTGCAAGAGCAAACTGGCATCTCACGAGTACTCAGCGTGATAGCAATTTGAAAATAAAATGCACACAAGATACACTTTTCACTGTCCAAAAATATTCATTGACATGGTGTATTGGGATATATTTACATATAATTAGAAAGCAAAGAGGAGCCCCGTGGCGCAGAGTGGTAAGCTGCAGTACTGCAGTCCAAGCTCTGCTCACGACCTGAGTTTGATCCCAATGGAAGTCGGTTTCAGGTAGCTGGATCAAGGTTGACTCAGCCTTCCATCCTTCTGAGGTCGGTAAAATGAGTACCCAGCTTGCTGGGGGTAAAGGAAAGATGTCTGGGGAAGACACTGGCAAACCACCCCGTAAACAAAGTCTCCCTAGTAAATGTCGGGATGTGACATCATCCCATGGGTCAGGAATGACCCGGTGCTTGCGCGGAGGACCTTTACCTAGAAAGCAAAGACTTCACGGAATAGGGGTTTGGGGACTGAGTCTTTATGGTTTCATTATGTCCAGATGCAGAGGGCAGATCTTCTGTACATTAAATAGTTGTAGGAAAGAGGTGATTTGGGGCAGATGCAGAATTTCTTACCCTAGTGTGACAAGCTACTCTTGCCTGAATTCCCAGTTCCAGCTATGTGTTAAAGACTGAGGAGCCCTGTCCTCTTTCAAAGCTGGTATAGTGCATTGTGGTGCATTTTTACCCTGCCTTTTTGCTGTCTGATTGAGTTGTTTTCTATATTGTGAATTGTCCTTGTTTCTCAATGAGAAAGCTGGGTTATACATGAAGTAAAAATAAATAAATAAGAAGCTCAAGGTGGTGTGCATGGTTCTTACTTCCCCTTTTACCCTCACAACAACCCTGTGAGGTAGGTGCAGTTATAGGAGAGGTATTGGCCCAACATTAGCCAGTGAGCTTCATAGCAGAGTGGAAACTTGAACACCACAGTCCCTGAGATTCTAAGCAAACACCCAAATTGCTGCATAACACTGGCTTGCACTTTATTTGCTGCTCAGTCTTAACCACGCACCATTCTAGTTTGCTTTTATTGTACTGAGTTATACCAGAGCTGAAGACATTTGTCTCATAACCGCTGATAGAAATTGCATGGGTGTTTCTGTCAGTACTGGATTCTTTTAAAATGGAGGGGTTTTTTTTAAAGCATGATGTATAATTTTTTAATCTCTTGGGAAGAAAACTTGTTTGGAAAGATATTTGGCTTATGGGTTCTTTAAGCCTGAATTATTAATTCAACAAGTTTCAAGCTCCAATCTCATACCATTCCATCTGGTCAAAATCAGACATGCCCCAGGGTACTTTACTGTATGCTTGTTGCATAGTCCAGCTATGCTGTGCAGCATAAAAATAAAATAATCTTTCTGTAGCAGCTGCTGTCTTTTCAGGGATGTAAGAAGGCTTATTTCTCCAGTGTTTTATTTTGCATTGTCTTACTTTGCATTGTTTGAATTACTTGCTAAGTGAATAGCGCAGATTTTTTGGAAGAATTCATTTTGTGTCTGTAATTTTTTTCTCAGTTCTTTTTGCTTCTAGTTCGTCGGGGAGAGGAGGTATTGGTTTTAAGCCTGGTAGTGCTGTATGAAATGTTTTTCATGTTTATGGTATTTTTATTGGCAAAAGAAAACTAAGATGGATTTCCACCGGGTGGAAATTCATTGGTTTATTTATTTACTTCCTTTATCATCCACCATTCTTGTTGAGACTCAAGGCGGTTTACAGGATTATAAAAAGCAGTGCAGTAAGACCCATCTAATAATATAGTGCTTGAGGATAGCGTTGCTTCTTGAGTCTCCATTTAAAAAAAAATTAATGTGAACGAAAGGGGAATGAGAGTGAAACATTATGTAAGTTAAATCACCTGAAGAATGTGTCATGTATACAACAAAAATCAGATCCAGTGCCTAAGGGGGCCCTGAATGAACATCATCCACAAGCACTGGAATTTGTATCCAGATGTACATCTTCATCTGGTACATACGTAGAAAGATGCTTCTGTGCAAAAATTTGTGGTTTGAAGCAACATATTTTAGTTGGGGGGGGGACTTCTTTATTTGATATCTTAATGATGTCTGTTTCCAAAATTTTGACCCACAGAAAGTTTCTGAAACCAGCATTCATAAATCATACACCCCCTTCCTTGAAATTATCTGTACACTCAAAAATTTATTGTGGCATAAGCATACACTGATAATGTGGGCTCTGACTGGCAAAAGGTTATACCACAACAATTTTGTTGTCTTAAAAGCGCCACAAACCAGACCAACATAAAAGTTGGCAATACTTTAGACAAAAGTGGTTATGCCCTTAAGAAATAATTTTAACATTTGCCACCTTCTAGAGCAATAATAATGGAGGAAAAGGAGTAGGAAATGCTCCAGAGAAGGAGTCCTGCTGCTTCATCTTCCCTCCTTCACCTGGAGACTAGCAGTAGGATTCTTGTGGTTGTGACTGCAGCCGCAGCGGCCTACCTTGTCCTGTGACACTACATGAATCCTCCTGCTTGCCTCCCTTTTCTCCTCCCCTTCCTCTGCTTTTAGGCAGAAAAGTAAGCATCAGCATCCTCATATCATCCCTTGGAAGAGGAGAGGCTGGTGGCAGGGAATGCATAAGTATTCCTGAAACCAGGAGGGAGAGGGGGAGGGGCTTCTGCTGCTGTTGGTCTGCAGGATAGTGGAAAAGAAGTAGCAGTGTATGCCTGGGAAAGGCACCACTGAGCCGTTTTCTTGAAGAAAGAAACTTTCACTGCGTTTTTGCACTAATGAAAAATAACTTACCGTATATACCCATGTATAAGCCGACCCGCGTATAAGCCAAGGTGCCTAATTTCTCCCCAAAAATGGGGAAAAATTAGGCACCAGCGTATAAGCCGAGGGTCGGCTTATAACCCCTCCCCCCCCGCAGGCTTACCTGACAGGGCTCTCCAGCGGCGAGGGTCCGGCGGCGGCGCGGCCCGGGGGGGCCTGGGCAGCCTTCCTGCGGCTGCAGGAGGCTGCCCAAGGCCCCTCCCACCCGGGAAAAATGGCGGCGGGGAGCGGGGGGGCCTTGGGCAGCCTCCTGCAGCCGCAGGATGGCTGCCCAAGGCCCCTCCCGCCCGAAAAAATGGCGGGGGGGGGCGGAAAGAGCCAGGGCAGCCATCCTGCGGCTGCAGGAGGCTGCCCAAGGCCCCTCCCGCCCGGGAAAAATGGCAGGGGGGGTGGTGGGAAGGGCCGGGGCAGCCTTCCTGCAGCCGCAGGATGGCTGCCCATGGCCCCTCCCGCCCGGGAAAAATGGCGGCGGGGGCCGGGGGGGCCGGGGCAGCCATCCTGCAGCTGCAGGAAGGCTGCCCCAGGCCGCACCCGGCGGCAGGAAGCGGCACGGGCCCGGCGGCGACGGCGGTAAGTTTCCCCCCTCCCTCCTCCCTCCCTCCCTCCCCCGTATTGACCCGCGTATAAGCCGAGGCCGGCTTTTTCAGCCCATTTTGGGGGCTGAAAAACTCGGCTTATACGCGAGTATATACGGTAACCAGCAAGTGTTTAGACATTTTTGCATAGGTTTGCTATGGCTGATGCTTTTGCTATGGGAGAAATTGATTGTGGAGTTATAATGAGATATACAGGGCTATACTATGATCACTGGGGATTCTACTGCCTGTCAATTGTGGAAGAAAAATGCCTGAACTACAGGAATAGGAACTAGTTTGGAAAGAACCAGCGACATGGTTGCTGTTGTCTTCATCTTAATGTACTCTGTAAAAGCTAATAGTAGGAGAGATAAGAATGAAACAATGAATCATTAAGCAATAGGGAGACAAAACTCTGGATTCATAAAATTAAAAATAATGTAGCACACCAAATACATAACTAAATAAACAAAAGTATCAAAAATTAGTCACTTTCTGAACAGTCACATTATAATCTAACCTCTTTCTGCTAGACATGTACCAGCGACACGTTGCTTTTGAACCTGACAAATTATTTAAAACCAGGACAAGATTGACCTGGTGCCAAGAAAATCAAAGCTGTGCTTTCACTACGTGTTACAAGTTTTTATGTACGGGGGAGGGGGGGATCTTCAGTTTACTTTAAGACTGCACAGCCTAACACTGCATTTTTTCTATTAATTTAATTGACATCCTCTGTTCCTACTTCAAGGTGGCAAATTAATTGTGGGAGACCATCTGTTTGAAAATTGGGTACGTATACCACTGCCTGGCAGTACAACGTGTAGTGGCTTTCCAATATCCAATTTAAATCAGATGGAAATGTTGGCCTTTTGAGAATTATTATCAATCAATATTTCATTTTAGTAATGGGCTCTGAGTAGGAAGAGAAGTATAATCTTTACAGCTGCTTCAAGCTTACAACTTTTGTCAAAAAATACATTCTTTGTCATTATAATGGCTGCAATTTGGCTTCCTTTCCTGAGTTTGAGTGGACAGCCAGTAAGTTTATGAATAACACTAGTGAAATTTTCTTCTTTAATGTTTATCTTTGCTTGAAAGCAAAGATCCAGATACTTAGTCTGATTGCTTGTGGGTGCTGCATGCTAATTAGAGCCCCGGCATTGGTCAGTGCTTTGCCTGCTGAAAGTTGTTTTTGTGCTTCTCTGTTCTATCTGAAATTTTACTGCTCTACTTGGTGTATATTGTGTTCTGTATAGCCTTCATCTTCTTTCTGATTGGCTTCAGTGAGATTACTAAGTTGTGTGCTACCTGTGTGTACTGAGGTAGCATGCTGGCACTACCCGGCAGCCATGCATTTTCATATATATTTTTTTTAAATCACCCTATAAGGACGGTTTGACTGTAGTAGCCAGAAATAATAATAATAAAAATCCTTAGGTTTGATGTATAATCAACCTGCCTGTTGTCTTTGCTTTTCTAAAAAATAAATTTTATAAACCTATCATTGCAGATAAGGCAAAACAGCATACAACAGTCTCCAAAATGTAGATGTCATGTAGAGCAAGCATTTACTCTAGTATGCTGCTTCAGTTAAGATTCTAAGCTGAAGGTTAAAAAAAAGTATGTTTATCTCATTAATAAAAAGTGAGTCTTGAATATCCTGCAAGGTACTACAAATTACAATCCAGAATGCAAACACAAATATTGCCTTACAGGATTTGCTTTCATCACACTTGAGTTTTCAGTAATATAACCAGTTTAATGTCAGCCACCATTTTTAGAAAGTTAACTTTGGGAACAAATTATTACAAAGCATGGATGTATAAAATAACAAACATTGCAGCTTCTTTCTTGTTTTTCAGTAGCCTGATTAGAAATACCTGTTGAAAATGACTTTTGGTGTTATTGGTGTTAGTGGCCCGGCATCCTTGATCAGCTACCACATCCCTGAAACAGAGACAGGGCTGCTTTGTGTTACATGTTCCCACAAGTAAACACCTTTATATGGGGATTTTGTAACATTTAATATAACCTTGAGATGGAGAGACTGTGTTATTTACAGTGGTTAACATTTCAAGAGTCCAGGGTTATGAAATCTGTCAATGATCTAACCTACTGAAGTCTAAGGGCAAAAGGAAGAGGAGTGAACTTGAACACTTCTGCCCTCTTCCCAGACTTCTTCTAAGGCTGCATGTCAAGACAAATGTCTCCCACAAATCCCTCTCCCCGCCCCGCATGGCAATTGTGTTTATGCTATTCAACCTTATCCCCAAAACCTTTAATGGAAACTTTACACATGGTTAGTAGTGCCCTTTTACTCATGGCTCCCTTTAACGAAAGTCCTGAGTCTGTTCTTATCCAGAAGAGGAAGGATTTGGCAGACTGTACGTACGTTCAGTGCAGATAGTTCTGCTGCCTCTTGACCCGTCCACATTGTCCCAGAGGTGCCTTTGTGCTTCCCAGCGGCCCCATTAATTCAGCTCACTGGCCCCACTGGAGTCTCCATAAGACTGTTCACCACATAAGCCATTTAATTTCTGAATAACTCCAATTTTTCTAAGTCAATTTGAGAACTGGGGCCAGTGAGAGCTTTTAGTATAGCTGCCTTTGGATATTCGGGGACTCTAGCTTTGATGAACTTGATTGGCAGCTGATGCTGCTTATATCTTCCGGAATAACTGCTTTACAGTATCTTCCCCTTCACTGATTAAGTTCTGCACCACAGTTACTTGGCTGCAGTGAGTTAATAAAGATTGTTGTGTGCACATCCAGAACTCACTGGGGAGACAATTTGTCAATCTGCCTTCACTGAAATTCATATCTCTCTTCCCCGTCACACGCTCCAAGATAATGATTACTCATTTTTATATCTGGTCCTAGGGCTAGCAAGACTTAAGTGTCTTTTCTTTGTCTGGTGTTTCTTTTTGATCCTGTTTTTGTTCCTTTTTAAACACATTGATGTTCAGTACTGGAATATTTGTAATATGGTAGATCTTGTTCAGTGTAATCAATCTGTAGCTTGTAGATGTCTCACTGGAAAGCTTGCCTAGACTAACTGTGCAATCCTAAACAGAGATATGTCCTAAGCATATTGAAGTCAGTAGACAAAGCAGGGTGTAACTCTGCTTAGGATTGCACTGTAAGTACTGAAACTGAGTTGCTTGTATCAGAAGACCAAATCATGCTTATTTCTTTTTAGCTTTTACATGTTTTGGTATTTATTTATTTTGAAGATACAGGACAATATTCTTTGTGAAATTAGCAATAGAACTAGGTATACTCTGCCTTACAATTAAAAACACTACAAATTTCACCACAACTGAAGTTTTCTTTCCAGAGGAGGGAATACAACATCAAGTGCTATCAGGAAAAATCTGTATCTGCACTACATTTACTCTTATCTGTACTACATTTACTGTACCTGCACTACATTTACTCTTAACTATTACATCATTTCAACTCTTATCAGGATTGGGGCCAGTGTTTGGTAGAAAGTGCCATCAAGTTGCAGCTGACTCATGGTGACCCTCTAGGGTTTTCAAGGCAAGAGACGTTCAGAGGTGGTTTACCGCTGACTACCTCTGCACCGCAATCCTAGACTTCCTTGGTGCTCTCCCATCCAAATACTAACCAGGGCTGACCCTGCTTAGCTTCCGAGATCTGACAAGATTGGGCTAGCCTGGGCCACCCAGGTCAGAGTACAAGTGTTTAGATCAGTGATATTTACTCAGTGGCTTGGAAGCCGCAGGTGACATGCCACCTGTGGCTCTTCTGAGCACTGTTTGCCAGTGTGACACCTGCCACATGTATTAGGAAAGTGGGCAACATTCTTGCCTGGTGGAGCTTGGGGATGGCAGGTGGTTCTCACCTTGAAACAGCTACTGCTGGAGGAATGGGTAAGCTGCATGCCTCCCTGAGGTACAGGACTCATGCCAGGGCTGGAAGTAAATGTGGCTCTTTTAACTGATGGTACTTGCGAAGGTGGCTCTCTGTGAGCCATGGAATGAATACCAGTGGATTTAGATTGCTAGACGAGGCAGCTGCCTGAACAGAGGGGCAAATACTTAAGCAGTTGGGTGAATATTTGATTAAGTGACTACTACTGGTTTAGGCATTCATTCCAAACACCTTTCCAATTCAATTATCTCTCTTTGCTGCAAATAAAGTTAAAAATAATTGGATTGACCATTGGCTGATGACAAATAGTATACCTTTGAGACAGTAGAACTACTTATTTCCCCACAAGCTGAGGTTTGGCCCGATGTTTTAACGATGCATTTATTGCATTGAGTAGCTTTCCTGACCCTGGAAATCTGTATTTAAAATTAAAACAAAAATGATGTTTGGAGATTTACATGTATTTATAATTCGCAGTAGTGATGTCTTCTTTATTCAGAAACTTTGAACTAAGAGCCTGGTTTGTAGAGCTTTGAGAACTGCTGTGGCAACCAGTGGGAATGATCCTCTACTCTAGGCCTGCCAAAGTCATACTCCCTGGACTCTAAGCAGTGCACCAGCTGTGCTCATGGCCTGCCAGATGCTTGATAAACTACCCATTTGCAGCCTTTTGGGGGCCAAAAAAATCCAAGGACTTAACCAAGCTGCAGTATTTTGGCTGGCATGCAGTACGTGACCTGGAGGCTGCGCATTTGACGAGTCTATGCTCAGTGTCATTTATACCTATATGAAAGGGGGTGGGGGAGGATCCATTCCATAGTTTTTGTTTAAGGTTTGGATTCCCAGTGACTTTGCTGATAAAATACAGAAAAACAAGACCTGTGATTATCCATTCAACAGTGTACCACAGGAACTGAACATTAAAAATTAAGCTAGGAATATGACAATGGAGGAAGTGGCCTTTGGTACAGGAAACAAAGTTAATTTCTAGGGTTTTTTTTAAAAAATGCTAAATATCATGAGCCAAAGCTGTAAGAAGGAAAAGGGTTTTTATACTGTACAGGCTAAGATTGTTCCTCTGCATTTTAAAAAGAAAATTGCAAAGTGCCATGGCACAAATGAATTCTTTCTCAGAATGTGTCCCCAAGTTACACAATGTGGTTGCCACTTATTGGGCATACCTGAAATAATGGATGTGTGTCTGGTTTGAGGAAGGTGCCATTGTTCAGTAGTAGAGGCCACTCTTTGTACACAGAAGTCCCCATGTTCAGTACCTTTAATTTAAAAAGATTTCAGATAAGAGGGCTGGGAAAAGCCTCAGCTAGGGGAACTGCTACTGGTTGAGAGTAGACGTTACTGGGCTAGATGTGATCTTTCTCAGCATAAGGTAACTTCATATGTGTTCTGGTATGTTGATTAACTAAAGAGTCAGTTGCTATGCAGTTGCCTGGGAATTCCAACAAAAGTTGGCCACTGGTATTGTGTTCTTTGCTTTCTGTAATCTGATGACCTGTATTGTTCATGAAAGAAAGCTGTTAATACTAGAGTCAGGTGCAGCTATCCTGAAAATAATGTGAAATTACAAGTGGTGAAAACTTGATGGCTTCAGCGCTTCTGGGGTTTTAAAAATAGGGTTTAAAGGGGCATTTGCTCATGTTTCCAAGATTATGTCACTATAGAGTTAACCCAACTTTGTATAGGTTTCTATTCAGGTTGCTCCGGGTGATCAGAATCCGGCCAAGATAATTTCAGGGTTTGGAAGAACAAAAGGGAAGCTTGGTGATCATTCAAAGCAAAGTATGAATGTTCTTTAAAGTACATCTTGCTGTATAATTTATAAATAATGCTATTTTTAGAAGGCCATTAGAATTCTTCTTTCCTAGAACATAAAGGAGAGGGCAGTTTAGAACGGTGCAGAGTTGGTTCAGAAGAGCTTTCTCTTGTACTATTCAGACAGAAATCTTTCACAGGTAACGTTTTAAAAGCATCTTTTAAAGACATGGTATTATTGTTTTTAAAAAGCCCTTTGCAAACAGATGCACTCTTAGGGAAATTGTCTTTGGGAGGGTATTTATTATTCACTTTTGTCATGGGTGTTGCTTCATTTATAATGAGTATAACATTATATCTGCCTTGTTAATATTAATAATGGCATTGTAATTCTCCCTGCTAGGGAATCTTGTTTTAATGCACTTTGGGATTTTTATTATTTGAGTGCAGAGCTCATTCATTCTCTGGAGTAAATATAAAATGCCATTAGACTAAATGCTGGAAACTGACAGTTTCATGTTAGGATCAGCGTCAAAGAGAGGTCTCCATGGGCCAAGTGGAAATTTTGGTTCTTGATGATGTTTCTGTTTTCCTCTTTCTCTTCCCCATTTCTTCTTCTACTAACTCAGTAAATAGATTATGGGGTCACTTTAGCAAACTGGTTGTATTATCATGCACATCTAGAACTTACCAAGTATGTGCAAGGGTGTGTGGAGCTTTTCCTACTATCCTTATTACTCTCTCCAAGAAAAGAGCTGCAAGTTTGGCATTTTCTATGTAGTTGACTGCTAGAGATAATCAGAGGGAGGGAGAGGGAGAGAGAGCCCTGAAATAGTACCTAGACCAAATTTGGAGTTTTTACTTTGTGTACTTAGTCATAATTGCAGATACTATTATTAAGCTGACTGCTGCTTATACTTTATTGATGTAATTGTGGAAAATGCTTTTGGGGAAACACTCATGCAAAAATATAAAAATTGCCTTGCTGTCACAAAGTTGAATGCAAGTGTGTAGATTGGTTTCAATGTTAAAGTCACAGGGAATGAGGATCACAGGAGTTCAGACTGGGGAGGGGTAAAAAGACCACAAGCCCCTCCTAGCTTTAAAGCAGTACCAGCCATATATAGCCTAAGAGTTATTGTTGAATCAGTCTTTGGTAGCCAAGAGCTGTATTTCCTCTGCTTTTGGTGGTATTCATCTGCAGATTGGTGTGCAAATCTTTCCATGAAGCCCTGTGCAGTTCACCACATTTTATATAATGCGGATTTTTAGCCTGCCTCTTGCTGGACAGGCTACAGCATCTTTTAAACCATGTACTTGTAACAAAAAATGTTTAGGTTGAAGAAACTGGCTTTATTTTCAGAAATAAACATGCTTATTAATAAAAGTATCTGAACATTTTTAACTGTGTGTTAATATATGCCTGAATTTGCAGATACGGCATTGCCTTTATTATTTGCAAAATTACCCCCATATATTGAAGATATCTACATGAGGACAGTTGAGGGCAGCAGGAAAAGAGGAAGACCCAACAAGAGATGGAGTGACTCAATAAAGGAAGCCACGCCCCTCAATTTGCAAGATCTGAGCAAGGCTGTCAAAGATAGGACATTTTGGAGGACTTTCATTCATAGGGTCGCCATGAGTCAGAAGCGACTTGACGGCACTTAACACACACATGAGGACAAATAATTCTTGAGCATAGTAAGCTACTACCTTCCAAAATAATTTCTATATACGTCACTGTGGTGCAGTTTAGACCAACATAAGAGATAGCTGGAAATGTCTGAGTCCTAGTTGATGTTGAAGGAGCTCCCCATTTCCCAATGATTTGTTGCTGTTACTGTTAATATTTTGTAATTTTTTAAAGATTCGGTTCTTCTATTAGTTATATTTACTGTAAAATTATGTTTTTATAGATCCCCCTGATGAAGCTTATAGAGTGAAATGACAATAAAGCTGTCGCTGTCACCTTGCATCTTTTTTCTTTTTGGTTTTCTGGCACATTGCTTGTTGTAACCCTGTTTTTCTTTCTCTGTTAATGGCCTTCAAAAATTATTCTTGACAATTTTATCCATGCAACATGGTTTTCTTCACCAGTGAAACAAAATAGAAAAGCAGGGAATAATGTTCTCCTGGAAAAGTGTGGTGAGATGCTGCATAATCATGTCCTCGTCAGAACACTTTCCAAATTGGATTCTCTCAACAGTTTCATGTAGAGGTAAAAAAAGCATGGGGGGACAGAACCTGTGTTTGTGTGTGTGCCCTCAAGTCACAACTGACTTATGGCGACCCCGTAGAGCTTTCAAGGCAAGAGATGTTTGGAGGTGGTTTGCCGTTGCCTACCTCCACGTGGGCCGAGAGAGTTTTGAGAGAAGTGTGACTGGCCCAAGATCTTGATTTGAACTTGCAGACTTACATGTCTTCCCCTCCCAACAAACACTCTTTTTGTTACCAAGTCATCTAATGCCCACAGCAGCATGTCTTTGGAGTAGTTCATCAAGAGAAAAAATGTGGGGGAAACATTTCTGTTCCATACATTATTCTTAACCCATGTTTTTCAGATGACTAGCAATGTTTGTAAAAAGACTGCAGACATCCATTTGGCTTGGTTTTGAAATAGTACAGTGAGCTAACTCCAGAATGTAAACAGCATAAACAAACTTCACTGTCATGTTATTTCCTGAGGATTGTTTTGCATCCATGCAGCTGCCCAAAGCATTGGTGTAGATGCAGAGCCTAAATGGCAAATACATAGATCTGGAGCAAGGGGAAAACATGTAGGTTGCTGTATACAAAGGATCATTTACGTTAGAATCAACTCAGAATTTTAGTTCATGGAAAATCTAGTCTTATACTACATCTCCCCACTGTCCCCATCTGGTGAGCAGGAAAAATGTCAGGAGCCCCCAGAGTGTTGCCATATGAAGTGAGCAACATTTATTTATTTGCTGCATTTATAGTCCTTTTATTGAGGCTCAAGGTGGATCACAGAATTAAAAAACAATGCAGTAAAGACCAGTGTATTTCTTTTATGAAGACTAGCAACACAGAAGGGAAGCTCTCTTCTTGAAGCAAAGACCCTCTGGGCAAGGCTAGGATTGCCAACCTCCAGGTACTCAATCAAAACAACAGCACACTAAATATTAATCAAGTACAGTGTATTAATGACGAGATAACAAGAATGAACTTACCTTTTGGTCAATATCTTAGACTCAAAAGCAATTCTTCTGCAGTAAGAGATTACCATAATGCGGCTGACAGGCTTGATCAAGAACTACTTGAGAAAGGCTATCCTTTGCCTATCTTAAAACAAGCCCGGTCTAGAGCCGAAGCATGATCACGTGTTTTTTTAATACATAAAACTCACTACAACCAAAGAAATAATAATAAAAATGAAATTTTATTCTGGTCTTTACCCTATAGTCCATGATCACATTTGATCCAAAATGTGGTCAAAAAGCATTGGCATATTTTACAAACCATTCCCGGCTGCCAAAATTTACCACGCTGCGGGCTCCAAAGGACCCGATCCATCAGGGACCATGTAATTCATTCGGATTCCTTACCTCCACGCCCTAATCCTATCACCATCGATCATTGCCGCTGTGGATCCTGCTTAGTGTGCTCTCTTTGTCTCCAAGTTAAGAATCTCAGCGCAATAAATTCCAACTTTAAATTTGAATTGCGCCAATTTTCAAACTGCATCTTCCTGCGTGGTTTATTGTATACTCTGCCCCTGAAAATTAATTTATATTGGGAGCACGATACGCATGGTTAGGATCAGAATCTTGGAACATAGCTCTAACATTAGGGCAAGCATTGTTGATGCTCCCCTTGTTCGCCACTATACGGAGAAGGGCCACAAAGACTCCAATATTTTGTTTTTTGTATTATGGCAATTTCGACCTCATTAGTTTGATCATAAAAATGCACAAAAAATATTACATCAATATGAATCTTGTTTTATCCACCTCTTTCAGACCTTAGCGCCCTGGGGTCTGAACGCAGACATGGATTTATCTTGTTTTCTGTAACTATAGTTTCTTCTATAAAATATTCATGAGATCACATCGCTATTAAACACCTTGTATACAAAAACCTTTTGAAAACAGTATTTTTTTAAAAATAGACCTTTTTAAAATATGATCACTTTATATAGAGGTTCCCCTTGAAGTGAACTCCGACACAAACCCCTACAGCTGTGCTATTTACAGCTCTCTCGGGAACAGCATACTCAGAGAGAGCAACTCAACGGTTGATTATATGCTGTGACATTTTCCAAACCTTTACTAAGGTGAATAAGAATTGTCCAGAAAAATGCAAGGTTTGTTGGTTAAGATTTTATTATTTAATTCCATTCGGTTTACAAGTGGTTTACCATTCTAGTGTTTACATTGTATAGTTGGTAATAAGTTAGGTTATATCCTTTTATGCATGCAATTTGTCTTTTTAGGCTGATGAAGCCTTTTAGGTGAAACACAAAGATTATCCAGGATCTGCGTTCTGTTTTGAGATTCTGAACGACTCCTTGTGAATTTGTATTTTGGACTGTGGTCCCCACCGCACGATTTACATTGCCCTTTTAAGGGATTTACTTTGACCTCAGGACCATGAGTGAAACCAAGGGAGGGCTCTCTGCTCCCCATTAAACCTGTGAATATTGTTCTACTCCGGGTCGAAAAGATTTCTTTCCCTCCTGATTTTGCACAAGTGAATTGTGGGACCACGTTCGTTTTTCCATTGTATATATTGTATATATTTCTAGTGATTGTGTTGTTCAGTATCTGTTGTATCTTGTATTTGTATGTTTGCATGCTCTAGGTAGTGAGATATTCTGTTCATTCTTGTTATCTCGTCATTAATACACTGTACTTGATTAATATTTAGTGTGCTGTTGTTTTGATTGAGCATCTCTCAATACAGCACCTGGTGATTGTTATTTTGGTTTGTAACCTCTAGGTACTATCTGGAGATCTTCAGCTATTACAAATGATCTTCAGTTGATAGAGATCAGTTCACCTGGAGAAAATGGCAGCTTTAGCAATTGGATTCTATGGCATTGAAGTCCCTCCCCTCCCCAAACCCCGCCCTCCTCAAGCTCTTCCCCATAAACCTCCCGCCAGTGGCGAAGAGGGACCTAGCAACCCTAGACAAGGCTGAAACCTATACATCTGCTCAACCCATGTGGTGCAGGCTGGAATTGTTTTACTTTATATACTAAATGCTCCCCCCCTTCTCCACCTTATCAGAAACGTGGATGTATTTATGAAAGATAAAGGAGGAAAAACTTTTAAACTATTTTTGATATATCATAGGTGCAGGTCCTCAAGCAAATCTGTTCTTTATGTCTCTGTGGAAGTCCTAACTCATTTGGTCTTTGTGAATAACTATAATAGCCTTCCTGAAAAAGGTGTGTAATATTTATTTTAATAATCTTACTGATCTCATACTTTTTTGTGGCACTGCTTTGATTAATGTGTGTGAATATATTGTTCCACTGTTAAGCAAATCAATTCTGTACAATACTTAAGTGATAAATTAATTTTTTCCCTAAAGGGCAATCTGGGGGGAAAGCAAACTGAAACATTAAATACCTTTTCACTCATGTGTCTCATTTTATAAAGTGTTTAGTTTGCAGATGACTCATAACTTGCAAAAATTGCAAGGTTCTGACACTGGGTATCATAATATTTTGATATTAAGCCGCAGAAACCCATTGCGTTATCAACTTACCTCTGTAGAATAGAGGAGGCAGCAGCTGAGGCATAAAAACCAAGGCTTCAGTGTGACAGAACTAAAATTGGACTTGGCAATTACCACATGCATGATTCACAGTATTGTGAAGTGAAGCTACTATATAAATCAGTTCCAGTAATCATAGGGTTTAAAATTAGTCTGTTACTATTAACTCTGCTAGCGTTGGCATATGCTGAAGTGTTATAAAAGTGAACAGTGCAGAATATTTGAAATACTGGTTTAAAGTAAATTACTTAAGCAGCCCCCAGCAGGAAGCCTTAGGAGATGGGTTTAAAGGGTGCCTACAAAGGTTTCTGGAACACATTTTACTGTGCACTGAGGTCTAATCATAGCTCAGTGATAGAAGCACATGATTTGCATGTATAAGGTCCCAAATTCAATTTTGGATAGCAGAGCGGAGAAGATCCTTCTAAGACCCTGGGGAACGGCTGCCATGGCATTGAAGGTAAAGAGTAGTTGGCAAATGGCCTCACCTCATTATAAAGGTAACTCATATCTAATATTCTGAATGCTCAGCATCCTTTGTGAGGCACAGCTTGCCCTATTTGCAAAGTTCTCATCAAGGAGTAAAAGGTGTTGTGAAATGTGACAGATGCTGAAAAGGTTTGCGGCCGAATCCCTTCACATGTTTCCTTTCCAACACAGATACTGTCAAGGCTGGAAAAATCTCAGGCCCCTAAAATTTAGGTGCTGGCACCTGGAAACATGCAATATTTTCAGCCTGGACACTTGTGTAACTACAGCTTTCCCAAGGCCATCCAAAATGTAGGAAGAACGCCTTATTCCTTTGCTTCCAGCCTGTTCCACTCTGTTTATGATATTGGAGGAAATCACTTGGTGCCTTTCTTTTTTATGTTTATCATTCAATCAAATAAATACCTTAGATTATATATTAAGGCTGCAGTCCTAAGCACACGAATAGCCTAAGCCTCACGATGCATGCTCAGTAGTACAGCAGTTGATTTCATTGGGACATCTTTCCAAGTACAGTGTACTTAGTCTAAGAATGTCTAGCATTTTCTGGATACTTTTCCCTGTCCATTTTGGCCAGTAGGTCATTCTTCTACATGCTGTCTACATTTTGGCCAATAGGCCATTCTTCTCATTGTACTGAAGCATCCATGTTGCCTAATATAGAAATATTGTGTTCTGCATTACCTACTAAGATATTTTATACATAATGTTTCTCCTCAATGGAGACCCAATGCGGTTTTCAACATAGTTCATCCGTCCTCTGATTTTATCTTTAGAAAAACACTGGGAGGTAGGTTAGGCTGAAACAGAGGGACAGGCCCAAGATCATCCAGCAAACTTCCATTGCAGAGATGAGATTCAAACATGAGCCTCCCACATCCTTGTCCGCTGCCCTGTGCTGGCTCTCATTTTGAGCCACTGCCACAATGGAAGTTACGTCAAGACATGCAACTCTTACCCACCATGCTAATAATACTTCATATGTAAAGGCCCTATCCGGATTGTATACTTCACTAAATGATTAATGATCCGGCCAAGAGCCCAGTATGGTTTGGGTAGCAGCACAGACCAGAACTCAAGCTTTATTTTAAAATGTTAGTGGCTGAATTGTAAGATTCCAGGTTATGAATTCTGACCATTTACGTTTTCATAGAAAAGCCTTATTTGTTAGTTTCTTACTAGCGTTGTATAAACACTACTTTGTTATTTATCACTGAATAAAACGTCTTTGTCAGCCACAGATAAATATGTGGCTGTTCTGGCAGAGCTGAAGGTTTCTGATTTTTCCATTGTTTGCAGTTGTTTAGTACTCCCTCCTTCCCTGCAATTTAAATAACACTTTGTCAGGTTAAAGGGCTAACCAATAGTTTGAACAAAAAACATAGAAGATAGTGCAAATAAGTGGAACATGAGAAATCACAATTCAAGAAGCAGGAAATGTGCCTTTAAGCCAGGAAAAAGCTGTCTTTGGCATTGTGAAAGAGGTGGTATAAATAGGGCATTGGATTCGAAAGCAGGAAACCTGCATATTGTGTATCTTACTTTTCTGGTGGCCTGAGATAAGACTATTAACCCCCTTTTCTCCTCTGTGCAGTTGTGGTGCAGTCTGCCATTCAAAGAAAGTAGTTTCCTTTTTTTTTTTTTTTTTGCTTCACAGATATTGCAGTGTTTCTTGGTGATGTCAGGAGTAGCTTTCCCCCTAGAAGGGCTGCGCCTGTGTTCTGTTACTGAGACATCTCCCTCTGGACTAGATTTTGTGATGTTTCCCATTTCCTAGAGGTGACACCAGCAATTCTCTGTCAACCTGCCAGTGGCGATGCCGAGAAAGTGAGACATCTGGCATCATTCCCATAACACATCATCTCTGTAATGTCCTAGCTTGCCTGGGGCTTGAGGTTTTTGCTCTAGTTTCCAGTGAGGCCTTCCCAGGAGGGAGCTTGAAGTACTGTCATTGTGCCAACTGCCTAGATAAATTAAACTTTTGAGTGACAGCAGAACTTCATATTTATTACCCAATAAAGCAGATAAAAATGGACCTGTATGTTTGTACGGTTTCTGTCTCTTGTTTTGCAATTGCATTCGTTGTCAAAAATATTTTTAATAAGATGTAGTGAAAGTATGAAGGGATTATATGCAAGAGATCAACTCTGTAACCCGTATAAACAAGTGATACTGAACAAAAGGGGGGTTATATATTGATTCTGAAAATCCTGTACTCAGGAGAAAGACCCAGTGAAGTAAAGGGGAATTGTTTCTGAAGAAACCTGCAGAGGGTGGACTTTTTAGACTATGTAAACTCCATTGTTTTATCTGAGGCAGTGATCTTTAGCATACTTTCTTGTAAGTAAATCCCTCTGAAAGCAATAGAGCCTGCTTCCATGTTAATATTGCTAGGGTTGGATTTAGGGACTATATGGGTTGTATCCAACAAACCTGCAGTGCAACACATGGGATTTGCCCTGTGTTCCCTTTCCCCCAGCAATCCCTCTTTGACTCTCTGGGAAGAGGATGCCAAGAACTATAGGACCCGTATGGATAAAAAGCTAAGTGGTTAGAGGGCTGCAATGAGGAGGGGGGTTCTTCCCAGATCACTTCCTCTTGAGTTTATGGAAATCTGGCTCCCTCCTTTTGTTGTTACAAGGGTCTTCCACAGCTTCAGCCCGAAGACCACTATAATCAAATGCATCCCATGCAACTTTGTTGATGATATGGGATTTGCAGTTTTCTTTTTCTTTTTAGTAGAGGAAGGATTTTTTTGCAGGTGGATGGTTCTTAGCATATATGCACTTTTGGTCAGGTCAGGGTCCACCTTCAAAATGGAATATTATTAGAACCCTGCTAACCCTGCAGATACTGCCTAAGTGGATATGTCAGCAGCTGCCCCTGGTACAGGTGCACTCAGTTTTATTCCTGTTTACCAGGGGTCCTCAACCTTTTTGAGCCTTCAGGCACCTTTGAAATTCTGACATAGCATGTGGGGGGGGGGCTCATCTACAAAATGGCTGGCACAGCATATCTTCATTCACATGGTGAAGCCCCTTGTGCTGTGTTGGCAGGTGCTGTCAAAGCAACGTTTTAAAAAATCTTTACAGTCTGTCAAATCTACAATGATCCGTCAGAAGGCTTGCTGGGTAGAAGCCCCACCTGGCCCTGCCCACTTTCTAAAAACACTTGGTGGACGCCAGGAGAGTTATTGGCAGGCGCTGTGATGCCCACCAGGTTGGTGACCCCTGCTCTACACGTGAATCATTGCTGAAGCTGTAGGATGAATAAAGTCAGCTTGCTAAAGCTTAGGAGGTGCATTTCTTTTGCATACTTATTACAGTACTGCAGGTTGGTCAACAAAAGCAAAAACTGACAACTCCTGAAATGGAAAGATGCCCAAGGACTTCGGAAAAAATAACATAGCAAAGGAAAAGGAAAAGCATGGGGAAAGTTGCATGTTGTGTTGTAAAATACCATATTATTTATTCATTTAAAAAAACACAAAGTATATACCTATATAGTTGAAGATGGCATTAATTCTGACAAAGTGTTATAGAAGTAGTATATACGCCACTTCTGCAAAAGATATAAAAATGCCATTCATGTCTGTTGAGAACTTGGAAGATACTGTTTTTTCCCCAAGCTAGCTTTTTTTTTTGTTTTAAATTTGATTTTATTGCAAGTTTGGGGAAAACATTGTCATATGCCTACATCTGGCCACCATTGATGTAAACCTGCTTAGTGCAGGAAGGTTGTGGCCGCTGTGACCGCAACTGCTAACCATTTTCAATGAGGTGGCCCAGAAAGGGATTAAGAGAGCAAAGGGGAAGGATTCAGGGTCACCTTCTTCCCACTGCTCTGCTGCTCCCCATAGTGGGTCTTCCTTTGTTATGGATATTGTGCACCCTGAAACAAAGGCTGCTCAACAAGTCTCATTGCAGGTAGAGACTAAGGCTGTCTTTACACACACAAAAAAGTAGCCATACATGAGTATATTATGTGAGTGTATTCCACTTTAGATTTCTTGTAACTTCTGCTGTCTGGGTCAATACAGTTACCATGTGTGCCGATGCCACTACTTTGCCTTATGGAAAAATGAAGATTGTCTTGATTGCATCTTAGGTAGATGTGACGATTGAGCCTTGAGGCAAAGCATGTTGCACAGCTGGAACACGGCATGGGAGAAATTACAGTCTAATCTGCTTTTACAGGATGGCTGTTGTTCAGAATTGAAGTGGAATGTTCTTCTTTTCTTTTATGAGAGGAGCCAGCTTGTATTTTTACTGAATGAAAATTGTGTTGTTCGAGAATTCACTATCACCAGTTTTCATTGGTCACCAAGTTCTAGTTTAAAATGCTACCTAATTACTAGATTTCACTCTTTCTGCTAGTATAGTGCTGGATATAGTAGGTTTGCTTTGAGGGTGACTGAGAAATTCCTACATTTGTTGTTGTTCATCCTGAATAATGATGAGAGATGTTAAACAGTTACTAATGCATTCCCTGGAGTTTCTTGTTGGCTTCTGTAAGGGAAGCTCAGGTTGAGTTTACTTCATCAAAGCTGTATCAGAGTTTGCGCTTCTCCCATTCATCAAAAGAAATCGTCGTCTTTTTGAACATAACCAAAGTGGGAAGAAATTCAGACATGTTCTTGGAGTGCTTCATGAACATTCACAGATACTTTCTCCATGTTATTGAAGAAAGTTCTTTCAAGAGATTCGATTGTCTTTTGAAAAATGGAGATGAAATGAACAACACAGTCTATTATCCCTAATGAGTTGGTTTGGTGGCTGCAGTTTTTCCTGAGAGGTTTCTGCCTATTTCCTTGGACAATATTTTTATTTTGGTTAGTGACTTGCTAGGCAAAACTAGCTTGATTTATGTGAAGTTTATGTGAAGTTGCCATTCTGTTGAAACACTTCTTTGTGCTGTTGGGATTTGGTACATGGATACTGATTCTGTATAGGCAGGTCTATGTACCCCCTTGCACACACTATCAGATTTCATAAGTGTACACCCACATGTGGCTAGAAACCCCAGTCGGTTACAGAGTCTTGGGACGTATGCTCGTGAGAAAACAGACATGCATGGTAGTATACAGGTGTGACATATATAGTTGTCAACATGAAATTGTTGTCTATTCAAGTAATTCATGTTGGGTTAGTTGTCCCATAGCCTCTACATAAGAAGGAATCCACTGGGCTACCTTTACATCAGTTGCAGACCAGTGTTAACCCCTTGGAGTCACCAGTGACAGATATGTGGCCTCTGTCACAATCAAAAGTATACCTTAGTTCTTCTCCATAGAACAAATTTGAAGCAATTGTAGAAAAAAACTGGGGCGCAACTTTGAAGGTATATGTGCACAGTACCCTGAATGTCTATTTATATAGTTATACAGATATGTGAACTGTACTCAACCTAGACATAATGCAAGCTGGAACATTTTGTAAAGGTAAAGGTCCCCTGTGCAAGCACCAGGTCATTCCTGACCCATGGGGGTGATGTCACATCCCGACGTTTTCTAGGCAGACTTTGTTTACAGAGTGATTTGCCAGTGCCTTCCCCAGTCATCTTCCCTTTACCCCCAGCAAGCTGGGTACTCATTTTGTACTTTTAGCTTCTGTGGTCTAATCAATAAGTCACTTTCTTCTTTGTTGGTTGTGCTGATAACTATTATCTCTTCATTTAGTAGGACAGATAAATGTCAGTTATTTTAGAACATAAAATTTGATTTAAAAAACATAACTCTGATTTTTAAAATTTTATTAATATCAAATTGTTATCTGGGGTAGGAATGAGGCCTGCTTGCCCGCTAACCCTACAGCATTCAGGGGCAGATGAACCAGCATAGCAAAACATCACCAGTCAAGGGAGAATTAATATAACTCTTGAACTGTTTCACCTACTTATATTCCTTTGTGCCAGCGCATTCCTCAGACAGCCTTCACTTGGTATCCTCACCTAGGATGTTCAATAAGGCAGCAGTTCAGGCATGGGCATTCTTTGTGGTACATCTGTTCCTCTGGACTGGCTTTCCAGGGTGTATGCGGTACGCACCTTCATTTGTTGCATTCAGGACGGCATGCAGGACTGTTTTGTTCAAGAGGGAAATTGGTGGAAGGTAAACTGTTTTAGCTGCATCACCTCTGTGTACTGGCTTTTACCTCTATGTTTTAATGCTGTATTGGATTTAACTTGTTGGACACTTGTGATATCTGTGTCCTGCAGCTTCTGCTGTTTTGTTGGCCACCTTGAATTTGTGGTGATAAGGTGGGACTGTATATATTTTAAATAACTAAGTAAAATCCCTATTCTCAAATTATGGATGTTTATTACTCTGCTAACCAAACTGCTTGGACATCTATCTTTTTTTTATATAACTGAGAAACACTATTTTACCCATTATCTAGAAGCTGTTTTTCATGAAAGTTCTGGGCACCTACAGCATGATCCTGTGCATGTTTTCTTGGAAGTAAAGCCCACTTTGTTCAGTGGGAATTACTTCCAAATGACTGTAAAAAGGATTGCAGTTTTAACTTAAAGAAAATTATCTTACTTAGTAGCCTTGCATGTGTACAGACAGAGCCAAAGAGAGATCTGTCTCTTGTTTCTAAACAGAATGGCTTCTTCAGGGCATTTGTACTGCCTGACCAGCCATACCATCCTAAGCACAGTTACAGCTTTCTAAGCCCATTGACTTCAATGGATTTAGAAGGGTGTAATTCTGTTTAGGATTGCACTATAATGTTTACATTATGCCACTGGATTGTTCAAAGGCTCTGTTGTGCCATAAGATAGTAATGTTTTAATGGTCATAATAACCATTCAATCACCATGCTTGTTTATCTGTTTTGGAAATACATACATGCATTTTGGAAAATGGTATCTAAAGTAATGGCAGCAGTCTTGGCTATTAATTTGCAATGCATTCCTGAATTGTTTTTGTTTAATAATGATTCTCTGATTACCACAAAAAAAGTTTACTGTTTTTAATGTAATAACAGCTGAACAACTTGCATTTGCTAAATACTGGAAATTACAAATATTACCTCAAATATTGGATTCAATTGAACTGAAACAGTGAAAGAGATGTCTACCAGTGCCATCCTAAGCAGAGTTACACCCTTCTAAATCCAGTTTTTGGAAAGGCCTGTAAGGAATATACTTTTCCTGCAGGCTATTCTGAATTGATGTTAGCAATCAGTTGTGGATTATAGCAATCACTTATGAGAATCTGGCTTTTCTGTTTTACTATTCCTTGAGTTTGAGTTTTGTACGATTTACAGCAGAATCCTAAGGAGAGTTACATCCTTCTACGCCTATTGACTTCAGTGGATTTAGGAGTGTGTAACTCTTTTTAGGATTGAACTTTTAGTGCTTTTAAATGTAATTGTATAGTGGTTATTGGTATCATGCATTTTTTGTTTCATATGTTTGTAATATATTGTATGTCATTTTGAATTGGGATTGTAAATCACCTTGAGGTGATTTGGAAGGGCAGGGTAGAACATTTTAAATCAATCAATCCATCACTCCTAGCTAGACTGACATAGGCTGCTGCAGTTCCCAGTGTCTGCTAGTCTTGTTTGCTTTCTTCCCTGCCACCTTTCTGTACTTTCCAGTCACGTTTCGTTGTGCAGCAATGTGCCTGGTAATGAAATATGTAGAGTGCTTTGCAGTTAGGTAGTTACTCTGCACTTCCAATCCCAGTATATTTTCTTGGGTCTTGAATCAGAGTGTCCCTTAGACATTTCTTGCCCTTGGGCTGGACCACACACTGCCTCTCATCCCCCCCTCATCACCTTCCAAGAAGAATTCACCTCTTCTTCAAGACATTCTTCAAATCTTTACCACGTTGACAGACTGGACTTCCCCAGTTCAGTCCCTGCACTTCCCCAACCCAGTCACCCTTAGACTCAGGAGATAAGGTTAGCTGATCTCTGGACCCTTCCTTGATCCCCTCACGAATTCCTCACCCACTTTCTCCCTGAAATAGGCCAGCCTGCCTAGCACAGGATACCTATTTCTGTCTCTGGCTGAGCCTTATCTGATGAGCTGTCTGCCTTTCTCCCCTCACTCCTTTCCTCCCCACTCACAGAGGCTCCATGGCCTCTCATTGGTTGGAGTCTCTACGAATTTGCATACCAGGGATCCCTGGGAATCAGGGATTGGTGGTGACTCCTCGAGGGCGGAACTGGAAGCAGTCTGTCACGGAGGGCTATTGCCCTCATACCCTGGTTCTGGGCTTCCTGGAAGGTATCTGGTTGGCCACTGCTTGAAGCAGGGGGGTGGCTTCGACAGACCTTGGGTTTGACCCATCAGGATGATTCTTATAGCTAGCATGTTAAAACTGTCGCAGTAGACAAGAAAAAGAGTCCAGCAGCACCTTAAAGACTAACAAAATTTCTGGCAAGGTATGAGTTTTTGTGCGTCACAGCTCACTTCTTCAGATTCCAGGTATCTGAATTAGGTTAGTCTTTAAGGTGTTACTGGACTCTTCCTCTTTTCGACTAACATGGCTACCTGTCATGATAAAACTGTGTTCAGTTCAGCTCCTGGCAGTTTGGTAATAGCACTGGGAAAAGGGCACAGTGTAACCAAGAAACTTCCTGATAATCTGTCATTTAGTTTTTGTCACCACTGAAACCTGTTGGAAGGTAGCCTCTCTCCCCCTCCCCTCAGTTTTCTGCTTTTATAACATTTTGTGATTATAATGTATTAAAATCCCCTAAATCCTACTGTGTGCTCTCCATGGCAAGATGAGACATCTGCATGCATGATTCATGGAAGCTCTTTTTCCCTTCAGCCTATGTACTTGCTAATTTTTGGTGTCATTAATCACAAGTGCTGAGACAGCCTGATTTTGCCCTCTGTGCATTGTAAAGCTCATTGAGTGACCTATTAGAAGTTCCAGTTAATTTTGGTGACATTTATAGCATTGAGATCTACAACATTGACCTGCTGTGGGGCTGCTCTGTGGCTTGACATCAGCTTAAGTACAAAAAACAGCCTGTGGAAAAAGCAAGCACATAGACGCACACACACACACACAAAACTAGATCACTGTATGTTGTTATGAGCTACAGTGTCTACCTCTCAGCTTGGACGTTTTACATTTTAATCAGTCAGAGCTGGTAGCAATTGATTTCTACCATCATGGAAACAAAACAATGGATGGTGGAAAATGTATCCATAATTAATTATTGAAATTATCAAGGGAGGAAAATTAAGGACACGCTTGGCACTAGCAGATAATTGTAACCTTTTTTTTTTTTTTTTTTTGCTAATGGCCGTATACAGATGCATATCATACAGATATTATGAATTGCAATCCTTTTTACGGATGTACAATGGAAACACTTCAAAGAACTTTTGCAGTCTTTAAATAGGGAAAGTTTCAGTTTGTGTACTTTGCAAATGGAAAATTTATGTTAAAACCGCACATACGCATATTATATCTGTGACTAAAATGGAATATGATGTGAATTCCCATACATATAGATATATCAATTCTTGAAAACCCTGTTTCAGGGTATTTTCATTTCGAAGACCACAGCCTTTCAGATTTGGAAATATTTCCAACAGGAAAAAAAAACCAAACCCCGAAACTCTAGAAGCAAGAATGAATTCCTGAATGAATAGCCTAACACCCCAATGGCCTTACTTTAGGGGGATATTAAAAGGGTAAAGGTCCCCTGTGCAAGCACCGGGTCATTTTTGACCCATGGGGTGATGTCACATCCCGACATTTTCTAGGCAGACTGTTTATGGGGTGGTTTGCCAGTGCCTTCCCCAGTCATCTTCTCTTTACCCCCAGCAAGCTGGGTACTCATTTGACTGACCTCGGAAGGATGGAAGGCTGAGTCAACCTTGAGCCTCCTACCTGAAACCAACTTCCGTCGGGATCGAACACAGGTCGTGAGCAAAGCTTTGGACTGCAATACTGCAGCTTACCACTCTGCTCCACGGGACTCCTAGGGGGATATTACCTGTGCCTTTAATTGTTTTCAAAATCTTTCTTGCACTTATATAGCAGCTGTCACATTCCTGAAAATTCTTTCCACCTTTAACATTCTTAGAAGATTCATTTGGCCACCCTTTGCCTAGTTAGAAGCTCTGCTGTGTTGCTGATGAAGAAGGAGGCTGAATGTTTAATTTACAGTGTAATCCTTTGCAGAAGCAAGTCCCCATTTTTATTCACTGGCACTTAGTTCTAGGTATAGGATTGCAACTCAGATAATTTTAAGGCTATCTCTGTTTTGTCAACACATCTATCTGCTTTGATTTTTTTTATTACCATCTGATATTTATTATGCCTGCTAAGCTTTTCTCTGCTTCTGCGCCATGAAAAAGAGGTTTTCTTTCAGCTGTTCCGTCATTTCCTGAGTGCTTACAGTTAATTTAGTGCCCCTCAATGAACCTCTTATACAGACGTATTTCGCATTTTGTCAGCCTGGAGTTTCATCTGTCAAAGTGCTGACGTTCACTTAATTTGGGAAAGACCCTCTGAAATAGTTCAGTCTTCCCTAATCTTACCTCACCCAAAATTATTTTTATGACGACCAGACATATACTTTGCCTTTTGAAAAATCATAGCAATTCAAACATCAGAAAGTACACTGTTGCTTGGGTTTTCTTAATAAAACCAATTTTTCAAGTTCTGTAATGGCTTTTGTTTTGTGAGCTAAAATTTAATTTGATTTGATTTATGTGGTGCAGAGGTAGAATCCGCAACCATTTGGAATATTTGGTGATGAGAAGTAGGAAGTGGAAGTTTGGGGGGGGGGAATACCGCTGAGTACTTTTTCATTAACCAGAGGTTCTGAGAGAGCACCTGGTCTCCTGGGGGCCATTTTTATGCACAACAGTCAACGAGGCACATGCCTGGTTACAAGACTTTGGGATCCTGATTATGTGTGTCTGAAGGCGCAAAAACCAAACTCAGTTTATTTTAAAGAAGTGTAAGTATAGGTGGGGGAGCTCCTTTTTTCAGCTTTGCTCTGTTCCAATTAGATTCCTGACTTATATTCTGTGGCTGTTAATACCCATCTGTGTGCATTGCTAGCTTGCAGCAGAGCTCCTAATCCCTAACCACATATCAGTGAAACATTTCAGTAACTCTCATCTGCAGCAGAATAGCAGCTGATCCTCTCTGCTCGGAATAGTTCCTCCAGTTTGCAAAATACCAAAGGACTTAGTGCTCTCCCGTGAAGTGCTGCACACTCTTCTGGGGTGTACTTGCTAAATGTCTGAGAACCTTAATCCTGGGAAGTAGTCAAATATGACAGCCCGTGGTAAATCTTCTGGGAAATAATACATAAAAAGAAGTGAGCATGAATTTCTAATTAACTAAATTTGCAACTGATACACATGAGTTAAAGGGCACCTGATTTATCACCTGTCAGTAAAAATGTTGGTTATAGTTGCTGTTGCTGTCAGTACTGTAGTGGATGCAGCTGTGACACGCAAGATAAAGGGCATCTGATTTATCACCTGACATGAACTGTGTTCATTAAGCTATCTTGCTCAAGGGTTGCAGTGCAGTGCATGCTAGGCTGTTTCTTGTCTTAACACAGTGCTTTTTGTAATGTGTATGTTCTTAAAATAAATACTGGGCTGATGGGTTTTTAAAAATAATAATAATTACGGATCTGTGCCTTGATTCCCCATTTCTAACACACCGTTTAAGAGAAATGTGAGAATTTCTGTAGATTATTTTGCCTACCTGTGTTTATAACATTTATTCAAAGTGGCCAGAAAGTAGATGAAAATCTGAATTTCTTTGTAATTAGGGATGCTGAAAACTTTGCACCAAACATGTTTGGCAGTCAAATGTTCTGTTTTCAACAGTTGTAATTACACGTAATTAAGGAGCCCCGTGGCGCATAGTGGTAAGCTGCAGTATTGCAGTCCAAAACTCTGCTCACGACCTGAGTTCGATCCCGACGGAAGTTGGTTTCAGGTAGCTGGCTCAAGGTTGACTCAGCCTTCCATCCTTCCGTGGTCAGTCAAATGAGTACCCAGCTTGTTGGGGGTAAAGGGAAGATGACTGGGGAAGGCACTGGCAAACCACCCCATAAACAAAGTCTGCCTAGAAAATGTTGGGATGTGACATCACCCCATGGGTCAAGAATGACCCGGTGCTTGCACAGGGGACCTTTACCTTTTAATTACACATGAACTGACCCCCAGATCTCCTCATACCGCTGAGCAGCATACTGAATACCTTTGCATCTGTGTGGAAGCTGTTGTTACTAACTTAAGTTTCATTTCATTTGTGGCCTTCTTTGGCAGCTGCACAGTAGGGGACATCGGTCTTTCCCCAGGGCCACTATAGGATCACCTCTTTTTGTGCATGTATGAAGAAGGATTCCATATTATTGTGAATCTGAAATGGCCGTATCCTATGGAAGATTGTGGCTTCTTATGAAATCTTGTACACAGAAACTCCTATGGAAGATTGTGGCTTCTTATGAAATTTTGTACACAGAAACTGGATTGCTACTGTTACTCTGTTGAGACTCTTGGAAAATTATTGTGGCTCCTTGCTGTATATATTGTACATATTGATTGTTAGTTTGTTGTATGGTTACCTTGTTGAGTACAATATTGTACATGTTTTCACTTCAGTAGCTTATATAAATTGCACCTTTTTGTACATGACTGTTGCCCCTGTACTGTTTTCCTAACCTATTTGGTATTAGTATAGAGGCGCCTTTTTCTTCTCCAGTCCAAGGAGACTGGCAGCCATTAACATTGGCAACACAGATGAGCACCAAATCATAAGGCTTGTCTCTGATGGAGGGTTTTTCCCCGAGCCGCTGAAAGAGGCATTTATTAGGGTGTCAGTCATGGACGAATCTCAAGATAAGCAGGTCTTGACAAATTATACACCTGTCTCAGACTTTACTTTTTTGGGGGAAAGTTATTGAGTGGGTAGTGGTAGAGTGCTCGTGCCATACTGCTAAGGTGAAAGAGCATGGCAGTAGGAAATGCTGGTCAAAGTAAAAAAAAAAAAGTCTCTTTCATAACATTTTTTTTTACTTTGTATGTAAATATGTATGGGACTTATCAGACCTGCAGATGTCATGGAGTTGGTGTAGCGTCCAAGAATGTGACCTTAAACACTAGGAAAATCATCTTAGCCAGATAATTAAGGATATAAACTTGCCATAGTGTATTTTTAAACAAGCTAATTGAAATGCTTCTTTGCTACACTAAGGATATCAAATGAATCCAATTTAATAAGCTGGCTATGTACCATACCTAGTCAGACTATGATTGATATGCACCACTTATATTAACTGATGAAGCCTGCATATATCTTAAGCCAAAACTCTGCCTTGGTTTGATGTTAAGTCTGAAAAATGCCAACGTACATAAACTGCATTTGCTATGTGTTATATAAACAGAAAATGTTCGATGATGATAATATCTATTTTAGAGTGACCAGATGCTGTGGAGGACAGGGCTTCTGGACTTTTTATAGTCACAGGAAATGGAGTTTTAGTAAGTGCACAAGTCTCACCTCTGCATGAGAAGCTGCACCTGTCAGAATTCCCTGTTCTGACAAATTAAAGATACAGGAGTCCTCTCATTCTTTGTATATGTCCACTCTGATCATAGGTTTGACTTGCATGCTGCAATTTTGAAAAGCTCATTTCACTAGCCTGTTTCATTCTGATTGGAAAGATACTCATCTGCCTATCAGCACACTACTGTTGAGTGCTGCACAGTGGTATCTGCATTCATTATTCCCATTTATCCAGTGAGAATTGCCTTAAAGACCCCACCCGCAATAAACAGCCTCATTAAGCAACACATCTCATCGTTTTCCTGCAGGTGTTGGTTTTTCGCACGTTAAATAAGCACATCTGGTAGCGTCATCGTTGCAGTGCAAATCTATAGCAGTTGTGCTTTCAGTTTAATGCAGTTTAATGCAGATTGGTCAGAGATGCTTTTCGTAAGAGAATCCACTGTTGCAGCATGGCAGGAAAAAATTATCATGTGATGTATGTTACATATTCTTCTGCCTGAGTAACAGGCAAGTATCTACTTAATGCCTTCAGTATGACTAGGGTTGCAATCAATGAACATCATTGGAGCTTACTTCTGAATATGATTAGGTGGAACGTATGATCATTCTGAGTATGTCACATCTCAAGGTCACCCAGCAAGCTTCCCTGGCAGAGCTGGCATTTGAACCTGGGTCTTCCAGATCTTATACTCTGACACTCTAATCACTGTACCACACTAGTTGCAGACTCAGAGGTCCCTTTCATCATCCCATGCTTAACTTTTACTATAGGAATAGTTACAGAATAGATGCTTCAGAGGGGTGTCATTTCTCCCATTTAGGTAAAGGTAGTCTCCTGTGCAAGCACTGGGTCATTACTGACCCATGGGGTGGCGTCGCATCCCCATGTTTACTAGGCAGACTGTGTTTACGGGGTGATTTTCCATTGCCTTCCCTAGTCATCTACACTTTACCCCCAGCAAGCTGGGTACTCCTTTTGCCAACCTCGGAAGGATAGAAGGCTGAGTCAACCTTGTGCTGGCTACCTGAAACCCATTTATCCAGCAAGAATTGCCTTGAAGACCCTGCCTGTAATGAACAAGAACATTTTGTGTACTGTCTCTGTGTCACGGACAACAGTGAAGGCACTTGAATGCTTTCTTATGTTTTATAAATTGAACCTTTGCTCTGTTAGATAACTCAGTCTTCATTGACACATTCCCAGGTGTGAGAACAAACCTGCAATCCTAAGCATTTTTGTCAGGAAGCAAGTTCCATCAAGCTCAGTGGGGCTTAACTAAATGTACTAGGAGTGTGGATGTTAAGGCTGCAGCTGTATGATTCCTACTTGGAGAAATTACCATTGACCTAATAAAGGCTTACTTCTGAATAAACATGCTTAGACTCTTCCTGCAAGTATTTCAGATGTACCTTGTGCATCTGTTCAACTGATAGCATTCCTGCTGTTAGGTGCCTCTTACCTGTTCATACAAGGCTCCCCTGATCTACCTCTCAACTTCACCTACGATGGTAAGTATAGATTAGTCTTCCTCTATTGGCAAAAGTCCTTTCCCTCCAGATTGTTCTGAGCAATGCTTAGTTCCTCTTTATAGAGAACAGCTCACCTCTGTAACAAAGAGGATGAGATAGCAAGCCACCTGCGCAAGTGACTCAGCAGGAATTGCTTAGAATTTCCGGATGGAACCAACACCTTCTCGTAGGGTGGAGTGTTTCTAAGCCTGCATTGCCAACCTCTTTACTGTATCATAAATCTTGATAGCTAATGTGTGCAAACCAAGAATGGGCTCAGAACAAACAGCTGTGCGAGTATTGTTGGATTTTCAATATCCTTTTGCTTCTGTATCATTTCTCTGTGTTACTGTTTTAGAAATTGTTCCTTGGTAGACAGAAGCGTGAACTGTAAAACAGATGCACGCTTGTGACATTTTTAATTAAAGCAATTACAGTGAGCACTGGAGGAAGCTAGTTATGGCAAATTCATCTGTCTCTCCCACATTATTACCTGTCTCCCACCTTCAGGAGTAATGATGAAAGCCTGAAAGAAACAACAGTATTTTCACACATGCAAGGATTCAGTTTTGGTTTTATATTTCATTAATTATTGTTTTGTCACATTACTAGTATAGGAAGGAAAATCTTAATCACAGGTGCTGCTGCTAAGTACAGTGTCTGTGAGTAAATTGATTGATTCTAAGCAGGAAAATGTGAATGCTTGGATTTCCATTATTTTCACATCTAAACTTGGAGGGCTTCTTGCAATACATTTGTGACTCTTGAATTAGTTCATGGCACAAAAGAAACAGGTATAGAGTTATTTGTGAATGGTATGCTATTGCCTGCAAAACACATAGTATCTGGAGAAGTATTTTTTTTCCCTCACAAAACAAACAGATGAATGGCAGGATATGAATGTAATATGAAATTAAACTTGAGTTTCACCCATGAACATCTGAATAGTAGATTCAATGTATAACAAAATTTTTGAAAATACATTCAAACAATGATATCAAAATGACGGTTGAATGCAAAACTCCCACCACGTAAAACAAAGATTATATCAATGGCCAAAAATGACTAATCAAACTGAAAAACGAAAGGGTCACAAATTCACTATAATCATCATGTAGTGCTTCCAAAGAACATACGTATCTTCCGCATAGCAGAGCCCTTTTCAAAAATTTCTCAAATATACAATTTTAATGCATGAATTGACATTCCTGTCCTAAGCATTTTTTTGTTTCAGACCAAACCCTAGTTTATGTAAAAACATTGACCCAAGACGGATGTGTTGGGTTTAGTTCGCGTGTCACAATGCACTGGAGTTGGGTTCCTTGCTGCCATCACAGTGCCCCAACAGGGACAATGGAAGAGCAAACACTTTGTCAACATTAAGTTCTTAGGTTCAATCTCAGGCATGTTAAGTTAAGAGATCTTAGATAGCAGGGCTAGGATGGACTTTTGAGACGTTTGAGATTCTGACGTTCTCTTATGTCATGATAGGTAGTGCTGAGCTAGGGGTTCCATTGGTCTAACTTTATTTACGGGCTACTTATAATATATTACCAATAATGGCACATGGTTGACCAAATACTACCCTACTCCAAGAATGTAATTAATTAACTAACTTCATTTATACCCTGAGTTTCTCCTTTTTTTTGAAAACCTTTTTCTTTCATCCCTCTCCAGCTTTGTCTTCATGATGCCTTTCTAGCAAATATTTTCTACCTGACTACACCACATTCCTTAGAGGACTGTTGGGACCAAAAATGTCCAGCTTTCACTTTTTAAAAGGAATTTTAAGTAAGGGTTTTTTTTAAGCACACAAGAAGACAATGAGTTCAAATTGGCTTTCTGTAGCGACAGAGTGCATCCTGCTGAGTCATTAAATAATAGCATGCTTTCTTTGCAGCAGGGGCAGGACGTGTACACAGTGTTTTACAAACACTGATTGGGTCAAGCTAATTTTTGTGTAGCATGGTGTTTGTATTCATACTTGTGACTGGCCTCTGGTTAAATGTTCAGCCTCTGTTTAAAATACACATATGTGCAAGCAGTGAACAGAATGGAGAGGTATTCTGAAGGGGGGAAAGTAATCTCTATACACCAGGAATATGTCACTCTAACTTTCTCTGGACATGGAACATGTAAACATTTGCTGTGTCAGAAAATTGTGCAAGCTTATATGGTGATGCTAATGATTTTGGGGTACCCAAGGCTGGGTTTTTCTGTCACTGGTCATTTTTCATTTGTCAAGTGTTAACGCCCCCCAAGTTGTTATTGTAGGTTAATCATTTGTATACTGTGGGACTTTCCTTAATGATGTCTATAACTAAACAATTAAAACTCCCCCCTGCCAGTCTGAAAGAGCTGTATATCCAGAGGCTTTTGCAACAGTTGGTTACAGAATTATCTTTTCTTTGGAGAACAAGGGGAGTAATTGGGTGAAGACAATAGAGGGGATTATGAATCCATTTGTTTACTCTCTCCTGTAGCTTGCTTGTATTTAACCACTCTCTAGCGATGCATGATGTATATCATGTCCCACTTCCTGCACTCTTATCTGAGGGGCATAGCTTGATCTTCCACCTGTGGCAGGCTGATGAGATCCTACTGGCATATTAACATTGTTCTTTCAAACAGCAAACAGTGTTTCCTTGTCAAGGAACAGTACCCTGAAGTAGTTTTGCTTAATGGAGTGCAACGTACAGCTTACCCCTCTGGGAGAAAATCTGCCCATAATCTTACCAAAAAAAACCCAACAAACAAGCAGCCTTCCTTCCCCATGATCTCAATTGGTTGTTGTGTTTAGATCATAATAGATATAACCATGCCAGGTGTTTACATAGGAAGACAGCTTTACATCATTCTCAGTCCTGAAATGTATGAATCAGAACTACCAACACCATCCAGCCCTTGTAGCTGTTAGCATTACTGACTGAACTTCAGGGGATTCACCTCTCTCTGTTTGTGCATGTGTAAGAGAAAGAAAAAACTGCAGATTGCATTAAGATAATCAATTATGTGAGAGAGGAAACCAAAAACTTTTTTCCACTGCCTTTATCAGATATTGTGGTCAGTTGAGGCAATACGAAGCAACTCAGAACCCTGTTACATTTACTCTGGCTGTAATCGCTCCATCTCTATTTACCATATTCAGTTAAATTTGCTTGTTTGCTACATCCGCTTTCCTGCCAAAATAACCTCATTTACTCTTGCAAAGGCTTCTTTCAGTGCTGCAGCAGTATTGTTGCATCGCAAATATATCCATGGTCACACAAGTGAAGCTCGGAATATATTGTTGCTTGAATCCCACAAAAGAGATTATTTGATTGATATTTTCATTCACTTTTTAAATAACATTTGGATGAGCAGGGTTTGTGTGTGTGTTTTTGGAAATGTACATTTGGCTGGGCTATTCTTTATTCTTTTGCAAGGTTAGATGATCTGTTAACTTGGCATTTCTTCGTTCTGAATTTATTTTAATTCAGATTCAAGCAGAACAGCATATTCCAAATGCTTCTATTAAAGGCTGCACAAAGCAGGCAGTGAATTCATCAGCAGATCCAAGCACAGGCAGAATTAGAGGTTTTAATGATTTGGCTGTGAATGTTAACGAATCTTGTAGACACAACATTCCTTACTGCTTGTTCAGATACTGAGGTCCATTATTGCATGGGTCCTACGAATTTTGATTCTCTCCTCTTCCTCTTTGTCCATTTGGGAGTCCTGGGAAACCTAATGGTTTGGTTATTTGTGGTTTAGACTAGCGGTCATATGGGATGGTTAGTGCCTCGGATAAAAGGAAGACAAGTGGCAAGAGTATCTTCCTTCCTTCCCTCCCCACCCCCCACTGGTTATCTGTAGAATTACTAGAGTCTTTCCCTTTGTCATTATCCATTCAGAATTGCAAAGGAAATTCTCCATTCCAACTTGCATGTTTTCCCATGTTGCACCAACAGGATGCTACTGCCTGATAGAAAGGAAATTGGAAGTATAGTATTTATGTGCTGTGTAGACACAGGAAGGATGGGAGGGAATAGGCTAGGGGCAGTCTACAAATTGTATAAAAGGTGTCCCACCCTGGAGCATGGGAACTGTCTACTGTTGCCTAATCAAAAGACTAGTCCCCACCAAGTAGGCTGTGGTTTCTGCTGTTTCCTGGCAGAACATTTGCAGAAAAATGTGACAACAGTAGACCTGCTAGATTCTGAAAGTAAACAGTTTGCATATCTGGTGATGAATTTTGTGCTTTATGCACACTACTGTTACTCCTTCAGACACAGTTGTAGGAGGTGCATATCGCTGACTGTATAGATTGCAAGATTTTTTAATTTTTTTAAAGATGAAGGCAATGTGAGCTTTTCTGCTGCTTATGATGTTCATTGTGCTTTGTTTTGAAGAGCTAAACCAGCTGTTTGTACAGCACTGAAGGGTCCACCTCCATGCATTGAAACATAGACAGTGATTAATTTCTCTGTATTGTGAACACTGTTGAACAGGGCCTGGCAATATCCCTCTGCAGCCTCAACTTGTACCAAATTAAGTAGCACAATGGAGGCTGTAATCTAGGGTTGTGTGCACAGCTTTAACAGACTGTACGGGTACATTTGTCTAGGGCATCTAGGGAAAGGAGTAGAATAGTTCGGAACAAAAGACAGCAGTGTGGTGGCAAAACTTATGGAATCATAAGTTGAGAGGTCTCTAAGGCATTGAAACTTTGTTAAAACAAGGATTTTCCCCGGTTGCAAAAACAAGACTTCACATATTGTGTTTTAGTAAGTGTTTCATGGAAATAGCATAGTTTAAGATGATATCTGAATGTAATAAAAATCGAACATCTAATCGTAAAACTTAATTTGTGATCCTATATCAGATAACTTGGGTTGGACCCAAAGACCCTTCCAGGGGCAGCCCATTCCTGAAGGGGGGGGGAGTTAGTCAGCGGCCAGAAGTGGCACAGCTACACCACCTCCACAGAGGCTCCCCGGCCAGAAAAAAAGAAAAAGAAACGCACTGAAAATTAAAATTTCAAAAATATGCCCCATGGCCTTTATCAAGGTTATGCCGGCTATTTTGTTGGCATAGCCCTGCTGCAGCATGGAGGGGTGTTCCCGGGCGACAAGGGTTAGGAAGCTGCCTAAAGGCAGCTCCTCCCCGCAGGATGCCAGCATGGCAAGATACGCCAGGGAAATGCTGGTGGGATGCCTTGCCAGCTTCCAAGAGCCTCACTGCTGCCGTGGTCCAGGGGGGCCGGGGTAAGTTGACCTATGCTGGTGTCCGTGCCAGTTTGCATAGTGCAAGTGGCATGGACACCAGCATAGGGGTCACTCCGGCTCCTATGGGCATTTGGGGGCCCCTTCATGATTGCATGGTAAGAAAGAGCAACGCTCCGTAGGAGGAAGCCTACCTGTTATCACTCACAGTAGAAGAGAGTCCTTGGATTCAGCCAATTGAGTCACATCCTTCACTCCTGTGCAAAACAACAACTTGGGGACAAAAATAGTGGCACTCGGGGTATAATATTACAAATATAATACACACCATTCAGTTCTGTCACTTTCTTGAACTTCCAAGCTATAGGTGGGAAGACTATGAGGAGATCATGCATTGCCTCTTTCCCCTTACCCTCGCATGCTCTAGTCCAGGGGTGTTGACCTCAGTTGTTACAAGGGCCAGATACAATGTAAATGTCACTTGGTCATGCCGGGTCATGCCTCGCCATCCCAGATTGAAAATGTGTGTATGTGAGGGCTGCCTCTCCTGGCTTGCGGACTGGATAAAAGATCTCAAGGGACCAGATTCAGCCCTCGGGTCTTATGACACCCCTGCTCTAATCCCTCCCCCACTTCCTTGTTTGAACACACTATAATTTGCTGTGAAGTATGAATCAGGAAAACCATGGTTTGTGCGTACTACTTCATGGGAGTGGAAACCTTTGAACGGGGCTAATGGGTCTGGGACTATATTTATTACTGTCCAAATTGTGACAATTTATACTCTGTCTGCATGGGAATTTCATTTCTATGCCATGATGAAACACTGTTCTGCCACATAATTATCAGCCCTTGGTTCTAAAAGGTTTAGGTATTTAATAGCTGTCAAGCAAATGATGTTGCTTTATGTAATTTTACGTATGTGTAGAAAAAGCAAAACAATTAATTGCATAGATACAAATTCTGCCACACAAATGTTGTATGGGTTGCATGGCCAGAGATTCTAGATTACCTTCTGGGATAGTATAAAAGGGTTTGTTTAGTTGTATACAGGTATACTTTATTTGTCATGTAGGGATTCATATGATGCTTCTTCTGAAAGTGTGTGAATTAGAAAGGTGGAAATCTGATTTATGCCAATGATTTGAATTGGCCCTTTTCTTGATGATTTGTATCAATGATTTAGATTGCCTGGATTTAAAGCAATCGTCCTTGAGATCTGCTGTAGGCAAAATGTACTCGGTTTCTTCCCCGTTTCACTGTATGTTTGCTTTCTAGTTTCCTTATCATATTTGGACCTGTCTTCTGAATCCTTTCCAATTTAACATCCTTCGTTAACTGTTGTATCCAGAAGTATACACAGCAGTACTCCAAGTTTTATTTATTAAAACATGTATGCCGCACCTTCCCCAATGGCTCAAGGTGGCTTTTACAGTACATAACTAATACAACCAGCAACAGTAAAACTATACCCTAATAAAATGCCAGCAACTTACACTCAATTAAAAGCTCTGAATGTTTACAAGATCCGCCCGCCAGGAACCTGCTCCATAAAGAGGGAGCGACCACAGAGAAAGCACAGGCCCTACTCAATGCCAGTCAAGCTGTCTTTAGTGAAGGAGACACCCAAAGGAGGCAAGCTGAAGACCATAGCTGGCACATGGGGATCTATGAAGAGAGACAGCCCTTTAGATATGTTCAAATGTTGTGTGGAACCTCTTGTGTATATCTGAGAAATTCTGTGGAGTTTCTGTGGCTATCGAACCTTACAGCATGAAGCAACTGAATTATTTTGCAGAAATAAAAGGTCAAGTTATTTACGTCTCTAGGATTCCATCAAAGAATAAATGAAAATTTGGATTTTTAAAATAGCTGCTATAAACTCTTCTGTTTAATGTAACTTTTGATTCTGACCCAGTTTGAGAATTCCAAGTGTTTTTTTTTTTTTTGGAACCAACAGTGCGGTCTTAAAACAGAGTTATACTCCTCTGTCCATTGAAGTCTGTGAGCATAGAAAGGCTCAACTCTGTTTAGGTTTGGATTGTAATACAACATCATTGAAAGCAGTAGCTTTGAAACTGAATAAAGAGAACTAGCTTGGTTGTATATTCTGTTCTCTTCATACTTGGTAGCAGCAGGACTTCTGTAGCAAGCTCTCAGAACAGAGAGGTTCATGGTGAACTTAGTACAATGATAAATAACTTCTATGTGACTTGGATATAATAAAAGTGTGAAAAAATGTGGAGCTTGGAGAGAGTTGCTTTTAAATTTTCCATTGTCAGCATGAGTCAATGCAGAGCAGGCAGAAATGTTCCCCCTTCAGAAGAGAAGCCTAATAAGATCTTATTTATGAATATATGAATAGTGGTTTTGTAAATACTGCATCTGAAATTTATGAATGATCTGACATTGACAGGCTGAAATGAACTTTGCAGTTTTATTGTATTAGATTTAGTAGGTCAGATGCAGGGATGCCAAGAACAAGTGACCTAGAAAACCTTTCTAGGTCAGACTATGGAAAGGAAAGTCGTTGGGCTCCCCACTCCCCTGCAAGGGCAAGGCCATGCAATTTCATGCTTACCCCAACACTTCCCCCCCTTTTCAACAATGCAACACAGTGCTAAAAAATATGACCGAGAGTTTTCTTCATATCCTTGGGGGGAAAGGATAGCATTGAGGTGCTTCTGTGTACTACCTGGATTTCCCTCAGCATTTCTGCAGTCTTTTCTCAACTTGCTTAGCTTCAGTGCTTTAAGAAAGATCCCATCAAAGCTGGGCTGGCTACTGTATTGGCAGGAAGGCCTGGATTTATTTATTTAGCATTTTATATCCTGCTTTGGGCACTTAAAGCAGCTAATAACGCACACAGAGAAAAGACAAAACTAACAAGAAAGGGGGGGTGTCTAATGGTCAAGCAGGTCTTCTCCCTCTACTGGTTGAGATTCTTCCAAATTCTTAAGAGTCAAAGCAAAAGAGCCCTTTGGCTTTTGCCTCTGGGCATGCCTGGGCCTTATGTATCTGTGGCAAGAGAGGAGAACAAATTCAGCGAGGTGTTATTTAGCTCCTGCTAAGCAGCAGGGTCTTCCTCAGTTCATCTCCTGTATTTTTCCATTCCCACCTACATAGCAGCCATTTTCCCTGTCCCATCCCCTGCAGCAGCCATCTGATAGAATTTAAGAAGTGGGGTCGTAGTTCAGTGACAGAACTTCTACTTTGCAGGAAGAAAGTCCCAGGTTCAATCCTGGGCAGCTCCAATTTGAAAGGATCAGGTAATAGGTGATTATGAAGGCCTCCATCTAACTGAACTCTGGAGAACTGCTGCCAGTCATAGTTAGATAACTTGACAGAACAATGGTCTGATTCAGCATAAGGCAGCTTCTTGCATTCATATGTGTTCAAGTGCCTTGTGAGATCTGGAAAGAAGAAGAAGAAGAGTTGGTTTTTATATGCTGCCTTTCTCTACCATTTAAGGCAGAATCAAACTGGCCTACAATCGCCTTCCCTTCCTCTCCCCACAACAGACACCCTGTGAGGTGGGTGGGGCTGAGAGATTGGGACTAGCCCAAGGTCACCCAGCTGGCTTTGTGTGTAGGAGTGGAGAAACAAACCTAATTCACCAGATTAGCCTCTGCTGCTCATGTGGAGGAGTGGGGAATCAAACCCGGTTCTCCAGATCAGACTCCACCACTCCAAACCACCTCTCTTAGCCACTACACCACGCTGGCTCTCTGTTTAGAAAAAAGACTGTCTTGTCTAGTGTCGTGGTGGCCATATGCTCCTGGGAACCTCTCATTCAGCTGCTGATGTCTGTCCCCAGAATCTGGCTATTGGTTGTTTTCTCCTTGAACATGGGCATTTCTAAATGCTATTGACTGGCCTTCCATTACTCTGTGTAAACAAATGTTTATTGTATCATCATATCTTATGGAAACAAATTCCACTGGTCCTGTGGATTACATGTGTGATATGAACTAAAACTGTCTACGACACTGATGAAATTGAGAGTTTCTCATATGTGGATGTATTTGTGAGTGCATCTTTGAGGCTTGTGTGTGTTTTTGCACTTCTGTTGTCTTTTACAAGAACGTTACCTTCTTTTGCCCTGCTGCTGAGAAAACCAGCGGCTTGTGTACCTGAGATGTATGTTCAGAAACTGCCCCTAGGTTTAAAAAACGTGTTAAGTACCTTACGGCTTGATTGATAAAATAAAGGTGGAACATAGGCTTCCATTCATTGTTAGCCTATTTAGTACTCCAAAGGTAAAACAAACAAACAAATCCCTAGGGAAATCAACTCTGGAATTTAGGGTTACTAATTCCAAATATCAGACCACCTTTGCTTCTCACTTGCTTTAAAAGCTCCTTGCTGGGGTCACCATGTTAATGGTATGTGCATTAATGGCTGCAGCTACAATGAAACAAGGAGAAGATGGAACTTAAGACAAAACTTTAGGAGCTTATTTCTTTTGCATTACTTTTAACCTGTATTCTCAGGTTTGCATTACTTTTAACCTGCATTCTCAGTGAAGTGGGCTTCTGAGGTAGCTTACAATGAATAACTGAGACAATTACAGTATCAAAACAATTTTAAAAAAACAGTGCTAACAATAAATATGCAATTGTTAAAATTATGGTAGCTTTGTAAATAGCATAAAATACAAATGACAGTAGAATAAAAAATTTAAAAGATGAAAACATTCTAAAGAAGATATAATCAGTAGCAGCAATGTGAAAACAATTGAAAGGCTCAAAGACTGCATAAATGATGTTGGAAGATCAGTAGAAACAAAACAAAACTCAACAAAATGCCTGGTTAAAGAAGATGGTCATTATCTAGCACCAAAAACCTAAAAGTCTCCATGACAGTCAAGTAGCTGAGTGATGTATGTGTTTTCTACAACCAGGACATCACAACAGATAAGGCCCTGCCTCTGGTGGCAACTCATCTTGCTGTAGAAGGTGAAGGCACACAGAGCAGTTCCTTCAAGAGAGGATTTATGAAGGTTGAGAGAGTACGTGGTGAAATACTTTGGTTTCAGTCTGTACAGGGCTTTGAGATTATTTAAATCAGACCTTTGACATGTCATAAAGCCATAAATGCTTGCAGAAATGTGTTCAATTTACACTGCTTAGTAATCTTGCCGCCACGTTTTGTACCGATTGAAGCTCTTGAACAGTCTCCAAAGGTAGTTGCATTGCAGTAGTCTAATCTGGAAGGGATCAAAGCATGGATAATCAGTGCCAAATCACACTTCTCAAGGAAGAGGTACAGCTGGAGAATATGAAGTTGGGTAAAGTGTTATATGCCACAGAGGAGACTTTGCCTCCATCTGTGGACCTACCACTATCTCCAGTGCCACTCCATACAAAACATGCTATCTTCTTAATCCCTGATTAGGTTTAGCATTGACTGGTAGTACCCCAGTCTTACCTGGATTGGGCTTCAGTTTATTGGCCTTCAGCCATCCAATTACTGTTTCCTGATACTTGTTCAGAATATCCATGATCTCACCTACTAATGCTAAAAAGAAGAAATAGAGTTGTGTGTCAGAATACTGATGAAACTTTGCCCTCAGACTCTAGATGACATCCAGTAGTTTCATGTAGATATTAAATATCATGGGGTACAGAATTGAACCCTGTAAGATCCCATAGGAGCTCTTCTTCTCCTGCTACCAGTAAGGAAGAGAGGAACAAAATGAGTGGACTGTGAAGCTCCCAATACTGCTTTCCCAGTAGTTGGCCCAGGATGCCAAAGGTGATGAGATCCAGGAAAGATCTAGGACCGTGTTGGCGAACCTATGGCACGGGTGCCACTTCCGGTACGCGTAGCCCTTTCTGCTGGCACGCACGGTTCCTCCAAGCCGCTGGCCTTTCCGGCTCTGCCCCACCCCGGATGGGGGAGGCTGTAGCCCAGGGGTGGGGAACCTCCGACATTATTGGCGGTGGCCCCCGGACTCTCCCACAGAAGCTGCCGCCATTGCTGCCGCTGGAGCGTGCGCGGCCAGCCAGGCGGGTGGGAGAGCGGGGAACAGAAGCCGAGCGCCCACACTCGGCATGGCTGGCGGCTTCTCCAGCGCCCTCTGGGCCTGTGCGGGCGGAGGGGCATGGCTGGTCGGTGGGTGCGAAGGAGGCGCCCTCTGCCCCACCCTGCTCGCCTCTCACAAGCCTGCCGCCGCGCCCCACCGAGTGGCAAATCCAAGGCAAAACCTCCCATGCATAAATGGCCTCTTTCTTTTTCTGTCTCCCTCTGTCCTTTTCGTTCTCTCCCTTGCTCCATTTCTTTCTCCCTTTCTCTCTCTTTTTCTTTCTTTCTCTCCCTCCCTTCCTTCCCTTTCCCCCTCCCTTCCCTTCTTTCCTTCCTTCCTTCTTTCCCTCCAGCGGCTTCTCCAGCACCCTCTGGGTCTGTGCGGGCGGAGGGGCGTGCAGTCCTATTCCACCTTTGAAGTGCCTCAAGCTATCCTCCAAACACCTTTCCATTTGTCTTGATATGTAGAGAGAAAACACTAAGGAACTAGTTGCCAATCTCCAGGTACTAGCTGGAGATCTGCTATTACAGGTGATCTCCAACCAATAGAGATCAGTTCCCCTGGAAAAAATTGCCACTTTGGCAACTGGACTCTATGGCACTGAAGTCCTTCCCCAAACCCTGCCCTCCTCAGGCGCCACCCCAAAAACCTCCCACTCATGGCGAAGAGGAACTTGGCAACCCTAGCCTCTCTCTCTGGGCCCCCTCTGGGGGTGGTATTCAGGTTAAATTGCCGCATTGGCATTCGGCAATAAATAAGTGGGTTTTTGGTTGCAGTTTGGGCACTCGGTCTCTAAAAGGTTCGCCATCACTGATCTAGGAGAATCAACATGGTCATACTTTCTTCTCCCATTGAAGATCATACATCAGGACAATGAAGGCAGTTTCTGAACCCAAACAAGCCTGGAGTTGGATTGAAAGCGGTCCAGATAATATGTCTCATTCAAGTTGTCCAGCCAGCATGCAAGCATTTTGCCTCTGCAGTGGGTATTTGCTACTGGATGACAGTTGTTTACATTGTTTGGGTTCAAAGAAAGGTTTCTTCAGGAGGAATTTCACAAGTGTATCCTTCAAGAACCCTGGTGTCATCTCCTCCAGTGAAGAACTTAATACTCCCGACCCAACCAGGCAGTTTTCTCCAGCTTGATGTAACTAGTCATGAAGGGTTGTGTGCTGATGTTGTAAGCCAGACCCCTTCAAGCAGCTTGTCTGTATCCTCAGGCTGCAATTACAGAAATTCATCCAAGCAACTGCAACTAGACAGTGCATTGGTAACATTATGAGACTAAACTGCTGAATTAGCAGAATCCAAATTGTGCCAGATGCAAGCAATTTTATTTGTTAAATGCCAAGGAAACATTTCACCATATGTCTCAGCATGTTCCAAATTTACAACATCAGGGGCGATATGAAGAAGCCCCTTGCCACTTGAGACAGCACAGCTGGTTGTCTTTGTGCTTTGCACAGGTGCAGTGATAGGAGGGCAGTGAGCATACATTGCCACCATCACTGACAGAGACACAGGCACAAAGATGACTCTAGTCTGTTTTCAGCTGGATTCTAACTGAGTGTTCCTCAACTTATGCTCTAGTCATCTGTCATCTTATTTGATAGCCCATATAGTCTTGGTAAACCAGGCAGTCAAATGGGGCTTTGTATATGAAACTGCCTTATACCGAGTGTACTAGTCTACACCGTCCATCTGTCACGGACAGTATTGTCTACTGTGATTGGCAGTGGCTCTCCAGGATTCAGGCAGAGGTTTTTCGCATCCTGAGCCTTTTTATTACTTTTTGAGCCTTTGATTACTTTTTTATTACTTTTAGCAGAAGATTTCAAGAATAGAACCTGAAACCCTCTGCATGCAAAGTAAATGCTCTGCCACTGAGCCCTGGTCCCTTTCTTCTGGACTCTAGAGGGAATTTAGGAGCAATCACCTGGGTCATCTCTCAGTTTCAGAAGTCAGCCAGAGCTTCAACAGAAGAGCCAGCCATGTCAGCTGGTGCTAACGCCAGCCTCATTTAATCCATATGGAATCCATCTCATGAATCCATCTGGATTGATCAGCCTCAAGGAATGGATCATCTTAATGGACCTCCATTCCTGCAGAAGGTTTGAGTACTCTCAGTTTAAACCTCACCAAGCAATATGAAGTTGTAGAATTCTAACCCAGTACTGAACAGTTTTCATCGGGTTAAACCTATGACCCATCAAATGTCTAGGAACTAGAATTGTGCAAATAAATAAATAAATAAATAAATAAATAAATAAATAAATAAGGTAAATTTGACGTTCAGGTTTATTGGGCCCAATTCTTTTCAGTAAACCTGGAAAAAGCTGAATACCCATACTAGTAAAGGGGTATTTGGCTTTATTGCCGGTTTACTGGGGAAAAAATCGGGCCCTTTTTATTCTATGGGGATTTTTTCCGAAGCTCCCGTGGGGGCATTTTTGGAGATAGAGTTCCCAAACTTTCAGGGTAGCTTCAGGTGACTCTCCTTGCATGAACCTTGAAGTTTGGTGAAGACTGGGTCAGGGGTCCAATTTTATGGGGTCTCGAAGGAGTTGTCCCCCTCCATAGAAAAGCATGGTAAAATGTAGAATGCTTTTCTATGGAGGAGGGGGTGTACCCTTTCAGGACCCCATTAAATTGGCCCCCTGACCCAAACTTCACCAAACTTTGGGGTTTGTGCAAGGAGAGTCCCTTGCAGCTATGCTGCAAATGGCTGCTTCCTTCCGAAGAATCGTGGGGAAACTCAGTTTCCCATGAATGCTTGCAATGTGCCTGCACAAAGCGATTGCTACCCATAAAATTGGACCCCTTGATCCAATCTTCACCAAACTTCAGGGTTCATGCAAGGAGAGTCCCTTGAAGCTACCCTGAAAATTTGGGAACTCTACCTCCAAAAACGCCTTCCCCAGAGCTCATTTTTAAAAAATCCCTTAGGGAAAAGCTGAAGCCAAAAAAAGCCGAATACCTATTCGGCTGATTTGGTGATCAGCAATCCGGCTTTGGCTTTATTCCCAGTTTTAATATTCGAGTTAAATTAAACCCATAAGAAGCCAAAAAGGCCTTTTTCATGTTAATTTTCGGTTCGGGTTTATCTATATGCACAGCCCTACTAGGGACTAAGACCTTTTAATGCTTATGCTGTACATTGTTCTAGATTTTGTCATCAAAGTACCTGGCAGAAAACAGCGGACCCTGTGCTTCCCCAACACTTCAGTCATGATATATCTGACTCTGAAGCACCCAGAAAATCAGGCAAGGGAGGCACTGCTTTTGAACTTTTCTTCCAGTAGCCATAGAATGTGGTGATCTTATCCATTGGCATATAGGATAGCAGAACTTCTCCATGTACTGCCTATCTCAATAAAAGGGAGAACTGTAATGAACTTCCACTAGCGATTCCTCTTAACATCAGTATTGGTTTACTGAAGAAGCATCATAACCAGAACACCACAGGTTTAAAGTGATGGCTATCTACAGTACTTTTTCCAAGACTGGGTTTATTTATTTAAATATTTATACCCCTCTTTTCTCCCCAACAGGATCCAAAGCTTACATTACCATGATGGTATGGGAGCCACAGAGAGCCAGCGTGATGTAGTGGTTAAGGTGTCAGATTAGGATCTGGGAAACCCAGGTTAGACTCTGCACTCTGCCATTGAAACTTGCTGGGTGACCTTGGGCCAATCACACACTCTCAGCCCTGAACCTGGCAAGTACTTGGATGGGAGAACTCCAAGGAATACCAGGGTCCTTATGCAGAGGCAGGCAATGGCAAACCACCTCCAAATGTCTCTTGCCTTAAAAACCCTACAGGGTCACCATAAATCAGCTGTAACTTGACAGCAAAAACACATGCACACACAAGGAAGCCACAGAAACACAGCTCCTCCTTGACCTGCCAGGATGAAATGAGAATCCCTGGACCATGTGGGATGTGCCTGCACTGTGACTTCTCATGCGCCAACATTAACCCATAATGCTGGCACTGGGGAAAAATGCTCCATATGTTCCTCCTGCCTGGCCCCAGGCTTTTCATGTTACCTTGATAGCAGGAAAGCGGAATACTGCTGTGGTTCCTGTGGCACTTAGGTATGAAATCCTCCCCCCCCTTGTCAAAGTGGCTTCTGCCATCCCAGCAAAGCATTTAATTCTGAGGCTGCGGAGCCTTCTGAACAATTACAGCTCACAGCAGTCCAAATGGAAATGTTTGTTGAAAACAACATGTGCATAATTAAGGCTTAATGAGCCCTTGTCTGTTTGGAATCTGCAATTAGATTTATAATAGAAAATACTAGCAAATGCCAAATAGCTTTAAAAGTAGCTGAGATGAAAGGTAATTTTTGTTGTAAATCTATAGCAATACTGTAATTGAATGAGCTGGAAGTGTTGCGGGAAGGGATGGTAAAAGCCTTGGACAGGTTTGCATTGTGAGCCTTTATGTTATCTTCCCATTTGCCTATCTTTGAAGTTGTTAGTCCTGCTTTTAACTGTTTAGTAGAATTGCACAACTTCTCTGAAATCAGCAGAGATTCAATTTGGGCTTCTTTCTAAGCCATTAATTAGTTGGACAAAGCTGCTTTTACACTGTCTCATCAACACGTTTTAGACTTATTGTTGGCAATAATGATAATAATGTACTATGCGAAGCCTTTTATTGTTCCAGGCAAGGTTTGCAGAATAATGATTAGAAAACAGAAGAATAGGTTGTACACTTTAAAATAGTTTAAGCTTTCCTTTGGCTAACTAAACGACTAAATGTTTAACATTTCCCTAGCTTCTAATTTGTTTAACTTGTGAATTGGGCAGATGAGAGCTTAAAATTTGTATGCTCCCTTTAATGCTGCTGTTTTAGCTGCAGTGGCATGAGGTTTCTTCCACTGCAGCTCTATGCCACTTGGTTTTTTAAAAAGGCATTTAGGATTTTCATTGTGGTATGAGAGCCAGCGTGTTGTAGTGGTTGAGAATGGTGGTTTGGAGCAGTGGACTCTCATCTGGAGAACTGGGTTTGATTCCCCACTCCTGCACATGAAGCCAGCTTGGTGACCTTGGGCTAGTCGCAGCTTTCTTAGAGCTCTCTCAGCCTCACCATCTCACAGGGTGTCTGTTGTGGAGAGGCGAAGGGAAGGTGATTGTGAGCTGGTTTGATTCTCCCTTAAGTAGCAGAGAAAGTCGACATATAAAAACCAACTCTCCTCCTCCTACTACTGTGTGGTGTGGAGCGGTGGTGTCTGATCTGGAGAACCAGGTTTGATTCCCCACTCCTCCACATGAGCGGCGGAGGCTAATCTGGTGAACTGGATTTGTTTCCCCACTCCTACACACAAAGCCAGCTGGGTGACCTTGGGCAAGTCATTCTCTCTCAGTCCCACCTACCTCACAGGGTGTGTGCTGTGGGGAGGGGAAGGGAAGGTGATTGTAAGCAGGTTTGATTCTCCCTTAAGTGGCAGAGAAAGTCGGCATATAAAAACCAACTCTTCTTCTTCTACTCCACTCCTCCTCCTCCTTTGTTGAAGGCACAAATTGTACTATAGTTGGAGAGGCCAGATGTGCTTTGATCATATGTCTACTTGATGGTGGACAGTAAAAAAATAGTTTCCAGGCAACCTAGCAGAAAAAAATTCTATAAAATGGAGATATGTATCTGTCTAGATACAGGTTCATTGATACTTAAAGCTGCATTCTACTATGTCTCAAACTGTGCTATACCAGTCCTGGTTCTACATATTGTATAATGTACTCGTTTGAGCCTGGAACGACATCTAGATGAATTGATAGCATGTTGATGTTTCACCCATTAAAAGAGTTGGTGTATCCCTATCACTAGAATGTTTTCCTTTCTTTTCTTTCGTTTTGCGCAGAAGTTTTCTCATTGATCAGCCCCAGTATGAGTAATGTCTTCTGAAAGAGTGCATCTGTGCCAATATTCTGCCTGTTTCTGTTCAGACAGACTTGATGCTTATGAAAAAAATATGGAGTATGCTCATTAGTTTGATCAACAAATCTCAAAAGACAAGACAATTTATTTAAATAACATATTTGTCTATCTAAAAGGGATTTTAAATGGAAACGAACTTAGCCAAGTTAACAGAACTTAAACATAATCATGATCGTGAGAAATACAGTTAAGGGTTGATGCTTATTACAATGATGCTTCTAAGTATGTCATTGGTTGACCTTCTTGGAGGCAATTGCACAAACCTTTGAACAAATGTGCTTGCACAACCAGATTAATTAGATTAACGTTGATGGTACTTTGGCTGCAATCCTATGCATCTTTACTCAGAGTTAAGTTCCACTTATTTGCTAACTGTGTGATAAAATTGCAGCCTAAACCATGTCAATGAGAATTTTAACTTAGATTGTTTGCAAATCATAACATTTGAAAAATAACCTTATGCCCTGCATGTCTCAGTGGCATTGGCATCGTTGTACTCAGTCCAAGTTGCAGTACAGGTGTGCCATCCAGCAGTGGGAGGGGGGGAAGGGTTGCAGCAGAGATTAGGTAAGAGAGTAAGGCCTGCCAGCTGCCCCTTGTGCAACATCCTAAGGCAGCTGTGCAAATAAGGTTTCCAAAGCTACTGATCCATCAGCCAACACTTGTCCAGCTACCAATATCAATGTTATTTATTTGTTGTGCATTAATAGCACAATTCCAAGCCGAGCTACATTCTTTTAAGACTATTTACTTCAGTGAATTTAGAATGGTGTAACTTGCTTTGTGGGGAGGGAAGGTGGCATGGTATAGCCCAGTCTCGTAAGATCTCAGAAACTAAGCAAAGTTGGTACTTAGGTGAGAGACCACCAAGGCAGACTCTGCAGAGGAAGGTAATGGCAAACCATCTCTGCTTCTCATTTGTCTTGAAAGCCCCTAGCTGGGGTTGCCATAAGTGAGTTGTGACTTAACAGCACTTACGTACATAACTGCTTTGAGTTGCACTGCAACATCTTAAAACTAAAAAAAGAGAGCATTTTTTCCCCCTTGCACAATGCAAAGTTCTATATTTGCTCTAATTAGCAGATGGATCTCCTTCATGGATATGTTTGTAGCTGCCCCACACTGAAATCCATGGGTACCCAAGAGAGTGCCTGTGCGAGCATTGGGGTAAGTGGGTTGAATGGAAAGAGCCTAGTGCATAAAGTTGCCATCTGAACAGAATTCCCAGCCTGGCTGGCTCCTGTCCTTTTAACAGCAGTTTCTGATTCCAACATTAGAAGACTGAAGCTTTTCCTAACATGGTTATAAGGTGTTATTATCTATTAATGTGTGCAGAACGAGCTTCTGATAAACATAGATCCTACAAGATATAGGAAGGCAATTTGTTTGGCTCATAGGCCATTGACATCCTTTGTGCAGCTGCTAGCTTTTAAATGCAGCAGAACCATAAGTATGCAGTACACTGCCGAACTTCATGTCCCCTTCCTATACTTTCTTATGAATAATTGCTTCTGTTTTTAACACAGCCACAAAGTAATGGAGCCAGTACACAAAGCCAGATTGTTGGTTTTAGCAAGTGCACACAAATATTCTTATAACTTGAACTGCCCCATTCTAGGGGGTGTTTTGACAGCTTGGGGTGGTAATTCAGTGAATTATTATATTATCTGTATTATCTGTCCAAGTGAGGGAACCAGAATGTAGAGAAAGAAGGGAAGTGAGGTGGAACTTTCCTGGTGTAGGGTGCAGCTACATTGTACTGGCTCATGGCAATAAAGAAGTATTTCCTCTGTCTGTTATTCCTCCTTTCCAAGGTATTTCGGTAATGCCTCTACTTGTATCCCAAAGTGGCATGGGAGGCTAACCAGAAATTGTCAAAATCCTGCATAATCACAGCATCTGATTTGTCCAAAAGGAATTTAAAGGGTAAACATATGTTTTCTTTTGTGTAGGATCCTCACATCCCTTTAACTGACATTCACTGTTGAAAATCACTTAGCAAGTTCTGAATTTGGCAGTTGGTCTCTATTTTTATCTCAGCCCTAATTTTTCTTTTATCTTAAAAATAATAATAAAAACAACAGTGTTTCTAGTTACCTTCAACTGTTATGCTGCTAACTCCTGGCAATCTCTGTGGATTCTTTGTCTGCTTCTGTTTCTCTCTCTGCAAATGTAGTCTCTGTTTCCTGTGAGTTACAAGGTGTTGTTGTGCTAGTTGGATATGCAGTCAGTACCATTATCACTTAACCTTGTTTGTTTCAAGTTGTGTACATGTGTTAACCCATTGTTTGCAAACATGCAAAATTAATTTGCTCCTTTGCTACAAGAAATGTAGGTGTCAGATCTGCAGAACTTGGGACCAAGCAAGATGAACATGGTGAAGTAGCACTGTGTTTTGACTTGCCAGGGGCTCAGTAACCTTTCCACTTTTTTGTGATTCTAAGACTGCAAAAATTGGGGCAGTGTAAGAGAATGGGGGCGCATAACATCTGGGAGGCCAACAGTACGTAACTAGTGGGTTATATTTATCTAGGAAGGTCACAAGTTGAGCTGCACTGGCATTGTCTTAAAAACCCAGGACACAACCCACATAATACCTTTTATTAGAACCAACTAAATGATACATAACGGTGTACGAGCTTTCAAGTTCTCCAGAAATCTGCTTCAGGCTTTCCTGCTCTGAAGGAAGGGCATCTTGATCTTTGGGTGTTTCTCGCCCATTGCTAGGGGTAGGCAGGACTAAACTAACAATTTCCTGTCTCCTGGCGAGGAACCCCTCCCCTTCCAGTTCTTCTCCTGCCTTTGCTGGGGTGAGAGCGTTGCAGCCATAGCTGCTGCCTAGGTCAAGTGAAATTAGGTTAGAATAGATTCTTTTCCTTACCTTGCCGTATCCAAGACGTGGCAAACAAAATGGCTGCCGGAGAAGCTGCATCGGAGGACATTGAGCTCCTTTCTGATGCAGATCAAGAATTGGCCTAAAAATCGGTTCCCGCTGTTAGCCGCCCTGGTGGACTATTGGAGAGGGAGACCGGAAAGTCGTCGCTGCCATCTACTTTGGCTGGAAAATCGCTGAAGAAAAACAAGTCTAATGGTGGGAAAAAAGGCGGGAGCCGCAAGCGCCAGCTTAAGCAGAGTTCCACTTCGACCACTAAAGTACCCGCCGGATCCTCTGCTGCGTCTTTGGATATGGAGCCCTGGATACCTACAGAGGGTAAAGTAACCCCCTCTTCTGAGGAAGGGGGATCCCCCAAGAACCCCATGTTTGAACAGGTACATAATATGATAGAGGGCTCCATGGAAAGACATTTTCAGAGGCTCCAATCTCTTATCCTACCCTTCCAGCAGGGTTACCCTCCTCAAAGACTCCCTCAGCCACTTCCTCAAGGGTTTTCATATAGTTGGACATCTTCCCCTGGGTCCTCAGTCATATCTGAACCCATGCAGGAGGAGCCTGGCTACAGCCAAAGCGCCCCCTCTAGGCAGTGGCCCACTAAGGCAGCTATGAAAGCAGTGCCAATTATCCAAGAGCAGAGAAATGAAACCTACCAAGAGCAGAGAAATGAAACCTACCCTGTGGATAGAGATTCTGGGGCTGACGATAAGGAGGAAGGAGAGTTCTTTTCAGACGAAAAATTCCCCATTGTTCAAGAACAGCAGCCTCGGCTGTTCTGTTCTGATGATTTCCATCCTCTTTTGGCCAAGGCGCTTTAGACCTATCTGATGAAGCTGAAGCTCCTGAGGAATCTAAGCCTAAATCCAGACGTAAAGGTTCCAAGGAATATTTCCCACAGTGTGAGGCCCAGACTGTTAAGGTCCCCTTACCAGAATACTTTGAGAAAGTTATTATGGCTGAATGGGACAAACCCCTACATAATAAACAGTTCTCTGGCAATGCCAAGAAACTATATGATATGGCCTCATATGCAATGGATATGTTGGAATTGCCTGTGGTAGATGCTCCTATCTCTGCCCTTCAATCCTCTGACTTCCTGGCAGAGGATGGAGTGGGCTTTATTAAAGATTAGCTCGATAGGAAAATGGAATTTCTTTCCAGAAAGGTGCATGAGGCAGCTGCACTGTCTGTTCAGGCCAATACCACAATAGCACTGATTGCTAGGGCGTCAAATGCCTGGATAAAAAAAATAGCCAAGGGCCTGTCTTGAGTGCTAAAGGCATCCTCCTTTATGGCAGATGCCTCCTTGGATGCAGTGATCTTCGCTACTAGAGCGGTCGCCTCCAATACGGCCATTCGCAGGGCCCTATGGGTAACCATGGTCGGCTGAGTATAGGTCCAAGACCATGTTAATGGGTCACCCATACAAGGGTGGAAAGTTATTTGGAGAGAGACTAGATAAGATGCTCTCTGAAATTAAGGATAAAAATAAGACGATCCTTAAATCCCATATAAAGGAACCCCGGCGTGGCCAATACTCTCAGTCCTTTCGATCCTACCATACCTTATCCAGGTTCAGACAGGATCAGAGATGCCCACACTGGGCTCCTCAGAGAGGGTCCTTTCGATGTTTTAACAGATTCAACAGCCCCTCACAACCACAGTCCTTTAGGGCAGACAAACCTGACAAATTCTTCAAAGGAAATAAGCACTGACGCCAGGGATCCAATGGTGGGGGGAAGGTTACAACTTTTCATTCCACAGTGGTGCCACTCCCAGACGAATGCCTGGGTATTACAAATAATTCAGCAGGGATATCTAATAGAATTTCATCACAAGCCTACGGATCGCTTTGTCGCATCGCCATGCTGCCGCAGTGCTGTAAAACATCAGAGAACGATGGAAGCCATTTCTCACTTGATCCGGATCGGGGCCATAGAGGAAGTACCTAATCAGGAACATCTCCAGGAAGTTTACTCCAAATTTTTCACAGTCTCCAAAAAGAATGGGGACTGGAGGGCTATCCTGGATCTCAAATTTCTCAATCGATTCATCCAGGTCAAACATTTTCGCATGGAGACACTGTGAACCATCATAGAGACACTGCGTCCAAACACCTTCATGACATCCATAGATCTCACAGAGGCTTATATGCATATCCCCATCCATCAGTCCCACCGGTGCTTTCTGAGATTCAACTATATGAACCTTCATTTTCAGTTCAGGGCACTACCATTCGGGTTGACATCTGCCCCCCGAGTTTTTTTTCTTTTTCCAAAGTGATGGTAGCTATTGTGGCGATGTTAAGGAAGGAAGGAATCCAAGTACATCCCTACCTAGACGACCTACTCATATGCGCCCCCTCATACAACCTGGCACTTGAGCACACCACTCGAGTCATCACGGTACTCGAAACGCCCGGCTTTCTTATAAACAAAGCCAAAAGCTTGCTAAGCCCGTCGCAGAAGATCCTACATTTGGGAGTGGTCATAGATTCCACCACCAATTCAGTATTCCTCCCAACAGACAAGGCCCGCAAAATTGCGGCGGTGGCCCAGTTCACGGTAAAGTCGTCACAACATCGACTGATGGCTCTGACAAGGCTCCTAGGCCTCATGGTATCATGTCTAGGCCTGATTCCTTGGGCTCGCTTCCACTCCCGACCACTTCAAGCAGCGCTGCATCCATTCCAGCTGTTCATCACACACAAGATGGACAAGACCCTCTCCCTCAGTCCGGTGTCCAGGACGAGCCTCTTATGGTGGACCAAAGTCTACAATCTAACAGTCGGACAACCGTATCTACATGAACAGCCAGTCCAGGTGTTTATGCCAGCCTCGAGGGATGGGGAGCCACGGTGGCAGACTCCTTTGCTCAGGGCGTATGGAGCCAGTCAGAAACATCTCTCCACATCAATCTCCTCGAACTCAGGGCAGTACACCTAGCCCTCATCAAATTCCATGACCTTGTCAGAAACAAACATGTGCTAATCAGGACAGACAGTGTGGCGACCAAGGCCCACATCAACAAGCAGGGTGGGTCTCGCTCCTCTTGCCTGCACCAGGAGTAATTGGCCATCATGATCTGGGCAGAAAAACACCTTTTGTCTCTGAGGGCAGAACATGTACGGGGCATCCACAACACTCAGACAGATTGGTTAAGCCGTCAGACCCTCCAGGAAGGAGAATAGATGCTGAATACTCAAGTCTTTCAAGCCATCACCAGCTTGTTTGGAACGGTGGATCTGTTCGCCTCAGTCTAGAATCGTCAGGTGGAAAGGTTCTTCTCACAGTTCTACCATCCGGAAGCAGAGCAAGTGGACGCTCTTCTGACTCAGTGGCCTCCGGATCTCCTATATGCCTTTCCGTGGAGGTGGTGGGGACCATCCTTAAAGCCAGACATCCTTCTACTACAAGGATATATCAATACACCTGGAAATCCTTCTCCAGGTGGTGTCACTGGAAGACGATCAACCCTATCTCTCCTAAGCTACCTCAGTCACTGGAGTTTTTACAGAACGGTATTCTGTTCGCCTCAGTCCAGAATCGTCAGGTGGAAAGGTTCTTCTCGCTGTTCTACCATCCGGAAGCAGAGCAAGTGGACGCTCTTCTGACTCAGTGGCCTCCGGATCTCCTATACGCCTTTCCACCACTGCCTATCCTTCCGAAAGTCATCAGGAAAATAAGGGCGGAGAGAGCGGAAGTCTTCCTGATAGCTCCCAATTGGCCACGCTGGCCGTGGTTTCTGGCACTCATGGAGCTCTCCACCAGGGCACCTTGGAGGATGAAAGGGCAAGGCTTTTAGCCCTTGGTCTTTCTGTGGAGGTGGTGGGGACCATCCTTAAAGACGTCCTTCTACTACAAGGATATATCAATACACCTGGAAAGCTTTCTCCAGGTGGTGTCACCGGAAGACGATCAACCCTATCTCTCCTAAGCTACCTCAGTCACTGAACTTTTTACAGATCGGTGTGCAGCAGGGCCTTAGAGCGGCAACCTTACGAAAGCAAGTGTCTGCTATTGCCTCAGTCTGTCTGGATATTGATGGGATTCCTCTGTCGTCACACCCTCAGGTTAAGGCTTTTATTAAAGGAGTGGCTAAGTCTACCCCTCCGGTGACTCACTGCTTCCCTACCTGGAGACTGAACACTGTACTTTCTGCTCTAACCAAAAGTCCCTTCGAATCTATGAGAGAAGTTCCCTTACGATTAGTAAGGATGAAGACCTTATTTTTAGTTGCCATAACCTCTGCCAGGAGGGTTTCAGAATTGGGTGCCCTCTCTGTTCGCAAAGACTTATGTATCTTTCACAAAGATAAAGTCATGCTATGTACTGATCCCTCGTTCACCCCCAAAGTGGGTTCCCGGTTTCATCAGTCTCAGGAACTTCACCTCCCTTCCTTTTGTCCTAATCCTTCTACTCCAAGAGAGCGGAGTTGGCACACCTTGTACCTGCGTAGAGCTATTCATATTTATATATCTAGAACTGAATCCATTAGGAGAACGGAATTTATGTTTATCTCCATTTCTTCACCCAACAAGGGACTTCGCATGTCCCGACAGTCTATCAGCACATCCATTAGACAATGCATCAGAGAAGCCTACCTAGCTTGGTCTCCAAGTTCCGAATGGGATCACAGCCCATTCACTGCGAAGCGCAGCCACGTCGGCCGCATTTTTCAAACAAGCCTCAACTGAAGAGATCTGTAAAGTGGCTACTTGGTCCAGCATGACTACCTTCATTAGACATTATCGAATCAATACTATGGCATCCGCCAAAGCGGCATTCGGCAAACGTATTTTACAGCATGTGGTGGAAGATGATGAGGACTGAGTTCCCACCTGTTATTTCATTGCTCTTGGAGATCCCAAAGATCAAGATGCCCTTCCTTCAGAGTGGGAAAGTTACATTGTTTACTCACCGAGAAGGTCCTTTCCGCTCTGAAGTAGAAGGGCATCTTGCCCACCCGGAGATGGCAACATCATCTTACAAGGGTGGACTGAAGCACACCAAACTAGCCTACGGATTCGATCGGCCTAATAATATTGTAGCAGTGCATATAGAATAGAATTCCTATGATGACAATGGACAGATGGGAAAGTTGTATTACAATGGTCTACATGTATGTCAGACTAGAGGAAAAATTGCCAAAGCGGCCATTTTCTCCAGGTGAACTGATCTCTATTGGCTGGAGATCAGTTGTAATAGCAGGAGATCTCCAGCTAGTACCTGGAGGTTGGCAACCCTACTTGGGGCTACAAGGATATATTACAGGTTCAGGGGTAGCAATGCCTGTGTGCCTATTTCTTGTCTGCTCTAGCTGCCAAGCTGTAAACAAACATACATTAAAAACACTGTGAATCTCTGGTACTCTGTCCAGAGAAGTAAGGAGTGTGCAGTGCTATTAAGGCCTGGCTGCACCTTTTCTTTATCCTGTAATTTCAACTGGTTTAAGTGGAGTAACTCATATTGTTCCAGGCCTCCACCAGGGGTGGGGAATCAGCCCTCTCCCCCCACTGCTGATCAGCTGGTTGGCAGGGGGACTTACCGCCAGTAAAGGAAGGCCTAGGCTGGCATTGCCAGCAATGTGGCATTGTCACTTCTAGCACACACTGGATCTGACGTCATGACATTGCCAGAAACAGGATGCTCTGGTATTAGGGCAAAAACTCTGTGGTAAAAATGACTTCTATCATAGAGTTTTTGCTCAAATACCAGAGCATCTCCGTGTTGCAGTGACACAATGACTTCACTTCCAGTGCACGTTGGAAGAGAGGCAACTCTGGCCTTGACCTCTTTTTGCTGCTGGTAAGTCCACAAAAATGTTTGATGTTCAAGCTGGTTTCAGCAAAGGAAGAGGCACTAGAGATCATATTGCAAATATATGCTGATTACTGGAGCATACGAGATAATTTCAGAAGAAAATCAGCTTGTGTTTCATAGATTACAGCAAAGCTTTTGACTGTGTGGATCATGAAAAGCTATGGCTGGTTTTAAAGGAAATAGGTGTGCCACTACATCTAATTGTTTTGATGCGCAATCTACTCTGGACAAGAGGCCACAGTTAGAACAGAATATGGAGAAACGGAATGGTTTCCAATTGGCAAAGGTGTCAGACAAGGATGTATTTTATCTCCCTATCTCTTCAATCTATATGCAGAACATCTAATTAGGAAAACTAGGTTAGATTTAGATGAAGGTGGAGTAAAACTTGGAGGGAGGAACATTAATAATTTGAGATATGCTGATGACACTACATTATTGGCAGAAAATAATGAAGATTTGAAACGACTACTGCTGAAAGTTAAAAGAGAAAGTGCCAAAGCAGGACTACTGCTGAACATCAAGAAAACAAAAGTAATGACTACAGGAGAATTACACAACTTTAAGGTTGACAATGAGGAAATTGAAATTGTTCAAGACTTTCTATTCCTTGGCTTCACCATCAACCAAAAGGGAGACTGCAGCCAAGAAATCAGAAGGAGATTGAGACTGGGAAGAGCAGCCATGAAGGAGCTAGAAAAGATTTTGAAGTGTAAGGATGTGTCCTGGCCACCAAGACTAGATTAATTCATGACATCGTATTCCCTATTACTATGTATGGGTGTGAAAGCTGGACAGTGAAGAAAGCTGATAGGAAGAAAATAGATTCCTTTGAAATGTGGTGTTGGAGGAGAGTGTTACGGATTCCGTGGACTGCCAAAAAAACAAATCAGTGGGTTATAGATCAAATCAAGCCTGACCTGACCCTAGAAGCTAAAATGACTAAACTGAGGCTATCGTATTTTGGTCACGTCATGAGACAACAAGAGTCACTGGAAAAGACAGTCATGCTAGGAAAAGTTGAGGGCAGCAGGAAAAGAGGAAGACCCAACAAGAGATGGATTGACTCAATAAAGGAAGCCACAGCCTTCAATTTGCAAGATCTGAGCAAGGCTGTCAAAGATAGGACATTTTGGAGGACTTTCATTCATAGGGTCGCCATGAGTCAGAAGCGACTTGACGGCACTTAACACACACACAAGTCCCCAACCCTTCAACAGTTGCCATGGTTTATCTGGCAACCCTATACTGTTCAGGTATTGGTTGATCAGGGAAGGATGGAAAACAGCAAGTAACAGGGGCAGTATAATTTAAGTAATAGTATAAGAACCTTTGGGTCGCTCTTGAAAATAAAGAAAAATCTTATTGGACCACCCCGTGGTTTTAGAAATCTTCAAAAGTATCACTTTTCTTTATTGGTGTCATTTAGAAGAACATGGAAAGAATGGAGAAAAATGGCTTGCAAAGGTAACCTCTGTTTTTATAACACTTTCTTAGGCATTCAAGCCATTAAAGGGTTAGAAGTTTGATCTCTGTAATGTTTCCACATTGTGTTTAATTTCCATGACAAAGATTATAGGAAGAACAGAATAGGGTACAGAATTTGCAGACCAATTTGAAGACTGTAATGAGAACAGAAAATGTCTGGAACAGGATCAGGAGAGGGGGAGAGAAAAGAATTGTAATTAGAATATGAAATTGGGGGGAGATTAATCTGTTTCCATTTCGGTCTGAAGGACTAACTTCTGCTGCTAGCCACAGCATTGAAGGTGAAAGTGCAATATGTAAAGGATTTAAACACTAGCAGGTTCTTGAATAAACTGTATAAATTACTCTGAATGTGAATTGTTCTTTTAAATACTAGAGTAATAGCAACAATGGTATAAATTCCCCCTTCCAATCCCACTATCTTTGATAATTAACAGTGCAATTCATAAACTACCTAATGGAACAATTCTAAGCAGGTCTAGTCTGAATCCCATTTAGTTCAGTAGGACTTAGTCCCATGTATGTGTGGCTAGGGTTGTTGTCCAAGGCTGCAATTTTATTCACACGTACCTGGAAGTAAATCTGATTGAATTCAGTGGGAATTACTTCTGAGGAAATATACATAGGATCAGGTTGTATGCAATAGTTCTTGTGCTTACAATAAATCAGACTGAGAGGCAGGTAAAGTGTGACATCGGAGAGGATCTCCCAAGATTTTTCAAAAAGTAATTAGTAACTGTTATGGGAGCCCTGATTTAGAAATGGGACTATGTAGAGTTAAAAAAAACCCAAAATGCCTCCCATGTTGTTTTTCTGATCTCCAGAATTAAGAGTGGGACATACTGTCACCCATTTCGTGTGTGCAGTCTAATATTTTCCCTGCATGGAAAACTGCAGCTCTTGAGTCTGGTTGGAATCGGAAAATAGCCTAAGAGGAATGTAGGATTGTCAGAAGCCTGGAAGGAAAGTGTCTTGTTCCTTTAACACAGGCTTAATAGAATGATATTTCAGTTATCTCCATGCCAAGAAAGGGGTTTAATGCATGGCCAATTTGTCTCACCTTTGTGCTGTAAAAGTAGCGAATTCCTGTGGTCCACACGCACGACCGTCCAAGGGCAGCGCATCGGACCCACCTTAGGCGCGATTTAAGAAAAAAACAAAACAAAAAAAAAACGGGTTAAGCAATCCTTGGTTTCTAGCGATCTTTTCGGTGCTAAACCACATTTTTTTTTAATTTCGCCACATTACCGGAACGCCGACGTGCATGTAATCACACGACTAGCTCGCTACTAACCTCGTTTTGTTTCAGGACACGCCCCTTACTGGTCTCCCCTGTCCCGCCCCCTTTTCCGCGGCACACTTGCCGCTTTTCCTGTCCCCCGTCCCGCCCCCTTTTATGCGCGAGCACTTGCCGCTTTTCCCATCCCCCGCCCCACCCCCTTGTATGCACGAGCACTCACACTGATCAATTCTCCTGCCTTTTTTTAATTGACAGGTTGAGACAATGGTATACCGGAATGCTGGTGTTCCAAGAAAAAAAATGGGGAGAATCACCCTTTGATTGGATAAACCCTCAGCCAATCCTTGGGCGATGTCACTCCCCTGCTATTCCACATTGCGGACTATCCCACATTATATGGTTGGTTCAAACGCACAGTGAGCCTCCAGCAGCTACTTGTTTCAGACTTATAGTGGGATGGGCTAGCGTCATGCGTTTGATTATCCAGTCTTAAATATTGTGGGATTAAAATATTGTGAGATGACAGAGGAGCGAACCAGGAACATTCTGCCCATGCGTTAATCCCCAAAGGCTCCACCTGTCCTTTCCCACAAACTAAGCTTCTATTAAAGGGACAGGCATCAAGGTATTTATATGAATATGTAAACCCTGATGCCTCATCTAGTTTGAGCCTGGGTATACTCAGTTTTGATTCATCTGGAATTGGTGTTGGAGGAGAGTGTTAAGGATAGCGTGGACTGCCAAAAAGACAAATAAGTGGGAGCCAGATCAAATCAAGCCTGAACTCTCCCTAGAAGCTAAAATTACTAAACGGGGGCTATCATACTTTGGTCCCATTATGAGAAGACAAGACTTACTGGAAAAGACAATAATGCTAGGAAAAGTTGAAGGCAGCAGGAAAAGAGGCAGGTTATAAATATTTTAACAAACAAATGCAACCAGGCATGTTTTAGGGTTGCATCTTAAATATTGTATATCTGTGTTTTTTCAAAAGAGCCTCAAAAAGAGCACGTGAACACATGACGCTGCCTTATACTGAATCAGACCCTTGGTCCATCAAAGTCAGTATTGTCTACTCAGACTGGCAGCAGCTCTCCAGGGTCTCAGGTAGAGGTCTTTCATATCACCTACTTGCCTAGTCCCCTTAACTGGAGATGCTGGGGATTGAACCTGGGACCTGGGATTGAACCTCTACCCCTGAGCCATGGCCCCTCCCCAAGAAAGAAGAAATTAGCTGCTCAGGTCTCATCTGCATATGTAGCACTAGAAACAGGGTTGCCAACTGCCTGGGGGGGAAAGTCCTATCTGTTTAATAGAGGCTTATTTACCCGGTGACGTCCTTTACCTCCATGCCATGAAAAACTTCAGCTACGCATTTCCATGCATTGAACTTCTGTTAAAGGAATAGGACATTTTCCTCCAGGGCATTGGGCAACTACAGATCTATCATAGTATTTAATCATACTATGATTAAATTCTTCTTAAGCAAGTGATGGCATACTGTTGCAGTAGCTTGGCTTGTATAAGTGATGAAGGCTGCATCCAAACTTACAAGGGAATAAGTTCCTTAAACTCAGTAGTACTTATTTCTGAGTAAACGTGTTTAAGATTGCACTGTAACTAGCAATGGGAACAGTAATATACATTGTAGTATTGAAAACAAAGTCAGTGTCAGTCTGGTTGAAATTGCTACAAGGAGAAATGGAAATGTTGCTGCTTTGTTCTCTGTAGTGTTTTGGGGGTTTAAATAAATCTGTTGCTGAACTATTGGCCCTCTTTGACATGACCGACTCAGGGGAAAGCCATGCATTTCAGCGGTCAAATGAATAATGCTAAGTGGATCACTTTGGGCAAGAGTTTGTGTAAAAAGTCTTAATGGGAAAACTGCAGTTAAAAGAGATTAGGCTAACCTTAGTGGTCTATTCCCAGAAGGAGGCCAACGCTTAATAATTCTTTTAGGAAAACACACTGGTAGCCCTGTGGGTAGGAGATTTGAATGGCAGCCGGCCAGGAGCAAACATTTCAGATCCCTGGGACTTGACAAAAATGAATGTTGACAAAGTCGGCATGACAGGATTCTGAGGTGGGTCCCCCCCCCCTCCAGTTTTAACCCTGCAGATTACACATATGGCTTTACTATGCCACAGGGTCCTTAATACCTTGTAAGGAAAGCTGTTCCGCAGGACTGAATACTTCAGCCAGAATAAATTAAACAAAAATTAATGGGATGTGTTTTTTTAAAAAAGTTAATATGCCTTTTTTCTTTTTTTAAAAAAGGAAACTTAAAATTAAGCACATTCCAACCTTTCTATTCACTGGGATATCAAAAACCTCCATCAAGCTTAAGGTACTAATAACAGCAATGTTCTATTTACATTTCTAGGTAAATATAACCTTTAACATTATTGGTTAATCAAAAGAGTGTACACTGTTGGAAAAAGCCACTGAAAAGCTTACATTGCTTATTCTAACTTTTGTACAAGAACAAGCATCTATATCTTACTGGCATCTGAACCCTTGGGTTTGCTGAACTGTTCTGTACAGCACAAATCACATGTTGGTTGTAGAATCAAGAATCTCATTACATCGCAACATGTAGTGTTCAGTAACAGTACGGTAAAGTTAGTAGCATTCACTGATTGGCAAATGCCACTTGTTAAATTTATAAATCCCAAAGAAAGCTTTGAATCAGAGTTCGGCCATTACTGCAAAACGTTTCAGTCGTAAACTATATGGGAGTAGGGAGTTGGATGGGATCCGCTAGTGCCTGCAAGATACATCCAATAGCATTTGTGTCTCTGGGAACTTTGGTTTTGGTTCTCGTTCTTTCTTGAGTATTGCAATTTGGCCTTTCCTTTCCTATTTACATTATTTAATTTCAGCTCACTTCTCTGTTTCATCATGATTCTCTCTGTCTTTCTTTTGTGTGTGTGTGTGAAAAGTGCAAGAGACTTACAGAGGTGGTTTGCCATTGCTTTCCTCTGCATAATGAACCTGGAATTCCTTGGTGGTCTTCCATCCAAATACTTACCAGGGCCGACTCCGCTTAGCTTCCGAGATCTAGATTAGATCGAGCTACCCTGAACCATCCAGGTCTTTGTTAGCTTCCCCCCCCCCCCCAGTAGACTTCTTGGCTTTTAATTCTGTACATGATCCCACACTTTACTGCCTCTTCTTTCTTCCTTCTAATGGCCTTCCCTTGCTCCTCACACTTCCCATTCTGCCTTCCTGTCAGCCCTTGACCCAGCCCGAACCAATAACCACAGCAAGAGACACGCTGGTCCAAGGAAGATGGTTTACTGGCAGCATAGGTAAACAGAGCATACAGGAACTAAGACAGTAATGGAGGGCACTGGGATACACTTGACTATATAAAAGCATAGAAAAAAGCATTCAGCATTCAGCAGCCCAGGACAGGCTAAAGAGATTACATTTTCAAAACAGTCTAGAGATGCCTCCGTTCCCACGGAGTACCGTCTACTTCAAAGAGTCCAAATATGCAAAACAATCCTTGGGAGCAAGTTGGTGGAAAAGCGAAACTGAGACACAGGCCTGACACTTCCTTGTAAAACCTCAGCTTTCCTGTTCTGGGATGGGAAGAAAAGAGTTTGAAATAATGGTGTAGCAGGAAATGGTGCACCGGGGGACGGGTGGGGGGGAGTATAGCTCTTCTGACCTACACACTCATGGCTCTGCAAATGTGATTGATTCCTTTTTCTTGTATCTTTTAATCTTAATTGTAGATAGCAAGTCATGGACATGGTCTTGTATTTTAATATTTGTTCTGGACTACCTAGGACAACCCAGCAGCATAACAAATAGTAGCAGCAACAGATCCACAGTGTGATACAGAATGAGTAAAGCAAGTAATAATATCGAACCCTGAGTATCACTTTGAAATGCATATGCAGCAAAGAACTAATTATGTTAAAAATTGATGTTACTACATACTACAGAAAGGGACTTGTATCCAACAGGACTTCAACAAATGGAAGAGGGGATGGTTTTTGCAGATTTTTTCTCCTGCTGAAGACCCCCTACTCCCCTCTCATTCTGTTCCTTGGGGGCCCTTTTCCCTAAGGAGAAATGTGGGCATTTTGGGCTGCAGTGAGACAAGGAGGTAAGGAAGTCCTGCTACACTGATTGACTTCTCTTCACTGGATCCAAGTGTTCTGTCTAGGGTTCCCAACCTCCAGGTGGTGGCTGGAGATCTTCCACTATTACAACTGTTCTCCAGGCAACAGAGGTCAGTTCACCTGAAGAAAATTGCTGCTTTGGAAGGTGGACTCTATGGCATTATACCCCATTAAAGCCCCTCCCCTACCGCCCTCCTCAGGCTCCACTCCCAAAAAATTCAGGTATTTCCCAACCTGGAATAGGCAATCCTGGTTCTCCCCTGCCTCAAGGTGGTTTCTAATTTATTCATTTGTTTTATAACCTGCTCTGCCCCAAATATGTGAGGTGTGATTGGGGGTGGGTGTCTTAAAGACTATAAAGATAAAAGAGGAAGTTGAGGAAGGGAGCTTGAGGAAAAGAAAAGTGTTTAGAAAAATCCCATTCCTGTTGGCTGGGAAGGTATGAACTTGAATAGATTTGTTGTTACTTGGCTTGCCTATGATAGGCTTGGTCAGTGAGCTACATGGGGTGCAGTACAGTGTTCTACAAACATGTAAAATAAGATAGATGGGCAGGACCAGTGAACAACAAGATACACAAATGACTCTTAAACTGATGCTCTCTTCATTAGAAGATACCAAAATTAATTTTTAACTTCACTCTTCATCCAGCTTGCCATAGTTTAAACATACAAATATCACTCTGTTAAAGAACTAAGTTAAGATTCTTTTTTAATATGCCCTGCATCAGCTTAAAACACAGTTTGATACCTTATATTAACCTCTTTTTGATAGTGAACTTCTGTTGTTGTTTGCAAAGACATATATAAAGCCTAATCAATTAAAAGAATAGTTAAAACCATTCAAAGATGTGTATACCATGCCTTCTTTCCTCTGTTGTAAATTTCCCCTTCTTTGTTTCCTGGGCACAGAAAATGAAATATATTTTTGAAAAAGCAATTGTGTAGGAGGAGAAGGAGGACAATTTAGAGAACAGTTCCAGACAATTTTTTTTCAAATTAACAGAACTACAAAGAAAATTGTTTCCATTGCGCAGCATGCTTAGGTGATTAAAGATGAATCTGATCAATTTTTATCGGAAATAGAGTATGATGAATGTATGTCCATATATTTGGAAATCGATTAGTATCTCGACATGCATGAGGAGTTATGGCTAATCAAAACCAAGAGAAAACCAGCCTAATGAAAGGAAAATATTAAATTGTTTTGTTTCTACTGTAAATCAGTGAGGAATGTTGAAGCCAATTGTCTTCAGTTACATTCTGCACCACAATGATAATAAGAATACAGTATGCATTATTTATCTACTGTACCTGGCTATGTAGCACAACTAGCAAACATTTAATTGAAAAACCTATCTTGGCAGGAGAGTTTGTAATAAATTTGTTTGTGCCCTTAATGCTTGAAGGGGCAAAATAATAATCTAATCTTTAGTAAGGAAGTTCTAAAATTTTCATTGAATTTCTAGGGCTGCTCAAAGCCGCCTTCACTGGTTGGCTGTCGGGAGCACAGTAATTTTCAAGATACACTTCATTACAGTTAACTGGGACTGGCCAAGAATAGTATAAAACAATAACACAACTTATGTTTTACCAGGTTGGAATTATATAAGGGGAGAGTTTGGGTTTACTTTTAAGGAAGTAGACCTTTTAAAAAAGACATGAAAGACAAACTCAGTTTCCTGCCTGGTTCTAGAATGGAGTTGATGCAATTAGATACTACCTTATGGACCAAAAATATTAGATGCTGAGTGGATAAAGGAGTTTGAAATTATAGTGGTGTAAATTGCGAATGGTGTAAGTGTTGGAGGATCAGACAAGAACAGCGAAGACTTGGTTTCAAATCCCTATTCACCATTGAAACCAGCTGAGTGATTTAGGGCCAGTCACTCCCTCTCAGACTAACCCACCTGTCTTAAATGTTATGTGAATAAGAAGAGTAGGTTTTTATACCCCGCTTTTCTATACCTTCAGGAGTCTCAAAGCTGTTTACAATCACATTCCCTTCCTCTCCCCACAACAGGCATCCTGTGGGGTAGGTGGGTCTGAGAGAGAGAACTATGACTAGCCCAAGGTCACCCAGCTGGCTTCATGTGGAAGAGTGGCTCCTGTGTGGAGGAGGGGAGAACCATGTATGCTATCCTGAGCTCCTTGGAAGAGTCAATATTTGTTGCAGTTCTAAACCCATCTTCTATGTTTATCCTGTCCTTGCTGGAGCCAGTTCTAATGATTTAGAATATGGACTCCATGTAGTAATGAACTGTTAAGATCGCAGATTAGAACTAGGGTTGTCTATTTGAACAGAAGAAAAAGATTTCGTCATTTAACCAGTCAAATATTATGAAGCATGTTTAAAACAGCAGCTTTATTAGCACTCTTTATGTTAACGACAAATTAGTTAGCTTCATTTTTCCGCATTAATAATACACTTTTAAAAACATACAATGAAGTAGTCTTAGCAATGTTAGGTAAGGTTACTAAACATGAATAATTTCCCCTTTGGTACATCAGCCTTTTTTTTTTTTTTTTTTTGCCATCAAGACACAGCTGACTTATGGTGACCCATGGTGGGGTTTTCAAGGCAAGAGACATTCAGAGGTGGTTTGCCATTGCCTGCCTCTGCGTCAGGACCCTGATATTCCTTGGAAGTCCTCCATCCAAATACTTGCCATGGTCAAGGTTGAGCGTGTGTGAGTGGCCCAAGGTCACCCAGCAAGTTTGCATGGTGCAAGTGGGGATTTGAACCTGGGTTTCCCGGGCCCTATGACACCTTAACCACTACATCATACTGGCTCTCAACATCAGTCTACAGTTTTATAATTTTTTTAAAAGGGATGCAATTGAAAAGAAAGCAAAAGAACAGCAACTATTAAAAGCGTTATTAACGGCAGTTGTGCTAATAAGGCCGCAGCTAATTTTTCCTGTTTGAAGATGTCTGCAGTTATATCAGGTGGCCAGTAGGGGAAGCTGTGCTGTGTCTGCCCTTGTGTGGCAGGGAGCAGCCCCTTATTCTCACCCTTACTAACAAAGGACATAAAAATGAAATACTAAAGCAGGGGTGGGGAACCTTTTTCCTGCCAAGGGCCATTTGCACATTTATGACATCATTCAGGGGCCATACCAGGTGTAGATCTCCCGGTGGGGGGGGAGAGGCGAGGGTTGCCAGGTCTCCAGCCACCACCTGGAGGTTGGCAACCCCAGGGGAGGCCACACAGAGAAGGCCTGCGGGGTGTCCCCCTCCCCCCTCCCAGGCAGAAGGACAGCCAGCAGTGGGCCCGAGCAAACGAGGTGCCAGGGAGGCGCAGCCCACAGTTGATCGGTAAGGGAGGAAGGAAAACAGAAAGAGGAAAAGGGAGGGAGAGAGAAAGGGAGAAAGAAATGGAGAGAGAGGGAGAAAGAAAGAAAAGGACGGAGGGAGACAAAGACAGAGACAGAAAAAGAGGGAGAAAGAGGGAGAGAAAGGAGAAAGAGTGACAGAAAAAGAGGAAGAAAAGAGAGAAAAGCCTTCCCCCCCACACACACACACACCCGTGCACGCTGGCCCCACGCGACCGGGCCCTAGCCTCCCCTGCCCACACACCCCCGGCGGCGCACAGAGCCCCGCGCGACCGGGCCCCAGTCTCCATGCCCTCTCCTCCCCAGAGTCCACAAAAGCCCCCCCCCCCCGAAGCCCAAGCGGCTCCTGCATGCATGCTCTGCCGCTGGGAGCCGCCAGCCTCTTTCCCCCTCCCTCTCGCTGCTCAACAGCCGACAGTCGGCGAGAGGAGGTCCAAAGGGCGCCGCAGCGCCGCTGTAAGCCATGGTGCCAGGAACACCCTCTGGGAGGGCCGGCCTGTGCCCCTCCTCTGCAGCAGGGTCCCAGAGCTCCAGAGGGCCACAAAAAATGTCCTCGGGGGCCGCATATGGCCCCTGGGCCTGAGGTTCCCCACCCCTGTACTAAAGGGAAGCTGCCACCTACACAGAGGTATTCTTTACTTCACTGAATATTTCACAGATCAGTACTCTGGCAATGCCAACACTCATTAGCAATAATGTAGTGACATTAGAACCTGGCCAATTAGTTATTTATGTTATTTGGCAGCCCACAGTACCGGAATTGGGCAAAATCCATAGAATGCTTGCCTAGCATTAGCTTTTTAGCAATGGAGAAGAATAGCCGAAATGTTACTCTGTGTAATTTACTGCATTTATTGTTTTGGGTTATCTTTTTTTTTGAAATATTGAATTTAAATGCTGCCTTGTAAGGGTTTTTTTTTTTTGGATGATCTTTTATGTGGATGCAGCCCTGGATTAGAATCCAAATTGCTGGGAAATACTTAAACCTCGGTTTGAAAAAGCACCCAAATTTGGAAGTCAGAACAAATCGGAATTGCATTGAAGACTTCTAAAACCAGGAATTCTTCAGTCATGTCTCAGTACATGAGGGGAGGAGATAGGGGTTTGAGGCTTATTCACCTGCCTGCAGCCTTTTTGAAAAGATGAATCTCTTCCATTGTATGATTATTAATATAAATTTGGGACTGGAACATTCAGAATAAGTACCTGCTTCGGGGGGGGGGGGACCCCTGCTGTGAAGGTTGCTTGATATTGCAGGCCCAGGTGCAATAGCTGTTTCCCCAAAACGAATAACCAATAAGAAACATAAAACAAGAAATTGGGTAAAACAAGGCCACAGCTTTATTGATTACAACAAACGAGCATTTTGGCGAAGCATGAGGGGCGGATCCGAGCATCAAGTGTCCACCTTGTCGTTCGATAAACCGTCCCCAACCCGAGTGTTGGGGGAGCACCGGAGTGGTGAAACAGTGGTACCACTAGGACATAAATCTCTGAGTGATTCCTACGCCACCTGGGAATGGAGCTACATGACAGCCCCCGAGCTGGGCATCCCTTGTAAGCTCCATCCCAAGTCCCCTTATGGGGGTCCCCATCAAAAGGAGGAAGGCAGGTACGCATTCTCATCTTCCCCGAATTGGATCCGACGCTATGCCAAAAACTGCTAAGCGGTGACAAGAACACAAGAACAGCAAACCAAAAACTAAAGGAAGGGAGGGCTGGTCTGAAGTGCTGGTGAACAAGGCCGGGCTGCTGGAGTACACGGCCTTAAATAGGACATGGGGACATGGGCATGCTAGCGTGCCCACGTCATCAGAGCTCACCGCTATAGGCTGCCAGAAGGGGAAGGGGCAGGCTGAACCCAGTAGCCCGTCAATGCGACCGGCAGAGCAGAGAAGCCCAGGAAAACACGCAGCTGGCAAGCTCCATTTTGGAGCACACAGCCACACCGGGCTGCAATAATGGCACTGGGTAAGTCCCTCTGCCCTTTCTTTCTTGATCACTCTGGTCCAAAACATGCTTGCATTTCCACTAAGTAATTCTTCATCCATGCATTATTTCTGATGTGCTGCTCCAGTGCAGCTCAGAGGAATAAGAATCAAGAGCAGGTGTTGCAGATTCATGTTGATAAGATGCAGAGTAAATGTGAGTGATAAAAGGAGGGAGAGCTGTTTAATTTTTGTCTTGAATGCCCTTGTGGTTTGTTTTAGATTTATAAGTGTTTAAGAATTTATGCAACCTGGGAACTGTAATCTACATTTTTTATAAGAAACAATACAATAGGGCTGGTGTAATGATGTACTGTTCACGAATGGAAGCAATCTTAAATAGATCTGCTCAGAAGTAAGCCCCATTTTATTCAGTGAGGCTTATTCCCAGGAAAGTGCTTTTAGGATTGCACTGTTAATCTACTGGCCTGGGCCCTTAGAAGGACTTTCCTGTATTGACACCACTAATGTTAAATATGGCTGGTTTGTGAAACCAGGATTTATGAAACTCAGATACTGGTTTACTTCAATATGTACTGTTTTCATTGCATTTGCTCTGTCCAAGGTTGTCTATAACCAGGGGATATGCAAGGGTGACACCAGAGATCAAGCCAGGATTCCCATCAGAATGAGAAACCAGTTATAACTATCTGTGGATAATAATCCAATTTCAAATCATGGTTTCAGATACTGATTTGATTTTTCCTAACTAAGCATTTAGTGAAGTGGCCTGTATTCAGGCTGTCTGCTAACTATTTGTGTGTGTGTGTGTGTGTTACGTGTCGTCAAGTTACTTCTAACTCAAGATGACCCTATGAATTAATGACCTCCAAAATGTCTTGTCATTGACAGCATTGCTCAGGTCTTGAAAACTGAGGGTCATGGCTTCCTTTATTGAGTCAATCCATCTCATTTTAGGTCTTCCTCTTTTTCTACTGCCTTCAGCTTTCCCTAGCATTAGCTTAATGAAACCATGGTTTTGCGTCTGAAACAAACCCTAGTCAGTTTATTTTTTTTTGTTAAACTGTAAACTTGGTGTTCTTATTTTCTTCCCTTGCCAAGCTGGTTGCTTCTGTTTCTAATATCATGTAGTGGCTAGAGCAGGGGTATCAAATATGCTGCCTGTGGGCTGAATGCAGCCCGCGGAGGGCTTTTCTCTGGCCTGTGGGGCCAAGGCAGCCAGTGCCCACTCCCCCCCATTCCTGCTGGGCTAAGCAGGGCTGCAGCAGCCCTGCGAGCCAAGGCCGCCACCCTCCTCTGTCCCTTTCTGGGCACAGCGTGGCTGCTCCAGCCTTGCTCGCCCAGCCAGCTACCCTCCCCATTCCTCTTTTTCTTTCTCTCCCTCTTTTTCTTTCTCTCTATTTTTCTTTCTCTATTTCTGTTTCTTTCACCTTTTCTCTTTCTTTCTTTCTTTCTTTCTTTCTTTCTTTCTTTCTTTCTTTCTTTCTTTCTTTCTTTCTTTCTTTCTTTCTTTCTTTCTTTCTTTCTTTCTTTCTTTCTCTCTTTCTCTCTTTCTCTCTTTCTCTCTTTCTCTCTCTCTCTCTCTCTCTCTCTTTCTCTTTCTCTTTCTCTTTCTTTCTCTCCCTCTTTCACTCCCTACCTCTTTCCCCCTCTTTCTCTCTTATCTGTTTCACTCTTTCTCGCTCTTTCTCCCTCCCTTTGTCTCCCCCTCTCTCTCCGTCTCCCTGTCTTTCTGGATTGGGGCAGGCCTGCATGCTCGCAAGCCAAGGCAGCTACCCCCACCACAGTTTAATTTTTTTTAAAAAGTTTAATACTAGGGACCAGAGATACAAACTTTATAGAAGACATGAGCAAAACCAATTAATGATATTAATTTTTACTTTATTGTTTACTTAAAATACAAACATGCTTGAAACATAGCACTCTTACAGTATTTTCTTTTATTTAAACGTGTTATTGTTTTAAACCGGCCTGGCCGGGGGAGGGCGGGCTAGAAATACAAAAATAAATAAAGAAATATCATTAATTGGCTTTGCCTGTGTCTTCTATAAAGTTTATATCTCTGGTACCCGGCATTAAATTTTATGGTACAAATGGCCCGGCCCGACCAAGTGACATTTATGTCATAACCAGCCCTCATAACAAATGAGTTCGACACCCCTGGGCTAGAGTATCAGACTAAGATCGGGGAGACCCAGGTTCATATCCCTACTCTTCCATGGAAGCTTGCTGGATGACCTTGGGCCAGTCACACACACTCAGCAGAATCTACCTTGAAGTGTTGTTGTGTGGATAAAGTAGAAAAGAACGATGTAAGTTGCTTTGGATCTCCATTGGCAAAAAAGGCAGGTATAAATGAAAAAAAGTAAGTGAAGACATGATTACTTCTTGTCTTCTGCAAGAGATATTGGTTAGGGGGGAGAACCATATTTACCAAGTCATTTATTTGTGGCTTTTGAAAAATTAATTCCTGCCTTTTTGTGAACATGCATGTTTGTGTGAGTAGGTAGAAACTCCATTAACAGTTTGGGGCTACCACTGACTTGATTTTTGAGTTGCTTTCATTAATGGTGATACCTTTTACCTCAATATAGACAAATGTTATTTACAAGTCTGAGTTGCTGTTCTGGGTTTGTTTGTTTCTGTAACCATTAGATCCGTGATGTTTAGTAGAAAATGAAGCTTTGTGGTGAGAAATAACGGTTTTTTCCCCATATATTCAACATCTTGCTAAGGCCCTGGTTTCTTTTTCCTTTCCAGTTTGACGGAGAAAACATGTATATGGGAATGAATGACAATAACCAGGAGTTCCTCTCAGCAAATCAGGTAAAACAGTACTTATGCAAGTGTGTATGGTGGATTATGTAGGGTATTAAGCAACGCTAATTGCTTCCATGTGTCAGTTGTAATGAAATTACATGGACGTTGCTGAGGACACAGGGTTGTGCTGAGTTGTGCCAAATAGGATCTCAGAATACGTTTCCTCAAAATGCCTACAAAGGTTATACAAAGTATTCCTCCATTTCAAAATCAAATTATATGTTATACCGAAGATCTGAGAAAGCTTCATGACTGGATCTGCTGATGTATTTTTAACATTGAAAAGCAGTGGGTGGGGATTTGAATGAAGGCTGTGGTACTGTGGAAAGGTAGAGTTAATCCTTTCTGTACTGTAGCATTTTCCTAGTAGGACCGCCGCCCCCTCATCCTGAGCCCCAAGCCACTATAAGCCTCTGGGAAAAAAGAGATACTCATACTCTTTCCCTCCCACTACAGTAGCAACAATCCAAATTTCCCCCACCCAGTGCTTCTCTTTAACATTAGAAATATTATTGTTGTGAGCTGCCTTTAGCAGATCTGGAAAGGTGGCATACAAATGTTCTATAATGTGGTGCTGGTGGAGCAGTGTTTGTTGGTTAGAACAAGTAAAAGTTCATTTTTAAGCTCTGCTTTTCTATGAAACGTCAGTGCATACTATAGGAAAGGTGTTTGCATGACACATTATGTTTGACGTCGTATGTTCTTTCCCCACATTTTGCTCTTTCATGTACTTTGCTCTTTTATGGCTTTGGATTATCTCTTTGGTAGAGATGAAGATTCAAGACCTTGACAACTTTCTAGAGACTACATTTTCATTGCACCTGTTTGTAATGCTTTTCTGGCCTGGTGGAGGGGAGGGTCTTACTCTTGATGCCCATGTACCTTGTGGCTGAAGTCTTTATGTACTAGTCTCCTGGTCCTGGAAGAGCAGCAAATGTTAGTTTTAAGCTCAGGTGGCCTGATGTATGAAAGTATGGATTGTTGGGGTAGCAAAGTGTTATCAGAGACTTCTAGCTATGTAGATAATTCACAGTGGGTAGCCGTGTTAGTCTGTCTGCAGTAGTAGAAAAGAGCAAGAGTCCAGTAGCACCTTAAAGACTTACAAAAATATTTTCTGGCAGGGTATGAGCTTTCGTGAGCCACAGCTCACTTCTTCACGAAAGCTCATACCCTGCAAGAAAATATTTTTGTTAGTCTTTAAGGTGCTACTGGACTCTTGCTCTTTTCTAGCTATGTGTTAGCTATGCACATTATTATTTAGAGGCCATTGCTCTTAAGATTCATCAGTTAGGAAAACAACATATACAACCATGGGAGTAACCTGCCTTACTCCAGCTTGCTCTGAGTGTCCCATTTGACCAGACACACTTGGTATTTGGCTTAGTCGAACAGACAAGTATCAGGCATTTACAGATCTGCTATCTTTATAAGTGGAATTTAATAGTGCCTGGGGGTTGACCGAAGACTGCAAAATACAATTCATATAATGTAATAGTCATTATACAAGCTGGGGCTTGTGAGGAATTGAAGGAGGGCAAAACAGTTTGGAAATCTCCCCCCCCCCCCAGGATTCTCTAAGCACTCAAGAGCTAGAGCAGGCTGATTTCTTCTCCCACCTCCTCTCATCCTTTAACTGACATTCAACTACTCTCAACAATCTGCCCCTTCTGGAGCATATTTAGTCTCATCAGGGTTCCCCCCACCCTTTCTCCCCTTTTGGTTCAATTTTACAAAGTCATGTTTTTCTGCATACCTGGGAAGTCCCCTGAGTATGTAGCTACCTCATCTTTCTGTGTGGGTGGTCTTTTTTGCAGATTACATTGTCCACAGAAGGGTTAGTCGCATTACTGTTAGATATTGTGGTATTTTAATTTTGATCGGACAGTGCTGTAGTATAGCAGTAAACATTGTGGAACAAAATCGTGCATGATGATTTATATCTGGGCACAGAATATTGTAATTCCTCCCCTTGGAAGCTGATAACTGTTTTCTGGGACAAGGTTGCAATATGTTCTTGCTACTGTGACTGCTGTGGCAGGCACCTTGTCTTGTCCGTATATCTGGATTCGTAAGTAAAGCGTTTGCTTCACATGTAGATCAAAGATTGACTATGATGTAGAATGAATGTTAAACCGAAGACGAGAAAAACTGATATTCACCCTCAGAAATACAATACATGAACTTGTCAAATATGGTGGAGTGAGACATACATCCAGTCCAAAGGTTTCTACAGAGGGAGGAAACTATGACTGCTGCCAAAGAAAGGTTTAGCATTCCAAGGGGGAGGAAAAACATTCACTGTTAATTGTGAAATTACAAAACAACTTGGAAATTGGCCATTTTCCTAAGTAATTAATTAACAAGTGGAAGAAAAGCTGTACTACTTATGCCTTGGCTATACAAAATGTATTTTGCAATCTAAATTCAGGTTTGTATGTGTAATTTATTATTTAAACAAAATAAATAAGGGAGCAATTGACAATGGAAGTCAAGCAAGTTAAAGAGCACAGGGCTCCATCAATTTTCATTGTGTGTGTGTGTGTGTGTGTGTGTGTGAGGTCTTATTCGGTCCTCAAAAATTGTTCATCATTGACTATTCCATTCTAGTAGTCGCTGTCATCAAAATAACATTTGTTGTATTTGTAAAAGCAGCTGACCCACACTGGTCATTCTGCAGATCCCTGCCTGCAGGATCACACTCTAAGTAAAAATGCAAATCAAAAGGAAAGGGGGATGATGGAAGAAAAGAAGGACTTCAAACTTTCTAGATGAAGCTACAAACTAGTTAGAAACCAATCTCTCAGTAGTTTTTTTCTGCTGCCACTCAAAGGATGTGTAGATCTTTTCTTATGGAGAGGCCAAGGAGCAGTTTCATTAGTTCCTTGGTTAATTTCTTTCTCAGTTCACTTTGCAAAGTCCACTAGTGTTAAAAAAATTGTTCTTTAATTTTTTTTCAAAATGGGCTTGGAATGGGGGCATCCAAGATGTGGTGGTGTTACGTCTGTAAATGATTGCTTTGCTGGGTAAGGCACCCAACCTCTTTCACATATTTAAAATATGTACACTGTTCTTTTCTTCAAACTTCTCTGCGCTGTTTTTTCGTATGTATTCTGAGTACTTTGTCACTATGGAAAAGGATCTGTAAAGCTTTGTTTATACTGTCCATTTCTTTTGGATTCTACCGTTTTGTTCTGTCAGTGCCTGCACATTATTTTAATTTGAGGACTTGCATCAATAGAAGGGACCTGTGGCAGAGGAATGCATGCTTCTCTATTGCCTGTTCTCAGTTGCAAGGATATGAACAGACTCATCCCTCCTGCTGTTTATTTTTTCTTTAACTATCATCACAGTCCTATCAACTTCAGGCTGTGGCTGTATTCTGTCCTCATAACAGCTTGCAACAGGATGCCATTTTATAAGCCAGTTATACCGTTCTGTGAGCTCACAGTGGTTAAAGTTGAGTTGGGGCTGTGTATGAGGATGAAACAGCCTTTAAAAAATTGTGTCCGTTACCATGTAGCTTTTATAGGAATTCTTAATGTTTCCACACAAGAAATCTGATCCAGAGAAATACTAAATGTCTCTGCTCTGGGCTTGATACAGCGAGCGAGTTCTTTGTGTTGTTGCTTATCAAGGTCATGCCGGATAATAGAACTTCATTAGCATGTGAACTGAAACTGCTTAAGTCACTGAGAACAGAAGTTTTCTAGTACACCTCTGAACGAAGCTCAAATTGTATTATTAATAGAGCATGAATAATGAAAACAGTTAGAGGCCCTGAGTATTCTTTGTTGGAAAAAAATGTAAGCAGTAATTTTACATACTAATGCATGATGAAAGGTCAAAGAATCCCAGTCCATGGGGTAGCATGACTCATCTAGCCGTGCTGAATATAAAATGGATAAGTAAGGGAGACAAAGTAGACCATACTGAGACTGAAATATCTACCCATGAAGTAGCAGCTGTTACTCTCTGTGGTAGATCATAACTACTACTTCTGATATTTTATGCACTTGACTACCCATTTACAAAATACATGTGACACATGTTATCTATGAATAGCACACATGTGAATAAATTGCCACTTTCTCATGTAAAATGCATATACATTGAGCCCATTCTTTCTCCACGTGTCACATGCCACATTTTAACGAGGGGTATGTGTTGCACACATGTATATGTTTATTTATTTACTTTCTTTATCTATAGCCTGCCTTTCTCACCGAGACTCAAGGCAGATTTTTTTTTCCTGTCAAGTCACAGTGGATTTATGGCGACCCCTGGGCAAGTTTTCAAGGCAAGAGACTTTCAGAGGTAGTTTGCCATTGCCTGCCTCCACATCATGACCCTTGTATTGCTTGGTGGTCTCCCTTCTTTATACTGACCAAGGCCGTCCCTGCTTAGCTTCCAAGATTACATGGTGTAAATCAATGCAGTCAAATAGCATGAGGTGTCTAATGAGCACTGCAACAGGATTAGGATTACACAAATTAGAAACAATGCCAGGAAGTATCTGGCGTGATGTGTCAAACGATGCAGAATATGGTATTACAGAAGTAGAAAACTATGCAGAGAGAGTAGGATAATTCATACAATAAACAGATAATATATACCATACACAGTGGCATAGACCTGTTCCCTTTATAAAATGTACATTTTGTATTGCGATCCAAGTCTAAAAGTTGTCAAAGGAAATGCAAGGTTGCAGTTTAATCAGGTCTGTTGCCAACAGCTATCTAGGCTTCTTCTCATGGGTACCATAATTATAAAAGGGAACTCGATGGATTCAGTGCAGAAGCCACTTCTGTTTCTGTCTCCTTGCTGCATGGGGCTAAAGGTCTCCCAGTCAACACAATATTTTGTCTGGTGCCAGCCAAATCATTTAAGTGGTTGCTACACAAACATGCATCTATAGTGTTGCTTTGGTGTATTGCAGTAAGTACTGAAAGAGGAAGCACGTTTGTTTCTCGTGCTGCTTTTGTCATATTCCAGAAAGGAGCTTGCACATCTCTTTCTGGGGAGATACCTACATTTGATGAGGGAACAGTAAATGCATGTGTGTGTGTGTATGAGTTCTCTTTTGAATGTTATAGAAGAAGTGCACAACCAGTATGCACGACTAGTAATGAGCAAGCTATGTTTTGAGAGTTGGGGGAATTCAAAAGCAAATTTACTAAGTTTGAACTTCTTGAGCACAGTGTGAATGAGGCTCAGATTTCCCCAGCTGAGCTTCCAGTACTCAAAATGCCACTGTTCAGCTAAGAGCTTTCCCTACTGCTCTCCTCCCCTTCTTTTTCCATGTCCGTGAACTTGGTAGCAGAAATGGAGAGGGCACTTGGCAGGACCTGTATTAGGCCCCAGATGCCCCATGATGTTTCCTGTCTTCCACCACCTCCTGGTAACACTTCTGTCTCTAAGAAACTGAGGAGAAAATTTATAACATCTGGAAAAAAATTCTAAATATAGATGTCATAATAATTTATTATTCCCTGAAGCACCTGAAAATATATGCACATAGGAACAATTATTCAATTATTAATTAAGACATACTTGATCTTGTCTCAGAAACAGATTCTTCTTCTCTTCAAAAGTAAACACAATCAAACAGTCTGTTTTCTGCCTCCCTTTTCTAACCTTTTATTAGGATGCTAATTTAGCCAACACAGCAGTGTATCATAATTTGGTTAGCCACTCTTCCCAAGATGGGCACTTATGAGGCTTCTAATATCAGAAATGGTTCGTGCTGTGATGATCCTTCTGAGAATTAATTCCTTATCCCCTTTTAGCAATGGATTTCTTAATGTAATTGGGAAGGCAAATTAAAGGGGCTAAGAGAAAAGTATACCCTGATGGCCCCTTTATGCTTTTTCCAATCACCCCCTTCCCAAAGTATCCCCTTGAACATGCCTTCTACATGATATGGGGGGGGGGTGGACCCTCTACTTTCCTTGTCTCTACATGCCCAGCTTTCCCCACATTCATTTTCAAAGTTATTTTTGCATTTGGGTAACAACGGTGTCAAATTGTAAAGTGTTCTTTCTGAAATGTTCTGAGTCCCTTTTAGAAGTTAAAAAAAAAAAGGACCCAGGTAAAAATGTTTCTTCGTTATAGTTGTTCCAAAAACTAGGCATAATGTTTTTGTTAAAAGACTGTCTTGCTTTCCTGGTGCACGGAGTGCAGGCGTCACAGATTCAGAGGCTAGTATTGCTCTTGTCTTTCTTCATCATGCAGCAATAACACCTGCTTACCAGTTCTTTCTGCGTGTGTTTGGTCATGGAACTGAGCCTTCTTTCACAGGAAAGCCCCCTTCCATGCTCCCCATTGAAGTATTCAGCTGCCTTCTACCAGCCAGGTCCCAGCATAAGGCCAAGAGAAAACTGGGTGTTGGGGATCTAGGCAACAGTGACTTAGGCACAGAAAGCAAAAACAGTTTCACTTAAATGCCATGCTGGGGAGGTTATCCATACCTCTGCTAGACTTGCTCCATCCTCTGCACATTATGCATAGGACAACTAGTTCAAACTTATTCTTAATGTTCATCTGCATACTGTGGTAAACTATTAAAGGAGCTGTGACTCTCAAAAGCTCATACCCTGAAAATCTTGTTGGTATTTAAGTTGCTACTGGACTGGAATCTTGCTTTTCTACTGCAGAACAGCACGGCTAGCTATCTGAAACTACTTTAATGTTTAATGTGGCTCTAAAGTTTTGCATATCCTAAATTTAAATGAATAAATCAGTTTATTAAACCATTAGAATTACATGATAGTAGAATCTGATTGCGGTTCCAGGCCAATATGGGATCCGAAGCCCGTCTGCCCTTACCCACAGCTGGGACCCCCCACCCCTGGGAGCCCCTCCCTACTTCTAAAACATCCCCGGAGGTAACAGATATGACACAACACATGTTTGGAATAAAACAGGCCACAACATTTATTGATTACAGTATTAATCACAGCATTAGGCATTGGCAAGCATGGAGGCAGAATCCTGACATCAGGTGACCCGTTGCCAGCTGATGTATCCTGTGCCCAGCCCATGCTGGGCACAGCCTGAGAAGGCAGATCCCGGACCCACTTGGACGGCAGCCACTGTGTGGTCCGCTGCCACTTGGGAGGAGGCAGGCCGCCCTGACTGCCCCACCGGGCAAGTCAGCCCACTGACCTCCCCTCCCCAAACCCCTTATTGGGGTCCCCAGCCTGGGAAAAGGGGGCTCGCAGGCCGGCTTTTCCCCAAACAGGATTCTGGCCCCATGCCCAAAACCGCCAGCCCCCGGCAGTTGTGACAGATAAACCATAACAAAACAACCCTTAACCATCAAAGCAAACAATGAACAATTCACTAACAGTCCGTGTTCACCTAGCATAACAGCAACCACCTAACCCAAACTGCAACAAGTTATTACAATACAGGAAACATTAACGACCTAGCATGAAAAAGGAGGAGGGCGGGTGGGACAAAGTCTGCAGGGAACAGGGGCCGTCCACGAGCGGCACCTCCCTTTAAATACCTGGCCGGCGGACCAGACTGGAAACTCTGTCCGTTAGTGCCGGCCATTCAAAAAGGGGGCGGGCGCGTGAAATGGCGCGCACCGGCGGAGCGACGCGTCACCTCCCTCCAATCCCCCCACCGCAGAGGACAGAGAGCGGCGCCACGCCCCCCCCACGCTGCCGGTCGCCTGTCTGCCAGCACAGGGGTGCCCCCCCCCACCCCCTGGAGCTGGGAAGGGAGCGCGGGCGGGACTTCATCTGCCCACTCGCTCCCCCACCCCCCGCCAGCTGGTCAGCCGGGCCTCGCACCCGGCGCGGCTCCGCAAACCACGGATCCCGGTGAGTAGGGATCCTCTGCTTCTCTGAACAGTTAGTCCTTCTTAAGATCTTGCATTATTGTGGCTTGCTAGAGCCATAATAGTGTTCAGAGTATCAGACTAGGATCTGTAAGACCCAGGTTTGAATTTCCATCCTACCATGAAGGTTTTCTGGATGACCTTGGGCCAGTCTCTCATTTTAACCAACCTCACAGGGTTGTTGTTTTGAGGATAAAATAGGAGGATAGAGAATGTTGTAAGCTACTTTGGGTCCTCATTGGAGAGAGAAGTGGAGTATATATATCCCAAATAAAGTTAATTAATAGTAATTATCATTCTGATCATGCATTCTTGAGTATTTCTTGTTAGTTTCTAGTAGTTTCTTGAGGGCATGTTATAGGCAGAACCTATATTTATTGTGGTCAGCTGTAGTCTTAATTAAAGTTAGTTAATCAGATAATTTTTCCTTAGGTAATTATAGACCCACTTTTAGCTTATTATTCAAGGAACTTGATGTATATAGCTCAATCTCTTGTCTGTTTTATTTTTATAGCCAGGAGAAAAGGGTTTCTAAGAAGAGATGATGCTCCAGTCTTAAGAAGAATGCTTTGCTGGCATGGGGGGACAGAGCAAGGGAGGCATACACGAAAACAGGGGTGTCAAACATATGGCCCGGGAGTCAGATCTGGCCCCTTGAGAGCTTTTATCCAGTCCATGAGGCAGCCGAGGCAGCCACCCGCCCCCCAGTCTGGATCTGGGCTGGTGAGGCATGGCCCAGCCTGACCAAGTGACATTGATATCATATCCAGCCCTCGTAACAAATGAGTTCGACACCCCTGGTTTTGAGAGTGGGAGGATACCCTGCATAGCTTGGTATTTTGTGCCAACCACACTATGGGGGTGTCCCCATCCTGTTCAAGAAGACGGGAAGCATCTTCCCACCATCTTTCTCCTGGTTCAGTAGTTAAAATTTGAGCAAAGGATTGCCTAGAATCCAAAATTATATTCCTGTTAATGAGAATATACATTATTTTTTCCCTTGGAGTCTCCGCCCCCCCCCCCAATTTTCTTGTAGTGATCCTGACAGGTTTGGTGTGTTGTGTCACATTATTGCTACTGGCACTTTTATATCAGGGCAAATGCTTTGGGGGAAATATCAAGAGGATGTTGCCTAAAAGGGGGCATGATGTATTTGCCTGGTTCTTTCCATTGGGTTAGCCACCTTGGGTCTGGCTACAGGCTGCCTCATATTAGTGCCCCGTCTTCCAGGCTGGCACCCAGCAATTGAGCTTGGAGCTTCCACTCAGAGGCTCTTTCATTCTGTTTGCCGACTGTTGTAGGGGTTTGACAAGGGTGGGCCTTATTTCAATCTCAAATCCACAACTGGTCCTTCCTTTCTCCTCTATACTCTGCAGGTACGTATGACTTGTTGCTTAGTGCTTTACAGTAAACACAAAGAATTTGACACAGGGGAATATTAACTGCCTAAAAAATTACAAGGTTAGTAAAAAAATACCATTTGCGGGTTTCAAACAGAATTTATTTTTAAGATAAGCAAAGAGAAAATGACAAAAAAAGGGAGGGAAGGAATCTCTAGCTAAGGAAAAGTAATATTCAGAAATGTTTAACATACTATATAGTTATAGCAATATGACTCCTTTGTTGAGATGATAAAGCATTTTGATTTTATTCTTCATTAATCTCTTCTGTTCAGGCTGCAAATGCCTTGGGACAGTGGATCCATTTTTCCTATGCTTGGCAAGCTTACAGCATTACTGTCTGAAGATTTCTTTGGAAGTATTCTACAGTTATATATCCCCTTAATATCTATTTTTTCAGGGTTTTTTTAAAGTACAATGATAAGCAGATGTGCTAAAAGAAACTGAAAATGGTGTAAGGACAAACTGCACAATCCACTGAGCAGAGAACAATTCTTGATTTTGGAGGTTGTACAGAATTGAGATGATTTTTAGTGAAATATAAAAACTGTCTTGCTCACATCGACTGAGGTCTTGCTGGCCCAGCAAGCAGCCGGATGCCGCTGGAAGTCATGGCCTGCCCTGTTGTAGTCCCAGAATCTGAAGTAGCTCTGAAGTACTGGCCATATTGTCATGACAGGCCTCGGTTTGTTTGTGGTGTGGAAAGTGCCGTCAAGACTTGAGGGGTGATATGATAACCATCTTCAAGTACTTGAAGGGCTGTCATAGAGAGGATGATGCTGAGTTGTTTTTTGTTGGCCCAGAAGGTCGAACCAGAACCAATGGGTTGAAATTAAATCAAAAGAGTTTCCGTCTGAACATTGGAACAGTCTTCCTCAGGAGGTGGTGAGCTCTCCTTCCCTGAAGGTTTTTAAGCGGAGGCTGGAAGGCCATCTGTCAACAATGCTGATTCTATGACCTCAGGTAGATCATGAGAAGGAGGGCATCTTGGCCATCTTCTGGGCATGGATTAGGGGTCACGGGGTTTGGGGGGAAGGTAGTTGTGAATTTCTTGCATTGTGCAGGGGGTTGGACTAGATGACCCTGGTGGTCCCTTCCAATTCTATGATGCTTAGTTGCAGCCAATTTAGGGCAATCCCATAGGGTTTTCAAGGCAAGAGGTAGTTTGCTATTTCCTGCCTCTGTGCAGTAACCCTAGACTTCTTTGGTGGTCTCCCATCCAAGGGTTAACCAGGGCTGACCCAGCTTAGCTTCCAATATCTGATGAGATCAGGCTAGCCTGGGCCATCCAGGCAGGGTCGGTTTGTTTGAACTGAGTACAAACAGCTTGCAGGCTGCACTGAGTTTGAATCAAACTCCAGTTTGGTGCACCATCCAAAGCAGGTTCTCAAGGTTCCCAGGTGCTTGCATTGAGATGTAACAAAAAACCAGAGTTTTATTCAAAGCTTTCATTTACGATGATGTAATGGTCTTGCACTTATATAATTTATATGGAAATAAAGTTATAAGGGTAACCTTAATTTTTGTATCTCTTGATTTTATGCTCAGTATGTTTGATCAGTAGCATGTTTGGTTCTTGAAAAGCATAATTTTGTGGATGCAGCTCCTGCATAACAAATTCTTTGTGTAAGGCCAATAGAGTTGTTTAGATTTTGCTATACTTTCCCCATCAAAAACAGTGCAAAGTTAATGTTTGGAAGAAGTGGGCTTGCTGTTGTATGATTGATATTACTGCAATCATGTAGGGGAGCATATTTCACACAAATAGTTTATAGGGTTGCCAACCTCCAGATGGTGGCTGGAGATTTCCTGCTATTACAACGGATCTCCAGGCGACAGAGATCAGTTCACTTGGAGAAAACAGCCACTTTGGAAGGTGGAGTCTATGGCATTATACCCTATTTTAGTCTCTCTCCTCCCCAAACCTTGCCCTCCTCAGGCTCCATCCCCAAAATTTCCCAGTAATTCCTAACCCAGAGCTGGCTAGCCATTGGTTGATGACACGGAGTTGCAGTCTTTGAAGAGGCAACCACTGACAGGGGTTGTGGTCTGAAGATCAACTTTCAAGTCCAGAAGCACCTTAAAGACCAACAGTATTTCCAGGATACAAGCTTTTGAGAGTCAAAGCTCACTTCATCATGGGTTGCAGCCTGGAGATTTCTCCCAGTAGTCTTTACATTTCCCAGCCCCTCTGAAGATAGGGTTGGCAGGTCCCCCCTCTCCTCTGGTGAAAGATTTTTGGGGCAGGAATTGCACGCTCACGGCCACAAGTAACACGATCCCGTCACTTCCGGAACCACCACAGCACAATGGGACTATTTACCATTCAACCCCCATTGGAGTGGTAAATCGTCCCATCATGCTGCAGCTTTCTGGAAGTAAACTGGAGGTGACAGGGTCGTGTTGCGCTCACACACGCCATCCTTGCTGTCAGCCAGTAGATGGACTGGCAGGCAATTGCCCGCCATTCCAAGCCACCTGGCAACCCTATCTGAAGATGGCAGCTGTGGGCTTTTCTATCTGTACTTGCTCAAACTTCTGGAACAAGCAAGACAACGTGCAGGCTGCCCAGGTGATGGAGGAGGGGAAGGAGGAAGCCAACAGGCTGAGGGAGGAAGAAGTGGGAGAAATCACAACTGCTTTGTCTTCTGTTGCACTGGGGAATTTAAAGGCATGGGGTTGCAACCAGGCCACTCTAGCAACCGTACTGCTGGTTTAGCATATGAATTAAGACTGAGAATGTTTGCTTTTCCTTCCTTAACTTCCTTTGAATATATTTTTTTCTTTAACAGGAATACTGATATCATTAAAATATATATAGTTGTTTAGATTCTGCTGCACTTTTCCCAGCAAAGAAAAAAAAATCATTTCCTTTTATTGTTGTAATAGCAGCAATCTATTGATACAATTTGCTTTGTATTCCCTATTCTTCTTGCCCTTGTTAATTTCTAATCTTGCCATTATTTACTTTGACATTGCTGTTTATTTACCAAAGAGCCTTTTATTGCATTGGTCATAACATCATCGCTAATAACACAAATGTTGTATTAAAATGAGCACTCTAGATATTATTTATTGTTTACTGAACCTCGCCTAACCTTGCATAAGTGCATTAAAACGTCAGGAACACATCTTCAGAATCTCATTTTGAGAGGGAAGTAAATAATCATGACAGATACGACTCTATAGTACACACTGGAATATCACTGTGACTTCCCATGGGGTTTTAACACATTGCTAACTCTTAACTGTCCACAATACAGTAGTTCATCAAATCATTGTGTTTTTACCATCTTGTGCCAGGCATTGCACATCAACTAAATGAAACGGTTTTTCAGGCATAATTAAAGGGAGTTAAAAGATACTCCAAAGATACTTCTTACACCGATCATATATGTGGTATTTCTTCATGGTTGTAAACTGTTTTGCAGAGTTCTTGCCAGTTGTAAATTGTTTGGTTTTGAATACTGATATTTTTTTTTAGTACTGTAACTGGGTAATTCTCCTCTATGTGGAATTGTTATGAATGCTAGCCACAGTTGTAAGCATATTGCATTGCTCTGCCCTGATCCAGTGTGGGTGGTCTGCAAATGGAAACAGGGCTCTTCATCAGGATCAGTACATACACCAGAGTACTACATATGTCTATTTCTTGAGTAGGTGCCAGCATACTGTGTACTGTTACTGTGTATTTGTTTTCTGGTGCTGGATCAGAATCTGACCAGTATCATACCAACAGGTATTAGGATCTGATGGACATCAAATGCAGTCTGGCCAGTGCTATCCCCATTAGCATGGCATGGCTTAGACAGCCTATATGATGCAGATGGGAACAGCTAGTTTTGCTGATCTCAGTGTTACATCCTAGGTTTGTGAGAGATCTTTGATAAAAAAAAAATCATGCATTCTGACAGTGCACCTTCTGCCAACTTTTCAGTTGGAGAGTATGCTGATATTGCATTAAACACTGACTGAAAGATATAAAAAGAGGCAGTACTAGAAGAACAGCCCCTTGCAAGTAAGTTCCATTGAATGAAGTAGAATTTGTACTCAAGAAAACTTATTTAAAACCAGGTTGCAAGAAAACTAATAATCAATTTCCACCGAAATTATTTTAAAACATGGGGTTCTGGAATAGACCTCTAGCTATGTTGCCAGAAACTGCCTGAATGGAGAAATAATCCCATGAACACCAAAGTCATATAGCATAATAGAAATGCTGACAGACTCTTAGTCACAGCAGCACACAACTGCTGCATGAAAATAATTCCTGTTGTTCAATCAAATCAGAAGGACATTTGACCCTCACAATGAGTCAAATGCAAAATGTAATGTAATCCCCAAAAGGGGCATTGGTATTAATGAAACTTGACGTGTGATCAAACAGCCATGGCCATTTGACCCCAGAGATGAGTGAGGGATCTATTGTGTCTAATAAAGTTAGCAAGGCATCATTCTTCACCCTAATCAATTTTCTCTCTCTCTTTTTAAAAGACAAGGATCTAATAATGTACATATATCACCAAAGTTCTTGCATGCTCTGCACTCATTTCAAATGAAAACAATATAGAAATTGGAACATTGGGTATACTTTTATTGGGAAAATGTTTTACAGTGCAATCCTAAAAACATATTCCTTGGCATAAGGCTCATGGGATAGACCAGAGAAGGATTCTAAGTAGACCTGCTTAGGATTGCTTCAAAGCCAGCATGGTGTAGTGGTTAAGGGCGACAGCCTGTAATCTGGAGAACCGGGTTTGTGTCCCCGCTCCTCCACATGAAGCCCGCTGGGTGACCTTGGTTTAGTCACAGTTCTCTCAGAACTCTCTGAGCCCCACCTACCTCACAAGGTGCCTGTTGTGGAGAATGTGATTGTAAGCCACTTAAGGTAAGCCACAAAGTAGAGAAAAGTGGGGTATAAAACATGCTCTTTTCTTCTTATTTTCTTAAAGTATAATAGTAATTTCTTTCCTTCCACCCTTCTTTTTCCACCTTGACTAAAATCATCCCCCCCAAAAAAAGGGGGGGGGAATAATGAAATAATTCAGAGAGTAGAATGAGAATACATGGCAGGTAAGAAGTAGCAGATCTTGGTAGTTGATGATTCAAGATTATGGAGAATTCATATAGTGTTTCTCCATTGAATGACAGATACCACACTCTCTTGTGTGTTTCTGTATTTTTATTCCTTTGGTTCTTGTAGGTTATCCGGGCTTTTCCTTTGTTGATAAATTAACACACAATTATTTATTCAGTACATTTATAACCTGCTGTCATAGTGGTGTATTTATGATTCCCAAGGGGTCTTCCATTAAAGTAGGTTACAGGGCCAGAGCTTTTTATATTTTAGTTTCAAATCATTCTGTGGGCACAATTTATTTTTCTGCTGGATTTTTATTCCACCCATTCTTCAAGGTGCTTAGTGACATACATAACCCCCTCCCACTGTTTTATTCTCACAACACTCCTGTGAGGCAGGCTAGACTGAGAAAGGGAGTGGCCTCAAGCCACCCAGAAAGCATCACGACAGTGTGGGGGATTTTTGAACATTTGTTGCCCCAGTCATAGTCTGACACTCTAGCCCAGCGTTTCTCAACCAGGGTCCCCCAAAATCCTAGGGTTCCGCGAGAAATCACTAGGGGTTCCGCGAGAAATAGGGATGAATAGGCTAATCACATGTAATCATATGTAGGGGTTCCCTGAGACATTAATATTATTTCAAGGTTCCACAAGGGTAAAAAGGTTGAGAAACGCTGCTCTAGCCACTACGCTACTTTTGTAGAGAATGAAAACTCAATGAAAAGCAACGTGATGAGAATGCTTGATTGACAGAATCTTTGCAGTAGGAGGGTAGGCAAAGTAAAAGTTTGGGCAAATGACACTGAAATGTATTTTGATCTGCGAGTTACTTCAGGTTTAAGTGTTAAAACATTAAATACTTGGAATTAAAATGTACAAGCATGTCGTGTATGTGAACTGGATAATTCTCAAAATATTTTGTAGGTTTGTATGACATCCATACAGGGCGTGAAATGGGTTTTGGATCCAAATGTCAGAAGAGAACATTTGGTCTATTTGTTTAAGGTGATTGCTAAGCCCTTTCCTTGCTCTTATGCTAGGGGGAAATCAGCATGTTATACCCAGAACTCCTCCTGCATTATTGCTATTGAAATGAGCAGACGTGTGATTGTATTTCTGTATAGTATCCACTAAGATAACCAAGGATCCTGATTTCCTCCCCCTGTCTTGCTCACTTTCTGTCTCTTTGTATAAATCAAGGCTAAAAGAATTGAAATCAAGGAAATTACAGCCATGTAAGAATGACATGTACCATTGGAGAGGTGTTTCAGACCAAATTTGAGCAGATACACAGAGCTATTGTTAGGCAAAACATAGTTATTTTCCAAGCAGCAATCCAGCAGTGTTTGCACTGAACTCGGAAAATTCTACGTTCTCATTGGTTTTAAAACCAGTGTTCACCATATTCAGAGCTAGGAATACGGTGGTTGTGATTGGTAGATCTGTCTAGACAAACTGCAAACTATCAAGTCACAGGGACCAGACGGTATTCATCCTAGAATTCTTCAAGAACTCAAGTGGGAAATTGCTGAACTTCTAACAAAGATATGTAATATGTCCCTTCAATCAGCCTCTGTACCAGAGGACTGGAGAATGGCCATTGTAACACCCATTTATAAAAAACGTTCCAGGGGGGACCCAGGAAATTACAGGCCGGTTAGCTTGACGTCTGTTCCGGGTAAATTAGTGGAAAGCATTATTAAAGATAGAATTGTCAAGCATATAGAAGGACAAGGTCTGCTGGGCAAAACCCAACATGGCTTCTGTAAGGGTAGGTCCTGTCTCACTAACCTATTAGAGTTTTTTGAAAGTGTCAATAAGCATGTGGACAGGAATGAGCCTGTGGATATTGTGTATTTGGATTTCCAAAAAGCTTTTGACAAAGTCCCCCACCAAAGACTGCTAAGCAAACTTCATAGTCACAGGATAAGAGGACAAGTCCTCTTATGGATTGAGAGCTGGCTGAAAAATAGGAAGCAGAGAGTAGGAATCAATGGTCAGTTCTCACAATGGCGGGATGTGAGCAGTGGGGTGCCTCAGGGATCTGTGTTGGGACCGGTGCTTTTCAACCTGTTCATCAATGACCTGGAGTTGGGGTTGAACAGTGAAGTAGCCAAGTTTGCAGATGACACCAAATTATTTAGGGTGGTTAAAACAAAATCGGACTGTGAAGAGCTCCAGAAGGATCTCTGCATACTGGAAGAATGGGCATTAAAATGGCAAATGAGATTCAATGTGAGTAAGTGTAAAGTGATGCATATTGGGGGGAAAAATCCCAACTTCACATATACACTGATGGGATCTGTGCTGGCAGCGACAGACCAAGAAAGGGATCTTGGGGTGGTAGTGGATAGCTCAGTGAAGATATCAACCCAGAGTGCGGCTGCTGTAAAAAAGGCAAATTCCATGCTGGCTATAATTAGACGAGGAATAGAGAATAAAACTGCTGATATCATACTGCCCTTGTACAAATCTATGGTGAGACCACACTTGGAATACTGTGTACAGTTCTGGTCACCACACCTAAAAAAGGATATTACAGAGCTTGAGAAGGTGCAGAAAAGAGCAACCAAAATGATTAGGGGGACTAGAGAAACTGTCCTATGGGGAGCGGTTAAGACGCTTAGGGCTGTTTAGCTTGGAAAGAAGGTGGCTGAGGGGAGACATGATAAGAGGTCTATAAAATTATGCATGGTTTGGAGAGAGTGGACAGGGAGAAGTTTTTTCCCCTCTCCCATAATACTAGAACACGGGGTCATCTGCTAAAGCTGGAGGGCAAGAGATTCAAAACAGATAAAAGGAAGTATTTTTTCACACAACGCATAGTTAAATTGTGGAACTCCTTGCCCCAGGATGTGGTGATGGCTGCCAGCTTGGAGGGCTCTAAGAGGGGAGTGGACATATTCATGGAGGAGAGGGGTATTCATGGCTGTTAGTTAGAATGGATACTAGTCATGCTGCATACCTATTCTCTCTAGTATCAGAGGAGCATGCCTATTATTTTGGGTGCGGTGGAACACAGGCAGGATGGTGCTGCTGCAGCCGTCTTGTTTGTGGGCTTCCTAGAGGCACCTGGTTGGCCACTGTGTGAACAGACTGCTGGACTTGATGGGCCTTGGTCTGATCCAGCAGGGCCTTTCTTATGTTCTTATGTCCTAGCAATTTGGAATTGGAGACATTTTTTCATGGTGAAAGTACTTGAAATATGTCAGCTGATATTTTGCTTGTTTCTATTTAGTTGTGCAAGAGACTGAGAATGAGTCTACAGTCACAATGGGTGGCAGTAGGGCATCATTTCTGCTGCCACTGTGAGTTAGGTATGGATAGACATATTGGTTACAAAGAAGAAGGAGGAGAAGAAGAAGAAGAAGAAGAAGAAGAAGAAGAAGAAGAACTCGTTGGGGAGCTTCCTCATAAAGAGTCTCTTTATCTCCTGGAAGGCAACAGGAGCCTCAGAAGGGGTTGGATCCAGCCAGCTTTTTCACTCAGTCTCACCCAATTCCCCTCCTTAGTACAGCCCCCATTCCACTTTTGTCCATGCAGATCCCAGTATCCCCAGCATTGTCTTTTATTAATGTTCAGAGGGGATTACTTCTTAATTTTTCTCTAGCAGAAGAACTGGCTGCATCCACCCTATAAGTCCAATTGATCAACCAACCAACCAGTTAGTAAAAACTGCCAGCAGGGATGTATTGGAGGTGATTCTGTATTCGTTTCTTTACCTCCTTGAAGCAGCTGTAAGAGCAAAATGATTTCAGAGCACTGAGTGTGAAGTTTCCCTACCAAAGATCAAATGTCAACGTGCAGATCAGTAAGGAGAATCAAGCAGTCATTTGTTTTTGCACCTGATGAAGAGAGTTTTAGTTTTAAAAAAATTACTTTTAAGATACCAGAAATCTTTTTATTTTGAATTGTGTTTGTCTGTGCATACGTATTCGTATTCTGGATGCTTATGAATAAATCAACATCTGTATGTCTCACTGTGTCTCGTACCTTCACTTTCTGTACATTTTAGTCTGCAGGGAGCCGCAAAACATACAGTACTTTACCACTCTTGGAGGCTGAGGATGGGGTCAAATGGTCAGATTGCTTGATCAGATGTCAAGATGCATTACCACCATGTTCTCTGTTGGGTGCTGAATTACAACTTGCATTTGACTCATTTCTGGGGTCAAAATGTCCCTCTCATTTGATCAGATGGCAGAAATTGTATAATTTGTATATATCCCTGAGCCATATGGGCTCTGAGTGCTGCTGTAATGTGTTTTATAAAGGCACAGCTGTCTGGGTGACTTATTTAAAATGGGATTTTGAAGTAGTGTTCTTGCTATTAAATGTCCTCATGCAGGGTTACACAAGGTTTATCTGTTAATAAATAGCATTTAGGGCACTCATTTTATAATCACAATAGTTTTGCTAGTTATGAGGCATTGGCCATTACAATACAACTGGGTTTGGTAAACAACCAATAATATAAACATAAATAATAGCATAATTAGGACCTAATGAGGATACTAGAGACTACTACGTATTGTTGCAAACCAGGCAAAGGTTTTTCTTGGCACTGCATGTTATACAATGCAATGTAAACATTTTGGCAGATTCAGTGTGCTCTTTCCTTTGAAAAATACATTTTGATATGAATTGCAATAAGATGTCAGCAGAAGTTTGTTTATAAAATAAAACTGGACTGCGGGCAAACGAACACCACACTGCTGAAATGGGCTGCTTGCCACGTTGAAGACTGAGCACCAAATCAAGCCAACCTCATTGCTGCAAAATGCATTCAAAACCCAGGATCACTTTGGAATAATAGGGTGTGCTAAAAGACATAGGATGTGACAAGCAAACAGTACATTGAAAAAAACACCAAAATGACTTCAGCAGTTTGCAGGTTTGAGGTCCTGGTTCAAAGCCTGTGGTACCCGGTGGATCTATTGACTCTCACTTCGTGGGAATATGGACCTTGAAGAGGAGGCAGATATGCAAGTACCATTCCTTCCTTACCTAATCAAGCAAAAATGCGACAACATAGAATTGCATAAGGAAGTGAGTTAGGGGAGGCCATGCATTATAGTTGAAGTGGGAACATGTTGCCTTCTGCTAGTTTCTTCCCTGTGATTTGTGAGAGCTGCACATTTGTTTTTAAAAAATAGTCATATATGCCATAGAAACACCCTGTGGAGATGTGGTAATTGGTCCCAGTTCTATGAAGTATGTAGAGTCGACAGTGAAGAAAGACCCGCAGCCACCCTCTCAGATTACACAGTAGGATTAAACAAGCACAAGCAATTCATGATCTTGGATGCGCATGCATGCCTCACAGAGAGTCTGTTGCTGTAAACCTACCACCATAATAAAATCCAAGAGTGGGTCCCTGCCCAAAGCCTCAGTTGTTCCAGAGGCCAGGATAGCAGCAGGGATGAGCATGACCTTCTTAGAAGTAACACAAAGAAAAGAGAGAGTCTGAAACAGCCATAAAATGATGCAAAGGCACACATTATAAGGACAGCTATGAAGCATGGTTCTACTGATGCTTTTTGGTGATATCTATGTCTAGGGAAATTATACATACAACACCATAAATTTGCTCAATAATATTGTGTACTACAGGTTTATGAAGGTGTTGTATGTAATTTCCCTTGATAAAGATATTACCAAAACATGTCACGAATACCAATCCTGTGTGTATGTGCATCTCCTCCTCGGCAGTATCCCTGAGGTGCTGGAATGAGCCTCCAGAGGAGGCATACCAGTGTATCTCCTTTTAATGTTTAGACATTGTAAGGCACAACTTTTTAGGCAGGCTCATGTAAATCCCATGATATGTCAGGGAACAGGCAGTGTTTGTCCAGAGATGTCCTTCTTTTCTTGTTTGAAGCATTTGTATGGGAAAAAATCATATTTGTATTGCTCACTCTGCAAAAGAAATGTCCAAGGTAGTTCACAATGCAACCTTCACACATTTCACAACACATAACAACAACAATAACCTCAGTACCAATATAAAAAACCTGGCATAAAAAGACAACTGCTGTACCCTTGGCCTTTAGGATTCTGCAAGATTTCATCTTGACTCCCATGCTATTCAGCATCTGCATGAAACCACTGGCATAGGTCCTTCCCACATTTAGAGTTCAGTACATCAATCAGTTGATGGCAAATAATCACCCATCAAATTCTAGGGAGGCACTGACATCCTGTTGACTAACAGACGTATAGTGCAGTCCTATGCAGAGTTACTATAGTTTAAGTTTATTGATTTCAGTGTGTTTGGACTAGAGTCTAAACACATAGGATCGCACCGTTGTTGTGGCTAAAGCTCTCATTTACTCGAGCCCACTTCAACAGATGCATTTAATAGTGTTTGGAAGCAGTGAAGGTATGAAATGGCAAGAAAACTGAAACTTAATCCAGACAAGATGGAAGCGCTGCTGATCAAAGATAAAGCTGATCTGGGATTCAGTTTACAGCCTGCTCTGGATAGGGTGAAGGATCAGGTTCACAATTTGGACTTGTTTCTTGAAAGACAGGATGCAAGTGTTTCCAGGAGTACACAGCACCAACTTAAGCCAGTTTGCCAACTATGACTGTAACTGGGATGGGCTGACTTGGCCACAGGTTGGATTACTGTAACATGCGGTTTGTAAAATATCTGGAAATATCAACTGGGGAAAAACAGCAAAGGGTTCTAAGCACAACCCACCACAGCTATCATATTACTTCAGCTATCATATGCTAGCTACACTGGCTGTTGATTTGTTACCAGGCAAATTCAAAGTGCTGGTGTTGACCTTTAAAGTACTACTTGAAACCAGGGTACATGAAGATTTGCTTCTTCCCATATAAACCTGCTTATGACCTAAGAACATCTACAGCTGCCTATTCCATATCCCTTCATTGAGAGACAGTAATAAATGCATAGAGCAGGGCCTTTTCAGTGGTGGCTTCCAGATCATGGAGTACCCTGCTCTGGGAAATTTGCTCTGTTACGTCACTTTTCACCTCCTGGAAATTACTCCAAGCTCCTTTATTCCAGAAGACATATTTGATGGTTCTATTTTTCTAATCTGTTCAGAAGTTTTTGTTTTCTGCCAGTGTTGATCCATCTTCTGATTCTGCCTTTTTTTTTGACTCTGTCATTTTTATCTATTGGTTTATGAACTGGTTGTTGTGATCAGATGATCAATAACTAAACTTAAACTTTTAGGGGTGTGCCAAAAACGAATGAACAAACCCAAAGATGGGAAATTTTGGATTTGGGTATATATTTGAATATATTGGACCTGAAAATTTTCAGGATTCCTGAATTCCCATACTGTTATAGGTTTTTATAGGTTTTTGGGGGGGAATCTGAAAAAAATTGGCTCCATTGTAGTCTATGGGGAACCATTCTGGGGCTCCGGGGGGCTGTTTTTTAAGGTAGAGGCACTGATTTGCAGCATAGCTACGGGTGACTTTCCTTAGATTAAAACAGGCCTAGTTAATCAAATTGAGGGGCTAGGAGGAAGAAATTTGGTCCAAAGGATATGGGATCCAGGGTCTCTGCTCAGCAAAGTTCAGAGTCTTCCTCCAGCATATGGAGCCTTCCTACAGCTTAAGTGGCATTTCTGCAGGCATTTCTCTTATGTTTGTAGCAAGGCTCCATAAACTGGAGGGAGGCTTCAGATGTATGAATTTTGATTTTCTATGTCTGTTCTACATCTGTTCGGAAGGTGCAGTATGTGAAAGGTTTCTAGAATCTGTCATGTGTGTTTATATATGTTTACTTTCATTTATCAATCAGCATTGCAATAGCCACAATTTAATATTTCAGATTAAACTCTTAAGTATAGCCATTTGCCTGTAAAAGTTCAGAAGCAAACAGCCATGTCTCTTACGATTCTTCAGATTATTTCTATCTTAGTTTTCTTGGGTGGGCCATTGAACAGGACACTGTTGAGTTATTTCTTGACTTGGGTCATTTCTGGCAAAGAAAGAGAATTAATAAGTTACTGTATAATGAAAGGAGACAGTGTGGGCAGTAGTATTTGGTTTAGCAGGGTGGAGCATGTGAGAAGTTTCATTGTTACAAAGACAGAAAAATGAAAAGGGAGAGTAATTGTTTCCTTGTTTAGTCCTATCCTTTACAATTCTAAAACAATCGTTTTAGATAGCTGAATCAGAAAAATTGCAAGTAGCAGAACCATCCACTTCCTATGATTAGTCTTAAATGATGCTGTAGTTATTCTTCCTTTTTAACTTACTCCACGATTGTTTAATATTAACGGCTTATCTACAGTAGTTTTTCTGACATGGTATTTGTAATATACATTTTCACTTTCCTTTTTGGCATCATAAATGCACCTGATTTACATGGCCTAGACTAGCAATATCTGGAAATTGTTGTAGCGTGATAGACTGTATTGACACTTAAAAACACTAATTATGTTCCACCGTATGAAAACAGCAAATATTGAACAAAGCATAATAAGAGCAGGTTGGGTTCAGCAGAAGGCACTGATGGTCATGAATCTTGCCTGCTTTATCCTTCTCACAGAAACCATTTCTGACCCTGGGAAAATTAGTTCCCAGGGGCCTGAATGGAGAAATAGCCATGTGCACCAGAAGGCTGCAGTGTGGGAGGGAAGGGGCAAAATCACCCTTCCTGTCTTCCACCCATGGAGCTCCACTGACAGAAGGGGGATGAAGATTACTTTTGTTCCTTTTCCTCTATTGGCTGCCTCCCTGTGACTCATGTGAATAAACTTTTCTGATATCAGAAATGGCTTTTCGAGGAAGGAGTGAGAGCAAAGCAAGGAAGGTCTACCATCCTTGAACAAGCCAATTGTTGGATTCAGCCTAACCTAGTTACATCTACCATACAAAAAGTATACTTGTTCTTATAAATTCTCAGAAGTCAACTATCAAACCATGACTAAGATCATAGTAAAGTATATGGTTGTTGCAAATATAATGAGGCTTCATGTAGCTTCTTGTATGAATAGAAGAGCCAAAGCAGCCAAGGATGACTGTTTTGAGGATAAATGTGATAAGTTTGGGGGGGGGCTGAGTAACGGCAGAAATCTGTCAGTGCTTCTGTGAAGAGAGAACTAAGAAATGCACAGAAAGTGAGTTGGGCTCTTTTTATGCAAGCTGTAGTCAAGCTGAAGAAGAACAGATGGTAATTCAGGGTGTCAGGAGTTGCCCAGCAATAAAGACTGTTTGGGATCATGACTTTTACCGCACTAGGTATTCCCAGCGATGTATTAAGAGTTTGAAAACGTTATAAAAAATACTGTTCGCAATTTCTATGTATTCCTACCGATGTATTAAGAGTTTGAAACTGTTATAAAAAATACTGTTTGCACTTTGTTTGGCCCCTTTAACTGTGAAGACGTCTTCCAACCATTTTTTAGCCGTAGTATCCAAAAACCCTTTTAAAGCGATGTTTTTAATAACATTTCCAAACTCTTGATACATTGCTGCGAATACTTAGTGCGGTAACAGCCCATGACTCCTTGAGTGTTTTTGTGTGTCAAGGTTTGACTCTAAATCAGTGGTTCCCAAACTTTTCAGGCCACTGCCCCCTTGGTTCCACAAACTCAACCCCAGCGCCCCCTACCCTATCCAACAACACTGTTGAAGGTGCCCACCTCTAGCACCCGCCTATTGCCCTCTTGCTTCTTAGTGCCCCCCTAGGTAATCCCACTGCCCCCCAGGGGGTGGTACTGCCCACTTTGGGAACCACTGCTCTAAATGTAGAAACCCAGCTAAATAAAGCTTAAACCCATCAGTGGAAGTGAATTGAACCAAGTATGTACCTTGCAAGGGGCCTTGTGCTGATTCTATTTTAATTCCAGAAATATTGGGATGACTTGGAGGATCTCCCAGCTTTTTGTCTGTTTTGACCCCATGTCATCATTTATGACCATAGCTTGGGATACTTGGGGAATAATAAACAGGGTAGTACAAAGTGATGGCACTCATCATCATGTCACTCATTCTTTCAAAAGTGTTCATCAAGATTTGTGTAGGATATGTTGTGGCCTATCAGTTAAATTATGGCACAGTATTTTCCCCCTGTGGGCCACAGGTGTCCCAAACCTCAACAATACCATAGCAAAGGAACACAGCTGAGGAGGAGGGCATCTTGCAAGTTGGGTGATTCCCACTGGCTGCTCAGGGAGGCAGGAACAAATCTTCCACTTCCTGTCTCCTGGGCGGGAAACTCCCACCCCTAACCAGTTTGATTCCTGCCTTGCAAGTGGAGAGCAGCAGCAAAGCAGCTCTTCTGTGATTAGCCCAATTTAAATTAGGAAACTTTCTTCAATGGCTCTTATCATTTTCCTCCAACTCATCTCTTTTCTCTATTTCTGCACTCTATTCTTGAGTTGGATTTCTCCTCCTTTTTAGCCTACCTGTTTCTTTCCACCCTTCTTCCTCCCCCTCTTCCTTCTGCTTCCCACCAAAACAAAATGGCAGATCGTCAGGACAACACAAAGGTTTTCTGTTTGAGGAGGACATGAACTCTCTTCTCTGATGCAGCACAATGCAGAGCCCTCCAGCAGCCACTGTTGTAGTGAAAGGAAGGAGAGAAGTGGGGGCGAGCCAAACGCGTCTAAAAGGAAGAGGCCAGGTGTGGCACAGGAAAAAAGTGCAAAAAAGGCTCCCTTGGAAAGACTAGCCCCTAAGGGTACCTGTTCGGCCCTCTGCAGCTACGATGGTATGCCTAGCTCCCCAGAGGACATTACCCCAGTGCAGAGGGCTGCAATGGAGTACTCATTGAGGGGTAATGAACCACCACCCCTCAGCCGAGGTGTCGCGGGGGTGGGGGTGGGATTGGTCTTGCGTATTGAAATTGCAGGAATAGTTAAAGATGCCTTAAGGGAGAGGTTGCAATCTTTCAAGATGTTTTCCCTCACACCTTCTATTTGGGGATCACAGGGTTCTCCCCCAAGTTCCCCCCAGCAAGGTCCTTTGACCCAGGACTGCCCTGGGGAGGGACAGCAATATTTTCACAGGGAGTCTCCTAGGCAATGGCCCACCAAGGCGGCCAGAAGAACCATCCCTTCAGGCAACCACTCCAGCCACCAAACAGACAATGCTTCTTCCTCACACACCTCTGAAAATGAGGAAAGGGAAGAGGGAGAGTTCTCAGTTGAGGAGCCAGTAGTGGAAGAGCAGCAAACTAGGCTTTTTAATGGGGAGGGGTATTAATCTCTGCTGGCCAAAGCCATCATGGCACTGGGCCTGTCAGAGGAACCTGACTCAGCAGAGGAGCTGCAGACCAAGAGATCAAGGCCAAAAGGCTCAAAAGAATTTTCCCCGGTTGCCTGCCCAGCCTATGTCAAAGTAGTGCCATTCTCAGAATATTTCAAGTCCTTAATCAAGGCTGAATGGGAGAAACTCCTTGCAAACAGGCAGTTTTCAGCCGCTACAATTTTTTTTTTAATAATCTGGTACCTCACGTTATGAAGATGCTGCAGGTACCCCTGGTGGAAGCCCCATAGAGGTGCTCCAATCCTCCAATCTATTATCTAAAGACAGTGTGAGTTCAGTCAAAGACCCTTTAGATAGAAAGGCATATTTTGCCTCTAAGAAAGCCCTCGAGGTCTCTGCCTGTGCCATCTGAATAGCAGCGATGGCAGCTTTCATCTCCAAGCTAAACCAGCTAATCCCAAGGGACAACTGAAGGGCTTTGGAAGGGGCAAAGTCACATCCTGAGGGTGGTTACCTTCCTAGCTGATGTGTCCTTTGACACCATGACCTTTGTGGCTCACTCCATGTCAGCGACAGCCATCATCAGGAGGGTTCTATGGCTTAGAGCATGGTAGGTCGGCTCATTCGAAAACTATTGTGATAGCCTACCCCTTTGAGGCCGATAAGCTGTTTGGGGACAAGCTGGAAAAAATGCTGTAGAAACCAGAGACAAGAGAAAGGCCGTGCCCACCCAGTTCTGTAGTGAAAACCCGGGTCCTCCCCCATCACCTTCCTTTTACTCTTACCATACCTTATCTCGACCAAGGGCAGACCAGAGAAAGACTGAGTGGTCAAGCAACAGAGGTTATGCATGAAGATCCTTTTACTGACTGCAGTAATGTCAGCCCGTAGGGTGTTTGAACTGGGAGCACTATTGGCCAGGAAAAGACTATGTATATTTCATAAGGAGAAGATAATCCTGCGCCCAGATCCGACCTCCATACCTAAGGTCAATTCCCTTTTCCATAGGGAACAGGAAATCCATCTTCCTTCATTTTGCCCTATTCCCACACATGACAAAGAGAAAGAATGGCACTCTCTCGACCTAAGACATGCTCTCTGCATATACATCAGATGCACCGAGCCTATTAGAAAGACTGGCGCTCTGTTCGTTACTCTGACTGCCCCGAACAAGGGGAAGAGAATGTCAAGAGCTGCCATCAGCAACAATATTAGACAATACATTGAGCAGGCTTACAAGGCAAATAACAATGCTGTACTGCCTGGCATCATCGTGCATTCCATACGAAGTGCAGCCACTTCTGCTGCTTTTGCTCGTCAAGCCTCACTGGAAGAGATATGCAGGGCAGTGACCTGGTCTTTTATCTCGACTTTCATCAGGCCCTACAGATTGAATTCCTTCTCATCAGTGGACGCAGCCTTCAGACGAAGAGTTCTGAAGCACATGGTGGAGGAAAATTTGCACCCGCCTGAGAGTGGGACACAGCTTTTGGAGGTCCCAACTTGCAAGATGCCCTCCTCCTCAGAGCGAGAATAGAACACTGGTTACTTAACGTCAGGGTTCTTTCTGCTCTGATGTAAGGAGGGCATCTTGCCCCACCCAAAATGGAATGTCGAAAGATGACGAAATAGGAGGGAAAAAAGCAGACCAGTTGCAAAGCTTACATAGCATGTCCAACAAGCATGTTAGCCAACGGGTCCTGACCCTCAACGGTTGATACCAACACCTGGGGAGGGCCAATGTCTTGTGAATTTAAAAAAAAAAAAAAACAGGACAAGTAGTCTTCTCCTACTTACCTATTGTTTGTCTTTTCACTATGTTCTATTTTAACAGTGTTAACACCTGTTCTAGATATTGTTCTGTATCTTTTCATGGTTCCGTCCTGTCTTCTTATAGCTTGGAAAGTCTTTAAACTGAGGAGGGGTGGGAGATTCCCGCCCAGGAGACAGGAAGTAGAATATTTGTTCCTGCCTCCCTGAGCATCCAGTGGGAATCACCCGACTTGCAAGATGCCCTCCTTAACTCAGAGCAGAAGGAACCCTCACGGTGAGTAACCTGTGTTCTATTCTTTAGTTTCACTTAGTCAGACAGCCTCTTTCCCCCTCTCAACTCCCTATCTGCCAACTCCAAACTGCTCACTTAACTGCTGTTTTCCAGCTGTCAGCTGACTAACATTCCATCAGCTCTCATTGGCTGCTTTTATTTACTTACTTATTTATTTATTTATTTATTTATTGGGCTTCTAGCCCACTCTCCCCGGCAAATGCTGGGCTCAGAGCGGCTCACAGAATAATAAGTATACAATATACAATAAAATGTCCTAACATATAAAATCAGTTGGTTAAAAGGCCCTTAAAGATAATAAAATGTCTTCAAGCAGCGGCTGGACAAACACTTGTCAGGGATGCTCTAGGCTGATCCTTCATTGAGCAGGGGTTGGACCAGATGGCCTCTATGTACCCTTCCATCTCTGTGATTCTAACTTATAGAAAGGCGGAACCTAGCCTGTCTGTCACAATCAGCAAATGCAAAATGTAGTGCAACGGAGGGCATTTGCACTTTCATGAGATTATAGAGGATTCTTTCATGCATTTTCCTCATTGATCCTGATTTCCAAAACACTTTGTAAGATCACCATAAACCATTTCAACTACATTCTAATTGCCCCATAGTGGCCCTGCCAACCCTCTTTCACAGATGGCAAGGACAGCCTTGGGGGCAAGTCTTCTAATCTAGTATTCTCAGAACTCACTTAATATCCTAAGGGGAGTCCAAGATGGACCAAGGGTCTGATTCACTATAAGGCAGCTTCATGTGTTAAAAACCAACCATTCTACTGTGAAATATGTGAATAATTGACTCATTTCAACTGGTACACTTGGCAGCATAATTTTTACCAGTTTTCCAGTGTTACTTTATTTCAGACTATGTTTTATACTGGTTTATTCATTTCATCACTACATGTGTGTATGGAAGCAATTTCTACATTTCACCCTGTTTTCTCTTCCCATCTGGTGAAGCAGTTAAAGAAGCAGTTAAAGGCACTTCACAATTTGTACCTATCCATCAAGCCACCAATGCCTGCTTGGAATTTATCCTTAGTTCTCTCCCAATTTAACATAGGAGACATTTGAACCCATGGCCTCAAGCAATCTCCACCTCCTCATGCTCAAAATGGGTTTTCTTGCAGCATTTACAGCAGCTAAGCAGGCAAATGAGTTATGTGTTTTCCAGTATAATCACCTATTCTTCATATTGGAAACACTGCTGTAATACGACCTTAGATGGTGTCTTCTCTATCATGAAATCATCCTTCCTGGTTTCTTCCATGATATACAGGATAAGGAACAAGCTTTACATACTCTAGATGTGTAGCCTTCTGTCTGAATAGAATAATTGTGGGGGTTTTTTTTTGGGGGGTGACAGTCTGGTCATCTGCTGTTCCTACCCTCAAAAGGTACTTATCTTTGGAAAGGTTATCTGGATTGGTGGTTTCTATGGTCATCCTCTTTTGTGAGCTGGCTAAGGGACCTATTCTTTCTGGGATTAAATGCTGAGGAATGGCTACATCTTTTGCATTCTGAAAAGGTATATCAGTTGCTCAACTAAGCAAAGTCTCCACCTGGGCTATACCTTCCATGATCATCAAACATTATGTTCTGGATATTGTCGAAGGCTTTCACGGTCAGAGTTCATTGGTTTATAAAATGATTCACAGGGTGGAGAGAGCTGACAAAGAGAACCTTTTCTCCCTCTCCCAAAGTATTAGAACTTGAGGGCATCCAGTGAAGTGGATGGGCAGTAGATCCAGGTGTGACAAAAGGAAATACTTTACACAGCGAGTGATTAAAATGTGGAATTTTAAAATGTGCCAGAGGATGTAGGGTTGGCCACAGACATAGACAGCTTTAAAAGAAGATTAGAAAGACTAATGGAGAACAGGTCTACCAGTGGCTAATAGCCATGGGGACTAAAGGGAACATCTATATTCAGAGGCAGTCAGCCTCTGAATACCAGTGCCAGGATGCAACGTCAGGGGAAGGCCTTGGCCTCTATGCCCTGTTGTTGGCCCTACACAGGAGCTGGTTGGCTGCTATGTGAGACAAGATGCTGGACTAGATGGACCACTGGTCTGATGTTGACAAGTTGGAGCGTGTCCAGAGGAGGGCGACCAGAATGGTCAAAGGTCTGGAATCCATGCCCTATGAGGAGAGACTTAAGGAGTTGGGTTTGTTTAGTCTGGAGAAGAGAAGGTTAAGGGGTGACATGATAGCCATGTTTAAATATTTTAAGGGATGCCATGTTAATGAGGGAACTAGCTTGTTCTCTGTTGCTTCAGACTAGGACACAGAGTAATGGATTTAAACTAAGAGAAAAGCGATTCCACCTAAACATTAGGAAGAACTTTCTGACAGTGAGGGCGGTTCGACGGTGGAATGCCCTGCCTCAGGTGTGTGTGTGTGTGTGTGTGTGTGTGGAGTCCCCGCCTTTGGAGGTCTTTAAGCAGAGGTTGGATGGCGATCTGAAGTCTCCCTAGATAGAAGGAAAGACAGGATAAACATTTTAAAATAAAAAATAAATGAATTCCCTCACCTGCAGTCCGCAAGGTGGTACAATCCGTTCTCCTGCCTCACAACTCTACCCAGTCGTTCCAGGCCCACTCTCCTGCATGTATGGATCAACCCTATTAAGCATGCAAAATATTTACAGAAACGTTGAAATATAATGTAACTACATTTTACAGTTTAAAATGTAGAAGAAAAACAAGATTAAAAATGATTTCCCACTAATATTTGCAGTTAGACTTAAAAGGGTGAACACTTCAGCCTAACCCAGGAAATGCAAAAGGATGAATGGGGCAATCTTGTGCACACACACCCCAGGTCTCGTATTAAGGTATCCTCTTTCTTGATCATAGGGTTTTCTCAAATGACGCTTCAATATATATAATGTGTATGTGATGTTGAAAGAGCAAATGCAGAGGGGACTGGAATCAGTGGACTACAGGGGACATGCTGATTAATATTAAACACCTTTCTCAGCACGATGCACAGTGATACTATCATGTACCATTTTTAAAAAGAGCAGTATAATGTTATATTCAAGTTTAATGGAATAAGGAACCAACATACATCATCCTTCCTCTCCTCCCAAACTGGAGTAGTATTGAGTCGAACGGGAGTACAAGGGACGATCCAAGCACCTGAATTTTGTATGAGCTGTTATCTGACAATGGGATTTTTTCAAGCACGCAGCCAAGAAGGCATTATTGTAATTTAGCTTGAAAGTAATGAAGGTCTTGGTAGTAGAAGCATGCACATCTTGGCTGTAAGACTGTTACATTGCTTAAATGGAAAGAAGGGTACTTTGGTATTAAAGGCGAATGAACATTATTTTCCTGCAACGGCTGATGTTCTTTCAAACAGAGACCTATTGTTTAAAAGAAAAAAGAAAAAAAAGCAACCTAGAAATAAAGATAATGTAACTGAACAGCTCCTAGAGCCAAAATGAATAGTTTATGTTTCTTCTGTGTTTGCTTTGGGGAGCAAAATAGCATCTTACACAATTGTAGATAAGTAAAAAGCATTTAGATTGTATGTGGAATTTCTTCATGGATACAAATGGCTGCAGAGAACAGAATTCAGCAAATGAATGTCCTGAGCAGCTGCCGAAAATGCACTGCAGTACATTTGGCAAGCCAGATGTTGCGGGTGGTTGTGAATAATAACTGGGGTTTGGTGTGGGGCAAGGATGTAGAAATGCAGCAGCAGGATCAGGGCAAAAGTGAATGGTGGTCCCTTTTCAGATAATATCAGAAGGCCATGTTTACACCAGAGGAAGTTGTAAATAGTTGTTGGCAGGCCTTTGTTTTGTCTCTGAAACCCAGATAAGCTTCCGGGTACTTCGAAATGGGGGAGGTGGGGAGGGAATCTTTCAACACCCCATGGGAAAAATAGCTGCAACTGGATTGAGTTTAAGAGGTGCTCTGAATCCATGGGGATGCTTTTCTTTAGAAAGCCCCTAAACTAGGGCTGCTGCCAGGCTTCCCATTGTGGATGGAGGCATCTTGCTGGTAGCTTGCTTTGCCCTATTCCTAGAGCTACCCTATGTAGGGTTGCCAACCTCCAGGTACTAGCTGGAGATCTGCTATTACAACTCATCTCCAGCTGATAGAGATCAGTTGACCTGGAGAAAAATGGCCACTTTGGCAATTGGACTATATGGCATTGATGTCTTTCCCCTCACCAAACCCTGCCCTCCTCAGGCTCCACCCCAAAAACCTCCCGCTGGTGGCAAAGAGGGAACTGGTATCCCTAACCCTATGTCACTTCCAGGCATTCCCGGGAAGTGATATAGTGACATAGCTGACATCAACCAGTTTCAGTAAGTGAGGTCTGTATTTTAGACGTTACCTGATGTGAATACGTTGCATGGCAGCTTAGGCGAAAACAATACAAAAGCCATGATGCCATAGCCTACTGGGCATTGGCTAGGGATAGGTTTCCCAGTGTTCTTCTAAGTGTAGGAAACAGACATTTTCCCATGATAGGAAGAGCATCCATTGAGGAGCAACAGCAGCAGAAGTAAACAGGAGTCTTTTGGCACCGTAAAGACTGACAAAATTTTATCCTGGCATAAGTTTTGTGGTTTAGAGCCCACCTCTGGGCTGTAGTCTTCAAAAGTGTACAGTACATTAGTCTTTACATTACATTACATTAGTACAACAGTCCTGTTTATGTTTGCTGCAACAGATTAGCATGGCTACTCCTGTAGAATTAGGAGCAGAAATAAAAACATGCTCTAATATCACAGAAAACCAGAGGGATATTGCCCGATAAATTGGGAATGTCTTACTCCCTAGAAAACTTAAAAGAATTAAAGATACTGAAGTATTGGTTAAGTGAGCAAAGGAGACCGACTAGAGCCCCTCAAATATCCTTTTTGATTAAAAGAAGTATTTCAGGAACTTGCCAAATCCTACATTTTATTAACCAGAACTAAGAATTTGTTTTTCACTCAGTCCAGTGTTCAAGTTAATTCTGTGCAGCAAAAACAAAGCAGGGTTGAATGATCTTGTCAGTGAATACTTGGTAAAGTGTATGGAGAAAAAAACGGCTATAGTCTTGGTAGAGAATTTGAAGTGAATCTAATCAGACAGAGTTTTGTTCAGTAGAAACACAATCTTCTAGGAACAGGGTGATATTATTATAATGAAGACAAGCTTCAACAATATCCTACTGGATGGATCAGCATTCAGTACAGAAGGTATTCAGGATTTTAAAAGCCAGAGCCTTTACATGCAGCCCTATTGAACCTCTGTCTCTTCCACTTCCCCAGCAGTCAACAAGGCAGGCAGCTGTATTCTTATAGCGACAGCTGGTGTGCCCGTCACCATTACCATGTCCTCTTGTGACATGTTTATGTGCAATACATGGCAGCCCAGATTGGAGCACCAGAAGGCAGCATAAATAGCAAGGGCACAAGTCAGGTCAGCAACTAGTATGGGTGAACTTATTAATTGAGCGAAATATTATTGGTTTGTATGATAAAGTGACTGGTTTAACTGTGCATACAGGGATGTGCTGCACATGATCCTCCCAATATATGCGATTGCCATTTTTGTCTGAAAGGGGCAATGCATATATATTCCAGTTTTGGAGCATGCATTCCAAAAGCCTGGTATTCTAGGGTTTTGGTATGCATGTACTGAGGCTGAAAATATGTACATTGCCCCTTTCAGATGAAATGGTGATCATGTGTGTTGGGAGGATCACATATAGTGCATGGTCAAACACAATGCGTGAAAAGGGCTTTTGTTACTAGATATTCTGTATTGAGGTGGTGAGAGAGATGGGTATTGTTCTGAAGCCATTCAAATATACCTTCTGTTCTACAGGAATATTTGCTCTCAGTAGGGGGAAGAGGGAGTAAGGAAATTATCGGGGTGGTCTGAAGAAGAAGAGTTGGTTTTTATATGCCGACTTTCTCTACCACTTAAGGAAGAATCAAACTGGCTTACAATCACCTTCTCTTCCACTCCCCACAACAGACACCCTGCAAGGTAGGTGAGGCTGAGAGAGTTGTGACTAGCCCAAGCGCACCCAGCTGGCTTCATGTGGAAGAGTGAGGAAACAAATCCAGTTCACTAGATTAGCGTCTGCTGCTCATGTGGAGGAGTGGAGAATCAAACCCAGTTCTCCAGATCAGAGTCCACCGCTCCAAACCACCACTCTTAACCACTACACCACGCCAGCCACTTAACCAGTAGGCAACTGGGCAACTGCCCCAGGCCCAACTGTCTCCATCCCCCTTTGATGGAGGGGTGAAAAGAGCAGGCTCCTTTCTCTGCTGCTGATCACACCTAGCCTGTTTGGGTCTCAGGCCATTTGCTTCCAGCAACAACTGGTTACGCCCACCCCATGTAGGGTTCAGGCGGATGGCTCAGTGACGGCTGCCGCATTTCCTACCAACTCCATCTGGGGCTCAGGTGTCCAGCTTGATGGGCAGCAGCTGCCATTCATGCCTGCCCCGTCCTAAGACTCAGATAGGCGTCTTGGCAGTGATGGCTGCCCTGTTCAGGTCTCAGGAAACTTGCCTTTGCCAGCATTAGTGGCTCCCGCCTGCCCCACATGGGAGAAGGGCCACTCCTTGATTGGCCCCGGGGTAGCCCTGGTGGTGGTTGTAGTAGTGATTCTGGGTCCACATCCCGTGTTTTTGCCAAGGACCCCAGAATCACTGAGACTGCACCTGCAAATGATACAAACATTCTGGTGAACAAGCTCAAATTCCTCCTTCTGGCCTATGAAACATAAGAACGTAAGAAAGGCCCTGCTGGATCAAACCAAGGCCCATCAAGTCCAGACGTCTGTTCACACAGTGGCCAACCAGGTGCCTCTAGGAAGCCCACAAACAAGACTTCTGGCCTATGAAACCTGTCACTAAGCCTTTGCCGAAGTTTATTTGAAGGTCCCTAATGCCATTGAAGCCCTGACCTGGATAGCCCAGGCTATCCCGATCTTGTCTGATCTCAGAAGCAAAGCAGGGTCAACCCTGGCAAGTATTTGGATGGGAGACCTCTGAGGAATACCAGGGTTGTGACACGGAGGCAGGTAATGGCAAACCACCTCTGAAAATCTCTTGCCTTGAAAACCCCACCAGGGGTCACCATAAGTCAGATGTGACTTGAGGCAAAAAACACCATTACCTTAGAGAAAGACAGTTTAGTTACTTTTGTACACTGCTTACCTTTTCTTCTTTTCACATATACCAAATACTTTGCTTTTTTTTTTTCATTTCTTGTCTCCTGAGATACTCACCATGCTGAAGTGTAATTGGCAAGTTGTTGACAGTTACTAATGACAATTCCATATGAGTATTTGTGGTAGTCCTTAGCAACAAAACAAAACTGGAGTCCATTGTCACTTTAGAGAGTAATAAATTTTATTCCTTCATAAAATTTCATGAGTCAGAAATCACTTCATCATATGCATAAAGTGTACATCCATAAAGCTGATGAATTTATATTAAAGGCTGCAAACACCATAAAGGTGATGTGTGTATGGAGCAAAAATTATTATTTTGAGAGGTCTTGTATTGTGATAGTATGTACCAGCTCACTGGTTGAGAATAATTTTCTGCTCTTATTCTTTGCTGTTAGTTGGAACTATTAATACTATTGTTCAGATTTTGTTAGCTCAGTAAGATGATACGGAACTGCATCATTTAATTTGAAAAATTGTTTTTAAGTTCACATTGGTTATGTCTCCTCATAGCTTACGGAAACATGAAGGATTAAAACTGACCCATAACTGGATTTGTGTTTACACCTCCTTCATAGCAGGATGCTTAGCTCACAGAAGGTTACTTGGGAGCCATTTGCTTCAAGCAGGGAAAGCATTATTTTCCACTTAAATGTTTGGAGGCCTGAGCAAACAGGAAGAAGACTTAGCAAAGAAAAATTGATTAAGGGAGTGCACATTATATGTAATTCCATCGTTCTTTTTCCCAAACATTTTTTTTTCTCAAGGAAAAGGACTTATGGGAAGTTGGAATCTTGGTGGTGGAGGAAAGGGGCTATTTAACCTCTTCCCTGCCAGCCATTCATTCACACAACCCCTCATTCCCAAACTAATTTTCTTCTTGCGGGGAGAAGATACGGGGGCCTGCAGTTGCATTTGATTTTGATGAGATGGGATCAAAATAATTAAACAGCTCCTTGCTATACTGCTGGATTTCCACCAAATTCCAGCTGTTCCTTGAGAGGAAAAAAACCAGTTGAAAGAAGGATTACAATTTTTTTTAATAAATATTTTTATTAGTTTTCAGTGTTAAGTAAGGATACAGGGAAAAAGAAAAGGGAAAGGGGAAACCATCGGTTAAACAGTATTTAACATTTAAAAAATACATAATTCTACCCCCTTATAAAGTTCAATATTACAGTCATTTGTTAACGAAAAAGATTTGATTGTCAACTTTCTTATGACTCATTAAATTTTATTGTTATTTTTTAGTTTTAATATATTCATAGAAGGAATTCCATTTGTCTGTATTTGCTCTTTGAGTGTCTTTTTGTAATATTTCTGTTAGGTGTGCCATTGTTATATATTCGTAAACATTGTCAATCCAAGTTTCGATTTTTGGTATTTTATCTGTTTTCCACAGTGATGCTAACACTATTCTTGCTGCTGTAATTAAGTATTTTAATATGATCTGTTGGTCTTTACCGCTGTTGTCTGGTGTTTTATTCAGGAGGAATAGTTTAGGATCATATATTATAGGTTGACCGATTATAAGTTCTATTTTCTTATGTATTTTTCCCAACATTTTTGGACTGATGTACATGTCCACCAACAGTGACAAAAGGTGCCTCTAGCTTTACGACACTTCCAACACAAACCAGATGTCGAACTGTTCATATTCTGGATGTCGCTTGGCGTTATGTACCACCTATGTAGCATTTTCAACCAATTCTCTTGAATCCCTTGGCAAAGGGTGAATTTGAGATTTCTACAAAATAGCTGTTCCCATTCGTCTGTTGTTATAATCTCATTAAGATTTTCCATCCATTTGATTTGACATGACTTTACTTGTTCGACTTCTGTATCGTATATCAGTAGTAGCTTATATATTTTACCTAGTAGATGTTCTGTTGGCTTGCTTATCATCTGTTCAAATTCTGTTTTTCCTTTTAGTATTCCCCTAATCCAGCAGTCCTCTTTAAATCTTGAGATTAGTTGATGGTATGTTAGCCAGGGCATCTGTGGGTAGTTAACTTGTATCTCTGTTAGTGTCTTGAGAGTGCCATCTGTTTTTACCAGGTCCTGATATTGTATTGTCCCGTATTTTTTCCTGTCCATTACCGAACCATAAGCATTAAAGGGCGCCGTCAGTAATGACCCATCAGAACTTAACCTTGATTTCAGTTTCCGCCATATTGCCACCATATTTTCTACAGTTGGATGGCCTCCCATTTCTTCCAGACTCTTCCTCCAATTTCCCCCCCACAATAAGTAATGCGCTCCACCTTGTAAGCCTACCAGCTCTAGTTTAGTAGTCCTGTCGATGGTCTGCATAATCCAATCTTTAATCCAAACCAAGGTTGCCGCTTGATGATATATTGTTAAATTTGGAAGTGACATGCCCCCTCTTTTCTTTTCATCAGTCATAATTTTAAATTTTATTCGGGGACATTTTTTATCCCATACAAAACTGTTGATTTTTCGTTGCCAGGATTTTAAAGTCTTGCCTGGGATTTTGATGGGAATTGTTTGAAATAAGAAGTTGAATCTTGGAAGTATGTTCATTTTAACTATGGCTATTCTGCCCAACCAGGATACCTTCAACTTGGTCCAATTTTGAAGATCATGTACAATCTTACGCCAGACCACTTGATAGTTGTAGATGAATAAATCTTGATTTTTTTTTTGAAAAGTTATTCCCAAATATTTTATCGGTTTGGTTGATATTGTACATCCTGAGATATTTGTTATCTCTGATTCCTCTTCTTTAGTTGCATGTTCTAAGAAAATTTTTGTTTTGGTCGTGTTAAGTTTGTAGCCTGCCAATCCTCCATATATTTGAATATCATTCATAAGTTCTTTAATACTTGTTTCCGGTCGGGTAATTGTTAATAAGACATCATCTGCATAGGCTCTTATTTTAAATTATTCTCCTTGTACACGTAAACCAGTTATGTTCTGATTTGTTCTAATTTTATTTGCTAATACTTCAAGTGTTAGATTAAATAGTAGTGGGGACAATGGACATCCTTGCCTGGTTCCTTTTTCTATTTTTACATCTTTTGTCAAAGTGCTTTTTATTATGAGCTTTGCCTGTTGTTCTGTGTATATGCTCGATATCCAATGAAATAGATTACCTTCCTTGCTTATGCTGTAAATTACTTATCTTATAAAATTTCACGAAATGTTATCAAAGGCTTTCTCCGCATCAACAAAAATAAAGGCCATTTTTTCTTTTCTATGTTTTACTAATTCTCTCGCGTTGATTAGAAATCTGATATTATCTGCCATATGTCGTTTGGGTATAAAGCCTGTCTGGTTTGGATTGATCAACGTATCCGCATCAGATAGAAGTCTCTGTGCGATTATTGTTGTAAATATTTTATAATCTGTGTTAAGGAGAGATATTGGCCTATACGAAGAAGGTAATGTTGGATCTGTTCCACCTTTTGGGATAAGCGTTATATATGCTTCTTTCCAGGTATCTGGCACCTTCTTTTTCTTATATATTTCATTCATCACTTTTACTAATATAGGGGCCACTTCTTCTGTAAATGATTTATAATACATAGCTGTAAGACCATCCAGCCCCAGAGTCTTCCCACTCTTTAATTTCTTGATTGCTTGTTTTACTTCTTCTATAGTAATTTCTTGATTCAAGAGAGTTATATCTTCCTTAGAAAGATGGTTTAGATGATTCTGTTGAATATAGCTGTTTATTTCTTCCGTTTGTTCGTTTTGTATCTTCTTTTTGTAAAGGTCTTTAAAATATTCCAGGAAGCACTGTGCTATTTCATCTTCTTTATGTGTTATCTGCCCTTTTATTTTTGCTGCGATTATTGCTCTTTTCTGTTTTTCTGTTTCGGTCATAGAAGCCAAGTACTTGCCCGGCTTGTTCGCGTGTGCAAAGTGCCTCTGTTTTATAAATTTTAATTTTTTTTGCCATCTTGTCTGTAAAAAGTAAATCAATTTCATGTCTTGCCTTTTTAAGTTCTTGTAAGGTTTTCTTGCCATTTGTTTGTTGGTGTGTTTTTTCTAACTGTGCAAGATTAGTTTGGAGAGACGTTTTTCCCTTTCTTTTTTATTTTTTGAGTTCATTGAAATAAAGATACTGCTCATATAGGCCTTTGAGCAGTCCCAGATCGTTGCTTGACTCATTCCTGGTGTTTCATTCCTCTGTAGAAATTCCTTAAGTTCTTCACGACTCTTGTTAAGGTCTGTCTCTTTATTTAGAAGGGTATCATTTAGTCTCCATCTAAATATTGCCTTTTTCCGTTTCTGCCATTTTATTGCTATAGGATTATGATCTGACAGAATCCGAGGTAGTAGAATATGTCAGAGAAGGATTACAAATGATTATTGCTTTGATGTTTACAAATGTAAAAAGCAACACCTTGTCTCTCCTTGACATGTCAGATAAATTAGAAAATAAGAATGATGGGACTACACGTAATGTTTAAGTTGCTGTTATTTCCTGGTGGTTTGCAGCTAGGTCATAAATTGATCGTGTTCACTTTCTAAACTATAGGACACCATCTTGTTCTGTAGGGTATTTTAGCTGATGGGGCTATATCAGATTTTGTTGGTGCCCTTCCTAACTTGTGACGTGCAGTCTATCTGAGCTTCAGTTGCTGCATAGTAAAAGCACCCCAAAGAGATTTAACCCTCTTCACTTTTTTCATTCAGCTTCGTTTTGACTGATCTTTTTATTTTTGAGATTTTCCAAAATCCAGTGTGACCAACCTAGACTTACATTGCTGAAGAAACATAATGTAGTATCTTCTGTAGCCTCTAGCATCTGCTGTACATTGTGGATTTGACTACAACGTTACTCCTGAAAAGAGAGTTGATTCATGAGAACAGAATAACTAGTTAAACTCCTCCACTATTCTAGCTAAACTTGGCCAGACCGGCATTTCCTTAGAGGATCTGTCAATGTTAAATGAAAAACTAGCATTCAATACTATCAAACAAAGAATTTTAGACCAAGAACAAATGATATGTCCATCTATCCCACCAACATGCTCCCCTCTTAAATTTGGTCTACAGGTTAAATATGGGAAACTACAACAGTGCTTTAATACACTTGAGGATCCCCTCCAACGGAGGGCTTTTATGCTCGCCAGACTTAATGCCCTCCCCTCGGAGGTATTAAAGGGCAGGTTTTAAAATATCCCCTTTGAAAAAAGAATATGTTTATGCGGTTTGAGTCAACATGATACACTTCAGCATATAATTATAAATTGTCTTCTGCATGATGGCCCTTGAAAGAAAACAATTTTACACTTGATGCATAAAATGAAATCTAGCCATGAATCTGCCATATGCCGGTATTTAATGAACAACTCTATCCCTGAAGTCACTTTAAAGGTGGCGGGATTTTTGACAAAAGTTGTCAAGTCTTGGATCAAAACTTAAATCATATCTATATGGGAAATGTATGGAATGAGAATTCTTGTGTACCGTATGCCAATAAAGGTCATTTGATTTGATTTGATTTGATTTAGTTAAACTCATGCTTCAGTATGGAGAAGTCCCCTTTAAAGTTTATTACTCCGCTGAGTGGATGAAACTGAGGTTAACAGTCTTTCCCACAATTTGCATGGGGACCAGTCATTTAGACCTCATTTTTTTCAGATTGATCCCTCCCTTCTTGCTCTCATTTCTTGTTTCCATCAATGTGAACATGAACATGTGTCATTTTAAATGTTAAATATAGCTATCTGTATATAAACACACACACAGAGAAACTAAGAGCATTTAAGAGTATCAGAGAGAAACTAAGAGTAGCTGAGTATCCGTTTTGCATGCAGAAGGCCCCAGGTGCAATCCCTGACTTATCCAATTTAAAGGATCAGGAATTGGGGTGTTGTGAAAGACCTTTACCAGACCCTGGAGAGCTGCTGCCAATCAGACAAGACAATACTGGCCTTGATAGACCAATGGCCTGACTCTGTATAAAGTAGCCTCATATATGTCCATGTGTTCAAACAACAAACACAACTACTCCTTTGCCTCTGCACCCAGGAAACCTATTTCCCCTGTAGCAAGGTGACTCTTCATCAGTTACAGTTAGCCTTTGAAAAAGGACTCCTATGAGCCCAGTCTAACTTCATGCTTTGAACTGAACAACTGAATTTCTAATTCCATATTTACACACCGTCTTGGTAGCAGTATTGAGTGCTTGGACATGTTCTCTTTCAATAACTGTGTCTTAACTTGCCTTGCAAAATACAATCGAGGCCATCAGTATGGTGTTTGGTGTCCTGCATTGCTGATGTTAAACAAGATTCACACAGGTGGAAATTGTTCTGGGTTATCCTGTATAGGTCTTTTGTGTGTTTGTTTTGTTCCAGGAGAAGGGGATTTTGCATCTAGAATGGGTAAATCTGGCTTTGGTGTACGGCTACAGATGGAAACCCATAACAAGGTAAAATGCTAGCTTGCACTGAACATTGGCACTTAGGCACACAGTAAAGAAATCGTGGTGGTGGTCAGGTTGCAGCCAACTTGTGGCGACCCCATAGGGTTTACAAGGCAAGAGACATTCAGAGGTGGTTTGCCATTGCCTGCCTGCACAGTGGCCCTGGAATTCCTTGGTGGTCTCTCATCCAAGTACTAACCAGGACTGACCATGCTTAGCTTCCAAGATCAGATAAGATCAGGCTAGCCTGGGCCACCACGTCAGGGCTAAAGAAATCATACAACTGTTGCATCTTGTACCCAGGTTCTGTTCACATTTTGCCTGTTTTTGAAGGCTGTGTAGCTGTGTCCTGCACAAAATAAAGCTGTCTCTTCAGATAGTGTTTCTGTATTGAGTACACCTTGTGACAGAACCATGGGGTTCATGTTTAGCTGTCTTCTCAGTTAGACTAGAGTAGGCCAGGACTATTTGCATGAGGGAGAAAAAAAACTTCTAAAAAATTCAAAGTTGCATTTATCTGTTAGTTATGAACCCTTCACCAATCATCAAAAATGTCTGCTTTGTTGACATATAATTCAAATTTGTATACATTGTAAAGGGCAAAATATGACTTGGTTTTTATTACTTTAATTAAAATCTGAGCAAAGAGTGTGGGATTCATATTAAATTGCATTTTTTTCTAGCTGCTGTTGTTAGGGAACCAACTGATCTGATTACCATGAAGATTACAGGCTATCAAAGTGAAAAAGGACTTTCTGCAAGGATTTCATATTAAACCTTCAAACATAACAGTTTAAGAATAATTATAGTAGCATTACTGGAAAATGATTCATGAATTCTGAATTAAATGTAAGACCCCCAAAAGAAAAAAATTCGGAGACCATAGTTTTCATTCCAGACCGATGTAATTTAGCATCCATTTTGCAGTTGTAGAATAAAATGGGGGGAAAAATATGTAGTTGAACTGTATTGCATTTGTCAGACTAAACTAATGATTTTTTTTGTCATTGACTTTAAGCATGCACTCAAGCAAATGGAATAGCCATTTTCATTTTCAGTAATAGAAAGCTGCAGAAGAAAAGGGAGGTAAAGGCTGTAATTGATTGTTAAAATATAACTGTGTATGTATGGAGAGTTCTCATATAGGGTCTATGAAAATGTTTGAACTGATTTTAATAGGCTTGTAAGAGAAAGGAGCAAACTTTAAAAGAAGAAAGGGGAAAAAAGTAAGACTTGCACTGGAAATTTTATTAGCATTCCCAGAGGGCTATAATAAAGATTTTTTTTTCACACAATACAGTGACTGTTTACAGTGGACAATTTAGTTTCCTTCCAACAATTATGAGTGAAATTGAATCTCCGGAAATGTTACTTTTCTCCAAAATTAGAAATAGCAATAAAGATATCCCTGGAAGTTTACGGAGTGGGTGAAGAAGGGTGGGGGATGGTGGCGGGGGAAGGGAGCCATTAGTCTCTGAAAGACAGTTCAGTACATTTATTTAAAGAAGTTCAGAAGGCTTATAAACAAAGCATATCCTCATGTAGTGATTAAAGATTGAACATTTTCCCTGTGACTCTAACTACGAAGCATGGAACTAGGATGCTTCTGTGTTCTAGGATAGTGCTGACATGATTCCAAAGAGCATTTTCCGTGTATTATTTGTGTAAGAGCGACGCGGGTTGATCTTGATTTTGTAAATGGTAATTAAATTTAGCATGAGGTGTTTCTTTGTGAATAATGTAAAGCTTTTGGCTAGCCATTTGGGAGGCACAGCTGTGCTATGTTTACTTTTGCTCCTATAGCAATGATAAACCCCATCCCTTATTATACAAAGGAGGACAATACACATTTGACAGGGGTTGCTCAGAGAAGGAAGTATGTGTTTGTTCTTCCTTTCTTTTCTTTTCTTTCTTTTTTTTTGAGAGAGATAAACAGTTAAAACTATAATAATGGCCAAATAGATTCATCTTTGTTCTAATTCGGTCTGTCATCCATTCCCAATAGTCTGTTTAATCCACACATCAAAGACTTGGGTTAACATGAACTAAGATTCTTTTTTCCTCTCTGTTTTACTATTTTTGAATCCCACACAGAAACAAAGAGATGCACCACTCTGCAGTAAAATAATCTTGGGAAGGCAACACTGGATTTATGGAATTAGGGACCTTACACAAAAGGTGCCGCCATCCTTAACAGGGGTTGTGGTTTGTGATTGGTATTCCCTTTTATTCTCTCCTACCTACTTTTGTAGCCATCCAGACACCTTAAAAAGTTGTCTTAAAGGCCAAGGGAGCCTCCAGAGGAGCATTTATTTGACATGAGGGGCTTCTGCGGAAAGGAAAAATTGGCACATGCACAAGGTCTTTTGCACATGTACTTTGCAAATTGGCACATGCACATGTTCTTTGGCACATGCACATGTTCTTTTGCACATGTACTCAATCCCCTTTGGATCCATAAAACCTGGTGTAGCAGAGTATGTGGCTTTTATCATTTTGTGCATTCTGACTTTGTCTCAGATCTTTTAAACGTGCCCTTGGCACTACTGTCATGGGATCTCCATGTTATGGGCTGTTAGGAACCTTAAGGATCCTGCATAAGAAACCAAAAAGCATACCTTGCTTATGAGGCAGCATCATTCGCAGGTGAAATGAGGCCTTCCTCTACAAAGGTAGATTGCTTGTTCATTTTTATGTATGAAGAGCCCTAAAATTAGTCCACTTTTTTGCCATCAAGTCACAGCTGACTTATGGTGACTCTAGGGTTTTCAAGGCAAGAGATGTTTGAAGGTGGTTTGCCATTGCTTGCCTCTGTGTCCTGACCCTGGTATTCCTTGGAGGTCTCCCAGCCAGATAATAGCCAGGGTCAGCCCTGATTAGCTTCTGAGATTAGGCTAGCCTGGGCTATCCAGATCAGGGTCCACTTTTATTACATGTGGGTAAAGGCATCATATTGGCATGAGCCAATAGTAAGCAACCTATTTAAGGTGCTGCACAATGAACACATATGCTCATGCAAATAATGGGTCCTTTACATACTTTTGCAAATACCACTTGAGTAATTTAGTCTGTTTCTTTGAAAAAAGAGACCAATTAAAGAAAGCAAATGAGAAGCTACATATTGGGGAGGAAAATTATAACGTTTTTCGGAAATTACTTAATCATACTTACCTAGCAAATACCATGGATCAGAAGAAGGAAAGCAACGGAATAAAATGCAGAAAGCTCTTCAAGTATATGATTGTGCAAGGTTTAAATGTCAAGCACCAAAAACTGAATATGACGATTCTGGATATGCTCTTGATTGTCTTTTATTTGGATTTTTTGTTATAATGGGCATATGCACACACATGCACACATACTCTCTTTGTATGACTGTGTTCGCTGTTTGCAGCAATTTGTGGTTGGCGGGCTCATATCTCCGGCCTGCTGTCACCTTTTTTCTTTAGACCTCACCACATTTGTCCCTCTTGCATGGCAATGAATAGGGAGTCACTGCCCTCCTGTATCCAAGAAGGTGCCAGTGAGGCCTGTCTCCTAAGGATCGATGGATTTCTGAAGAATCTGTTCTAAAAAGCCACCACTGCAACCAGGAATTCCGCATCCATTTGCCACCTGTGAACAAGCTCTCAGCTGCTGCTGTTAACAAACTCCACCATGGGGCTTGGCATACCTCCTTTGCTCAGAAACGTAAAGGCCAAGAACACTGCCTCAGAATGTGCTGTCTGATCCCTAAGCACGTCTGCCTCCTACTATAAGGAGGAGGGATGGAGAGAAGGCAGTCATTGTGCATATGAGTGTGCTATAAAGTGAGTCTGCCTGTCTGGCTTAACAAAGAAAAAAAACCACACTTGCTTCCTTGCCTGCCACATGGGGAGGGGGGAAGAGGGGAAAAAGGGGGAAATTTCAGACTGTCCAGTTATGATTTCTACTTCGATGCTGAAATGTCTAATGGAGTCACTGCTTGTCTCTCTTAGGAAAGGGGTATAGTAAGTCACTCTGCTTTGTGTGTTTGCGTGTGTGTATGTGTGAGACAGAGAAAGAGATGGAGTGACAGAGAGAAGACAAGAGTGACGAGGTGCTAAGCCTTCCTTGCTACTTCCACTGACTAATCAGAATGGAACATGACAATATGACCAAGCTTCCATTTTGTGTTAAGAGTTACTCATAGAGGGTGAGGAAATCGGGTGTGGAAGCTGAAACCCATATGCTTAACATTTTTCAGAGCCACATTTACAGTGCTCACATCAGAACAAGTTCGCATGGGTACTTTATACATGAAAAGCCCAGAGATTTGGTTGTGTTAATACTTGTATGAAGAAAAGTCAATCATTTGTTTGTTTTGCTTTTTGTCCATCTGTTCTTCAGGGCAGCGTACGCGGGTCTCCCTTGCCCAGTTTTATCCTCACAGCAACCAGCGACCTCCATAGCAGGGTGGGATTTGAGCCTGGGTCTCTCTAACAGCCCATTCCTGAGAATGTGGCCGAAACTAAATAGGAGGCAGCGTGACCCCGCCGCCAGCGTAAGTGCATGTAATCACGTGATTACACATACTTATTCTGGTGGCGAAACCAGTCGTGCCGGCGGCCGAGCGCAGGGGAGCGTTGAGGGGGCAGGATGGGGGGAGGAGCCACCAGTTAGGCAGCTCCCTAACCTGTTTTGGCCCAGTATTCCGGTGCTGGGAACAGTGGTGCTGCACCTGCTTTTTAACAGGCGCAGTTTCACTGTTCCCTATGGGGCAAAAAGCCCCGCTTGAAGGGGAAAAAGCCGGGAAATTGCTTTTTTTCCTTCAACAGCGTAGGCGAAACGGCTTAGGAAGAGGTGCCACTGCACCTCTTTCCCGCCGTTCCCCTATGCCGTCAGCTCAGGAATGGGCTGTTAGCCTAGTCCAGCATTCGACCACAGCTAGAAGAATAACAGCAATTCCTGTGGTTGCAGCTGCAGAAACAAGTTTTGCCAAAGTTCTGGAAGCTGATATCTTCTGTTGTTTTGTGCCCAACCTAATTCAAATTGACCTTTGCCCATCAATTTGCAGGAAAACACATGGCCTTGGATGGCACAAAGGCAATATACAGCAATTAAAGCAATGTGACATAGTAAAAGTATCAGGAGGTAAGAAAAAGAGATGGAAGGAAAAGGCACCCCTCTCTTGCAGAATAAAAATGCCTTTACCTAGTGCTTAAAGGAAGGAAAGGCAGTATGGTATAGCCTGATCTCATCATTGCCCCCACAGGGGACACTTGCTATTGGCTAATATTGGCTAATAATTGTTGGAACTATTAAAGTACAGGCACGGTTTCTGTTGGCAGACATTGCACTAGCAACTGTGCTGGCCTGCCCATTAGGCTTGTGCAGAGACCTCCAGCCAATGTATAACTATCTCAGATTAGTGCCCATTCAGAATATATATTTTGCATTGTCAAAAAGCTTTTCCAGACATGCACTTTCTTCTGGACATTGTGCGGCTTTATTAGCATTTTACTAACAATGGCTGTATAGTGTGATTTCCTGTTCTGTTGTACTAGAAAAGCCTGGATGAGAAAGGGAGGAGGAGGAGGCATTTTTCATTAACTATGATAAGCATTCACTTGAGCCAAGGAAGGCAGACTCAACCAAAATATTGGCAAGTTACTAAAATGACACAGGTAGGCAGGAGAAGGCCTGGTCACCTGTTTGGTATTGATAGCGCTGATGCATTCTAATGGGTATTTGTTGCACTAATGCAAACATGTTCCACATGGAAATACACGCAGTGGTAATGAATACTTTGGCCGATTAAGTTCTGTTAGAGATCTAACAATAAGACTGTAGATTCCTAACAGCAGGAGTGTTTGGTGTGGGCAAAGGAGTGTTGGCTACAGGGCCTGTTCAGGACAAGGTCTGTGTTCTAAAAGGTCCATTGAGACTGAGCTTTGGAATTGCACCTTAATTGCTTTTTATTCCAATTGCAAAGGGTTTGTTATTTTAAAAATATCCCATAGAACCATTAAAAAAGTGGATTAATTTGTTCTCTCCAGTATTGTCCTAATATTTTGAACTTGTGTCCATCCATTTGATAGCAGCTGTTGGGGTGCTTTTGTTAGGGCTATACTGAATGGGTCATACTCCTAACACAAAAACACAAGCACACACTATATTTTTTGGGCACAACTCTTAACACCTATTAAAGTCGGAGTTGTTGTTTTTGTTTTGTTTTATTTTTATTTATTTATTAAATTTATTTATTTTATTATGCTGGAGAAATTAATTGGTACAAGTTTAAACATTAAGCATCCATGTTTTTTGTAACAAAGAAGAGATGTTCTTGAAGTCATTAGCAGAGCTCTGACTCAAGCTTTGTATCTTCCCTGTTCAAAGAAGCCTATATTTTATCAGTGCTGCTTCAGTGAGTTTTGCCCCCAGAAGGGAATGTAAGTGAATTCTGCCAGGGATTTGAACATGGACTTGGTCTTCATTTTATAAGTGCATTTCCCCTCTTCTTATCGATTGACATGAATGTTTTGGTGTCGTTCTAAAGTAAGTGCCATGGATTTATTTACTGGTAGTGGGAATCTGCTAAATCATCTGTTTTCTATGTATAAGCCTATCAGTGTGCTCCCATCTAGCCCATTCCCTCTACAGTAAGAGCCACCTTGTGGTACTGCAGGGAAATTGGATGTAAACAAACACCGATCTGCAATGGTTTGTAATTTTAGTTTCTTAAATTACAGGATAAGGAGAACTGCAGAGACACAATCCATTAAGAAATAACTAGGTGGGTGATTCACTACCATTTGTGTAAATGGCACTAACTCTGGGCTGCCTGCACAATTTATTAATACTTCACGGGAGGAAAAAATTATTTTAATCTCATAATGGATGATGAGCTGTGAAATTGCTTCTGCAGCAGCTGGGCACCCTGGGGGAGGTGCTAGATTCTACCACATTATGCAAGCTTCCTCTGAGATCGGCTACATGGCTACACGGTGCTAAACAGACACCATCGAATGTTTGGGGAGAGGAATATGGAGGGGTATTCATAGAAGAAGAAAAAGCTAATTGTTTTTTTTCCCAATTTCTTTTTTTTTTTTAAGACCAAATGCTTCTTGCTTTGTAGATTTAACAAACTTTAAAACAGGGAGAGGAGATCAAATGCACATTTCATCATGCTATATTGAAGCAGATGTCAAGGGTTTTGGAATAGTTAGATCTTCTAGCCTGGTACATTTGCCATGGGATTAGGATACTTAGCTCACTTAGTGTGCTTCTCTGTGATGATGGGTTTGAAGAGGACTGGTTTTGCAAACACATCTGAGCTGTACAATTTGCAAACACCTGGAATCTCAGTCTGCACAATCTCTCACCTGTTCTAGCTATTCACCTGCAGGTGGGGAAGGTACTAGGGCCTACTTGTTATATTCACACTTTACAATAGGATTAACAGTGTGTTGAGTGGGGGGAGAGGAAGTTTCTGCTTTGCCTACTACATGTAGGCATGCTTTGCCTACTACATGTGCTTTTGATTTTGTGCTAATATACCAAACCAGTAACTGATAGAGGTCTTGCTCAAATATGCCTTTGGGCTCCTATCTTAATACATACCAGAAAAGCTAATGCACATCCCTTTTGTACATTACAAAAGCTTTCTTGAGCAGCCACGTATTAGTGGAGAGTATTTTTAAAAAGTGATTACCTAATCTGGTGGGGGAGGTCTCTTTCTGGACACAATTCAAAGGCTTGAGGCCAGGGCTCTTCAAGGACTGCCTTCCCAAACAGTACAGTCTAGGGTTGCCAACGTCCAGGTACTAGCTGGAGATCTCCTGCTATTACAACTGATCTCCAGCTGATAGAGATAAATTCACCTGGAGAAAATGGCCACTTTGGCAATTGGACTCTATGGCAATTGGACTCTATGGCATCTTTCATACAGGCCCTGTTTTCTGTGCCCCCATCTTCAGAGGTAAGGCAGAGAGACAGTTCTTTTTCAGTAGAGGCACCTCGCCTTTGGAGTACCCTGCCGCTTGAAACCTTCCTGATGCCTGCCCTGCTTTCCTTTAGGCACCAGACCAAAGTGTTTCTTTTTATTCATGCTTCTAATTAAGGGAGTTGATCTTTTAACATTTTTATTTACAGTCTGCTTCTAGCCTCTCTGCTTTATGAAACACCTGCAAATCTGTTTTATGCTGGTTTTATGCTCTCGTTTGTAATCGTTCATTAATTATTAGTGGGTTTTGTGATGCTTTATGTCATGCTTTATGTTATTCTTTACTTTGTAAGCCACCTCAAGCAGGTCCTCTGGAGAGGTGACAGAGAAATTTTCTCAATCAATGAATAGATCCCAAAGTAAGTCAGAAAAAAAACCCGTTAAGGGCTGCTTTGAGCATGCAACAGCTGCCACGAAAGAAACAACAACCTTTTATTTTTTCCCCAATGGCAGTACAAGAAGAAGGGAGAAAGAAAGAACTGGGGAGAAAATTAAGAGGATGTAGCATTTTATCAGTGCCCTTAATTTTGTCTGCTTCACCCTTTGTGTGAGTATCCACTGGAGTTTACAAAAATATGACAGAGTGGGAGAGAGTGAAAACACCACGGAGCAATTAGTCATTACATTTGGTGAAGATTTGGTGTATGGCATTATAGAGGATTGAAAACGAAGTTTTCAAGGTTGGTTTGTTTTTTGCCCAAGTTCTCTGGGTGATGCTTCAGGCCAGAGCAGAAGCTTCATTCCATCAATATGTCAGTGGCTCACAACTCTGTTTGTCCTTTCCATCTAACTTTAGTTGGGTAGTGAAGGTCTGAATCAAGGGTTGCCAGCTCCTGGTTGGGAAATTCCTGGAGATTTGGTGGTGGAGCCTATGGAGGGTGGGGGTAGGGGACAGGTGGGTATAATGCCATAGACTCCAGTCTGCAGTGCTGCCATTTTCTCCAGGGGAAATGATCTCTGTTGTCTGGAGATCAGTTATCATTTCTGGAGATCTCCAGGCCCCGCTTGGAGGTTGGCATCCCTAACTGAATCAGTATCTGTGATCAATAGACTGGATTACTCTTAATCAACATAAAATGGAAGTACTGTGGGATCATGTGGGAACTGGTGTTTGACGTTTTCCTTAGAATAGGCAGTATACACCTTTGCTTTTACACAGAGAAAGTCCCTCCCCCTATAGGTGAGAATGGTATTGTCCCCGCAGGCCTTTGGGACCCGGCTTAAGACATTTCTCTTCTGAAAGGACTTGGAGCTGAATTGAGTTATTGTGGGGCTGCTGTTGTGTATAGTTTTATTACTGAACAAATATTTTTTACAGTTAGCTGCCTCACTTTTGCATACATATTCATAGAATCATAGAGTTGGAAAGGACCACCAGGGTCATCTAGTCCAACCCCCTGCCCCCCCCACATCCCCAGTGACCCCAACCCTCCCCCCACCATGCAGGATCCCACAATCAAAGCACTCCCAACAGATGGCCATCCAGCCTCTGCTTAAAGACCTCCAAAGACGGGGACTCCACCACCCTCCGAGGCAGTGTATTCCACCATCAAACAGCCCTCACCGTCAGGAAGTTCTTCCTAATGTTTAGGTGGAATCGCTTTTCTCTTAGTTTAAATCCATTACTCTGTGTCCTAGTCTCTGAAGCAACAGAGAACAAGCTAGTTCCCTCATCAACATGACATCCCTTCAAATATTTAAACATGGCTATCATGTCTCCCCTCAACCTTCTCTTCTCCAAACTAAACAAACCCAACTCCCTCATAGGGCATGGATTCCAGACCTTTGACCATTCAGGTCGCCCTCCTCTGGACACACTCCAACTTGTCAACATCCTTCTTAAAATGCGGAACACAAAACTGCACACAGTATTCCAAGCGAGGTCTGACCAATGCAGAATACAGAGGTAGTATTACTTCCCTTGATCTAGACACAATACTCCTATTGATGCAGCCCAGAATTGCATTGGCCTTCTTAGCCACCATGTCACACTGTTGACTCATGTTCAGTTTGTGGTCCACTAAGACTCCCAGATCTCTTTCACATGTACTGTTGTCAAGCCAACTCTCTCCCATCCTGTACCTGTGTCTTATGTTGTTTCTGCCTAGGTGAAGTACCTTACACCTCTCCCTATTGAAATCCATTTTATTAGTTATGGCCTAACTCTCCAGTCTATCAAGGTCATTCTGAACTCTGAGCCTCCGGGGTATTAATTACCCCTCCTAACTTGGTGTCATCTGCAAATTTGATTAGCATGCTCTCTATCCCATCATCCAAGTCATTTTTAAAAATATTAAATAGTACCAGTCCCAGGACAGACCCCTGTTGCACCCCACTGGTCATTCCTCTCCAGGATGAAGTTGTGCCGTTAATGAGCACCCTTTGGGTTCGGTTGGTCAACCACTTACCAATCCACCTAACAGTAGCAGTGTCCAGCCCACATTTTACTAGCTTTGTTTCAAGAAGATCATGGGGGACTTTATCAAAGGCTTTACTGAAATCAAGGTACACTACATCTACAGCATTCCCTTCATCTACCATACTTGTCACTTTTTCAAAAATAGATATGAGATTAGTTTGGCATGACTTGTTTTTGTGTCCCATAATACATATAATACAATAAGTTCAAAATTAGCCGTTACTTGCAACCCTATAGCTATTGGATGGGCTGTTGTGCCGTCATGGAACTTTTAGGAACATTCTACATTCTGAGCAGGCAGTATCAGTCCACAAAATCTTACCAAATAGTTCAGCGTCTGTGGAAGACATGGGGGATCATTTTGGATGGAGATGAAGTCCTCTGTAGCTTAGCAGGGGCAGAAGTGAGAGAGTCAGGGCAAGAAGGATGTCTGGAAAGATGCATGAGGAAAGGAGCCAGGAGAAGAAGGGGGAGCGCTTAGGGGACATGGTATCCAAACAAATGGTGGCTGAAGGAAGAGTGTAGGGTAGCCACTGTCTGAGAATTTGTGTGTTCAACTAGTATAAAGTGATATAACTCCCTTGTCTCCAGAAAAAATAATAGTGGTGTTCCAAATGCTAGGGAAGAAAAGTAAAGCAATTAAGGTGAAAGAAAAAGCCATGCCTTTTTCATCAAGTATGAGGATGAAGAACATTCAGGTCATGGATGGAACTTGATTATGGAAGTGCAGCTGGCAATCAAGAATGAATTTTAACAGACACTTTGAACGCCAAGCACTCATAAGACAGAAACAGAGGGATAAAATTTCAGTCAAGAGATACAATCATAAAACAAACACATGGGTTTCTTTTTCTTTGTACCCTACAGAACTAGGAAATGTAATCTAGAGAGATATCAAGGCTAAATTGTGAAAAATATAGGACACAAGTATTAGACATTTTCTTAATGTTTATGCAGAAAAGATTAAGGCTGGTTGGGAGGTACAATTGCAACAACCGTTTAGGAATGGGAATGTGACGATTTTAAAACAATACGGGACAAACTTTAATTTTACTATAAACTTTAGTTTGACTATAAGAGCTTTGACTCAGCCACTAAACTGTAACAGACAGCTCAGGTTCTGATTGTTAGAGGTGATTAAGGTCTATACTAAGTAAATACTTTGGTGCTCAGCTGTAGCACCTCTTTTCACATACAGGAAATATCCATATAGGAAAAAAATGTATTTACTTTTAAGCTGGATGATGATAGTGGACTGGGTAGACCACCGACTAGCTGCAGTTGGCCCACTGTGTAGCACTTAATATACATAGCAAAAGAGAGGGGGTATTCATATGGCCGGAATGTACAATCCCAGTGGAAGCCAGCAAGGATTTCCCCGTTGGGGCTGTAGTGAATAATATAATTCATCATTGTTGATGAATGTATTTGTATCCATGGCATAATGGGGAAAACAAAAAGAGGGCTGGGCTTTAAAAAGCCAAATTACTAGTAATTTGGGGCCTGCTGAAATCCGGAATATTGAAACTCTTTAGTAGTCTGACCTCTAACCTTAGGAATATCATGTCAAAGAAGGCAGAAAGGGTACAATGTGTGAACCCTCCTCGGGACAGATCACAAACCCCAATGGCCATTAAGACTTCTCCTAGGTAGAGTTTCTTTGGAGTTTCTGCCTCTCATCCGTAAGCCACCATTCACTTAACATTTCAGAAGTAGTTGCTGGTTGGTTAAGGGCCAATTTGAGTGCAGTTTTCTGCGTGTGTACCATGTCTGTTGGAATGTTTCCCACAGAATGTGTTGTACAGCTTGTTCAGTGACATTTCTAAGAGCTAAGTGTACCAAGAGCCTATAGTTAGTTGGGGTAAAGAATTGTGTAGGAGAAGATATATTGTGATTCAGAATTTTCACATATGTAAAGCCACAGGCAAAATCCCAAAGTGTGGATGCAAAACATATGCTGGGACTAGCTTCGAGCTTCCCTTTGCATGAGGCATCCCACTTGTATCAGATGCACTCAGTCATTGATTTCACATGCTTCTTGGTGCCTTACAGTTTTATTTTTATTGTTTGGTATGTACTAGATTCCCACTGGCCCAGACAGCAGGTGAAGAGCGCCTCATAACTGCATAGCTTGAGGTCAGCAGTAGTCCAAGGATCTCTCCTTCACATTGTCATTGGCTTTTCAGTGGACTAAGGAAACAGGGCAGGAGGGCAGCCCTTCATAAATGTGGGTCATATTACTGATCCTGTACATATCATTGCATGGCACATACTGCAGCTTCCAGGCATGTAAATTTGCCATGATGGTTACTGTAACAGTTCTTTGAACCGGAAATTTTCCTGAAGCAAGAGCCCTTGGGCTTTTCAGGATGCATTTTTTATGAATGCAATTAAAGTATCATTCGATTGCAGACCCACTGCCAGGTCCTGTGTTTGCTCTGTTGCCTAGTCACTCCTTCATCCAAACCCATGTAAATCATAGAACAATGAGAGGAGAGAACTCGACACCCCCTACAGAATTGGTATGTGTATGACAGACCAACTCATCTTCACTGCTGCACCTTGCACTGTGATGCATTACCCGTAAATAATAGCTTCTAAAAGACATTACATCTCAGATCCAGCCTAATTGTAACTATAGTTTGTTTTTTTCATTTTGGTTTATGTACAGTGTGTGACTTTTGCAGAGACATTTTTATTCTAGGAAAATGACAAGGCAACAAGAAGGTATAATTGCCCTGATTTTTAGAAGTGGTGCAATACTACAGATCTGATGTACTGCAAGACATGAATCAGAAAAATTCTATTAAAAAATCTCTTGAATGGCTGACACGGGAGTATTATCCGCAATGATTAATTTGACTCGGTCATTATGAACACAGACAAGTCTGACAAAATTGCATTTCATTCCCCACTGAATTTATAAAATCACTGTACACATAATAAGAAGTTATAGTTCTGTGCTATCCACTATATTTGACAGGATTTCAGCTCTGGAAAGAGGGGGAAGGGGATTGGGGAAAGGGAATTGGGAAGCTGTTTAAAAGCCTGCAATTTACTTTATTTTGCTATAGATAGCATTTCACAAAGTATGCTTTTCAAGTTTCCAGTTCAAATTGTTTATGAAAGTCACTTTGGAGGGAACTGGAAATGACTGCCATGCTGCTCCCAGGAACTGAGGCTATCTGAATAGCGCTAAAGAGCCAATCTGGGAGAGCACACTTGGCTACTTGTCATGCCAAAGCTCCTTCTTCAATGACTTACGGTACAGGAACACTGTCATATATTGGCATCTGGACACCTCACTGAGGAAACACCGTCCTCCGCTGTGCACTGTTGCTGGGAAAACAGTTTTGTTATTCCTAACAAATATGCCTTACAGATATGCCCACATGAGAAATACAGCCCTGTTACTCATTATCATTATGTATTTTATTATTATTTAAAACATTTTATGCTGTCTTTCCATCCAATTAAGGGTCCCGATGGTGGTGAATAATAAAAAAAAAATCATGATGCCAACAACTGAACGAGCACATAAACAAACACACAAACAATTAAACAAACACTTAAACAGGAAGGAGGGGCAATGAAGGAATGCCAAACAGAACTCTTCACCTGTTGGTGAAAAATAATGATAGAGGGGACAGACAAATTTCCTTGGGGAGGGAATTCCATTATTTTGGTGCCATGGTGAAGAAGGTCCTTTCTCAACTTGCCACCTGTCTACCCTCAGATAGTGAGGGCCTCCAAAGAAGGTGCCGTGAAGATGACCACAATGGTCAGGTATGCCCCTATGTGCATCGTAGAAAAGCTATTGGGGAAAACAATTGGTATTTCTTAGGCCAATCAAATCACATTTACAACTGACCAGTGGGGAAAACCTAGGGGATCTTTTGAATTATAGGAGGCATCACTGCAGTGGAATTCTGATGTAGAAAAGTGATTCTAAGTTATAGGACTCTGCAAAGAAATGGTGTGGGTGGGTTGCTGCAACAGCAGTTATTTGCTGATTGAGGATGATGCAGCAATAAATCTATCAGAATTTTTAAAAATCCCACCCTTATTCAAGGAACTCAGGTGTACATGGTTTCCCACTCACATTTTAACCTTAGAACAACCCTGTAAAGAGGTACTTGAACCCAGGTTACTCTGCTCCTAGTCCAACACTTTAGCTCTTACTGGTTCTCATATGAAGAACAATATGATGATTATGGATGAGTAAAATGCTTAGAAAGTGCATATGAAATGTACTGCGTGGACAATGAGTCCACCAGAAAACCACACTGCACAGGGGACGTAACCATCCATCCTGTCCTATTTTATATCGACAGCTGAATTTATATTGCGCTCCCTATTTTGTTTTTGGTTCACCAGAAACAATTTCTCAGCTGCTTTCTCTCTTAAACTTATGTTTGCCTTTGAATGTTATTTGACAGGGCAAATATTTACCTCAAATAATGATGAAAATCTCCATCCTGCTTACTGTGAATAACGTTCTTTGAATCAATGTTTGTCTGAAGCTTCCAGGATCCCAGCAGATAATCACAGAGAACATGACTTGCCAGAGAATTGGGGTCACTTGATATTTGTCAGGTTTCTAAGGAGAACATTTTCCTGAATTCTTGCTCGGCCAAGTAATGTTCTTTGTGATTAACTGTTGCACACATTGTCTGACTTGATGGAGTTCCTCACCTGTAGAATTGAAAGCACTTGTCATTTACAATCCATTTTGCCTTTATGGAGTACTGAGGCACAAGAGAAGGATATATTTGCCATGAAAACTAGCAAGGTTTCATCAAAACACATAGCGTTAATTATGCATGGTGAATAGAGAGAACATTTCTCTCTTTCCCCCTCCATGAGGTTCATGGACAGGAGATTCAGGTCAGGGGCGCGGGGGGGGGGGGGGGAGAGTACTTTTTTACACTATGTACCGTTAACTTGCCATAGGATCTAGTGATGGCCAAAGTCTTAGATATGATTTTATAAGGGGATTTATCATGTGGAATAGATCTTTCGGTGGCTTTGAGCCATGATGGCTAAAGAAACCTCCAAGACCAGAAGTAGTATACCTCTGTATTATAATTGTTGGGGGTGAAGAAGCAACAGGGATAGGGTATGGTTTCTGTGCCCCTGTTTGCAGGTTTTCTAGGGCATCTAAGTTGTCATTTTGGGAACGGGGGGGGGGCGCTCTTGTGTACATAGGACGATGATTGGATAAGGTTCAATAACTTTAACAGATGTGGGAAAGAGTGAATTTTGGCTGAGGCAGCTGTTCTTATTTTGCTGAAATTCCATGTTCTACATGAATATTAAAGATGCACGAGCTTTTGGTATCTAAAAGCCAATATAAAGTTCTTCCTCTAAAAATGAATTTTGATGAATTTCACTGGGCTCAGGAGGCTGTGATACAAAGGATTTTTCCCCTGCCCTGTAAATTACCAGCTTTCCCCCAATGTATCTTGTGCTTTAAAATGCTGCATGGCAGCTGGAAATTGGGACCTCTTCTAGAGAAGTTGTAGAACACTCTGTCCAGGAAAATCCAGTTGGCACTGACTTGAAGAACATGGAGAAGATAATTTTATTCTCCAGAACTTTTAACGGATGTGCTATTTCCTGCTTTCCCCCCCCCCCTGGTTTTTATTACTGTTTTAGTACTTTTTGGCTGATTTTGTTGTGGTTTTATTGACACCCCCCATGTCTCTTTTATGTTTTAATCAACAATCTTTCTTTTTGTTCAGTTTCTGGTTACCCATTTAGGAGGCATAGGCTGAAAGGCAAGGCAGAAATTCTTAAATAAATAAACAAAACAAGCCACTGAATGTTGGATGCATACTGCAACAGCATGTTGTGAAAAGCTTCTGCTTGCTGTACAGCATGTAGAAAACTTTGAGGGTAAGAAAATTTGGCAACCTCTTTGCCCTTTCTCCTAAATGTTAGTAGGAGCCTCTAAGACTGGGCAGCAGAACTGCCCTTCTGATGCTGTGTCTATATAGCAGGTGGGGAATCTGTGGGAAATAATTTCTTTTTTATTATTATTTTAGGCTACCTGTTACATGGAGCCAGCATGGTGTAGTGGTTAAGGTGCCTGACTAGAACCTGGGAAACCCAGCTTCAAATCCCACCTCACGCCATAGAAGCTTGCTGGGTGACCTTGGGTCAGTCACATACTGTCAGCCCTGACCCTGGCGAGTAATTAGATGGGAGACCTCCAAGGAATACCAGGGTCATGATGCAGAGGCAGGCAATGGCAAACCACCTCTGAAAGTCTTTTGCCTTGAAAACCCTACAGGGTCGCCATAAGTCAGCTGTGACTTGATAGCAAAAAAACAAAACAAAAACCCTGTGACATAAATTCCCACAAATTTAATGAAAGTTACATAAATTCCCACAAATTTATTGAAATTCAATGTACCATTTGTTCCTGGCTTTTGACTTGCTATGGCACATGCTGAAGTAACTAATTACATTAACAACCACTGCCTCAAGGGCTGACTCCTAAAAATCACAGAAAGCAATAAAAGGGCCAACTGAGCAAGAGTACTTTCTGGAATCAGGCTTATGTTTTCCATTCTGACTCTGGTGTATGGAGGGAATTGTTACATCTGAGCCAGTGTCACCTTCTAGTTGGAGGACAGACTTTATCCCTCAAGAAGTATTCTTCTCCTCAGACCTTGCTGTCAGAAAGGAGATTTTTAATACAGCTCCTAAAAGCATTTAATGTTTTTTTAAAAAAAACGTTACAGCCTGTTCTTGCCTTTGCTAGTAAGAGGGGTGAGTGGGAGATGCTCAGAAGGAGGGAGAAAGCTGGACAAAGAAGTCTTGAAGGTCTATGGCCATGAAGCTTTCTACTTGAAACGCCCTTCCCACAGTCCTAGGACCATGTAGAAGACAGTGGCTGAGGTACTTTGACATTTTTGATTGAGCAGGCTTCTTTTCCTTACCTCAGCTTCGTCATGACCAGTTAGACAAAGAACTGGAAAATAAGGATGCTGCTGCATAGATGGCACGTGGAATCTGCTGAAAGAGTGCTTCTCCTGTTTTACTCCTATTCTCCACCTATTTCTGGGAAGCATGGGGTGGGGGAGAGACAAGCTGTGGCAAGTCAAGGCCTTAACCTACAATAGAAGTCTTGCTGGCGATCTCAGGGCTCTATTTTAGTAATTTATCGTGTTACCTTTCCCCCCCCCCCCCACCTTGGGATTATTCCGAGTAGGTTCTTCTTTCTTCTGGAGGGGACTCTGCCTTTAAGACAAATGGAAAGCCTTCTTTAACTATGGTAACTGGAGAGATAGACAACAGATAATTCTGAAATTAAATGTGCCTGTTAGCTATTCAAGGAGGCATATCTTCTCAAGAAGACTTTTATTCGTTCATTGCTGAGATTTTTTACTTTTGCCATTAGCAACTGTTCTTTTATTGTTTGGTTGGTTTTTATTTTGTATTGTATTTTTATGATTTCAGTTATTGTCTTGAGCAGTGGAGAGATGGCATAAAAATGTTTGTTTTAAAAAATAAATGTATGATTTTGTTTGCAAATGTGGTCCTGTACCCTAAACATATATATGCTTTCAAATCATTTCTTCTATGTCTTGGTAACATGCATAGGAATACCACACAAATGAAAAGGAACCCTGGCGTGGAATCCCTATGGGTGTTACTGCAAGTAAACACATTGCATATGTGTCTGTCTGTAGTTGGTGGAGGCACAACATACACAAAGACCCGCTTTAAGACTAAGATGTGTCAATGCTTGTGCATTTAAAGTGTGTGTGTGTGGGAGCCTTCCTTAGTCATCAAGTTCTCCTTTTAGTTTATGAACCCCTTTCCCCATAAAACTCTTTCTATACAATGATTCTGCATTGGTTGCAAATCCATTCGGCAAAGTGGAAGGGAAGAGGATTCCAGTGCAACTCCTGCCAGTCTGACTAACTGTCTGTGAAGTGGCATTGTGCAGTACTCTGATAAGGCCAGAACAGAGAGACAATTGTTTCATTCCAGCCTACTGGAATTGACAAACAGAGAACTGTTCCTTTGTCAAATATATGCTTACGCAAGGATAGACATTTACACTGAAAATATTCAGTGCTGCTTGTAACTTGCTCAGAGCTGGCATCCCTTTTTAAAATAAAATAAAAGGCACTGGCCTGTATATATGAGACTTTAGCTCTTTGCAGAAGCTATACAGAAGTTGCTCATTTTTGGTATTTTCACCGTTCATGCATCTCAGTAAATTAGGTGCTTTGGTGTCTACATGACAGTCAAATGATGCCCCAAAGCTTAATCTTATAAGCATTTACCACTGGGATTTGGAGGCCTTGAATTTACTTGTCATATGTTAGAATGCTCCATGGACTTGCTGTGCTCATCTCCTTAATCCACATTCACTGCCCCATGAAAGCATCTACGCAATAACTGTTGCCCAGAATGACTTTGGCCGACATGCAGTTCTCTTTGTTTATATATAATATTTCACATTTGGAAAAACCATTCTGTATCCTATCATGCATTTTTTTCTGATAGGTTTACATTTTGATTTGTGGAAGAGGAGGTGGCAATTTCTTCTGATTTCCCCCCCTCTCTCTGCAGATCTCCACTTTGCCCCCATGCTACTCCTGAAGGCCCACAACGAGTTCCAAAATGGAAGTAGTGTATCAGCCAGACCTTAGTTTTGCATGGAAATTGCACGTGCGGTGGTCATAGCTTGATATAGTTGTTAGTTCATGGGAAAGGTCGACAATTAGATTGAATGCCATGCAATTAAATACAGTTTGCAAAACAATAATGCCTCTCTGACTCATCAGGAACTTTGTAATGTAACCATGCTATCATTCTGTTTGGTGTAGAAAATGTGAGCTGAGTTCCTGTTACAGCTGCAGTGGACAGTATTTGCACACAGTGCAGATAAACAATAAGTCAATTAGAGAGACTTGGGCGGATCCTACCCCTGTACTACCACTCCACCAAGCAAAGTTTGAAGCTTTCCTAAAACTTAAGCTGGAAAATGTCGTGTTGATTTAACAGAGGCTTAATATGCGCAAGTGGGCAGATGAAGCTTTTCATGTCATGAAGTTATATGGCATCTCATTAAGATGGCCTTCCCCCCCCCCAGGCCCGTTAGCAACCCTACTAACAATGGAGGAAGAGCCACTTAAGTTGGAGGAAGGCTTCCTTGAGAAAAGCTGGATCCAGTCCACCTTGTTTAACCTGTGGTTTTACTATTTCTGGGAATAGAGAAAATCTGGGTATCTGTTCATTGTGGGATAGGGTTTTAGAGTGTTGGGACTGTATCTGGTAGATTGAGGTTTCAGTATATGTACTGCCACTGCCACATCTTCATAGGTGACTGTGGGGAATGTTTCAAGACCTGGCCAAACCATTGATTTGTGAAGAACCACAGGGTTGGGGAGGGTTGGGGTCACTGGGGATGTGGGGGGAGGTAGTTGTTAATTTCCTGTATTTTGCAGGGGGTTGGACTAGATGACCCTAGTGGTACCTTCCAGCTCTATGATTCTATGATTTATAATAGGCAGGAAATTATTTATGCAAAAATGCATATTGTCTTTACCAATATTCTTATAGTTTATAGAATAATGGCTGAATCTGTAAGCTACAATATTCTGCAGTAAAACTCAAAAACTGTCATAAAATAAAAGTTCAGGCCTCTCCAAATGTGAAAACAAACAGCTTGCACTGTTAATTCTTATCATCAATTTAATAACAGCAGATCAAAGGAAATGTGAGGAACCAGGGTTATGTGAGACAGTAATATGCGCTAAGATGACAGAACAAACAACTTTCGGGGAAATGGATGGCAGATCTGTTGATTTCATTTGATGTATATAGGTTAAAATCAGGCTTTTGGTTTCCATTGCTGTTCTTATAGAAGTATTAAAAGTTTGCTCATTCTAAGACTCCAGCGAAACTCCAGGTGTCCAGTCAATCTGTACAAATGTTTTCTGTTCACATTGTATGTAATGTTTTAAATATGCCTTTTTGTTCTTTGGTGGAATTGATGGTGATGAAATAAATTTGTGCAGGAGCCCTGATCCATACTTTGAGTTCTTGAGCATACAAAGGCTTCCCGTTATCTTCAGTGCATTCAGTGTCAGAGGCACACATGTGAACACATGAAGCTACCTTATACTGAACGTCCATCAAAACAACTACCCAGACTGGTGGGTAGTTCAGGGTCTCAGGCAGAGGTCTTTCATGTCACGTAGTGCCTGGTCCTTTTAACTGGAGATGTTGGGGATTGAGCCTGCAGTTGCTGCCATAGAAAACACTTTTATTTGAATGAAAGAAGCACATTTATTATTTTATTTACTTCATTTATACCCCCCTTTCCTTCCCAACAGGGAAAGTGATTTACAACTTTTGCCCTTCTTTCATCCTCACAGCAACCCTGTGAGGTAGGTTAGGTTGACAGTGTGTGACTGGTCCAAGGACACCCAGCGAGCTTCCATGGCAGAGCTGGAGATTCAAACCTAGGTCTCCTAGATCCTAGTTCAACACTTTAACCACTGCTCCATGCTGTGTCTACATTGGTGTACCTTGGGCAATCTAAGCAAGTATCACAATACGAGTTAGCACACATAGAATTTTATGCATGATGTAGACAAGCTTTAATTCTTGCAAGCTATTGGATAGAATTACTAATTTGCATATGGTGCTTTGGCCGATGTTGTGTGGTAATCAAACACATGTTGGTGTAATGTTGGTGACTCAGATGTTGCACTGCATCACTGTCATCATGGACTGTGCCTTTGCTCAGTGATATTTATCAGCTTGATTCATTTAAGTGGAGGCAGTAGTTTTCTCTGCTTATGTGGGTCTGCTGCTAGAGTTGAAATAAATTGGACAGCTCATGTTTGCAAAAGTTTTGCATGTACATTGAAGAATCTAGAGATGTGAAGGCTTGGAAAAAATCCAGAAACTCTCCCCCGGAGAACATGTATTTGTTTGTTTTATTAAAACATTTACATTTCATCTTTCCTCTTGGTTCAAGGCGGCTTACAATAATAGTTAAAACATACCCAGCTAAAACCAGAGATAAAATAGAAAGCCCCAAATCCCTCTCTCCTCCCACCCTTAAAAGATGCCTGCCATCTTAACCCCCTCAGAAACCCTGGCAAAGGCAAGCCTTGCAGCATGCCTGAAAATCTCCAGGGAGGGAGCCCCCTTACCTCTTCAGGGGGTACCGTATATACCCATGTATAAGCCGACCCGCGTATAAGCCGAGGTGCCTAATTTCTCCCCAAAAATGGGGAAAAATTAGGCACCCGCGTATAAGCCGAGGGTCGGCTTATAACCCCCCCCCCCCCCGCAGGCTTACCTTACAGGGCTCTCCAGCGGCAAGGGTTCGGCGGCGGCGGCAGCACGGCCCAGGGGGGGCGGGGCAGTCTTCCTGCAATTGCAGGAGGCTGCCCAAGGCCCCTCCCGGCGGGGAGAAGCAGCGGCGCGGCCCAGGGGGGCGGGGCAGCCTTCCTGCAATTGCAGGAGGCTGCCCAAGGCCCCTCCCGGCGGGGAGAAGCGGCGGCGCGGCTGGGGGGGGGCGGGGCAGCCTTCCTGCAATTACAGGAGGCTGCCCAAGGCCCCTCTCAACAAGGAGAAGCGGCGCCGCCGCCCGGGGGGCGGGGCAGCCTTCCTGCAATTGCAGGAGGCTGCCCAAGGCCCCTCCCGGCGGGGAGAAGCGGCGGCGCGGCCCGGGGGGGGGCAGGGCAGCCTTCCTGCAGCAGCAGGAGGCTGCCCCAGGCCGCTCCCGGCGGCAGGAAGTGGCACGGCGGCGGCGGTAAGTTTCCCCCCTTCCTCCCTCTTCTTTCCTCCCTCCCCCCGTATTGACCCGCGTATAAGCCAAGGCTGGCTTTTTCAGCCCATTTTTGGGGCTGAAAAACTCGGCTTCTACGCGAGTATATACGGTATATTCCACAGAACTGGAGCCATGATGGAAAAGGGTCGGGCTCTGGTTTATGCCTGATGGGCCACCGTAAGTGGTGGGATAGCCAGCAGATGGCAGCCTGATGACCTTAGAAGGCACACATTGGAAGGAGATGGTCCTTCACATATGTGGCTCCCAGGGCTTTAAGGTCATAACCGGCACCTTGAATTGAATCTGAAAACAGACTAGCTGTTTCAAAATGTGCAACATATGTTCCTGGCAGTTAGCCCCTGACAACAGTTGGGGCTGCCACATTCTGTTGTAGTTGCCGGGTTCTCTTCAAGGGCGGCCCCATGTAGAGCGCATTGCAGTAATCCAATCATTAATCCAACAGAAGCATGGATCAGCATGGCCAGATCAGCTGAGTCTGTGTAATGTTGGGGGATCAGATGAAGCTGATATAAATTGCTCCTGGCTACCATGCCAACCTTCTTTTCAAACAGCAAGGCAGGGTCCATGAGCATCCTCAAGCTCTTAACCTGCTCTGAAAAAGCCAACATCACTCCATCTCAGAGAAGTGGTTTCATTTCCTCTAGAATATCAGCTTTTCTGACCAGAATTTTTTTTGGTCTTGTCTAGATTCAGCTTCAGTTTGTTCAATATTCACTATTTAGGTGGAGCACTGAGAAAAATGTCTATGATATATTTCGGAATGAGTGAAATGCTTTATAAGGCAACATTTCACTCACTCAAGACATGTAGTATCAAAATGTTTATGTAAAACAGCCTGTAGCATTAGATAATAATAATTCCTGTGTGTATTGTAGACACATGCGGAATATTTTCAAGAACATGTTTATTGTTTATATGTTAATCATTTGGACAACAATTAATATGCTTTAATATGCTTTATGATAATACATTATTGAAGGTTCAGTGTTTTCAGTGTTATGAGGTTTAACTGGAAACCCAAATATGTTGGTAGTTCTATAGTAATACTACAAAATTTGTTTTCTAACTTCATTGCTAATGTCAAAGTGCAATTTTATATGCTATCTAAGTTATAAATGATGTATTTTATGTTATTTGATAGGAAAGTAAATATTGCATATATTGAAAATTCCCCCAAAATGTCTGGAAATTTCACATCTCTAGGAGCACCCATACAACTCCCGGCTGGGGCAAAAGGCGGTATTCCTTTTTTTCAATCCCTCAAATCAATTGGGATTAACATGGATGGGGCCCATAATCTCTCCAGGTATCTTTATAAAAATGTAGAAAGATGGTGAATTTAATGTGCCAAATTTGTTTTAGTAGATGATGTGTGAATGCTTGCAGGCACGAAGTATGAATGTGTCGGCTGGAAATTGTCTAATTTGATTTGTATAGCTTTGATCCTAAATTTGATTGAGTTGTATGATGCTTTTGTTCATAGAAAGGTGTTGTGATTTAAACAAATCTCAGTTGTCGAATTGAACAATACTAGCAGAGCCGAGCAGAGGATGCAAAGAGGGTGACAAGTTTCCTAGGCTTCAAAGGAAAAACAGGGAGGAGGTTGAGAGCTTTTTGCTGAGCTTCTCGGCACCCACACATGCACATATTCAAGACACATATAAAGGCCATATTGGACTGTTTAGTTTGGCATCATTTTCTCTGAGTGACAGGGATTGTCTAGCGTCTCCAGGAAGAAAAGATTTTGCACCTGCTGCCTGAGAGTCTTTGGGTAGAAATGCCAGGGATTTAACTTGCAGCTTTCTCTGTGCAAAGCCTTTGGGTTGTGCCAGATGTAACATGAAACCATGGTTTAAACTAACCATAGTTAGTTGATCATCCAAGTGCAAGTCACCGTGTTAACTGTGGCTAATTAAGGTCCTTAAAGCCAGGCTCTGAAGTTGGTGTTGACCATGGTTTCATATTACATACAAATGTGTATCTAATGTACCATTTGGGCACACATACTGTATATCGGGAAAAAACATTCATTCATACATGTCAAGAGAAATAAGACTAAGCTTTCTCTTTGTCATTGGATTTTTTACTCCCACACCTGTCACAAGCAATGATTTTCATTTGAGATTCATATTGGGAACTAAAGTACTTTTTTTATAACATGAAGATTTCACTGGAGAATATCTGTTCCATTTTAATGTAGAGAGTATACGTGTTCCTTCTTTCAGACTATGCATACCTACTTGAAAATAAGCTGCACAAAACGTAATGGGACCCCTGAATACACATGCATAGGATTGACCTACTGAAAACAACAAAAGCTGTACAGGAAATATCTCTGCATTTCTGTATACTTAGCGATAGTCGTAATAGAATTCTGTGGGTTCAGTCTTTACAGAATGAAGTGAGCACTTTCACCAGGCTTACTTTGGACATAGGCTTACTTTGGACATAGTGGGAACTTCTTAGTGAAAATGCCTTTTTTCAATTTTTCTTTTAGACATACAATGGTCAGAGTGAGAATAACGAAGACTACGAAATCCCTCCTATTACTCCTCCCAACCTCCCAGACCCTTCTCTCCTTCATTTGGTGGACCATGAAACTGGATATCATTCACTGTGCCACAGCCTCCCTCCAAATAGCCTGATACCAGCATATTCCTACCAGAATATGGACCTTCCAGCCATCATGGTGTCTAATATGTTGAGCCAAGATGGACATCTCCTCTCTAGTCAACTACCTACTGTGAGTAACCTTTCCACTTTTCCTTTTGTTGCATTTTACTCCATAGATTATGTGCTATTAGAATCTTATTTGGAATACAGCGGTCCTGTCAGGTTGGGCCCACATAATGAGAGGAAAATTAGCGAAGGTGATGCCTTTTCCTAGGTCACCTTCTCCTTCTTGCATTTGTGATGCTTTTAAGTGATCCAAATGGCAATTCTTAAGTCTATGCAGAGGCCTTTGGTATAGATTGTAACTGAGCTTTTCCATTATGCCTACCCAGAGAGTTATGTGAACCCAAAATCTTGCATAGTAGTTTGCCCAGTAATAGAAACCATTTTTAAAATATTTTATATCACTTTTGTTATGATTGAATTCACCAGTGTATTTATGAATAAGCATGTCTTATAGGGAGCTAGATTAATGTGAGTGACAGATTTTTAACTTGAAGAGACCCGATCTCAGCTCTGGAAGTTGTATAACTGACTCCTTTGTAGCATTTGCAGAGTCACACACTTAATTTCCCCCCCCATGCTATTTTCGGTTTGACATTCTACTTTTTAAAAAACACATCCTTACTAATAGCCCAGATATATTCATGCAGAGGTTTTCTGTTTCACTCTTAGAATATATGACACCATGCATATTGATTTGGGTCTTTGGGGACCTGCTTGCATGTGCTTTATTCTTCTTGTCTGCTTTGGCTTGATTGGCAGAAACAGAGAGAGCTCTTCTGCACCTTATGGTCTTTGCTTTGTTGATAGATTTTGTGGATAATATAAATATCACATTCATCTTTAAGAGGGGAGTGAAGAGGGGAGTGAACATCCCTGTAGGTTAAGGTTTGCTGTTGGAGTTGGGTCATATAAGTCTGTCAGCACAATCCACACAAGCAACAACAACAAACAATTACTTTTTATAGGGTTTTGCTACTGATCAGCTTTCTCACCTGCTTTTACCCCTTCCTTACATAAGACTGTGGAAGAAGAAAGCAACCATGATGGAAAAGCTCATGGAAATCAATAGCTAGTTGACCAAGGCAATGCCAGAGGAGGACTATGATTCTATTATTCCAACTATATGCACTTGTTATACCTCACTCCACTAGCATAGAGAATGGGGTAAGATTATACAAGCTCAGCACCCAGGAGGAATTGCAGAAGGGGCAAACAGTTTGGAAATCCCACCACACCCTTCAAAATCTCCGCCTCAAACATTCTCAGGGGATTGAGTAGGCTAATTTGTTTATTGTTTTATTAATTTGTTATTTATAGCCTGCCTTTCTGATTGAGACTCAAAGTGAATTGCACAATGTAAGAACAGTCAGTAGACTAAGACAACAGATAAGCGAAGTGAGTAGGATTTCCAGAAATCTGAAACAAAGCATAAGTATTAGACCTGACAATCAGGGACCCACAAGGAACTTGCAGAAGTGGCCAGCCCATTTCCACCACTTTTGCTTCCTCCCCACTCCCACTCCCCCTCTCCCAATCGCTTCTCTTACTTTCTGTCACTCTCTGTCTTTCTCTCACTTTCTCCGTCTCCCCATGCCTGCTGTCACTCCTTTTCTCTTTTTCTCGCTCTCCCTTCCCCACTTCTGACTCTATTTCTCTCTTTCCCTCCCCCACTGTTTCTTTCACTCACCCCACCCCCATCACATACTTGGAATCCACCTGCTGGCTCTGCCTCCATTTTCCACCTCATTTGGCTGTGGCGGGGTGGGTAGGGTGGGAGGTAGGGGCGGGTCCTGTAGCAGGGGGTGGCTCCTCTTCTGGTGGCATGGGGGGGCAGGAGCTCCTCCTCCCCTGTACAGAGCATTGCTGCCTCAGAGGCTTGCGAGGAGGGGCAGTGGTGGTGGCGCTTGCAGCAGCTTTTCCTCCACCCTGCCTGCAGCACCTCTACTGCCAGTTTCCCCACCTTTAGCGTTACTGACTCACCACCTTGGAGGCTGCTGAGGAGAGGTGGAGCTGGCAGCTGTGGTGACAGTGTTGTGCAAGTGCAGAGCAGGCCATTTGGGGGACTAACCCCCTATCTATTTGAATAAGTTTTTAGATTTTCTGCAAACCCGGGGAGTCCCACAAGTTTGCAGGAAACTCTTCCTTCTCTCCTCCAGGGACAGGTCTGTGGATTTAAGTATCTGCAGATCGGCCCAGTTTGAGAATTAGATATATTGACAATATGGTAAAAAGGTAAAGGTAAAGGTCCCCTGTGCAAGCACTGGGTCATTCCTGACCCATGGGGTGACATCACATCCCGACGTTTCCAAGGCAGACTTTGTTTACAGGGTGGTTTGCCAGTGCCTTCCCCAGTCATCTTCCCTTTACCCCCAGCAAGCTGGGTACTCATTTCACCGACCTCGGAAGGATGGAAGGCTGAGTCGACCTTGAGCTGGCTACCTGAAACCGACTTCCGTCGGGATTGAACTCAGGTCGTGAGCAGAGCTTTTGACTGCAGTACTGCAGCTTAACACTCTGTGCCACAGGGCTCTTAGACAATACGGTAACAATGCTAAAAAGTGGAATTGCATGAGCAGAACAGTGTACTGACAGCAGCGTAATACATACTGCAGACAGATAGTTAAAAGAGAGTGTAGGGAGGAGAATATACACTGATGCTCAATCGCTCTCAACATTCTATCCCTTCTGGAGCATATTTAATCCTCAACAGGTTGCTTTTGGTTCATTTACAAAGGCATATTTTTCTGCATACTTGGGAAGTCCCCTAAGTAGATAGAAGCACCTACCTTTTGAGTGGCTTGCTTTTGCTGCTTATCCTAATGGGTGGAAACCACTTTACTATTAGATATAGTGATTGGCTGGGTGCCTGTGGAGAACAGTGGGGGGGATGATTTGGAGGTCCCACCTGCAGAGTTCTCTAAGCTGTCTGGGGCTACAGCAGGCTGATTCCTCTCTGACCCCCTCCTAATTTCCCTATGATTTCAATACTGTCTCTGTTGTAGAGAATCTCAGTTCTCATCAGCCTAGTTTTAGGGTTTATTTCCTACTTACCAAGGAAGTAGGAACCCCTACCTTGTCTATGGGTAGCCTTATTTTGTGCTTTTCATAATCTGTATGGTCAGCAAAGGCATCAGAAAAAAGTTAAGCAAAGTAGCTGAGAAAATAGGAGGAAAGGGGAGAAAACAAACAGAGATTGAGGGTTTAATTAGATGAGACAGAAGTGATCCATCTCTAAACTGCCTGATGTCTTTATTTTTTTGAAAAGCATCTGGGAAGGGAATAGACTTTGGATTGGGGCTGCATCATTTACTGGATAGAAATCTCCCACCCGCACCCTGTGAATGTAAGCCCCATTACAGCTAATAGCTGTTGAGGCCTCCAGTTTCCATCCAGTAAATGACTTGGGTGGGCAGGATTCATTTCTCTTCTATCCCAGCGCTGTGATCCCAATCCAAACCACCCACATATGCTTTGAACAAAGTTAAAGATGTTGTGGGATCCAGTCTCATCTTGTCCAGTCGTTCCCTAAGGAAAGGTAGAGCACAACTTTCTGACCATAAAGTGCCATCTCTTGTTGAGTTTCGAAAGAAAGGCAGGATATAAGTGAAATAAACAATAAATCAACTCTGTGGGGATTCTGTCTGAGGGAGCAGATATAGTCTCCAAATCAGTCTGCCTGCTTATAATAACCTATTGCATGCAGATAATAATTTGAATTACTATCTTCTGACCGTTGCAATATGTTAAGAAGGTCCATGTTCTCTGTTTGCATAAAATAGGAGCACAAGAATAATTCATTAAATATTTAAAAGGTGGATCTAGGGGAGAATGTCTGAAGTGGTGTCCCAGAGCAAAGGTGAATTTGTCATGGGGAAAAAACCATGTAGCATTAACTTCAATCATGGTTTTATGAGCAGTATGGAAATTACTGTGCAACGTTAGCAGAAAGCTCTGCATGATTTCCTTCACTGATGGCTCCTGAAAACATTCACTTCCTTAGATCTATATAATTAACGCCGTACAACCAGCACAAGTGTAGTGGTCACAGTGCTGAACTTGAGAGTGGGAAACCCACTTTCAAATTTTCACAAGTTCACTGATTAGCTTTGGACAAGTCCCAGATCTGTCAGTCTAACCTACCTCACAGGAGTTTTGTGAGGATACACTAGCTCTGTGGGAGAAGCGTAGGATATAATTATAAGAAACAGTTTTAAGAAACATAGCAGCAGTTATGTAAACCAACAAACTATATAAGTAGTAATAAGTATTCTATTTTTCTGATGTGGGCACTTCAGATCTTGAGAAGCAAACAGTTTCCTAGGAGGCAGGAACTAGCAAAGGTTCAACAGCTCACACAACCATTCCCTGCATTTGAAGTGTGCCTGTGTAATTTTTTTTTTTAATGTGGGGTTCAGATCCTGACCATCGAGAAACAACAGGCACATTTGCATGAAATCAAACATTACTTTAGGGCTCCACTTCAGCATAACTGATTAAAACATTCATTTCTGAGACAAAAGAGTCAATTTCACGTGAAAGATATCTCCCCTCTCAGTTTAATTTAAAGAGCAGCCCCAATGCCTGACCCCTATTTTCATAACATGATAATTTTATCCTGCGTTGATTGTCTCATTTTTGAGAGAGGATATTGCACTTATAAATCAGTTTGCAAAATATCCAAAGAAACAAGAATAGTGGGATTTATTAAGCAGCTTCCATACATCTGAAATAATTTATTTTGGAGTAGTCCTTGGGAAATGTTCTATTCTTTATTTTATGGTTCTGTTTTACAAATGCAGCATCATGACAATAAATCAGGAATGAGCTGCAAGAAGATAAGAAGAGGGCTTAGTGTGCTGTAAGTGTAGAACAGGGATATGAAGATTTGTTTCCCTCTTGTAATGAAAATGAAAGGCGGGGGGAGCCAGATTTTCCCAGTTGGTTGTGAATGGAGAGTGCTTCATTTTAAAATAGAAGCTTCTAAAAGCCTGATATATCTTTAAGGCTCTGCATAACAGAGAGGAAGGTAAGGAAGTGAGCTGTCTTTTTGTTCTAAGTAAAAAAAAAATGTAAAGTTTTTAACCTTTCTGCCAGACATCTTTTCCCTAATCATCAAAGTTTCCATATCTGATTACAGCAAATTGGCCATTATTTTCCATTGACACGCAGTCTCAAACCACCTTGGGTCTTCACTGCATGTTCATGACTAGGTAGTATTTATCCCAGTTATCAGCCATGCAATACTTAATGGAAGGTGTTGGATGTATCAGAGGAAGAACTAAATCTCATGGTCAGAGCATGTTTGACAGTTGGTCTCAGTAACACCTTCCACCTGTGTGCCCCACTAAGACTTCTAAAACTATCGACTCTTACTTGGGAGTTAGCGCTGGTGAATATTGTGTATCCTTAGTTCATCGTAGAATTCCACAGTGAATCAGGGTGGATAGATTTTGTTGTCCCACAAACATGATCGCTTGCTTCAAAAATATTAAAATGTTCAGCGTGTCAAAGTCCATTTCCCAAGTAAGACAGATAAGCATATACTCAAATAACCAATTCAGAGGTGCTATGAGCATGCTTTTGTTGGAAGGCTTGCTGGGTTTGCACCCAGAGAACCCTCCTGCCTCTTTCACAGCACCACAGCTTTGGAGGATAATGCAGTTGAGGCTTCATCTTATCTGCTCCTGTCCCTTCCCCCGACCCATTGCCAACACTCCCTTTTTGCCTACTGATACAAGAAAGATCTTGTTGTGTTTCACTGTGGTTGGGCAATGGGATTGTGGGATGAGGGCTTGCCTTTTTCTTTGAGGATCTTAAGATTTCCCCCCCCCACCCATATATTTTTACAGAAAAGCACTAGCCACTAATATGTATTATCGGCAAGGATCAGCTGAGAGTAAATTACTTTGTACAGTAGTGTTTTTAAATAAGGAGGTTGTGTGCAGCAGTTCATTAGTGCCTTTCATCAAATAACTTGGACTGTTGAATACAGAACATTGTGTACAGGTGAATAAATAATTCTCCTGGCAGCTTTGTGTGATAAGAAGAGAGAATGATGGTAGATGGAAGCTCAGAAAGACATAGAGAACGACGTGATTCTAGCTTGCCTGCATGTAGGAAGGGATTAGATACACTTAGATAAATGAATAAATGATTCACTGGCAAAGCTTGGAATACATCCTCCATTTCCCCTAACTCCCACCCCTGTTGCTTTAGTCATTAGATTGCCTTCCACTGAGGTCCATGGAACTGCACAGGAGTAACTATTTGCAGCATGTGGTAAGTGTTTTGAGAACCGGAGCTTTTAACTCCACACATATGTGCAGTTTATGTTTCAATTAACATATCCATATGTAGAGAATTAATCTTTACCTCTTTTAATGTCTGTTTTTCATTATGCCAAGAGCTATATTTTCTGATATAAAACATAAAGCACATAAAACAGAACAAAAACTTTTAAAGAAAATTATTGTTTTCATTAAAATCTATATGCAGAAAGTATTGCTACTTCTCGAGGTAATTAATATAATATAACTAATATAGAGAGAGGTCTTAATAGTATGGCTTGATAGCCAATAAGAGAACAAAACATTTAAAACTACTCCTGAATAGCATTGTTTTTAACAGCATGTAAGACTGCACATCTGAACTGCAGTGTAGGGCAATGGAAGATTAACTATGCTTTGCCATGACACCTGAATTTACAAACGGTGGTTAATAGTCGCTTAGCAAACTGTGATTTTGAAGCTGAGTTCTGAGAGAACGGAAGAAGAAAACGAACATTCATCTGTAACACATGAATTGTTTCTTGTCTGCTTGGAAGCTCAAACACTTTGAGGTTGGTGCAAACTATGGTTTAACATGCTGTCTAAACTAAGCAATTGTTAATTTATTTAAGCACAATCTTTAACAAATCCTGGATGATAACATAGGTAAGCATGCTTGGGATTGTGCTATTAATACTGTGGGATCAGGGCCACAGATAGATTCTGGTGCCTGGACAAAGCTACTCCAAGTGCAAAAAGAAATTAGACATCTGGGTAAGCCCTCTAGGGTCACTGTCTAGCGGTTAGATTAAATATCTGTTAGCTCACTCTACTAAAAACTACAAATGCAAAATGCCCATTAATCTCAGTGGAGGGTGTGTAGAAGCCCAAATAAAACCGTAGTTAAATGAATAAAATATTTACAACAGCAGTGCTTGGTGGATTGTACCCAGTGTATAGAATTCATTGACTCAATAAACGTGTTGTTAAGTTTTGAACTCAGATTTTGCTAGAGGATTAAAACACTCCTACAGTCTACCTTTCAACTGTCCTCTGCACCTGTCAAACCTTTTCTCCTTTCATCTCCCACTGAATGTGAGATACGAAGAAAGCTAATGTTCTCTTCACTAAGGTAAAGGGAGTGCAGCCAATATTTTGACCACATCCTGCTGCACTGGTTATAAAAGAAACTTTGGCTCTATAAATAACATCTACACATCAAGTTCTCATTATGAAGGAGCAAAGTGAGGAGGAAATTCACCAGTTGAGGTGTAACCACAGATGCCGGTGTGTTCCTTTCTCTTCTTGAAGCCTATCTGATGTAGAATGTTGTTACAGAGACTGTTTAGGCCCACACATGTTTATTTTTATGAACAGAACCTTAGCCTCCTGCTATGGTCAGGAAGCCATGGTATGCTAGATGTTTTAAAACCAAGTAGACCAATGGCATTTGTTAAATAGCCCATGGCCCCTGACAAAAATGGCTACAGGATGCATACTAGATCCCATTGATGGGTGAAACCTTGGAAAAGTTGAGTCTTATAGAACCATGATTCGATGTTTTTCAGAAAACTGAGATTAAGGAACATACTGCTAAATCAGCATCAGGAAGCTATTAGAGCAGTAACAAAGGGACAGATGCTTGGTGCACAGTTCAAGGGCAACCTTAGTAGGCATGCATCCTAACTACAAATATGTAAGCATTTTCCAGTCATTTCGTTTAAACATGACACCACACACTTAGGACCCCAACCTAATCAGCCATCTGACATGTAACATTTACTTAGACCTTGATATGGCTGTGCTTAGTGACAACCATTGGCTGATTCATTCTTGACTGCTAAGGATTTTGTTGTTGTTGTTGTTGTTACCTTTGTGGTGTGGTTACTGCTTCTACATCATCAGGTTTCACACCATTTGGTAATGTTTGAAATAGAGTGGCCACTTGAGAGGTGTGGGTGACATGCTTATTTTTTTACCCTTGGTGTTTTCATGAGCAAAGGCACTGGTATGGGAAGTATCCTTGTAGCCTGTCCATTCCAGTCTTTGGTTTCAAATGTTGCCACGCAGTGTGGGATATGACTATGCAGAAGCAACGGTGGTGTCACATAGGAGATGTAAAAATTGAACTTTAGTATAGGATGTAGTATTTGGAGTGGCTAAATTCTCAAAATAAACACACATGGATATGGAGAATGTAGGTTCCAGTTTCATGCTTTCATGTTATCACTGCAGAGATTACAACTGAGATGGGAAAAATTAATCCAAGAAATGTCGGTCAAGTTGTAAAGGACTAAGAGAGGGAGCTAGATTGAATGTTACCTGTCCACGTGAAGGCTGGGAAGAAATATTTCAACATAGTTGGTCTTTGTGCGATTCCAGGAAAGTGTTTGCATACGTTTATGGCATTGGTATGGGCATTCTGATCAGACGAGGTGGATCTGTGCTAGACCTTCATGCAGTGGACAGGATATAGGTAATGAAAAGAAGGGAATTGCTGGGAGAATGCTAATTTTGCAAAACAGGTCAAGGTGGGGGGACAATGTGAGGGAGGGAATGTGGAAAGATTGGCAGGATAAACAGAAAAATAGTGAGTAGGAAATAAGGAAGAGGCGGGGATAAGAAATGAGGGTTCAGAAAACAAATGGCACAACAGTGTGGGGCATAAAATAGCAAATTTTTCATCAGTGCAGTGGAATGCTTTTTTTTAAGCTGTGCAGACAGCCCCGCCCCCCAGTACTTGATAGTAATATGGAGCAATATAAACTTCCAGGGGGGTTTCTGATCAACTTTCTAGCTGTTCATTTTGCAGGAGTAATATCATCAGAGTTTTATCTTTAGCGCAGATACAGCAGTGAGATCTTTTCAGCGTCTTGGCAAGGAATGTGAAGTGGTGCTGAGAGACAGACTGTGCAAAAAAGAGAGATGGTGGTGGGGCATCAATTGAGCTGAGTGGGTTAAAAAGCTGTCAACAAGGAATGGGTTTTCAGAAGGGATTTGGAATGCATATATTTGTCAGAAACAAGACAGATCGAAGCCAGAACTGGAAAATGTTCAGTGCTGTGCAAATAGATTTTGTATTGTGCTGGATACTGAGTCAAGCTGATCCTGAGACAATGGGCCTAAGTTTAGTACAGGATAATGTCGAACACATGCTACCAATATGACACTGTGAGTTGGTGTCTGTTTAATTCTAACATAGTTACAGAATTTATTTGGAATTTGCTTTTTTAAGATCACCACCCTGAAAAAATACAGCTTGGTGTTACTTGGTGTGGGCCTTGTTTGTGGATGTGTTAATTTGATCATAAATGATCTGGAATTGGAGGTGAGCAATATAGTGGCCAGTTTTACAGATGACACCAAATTATGCAGAATGGTAAATACCAAAACAGATTGTGAAGTACCCCAGGAGGATCTCTCTGTATGGAATGAGTGGACAACAATGTGGAAAATGAAGTTTAGTGAAGGTAAATATAAGGTGAGGCACACTGAAATAAAAATATCCTAACTTTAAATATATGATGATGGGGTCTTCCCTGGCAGAGACTGAAATAGATAGAGATGTTGGGGTTGTAGTGGATAGTTTAATGAAACTATCAATGGAGTGTGGGGAAAACTGGGGATTATTAGGCAAGGGACTGAAAACGGAGTCGTCAGTATCACAGCGCTCCTGTACAGATCTATGTTGTAGCCTTGTTTAGAAAAATTGTGTACAATTCTCGTCTTTATATCTCAAAAAAGATATTGCAAAGCTGGAAGAAATACCAAGGAAGCTGGAGCACCTTTCCTAAATGTTAAAGGCTTTGAGGTTTTCAGTTTTAAAAGAAAACAAATGGGAGACATGATAAAAGCTTATAAAATTATGCACAGGGTGGAAAAAATGGACATAGAGAACTTTGTATCCCTCTCCCATAATTCTACAACTTGGGACAACCAATAAGATGGATAGGCAATAGATTCGAGATGGACAAAAGAACTTCTTTATTCAAGCAGTAATTAAATTGTGGGATTCAGTTTCAGTGGGCATAGAAGGGTCTTGAATATTTGGTTTGGGAGTGGTGCCTGAGGAGGGCGTAAGGGTTTTTTTTTGGGGGGGGGGGGCTCAGTAGGGCTGTCAACTGACTGCTGAAAAAAATTCTGGCCCCTTTAATTGGTGCTTAATGGTATGTTATTTATCTCCATGCCATGAAAAACTTTCAGCTGCCTATTTCTACACATTAAGCCTCTATTAAAGAGACAGATCATTTTTTTCTCCAGGCCTGTTTGCAACCTTACTCTCCAGGGCAACTTGCTGACCACTATGTGAAAAAGGATGCTGAACTAGGTGGAGCACTGGTGTGATCCAGCAAGGCTCTTCTTATGTTCACCTTTTAAAAACATACCTTGGTGTAGGCTGCGTCTGTTAGCTGAAACGTTTGTGGGTTTGGGAAGGGCTAAGTGACAAGCAGCAGAAATGAGTGGGGGAAGGAGGCTGTTAGGATTCCATCTCAGTCACTGTTATGGTTGATGCAGAAACAGGATTAACCAGAAGCCTTCATACTCCTTCCCCTCAAAAAGCTAACTTAGAACCTCCTCCTATTATAAGGCAGCAGTCCTGTGCGTGCCTACTTGGCAGTAAGTCATATTGGGATTTTCTTCTGCATAAACGTATTTGGGATTGGACTACATATCTGTTTATTTGCAGGGAGCAGAAGAGTCAGACTACACAAGTAGGGGCCTGTGAAACTCATGAGGGAATCCCTCCCCCCATTGTTGAGCCCACTGAGGCTGCCCCCCCCCCCCCGTCTCGATCTCTAGGTGGCTGTCAGCATCCCACTGGTCCAGAGCAGCTGTTTTCTGTAGTTTGAGGGGATTTAACCCCCCCTTTTTTAGATTTTTCTGCAGACTCTGGGGTCCCCTGAGTCTGCAGAAAAACCTGTTGGGGGGGGGGGTCATTCTGCCCCCTATCCATGGATTTAAGTATCCACAGGCAGGGGATACCTAGATTTGTGTCTGAGGAGGATGCAGAACAGTTAGTGGATCCTGAATTTCTTTCATATAAGTCTTCATTACACAGGATGTCTAGCACACGTCAGGTTGCCTGTACCCAGCTTGCAATCACATGCATGTTGGGGGGACTCGCCTTATGAAATGCCGCAGTTCTGTTCTGGATCCTCGTGCCGGGAGGGGCTTCAACCTTTCCTCACACACCATTGTTGCATGCATGGATACTGCAAGTGGCACAGAGAGCTCCTCCCATGTCAGTTTTTGCTTGCCCCCAACCTAACACTTTTCATGAAATGAGGACGTACGAGAAACACAGGGAAGAAATTGAACGTCCATTTACTATGGAGGCTGACGGAGCAAAATTCGCATCAAACATTTGTATAATGAGGACCATAGATTCACATCCAGAAATATGTTGCTGCATACTGACTGCTTTCGTGTCTTTCAGTCTTATAATGTAATGTGTTGCATATTGTCCCGAACAGTGCAAGTGAGAGCTTCATTTTCTCTATTTCCACAATGTATATGTATCCAGAGTTGTAAGATAAAATGATAGAATATGAGGCACCATTTACACAGAGATCCCTTAGCATGTCAGTAAAGCTGTCGTAAACAGAAACTGCTGACCCAGGATGTTTGTCTCTTCCGTTTATTTTCATTGTTGTTGTGCTGCCTATAGATCTGAGATCAACCAAAGTCATGCCTCCCTGAGCCTGGGTGGATTTTTGTTTTTGGCTTGGTCCTTGGAACAGTTGTGTTTTCTTTTTTCTCCTTTGTATTGCAACACATTTTCACAGGAGTTTCAAAAATCCTAATGTGCATCAATTAATAAAACAGTTCAAGCAAGTAAAAACCAATATAAAGTTCATTTTGGAGGGAAAATTCCTAAAAGAGTTTGGGGGAATGTTTTTGTTTATGTTTTTAACCTTTAGAGAGAATATTGTTATAACAATAATTGCTTTCTGTATGTCTTTGATGCTACTTTCTCCTGTAATAATGAGTTTTTAATTTTTTTGTTTATGTTCTAAAAGTTTGGATCACAAGAGCAAGTGATGCGATATTCTTGATGCCTGCCCTGCAGTTAAAAAACCCTAGGGGCACAGTTCATCTAGCAGCAGCCTTGATGGCCAAGTGCTTATAGGTATGGCAGCAAAATGAGACCACCCACAAACAAGGTAGTGTTTTCCAGGTACAAGAAAAATGACTTTAAAATAAAAATAAAAAGAAGAAACCATTATCTCCCCCACCAAACAAACAAACAAACAACAAAACAGCCTGATAAGGACTGAACATGCTTGTTGCTGTCTACAGAGGAATAATGGGAGCAGTTGTGCATCAATTAAAATGAAAAGGGTTGGTCTGTCCACAGACCTAACAGATTATCCTATGCTAGAGTGAGAAAACTGGATCTGGAGAAAAGTTCTCTATGATTTATCACCCACCGCACAAACAGATTTTCATGTGCATCCCTGAGTTGTCAAAATGAAACTTGAAACTTGCAAGACTTTTAGAGTTGCCATTTGCACTACGTTTTCTCACGCGGCATGAGATTTTTAGCAGACAGTTTTCTTTTAATGAAATGACTCCTTTCAGTACAAAACAGTATTGAAAAGGAGTCATTCCATTAGAAAGAAAAGTGTGTGCTAAACATCTCGTGCCAGATGAGAAAAAAGTAGTGCAAGTAGCTGAAAGGGACAATATAAAAACTCCAGTGTTCACTTTCTTGTTTATTTAAACAACACCTTCAGACTTCATGGGTTGAAGTACTTATTTATTTGTTTTTTATTCATTTATAACCTGCCTTATTTCCATTGTGGAACTCAAAATTATGCCAGCAGGGCTCCCGGGCAGGTTTTTATCATTCCAAGTACCAGCCAGACCTGCTTAGCTACAGTAAGGTTGCAGGATCATATGCCTTCCACTGTAATATGGTGTACTGGCAAAGCGTTAATGGGCTAGGGCAAAAATCCAAGGACTTAGTGGGAGTTATATGATAAAGATGCTGCTAGGATTTGCCATGGCAAAACCTTGGCAGGTTCTATTCTGAGCTGGACACTGAGGTCTTGCTAAAAAATTAAAGAGGCTTTAGAACATGAATATGAACTGGATTGTTGTCATTGTAAACAAGATAATCTGGAATGGTTGGGAGGAAGACAGATTTCAAAAAGATTTAGAAGTTGCATAAAGTGTGTATTGAGATTATACAAGAAATTCTTACATAACGTAGACTTCTAATTATGTAACTGGGTCCAGTGATGTGAAAGGTAAACTTGACTACAGATGTCTCACTAGATTCAAGAGAAAGCAAGCCGTGGTGGCAGTTGTGCATACCTTTCTTTCTCTTGCACGCTATTGCAAGGTTCTGTGCAAGCAAATTCAGACATCTGCACCTGCTGAGATATCCACAGGTGGCAGTGTAGGCCTCTCTGTCAACATAATAGTCTTTTGCAGACTTAAGTGAGGACGAGCAGCCAGCAAACATGGTCACAGCTGCTACAGCTGCACATAGTCTCAGCCTCTTAAACATGTAGACTTGTGGTCCATTTAGCATAACATTTTCTTCTTGGGGTTAGCAATGTTTCTCTAAGGCCTTCCCAGCTCTGCTACCTGAGATCATTGCTTGAACTTGAACTTGAGGCCTTGTGCATGGAAAGCATATCATCCTTCTACTGAACTGTGGAGCCACATGTAATGAGAAAGCATGTTCCAATGTGATTTCATTGTGCTGCAGTTAGGGTTGCCAACCTCCAGGTACTAGCTGGTGATCTCCCGCTATTACAACTGATCTCCAGCCGATAGAGATCAGTTCACCTGGAGAAAATGGCTGTGTTGGCAATTGGACTATGGCATTGAAGTCCCTACCCTCCCCAAACCCCGCCCTCTTCAGGCTCTGCCCCAAAAATCTCCAGGTATTTCCTAACCTTGAGCTGGCAACCCTAGCTGCAGTGTAAGCAAAAATGCAGGGGTACAGCAGAGCCATTTGTTTGGCCCTCTGCCAAACAATATAAATATAACTTGGAACTAACAATTAAGGAGACATTCTTTAGGCTGTCACAAGTCTTGTGTTTCAGGAGTTTTCAGGGATATGGGGAAATTTGTACAGTCTGCATGGAGAAGTTAGTACTTGGGAAAATACACCTCACAGTGTGAGTTTAAAACAGCCCTCTTATGTGGTGCCACTACATGTAAACCAGCCGTCAGTAACCTGCACAGCACAAATTATCCAGACTGTCGACCACATCTCTCATTTTCATGCAGAAGCTGAATTGTGCTGCTTCCCTGAGTTACAGTGTTTAAAAACACCTGTGAAGTGCAATGAGAAATAAATTAGCATTTAAATATAGCAGTACAGTTTCTGTGGCCTATTGCCGGAGACTGCTGCAATAAAACAGAGCATAAAGCTACTCAAATCAAGCTGCAAAACAAATTGAATTCCAAATTAGCAGGTCTTAAAAAATAAACAGAAGTAAATGTTGGAACATTTTAATGTAATGGCAGACATTGTTGACACGGGGACAGACAAGCAAGAGAAAGGCATTCAGAGACATGTCTTGTAATCCTTTAATTGTCTGCCTCTTTTCTTTTGAATGGAATCTGTATACCTTTGGTTATAACTTACTTGAAATTCTGCTCATTAATGGATCTCTGTTTAAAAATGAGATTCCCTGTCATAAGTCCATGGTGAGGAATAATCATACAATCATATGTGAAGCTTTTTTTCGAATTAATCGTAGGCCAGTCTGCAATTCTCTGCTAGTGTTTTTCTCAGAGGCAATAAATGAAAGAAATATGTCTTTTTAAATTTTATAAAACTCAGAGAAATGGTTTTAAACAGCTTTTCTTCACCTCCTATAATTATTTATTTTCAAACAGTCCTTCAGGGTAATGTTCCGTTTTCTTATTTCACACTCCTTTTTCTCATAAATGAACCATCACTTCAATAAATCATTATGAAAACAGAGACTAACACAAACCCTGAAAGGTTGAAAGATTTATGTAACACATTTATGTTTTCCATTTTCTCATTCTGGTACTCTGCTGCTAAAGCTAAGCTAATAAAAGCTGCTATTAATATTTCTTGTTGCTTAGCAACTGCAGAGAGGGAGTAATAGCTATAGCTAGAAAAATAGATGACCGATAAGGAAAAATTCAATTCTTTTATTATCTCAAGGGAAAATGGGCTTTTACTGGAACATTATGATGTACGAGTGCAAAGCTGAATACAAAGGATTTTTCAGGTGTTTTTTCTGTTTTTAATGAACATTATTTTACCTTTGCTAACTCTCTTAAGTTGTTCCCATCCTCCTTTCTCTGGCTTAATTGGACAGCCCTCACCAATGTTCTCATTGCAATGAATCTGGCATATTCGTTTGGAATTTTTTTATCCTACGGTGTGTATGATCACTTGTTCATAACATTTTTCTCCAGGATGATATTTGCAAGATGACATTCAGTTGCTTTTATTACTTTAAAATATATCTCTCATCTTTTTCTCAACTGCAGGAAGCCATGTTTCAAATAAGTTACTTTTTAATTCTTTGCATTTAAGTTAATATATTAGTGTATTTTAAGAGGCTTTTTAAATGACTAACAGTCACACTATAAACTTAGAGGGATGCTTTTGGATTCCAGATTTATGGCCTGTTTTCAAAGAGTCGCAGTATACCAAAAGCGAATCAGGACTGCCGTTAACAGTATAGCTACACTGTATGGTTATCTCTTATTGGACAAAAGGAAGTGTAGGTTTTCACACTTCACAGAACTCCTCCATATGAAAATAAATACCTTGAGTTTTGCACATTGGTAAGGAGCAACTTTTTACCACCCAGAACCATGACACTATACACAAATCTTTTCCTCTTTACTTTTATCAGTGTTCTTTTAAAACACAACTTGAAAGAAGACCTGGCAAGTTGGTTTGCCACAAAGACATGAGTGGAAGAAATTATGTGACTTTAAGAGAGATGAAGTGAGGAATTTATGATTACACAACAGCCAAAGAAGCTTGGTCAGCCAGGCTTCTTCTGATGAGATTTTCCCTTGGATTCTGATTTTTATATTTAGCAAACCCCAACCCGCTCATTTCTCAGTAAGGTAGATCTCAGGAAAACTAATTGACATATAATACATTTATTCATTGTTCTCTGTTTCTTGCATATTTATAGAAAGATATGCAGCCTAGCTGTTAAGACAAATAGCAATACAGAACATTGTATTCATTGTTGAGGCTTCTGTGTAGTCCCACATGGGACTGCGCAGGAGCAGGCCAGCCGTGGAGAAGATTAACTAATTTCTAGAAGAATCAAAGTGTTAGGAGTGCACCCCCTCCTCTCCGTCTCATGCTGATGTTTCCTGCCCAAAAAAGCGCATGACGGAGGCGGGGAGAGGGCTCTTCCCTCAGATCTCTTTGTGGACCCACGGGCAAGCGGCTCCATGGAAAGGGGAAGGAGAAATAACGTTAAATAACCACACATACACATACTCTTTGGGAGTAAATGGCCACAGTTTAATTGATCACAACAGAATGGCGCATTGGCGGAAAACCATGGGGGCGGATCCAAGATATCGGGTCACCACCCTGTAACCGGATAGATATATCGAAAGCATCGATAAACAGCCCAACCACCTGTGGGCACAGCACCAGAGTAGCGCTTAGGAGGCCCCAGCAGGACGGGCATCTCTATGTGGAGCCAGCGCCACCTGGGATTGATAATCTTTTCCATTTTTCTGTGGTGGCAGTTTTTCAGAAGTGCAAAGAATGTGGGACCAAGATGGCCCAAATTGACAAACACGATAGTGTGTTTAATGTGCTTGGGAGAGGGGCATAATATGCCATCTTGCAAGTTGTGCCATTTATTTCCTCCAAAGGTGTGCTATGAAAGGGCCGCTGGATTACAAGCCACTTTGTGGGAGAAGGCCTTGGGGGCCATCTCAGCCAGAGGAGAGACAGGCTGTATTCAAAAAAATAAGCTCGAATACCTTCAGTTGTCTCAGCTCCATCTGCCCCCCCCCATTGGTGCCCTCCGACAAACAGTCAGCTTTGAGGGCAACCTCCAAGCTGCCTCCAAAGAAGGCTAAGAAAAAGTCTAAGCGCTTACCATCAACTTTGCCTCGGTGCCGTGCATCTTCTCAGTGTCAACGATCTCTGTCTCCAACCTATCCATCGGTGCCTTCTCAATGTTGATATACCTCCCCTCAGAGTTGAGAGGGTTTGTCGACTCAACACAAAGCGCAGTTATCTCCTTGACTCTGGAGTTCACCTTTGCCTCTCCACCGAGATTCACCTACTGGCATTGGCTCCGAGCTCCTCACCCGTTTGAGGACTCCATCTCTGAGGCAACCAGACTCACTGCCTTCATCACACTACAATGTCTTTGAAGTTCCACCTCCTCAGCCACCAGCTACACAACAATTTAGGGGCACCAAGGTCCCTTTACAAGCCCCTTCTGCTCCTGCCAGCTTTCTGTGGGGTCCATCTCAAGGGTGGTATCCTTACCCACCTATGTTTATGCCTCAGTGGGGCAATGGGAACAACAGCCACTGTGTCAATATCAGTGGTCTCCTATGCCTCCTTTGTTTGAACCCCCTCCCTCGATATTGAAAGCAAAACTTCGACACCAAGAATATATGGACTTACTTCATTAGGAATCTGAAGAGGTTTTAGACCAAGGAGTGGAGACAGATTTTGAGTGTACATCTATGCCTTCCCCAAGGACACTGTAGGAGATCCGTATCCCCTATGGATAATTTGAAGCTCTATGTGGAACAACTTATAATGATAGCCAAAGCATTGGATGTTGACTATATGTTATCTGATCCAAAACCAACAGACCCTATTCTTAAAGTACTCTTCAGGTCAAATACAGGTCTAATTGCAAGGCCTCCTGGACATGGGCCATAACATCTGGTCCAACCTGCCTCGAGTCCTGCCTCTGCTTGTAAACTGGACAATCTTTAAAAAATAAAGGAGAGATGTGATTTTCTGTTCCTGTACTCTCCAGCCAACTTGCTGGTATCAGAGGTTCTCCCTTCTAGACAGAGAGCATAATCCAACTCTTCTCCTTTGGATAAGGAGGGAGGAAATTGGATGCAGTGGGGCACAAAATACACCCTTCTGGTGCACTGGAGCTAAGAATTGCCAACTTCATTCCTTTATCCATATCAAAAACCATATAGGTACCAACCACCCAACAAGAGATGGATTGACTCAATAAAGGAAGCCACAGCCTTCAATTTGCAAGATCTGAGCAAGGCTGTCAAAGACAGGACGTTTTGGAGGACTTTCATTCATAGGGTCGCCATGAGTCAGAAGCGACTTGACGACACTTAACACACACACACCAACCACCACCACAACAACACCAGCATTACTGGCAACCTTTTCCTTCTCAACATCAGCCTAAGGAACAACAGGGCAAGAATAAACCCAAGCCAGCCCCACAATCCCCTAGAGTCTAATCGGGCAGGGGCAGATGTGGACCTTAAGGGCACGTATTTTCACATCTCACCTCATGACTCCTGCAGGAAATATCTATGCTTCCAATGTGGCAGCTTTTCTTATGAATTCACAGTGTTACCATTTGGCCTGGCCACAGCATCCAGAGACTTTCCTAAATGTATTACAGCGATAGTAGCTCACCTAGCATTTAAGGGTTGCATCATTTATCCATACTTGGATGATTGGGTATTGGTACATGAGTCCCAAGAGGACCTATTACTTCACATCCACCCAATTATTAATAAATTACAATACCTGGGATTATTGATCAATTGGGATAAGTCACGTTAACACCTATATAATGCATAAGATTTATTGGAGTTGTACTAGACACGAGCTCAGGGAAAGCAAATTTACCCCAGAAAAGGGCTAGAGCCATACAAACCATGATTTCCCAGTTTTCATCTCAAAGGTTTCAGAAAGTAAGTCAAATTCAAAAGTTGCTGGGACTCATGGCCTTTACAACAGCTGTTGTTCCCTATGCAAGGCTCTATATGAAATCATTGCAAAATTGGTTGATCCATTCATTTAACTCTGACTGATCCACAGTTGTACAAGCTATCTGTCCCCAGAGCTATCCTCAAAACACGTTCCTGGTGATTGGAGGATTCTAATTTATTTCAGGGTACTTCTTTTGCTATGCTTGCACATGCCACCCAGTTGTATTCAGATGCCTTGTTAACTGGCTGGGGGGGGGGGCTCATTGTGGAAACTTTGATGTTAGGGGTCTGTGGTCAGAAAGGGAATCAGAGTTACATATTAACTTGTTGGAACTTGGAGCAATTAGGTATGCTGTTGCCTCTTTTGCAGTCCTCCTGGATGGGAAGCACATTTTGACCACAACAGATGTGACTGCAAAGTTTATATCAACAAACATGGAGAAACAGGCTCTGGCCTTGTGCAGAGAAGTCACACAGATTTGGCAAAGGGCTGTCCAAAAGAACATGTGCCTCAATGCCATCCATATAGCAGGGTAGTACAAAAACACAGTGGACGCACTCAGCAGGGAGGCAAGAGCAGACCATGAGTGGTCTCTCAGTGACTTATATCTGCAACCTATTTTTGAGGAGTGGGGATACTCCTGGGTGGACCTTCTTGTTTTGGCAGCCAGTGCCAAGTGCCCCATATTCTGTGCCTGAGTGGCTTTGGATGAGGGTTGTATAGGGGACGCTTTTCAATTCAAGTGGGCTGGATGCCTTTTTAATGCGTTTTTCCTATTTGAAGAAGAAGAGGAGTTGGTTTTCATATGCCCAACGTCATCCAGCTGGCTTCATGTGTAGGAATGGGGAAACAAATCCAGTTCACCAGATTAGCGTCCGCCGCTCATGTGGAAGAGTGGGGAATCAAACCCGGTTCTCCAGATCAGAGTCCACCGCTCCAAACCACTGCTCTTAACCACTACACCACGCCGCATATCCCACCCTCCTTCCCACCCTGTGGGCAGCCATTATGCTCCATGATGGTAAATGGAGATCCCTGCCTCCGTCTTGTGCCTGTTTGGGTAGGAAACATCAATGTGAGATGGAGAGGAGGGGGAGTGCTTCTAACACTTCAATTCTTCTATAAAGTTAGTCCTCTCTGTGACTGGCCTGCTCCAGTGCAGTCCCATGTGTGCCTACACAGAAGACCACTCGATGAACAACAGTTACAGGTAAGTGCAACCATGTTTTTGTTCTGTATATGAACCTCTCTGCAACATCTTGTAACCCTGACTAGTTGAATAATGAGAGAGCCAGCATCGCCCAGTGTTTAGGGTGGCAGATTAGGATCTGGGAGATGCAAGTTCAAATCTCCACTCAGTCATGAATTTATTTGGGTGACCTTGAGCCAGTCAGTCTCTTGTAGCCTACCCTGCCTGACTGAGCTCTTGTGAAGATAAAATGGAGGAGGGGAGAATGAGGAACCAGTGATAAGGAGACCTGACCGGTGACAGAAGAGGTCTTATCATCATCATTCTTAAGGCCTGGTTGCTTGTGAGCATGTAAACTGTATTATCCTGCACCTCACAAGTGACGTGCTTGCAGTATCATCCTAAGCAGAGTTGTGAGCCAACGGATGTAGAGGGATGTGATGCTGCTTAAGACAGCACTGTTGACAGTCATGAGCATCAGGATATATTAGGAGTTTAGGACCTTTAGATAAGGACTATAATATTTTTTCTGTCAACTGTATGCCCTTGATTCTGTTGGAGCCTTTTCCCATCTCACTTCCTGGAAGTGTAAATTTGCTTAGGGTGCTGTTGGCAGAAATGGCTGGGTGGTTCAGGATTTGTTATGAGCCAGACATGAAAGGTTTTGGATTTGGCTCTTAATGGGCCTGAGATTCTTGAATTGCCTCAAGTCTGAAATTTCCCAAGGTCACTAGCACTTACCAAAGAGATCCAGAAGAAAGATTCAGTAAGTGAAAGAAAAGGGGGAAAGTCCCTTGTGGAGTCTTTACCACATCAAAAAAAAAATTAAGAATCTGGGCTGAATCACATGAGATGTAACACATGTGCATGTGAAGTTGCTTATAGAGATGGATGCACTAATAGCATCAAATTAGAGGACAGATCAACAGATCAACACAAGAAATCTCTACAGTTCATGAAATCTGTGCTGCTAAAACGGTGGCTCACTCCAAATTGTATATTACTGTTTAGGGTTTCAATACTGTCTGTCTTTGGTCTTCATTTAAAGCATTCTATCAGCTTCAAGGCAACGTCTTTCACTAGGTAGATGCTGCTGTTATGCTTGCACTGGAACTGGAGTCTTCTGGGTTTCTCTCAAGCCCAAAAGAGGCCTCTGAAGACAGGGACAGCATTACCAACAAAAGTATTATTAGAATGGGATGGCCAGGGTTTATTTTAAGTTTCCTGTCCTTGCATACGTGAAGATGTCACCTTGATTTCTAGGATGTGGGTTTCCTAGCTGAATAGAACCATACTTCATGCCTGTATTCATTGTCAGGTCTTAGTTCTGGGAGGTCTTCTGACTCCCAGCAGCCATGACAATGACATCTTGTAACATTACTACGAAGCTTTTGAATAACATGCTATAAAACTGTGGACCTTCCTCATATATGCAGATAGCCTTGATGTTGCTTCTGAGTTTGCTCTGGAACTGCACCAAATCTTCATGCTCAAATATTGTTGAAGGGCTTTTGAAGCAGCTTTTCAAGAGTGCAAAATCCTCTTACCTTAATGTCCTTTGGCATTTTTTCTACACTTTTCTTTCTTCTACACTGCATCATCCCAGCCAATCAGAAATCATGTAGTGGATATTGGAATGTTACAACTCCACAAATCAGTTAGATATGGGTGTCTGATGTAGCGCAAATTAAGCCCTCACATTGATGAATGAAGAGGGAACACAACTGCAAACCCAAGGTAACTGGGCCACTGCTCCCTTTTTTGTAGCATCTCAGTGTCTTTCTCTAATGAGCCAGAGACAAATAGCTTAAGCCAGTGAAAGGACAAAAGATTAAAAGGGGCAGAGGCAGAAAACAGAGTCCAATAAAGGCAGGCGATTCCAAAAGGCAATGCAAGTATGGGGCACTTAACTAGGCAGCCTCATCTCCAGTGAGACAAACTACTCAGACTGAGGAACAAGCTTTGGAACTTTGGGTCAGCCGACTAAGTAGTCAGGTTGCAAGGCTTGTGCTACAGTGTACATTCCTTGTAGGACAGGACAGTGAGCTGGGATTGTTCTAGTGTCTCAGGAGGTAAAACACCAGAGTTTAGCTGTGTGGTGCAATAACAATAAATCACGTACTCTGGTTTCATCCTCCATTCATGCCATGCAGTGAGACTTTCAACTGATCCAACTCACACATGACTGGGTGAAACAACATGATGTGGATGCTCATCTCTATTCACATTCTGCCACAATTAGTCAACTTGTACATGTTTGTTTGTGGGAATTTCAGTGATAAGAATGTGCACCAACATCTGCCCCCTTCTGTAACACATTGCAGTTGTTTCAGAAAGGGATACAAGAAGTAAGTGAAAAGTGGGGATGGTGGTGAAAAGATTCATACAAAGTTTCATCTCAGCACTAGCTTTTATCGGAACCAGGTGGATGGTGAGGGTGAACATGAACATCCTTCATAAACTGCCCTGATAAAATGCCCTCTGTCTCTCTTTTTCTAGATTTGCACATTTGTGATACAAAGGGGCACCATATGTCTGGCAAATTAATGTCTTCAGCTCCACAACGCTGATGGATGCCAACTAAGGATTGCTTCAATCATTCCTTTCCATCTTCTATCATACATGAATCACTCTAAGCCACTAATCATTCCTGTTACTCTTCTCTCCCATTTTTTTCCTGCCCAACATTCTGCTTCTAGTCTCCTAAACTAAAAAAGCAGACTTTCCATGTATGGTTTGATCAGAGTCAACTAATCATCTGTAGAGTGCTGTGAATATAGATATTGTTGCCTGGTGCCTCGTCTATAGAACATATGTCAAGTGGAACAATCATTCTAGTTTGCATTGTGCGTGGCATTTCCTGCCATTAGGCATTTGCAAAACAATTAAGTTCTTTTTTTGTAGGAGTTTAAAATATTACTGATTATAAATGCAAAATGTCTTTGGAGCAATAATCAGAGCCGTAAATAAGCTGTTTGTCTAACACCAATGAGGAGGTTCATTGGGAACAGCGGCATGTATGTATTAGTAGTGTAATTAAAATATCAATTACGCTGTGTTGACAGTTTGCCAAATAGCTGGCTTTTGTGCACAGTAAACTTAATCACTCCTAAATCTGCTCAGAAGTCACGATGCAATCCTGGGAAACTGAACTGGTACAAGATATTAATAGCATTTGTTAAGGCACATTTCCAGTATAACTCTCTGTAATGGCTCTGCACTCCAAGCTCTTGTTGGGTATCATGTTCTGAAAATTATTTTTTAATGTGCTCTTTGTATTGCTGAAAACATCACTGAGTCTTGGCAAAAGAACCTCAAGATTTATTTTAGCTATCCTTTTTTGGTCTCCTACATCAGGTTGATAATAACTATGTCCTACTTTATGTGTGCCATGTTTATGTTCTGTTTTAAATTTGGCTGTAGTATAAATAAAAGTTGATATAAATTAGAAGTACTATAGGAAATGTGGGGTTGGAGGAGAGTGTTACGGATTCTGTGGACTGCCAAAAAAACAAATCAGTGGGTTATAGATCAAATCAAGCCTGAACTGACCCTAGAAGCTAAAATGACTAAACTGAGGCTATCGTATTTTGGTCACGTCATGAGACGACAAGAGTCACTGGAAAAGACAGTCATGCTAGGAAAAGTTGAGGGCAGCAGGAAAAAAGGAAGACCCAACAAGAGATGGATTGACTCAATAATGGAAGCCACAGCCTTCAATTTGCAAGATCTGAGCAAGGCTGTCAAAGATAGGACATTTTGGAGGACTTTCATTCATAGGGTCGCCATGAGTCGGAAGCGACTTGATGGCACTTAACACACACACACACACACTTTAGGAAATAAAATCTATGAACTGCTACGATAGGGGAAATAAATGCAACATGTATGCTGTGTAGAGGAACAGTATGAAACTGGATGGAAAATCTTCTAATCTTCTAGTAAAAACGTTTTTGCGATATAGAAAATATCTGTTTTTATTGAAAAACTGTGTAGATGTGAATATAATGAATATATATATATATATATATTTGTATCAGTATATAGCTACTGAAAAAGGTACTGTTGATGGATCCATAAATATAATTATATGTACTATTCATAATAAAGTGAAACCAGCATCATTCATTATAATTGGGACTGCAAGTAGTTTGATTCTAAGATGCACATTTAGGAAGCAATACCTTTGAAACACATCAGCCCCAAACCAGCAAGGCTTCCATGCATTCATCCCTTACCTGATCAGGAAAAGATGTAGTCTGGATGGTAACTTGGTACAGGATCTATATCCAACACTTGAGGCTAAATATGCAGCTCCCAATTTCAGATAAAGAATCATTTTGTTAACATGCTGAAAAGAAATGTGTGTTGATAAATAGGGCAGCCCATTCCTGAGCTCTGAGGCCGAAAGAGCTCAGGAGGCGTGCAAGTGGCTGTGCCGGCACCCGGGCTGCTTGCGCTGGGGCCCAGGCCACTTGTGGACATGGACACCGGTGTTGGGTAACTCATGCTGGCCTCACTGGAAAAATGCCCCATTTTTTTACTCTTTAAATTTAAAAAGGCTTTTTAAAGCCTTTCGGAAGCCAGGGAACCTCTTTGGAGGTGCTGCGGTGGCACCTTGGCCACACCATCCCTGGCTGCCAAAAGGCTCAGGAATGGGCTGTAAATCTAGCTCCTTGAAGCAGGAGAGAGATGGAGAAGGGAGGAAGAAGGGGTTTTGTTTGGATCCCGCCATATTACCAGACAGGTGATTGGTGCCATCGGAATTGACGTAACTGGCCATCTGTTGATCAGCTGCCTGTAAATGCATTCGCACAAAGCGAGTAACTGACACAACACTGCAAAACATACTATTGCCAAATGGCTACCTAGAGGTAGAACTGGGGTACAAAATTCCCCAGTTCTCTGGGAAGTTCTGAGGAACCTAGAAGCCAGGCAGTCCACTTCTATCATGTTGTTCTTATGCAAGAGCAACCTGCAAGCTGCCTGTAAATCTTGAGGCTTCAGGAACAGCTAGAAGCCTCTTTAGGAATCCAAAATTGCTCACTTTAACCATTTGCTTGCCTTGAAATCATAGCAAATACTATTGTGTAGCAGGAGAAAACTTGTGTTTTCCAGTTAACCAAAGAGTCCTGGATTCCTGGACTTTTCTTCCACTGTTCCATTAAGGATACGTGAGTTCATTCCCTGTCTGTATCTCAGTATTCTTTAATATGGGGGGAGACATGCAAGGGAGGCTTTGTCTTGAGCTCTCAGACGCCATGCTTACAAAAAAGTATAAATATATACTTTTAAACATCTTTTAATTTGCCTTTTTAAAATTGGTATATTCCACTAGTTGGAATGGTAGTGGCAATGGGACAGTAATTCCTAGTGCATGTGGTCTTCAGCACACACTGTGTTCATCTCTTCCTTAATTATGGAGTATAGTTCCTGCTGTTATCTGATAATAAGTTTAAAAGATATATATTTCTTTAAAGAAGCATTGCAGCCTGCTTACTTGATGAGGCAAGTGGTCATCGGAACAATTTCAGCAAAAGTTACCACACTGTTGAAACATGTGAGAAATGTTAGAGAACTGGTATCATCTGAGAGCCCTCACTGAAATTTGTTATTTCCTGTTCATATTATATCATCAGTCTATATGACACTTAACAGAGTAAAAAAAGAGGCGCAGAGGACATTTCACACTCAGTAATTTTTGCTAGCATATGTTCTCTGAACACAAATCCAGAAAGCAAAGTGCCCCCCCCCGAATATTACCACACAGCTATAAAAGCAGTTACCTTTGAATAAGAGTGGGGAAGCAAGTGTGTTCTTGGACATCTTTTCTGTAAACAAGTTGCAGTGGGTAGTTAATTGTTTCAAGCAAAGATTATTTATACTTTTACCTGACATTGTCAAATCTTAACACCTCTTCATTGTGGATCCAGCAATAAATAATATGTCATTGTAGTTTTCAGTTCGAAAGCTGTGCTTCAATAGCTCCTAGACTTGTGTTAATGGAAATGAATGCAGAAATAACATTGCTTTTCTGAAAACATTTTGCATAAATATCTCAGTGCTGAAAAGTAGAAAAAAATACATGCATTTATGTATAGTACAGGATGGAAGAGCAGCCAGAGTTCCATCCCTTTGAATTGCTACTAAGGTGCACTTTGTGCAAAAGAGCTCAAAGGAATGGAAATTTCCTTGTCTTTGTTTCAGATATAGAGGTTATGATGACTACACTGAGATGTAGGTGTATGTGCATTGAAGAAGCCCTTTTTTATTTAAATGTGAACCATTTTAGAGGCAAATAACAGATAGTGCTTACAATAAAAATAATAGGCTGTAAAATGCTTTTTTAAAATGTAATGAGTACTTCAAAGAACTCCGCGAACAGCTGTGTACGTGCTCTAGGTGTTCTGAAGTGTGGGTTCTAAGAGCAAAGTAAAGGGCTTTTCATTTAATACACAAAACAAGTTGTATTCTGCCCCCTTTTGTTACTTTTGGATTTACTTCTGGTCAAACTGAGGACTTTCATTGCAGGCCAATAAGAATGAGGCTAGCTGGAAATGAAAGAATATCACCCCCCCCCCCAGGTTTTCTTTCCCCCTCAGGAGAAAAACACCCTGAAATCTTTTATTTAGAATTGCAAGTAATTGTCAACAATTGTTACTCTGATTGGCTGCCTCATTATAGATACAGAATTTACATGCACTGAAAGGGAGTTTAATATATAATAATAGTACTAATATTTCAATCACCATCATACTTTTCATATACTTGTCTCTCAAGATATCTACTTTGGAATCTGCTCCTCTATTATAGAACTCATGGCAGACTTCCCCCCCCCCCCAAAAAAAAAAAACCTTAGAGATCTGCGAACCACACAAAAATGGTCAGGAAATGTCAGGAAAGAAAATACCAAGACCACGGTTACACAGCCTGGATAATCCACAAGAACCAACACACAAAAATGGGTTGGTTAATCTTCCATGGATAAGATTTTTTAAAAAAATACTGAAGCTAATAGCTCAATAGTTTTTTTAAATAACTTCTTTAACCTAGTCTTTTTGGAAGAGTGAGCGATAGCATCTCAGAAAAATCACTATGCTTTTTAGGAAAGGAATGAGAGAAAGACAGGAATAGACAGACAGAAATATCTGTTCCACCTGCAACACGTACAACAAGCCAGCCAGTAATGAAATGCACCTAAATGTTTTTCTCTGGTCCAGCTGCTTATAAAGGTTAATGCTGTACGTATTTTGTGTCTCAGCTCTACAGAATCCCATTACTAACCTTCCTTTTACACCTTGGACATTGTTTGGCTTGTCACTGAGAAGGGAGAAATTGTATTGCTGCTATTCTTCAACATCCATAAAAATTGCCAGTGTCATACTTTTCACTTATCTCTCAGTGCAGTGGGCATTTCTCATTATAGCTGGCGACTGGCCCGCAACCTGCTGAAGCCAGCTGTTATACACCTTTGGCGTCATTAGAGATAAACAGCCTCTACCAACATCCTTTCAGCGAGCCCACAGATGCTGCCTGCAAACCAGAGTGGTCAAAGGATTAGCATATGGTTGAATCTCTTTCCCCTCACATCTGTACTGACATGCACTCTTGGGTTGCAAGTTGTCTTCCTTCAGGTCCAGACTTCCATGCTATCTATGAAAGAAATGTTTCACAGTGCCAGCTTCATTTCACAGGCACATTGCTTGGTAATTCTGTAATGCTGTGAACATTCCTTCTGAGAAGAACATTATTTAGGCTGTGTTTCCCTTTAGTTCCATGGACGAGTTGTGTGATTTCTTTTCATAAGCATCAAAACACCGCCGCGTTGGTTAATTCTAAGTCATTTCAAAAAAATGGGGCTTTGAGTGAATATAACTTTGAGGTGATTCACAAACTCAGCACATATGCACCTTTCTGAGGAAAAAGCTGAAAAGAGGACAGGAAGTTGCGTTGAGTAAACAAAACCTAAATTATGGATATGCATCTGGTAGACCATGGCTTTAACCTAGCCCTGGAGGCTTCCCACCTGGCCCTGATCATGGCCTTCCAATTCCATCCGTGTGCTCTAAGATACAGGCATAGAATTTTTAAGCCCCCCCTCACTTCCCAATATGAAAACCAGCCACTGTTCACGTGAGCCAAGGCAAACTGGTGAGCTGCCCTCACTCTGAGTTGCTATTATTTGCATTCATTGACACCATTACATAACCAAATATGTTTGGCCATTAATAATGTAATATCCGGGAAAGATAAAGAACCCAGAGATTTAAAAAAAAAAGGGACTTACACACCAGCAGCCTAGGAAAACAATGGTGCCAAACAGTATACAAAATTAGAATTCTTAACAGTCTTGGTTATTTTTCAGTATTTCTACTAAATTGCCCTTGCCACCAAAAACCACACTTGGAGAAGCCCTGCTACTAAGACATTGTGTGTGTGTGTGTTAAGTGCCGTCGAGTCGCTTCCGACTCATGGTGACCCTATGAATGAAAGTCCTCCAGAATATCCTATCTTTGACAGCCTTGCTCAGATCTTGCAAATTGAGGGCTGTGGCTTCGAACAGCTTCGGACTTTCCTTTTGCATCTATGTCAACCACTGAACGTCCTTTCGGCTTTAGTCCAATTGCATCATTAGGAACAGCGCTACTCATACTTGTCCTCTGCTCTACCCCAGTAGCAGATTGAGTGCCATCTGACCTGGGGGTCCCATCTTCCAGCACTATATTAGCTGTACTGCAATTGCTAGTTTTAGACTTTCAGAGTGCTCCTATATCTTTTACGAGCTGCAGGATTTCTTATTTTTCCATCAGAGTTTTAATCAGATACAATTTCTTTCTGGGCAACCCCCCTTCAAGGTGTAGAGGCTGTCTCAAGGTCTCTGGATCTGACAACCGTAACATTGCCCTCCAGTGCCTATAGAGACCAACTTGGAAATCTACTGAAAATATTTCCATACCTTAGTGGTAGGTTACACTGCAACGTTTGGAGCTCACTTGGCTAAATGTTGCTTTATTGAACTTACCCATGCCTAATTTCCCTTCAAGCTATAAAGAGGGAAGAAAATCAATAAGGGATCATAGAGCTATTGTTTCACAAAGTTCTATGTATGCCATGGTTCCTGCCAGAAATTATTTTTTTTACAGACAAGTAGATTTCCCATTTGACAGAAAAAAGATGTGATTGTATCTTTACAAATCAAAGTGTGCGTTCAGATCCTCTTAAAGGTTTGGACTTCATTGTCTATAATGGTTGATAGGAGCTGGAATTGTCTTGAGTGACAGTTTTCGACATTCACTTCTGCTTTGCTTTTTCCAGTGAAGTAGAAAAGTCACACAGAGTACAGTAAATTTAGTTCACTCAGTCAGCAAGAGCTCAGCTCTGCTGCTTTATCCTGAACCATTCAAATCGAGGTTTGTGCCACACAGTCACCACTGAAGTTCCATGTTGATTTTGTCTGTCATCTATGAATGATTGAAATTTTCCCCCCATTATTGCAGCCAGAGCTTTGGCTCTGTCATGCTCAGAACCCATCTGGGGAGTGATTTTGCTCTCTGCAGGGAGCACACATATCAAGAGAGCAGAAGGCTAATTCTGAAATCCAGGAGGCAGATCATTTTGTGACCTACATTTTAATGATGATGTGGGATCCTCATATATGTGCAGACTCAAATGACACCCCTCTGATTAGTTATTTGGGGAGGGGTGCCTTTGCATTTATTTTGCTTTGTGTCTCTGTAAATAATGTTAATTGAATAAGATATACATCACAATATTTTATTCTATAATAAAATTACATAGGATGGCAATTTCAAGGAGATTTAATTAAGTAATAAGAGTCCATGAATACCTTGGTATATGGCAGCTGGATATTAAATGTGGGAGTCACTTGTAATGTTTATGGAGGAAATTCTGGTGACTGCTATAAAATCAGCCAACTCTTGGAAGTGGGGACCCTTATAGTAAATGGTTTCTCAGATCTGCTAAGTCCTTCCTGAGGGATAGCCAAACACTCTTAGTTGAACACTCTAGGGGAGTAGGGTTAACTGCTCCTGCTCTTGGTATGCATAGAGTAAACAGGAGCTTTAACGTGGGTCACAGAGATCAAAATGGCCACATTAAAAATGAAAAGTTTAATTAGAAATTTAAAAAGAGCACAACACACATACAAACATGACAGACTGAGGAAGGATAAAAAGAAACACAAATAAAATGCAGTCCTCTAAACCATGGCTCTTATATATTCCTAAAGATCTTAATAAGAGATAGGCAATATAATTCTTGAAGTTTCAAGCAATAAGAAATAATCTGTTTCAGTATCTAAAGTTCATACTCTCGTGAGTTCAGTACCATGTGCTCAAGGCTACTCCTTGGAGTTAAGATGGAGTCCTCCCTCATCCTTTGTGTGTATAATGGTCTAGAGCCAGTGAAATCTCAGAGCTTCCTCAATGTGCTCTGGAGTTTTATAATCTGCCTTAGCCTACCCTCTGCCCAGCAGTCCAACTTTCTATTCCTGTCTGCAAAAAATTTCCACTCTGCCTTTTGGCCTCTTGAAGCTCTATAGCGTAGGAGTGTCTGTGGCATAGGTTGGATGCCCAATGTTCTTCTGGCTGCCCAATGTTCTTCTCCTGCCATGGCCATCTAAATTTCTTTGGCACTGGCTAGCTCTGAAAGCAGCACTGAGAGCAATTGGGAGAAACAAAACACCAAGAGCAGATGTGATGTGATATAGAGCTATTCCAAGCCACAGAAACGGAGTCCATTAAAATCTTGACAAGACTATGCCAACAAATATGAAAAACAAAACAATGGTCCACAGACTGGAAATGATCAGTTTACATCCCAGTTCCCAAGAAAGGAGATGTCAAAGATTGGAGCAACTATCGAACCATCGCATTAATTTCTCATACAAGTAAAGTGATGCTCAAAATCCTACAACAAAGACTGTTACCATATATGGAATGAGAAATGCCTGATGTTCAAGCTGGATTCCTAAGAGGAAGAGGCACTAGAGATCATACTGCAAACTTTAGTTGATTAGTGGAGCATACGAGAGAATTTCAGCAGAAAATCAGTTTGTGTTTCATAGATTACAGCAAAGCTTTTGACTGTAAATCGTGAAAAGCTGTGGCTGGTTTTAAAGGAAATGAGTGTGCCACAATATCTGATCATTTTGATGTGCAACCTGTATTCTGGACAAGAGGCCACGGTTAGGACAGAATATGGAGAAACAGAATGGTTTCCAATTGGCAAAAGTGTTAGACAAGGAGGTATTTTATCTCCCTACCTCTTCAATCTATATGCAGAACATATCATTAGGAAAGCTGGATTAGATTTAGAGGAAGGTGGAGTGAAAATTGGGGGGCATTTACAATTTGAGATATGCCAATGATACTACATTACTGGCAGAAAATAGCGAGGACTTGAAACAACTACTGCTGAAAGTTAAAAGAGAAAGTGCTAAAGCAGGACTGCAGCTAAACATCAAGAAGACAAAAGTAATGACTACAGGACAATTACACAACTTTAAGGATGACGATGAGAAAATTGAAATTGTTAGACTTTCTATTCCTTGGCTCCATCATCAACCAAAAGGGAATCTGCAGTCAAGAAATCCGAAGGAGATTGAAACTGGGAAGGGCAGCCATGAAGGAGCTAGAAAAGATTCTTAAGTGTAAGAATGTGTCACTGGCAACCAAGATCAGGTTAATCCATGCCATCGTATTCCCTATTACTATGTATGGGTGTGAGAGCTAGACAATGAAGAAAGCTGATAGGAAGAAAGTAGATTCATTTGAAATGTGGTGTTGGAGGAGAGTGTTACGGATACCCTGAACCGACAAAAAAACAAATCAGTGGGTTTTAGATCAAATCAAGCCTGAACTGACCCTAGAAGCTAAAATGACTAAACTGAGGCTGTCGTACTTTGGACATATTATGAGAAGACAAGAGTCACTGGAAAAAACAATCATGCTAGGAAAAGTTGAAGGCAGCAGGAAAAGAGGAAGACCCAACAAAAGATGAATTGACTCTATAAAGGAAGCCACGACCCTCAATTTGCAAGATCTGAGCAAGGCTGTTAAGGATAGGCCACTTTGGAGGACATTGATTCATAGGGTCGCCATGAGTCAGAAACGACTTGACAGCACTTAACACACACATACACACACAGCTCTGAAGAGACCTTTCCTAATTTGTTTCTCTACTTTCCTCCTGCTAGTCAAGAAAGAGTCCCTCATAGCCAGTACAGAGTGAAAACCTCAAAAATATCCTTTGGGACTAGAAACTTTAGCCTTAATCCTGGGGTATAAGTCATTTCACCACACTCTCTGACAGGCCTTAGATGGCAGGCCTTTTCTAGTTTACAGATACCTCCCTAATCTAAATTAACCTCTTACTGGTGACAAAGGGCCATCTAAAAGACACACAAAACTAGAGATCAGACCTGCAGTTACCCTGGATGCCAGCTCTGTCCCCATATCTACTGAGGTAATGTTCATTAACTTGCTCGTTCTCTAGTGTGATCTATGCCATCATTTGTCAACAAGACTCTACTATACAGGACAAACAGGTCAGTTTCTATGCAAAAGAATAAATTGACAAAAATCTGACATTAAAAATGGTAGTAGTCACAAACCAGTGAGAGAATATTTCAGTCTTTCCAAGCACAGTGTTGCTGACTTTCAAGTCACTGTGCTTCAGCAAAATAAAATTAAAGGTACACTGTGAAATTTCTGAATTTGAATTCAAGACATCTGATTGCATTTCTTATGAACCAAAGAAGAAAGACCTGGGATTCCTCGGCCATTACAGGTATCAATCAGACTGGCAAAGCCAAGAAGACAGTGTTATCTATTATAGCTGTTGTGAATGGTCACTGTACTTTTCTTGATTACATTTTACAAAAAAAGTCACAACCTGTATTTCTTGTATTCCATAGCCTTTGGACTATGGACTAGTCTATATTTCCCCCCTCTGTAACCATCTCAGTTGCCACTAGACTTCTCTCTGTAATTTAAAACCTTAATTTAAATCCTGGAAGAGATATAGAGTTCCTTTGTGTTACATTTTCATAACAAGAGATACCATAGCAGGAGAGAGCAGTCCTAAAAGTTTGCCACAATAATATACACTTCCTTTTTCTTCTTTCCTCTGAAAGTCTTTGCATTCTTAGTTGGATGTTAAAATAGGATGATATTCTCCAGAGGCGGGTTTCTCAAACTTTCACGGAACCTTCTCATATATAACTAAGACAAAACAAAATCGGAATTGGCTAATGAGCACAAGGATGTGGAATTGACTAGGCAAGGGAGGAGGGGCCATTGCATACTTTTAGGTTCCTAGGAAAGCAAAGAACTCAATGGAAAACATGTTATTTATAAGCCTCCTGCACCACAGCCACATATTATGGAAGAGACATACACCTGCCACATTATAGTGATCTCAGATAGAGGAGGACAGATGTATGTCCAGATTTTTATTTTCCTGGAAAACCAGTGCCAAAACTTGTGTCCCTTTAGGGGGATCTAAATGGAGAACACTGGCTTGTATCCAAAGACTTAAGGGCCATTGGAAATAGGGATATTTCCACCAATTCCTCCTCCCAGTGCATGAAGTTCCTAAGGATCTACTGGTTCTCAGAAACAGAATTTGGGGATCTCAGTGGGTTGCAGCAGATTGGGGAAGCAGGAAAGTCTCACTCCATGAACTCTATTACACAAGTCGATCTCTTTGGATAGATGCCACTATCTCTAGACTCTCATCCTTGAATTTTGATTGATTGATTAATATGAATATCCAGAGATAACTTGTTCAGAAACATTCATATTTCCTTGTCTTCTCGTGTGCCAAAGGGCCTGGTTGATTATGCTAGCAGTAGTCAACATTTTGTCTACAGGATCACAGTCTCACCAATGAAGGAAGTAACAGTTTGGCATGAGTAAGTTGTGAAATAACACAAAGGACATAGAGGGAAACATTTTTGTTGATGATACACATGATTTTATTATAAGAAGGTGTGCCTATTTTATATTGTGACTTACCCTTTACCAAAAGGCCATATTTGGGGATTACTAATTTATACTGCTGTAATGCCTACTAAAAACTGTAGACCTGCTAGCAACTGTAAACCTTGACACAGAGCCAAGTCATAAAACATGCCAGCAGGTGTCATTAAATCAACACCCTATGGATTGAGTTTGTTGCTTATTAACTTGGGGGTAGAGAAGGACAAAGGTCTCTGAATTTGCATTAACCTCAGAAGGCTGAACAAGAGCAATAAAGAGGGAGCATTAGTATTTGCCTAAATGGAGCGAAGCATTTACTGAAGTGACAGGAGCAAATTCGTCATCATTTTAGATTCCTTGGCAGAGTTTTGGCAGATTCTGTTATGCTAAAAAGATGCCAAGATTTGTATTTTCAGTGCACTGTTTGGCAGAGTGGGAGTTTGGAAAGTGCTCTTGGCATGTTTACCTCCAGAATCATTTTACAGCACACTGTCCTTGGAGCTGGAAATGTTCGCACAACTAATTTGGATGAATTAATGATATTGTCTCAATCAGCACCTTTGTTAAGTACTGATATTTAGAGCAACGGGACAAATATCACCCACTCAGGTCTGAAATTCACCATATTGTCAATCATAAAACATCACTAAAGAAAATGGATAAACATCCTCATGTAAAGACAGGACTCAGCGTCTGCAAGATATATTGAATTCTGTTGATGTTCTAACAGCAAATGATGTGTTTCAAATAGCTCGCTTATGGAAGCGCCATCTCAGTAAGCCAAGATCCCAGAGCATGAAAGATAACTTAAAGAATTCAAAGGTGTACTAAAAAAACCTAGTTCTTTAAACCATTTCAGTTTTGGAAATGACCGACTATAACTGCTGTTCAGAATGCTGTAAGAGGAGAAATTTTGCAGATAACGGAAAAGTATGCATGACAGAATATAGCTTCAGGATTTGAAAGTTCAAAGGTGAATGTGGCGGTAGAACACATATTGCACTGCACACACACAAAAGAATCTAAATAGGTACAATTGAGAAAGAGATACATACCATTGGGTTATCTTCATTTAAATGCCAGGGCAACATGTGGGGAAGAAAAGGAAAAGAAATAAGTTAAACGGATTAGTTCTTGGCTCCTCCATGCTTGGCCCTCAGGACAGTAATCCTGAGAGGGAAGTAGAGAGGTTACTGTACAAGCAACTGCCACTTTACCATCAGAGCAGTGCCTGACCTTTTTTTGCTTGGATATTGAAGAGGAAGTACTAAAACTCATTCAGAAATGGGGACTAATTTATGTATTTTAATTATTTATGTAAAACATGTATATCCTACCTTCTCCCCTTGGATTCAAAGAGAGTAACAATGTAGCAACAAGTTACAAGAATGCAAAAATGTAAATTAATTAACAAGATGAAAATCATTCAGGGTAAAAACAAAGATTAAATAACTATTACAAATGAAAAACAAGAATTAAAAACAAGAATTAAAAACACACAGTGGTTAAAACAGCTGCACAGATTAAAAGCAGACATGCAGATTACAACTAGAACTAAATCAGCCTAAGCAGTTTATTCTGTTGCATTTTAAAAAACCTGTGAGCCACTTCATGGCAAGCTACTATACCACATGGTATAGTGGTTAAGGTGTCGGACTAGGACCAGTGAAACCCAGGTTCAAATCCCCACTCGCACCATGGAAGCTTGCTGGGTGACCTTGGGCCAGTCACACACTCTCAGCCCTGACTATGGCTAATATTTGGATGGGAGACCTCCAAGGAATACCAGGGCCGTGACACAGAGGTAGGCAATGGCAAACCACCTCAGAAAGTCTCTTGCCTTGAAAACCCTATGGGGTCTCCATAAGTCAGTTGTGATTTGACAGCCCAAAAAAAGCCATTTTGAGAACTTTGTTATCAAAAAGTGGGACATACATGTAAGTTAGTCGACACATTTTCTAACTCAGTAGGTGGGACAAATATAACTTTATCCCTTGTTGGAGAGGAAACCTTCCCAGATCTTGGAGATACCATGACTAAATTATCTGACCAAATCTTAAATTTACAAAAACTTTGATAACAGTTAAGTAATGATAAAAACACTGTCCCACTAATGATAATATATGCAGTGTGATTTATAAATGACAAACATAAAAGGGACACCCCAGAAACCCCTACACTAAACCACTAGGGGTGTACACAAACATGAGCCTCACCTCAGTTAGTGCCAGGACAGCAGTCAGGAAAAGGATGTATCTTAGCTGTCTCACTTCCTTGGTTGATGAAATTAAGAGGAAATGAAGTTATATTGGCACTGCCTCCTGAGTTAGAAGAAGAGTTGACCCATTTCAATTCCTGCATGCTGTCCTGGAACTAAATTAGTGTATGGTAATTATTTGGGAACACTTTAAGATTGAAAAAAGAAATCATGTTAGAATTTCGACAATACTGATGGGAGCATATCCTACTAGGGCTATGCACCTGGGGGGAAAAGGGTAATTGTTCTGATTTGGATTTCTAGAAGGGCATAAATACCAGTATTCCAGGTTAATGTCCTCCCATAGTTCTTTGGTATTCAGATTGGGGGTTTGGGGAGAATTTTGACATTTTTGGGTCCATTATTTCCTATGGGGGAATCTTTCTTGGAGGGAGTGTGGAGTGGCTATTTTTTCAAGCAAATGGCACCAAAATTGCATACAATTTACCTAGTCCTTCCTGTCTATTAAAGATCCTAAACGTTTCAGGTAGATTGGATTGTGGGGTCCAGTTCTGCAGGCCCTTGAACATGGTGTCCCCAGCTATCCTACTTGTCTCTCTTGTTTCCTACATGGTTTCTCTTGTCTTGAAAAACCTATGGGATTGCAATAAATCAGCTGTGACTTGACAGCTAAAATAAAATGCAGAAACAGAAGCTACCCCCACTATGGCTCTGTTCCCTCTAAATTTCATTCCCATCAAAATGGCCTTAGTAGGGAGTATAGTAAGCTGACAGCTTTCAAAAGCACAAGAGCCTTATTGGAAACTGGTGCATCTGTGCTCTTCAAATTTTTACCCAAAGTGACCAATACTGGCTCAGCTCAAGTGGTAATCAAGTAGTTCTTTGGTTGTATTGTAGAGATAGTAGGGAAGCAGCTGGAGCTCTTCTTCTGTGATTAACTGTGCAGTTCTTAACATTTGAGCTGGCACTTCAATTTGTGACACCAATGTGATGTCCAAACAAGGATGGAATAGCAACAAGAGTAATGGCGTTGGTTTCTGGGCATCAGTGCTAAGATGCTCCCCCTTAAACATTTATGTACTGGCACAAAGAAGTCTTGAATCTGAAGAGTTTTTCAACTAAGATGTTGAACGATGTTTTACTTTTGGGTTCCTATGAAGGCTTTGTATCTAAGGAAAAGTGAGTAGAGAGTTGTTTAGAGCTAATATCATGTATGATAATTTGTACAACTGTTAATAACTGAAACCATTTTGCTTCAGTTCTCCATATCGCTTTTGTTATCTCTGGTCAGAGGCTGAAATGTTCCCAAATTGAACCCTTTAACTCTGGAGGTGAAAACTGGAGATCCAGTCCATACCTTGGTTAAGCTAAAATTATTAGATTTAAGCTGTGCTAGATTTCATAGAATCAGTGTGTTGTAAAATTGTCCTAAACTGAAAAGCTTGTTCTTAATGAATGTGTAGATCAAGCTGTAAAGCAGAGAGATTTTCAGTTTAACTCTCAGTTCACAGGTTGATATTGCCCTGGTGCCTAGGGAGAAGAGGTATCATTTAGTTCATAAACAAAGCAGACATTTATGCTGAGAGGTGATAAATAGAATGAATGTTATTTTAACCTCAGCCATAAAACCATGCTGAATTTATACAGCATTAAATTTTTAGTGTTGTTTTTCAAATTGTGACATTAAAAGGTATGTCTCTACATAATTCTGGATACCATTTGCCAGGATTTTACTTCCAGCTGCATTTCTGTTTACTAATTTTGGTCTTCAGTACAGTGGATAAATATTTATATCTTACAGCAGAAGAGCTACCACTTATTTAGAGCTAATTATCTTCAGTCTCACGCATCTTCAAAGTAACCCCCATAACATCTCTAATGTAGCAATTTCAGTTTAAATCTGGTTGTGTTAATCAGGTTTATTCCCCCCACCCCAAGAGATTAGATATTGTACTCAGGTAAAAGCAAATTCAATTTTGTTGTCCTCAGTGCAACAGTAGGAAGAGTGGCCCAATAAGATTTTCAAAAACAAGGGGTAGTTTGACGGTCTGGTGGCTGTTTTTATACCTTCCCATGGAACTGTTAGTTCTAAAATTAGGCACCTGTTTATTATTTTTCATTAGTTGATCCCCAGGTGAGAAATTATTCACTAGCAGTGAGCATTAGTCCTTAAAAAGAGAAAAATAAGCCTTTCTCCTTTACTTTGCTAACTGCTTAAGCAGTTGGCAGACAAATCCTTCCCTTATTAGTAATGCGGTTATGAGTTAACAGTGTGTATTTCTGAAGTTTTTTTTTTAAACACAGATAGTCTATTTCTGCTCTTTCAAGGGAGTTTCTTTGAGAAAAAAGGGTAAGGTGTGATAGTAGCAGAGCACATCCTTTGTATGCAAAAGGTTCCAGATTCAATCCCTGTCATCTCCTGTTAAAAGGCTCTCAGCCAGAGGATGTTTGGTCAGGCACTGCAGAGCTGCTACTAATCAGAGTAGAGTTAGATAAACCAATGACCTGACTCAATATAAAGCAGCCCAATATGTTCCAGAAATGTAATACACAGGACCACCTAGGATTCGAGGATGGAACACTACCTGCTCACTTCACTGGTAGTTCTTTATTGTAAGAGTCTGGCTAACTTGCATATAATCGTAGCATGCAGTGACAATCTGAGAGTTTTAACATTTGTAGAGTGATATCTCCATATCCCACACAGTTGCTTTTGTCCAGTTGACTTCTATTGACCCATTTTAAACAATGATATGGCAGGAAGAAACTTTTTAATGTTATGTATTTATTTATTTACTTTATGTAAAGCAATGTAGTCAAATAGCATGAGAAATCAAATAAACAATACAATAGGAGTAGGATTATAAAAATTAGAAACAATGTAAAAAGTATTAGACATAATACAAACTATACAAAATAATACAAAAATAGAATTACAAAAGCAGAAAGCAATGCAGTAAGAGCAAGCTAATATATTTATTTATATATATATATATATATATATATATATATATATATATATATATATATATATATATATATATATATATATATATATATATATATAATAGTGGTATAAACTGTGATTCTATTCCCTTTATAAAAGCACTTTCCTGAACCATTCTGTAGTACTGTTGCACTATTCCCTATATAAAAATGCTATTCTGGTCATTTTCTGTTGTATAGAGTTACAAAAATTAACAGTTGTATTGATTTCCAACATCATTGACACCTGATGATTTTTTTTAACTATCATAACAATTTGCACAATTTGGATGTGTTTAACAGGTTTTAAATACATGTTTGTGCTTTTTATTGTGTATATTCTAAATGAATATATAAAATCTGTTACTTAAAATTGTTATATAGGAATCTGTGGATTAGGAAACTAACTGGTAGAGGGAGGGATAGATGGGTAGCCCTACAACCGGAATAGAATCTTGGTGAAAAAGAGAAGCAAGAGAGACCCTTAATCAGGTGACAGTTAAAGAATGATAATTGAGAAAGATAGTTGGTGATATGATAGGGAATGTTTGCATGCTGGTGGGCTGAGGAGAATTTCTGATGAAGTCTGAGTGTGTTAAGTGCTGTCAAGTCACTTCCAAACCATGGTGACCCTATAAATTAATGTCCTCCAAAACATCCTATCATTAACAGCCTTGCTTAGGTCTTGCAAACTTCCTTGATTGAGTCAATCCATCTTTTCCTGCTGCCTTCAACTTTTCCTGGCACGATTGTCTTTTCCAGTGACTTCTCATAATGTGTCCAAAGTATGATAGCCTCAGTTTAGTCTTTTTAGCTTCTCAGGAGAGTTCAAGTTTGATTCTATCTAGAGCCCACTTATTTGTCTTTTTGGAAGTCCATAATATCTTTAAAATTCTCCTCCAACACCACATTTCAAGTGAATTAATTTTCTTCCTGTCAGCTTTCTTTCCTGTCCAACTTTCATACCCATAGCTAGTAATGGGGAATACTACGGCATGAATTATCTTGATCATGGTCACCAGTGACACACATTTAAAGATCTTTTCTAGCTCATTCATGGCTGCCTTTCCCAGTCTCAATCTCCTTCTGATTTCTTGGTTGCTGTCTCCCTTTTGGTTGATGATTGAGCCAAGGAATAGAAAACAATTTCAATTTCTTAGTCATCAACCTTAAAGTTGTGTAATTCCTCAGTTGTCATTACTTTTGACTTCTTAATATTCGGCTGTAATCCTGTTTTGGCACTTTCTGCTTTATACTTCATCAGCAGTCATTTCAAGTGTTCACAGTTTTCTGCCAGTAATATGGTATCATCTGCTTATCTAAAATTGTTAATATCCCTTCCACTAGTTTTCACTCCACCTTGATCTAAATCTAATTCAGCTTTCCTTCTAATATATTCATACGTTGAACAGATAGGGAGATAAAATACATCCTTGTCTGACACCTTTGTCAATCGGAAACCATTCTGTTTCTCCATATTCTGTCCTAACCGTAGCCTCTTGTCCAGAATATAGGTTGCCTTGGTTTAAAAAAAAAAAAGGTGTGCCACAACATTTGATTGTTTTGATGTGCAACATGTACTCTGAACATAAGAACATAAGAAAGGCTCTGCTGGATCAGACCAAGGCCCATCAAGTCCAGCAGTCTGTTCACACAGTGGCCAACCAGGTGCCTCTAGGAAGCCACAAACAAGACGACAGCAGCAGCACCATCCTGCCTGTGTTCCACCGCACCCAAAATAATAGGCATGCTCCTCTGATACTAGAGAGAATAGGTATGCAGCATGACTAGTATCCATTCTAATAGCCATGAATACCCCTCTCCTCCATGAATATGTCCACTCCCCTCTTAAAGCCCTCCAAGCTGGCAGCCATCACCACATCCTGGGGCAGGGAGTTCCACAATTTAACTATGCGTTGTGTGAAAAAATACTTCCTTTTATCTGTTTTGAATCTCTCGCCCTCCAGCTTTAGCAGATGACCCCATGTTCTAGTATTATGGGAGAGGGAGAAAAACTTCTCCCTGTCCACTCTCTCCAAACCATGCATAATTTTAAAGACCTCTATCATGTCTCCCCTTAGCCACCTTCTTTCCAAGCTAAACAGCTTTAAGCGTCCTAACCGCTCCCCATAGGACAGTTGCTCTAGTCTCCTAATCATTTTGGTTGCTCTTTTCTGCACCTTCTCAAGCTCTGTAATATCCTTTTTTAGATGTGGTGACCAGAACTGTACACAGTATTCCAAGTGTGGTCTCACCATAGATTTGTACAAGGGCAGTATGATATCAGAAGTTTTATTTTCTATTCCTCGTCTAATTATGGCCAGCATAGAATTTGCCTTTTTTACAGCAGCCGCACTCTGGGTTGATATCTTCATTGAGCTATCCACTACCACCCCAAGATCCCTTTCTTGGTCTGTCGCTGTCAGTACAGATCCCATCAGTGTATATGTGAAGTTGGGATTTCCCCCCCCCCCCCAATATGCATCACTTTACACTTACATTGAATCTCATTTGCCATTTTAATGCCCATTCTTCCAGTATGCAGAGATCCTTCTGGAGCTCTTCACAGTCCGATTTTGTTTTAACCACCCTAAATAATTTGGTGTCATCTGCAAACTTGGCTACTTCACTGTTCAACCCCAACTCCAGGTCATTGATGAACAGGTTGAAAAGCACCGGTCCCATCACAGATCCCTGAGGCACCCCACTGCTCACATCCCGCCATTGTGAGAACTGACCATTGATTCCTACTCTCTGCTTCCTATTTTTCAGCCAGCTCTCAATCCATAAGAGGACTTGTCCTCTTATCCCATGACTATGAAGTTTGCTTAGCAGTCTTTGGTGGGGGACTTTGTCAAAAGCTTTTTGGAAATCCAAATACACAATATCCACAGGCTCATTCCTGTCCACATGCTTATTGACACTTTCAAAAAACTCTAATAGGTTAGTGAGACAGGACCTACCCTTACAGAAGCCATGTTGGGTTTTGACCAGCAGACCTTGCCCTTCTATATGCTTGACAATTCTCTTTAATAATGCTTTCCACTAATTTACCCAGAACAGACGTCAAGTTAACCGGCCTGTAATTTCCTGGGTCCCCCCTGGAACCTTTTTTATAAATGGGTGTTACATTGGCCATTTTCCAGTCCTCTGGTACAGAGGCTGATCGAAGGGACATATTACATATCTTTGTTAGAAGTTCAGCAATTTCCCACTTGAGTTCTTGAAGAACTCTAGGATGAATACCGTCTGGTCCCTGTGACTTGTTAGTTTGCAGTTTCTCTAGATGTTCTAGGACTTTCTGCCTTGTTACCACTATTTGCCTCAGTTCCTCATTTTCCCCTCTCCAAAATCTCTGTTCAGGAGAAGGAAACTAAAATTCATTTAGTTTTTCAGCAATCGCTTTATCCTCCCTTACAGTTCCTTTACTCCCATTGTCATCCAATGGTCCAACCGCTTCCCTAGCTGGTATATTGGACCCCCAAAATGGCAATATTCTTGATATTTCCAAACACCAAATACTGGTATGGTATTTGGATTAGGGTTTTTCTCAGGTATCTGAATTTTTCAGGTCCATTATTTCCTATGGGGAAACTTTCTGGGTGGCTGCAGGGAGGTTGTTTTTAAAGGTACAAGTACCAAAATTGCAATGGAGCTGCTGGTACCTGTCCTATATATAACCCCCAAATTTCAAGTAGATTGGCTCGAAGGGTACAATTCTGTGGACCCCTGAACAGGGTGCCCCCAGCTGTCTTCCATTATTTCCTATGTAGCGGGGGGAATCTCCAAGCTGCTACCAGGGCAAAACAACAACAAGCCCAACAGAACTATTGCAGAACCCAGTAATCCCGGTAGAATCACAAGCCAATGTGCCAAGCCAAACACAACCAAAATCAAACCAGAGAATCTCTGCAGTGGAAACTCAAGATGGGTGGCACTTTTGCCAGCCCAACAGAACCAATTGCAATATGCAGAAGCCCAGCATAACCTAGTACCACTGTGGCAGTGCAAGCTCAACAGAACCAAAGTCAAACCAGAGAATTACAACAGAACAAATCCAAGCAAGAGATGGGGGGATTTCAAGCCCAAAAATGGCAATGTAAACAATGCCCAGCAGAACCAAGTGCTACTCTGTGGCAGTGCAATCTCAACAGAACCAAAGTGAAACTACAGCAGAACAAATCCACTGTAAAAACTATCAAGAGAGCATAAAGCAACTCTGGCAAAGAAGAAAAACCCTCTTGAAACTGGCATACACACTTGAAATTGACACAAGCAGCCTGGCAAGCCCATAGACCCCTGTCCCAGATGCAAAAACAAAGGGGGTAGGGGAGAAACAGTCCACTGGAGCATGTAAAAGCTGGCTCCCAATCTTTATGGTAAATCCTGAATATTTCAGTGATTTTGTGGGACCATTTTTTTGGTATCCTGAAAAAATCCGGATATACTTGGGATGCCGAATGTACCAGGAAAAAAATCTGATAAGGTATTTTCCAGGTATATTTTCTGTTTGGGTGTATCCAACTGCATACCCCTACTTATATGTTCTTCTGAGTCATTTCTTTTGTAGCTAAAACAATTTTTTATAGTAATACAAGTTTGATATCTGTTTTCCTTCATAATAAGTTGTCTCTTTTTAAGGAAACAGGTTAAGAGTATGTTGTTAACCTTCCGTAGTTATTACCAGTGCACCAAGAGATAAGTGATTTGTCTTGAAATTGGGAGTTCACAAAAAGCTTCAATAAAGTGAATAGTACATACTCAGAGGTCCGGTTTAGAAAAAAGCTCTTAGTGTTAGCAGTGGAAACGTTTCCAAGGGGATGAGGGAAAAGATGAAAGTTCACCATCATTTAGTGCCATCAGTGATGTGCCAAGAGATGGGCAGCTTTAATCTTGGTTGCTTGAGAAAGTGGCAGTAGTGGAGTAGCTTGGTATATAAACCTTCCTCGGTTTGAAATGGTGCCAGGCCACATGCTCAGAGCAAAAGAGTACATGAGTAATATCTGCACAATATTAATTATGACTTCTGAAGCTTTGCCTAATTACACTCCCTCTCTTAAGATGACACAAATATTTATGAGTGGGACATTTTATTCTTGTTGTAATCAGTGACATAAATAGGTAACACCTTTATAAAGAGTTAATAAAAATATGTAAACACCGGATAGAGTGCAAAATATTGAGCAGTGTGCAGTAAAACATTTCAATGTTTATTGTATTAATTGAATATTCATGAGATGCCAATTTAAATTACAGTTCACAACTGTTGCTGTGTCTAATGAATAATTTAAACAAGTGTGGCCAAAGAGATTTCAACGCTGCATTAGCAAACTGCAACGGATTAGCAACAGAGAATTTATAATTAGCTTTGTATATCCTATAATAAATTCATTGGAAAGATGGTTTTAATTATCCCACATGTTAATTTGGAATGGAGTGCATTAATTTTAAACTAAAAAGTAACCCTTTCCTCCCAGGTAATGTATTTTTTCCTCTTTAATTTTATAATTGCCTTTCACTTTTTCTTTTCTTTTTTTTGCAATTCTGATGTGTGTGGGTGTATGTGAAAATGGCCATAAGGTTTCAGGTAGACCAAACTTTTAAGCCAATTACTAGCCCTGTTGGTTCTTGATCCCAGCCACACTAATTCCTACATCTTGACTTTCAGATCTGCCATTACCATATAGATACTCATATAGTTTGTCCCCTTTAAATGTCCCTTTCTGGGGTGCCATGCCCACCACTAGCCTCAATTGGAGGACCCATTGCTGGCCCTTCAGGGGACCCCCAGAAGCAGTGGGGAGCCAGGGAGGAGTCGGCTCGGGCCCTACAAGGGAGCAAGCCATGGATGGTGCAGCCCAAAGGCAGGGAGCTGTCTGGGAGAGGCAGACAGCAGCAGATGGGGGGTGAGCGACAGGGATGTCCCTGCAAACAGTGAGCCACTCCAAACCAGGGACTCAGAGCAAGTTGGGAGAAGAGGTGGAGCACTGAAGGGAGAGCATTGGCCTTCCCAAGCCCTTCCCATCCTTCTTTGAGGCCAAAAATGCCAATTTCCCACCATCCCGATAACTTCTGCTGCTGAGTTTGGATGTCTTATTCCCTTCTTCACTCTACCTTTTCTACAGTCTGCCTTCCTTCTCATGTCCCCTTATCTCTAAAACTCTCTTTCCTTTGTAGTCTGTAATATGAGTCTGTTTTGGAATTAAACTGTGCTGCACCTTGAAATGTCCACGACTGAGAAATAATATCAGAAACCTGATGGAACAATGAATATAAATGGGTTATAGTTATCCCTGGATGTAAAATCAGTGGAACGGACAAAGTATATCATATTGGTCTTATTCTGTATGTTAGAAAAGCTATAGAGTCCAATAAAATAGAAACCATAACAGAAACAAGTTGTTGGTGCTGGATCACGGATAGTTATTGTAGCATCAAGGGAGACATTGCACCTAATTCCCTTCAGAAAATAGATTTTGTATGAAACTTCAGAACTATGGTCATCACAAACTGTCGGACCATAAGTTGGGAGCATTGTACTTCGTGCATTGGCTCTTGTTGTAGGGTGCCCCTTGAAGATACCAAGTGGAAGGACACAATTGTGTTCTGACCAGATCCCGTAATGGCTGCCCTTCTCTCACTGGTTCCTCTATTTCTGGCTGTAAATGCTTCAAATTGGAGTATTTGCTTGAGTAATCGATAGGTGGTGTCCTTGTTTGTGGGTTCCCTAGTTTCTTCTTGTAAACCTGCTTCTTCCTCGTAAGTCTGCCAGCTGCTTTAGCTAAAAAGGGCAAGAGTCCAGTAGCACCTTAAAGACTAACAAAAATATTTTCTGGTAGGGTATGAGCTTTCGTGAGCCACAGCTCACTTCTTCAGATACTGTGAATTAGCTGCTTTAGCTGTTTATCTACCCTTCTGCCTGCGCTTGTCTGCATCCTGGCGTTAGTCCCCTTTTCGGTAGGGGTCTCAGTTCAAACTTTGGCCTGGGATCATTCCTGTCTCCAGATTATTCCTCTTGCTCATCTGTCCCAGCATTCTATCCCATTCCAGTTGTGCCAGGTCACACATTTTTACTGTCCCACATGCTCAGCTGCCTGTGTCCCAGCATCAGTCTCTGAGAACAGATTGCCTAGTTGATTTCTCTCCACTGTAGAAATTCATCTACCATGGAAGGAAGGGTCATCTTAACATTTGGTTCATTAGGATAGTTGGCCTGCACCAAAGTTTTAACCATAAATTTCACTTAGGATACAATTACACAGCCAGAAAATTGTGATCATGAAGATGCACAGTGTTTACAGTCTTTGGGAATTAAAAGCAGTTAGGATGTTGAGCTAGGATCCCAGGACAGCCAAGTTCAAGTCTCTACTCTACCATGGAAGCTTGCTGGATGACATTGGGCCAGTCACACATGCTCAGCCTAAATTACCTCACAGGGTTATTCTGAGAATAAAATGGCAGGGAGGAGAATGGTGAAAGCCAAGTTGGGACCCCCACTGGGGAGATAGGCAGGGTATCCATGAAGTAAATAAATAAACAAATTGTCTGTGCGACAAAGTGAATTCAGGGAGAGGGCAGGATTGCCCTCACTCTGACATAGCTTTATAATGACATCACAGAGAACGGAATTAGATACACGATGAGATTCCAAAGCCATAGCGGGAGGTCAGCGCTTCCTGCCTTCACACTGGTGCGGGCCAACGGCGAAAAATTGGTGCCAAAGAGTAGCAGAGAAGATTATTACCATCAACATTAGGACTGCAGCAAAGAAGCAGCAGTAAAGAAGGGGCCAATAAGAGGAGATTTTTCATCCCTCCAAACCCCTACACCCATTGTACCAAAAATGTTGACAGTACAGCATTCAGCTCAGCCCTAATTCGAAATTACAAATTCTTCCGTTAGGATGTACAGTGGAGCTTGTTATATAGAGAGAAATTTGGGAGATATTTCAGAGTGGATACAACTTCAGATGTGCATGAGAACATCTGTCCTTGGCATACAGATTCTGAAAGAGCCTCTTGGTTTCCAGTGAATAAAAGAGCACCCCTTCCAGGTGGCATTGTTTAATTCTAGGTCGTTAGGTTAATCAGATCTCGCTGATGTTTGATTTGTTCTGTAATATAAACATTGACTTGGCACATGTCCGTAAGATCTGATTGGATAAAAATGCAAATGCTGCATTGAACATGGTGTTCCTTCTGGAATATTTTGGTGACACAGACACCGAGACAAAGAGAGGCAGCTTTTGAAAAAGCTTAATTGAAATATGTGCTGTTTTCTTTGAGATTCATCTGGTTTATTAAAATAGGCAGCTGGCTGTAAAATGTAGAATGGAGGGAGATGGAGATAAGAAGTTACTTTCTTTCCTGTAGTGCTCTGAGGGAATATATTTTATTTTGCTGTGCCGTCATGTTCTTAGTGAATCATAATCAGTTAATATGTCCGGTTATTACCTATGGAATGATGTATCCTGATATTAATATCTTTTGAAGCATTAGAAGTATTATTTCTTGTCCATGTTGGGCTGAGGGTGTGTTGGGGTTTTTTTCACTTTCATGGAAGTGCAAACTCTAGATTCACTTTCATGGAAGTGCAATCACAAATGCTTAAGTGATTTTCTTGATGGAATTGCATGTTTTGCACACAGCAGACTGAGACCCAGGTGGAGCTATCTTCACCTTGATTAATCAGGGATTATTTTGTTAATTTTTTATGAGGCTATCCAAAGCAAATCATGTCATCTTTAGTGCATTTCAGAGACAGAACATTGTTATTTTATTATTATTATATTCCATTTTTACCCCTTACTTTTCCCAGCCAAGTGGGCTCAGGGCGGCTTCCAACAGTTAAAATGTACATATAACAGCATTCAAAATTTAAAAGCAATAATCTAACTAATATAAAAAGATGGCTCCCTGTATTATATATCCCTTAGCATAAAAAGCCCCATCATAGGTGAGGTAAAAATGGGGAGACATCCAGCCACAGTGAACTTGCAGGCCCAAAAAGTAAAATGAAAAAACCAAGGAAAGGGAAAAAAAAAACAGGCAGGAAGAAGGAAAAAATGAGGAAAGAAAGAAATACAACCAAAGAAGATAGGGAGAAGGGGGAGGGAAGAATAAAAAGGAAAGGTAAAGGGAAGGGAGGGAGGCCAGCTGATCTATCTGACCATCACTGTCCTCAACCACACGTCCAGTGGAACATCTCCATCTTACAGGCCCTACGCAACTAAACCAAGTCCTGCAGGGCCTGGGTCTTACTAGACAGGGTGTTCCACAAAGCTGGGGCCAGAGCCAAGAAAGCCCTGGCCCTGGTTGAGGACAGCCAGACAGTTGTGGGGCCAGGGAAGAACATAATGCCTTCTGAGAGGTATACAGGGAGATACGGTCCCACAGGTACACAGTTTCCAGGCCATTTAGGGCTTTAAAGGTAAGCACCAAAACTTTGAATCTGATTCGGTACTCAATCGGTACTCAAGCTGGCAGAGCACAGGTTGTATATGTGTTGATGTTTCCATGTTTGTCAGGCCAGAATGGCAAGTGAGGGCAAAAATCTGTTCTTACTAACCAGTACATTTTAGGAAGTGAAGGCACTTTGGGCACGAGCAAACATTGTTTGAGCTGCATTGTAGGCATTCTGGCTATCATGTACTTTTCTTGTGGCCTCACTTCTGAGGAAGGTTCTGGGCTCCAGTCTGCAAAAGCAGACATTGCTTTCCTATTTGCCTACTTTACCATGAAACATTTTATACCAACTAACCTTTGGGGAAGCACTGGCACTGTGAAAGACCTGGAAGGTTGTGAAGTGGGAGTTAGTATGATGATGTGGTTTGAGTGTCAGACTAAAACTGGAAGGTCTGTATTCAAATCCTTGCTCAGTCATGAAACTCACTGGAGTAGTCACGTTCTCACTCAGCCTAACCTCCACCACAGGGCTCATTGTGAGGATAAAACGTTGAAGAGGACATGGCCTGGTATTAAGGCCATGGTCGTGCAATATCAGTCTTCATTTTGTTTTAAACACCGATTCTAATAAATGATGCAGTATGAGGCACCTCTTTGCTTACTTGGCTTGTGACCTTATATTCTCGAACCAAAATGTAATGTCCATTTTGTATACATTAGCATGGTAGTTTTTTCACCCCAGTGCAAAATTGTGATACTTTGCAAGATGGCAGATTCAAGAAAGAAAGAGCATGCTCCCTTGCCCCAATCCAATTGTCCATTTGTTATTGCAGAACGGGGACTGCTATGGACATCCCAATTAAAGGAATACCAAATTTAGGTGGTGGGGGAAACATGTGCTATTGAAAATAATACAGGGCAGATGAACAAAATCCTCCTGATACTGTCCATCTCCAGTGTATTACTTTCAGTGATTCTCATCTATTTACTGATCTAAGTAATCATATTTAACTTCATGTGGCTAGAACTGTATCTTGCCACACGGCAGTGAAGGCCAATGAAGCTGCAAGTGCATTATGGCAAAACAGTAGTAATAGTTTCACATAACCAGTTTTATTAAGCTAAATGATGACATAACTGAGAAGAAATTAAGCACTTCTATTGCCCTCGTTCTGAATAAGAATAAGAAGAATTTAATATTTTGCATCCAAACTCAAATTTTGTGAGAATTTATTTTGTTTTTGTTTTTTTTTAAAAAATGTCTACTTGATCCTAATCTCTCCCAAGATAGAATTCCAGTGACAAAGCTGCCTCTGAACAAGCCCTTGTATCCTGATTCCACATTTATTGTAGTCCAAATTTAACTGAAACCATAGAGTCCTCTCCAGATATCAACTGAGGAAATATCCCAATGGCAGGTCTATATGACTTTGGAAACTACACAATCCTGTCCTGACATTTTAACTCTAAAGTAAGGAGGGCAGAAACACGTCCCTGAAAACTGAAATAAAAAAGCATTTGAGCTGAGCACTAAAATATCAGGGACCTAGGAAGAGTGTATAGGAAAACACTCAAATTGGGGCAAATCAAATTCTAATCTAGAACTTTGTCTGTCTACATATTCATGGGTCCTAATTTATCTTATAAAAGATAAATTTGTAAAACATCCACAAATAAATGTTACAAATACATTTATAACTAACATTTTAGATTTTAGTCATTAGTTTTAAAATGTTGTTAGATGTATTGAAAAGCTGGATCAAATTGTGTAGTGAGAAACTATGCTTTTAAAATTAATTCACAGAGCTCGTCTCAAGAGGGTGATTTTTCTAGATGGTCTCATTTTTCCTGTTCTGTTCTAAAATCACTATATTTTATAATCCCTGCAATAAAATGTAGGGGCCTGTCATTACTTTTGGGCCTTTTGCTTTATGGCAACACAATATCTAAAATGTCTAGTAAAGGCCAGAAGAGGCATAAAACAAGGCGGATGGGATTCTACAGAAAAGTGCAATAAAATAGAAGAGCTCACGTGGGGGAATGTTTCCTCGCTCTAGATACACATCATGAACTTTGTCACCACTGCTGTGTAGCAGGAAAGAAATGACAGAAAATACTTCTACATAGAATATATCCTTGGGTATGGAAGATTGCATAATTATAGGATGGGGGAGACTTGTCTCAGCAGTAGTATGTGCAAAAAGGATCTAGGGGTCTTAGCAGACCATACATTGAACATGAGTCAGCAGTGTGATGCGGTAGTTAAAAAAGCAAATACAATTTTGGGCTGTATCAACAGAAGTATAGTGTTCAGATCACTCAAAATGATGGTATTGCTTTATTCTGCTCTGGTTGACCTCACCTAGAGTATTGTGTTCAGTTTGGGGCACCACAATTTAAGAAGAATATAGACAAACTGGAATGTGTCCAGAGGAGGGCAATGAAGATGGTGAGTGGTCTGGAGACCAAGTCCTATGAAGAAAGGTTGAAGGAGCTGGGTATGTTTAGCCTGGAGAGGAGATGACTGGGAGGTGATATGATAACCACCTTCAAGTACTTGAAGGGCCTTCAAATAGAGGATTGCACAGAATTGTTTTCCGTTAACCCAGAAGGTCGGACCAGAACCAACATGTTGAAATTAAACCAAAGAGTTTTTGGCTAGACATTAGGAAGAACTTCCTGAAAGAGCTGTTCCTCAGTGGAATAGGCTTCCTCGGGAGGTGGTGGGCTCTTCTCCTTTAAAGGTTTTTAAGCAGAGACTAGATGGCCATCTGCCAGGAATGCTGATTCTGTGAACTTAGGCAAATCATGGGAGGGAGAGCAGGAAGGGTTGGTTCTCATGGCCCTTTCTTACATGCCCAGGGAAATACTGATGACTACTTTGGGGTCAGGAAGCAATTTTCCTCCAGGCCAGTTTGATCACGGATCCTGGAGAGTTTTTTTGCCATCTTTTGGGCATGGAGTGAGTGGGGGGGGGTCCACTGGGTGTGTGTGTGGGGGAAGTAGTTGTGACTTTCCTGCATTGTGCAGGGGGTTGGACTAGTTGTCCCTGGAGGTCCCTTCCAACTCTATGGTTCAATATAAAATAGTAGCCTTTGCTGAAATTAAGTAGGATTAAGTCCAGTCAGTGCTTAGATAGGAACCTCTTAGGAATCGCCGTAGTTGCTGTTTTAAGTTCGTTAATGAAAAAAGTGGGACAAAATGATAAGAAATAAATAAGACATGGACGTATTGAAAAACAAGGGGTGCCAATCTGACCTATCCATTGCTTATTAAGATATCTTCCAAGATTCATTTTTTTCTTATTTATTTAATTTAAATATTTATATCTACCTTTCTACTTCAGAGAGTCTGAGGCCTGTTTCACATAGTTAGCCAGGTGAACTGCATCTTCTGTGACTCTCATATTTTGCCATGAAGAGAATAAAATCCAAAGATTCTCCCACAAGAACCAAGAGGCACAAACTGAACAAAGATGAGGTTAGATAAATGATCAAAACTTGGGAGATCTTGACATTCACATGTGAATGCTGAAATTCCCAGATGCATTTCATGAATTTCTGCAAACAGATACTTCCTTAACAACTTCACAGATGTACACCCACGAATGCTGAAAATCGTATTTCAATGACTATCGCTTTGGTATGTCCTAGTTTCATAACATTTATGTATTTACTTCATTTATAGCCCACCTTTCTTGCTCATTATGCATCTTGGATTAGCAGCACTGAAATGTGAATGTTGACATTTACCATATTTTTGACATTCACTGTATGTGTGTGTGTGTGTGTATGTCACCATCCACATCAATGCTGTTAATGCTGGATGTACATAAAATATAAATGGAGAATCAACATTCACATTAAGATAATAATGCAAATAGTACAAGCCAGGGGCTTGAGTTCAATTGTGAGGGAGGAGATAAAGATTGGGTTTACACACACAATTCCCCACCACCACCACCACCAAAATCTCCCTTCCAAGATATTGTGTGTGCGTTAAGTGCCGTCAAGTCACTTCTGACTCATGGCGACCCTATGAATCAGTGTCCTCCAAAACATCCTATCTTTAACAGCCTTGCTCAGGTGTTGCAAAAGATATGGTAAGCTGTTAAATTTACCACTACCACCCCTTTGTTTTCTTTCCTCATTTGTTTAACTTAACAGTCTGAGGACAATGGGTATTTTCAGTTCTTATCAGACCATTGGGAGAAGCTTCTTTTTCTACATGCTTCTCAAGTCTCCTAACCTGCAGAAACACCAATTTTGTCTTCAGATGCCTCAGTTTCTCTCTCTTCCCTAATATGTACTCATGCACAAAGTTTTGCACTAAAGGAATCAAACTGGGAGCTAATGTAGGAGAAGGAATCACTGGGGAGGGGGAAGACATTATTTGAAAATTTCCTCTTCCAATCACAGCTAAATTTTCCTCTCCAGTATTCTATAGGGTTTGCTTTCTTCGACTGACTCATCAGCTCTCAACATTCCATGGACAGTGAGCATGCTCAGTTCTTTTCAGGCCATGTGGAGGAAGGTTCCTTCCCGTGAATTTTGAAATTGTAGAGAATAAGCTAAGGGCATGCAAGGAATTGTGTGTGTGTCGTGGGGGGATAAATTATTTGGAAATTACCATCAAGCAATTCTATCTTAACAATATTTTATAAAGCAATCTGGCTACCCTTCCCCCTTTTTTATCTAGATGCTCTCAATGTTCTATGCTTTGTGTGTTCTTATATCAGGCCTTTGTAGAGAAAATCTTAGGGTTAATTTATAATGTTATTTTTTTCTGCCTTCCAGGGAGTCCCTCAATTATGTAGAAACCCCTACCTTATCTGTGGGTGGCCTGGCTTTGCTGCTTTAATGATTGGCATAAACCACCCACTTTACTATTCCATATAGTAATGATGATTGATTCCTGAAATACAATTTAGAACAGGCAGAGTTGTATATTTAAGGACTGCTGAAACAGGGTATTCAGATAAAGCACAAAAAGTTCATAAGCACATCGCCTTAGAAAATGCAATGCCTGACACGTACCCACTCAACCCATTTCAAGATATCTTCACCACAAATCAAATTCCATACAAAACTCAGGCAACCCATGTAACATACTTTGTAGGCTGCTGTATGCTTCGACAAGTGCGCTAACCACCCCACTACTTTCCACTGCGAACCACTCTTCAGAACTTCATAAATGGCACCTTCTGGTTAAAAGAGTACAAATGTGCCTCTGGAAACAGACTTGCCAAGCAACTCTAGGGACTATTGGGGTGGGGCCAGCATCGCATGGCATTGTATGATGCTGCACCATGCCGCAGCTTCATTTCCGGTTATGTAACTGGAAGTGATGTCACATATCACTGCAACACTCTAGCAATCCCCAAAAACTGTATGGTAAAACCAGGCAGCAGTGAAAGAACAGAGGCTTGTGGCAGGTGGTTTCCCACTATAGTAAGGGACCTGGTCCCCCTATCTGGGAATATTTTCTATAAATTTACACGTACTCAGTTAAGTGATTCGATTTAAAGGTTTTTGGAACTTTGGAAGAAATAGCATACAACTCTCTTGAAGAACAAATAGGGCAGTATTAGTGTTAACAAGACAAATATGAATTAAAAGTTTTGTATCTTTATCTGCCCTTATTTTCTTGTGCAAGGGACTATACTTCTGCTCTACAATTAGTTTCATCTACTGATTTATGAATGTAAAATAAGGACCAGGTTTAACTGAGTTACAACTTATTGCTGTTCCTTTCTTTCCATTCTACTTCTCCTACCAACTCCCAACCCACTAATGGCTACCATCATAATAGCCAGCCAATTACGGTATCATTTACATCAAGATCTTCAATATCACATTGTGTTTGGATTTTAATAAATGGCTTGGATTTTCAAAGACAATATGATGTCAGTATGACGAGCTATCACTGAAATGGAGAAAGCTGACTACTATCTCCCTCATAAAATATTGTGAAATATTGGGCTCATTTCAGAAGCTATGGCAACATTAATTTACAATAACGTCCCCATGTGCCAATATCTACCAAAAATACGAACTCCCGTCTATTCTTTTCATTCATGGTTTTAAGATGTGGTTGAAGCTTGTTACGTTAACAAGAGAAAGTTCCCCATTTATTAAACACCGTTTTCGTTCTGTTTCCAGCAGCTTTTCTTAACGCTGGGACTGTGGAGATTCATCTTCATAATGAAGTGTTAATTGTGTTTGGATGACTCTTTTCCCAGTAATAATAGTGTGCTGTAACACTAGATCATAGCCCGTCAAAACACTGAATTCCGATTGCTGTACAAATATTCCCCCCAAAATAGTAACAGGCATCAAATAGGAAATGACAGAAGATGAGGGAAAAGAATATAATTTCTTAATGATACATAGCCTGGAATTGTTGTAAGTAACCCTACTGTGGAAAGCTGAAATGTTCAAGTCACAGTAAATCTAATACTGAAAAAATGACACCTTTATGTCCAGATGAACAGTCCACTATGTGAAGGTGGTGGGGGAGAGTTACTCCTTGCTAACTGTGCCACATCAAAAAAGAACAGGAGAGCAGGCCATTCATTACCAGCCTTCCATCCAGCCTGACAAGAGTTCTCAGCACCATGCAGGATGTAGACTTTGAGTAGAGAGAGTACTACATTACTTCACAGTAATGCAAACTAGCTGTGCTTGTATGTGAACCAGTGATTGAAAGCCATAACAGTAGGAAGCCTCCACTGTGTGATAAATGCCACCCCTACAGAAATAAATTGCTCCCTCTTTAAATCCTTCCCTACTGTTCCCCTCATATTCATAATAGGATGATCAGTTGAACCAAAAAGGTGGCTGTTACTTTAAAGGATAAATTAGTTTGACTCTTAACTCAATAATTAAAACGGTTATGGCTATGAGCCTGCAGGGATAATGTACTATTATTATAGTCATTTGTTTCAATTAAATGCTTACTGATTTTACAATAGCAGCTGGGCACCTGTGTGAGATAGCTATTACTCTGAACAAGACATCTCAAATTCCACCAGAAATTTGTCACCCTCACTAAAGCATTTCCCATACACCATGAAAGTTTATTAGGAGCAGTTACAAATTAGGAAGAGGAGTGGGTGGTAATTAGGGTTATACATTTTATTGGCTTCACTGTCCTCTGACTGAGAGCCAATGTGGTGTAGTGGTTAAGAGCGGAGGGCTCTGATCTGGAGAACCAGGATTGATACTCCACTCCTCCACATGAAGCCTGCTGGGTGACTGTGGGCTAGTCACGGTTCTCTCTGAACTCTCTCAGCCCCACCAACCTCACAAGGTATCTGTTGTGAGAGGAAGGGAAGGTGATTATAAGGCGGCTTGAGGCTCCTTAAAGGTAGAGAAAATTGGGGTATAAAAACCAGCTCTCCTTTTCCTCTATAAAGGGAATAAAGGCTGCGGGAGGGTATGTTGCATTTTAAACTTCAATACAAGGAAGAAAAACATAGCTTAGGAAATGTGTGGAGAATAATTTTCCTTCTTCGTTGGTAGTTATCTGTAAGGTTTTTTTTAGGAAGAGATGAGAAGGGATAGCCCATGCCACAGATGGGTATATCAAAAGGTCTTTGTTCTTTGCTACCATGGAGGAAATTGCTCTTGTGAGTTGCTGATCTGAAGAGGCTGTTGCTTTTATTTCACCAAGGAAGCAGAGATATAACATGGGTGCTCAAGTCTGACAGGGCAGACTGGTTTCTTCAAAGAGATGCTGTAAGTGTTAATGGCAAACAGAGTGTAGCCCACTGAGAAGAACATGACTTCCTGAGAATCTCTGTGTCATTCCTTATGTTGTTTGCTTACCTTCTAGCAAAGAAAAATAAATAAATCACCCTGGGCTGGTGATATTCTGAATCATATGTTTCTGGTTTTCTGTGGGCACCACCTGTAGTTTTGGTGCTGAGAAGGCATTTTGCATGTAGACCAGACTTGGGGAGCATGTTTTAAAAAGTTTTTGCTAACACCCCAGCCATACAAGGGAACTCCTTAAGACCTGCAGTCATGTTCTAATCTGTGATTTTCCAGGTATGCTTGACTATGCACTCCCTTTGTACACCTGATTGGCCACTGTGTGAACAGACTGCTGGACTTGATGGACCTTGGTCTGATCCCACATGGCTTTTCTTACGTTTGTATAAGATAACCTTGTGGTAACCTAGTAGCAGCATGATGATCATGCTATCCAACCATTCCTAGTGTTATGAAATATATGTGTCATCTGAGAACTCTCTTGGGAGGTTGGTTTTGATTGGGAAGTTTTATGTCAATATCTCATCTAAAGCTGAAAACTTGTGTAAGGGTAAATCCGTTTGCTTAGATTTGTCCCTTCTTAGACCCTAGTCTCACCCATTTCCTCTGTTTGCTATCCTGTCCTTCCCTCCTTTGTATGTTTCCATTATCCCTTTGTTCAAATTTAAGTTATCTCCCTGGGGCAGGAATTTTTGTTTATGCTGGTCTAGAAAGGACTATATATATGTCTCTGTGTGTGTTCCTGGTGCTATTTTAATCATTCTTTCTCATCTATCATTCTTGTCAACAGCGATCTCCAAGTGTAACTGCTCTCCCATATCCTTCACGGCTTCTCCCCCACATTGGTGGGCACTACCAGCTGGAAATGATGTGGTGCAGCATACTGTTTAAAAGCATGAGCTGGAAACTTCCCTGGCCTGGATCTTAGGCTGTATCATTATTAGCTTTAGGCAAGCCACAATCTCTCAACCCATCTGTAATTTGAATTTGAGGTCAGTCAGTCAGTCAGTCACCTGTGGCCTTCCTCTAAAGAGCTCAGAGAGCATACATGGTTATCCTCACCTCCATTTTATCCTTACAACAAAGTAGGGATGCCAGGCCACTGCCTGGCACCACTGGGAGCTTTGGTGGAGGTCAAGGAGCAGATGTGACATCACACTAAGTGCTGACATCATAAAATCATAGAATAGAATCATAGAGTTGGAAGGGACCACCAGGGTCATCAAGTCCAACCCCCTGCAAAATGCAGGAAATTCACAACTACATCCCCCCCCCACACACACCCCTAGTGACCAGGAGATGGCCAAGATCCCATCCAAGCTAAACCCAGCTGTAACATCAGCGCATTGGCCGACACTCTAAAAACTCTGGTATTATCGTAGATTTTCTAGAGTGTCAGCTTTTGTTACATCCACCCCCTGCTGTTTCTCCTGTCAGCCCTAGGGGTGAGGACAGGTGTGTGGGGGGAGGAGGGCAGCAACAGGAGAATGCGCATGTGAAGTGGGCACTTGGCATCCCTACAACAATTATGTGAGTTTGGTTAGGCTAAGAGAGAATGATTGGCCCAAGGTTGCCTAGGGAACTTTGTGGCTGATTAGTAATTTGAACCTGTTTCTCTTCAGTCCTAGTCTGACAGCCTAACTTCTAAACAACACATGTTCCCTAGTTAATAATACTGCTGTATCTGTAAAAGTGGAACATAAATATCAAATATACTACTGCTGCTGCTACTACTACTATCATTATCCAAATAACACAGAATATATTAAGTGACTGGATTCACCTAAAAATCACCACAATGGATTTAAAAACTCTAAATACCCCCCCCCAATATTAACAGATTTGATAGCCATGACTGGAGCAGTTTTAATGTAGGTAAGTATGGTGTTATCCTGTTAAAAAGGGGGTGGCAGAGATTACATGGTGTTTAAAAAGGCAAGAAACAGGAACTTCTAAAATGGCAAAATATAACAAAATGAGGGGGTGGTAGTCTGAAGTATTCCTACATGGTCTGGCACCAGGTATAAATCTGAGTAGCATTCTAAAGCTACTTTGACCATTGTCCAAGATGGCCACATCTACTTGTGTTTCTTCAAAATGGAGGCGAAATTTCAGCCACATTGCCTGGAAACCCTGAAGGGCTCAGAGCATCCCCAATAATAAGCACCAAATATTAACTTGTTACTATGTGTCATTCACACTTCTTGTGATGTCTGCATTGGCTTCAGAGGGTACAGCTCCAACCATGGGGACAAACGCCCTTTAGGGGACCCAAGCCCCTCCCCAATTCATACAACCTCCTGTACCTTCATTTTCAATAGTTGGGTGTCCATCGCCTGCTGTGTTACTTCACATGGGGTCACAATTCAATGAGTATCTGGGATAGTAGGCCTCTTTGTTGTTTCCCTAGAAGTCCCTTTGCTGTTTCTCACCTCTCCTCGTGCCACAGTCCTCCCAGGGTTGAAAAGACAGTTTTACACTGTAGTTCTGTAGAGGAGCTCCTTTCATATCGGCTCCCTGCCTCACACCGTTTTCCTGGACTAGGAAGCCCTTTTTGTATTTTCCTGCCAAGCCACAGCTTTAGGATCCACCCCTTTAGGCTTCAGTTGTGGTGGTTATGGGGTGGTGGCTGCCATTGAGAGCCAGTGTGGTGTAGTAGTTAAAGTGTTGGTCTCAGAACTGGGAGACCTAGGTTTGAATCTTCACTCTGCTGGGGAAGCTTGCTGGGTGACCTTGGGCCAGTCACATTCTTTCAACTAATCTAAATCACTGGGTTGTTGTAGTGATTAAATGGAGGAGAGGCCAATGTAAGCTACTTTGGATCTGCACTGGGGAGAAATGTGGGGTATAAATTAAGTAAATAAATAAATAACATGCTTTCAAGTGGGTAGAGCCTGACATAACTCTTTCTTTACAAAATGAACCTAATGTATTTAAGCTTCCCAATGGGTTGAAAAATTGGTTGAGATTGGCTGTCCTCTTTCTCTCACTGTCAGCCAATCACAATAATTGATGCAAAGGAATCGCTGTACATGTTAATCAATTTGATGGAGACAGTTTATTGGCCGTTTAGTCCTAGGGATTGTCTGCCTATGAAGAGAAGATGCTTCTAGCAAATCTTAACACACTATTAGCATATCCCTTAAAAATAAAAGGAATTCTAAAATACAGTAGTGAGAGTGTTGGATACAAAGAAAATTTCACATTCACTTACCAGTAAACAACTCGGTTTAAATTAGAAAAGCTTTAGATCAATAGAGAAAATGGAGTTGGATTAAATTGATGGACATAAAGTGTCATCTAGTAAAGGCAAGTTACACCTTTGTTGGCTCTCACATGGTATTACTCAAATGAGCAGTGTAACATTTGAGGAACAAATACATGAAAGCTATCCATAAGCAGAACATTAGACCCCCGTCTGCTCCCTTTGGGAAAGGTGTAGAAAAAAAGGCAGCACATGGGCTCACCACGAATATTCAGCCCATGTGCTGCCTTTTTTTCTACACTGTACTGATACAGCACTAGGTGTTATTTCTCTTTGTTTACCATTTGGGAAAGGGGTAGAATTGGGATTGTAACAACGCATTCCTAAGGAAGGGGGCCGAATCCCCTTAGGAGGTGGCGTGACCTCACTGCCAGCGTAAGTGCATCTAAACACGGATTAAGACACACTTATGCTGCTGGAGAGGCCAGTTCCGCCGGCGCCCGAGCGCCACGGAGCCACACCTCACCCCTCCACCACCGCGGCCTCTCCATGGCGCAGGCCACGGCATAGAATGGCTGCGCCAGCACAGGGGGACGTTCCTGTGGCGGGCCGGGGGGAGGAGCCGCCGGTTAGGCGGCTTCCTATCCCCGTTAAGCCTATTACGCTGGCGCTGGAAACAGCAGTGCTGCTCCTGGTTTTTAGCAGGCGCAGCCTCACTGTTTTCAATGGGGCTTTTAGACGTTCTTGCTGCGTGCTTGAAACGGCTTAGGAGGAGGCGCGGCTGCGCCTCTTCCCTGCCATACCCGCACGCCGCCTGCTCAGGAATGGGCTGTAAATGGCCTAACAAAAATATAAATAAATACATTTCTGTTTTGAAGCATTTCCTGTTTGTAGAGGATTGACTGATCCTCATTATGTTCCCTTTTTTGACATTGCCCTTTTCTTTGTAAATAAGCCACTCACATGAGAGCTTAAATGTGCAAGTGAGCTTCTGAAAGTAATGCAAAAACCAGTGCTTAGATGCTTTTATCTGCAATGAAGTCAGTAAACTTATAACAGCAGGTAGGATATATCCCTGCCTTTCTGTAGAGACTGGATTTATCAGAACTGTTCTGGTGGATGGTTCTTTGAAAGTACTTGAGCATATCTGTGTGTGTGTGTGTGTTTTGACTTACTTGGTAACTATATGCTCTCTTGAGTAATGCATAGTAAAAAAACAACACAGCCTAGTCATATTATGATCTTTAAAGCACCGTAAAAACATGAATTGATAACGATTCCCATCCAGTATGCTGGAAGAAGCACACCGGAGCCCCAATCCAGTTCAGCGTGATAATCTGGAATCTTTCTGTTGATGTTAATGGCTGGTAGATGGAGCTCATTCTCATTTCTGCAAATTTTCATAAGAAATTTTCTTCATGGGTCTTATATCCATAATTACATTCCTGGGCTGGTTCTGCTCTGCTGCATAAATAATATGCACTTTAAAGAAAAAATGTATGATTACATATTTAATGGATAAATGGAGCCGTTGTGGTCTACTGGCTCCATAATAAGAATTTTGAAAAATATCTTAATATAGTATTTGCCCAAGAGACTAATGTAGCTGCAGATGGGAATGATCTTTTCGATTTGTTTAAAACCCAACAACCTATATTATATCCTTCCACAATTATGAAATCCATACTTTATGAACTTTACTTAATTTAAATATAAAATAAGGAAAATACATTCTTTGTTCTTAGCATTCTTTAGCATTAAAGGTCTCCCTTAAACAGATCAAATCTGAAGCAACTGAATGAGTTACCATTTTCACTACATATTAGAATGGACTGATTGCTAATAGGCTAATACAAGTTAATAATATGAAACAAATCACTTTTTAAAAAAAAGCTTCCTTTCCAAAGGAATGGAGGGGACACAACGTAGCATCATTATTTTTTATAAGAAATAGTCTGCAGGATGCCAGGAAAAGTGAATCTGTTGTCCTACCTTTTATATTTTGTAAATTGGTGGAAAGCATTTTGAGAAATAGATGAACAAGCCTTGCCCAAGACAAACCAGAATGGCTTCTGCAAAGGCAAGACTTGCCTTACCAGCCTTTGATACTTCAACAGGCATATAGATAGATTTCTTGCCTGTGGAATGCCCTGCCCCTTGATGCTTGTCTGATACTGCTTGTACTCTCTTGGGGCACTAAACTAAAACATCCCTTTGCACTCAGGTTTTTAATTAAATTGTTTTCACAAACTACTGTAGCACTTATATGCCTGTACTTTCAAAATGCCTTTAGCAAAGGTCCTTATCAAAGTGAACTTAGCAGACATGTAATAAAACGATTTGTCTTCTTATAAGAGGATATTAAAGATTAAAAAGTAAAGGTAAAGGTCCCCTGTGCAAGCACTGGGTCATTCCTGACCCATGGGTTGACCTCACATCCCGACATTTCCTAGGCAGGCTTTGTTTACAGGGTGGTTTGCCAGTGCCTTCCCCAGTCATCTTCCCTTTACCCCCAGCAAGCTGGGTACTCATTTTACCGACCTCAGAAAGATGGAAGGCTGAGTCAACCTCGAGCCGGCTACCTGAAACCAACTTCCGTCGGGATCAAACTCAGGTCGTGAGCAGAGCTTGGACTGCAGTACTGCAGCTTACCACTTTGCACCATGGGGCTCCTATTAAAGATTAGTAGTTGGTTTTTAAAAAGGAACCTGGTTTAAATAATGGGATGCAGAGGACTGGAACAAACAAAGGTTTTCACATTGAAGGGAAGTAAACAATGGTGTCTATCAGGACCAGTTCTATTTAACTTGTGCATAACTTATTGGAAATGAGCCAGATCCAGAGATAACACTACATTTTTCATGATGACACAGTTGACCATACAAAAGGGCATGAGTCACATTTCACCTTCTCCTCCCTCTCTCAGCCCTTGTTGCCCTCTCCACCAGGCATGCTGAGCAGCAGCAACTTGCTATCACCTGCAGATAATTGACCTCCTGATAAGGCTCAACTTCCCACTGGGGTAGTTCTCCCAACAATGGGACCACCTTCCTGTTGGACAACTAGGGCCCTCAAGGAGGAAAAGGGTAGCCGTGTTGGGGAATTCACACACATGCACAGTTACCCTCAATGGGCAGCTGTGCATGCCTGCACTGCCTGCCCTTGGTTAGGAGTGCTTGTGAGAATAGTCACTGCTCTTTTCAGCTGGCCTACCCAGCAAGTATAGATCATCCTGAGCTGGCCACATGTGGCTCCCTCTGCAGGCTGGACTCAGCTTAGCCCCAGGCACCCTCTGTGGTGTCATGCCTGCCTGTGGCAGCAGAGCAAGGTCATGCTGCTTGGGTCCCCACATCTCCCACCACTTCCTCTGGAAGTACTGAGGAGGGCCAAGGAGGATCCATTCTCCCACAAGAGGCCATGTATGCTGTTTGGAATGCCACGATGGAAGAATGAATAGAAAAGTAATAAATGAATTCTGTAATATAACAGGCATGCATCCTGCTCCAGACTCATCACCCATATCTACCATGTTGCTGGCACATTCATGGGTGCTGTTGGGAGGGCACAAATCCCATCACCCCAATGGACAAGGTTGGCTCTGCTGATTCCAGACAGCCATATTACAGTGGTGGTTTGAAGAGAAGCTTGGCATTGACTGGCTTCTCAAATCTCCATATCTATTTGGTCTGGTCTGTAGATGCCATCATGGAACATGATGGAGGGCTTCTGGAGAGCTTATCTATTTTATTTTTATTTTGTTCATTTGTAATGCCTGGTAAGTAAAATGTTCATCTTAGACTTCTCTCTCTGTTGAACATGGAAGTCCCAAAGTCATAGTTGGTGCCTAGAACTCCAAAAAATTTGGACTGGCCCTGAGTTTCAATAAAACTACCTGAATTGCATGCAAAGGACTAATCATGTGGTACTCCTCCCACATAGGTGGATGCCTGCAATGGCTGTTTCACACATGGATATTCGTCACTTGATTACTGTTCACTTGATGGCTGGCAGCTTATGGCTTAACTCAAAAACATTAGATTTAAAGTATTATGAGGTGCTATGACAGTTCCGTCTGGGATGGTCAATTCATATCAAGTCGTACATTCTTATCGCAGTCATCAAGTGATGAATATGCATATGTGAAACAGCTTAAGGGTTATTTTGATGCAGAGTGGATTAGAATGCTACACTGATCTCTTTCAAGGATAGGCGGAAATGGAATACAAATGTAACTTTTTAAAAACAAAGCAAACCCTCATATTAATTGAATCATACAGAAAAGAGCTGCAAAATTTACTCCTGCTCCCCAGTCTACTTACACCCCCATGCCTTCTGAGTATCTGAACCCAACATGCTGTCTAGTGTTGTAGAAAAGCTCTTGATTCCCGACCTGTAGCAATAAATCTGCTTTTGCATTTGGATTTATTTCTGTTGAAGCCTACTGAGCCCTCCCTGCTCTTCCCTACATCTCTTACTTTATGAGCTGCTAATGGAGTTGGCAGGAGTCCCCTGCTAATGAGAGATTGCACCTCAGTGGGCTTATGGGAAACGAAAATTGTTAATAAATAAAGCCCTGGGTCTTTAAACTCATGTTAACATTAATCAGATTAGTATAAAAAGCAAAAAGTCGAGAAAAATGTTTAAGACAGTGTTTGATTTACCTCCCGCTGGTTTCTGCTGTGTCTGAATCTGATTGTACCTAAGTATCTGGCTTAGGTCCATCTCTGTAACAAGCAGAAAAAAATGGGGGATGTCCCAAATACACTGGCCTCTTCATTAGGATACTAAATTAATTGTTTGATTTTTACGTATGTGGGCCAGTTGAGGTGCAGCTGCCACCAGGCCCATTGCAGCTCCCAGGCTCCGGTGCCGTCTCCTGCAGGCCTTCAGTGACTCCTTGTCTCTGACACGGCCACCAGTGACCACGCTGGAGGCAGACAGTCTTTTATTTTTCTGCAAACCTGGGTGGTCCTCCAAGTTTGCAGGAAATTCTGTTTAGTGTCATTATGGCTCCAGAGATGGAGGCCACACTTCACTATTAAATATATAGTGTAATTTGGCCCCAGAGAGCCAGCGTGGTGTTGTGGTTAAGAGTGGTGGTTTAAAGCGGTAGAGTCTGATCTGGAAAACGGGTTGATTCCCCACTCCTACCAGCTGGGTGACCTTGGAGTAGTCACAGCTCTTAGAGGTCTCTCAGTCCCACCAACTTCACAGGGTGTCTGTTGTGTGGAGGGGAAGGGAAAGTGATTATAAGCTGGTTCGATTCTTCCTTAAGTGGTAGAGAAAGTCGGCATATAAAAGCCAACTCTTCTTCTTCTACTACTGTAAAACAGATAGATGGTTTTTATAGTAAGGCTGGTACCCAAACACTGGCACTGGGTGGTGGCAGATGCTCCAAATGCATTGCAAGAAACACAAGAATGAACAAATATTGTATACCTGGAAGATTTTTAAAAGTCTGATTCCCAGATCAACTAGTTGGAGATAGCCCTAAAGCAAAAGTATGTATAACTTCTAACCTAATTTTTCTCCTATCTGATACAAACGAGACAGGTTTACTGGACAGAATATTTAAAAATTGTTCACTTCAAATAGCTTAGCCTTAGGCAATTTAATCTCTAGTGCCCTTGGTGGTTTTTAGCTGTAGTTTTGCATTTTAAAAAATGGACTCATGTTTAAAGATTACATAATACAGGTTATATTTGCAAAGGTGGATATGTTCTCTGCACGAGTCAACTTCTAATTTTGAAAAAAACAATAGCTGTTCCTGTGATTTTTCAATGCAAATTTGTCTGCTTGTTTGTATCACAGAAACAAATCTTACATTGGCCTGAATGAAGAGAATACATTTTTATAACAATTGATAGTGGTATTAGTGAACTTGGCCTTCAATAAGAGCGATTAAAGAAAATGCACATAGTCTTGAGAATTATAGTATAGGACTTTCTTATTCTAGGAACTCCTCTCCGGTTAAAACCTCTCTTTCCCTCAGTTTCTGTTTTTAAATCCCTTGCTAGGTAAACTCTTAAGTACAGAGTTTTCAAGTTTGGAAATACCCATTCAGAACTGAGACATACACTTTCTGTTGGTACTGTACATCAATTTTGGTATTTTGTTGTAAAGTATTTCTCTTCGTGTCTGCTTATTTCCTCAAGAATGGAATCCTGTGTTGTGTCATTTCATCATACAATCTGATGTTTTATGTGGGCTTTTAGAATAATTAGGAATATTTTTCATAATTTCCTTGGGGGTAGAAACGTAAAATAGGTTACCAGAGTGTATGTGGCCATTTGAAAAGTGAAATATTAAGGGTACAACTGGCAAATCTGTTGTGTTCTCCTTACTTGCCTGTGTAGCCCCTCCCCGCATCCTGCCATATTTGGGATCTGGGATAGTGCATGGCCTAGTGTGACAACAGCTATCTTTGCTGTTATTGCAGTGACAATCACCACAGCAGCATTGCTGTGGGAGGTATGATATTTGGATCTTAGGACTGTCTGAGGGAATATTAGCGCATTAGAAATCGAATGTGCATATACCAATATTAGCCGTATACTATATACTTAAAAAAAATGGCAACCAAAATATGATGCTGTGGTTTCTGCAACTTGATTGCGTTGTTCTGTTTAATGGAACAGTTCTGACAATATGAGATAACTGAAGATGATTAATACCGTAAACAAGGTGTTTTTTTTTGACTAGTTTTGTTTTCCCAGTATGGAAAAGACTAGTTCCCCCCCCCCCAGGGTGATTAACACCTCAGCAAAAAATATGCCCAACCTGCAACATAACGTAATTTTTATAAGACAAAAAAATACAATATAATTTTAATTAAAAAGTAATATTCTCCTAACTCAGATCCAGGAGATGGTCCACTCAGATGCCACTTCCTATGATTCCAACCATCAAGTTCCCCTGATCAATCGACCAGGGATGTTAAGCGGTCACATGAGTGCCCTCAGCCAGTCACAGCTGATTTCTCAGATGGGTTTGAGGAGCGGTGTTACCCATGGTTCCCCATCACCCCCTGGAAGCAAATCTGCTACACCATCTCCCTCCAGTTCTACTCAGGAAGAGGAGACAGAATCACATTATAAGGTACGTGCAGCCATGCCTGTTTTGACGGACAAACTATTTGACAGTGGCAGGTAGTCTTCTGTGGAGGAAATAATGTATAGCAGTCATAGCAAAGACATTTTGTTTTTTCCTTCTGAAAGAGACACTTTCTCTATAACCAAGGCTGTCTACCGAGAACATTTCTAAGCTATGGAATCAGAAAGCATGTCAGTTTTTCAAACTGTATCAAGTGCTGTCATGCTATATTGGTGCATATAATAAATAGTGCAATTAAAACAGCTAATTCTGAAAAGTTTCCCCCCGAATCTTTTTCTTGTCGTGCTGATGATACCAGATACATCTTTTTGCACTGTCCTTTCAGATTAGGATTGTGACAATAAATGCATAGTTTGGTGCATTTCTTCCCTTTCCTTGGTTCTTTTTTTCAGTTGCTGACATTGTTCTGTAGAAGCAAAATTCACATATTTGTTTGGGGAAAGAAAATGGGAAAACACAGGTATCCAGCTGGGGTTTCAGCAGAGTAGCATGCCACTTCATCTCCAGAATGAAATAGCAGAAAATGCAGCCACTAGATTTTAACTTGGAGAGGTATTTAAATAACAACAACAAACTTCAGATTTAGTCAGTAAAGCAGAAGCCTTTCAGGCTTCTAACAGAAATCTTACCATTCTGCTTTGGCTAGCAGTCAACAGATACTAGATTAGTTGACATTACCAAGCAGCCTAAAAAAGAAAAAAGAACTCTCATTCCCTGGACCCTAATCTTACTTCTTTACCTACATGATGTGTGCAGTCAGCCTGTATCATAATACAGTTCCTAAATATTATTTATCACATTGGGCACAAACCATCACAAGTTAAGCCCTTCTAACTTAAAATACTTTTAACAGCCCATTCCTGAGCTTTGTGGCTGAAAGTGCATAGGAGGCGCGGAAGGACCCACGCCGGCACCCATGCCACTTGCGCTGCCAAGACTGGTATGGATGCCGGTGTTGGGGCATTGTATGGATGCTGGCGTTGGGGCACCCTTGCACTGTCAAGACAGCACGGCCCTGGGACGCTGGCTCGGCTTCCCGCTAGCATCCTACTGGCGCAAGTCCATGCGCTGGTGTCCCGGGGGGGCATTCCTGGGGGGGCATTCCCAGGGTATTTTGTGGGTGGAGCTCCCGGTAGGCAGCTTCCTAACCCCTTTCAGGCCAGGAACACCACCTTCAGTAACAGCGGTGCTGCACCATGTTTTTGGTGCAGCATCACAGTTTGCTATGGGGCTTCCCCCCCCATTTATTTATTTTTCTCCTTTAAAAAACCCTTTTCCTTCCCATGGCAGCCACCAAACCTTTTTGGAGGCACTGCTGCGGTCAAGCCATATGCAGCCGCTGTGGCTTTGAGGAAAGGGCTGTCAGTTACTTTAAGTACTTTTAACAAAGTACTGAACTTTGATTGGATATTGTCCATTACTTTTTCTCCTTGGGCTGCCTCATGTAACGGCCACCAGTGAGACAGTCTTCACCAACATAATATATGAAACAATCTAATTATGTATTGTATTCTGTAGATATGACAATCACATGGCTGTTAAGATTTGAGTTGTTCAGATCTGTTTTAGTTCATTCCATGCACTGAATATGTTTACCTTTGGTCATTTAAGGGCCTTTCCACACCTTTTCTCTGCCTCTTTTCCCTAGTCTGACAGGCCTTGCAAGTACCTTTTAGAATACTGAACCCCAGTATTCCTGCCACACTTACTCCTCCTCCTTACAGCAGAGGAAAGGCCATGCTGCTGTTGTCCACCCACACGGGAAAGAAAGAAGGACGGTGACCTTGGTAGATGAACAAGTGGCAGAGATCAAGCTTAAACAAAACTTTAAAAAAATGTCAGGGAAAGGCCTTGCTAGTTTCACCTTTTACTTTGTAAATTACTCTTTACTCATGTTATATGCTGTGGCTCTAGATTTTATGTTTTATGTAATCCGAAAGTATAGTCAGAGACAAAAGTAAGTTAGCTATGTAGCTAGGAAATGGAGATTTGAAATGTATCTGGTATTTTGATGCCTTCATCTCATCTGAGTTTATGGTCTGGATTGGAGGGGTGAGGTACATAGACTGTTGGCTTCCCAGGAACCATCAGGAGCTGCAGTACAAAGTGTGAACTTGAATATAGTGAAAGATATAACTGTGAAGGGGAATTTAGCATATATTACTGAGCATTAAATGTTCCTTCCAACAGTAATGAGTCTGTGACACACTAGCACCATCTACAGCACGTCAGAGGAATTCTTGTGCCGAGACTAATATTTGGCCGAGAACCAATGAGGTGGGATTTTGCTGATCTCCAATAGCTCAGGTACAACCTACACACCAACGTGTGTAGCCCAGTAAAGAAAATTCCAGTGGAAGCTATGAAGAAGTCATGGGAAGGAGTGTAATCCTTTGTCTATCCTCCTCTGCCTCACACCAAATTGACCCCCCCCCCAAAGAAAAACGTTTCCTCCTGTGATGTTTTAAACCTGCATTTTCTAGAAACTAAAACCCAGGAAAGAAAGTATGCTAGGGATTGGAAGATTTGGAACAGGGAAGCAACCTCTTTCTTGTAATTGCTCCTTCCCCCTAGCATTTTTCCACTCCTGATCATGCTGTGTAGAAGCAACAAAAATATCCCTCTAAATGTGATTCACATATTAGAAGGTCCACATGGCTGCTGTGAGGACTTCGTTCTGTGCTGGAAACTCATTTCCCAGGTTTGTGGAGGTTTGATTCATACCAAGACTACAGTGCCACTGTTTGCTTGACTTGGTAAACTTACATGCGATCGTCAGTACATGTAAATTTATCTACTGAGCGAATAGTAGCTCCCTGGTATCATTTCAGTTTGGGAAAATGGCACAGGTCCAGACTTAAGCATCTTTCCTCAGCATGCTGCAGCCTTGGTCTGAATCGGGCCCACACACCCCTAGGAATTAAGTTCATGATGGGGAATTCCCAAGACACGCTTGCGTGGGACACGTGGACTTCGTAATATCTAAATTGGACCTCTGGTTTGTGTGATGTGCTTCCAGAAAGAAAATAGCAGAGGAGGCTGTGTAATAGCAACAGAGACAAGGGAGAAACAGGTTCTCCAAGAAGTGCCAATTGGTCTTAAATATGAGACCCTTTCTCTTCCTTATCTGCCTATATCACAAATGGTGTAAGTAAAGTTCCCTCAATGGGCATAGGGATAAATTTCTAAGAGAGATCAATTTTTGTTACTGTCAGAATTTTAGGAGTGTTTTGCATCACTTCAGACATCCCCAAGCCAACCCAAAATGGCTAATTTTATGTTTAATTTCAACATAGGTATATCCAAATGCCCCCCCAACTTACACCCCTCTACGTCCCTTGAAGTCCATGGGCATAGAAGTGTATAATTCAGCTTATGATACTACTGAAAATTACTTAGCAGTCACACTTATTTGTTCATGCATTTCTTAGGCTCCTTTTAAGAATTTTGAGAGATGCAGTTTGTTGAGAAAAGTTGTATCAGGTGAAATTGCCTCTTGCACTTGGTCTTCCTAATGAGCTATGGTATTATCCCACATTAGTCTGTCAGTATGGATACTTTTTGTGCTGTCTATACAGAAGCATCAGTTCAACATATATCTGCTATATCATGGAAGTCATAGTCAATGATAGTTTTCTCCCTCACCTAGTCCTTTAATGAGGCAAAAAGCTATTGGTGAAAACAACCCTCTGAGAATTCTGCATTCCATGAAAATGCACAGTAAAGCAGCTTAGTTTATTGATACTCTTTCCTGTCAGTACAAGATTTACTATGTTTGTTTGGAAAAATGGAGCATTTGTCCTGGAGGTTTGTAATGGGCTTTTGGCCCATCATTGTTCCTTCCTGCTGATCTTCTGTTTAAAAATAAATAAATAAACCCCGTTGTCTGTACAGACCTTTGGAAGTTTAGAAGAACATGCTATATTATTTCCTTGTTTGCCTTTTTAAATTTTGTGTGTATGTATATGAGCAGGGTTTTACTTTGAATTTTGTTTGATCTGTTTTTTTTTTTAGTTTCTGAGCAGCTGCTTTAAATGGTGGTGGTGGGATATTAAAGAAATGAATGGGGGCAGGCTGGTGCACCCACTAAGAATGCCACCCCTCTGTGCCTGTACTGCCACCAGGGAAGCCAGCTGCAGAGCAGGGGAAGTAACAGTCCTAGTAAGGGAACATGGGAAACAAGTAGATGTTTCTGGGAGCTGAGGACTGAATGGATGTTTCTATAGGGTTGGTAAGGAAGTGGGTTCAGAGAGTGAAATGATGCAAACCCACCAAAGACAGCAGATGTGGGCACAGTCTAGAGTGCCTCTTGGGCTAAAGCCAACCATAATAAAGCCATCCTAATTTGCATTCTGTATGCCCACTTGAAATAGGCAAATGGCACATTAAAATGTAACAGTGGGTAGAACTGGATATACCTTATTAGCTAAAAACAAGGGATCATGCTCAGGATTTTTCCAAAGGCTCTAGTACTGCTTTAAAAAAAATTACATTCTGAAGAGCATTTTTGTTTGTATTATTTGTGGTCTAGTGCGTGAACTTTAATCCATTATTGCCTGATGTTCAGATCATGTTATCAGGGAACTCATTAGCAAATATGACAGGGTTGCATTGTGCTACGAAGGCTTTTAAGGTCTGGGCTACAATGAATGATGAGTGACTTCTTGCCAACCTAGCAGAACCCAAGCAGTAACCGCAACTGGACCCACCTTCTATGTACCTTATATACAATTGCCAATCATTACTGCCCACTATTTAGAAGAATTAAAAGTGATGTAGTGACAGATGCTTGTGGATTTACCCTCTTGCGGGGCATGTATGTAGTGGGGGAATACTGCGGTTCCATCAGGAAGATCTTTTATATATGGAGCTCAGAACAGCAGAAGGAGGATACAAAATAATGTGGATGATTTTGAAGGATATTCCAAGTTGCAACTCACCTTTGACCAGAGAAGTGTATATTACCTTTTTATTTTATAAAGCAAAAGCAATACAATTAAAATAACAGATAAAGTGATACATAAAAAAGAAACTTCCAGAGCTTTGAGATACGCACTAAACAAATCTCAGTTTAAGATACATTGAAAACAAAGGACATGAAAGAGGGATTCATCGTATCAGATAATGGATCAGACATGTTTCTATTTCGTTAAGTACAAAATTCCCTTTTTAGCTATTTCTTTTATGTCCCAAGCTGTTTGCAACAGATAGTTTTATTAGTATAAAGATTCCTTTAGATTTGTTCATCCAGTCTTGGTTTTGGAGAGAACAGTTTCAGTGTCCAGAGGATGGCAAATGTTAACCTTGCAGTGGTAATCCGATAAAGAGCAATTCGCCAAAACCATTTTGAGATTACAGTAGCATTTAGAAGAAACAAGGTGATGCTAAATGTGCAAGTTGATGCCATATGTTAGTGACAGCATTGTTGTCACTGTTGCCCTAAAACTCTTAGCCCTTACACACTTCTTCCATGTATGCAATAATTATTTTTTTATAAATTATTGCTAATAGCTGTGGCAGAAGAATTGACACATCAACTTAGAGTAGTCAGAGGTAAAGCTAAAATATCAGATTTCTATGAAACGTGGCATGACTATATTCTCGCTAGTCATGAAGGACTTAAGGCCACAGGTACATCATTTTATATATATTTACACTAAATAGTATGCCAACCAAAAAAGTAAAGCTGTGCGTTAATAGAAAAGGCCAAATAGTATAGTTAATATCATAGCCTAGAGATTTACTCCATTTCAAGGCAATATTCAGAATATGACTATGATCTACCTCTAATAATACAGCATAAAAATTTGACAGAGTCCTGTTCATGCTCTTTAATAAACAAGTTTCAAATTCATACATTTCATTCTTCAGATGTCTCCTACACAATTTTTGAAGTGCAAATACTTGTTTGTAAGTAGTAAAGGGGAGGAATAGCACCATCACTCCTTTGTGATAACTCATCATATGACCAAAACTTATTTTTTTTTAGTTAGATCCCTGTAATGATTCAATCCAGCATTCTGCTGGAGTTTACAGAAGGCACTAGATCACCCAAACCTATGAGCTAGCTCAGTCACTACTGATGATAACAAAGAAATTTGGGGGACTGCTTTGCAGTGTATTTTTATCATGCTGTGAGCAAATTTTCAATAACGAGCTATTTTTGATAATGAAACTGGTCTTTCCAATTTCTTTACAAAGATCAGATCTCTTAATTGAATTCCAACCAAGGATTGTTCAATAAAATCAATTACCAGATTTAAAGGGGTACTAAACCATTCCAATAGAGAGCCAGCGTGGTGTAGTGGTTAAGAGCAGTGGACTCTACTCTGGAGAACCAGGTTTGATTCCCCACTGCTCTGCATGAGCGGCAGACTGTAATCTGGTGAACTGGGTTGGTTGAAGCCTGCTGAGTGACCTTGGGCTAGTCACAGTTCTCTTATAGCTCTCTCAGCCTCACCTACCTCACAAGGAAGGAAAGTAGATTGTAAACTGATTCTCCTTAAAAGGTAGAGAAAATCAGCATATAAAAACCAACTCTCCTTCTGTTTCTATAACCAGAGTTGCCTAACAGCCAAATGATAATAAGGAAATTTGGAATCACTAGCCCACCATAAGTCCATTTTTCTTGAGCAGAGTTCCTTTCGATTCTTGGTTGTTTATATTCTCAAATATAATGTGATAATAGCTTCTGCAATTTTTAAGAGCCTCTCAGGAATATCAATTGGAATATTTAGTAGAGGGAAATTAATTTCAGTAGTACTGTCATTTTGACTGCATTGGTTCTGTTATATAAAGTTAGTATAGAAGAGGTGCAAAGTTTGAATGTACTGGTCAACTCTATCATGATAGGATCAGAGGGTACAGAGGTCACTTTGTTGAAATATAAAAACCCAGATATTTCACCTTATCAGTGTATTTGATGTTACAAAGCCTGCAACTTTGATCAATATTTTCTTTGTGTAAATTCAATAACATTAGTATGACCTTCAAGATATCATTCCATCTTTGCTATTCAAGGCTGAATTCCATGTTATGTTCACATCCACACTCATGATCAAGGACAGACATTTTCTTTTTGCCCGTTCCCAGTTCATTAGGTACTTGTTTCCTCAAGCATAAACTGTAAACCGGAGTGTGCAAAATTAGAATTGGTTAGCATGACAAATTGAACAAGTCCTCATACCCACAGCAAGAGGGCTATCCAAAGGTATATTGACTTTAATCAAGCCTTTGCCTTCAGATACATCCTCTGATTAGGATTTCCAGATGCATGCTTGGAGACTTTGGGGAGGGGGCATGGGGGAAAACACAATGTCAATGGATTGATATCACATCTGGCCTTACTATAGAGATCAGGCTTTTTTTTTCTCCAGAGAAATGACAGGTAACTGGTGGGACTTTTGTTCTAGCATTTATCTGTAGCAGATAGGAATGTTGTTACATTTCTGTACCGATAATCTTCCTAGGAACCCAGAGCAGAATTTTAGCCTTGCAACAATTCTGTGAGGTAGGTGAGTTAGATTGGTTAAGCTAAGATGGGGACTTGCAGCGTTACACCTTTGTAGGCCCATGGAATTCAGTGGAGCTTAAATGAAGGTGGGGCCAGGGTAGGAGGGCTCTTGGCCAGTGGAAGAGATCATGTACCCTTGCACAAAAATATTTGGACTATAATGACCCTTGACTTCACCCCCAGACCCAGGCATGTAGCCTTGTGTCCAGCCTAATGCTTTCCTTGATTATCTATTGATGCAAAAGTGAATAAACATGATTAAAATTGGAGTATATCTATACTGTAATAACTCGGGTTGCCCGGTCCCTCTTCGCCACTGGTGGGAGGTTTTGGGGGGCGGAGCCTGAGGAGGGTGGGGTTAGGAGAGGGGAGGGACTTCAATGCCATAGAGTTCAATTGCCAAAGCGACCATTTTCTCCAGGCAACCCTAGAAATAACCCCATTATTAACTTTCCCCCAGTAAAAGAGTTCATGTTTAACCTTTAAGAACCCCATTCATGAGGGAGTGGAGAGTTAGATCTCTCTCTCTCCGTCTCTCTCTCTCTCTCTCTCTCTCTCTCTCTCTCTTTCCTTTCATTTTAGGGTTGCCAGGTCCCTCTTTGCCATCGGCAGGAGGTTTTTGGGGAGGAGCCTAAGGAGGGCGGGGTTTGAGAGGGGAGGGACTTCAATGCCATAGAGTCCTATTGCTAAAGCGGCCATTTTCTCCAGGCAAACTGATCTCTTTTCGGCTGGAGATCAGTTGTAATATAAGATCTTCTGCCACCACCTGGAGGTTGGCAACCCTATTTCATACCATGCTATGAGTGGGCAGCTATCTGTTTGATAAACAACCATCCATTTAGAATAAGCTTAATAAGAGAGGAGTGGGTAAGCAGGAAACATTATTACTTTTGCCCTTCCCATTTTCCTCAAAGTGTTCCACCAAACATGACTTCTTTTAGACGATTCCAAGCACTTTTGGCAGAAGTACTTGCAAAGACCATCCTAGCATAAGTCTCTCCTGTTGGCTGAGTGACTGACAGACTGTCATGTTAGATTCCTATTTTTGGTTAATGGCTTGGTATTCTTTCCTAACTTTCTGAGATTTTTCTTCCCCTTCCCTTCAAAATGCATATTCTTGTTAGAGTGGAGAGCAGAATTGTCAGGCTGCTTAGAGAGCCTGCTACGGAGGTGTTGGAATCAGATGCTTCATTCAGAAATTCCAGCAGCGGGACCCACTTCTAGCAACTGTAGGTTTAGGCTGTGTTCAGGGTTTTGTAGTTGACTTTGAACGCATCCTAAAATAATTATTCCACCTAACACGTTTCAGTTAAAAAAAATACCTGTGTGTGAAGGGGCAATTCATGTGTGCACTAATTTGATAGAGGTGCACATTTGTACCCAAATCCAGGGTAATCCCTCAGAGTTGCCCTTGGAGCAAATAGCAATCTGGCCTGGCTCCATGCTGTATTTCTTATTTAGCAGTTCATGTATCCAGCAACAGGGTACCTATATGAATGGGTTTGTGCGTGCACATCTGCTATTCTACATGCATGTGTCTACTACCTTGTTTTTGTCTGTTTGGTTGTAGCAGAGTGTTCAAGCAAGTTAAAAATTGGGGAGTAGTAGTTTAGTTTCCTATTTTGTTGTCATTTGTTGCACTGATCTTGCCTCATCTTCCTTTTCACCTGCCCTCCAGTTTAACTTGGAGACTTTCTAAAATTAATTTTACAAGTGGCATGTGTTTCTTTCAGGTTTCAGTCTGCATCTTTTTTCCTGCGTTACTGATTTGCACATACATACATTGATTACCGTATTTTTCGCTCCTCAAAAGTGAGGGGAAATCTCCATGTGTCTTATGGAGCGAATACCGTCTGGGCGCGTGCTCGTCGGGACGGTGCGAGCCAGCGTTCCCCGCCCCAACGGCCAGCTGGGAGGCGGGCATGGCCGCACAGAGCGAGCCAGCGCACGCGCCCAGCCGGCTCCATAAGACAAGTTTTTAGAGGAGGAAAACAAGATTTTTACTTGTTTTCCTCCTCTAAAAACGGTGCGTCTTATGGAAAGGTGCGTCCTATGGAGCGAAAAATATGGTAAATCATAGAGCAAAAAAAGCATCTTGATCTGCTTGTACAAGCTCAACAAGATTTTGCACTGTGATGTGTACAGGGTTAAATGTGGCATTGGTTAAATTACAACAGAAAAAGGAATCCTGGCCCGCAGGGTCTGATTTCATTTTACTCAATCAAGAGCCAGCATAGTGTAGGGGTTAAGAATGGAGAATGGGGTTTGATTCCCATTCCTCCGCGTGAAGCCTGCTGGGTAATCTTGGGCCAATCACAGTCCTCTCAGAACTCTCTCAGCCTCACCTACCTCATAAGGTGCCTGTTGTAGAGAGAGGAAGGGAATGTGATTGTAAGCGGCTTTGAGACTTTGAGGTAGACAAAAATGGGGCATAAAAACCTACTCTTCTTCTTAGTATCCCGTAAAGGGGGGGGGTCATTAATGAAAACTATGGTAAATTGCACATGAGCAACAATATCCAGAAATCAAAACTAGCACTGCCTCCTCCAGCCCGCCAGCTAAAATCTTACCCACAAGCCCTGCTCTGTGTGCCCCCTCCTTTGGAGGTGAGGCAGGTGGCGGCCGGAGATAAGGCTTGTCCAGCAATGGCACTTCGCCTGTGGAATTCCCTTCACCTTGAGGCCCACCTAGCACCTACACTACTTTCTCTTGGGCTCCAGGACAAAATGTTTAAATTTACCCAGGTTTTTAACCAAGGGACTGATACCTTTAACATTGTTTTGTAGCCTGTTTTTAGAAATGTTTAGCCCAAGAAACATTTCAGACCCATTTTAAGCTGCTTCATGTTTTATCTTGTTTTATGCTCTGCTTTGTTTCAAATTGGGGGGGGGGGAATAACTTGTATGATGTTTTGTGGTTTTATTATGTTTTGTTTTGTAAGCCACCTTGGGTTGGTTCCCTGGAGAAATTAGGAATTTTTCCAAATTATTTGGAAACTTCAAATAAAACAAATAAATACAAACAGAAATCAGTTAATGAACTGGTACTGCTCCAGAAACAAGATTAGGTGATCCAGAATCTGGAGGCAGAAATCCTATGAAGAGAAGGGATTAAATAAAATGGGTGATACAAGATCTATGGCACACATTTTACAATCTCCATTAGGAAAATTGTATATGAAATGTCCATGGAGAGGTTATTCTGTTTTTCTACTGCCAGTGATTTTCTGCCTGGTTCAGCATCTCTGTCTCGTCTACCTCCACACCATGGTCCTTGTTCTGTCCCTTGTATTTTTAATGCTAAGGATATCTACTGAGCAGTAGATTAAAAAAAAATGGATTGTGGCATGGTAGCCAATGCAGTCCTTATAAATTATTCCAATTGGTTTACTACAGACTTGTAGACAGCCAGTGACAGTAAATGACTTTTCCTGGTGGCCAGTCAGGAAAACTTTGAAAAATTGTACATTTCTTTTTCTTTCAACTGCCTAAAATTAAGGTTGTGAACTAGCAAGCAAGTAAAAAAGTTTGTGTTATTAATTTTTGTCAACTTATTTAATGACTGCCTTAATATATGTAGACACATTAACAGTGCAATCCTGAGAATCTTTTCCTGGAAGTAAGCCCCACTGAAAATTCCTGAATAGAATTCTGAGTATACCTGCTTAGGATGGCAGTATAAGACTTTTCCTGAAGTCATACTTATTTACCTGTACTAAATATGTTCTATCACAATGTTTTCGCATTTGTATGAGGTATGGGGTTACATGCAGTTTGTATAAGAAAAGTCAATGTTGTCAGCAGAGGATAACATACAAAGATCACCATCATTTTCCATATTCCAAGAACTGGAGCCAATCTAACCGACAAGCCTGTCTAGGCCTCAAATAACAACAATAATACACATACTTTCAGATGACAATTTGATTGAGCTCTGAACTGGATTAGCTCTGAACTGGATTAATGTGACTGGAAAAAGAAAAAGGAAAGATGTTAACACTTCTGCCAGTGGTTTTTGGTGAAAATGTGTGCACAGTTGAAATGAACCCTGCTGGGAAAGCACTGGAGATTACTGTGGAGATCACAGGCTGCAAAAGCACGAGGGTTTGGTTAGCGAAAGAAACTTGAAACTCCCACAGGAGTTGTTTTGTCAAAATTGCCAAGGGAGATTACAGGTCTGTGGGGGAAGGAGAGAAGAAATAGCTGATATTTCTTAGAAATCTTGTTGCATTTGATCTTTGGCCTTGACGTTCATAACAGAGAATGAAGAAAGCATTGCAGCGCCCACACAGAAAGCAGTTTTGACATTTGTAAATCTAAACAACACAAAGGCAAGTGAAAGCAACTGCACAGTGATGCTAGGCAGTAGGGAACATTAAAGTTCAGTGTCCAGGCATTGCTAGAGTGGAACTATTGGGCTGCTGCTTAGAAATGAGAGGTTAAAGGGGTCTCTCTTGCTCTCTCTCCAACACACAAAAGTCCTTACTTTACTAAAAGAAAGAAGGAATGCTCAGCCCTCTGGGTGGAGACAAATTCCAAAACGACTGATGCTGATGTTTAGTGGGAAGCCAAATAAAGAGACTCTGGGCTTCACCATAGGGAGGACATGCTCAACTAACCCAATCATTAATGTCTCTGGAGAAGTAACAAGATGAGCAGTAGAGAGTACAATAGATCCATTAATCAGACTTTGAGGAGGACTTTTGATACAGTCTATAACTTTAAAGGATCTGGACAAGGTTAGCAGTACAATATCAATTATTAGAATTTATTTCTTTAATAAGTCCACATAGTGTAGCAAGGGGTGGGGGGGAGAAGACCTTGTCTGTCAAATCACTGGCAAAGTCCTCAAAAATATTGAATGTTCAGAAAAGCCAGGCAAAGATGAAGGCTGCGGATTTAGTAAGAAGATTTTTCCCAGCTGTTCACATTGTAACACCTAGTTTATGATGTCAGAACTAGGCATTATAGGATGCATATGGCTGATGGTAAAAAAACACAGCCCTATGTTTTTTCATCTTTCCCTTGTGATTTATTTTGTTAGTTTGGGTTTTTTATCTTGCCTTTCTTCCAAAGAGGTTTGCTTCAGTAATACCTAATGGGTTGTATCCAGCATAACTCACCAGCAGTAGAGGTGAAGGAGTGATTTCCTACGAGCAGCCAAGATCAGACCAATGGTCCACCTTGTCCAGCATCCTGTTTTACACAGTGGCCAATCACATGCCCCTAGAAGGATTATAAGCAGGTAACCTTTATCACTTGATGATTCACATATGTGAATAAGCCATCACAAAACTCAACAGGTTCTGTTCAGGACTTCATGACAACCATGAACTGTCCCAGATTATGTTGGACCCAACACATGAGAGTGGCCATTCATTGGATCTTTTTTCTGCACTAGGGATGATCTATGCCATGATCAGATCTTACCAAGGGAGAAGGTTACAATGCCTAGGTCTTTCTGCAAACCCTGAAGACCCATTAGGAAGATGGGTCCAGAGACTGGTGGAGTCAATATGTTTCCAAATGTCTCTGGGGATGTTCGAGAACTTTGATAATGGCTTTTTAGAGGCCCAGATACTAGCCTGGGATACTGGTTTGCAGGGTGCTGTTGACAGAGTTACTTCTCAGTGCCCTTCCTCAAGGAAGGTTTAGTGAAGCAATGAAGAATTGGGGGAACTAGCTAGAGTGCCATTGGTGGAAAAATCATGCCAAATCAGAAAAATACACTGTAGAGCCCATTTAAGGGCCTATGAGTTTATGACAATGGTGGCAAAGAAGGCTTTCTTTTCTGCTACTGTTTCATTGGCTGAATCTTGTCCACTATTTAGGGTGGTTCAGGGCCACACATTTCCAACTTTGATTGGGAAATTAGCTTTGGTGATTTTGCCCAGTTCTTTGCTGTTAAAATCTCTCTCATCTGGTCTATTTTATATGCCAATTTGGGAGTACCGGTAGATCCTTGACTGAGGGGATTAATGGTGACCTTGGTTTCCCTGACTGATGTAGACAGATTTCTTGGGGTTGTGAAGGCCACTTCCTGCATACTTGATCCTTACCCATTCTGTTTGTTCATATTCTCCCAGGAAAAGGTGCTAAAATCTTTGGTGAACATTAGCAATATGTCCTTTCTATAAGAGCCCTGACCTGGATGGCCTAGGCCAGTGATGGCGAACCTTTTAGAGACCGAGTGCCCAAACTGCAACCCCAAACCCACTTATTTATCGCCGAGTGCCAATGCGGAAATTTAACCTGAATACTACCCCCAGAGGGGGCTCAGAGGGAGAGGCTAGGGTTGCCAAGTTCCTCTTCGCCACGAGTGGGAGGTTTTTGGGGTGGCGCCTGAGGAGGGTGGGGTTTGGGGAAGGACTTCAGTGCCATAGAGTCCAATTGCCAAAGTGGCAATTTTTTCCAGGGGAACTGATCTCTATTGGTTGGAGATCACTTGTAATAGCAGGAGATCTCCAGCTAGTACCTGGAGATTGGCAACTAGTTCCTTAGTGTTTTCTCTCAACATATCAAGACAAATGGAAAAGTGTTTGGAGGATGGCTTGTGGGCACTTCAAAGGTGGAATAGGACTGCACGCCCCTCTGCCTGCGCAGACCCAGAGGGTGCCGGAGAAGCCGCTGGAGGGAAAGAAGGAAGGAAGGAAGGGAAGAAGGGAAGGGAGGGGGAAGGGGAAGGGAGGGGGAAGGGGAAGGAAGGGAGGGAGAGAAAGAAAGAAAAAGAGTGCACGCAGAACAGCCCGCAGCGCACAGGGCGCCGGAAGACCCTTCCCTTCCCGCGGAGGCTCGATGTCCTGCCCCGCTCCTACACACCCATGGAGGGCTGGGGCAGGTCCTGGGTGAGGGAGAAGGAGCTGGGAGAGGAAGGGTGAAGGGGCAGGAGAGGCAGAGCAGCCCAAGGAAGGCCAACAATGCAGCGGTGTGGCTCAGGCCCACCTTCGCGCCCACCGGCCAGCCACGCCCCTCCACCTGCACAGGCCCAGAGGGCGCCGGAGAAGCCGCTGGCCATGCCGAGTGTGGGCGCTCGGCTTCTGTTCCCCACTCTCCCACCCACCTGGCCGGCCGTGCACGCTCCAGCGGCGGCAATGGCGGCGGCTTCTGTGGGAGAGTCTGGGGGCCACCGCCAATGATGTCGGAGGTTCCCCACCCCTGGGCTACAGCCTCCCCCATCCGGGGCAGGGCAGATCTGGAAAGGACAGCTGCTTGGAGGAACTGCGCGTGCCGGCAGAGAGGGCTACGCGTGCCGGAAGTGGCACTCGTGCCATAGGTTCGCCAACACGGGCCTAGGCTAGCCTGATCTCGTCAGATCTCAGAAGCTAAGCAGGGTCGGACCTGGTTAGTATTTGGATGGGAGACCACCAAGGAATACCAGGGTTGCTGTGCAGAGGAAGGCACTGGCAAACCACCTCTGTTAGTCTCTTGCCATGAAAACCCCCCCAAAAAGGGGTCGCCATAAGTCGGCTGCGACTTGATGGCACTTTACACACACACCTTTCTATAAGAGGTGTTTCCTTCGCAGCTAATGAAAGCTGTGATTAAACCCCTCTTAAGAAGTGATCCTTTAGGTAAAAGGTGTGGACAGTTATTGGTCTGTTTTCTTTCTGGTCAAGGTGATTGACCAGGTTGTGGCAGAGCAACTGCAGGCATTTTTCGATAAAACATCTTCCTTGATCTGTTTCAACCTGGCTTAAGGCCAGGATTCAGGACTGAAACAGCACTTGCGGCCTTGGTTGATGATCTTCAGTTACAGCCACAGCAAAATCACAGGCCTCTTCTGTGATGAGCCCAGTCCTTTCGAGTGGACTCCATAGTGGGTGAAGAGGGGGCCTTCCCTTGCTAAATTTAGGAAGGCATGTATGGTAGTCCTATAACAGCGAGTATATGGTGGAGGATGATGTTTTCCAGCAAAATTGGCTGTGAGTTTGCTGGTCCTGTATGTTTTAATTCTTGTGTATTTAGTTGGATTGAAATTTATGTCTTTGCACCTTGGTTTCTACAGTGTTCACCACATTGAATTCGGGGCTATAAGGCAGGCTAGAAAAGTTTTAAATTAATTAATCAATGTAATTAAATGTTCATAGCATGAGGGTTTTATTTTACCTGTATTGCTTTCTAGTTACTTTGAAATCTGATTCATTGTTGGTTTTTATTATGACTTTAGTGCTTTTTTAAAATTTTCTTTGTATGCTGCCTTGAGCACTTGTCAAAGCAGAAAGGTGGGACATACATTTTCTAAATAAATGTATTAGTAGCACAACCTCCCACACAGTGTTTTTCAATGGATTTACTTCACACATTCAACTTGCAGCTCAACAGATTATTCAATAACTGAATAATGAGAAATTTAAAATGTGCATGTGTTTGTGAAAATGGCTGTTGGGTGGCAGAAAGAGTGCACAGTGCACATAGATCCTATAGTCCTTTCTCAAATGTTTGTATAAAGTTCCTGTTTTGTAAGTGTATATCAAAAGTCATGACTGTGAAAAGAACATTTGTTACAGGAATTGTGAGTTTGTCTATATTTTAGTTGCAGCATAATTCATGAAAAGCTGAAATTCTTAAGCAGCTCAGTTAAAGAAGAGGAACAATATGAGAGGCTACTTTTGGAAGGGACCGTCTTAATTCTGTTGGCTTATTGACTTCTTTTTCTCCCCAGTACAGATTTCAGCAGGGGCTTTAATCAAAATAAAAAATGATGTGAAATACAGTCACTAATGCATCCTTCTTGACGTTCAACAGGTAACTGGGGAGAAGAGACCATTGACGGATCTGGGCAAAAAACCTAAAAACCAAAAGAAGAAAAAAAAGAAGGACCCGAATGAACCCCAGAAGCCAGTGTCTGCTTATGCCCTGTTTTTCAGAGATACGCAAGCAGCCATCAAAGGACAGAACCCCAATGCAACCTTTGGGGATGTATCAAAAATCGTTGCATCGATGTGGGACAGTTTAGGAGAAGAACAGAAGCAGGTGAATCCCTTATCAATCTTACCAATGAACTTTTAAAAAACTAATTATGCAATTTTTATATATATAATCGAGGTCTCGGTGTAAAAAAAAAATCTTACACTTCTGTAACAATAAGAGTTAGCAATTGGCTTTCTCCTCGGTAAAATGAAAACTAAGTTTTCCTGTAACAGGCTTGTCCCCCCCTCTGCTCCAAAAAACCTTCCTCAAACCCCTCATGAGTCTTCAGAAACATGGAAACTTCAGTGACCCTGCAGGCAATGGGCAGAGGCTTACTAGGGTATATGAACCAAGCTATAGTCTCAAATACCTAAGGTACATACAATTCATTTATTCTCAGAATTAAGTTTTCTTTTCTGCCGGACTTTCCTTTGCAGTGTTTTTGTTATAATCATACATACTTTATTATAGTAGTATATACTGTTCCTGGGTTTGTATAGTTTCTGTTAAACTCCTACAGACGAGACCAGGGCTTCTTAAACTTTTTTCACTCGCAACCCCTTTTCACCTGAGAAATTTTTACACAACCCCGGGTATATAGGTATATAATATAGGTATACAAATCAAACATTTACTGATAATAAATCATAAAGAAATTTATTTTAAAACAGTTCTTTGGTATGCATATAATTTTATCATTGACTGTTGCCAAATTTTTCGCGACTCCCACATTCAGTTACACAACCCCATATGGGGTCATGACCCACAGTTTAAGAAGCTTTGGACTAGACTAGACCAGTTCCCTATATTGCGGCAGGATTAAGCAGAATCGTGATTTGTTGTATAGTCTGGAGGAGGAATGAAGGATAATGTAATGTGTAAAGCATAAACTCACGAATGCACAAGAGTCGTTTAAAAAAAAAAAAGATTGGGGGAGAAGGTGTTGGCATTAAGCCTGCCTGGAAACCAAACTCTGATCCAGAATGTGGCTCTGTAGTTGCTGCTGTTGAATCCTAGTTGTGGGTATCAGGAGGTGAGGGAAAGATATTCACAAAGCTGCACAAAATAAATGAATAATCAGGAGACTTAAACCCTGAGGTAAAAAACACAGAGTTCTGCATTGTGCATAAATTATGCAAGGTAAGTGCATTTGCGTGATTTCACCTGTTTTCCATTGTTTATCTTGCATCTTTACATCATAGAAAGGAGCAGTAAGCTGTTTATGCTCCATCATCTGATACCATCCTCTAAATCTTATTCAGCAACATTTCTAACTTCTGAGAATTCATCAACCTCGCCTATATGCTTCCCAACGTATCTTTGAAATCAGGACTAGAAATTGCTTTTTAATAAGAAATAAAATATGAGATTCTTTGGAAGCAGAGTCCTGAGGCCAGTGCCAAGTTTGGCAAAATACGCCCGGCCCCCAAGCCATTCTGTATATGTTCAGAAGTACTCTTATTACTTTGTGTGTTTTGGTGCATGGCATTGACAACCACATTATGTTGACCTTGCCTAAAAACACCATCAGTGGAACTTATCCTCAGTGAGATATGTAATCTTTGATTGCTCATCTTGATCCTGGCCAAATATTTAGCCTGGGTATAGCCAGAGGCATTTCTGGCAGGTGGGAAAATGGGGAAGAAGAAGAGTTGATATATATATGCTGACTTTCTCTACCACTTAAGGGAGACTCAGATGGCTTACAATCACCTTCCCTTCCCCTCCCCACAACAGACACCCTGTGAGGTAGGTGGGGCTGAGAGAGCTGTAAGAGAGCTATGACTAGCCCAAGGTCACCCAGCTGGCTTCGTGTGCAGGAGTGGGGAAACAAATCCAGTTCACCAGATTAGCGTCCACCGCTCATGTGGAGGAGTGGGGAATCAAACCCGGTTCTCCAGATTAAGAGTCCACCGCTCCAAACCACGGCTCTTAACCGCTACACCACACTGTAGAAAGAACCTCAGCTGGTTATCCAAACTGCAGAGTGTAGAAGTAATTACCTATAGTGTGCTGTTTGTATACCCAAATGGACACAATGAAGCTCACAGCCTCTCTAAGCTTGTGGTAAGCATTTCAAGGAGGAGTACCAGCTTTAAGTCTTCTGCAGAGAGAACCTGCCGCCTTTTGAATGGTCGTGTTGAGAGGCATATGGCTTTCATTAAATAGGCATATGGCTTTCATTAAATAGTAGTAAAAGACAGTGGCTTGGATCCAGCCAACTACTGATGGGTGACACATGCATTTTCTCAGAATTCCTCTTCTCTCATACTCCTTTCCCACTCCTCCCTGCAACCCTCTAACCCATGCACCAGTTTTCCCACATGGCTCCCATGAGCCCAAGGACAACTTTTCTGCATGTTGAAGACAACTGTGTAGTGGAGGGAAGACCACAGGGAAAGTCAGTAAGTAGTATTCAACTTTCAAAATTCATATAATTTCTGGCTTTTTTTTAATGTTCTAAGATTAGTGCTGTAGCGCTATAGCATCATAGCAATCCCATACATCCAAATGCTGGTGATATAGCAATTCAGTGCTATATCACCAGCATTCAGATGCATGGGATTGCTATGGTGCTATATCACTATGGTGCTATATCACTATCGAACATTTTTTAAAAGCCAGAAAAGAACACACCTCTAAAAAAGGCAGGGGGAAAGTATGGAACTATTTGAAATGGCCAAAGCATTTCAGAGCGCTTTAGAGACGGCTCATAGATGGATTGAAATGAGCTGTATGAAACGCCCTTCCCTGCATCACTTTACTCGGAATCAGGCCAGCAATGGATAACATCCAGTTTAGAGCAGTAATCTGAAAGGGGCCAGTAATAAAGCCAAGGTGGTGAACTATAAGCCCCCAGATATGCCCTTGTTATCATCTACTTTCAAAACATAGATGGTTGTTGGGTTTTTGTTCTAATTCATAGCCTAAAGAGGGTCTAAATTAGTCTCTGCACACCAGTCATGTCAAGGCTTTGGAAATGGGTAGAAAATCTATCTTTAAAGCAAGATTATCTGGGAAATCTTATTACTCTAAATTGTCCCCATGCACAGCATTTATCTTGGCATCTTATTGGCATTAAATGTGAAAACCTCTAATTGTCTGGTGAATTCAAAGGCTTAGTTCTTAGAGAACAAATGTGCCCTTTGAAGGAGAACCATTTATAGCGACTTTTGCTGTATGGTCGTGATTGCGCCAAACTTAAAATCTGCTGATTTTTTAAAAAATCCTCTCCTTTCGCCAGTGCAAACAAGATTCAAATACTTCCTGACAGTTTAGTTCCTCCCACTGGAAGACTTCCAAGTGGTTACATCTAGGAAAGGAGAAGCAGGTGGAGAAACCAATTTAAATTAAAATTTGCTGGAAAATGGTTCTGCATTTTATATTGTTTTGTATAGGCAAAAAAAATACCATGAATATGTTTAACTTTAATGAAGCTAACATCTTTCTTTTTTTAATTTCGATGTAGTTTCCTAACTGTGTTAACTTTTCATGGTTCACTTGCAGAGAGTAATGACAATTTTTCATTATTTTTGTCTGTATACAGATGATTATGTTACCTCTCACTTTACAGCCAGGGAGTAAATGGGTGGTGGTGGTTCTGGTGCATCAGGGTGACTGACACCAATGCTGAGTCCTCTGGCCTGTTTAAACATAAACTCTTCTCTGGTTGATTTCAATTCCCTCAGGCCATTAAAGTAAGGTTCAACTTCAGTCTTCTGTGCCATCCCACATTGGGACTGTGCAGGTTCTGGTCAACCAGAAAAAGAGAATTTTTTTCTGAGGGGGCACCCATCCCCCACATGTGCAACAGAGTTTCTCACCCAAACTGCCATGTGACATGAGGATTAATGCCCCCTTCACTCAGTTCTTCTTTCATTGTTGTGAAGAGAACATCTTCTAGCCTCTGTTCATGTCAATACTGAAGAATAACTGGGAACAACGACATCAACTTTTTAATTGTTATCCTGGCCTCAACAAAGGTAAAGTGGTTTTAGCTCAGACTTAGTCCAGATGGGTTGTTTCCACTATTAAATGCTGTTACCAGTTGGCTGGAGTCTCCAGTCCTGTTTACTTAAGAGCATATTCTACCAGGCCTCAGACATCTTCAGCAGTGCTCCTCTGGGGTGCGCCTCTTTCTGACATCTGCAGAGCAGCCATATAGTTGTCCACCAACACCTTCATCAGACATTATTCCGTGAATGTCAGTTCCTGGAAAGAATCAGCAGTTGGCCAAGCTGCTCTGCACAGTTTGATTGAGATCCTCATGCCCACATCCTTGTTGAGTAGCTTGCTAAACTCTCTATAGGGGACTGTACAGATGCCCAAAGATGAAAACAGGGCTGCAGTCACCTGTAACTATTGTCCATCGAGGGACTTCTATGCAGGCGCTCATCCCCTCCCTCCTCTGTAAGTTCTCTGGGTTATATCTTAGTAGGAACACTTGGGCTTCTCAGGAAATCTGAGGGAACGGGAAGCTAATCCCTCATTTCTCATGGCAGTTTTTGTGGGAAATGCTGTTTTGCTGGGAGGGGATGAGTACCCACTCTGAACTTGAAAATTCTGCACAGCTGGAAAGTATTATCTTCCACGGTTGGCCTGTGCCTGTCCAGTCCTAGTGTATGCCTGTGCATAAGTACTTACAGGTAAGTACCACTGTGTTTTTCTGTAATGAAAACTTGGACCCTGTTTTGATTTTAAAAGTAGCAAACACTGATTGTTTACAGTTAAAACGATTGATGTGACCCAACTTACTCCTACTTTCCTTTCACAAGATATCAGTAGGACTCATTATGTTCCCCCCCATGTGCTTTACTGGCGCTTTCTTTTTCTTCCCCTAATTAACTTAATTAAGCTATTTGTTCCTTGTCTTGTTTTTATAAATATGAAATTCCTGGAGTTTCTTCCCCTCTCCATCTGCGTAGATTTCTCTTATAGCGATTACCTTGTCCAGCAGTGGCATAAAAGCAGTAGGGAAGCAATTTATCTGACAGATTCTCTCAGGAAGTTTCGCAGAGCTGTGAGTTACTCTGGCAGCAGTTCTACAAAGGCTGGAGCAGAGATCTTTCCTAGCTCTGCTTCCTAAGATCCTTTTAACTGGAGGTGTGAGAGAATGAAGCTGGAACTGTTTGAATGCATAACATATACTCTACCATGGAATTGTGGAGCACTCACATCCTAACATGTGAATCAGTAACTCTTACGTCTCCTCCACAAATATTATTTATTTATTTTTCATTTATATTACTATTCAGTCCAAAGATAGTCCCACCCCTGAGCAGTTTAAAACAGGATGATCAAAATAAGATCAACAAAATTCAAAAGAAAAAACCCAAAAAGGAACAAAAGAGGGGAAACCAAAAAAGCAGAATATTTATTTATTTATTTATTTAAAACTTGTATTCGCCAGCTTTCTACCTAACAGGACCACAAGGCAGCTTGCAATATAAATGACAATAAATACATTAAAATACATAAGATTAATGCACTTTGTGCCTGACAATAATTGGGCAGCCATATTCTGGACCAGCTGAAGTTTCCAATAATGTTTAAGCACATGATATAACAAATGTGCATAACTGCACTTATACAGTTATACATCCTGTGGTACTACATTTATAGCATGTATTGACATACTAACAGTGCTGTCATCTATATGTAGGTACATACTCATACTTGAAGACCGATTTCATGGATGTTATCTGTTGTTGGCCTGTTGTTGATTCCGAGTAAAGCAATACAGGGAAGGGCAAAATATTGTCGAAGGCTTTCACGGTCAGAGTTCATTGGTTCTTGTAGGTTATCCGGGCTGTGTAACTGTGGTCTTGGTATTTTCTTTTCTGATGTTTCACCAGCAGCTGTGGCAGGCATCTTCAGAGGAGTAACATTGAAGGACAGTGTCTCTCAGTGTCAAGTGTGTAGGAAGAGTAATATATAGTCAGAAAGGGGTTGGGTTGAGCTGAATCATTCAGCTCAACCCAACCCCTTTCTGACTATATATTACTGTTCCTACACACTTGACACTGAGAGACACTGTCTTTCAGTGTTACTCCTCTGAAGATGCCTGCCACAGCTGCTGGCGAAACGTCGGGAAAGAAAATACCAAGACCACGGTTACACAGCCCAGATAACCTACAAGAACCAACAGGGAAGGGCATTTCATACAGCTCATTTCAATCTATTTATGAGCCATCTCTAAAGCGCTCTGAAATGCCTTGGCCATTTCAAACAGTACCACACTTTCCTCCTTGCTTTTTTAGAGGTGTGTTCTTTTCTGGCTTTTTTAAAATGTCCTTTAGCACTATATAGCACCATAGCAAGCTAATTTGCATGGACATCATGCTATGTGCCCTAGATACGAACGGAGCCCCCAGACTTTGAGGCACCAGCCTGTCCATCAGCTCTTTCCGCCAGTCCTCGGTAATGCTGAACTTCTGAACCTGAAAACCAATGGACGGCTCAGCTCACAAATGCCTGGAGGATGGGGGCGACCTCTTTGCGGGCCCATAAAATTGGACTCCCTGTCTGAAAGTTCACCAAACTTTGGTGTTCATCTAAGGGGAGTCCCTTGCAGCTATGCTGCAAATACGGGAACTCTACCCCCAAAAATGCCCCCACAGGCATTTCAAACAAACATTGTCCCCATTTTGCTTTGAAAAAAATCCCCATAGACTCTAATGGGCCCGAATTTTTATTTTTCGGTAAACCCAGAAATAAAGCCGAAATACAAATTTACTGGTATGGGTATTTGACTTTCCCAGTTTACCGGGAAAAAATCAGATGCAATAAACCTGAACCCGAAATTTACCCCTTTTTTTTTTTGCACAGCTCCAAAGCTGACAAAGGGAGCTTTGACTTGCAAAAGCTGATACCCTGAAACTCTTGTGGGTCTCTAAGGTACTACTGGACTCGAATCTAACTGGAATAAGAAACTATCTATGTGGCAAAAGCTATGGTTGTTAAATGGCAGTAATAAGGCAGGATGCATTTCCTGTGTCATAGAACATGTTTTGCTGCTCCCACAAAGCTCCGTTACTCTCCTTCCACTGATGAAAGGTGCAAAATAAAGGTTGTTTATTTCCCATTGAAATTTTATTCTCTCTCTCTCTCTCTCTCTCTCTCTCTCTCTCTCTCTCTCTCTCTCTCTCTCTCTCTCGCTCATACTAACGGGAAGGGAAACGAGAAAGACAGAAGGCTGTCATTTTCTTTCTAATGCAAAGGAAAAAAACCATATAGTGTAGGGCCACAGCTGATATAGCTGCTGCTGTCATTTCCCTGCGTTTTTTTCCTGAAGATTTTCTTTTTCATATTTTTATTTGTCAGTTGTGCCTTCTGTCATATTGTTTCTTTTTCTTCTTCTCTTCCCAGCCTCTTCACGATGAATCTTCATTTTCTCGCTGACACACTTGTATCTAAATTCCTCATTTCCTGCCTTTTTTATTTATATCTGTTGCTTGGTGATTTGATCATGCTGTGGAATACAGGATTAGCAATCTCCCCGTCCTTGGGTTTTCATCAAGGACACCTGTTCTGCAAGTTGCACAATTTCCTTCCTTGCCTTAACCCTTTCAAGCATTGGACTTGATGTGCATAAACGGGGGGAGAGAAGCCAACAACTTTTAATGCCTCCACCACCATGCTTTGGAGAACATTATAATCTTCATTCTTTAGCAGCTGGTGTAGCATTTCCTAAAAGGCTTACATAGGAATCTGAAGAATGTGCCACTAAAAAGAAAAATTAATATTACTCTCTGAACCTTGCCAGATAGTTTAGCAGCTGTTCCTGTAGAGATAGTTTGTATTTGACTACAAAATAAAATGCTAATTCAGCTGTTATCATCCGGTGAAGTACCTGCCAACCTAGTAATCTGTGTTCGGCTCCCAGCTTCCCTTTTCAAAGCTCACAGCGCACCTTGCCACAGTCTCTGTTTTTACACAAATCCAGCTCTAAATTAACAATGAAAATAAGTAGGCTGATTTGACATTAGCTGGGGCAGATGTTAATTCTAGATTGAAATAAAGTCCTCCAGTCAGGCAAAGAATAACTGCTCTGCTGTACACAGAGTTTTAATACCAACTTTCTAAACTGAATCAAGAGGCTTAAATTTGGTTTAACATTAGCACCATCTAGAGGAGCTGGGCTTATCCAAATCTGCACCAGCATGTTAACTCCGGGACTAGTTTGAAACAGCAAACACAGCTCTATATACAATAGCAAATGGGTACATTTGGATGGATGCGCATGGCTGCAGTATAGAGCACATGTGTGCAGTATGCCAAATTTATTTTAAACGTTTCTGTAAAACTTTTTAGTGAACCACAAAACTGCTGCCTAAATTCTGCTGAGCTTTATTTCGACTATTCAGTACTGCTTACGGCATTATGCTTTGGACCTGTGATCCATCCAACAATAGTAGAATGTAAATCTGTGACAAGAATGCGTGGTTTGCATGCCTTCGCTCTTAAATTCGGTCCCCAGCCTCTCTTCTTCAAAGCATATTGGTAGCTGGGCTGGGAAAGATCTCTGCTTGAAACCTTGGAAAGCCTCTTCCAATTGGATTAGATTGCATTTATCTCTTTATTGGTTTTATTCGTACCCCCACATGCTCCCCAATGGGGACCCAAAGAGGTTACAACATTCTTCCCTCCTCTATTTTATCCTCACAACAACCCTGTGAGATAGGTTAGGTTGAAAGTGTGTGACTGACCCTACAAATTCCATGGCAGAGTGGGGATTCAAGCCTGTATCTCTCAAGTCCTAGGCTGACACTCTAACCACTACGCAACGCTGGCACTTGTATATTGAACTATATGAAGGGATGATTGACTCAGTATAAGGCAGCGATTTCTATAGAAGGCAAACTTATTCCAGCTTTATCAAGCGTTGGCCTGTACCTTCTTAGGTACTTAATTCATCATTAGTTTTTCATTCCTAAAAAGAAAAAAGGCTGGTCTCTGCCTCATCTCCTCTCTCAATATTATTTTTGAGCTCTCATCTCTGTATGCGCAAGCCAATGTGGAAAGTATTACCCCACTCTTAAAGAGTCTTGTCCCCCAAATCTCCACCTGCCTATTTCTCATATTTGGTGACACCTGGATTTGATGTTTAGATTCTCATTAATGCCTTCCACCAAGTGACAGGCACACTCTGTTCTGACACCCTTTCCTCAAAGGCTCAAAGCTATTTACTGTGTATTGATTGACTCAGCCATCTCTCTCCATTCCATTTCTTTCCCTTTATATGAGCCAACTTTCTCCGACTGTATTCCTTGGCATTAAACTTCTCATTGTTCATCATTGCCCATCCTGTACCTCTTATGTGAACTTATTAAAACTCCAGGGCATTACATTTAATCTCCCCCCTGCCTTATGTGATCTGTGTTTCTTTTCATTGCTGTGAACAATAGATGGTCGCCTTAATTGTAAATGGAGTGCATAGAGTCAGGCGTCTTCTGATACATCTGTACATCTGGCAATGATGTCGCTTCTTACCTTCTAACAGGAATTTCAGTCTCACGTCTCCATCCTGATCCTTAGGGCCAAACCAAATGTGTTGTCTGTGGCAGGAGATTAATATCTCAGGATTTGGTCTCTGCCGAAATCTTATAAAGTTGGGAGTGGGGGCTGTGCAGAGATTTAAAGTACTGTATGGGCAGTTCTGGGAAGGATTCTGCCTGCTCTCATTGTTTTTTATGATCTGCCCTAAAAGTTCCATCAGAACGATTGGTGCTTCTGGCCTTTCTGTGTACTTCTTGATGTTCATGGAGTTTATAAGGCTTTAAGAGGGGAGTGGACATGTTCATGGAGGATAGGGCTATTCATAGCTACTAGTAAAAATGGATACTAGTCATGATGCGTGCCTATTCTCTCCAGGATCAAAGGAGCATGCTATTATATTAGGTGCAGTGGAACACAGGCGGGATAATTCTGCTGCAGTGGTCTTGTTTGTGGGCTTCCTAGAGGCACCTGGTTAGCCACTGTGTGAACAGACTGCTGGACTCGATGGACCTTGGTCTGATCTAGCATGGCTTTTCTTATGTCCTGAGAAATACAGGTTTGGAAGATGAAAAATTCTAATGTATGAGGACCAGACTTCCTGGTTTTGGTTTACTACTGCATGTTGAACGAGTGGGGCAAGATACATAACAGAAATGTTTGTGCTCTGATTGCTTGTCCAGAATTTTTGGTAGTTACATTAATATACGGTAGATAATTGAAAAGTACTGCTGATGAGCCCCAGTCCATTCATTTTTCAAGTATACACAGTTTCCATATATGGTACTTATGGGCTTGTCCTCGAGTACTGGCTAGAACTAGGAACACCTGGGATTATATATACTCACAGAGGTACAACTCATGGATAACATCTGGCCAATTTCTCATCCTAGCTTATCACACCAGATTGTTGCTAGAATAAAATGGAGGAATGGAGAACCTATGTATACTTCCCTGACCTTCTTGGAAGAAGCATGTAATAAAAATGTGGTGGACCTGAGGCAGATACCCTAAAAACATTCAGAGTCCACCACAACCTTCAGTAGGTACATCCAAATTTCTGATCACTGACTTCTTGCCAACAGTTGGTATTATGTGAATGATACCTTGAGAGTAGTCCATTTTCAAGATACTACTCATTTTTACATTTGCAAATCTCAAATTTATTACCTCTAGCTATGAGTGTTAGACAGTGCCTGAAGCAATGCTAAGCCATTTAATTATGCTGATGTGTGCTGTTCCTGATAGGTTTTTCCTCTAGTTATTGCAAATGATACAGTTGCTGCAACTGGTGACCCAAATACTACATTTTTCTGTTGCAAGTGGCATTGCATATTATAAGCCTTCCTCAACCGAGAAAGCAGGATGATGACATTCAGGAAAAAATGACAGATTAGCAAGCAAGTAGAGATTGTTTATTTCAATGTTCACATAAACTGAAAAGGGCTAGATTCTTCAGGGAGTTACTTTAGGGTCCCATTATTCAATTCAAATGGTCCCTGACAATTTATGTCTCTTTTATGGCAAAGATAGGTGGACAGAACAACACCATCCTCACAAAGAGGCCATCAAGAGCAGGGAAGCTCTTCTCCCTATTGATTCCTCCAATTGATAAGGAAATTGTTGGCCAATCTGGTGTCAAAAAAGTAATATATCAAAACTTATGCTTTACATTTTAGCATCAAATGATAGAGCTACTTAGAGGTCACATACAGATATTTTAAACTTTTAAAAGTGGTGTTCCTTTTATGGAAGACAAGTGGGGCCCTGAAAAACTCATGGCAGAGGGGGAAATCCCAACTCCCACTCCCCCTTCCATCGCTTATTTTACAGCAATGGGGGGGTCAAGCATGCCTGCTGCCACCTCTTAGGCTCCTCTATGACATCTGGGCTCCACTGCCAGATGCTCCGCTCCACCGCATTCCCGGGTTCCCCAGCCCCCCCCCCCACCTACACAAAGGGCAATGCTGCTATGACCGCCATGGCTCCTGGCTCCCTCCCCACCTGAAGGGCAATGCTCTTGGGAACACTACAGCTCCTGGCTCCCCCCCCCCCACAAGGTTGACGCTCCCAGGACCACCGTGGCTTCTGGCTTTTCCTCCCCCCCACCTGAAGGGCAATGCTCCCAGGACCACCATGGCTCCCAGTTTCCCCGATATGGCTGCCAGGCCGATGAGGATCTTTGCCGCCAGCAGTTCAGATGGCAGGTGCATTGTTTGTGCATGCGCAGACAATGCTGCTTTTTAAATTAGGGGGATTTAAGCTCCACTTTTTTTATTTTCAGATTTTTCTACAGACCAAGAGGGTCCCCTAAGTCTGCAGAAAAACCTGTTGGGGGTCGGTCTGCCCCCTTTCTGCAGTTTAAATATCTGCAGGCAGGGGGCAGAGTTGGGAATTATATAGATGATGTTTTGAGTCTCAGAAGTACAACAACCTGGCAGAGAAGCGACAAGTCCTCTCAATGTCTCTAATTACGATGAAGTGATTTTCAGGGGGTAGCCATGTTGGTCTTCAGTAGAACAGCTAGATTTGAGTCCAGTAGCACCTGAGAAACCAACAAGATTTTTTGGTATTAGCTTCTGAGAGTCAAAGCTCCATTGGTCAGGTAATTACCTTATAAACCACTGGTAATTAGATGTAGTAAAAATAATGGTGCCATCAACTGGCTAACTTTCAGTTAAAAAAAAAGTCTAGTGAAACCATAAGGGCTGACAACATTTATTTCAATATTAGTCTTGCAGGTGCCACTGGACTTATGTTTTATTTTGCTATAACAGACTGACATGGTTGCCCCTTTGCAATTAACATGCAATTGTAGACAAACATGTGTTGGTTATGTTTGGTCACTCATTACTCAGTTCTTAAAAACAGGAAGCCAGATGCAAGGCCAGGAGCAGTCACATAGAGGCAAAGGATAAGGCAGACCAGGGTAGTACAACATGTAAGGAGACTTTTAGTTTTATACTAGATTCAAGTTTACTACCACCCAGGGGTGTGCACTGTTCCCACCCCCACCCCCCGTATTTTTCAGATTCAGGTTTAATAGACCCGAAAATTTTTGGGAAATCCAAAAAACTCTGAAATTTTTGTTTTTTTGTTTTTGCTTTTTTCAAATATCCAAAACATTTCGAGTCCATTAAACCCTATGGGAAATCTTTGTGGGCCTCTAAGGTTTTTTTTCCCCCAAGGTAGAGCCACCAAATTTGCAGAGAAAAAAATTTCTCATCATTCTTACAGTAGTAGGAAATTTTTTAAGCAATATTGCATTCTTTGGGGAGTCTTTACAGGGCTCTGGGGGGCAGTTTTTTGAGGTAGAGACTGCAAATTTTCAGCGTAGATACAGGTGCTTCTTCTGACAAGAGCCCCCAAGTTTGGTTAAGTTTGGGTCAGGGGGTCCAATTTTTATAGGCATCCAGATTTTCTCCTTTTGGGGGCCCATAAAATTGGAGCCCCTGACCCAATCTTCACCAAATGGGGTTCTCGTAAGGAGCGACACCTGTAGCTCCACTGAAAATATCCAGTTTTTCTTGAACTCTTTGGTGGGTTTTCTATTCACATAATTCGTCAACTTGGCCATCACTGAAAAGTTTAACTGTCCTCTGCAGTAAGACTGTAATTTCCCATTCTAACAATTATCATTTGCAACTGCTGCTGTGCTCTCTTGATGCATTTTACTGCTTTTGCTTTATAAGGCCATGTCGTGTTCTTAATTTACACTTTTCCATTTTTTAAAAAATTCTCTTTGGAACAATTGAGGAAATAAGCTATAAATGGCAGATCCCCTCCCTCCCAAAAAAACTTTAAAATGGAAGTGGAGGTCGTACCTTTGGCTCTTTTTAACTACTTCTCTGACAGACATACGTCCACAGCTTCCCATTCACAGCAAGACCTACATGTGTTAGCGTGATTACCTGTGACCCTTTTTAGAAACCCCACTCACTGTAGCACCCCCTTGGCCTCATTGACAATGATGAGAAGTGTGTAGTTAAAACCTTACTTGACACCTTGAAAATCCAGGGCAAAATGTGAACAGCACTTCCTGGAGGGTCTGCTTAAAATCCATCCATGCAAAAAAAAAAAAAGAGAGAGAGCTTTACCGAGAGGATCATTTAAACACCAACAGAACTGGCCTTCTTTCTAATTTAATCATCTGTTCCTCTAGAGAGATATTATGTTCAGTCATTTGTCAGATTTAAAGATTTTAAAAATGTTCAGCATGTTTTGTTTTGTTTTTGCAGATAATCTGCCATGCCTGTGGGTTTATTTTCTTATTTGACAGCAAGGATGTTCATTAGTCATTAAGGGACTGGGTGGGTGTTGGGAAGGAAGATGGCAAATATGTTACTGGTTACTGAGTATGCGTATGTGGGGAGGGGGATCATAGCTGATAGAAGCATATGTTAGAGACACAATCCTGAAGCCTCTCTATCTTGCCAGAGCAACTAGTAATTGTGCCATAATGAAATGTTCAGTTTTGATATCCAGTTAATTAGACGAGACAATTATTCCAAACCCTGCTGACACCCAAAGAATTGTTCAAGGTCAACTATACATGTGAAACGACAGGAGTAGTTGCTGTTTGTAAACTTGGAACTTCAGCTTGCCTGTTTGGAACAGAACAGAGTATTGAATAGACTATCACCATCAACTACCACTGGCCAATAATAGCTCAGTTATACTATTAATAATTTAAAAACAGGGCAGTAAGAGTGTTTATTGCCATAAAGTGGAAACTGGAAGAATGTGCAAACATAGCAGACTGGAAAGACAAACTAGCAGAGTACGCAGTGATGGCCAAGTTGACGAATTATGTAAATAGAAAACCTGCTTCTAGTTACTGCTCTTTCATTCCAAACACTGTATATGATTCTACTGAACAATTTGTGGAATTTTTTAAAAGTGGAATTCATAGTAAGATATAAAGTTTTTGTTGTTAATCATCTCTGTCTCACAGTGTTCTTGTTTGAACGAACCATCTGGCTTTTAGTCAATTAAATTTAAGCATAATGAAAGTCCCCTCCTGAGGACTCTGAAGAAAGAAGATATAAACAATAGCTAGCACCCGTTATTAGAAAACACAGCCATCTTTAATCATATATTCTACTAGTCAACCTGGCCCTACCTGCAGATATGGATAAAGGTTGGTTGGCTGTTGGCAGGGCCGGATTTAGGTTTGATGAGGCCCTAAGCTATTGAAGGTAATGGGGCCCTTTATATGTCCAGCTGTCCTTTGTCAACAACAAATGGTTGCTGTTTTTTGTGTTGAATATATGCTATATGGTAATTTATGGACCTAATAGGTATCTAAAGCCATTTGCACATAACAAAATATGTATTTTATCAAAGTAATTGTTGATCTGAAATACAATTACCGTATATACTCGAGTATAAGTCGAGTTTTTTAGCCAAACTTAACCTCGGCTTATACTCGGGTCAATACGGTAATTCGCCTGCCGGGCCCTCTCCTAGCGCGCTCCTGCCGGCCAGCTGATGGGCGGGCTGTCCCGCCTTCTCCACCCCACCCCACCCGATCGTGGCTTCTGCGTGGCGGCGGCGGCGGTTTCTCCCCACCCCACCCGATCGCGCCTTTTGCGCATTGATCGCTCCTTTTGCGCGATGATCGCGCCTTTTGCGCGATCATGCCTTCTGCACGGCGGCAGTGGTTTCTTCACCCCACCCCACCCCGCCTTCTGCTGGGCAGCGGTGGTTTCTTCCCCCCCACCTCACCCAGGCCCGTCCTCCCGCTTGCCAGCTGACCCTGCGGGGCCTCCTGCGCGCAGGGAGGGGGCCGCCGACGGCGCCACCGCCTGTCTGTGTGCCTGGAGCCCGGTCAGGTAAACCTGCGGGGTGGGAGGGGGTGCATTTCCCCCTCGGCTTATACTTGGGTGCCTAATTTCCCCCCATTTTTGGGGTGAAATTAGGCACCTCGGCTTATACTCGGGTCGGCTTACACCCGAGTAAATACGGTAAGAAGAAGTATATTAATAGTGAAATAATTATTAAGCTCTAACTTAAAATGATTTTATGTATGTAGGTTTTATTTCATTTGTTTTTTATCTTATATTTTGGAAATGTACATCCAGTTTTTTTTTTCCTTTAAATTTTGTGAGGGGGGGCCAAGAGAGTCGGGCCCTAAGCTCTAGCTTGTTTAGCTTATACGTAAATCCGGCACTGGCTGTTGGGTGCAAAGGAGAAAAGGAACAGGCAAGGGAAGAGGCTGTGGGGGATTTCAGGGAAGGGAAAGAGGAAATAGTGGGGGAAGGGGAAATGAGATGCCCCACTGAAGTCCCTGCAGGTTCCCACTTGTACGTTCTAATAGTCAACCTGTCCTTACCTGTGGATACTTATATCCGCAGATCAGGACCAGGTGGAGAAAAGGAAGATTTATTTCTTAGACTTTTTTTCTAGACTACCCCCCACCCCCCCGGTTTGCAGAAAAATCTGAAATGTTTTTAAAAAAACAAAAAAACAGGGTGGTGGTTAACCCCAAAACAGAGGAACTGTTGTCTGTGCTTGTGCAAAAAACGTGTCTCGGCTATACTGGCAGTGTCCACCAGCCTACCTATGTGTGACAGATGTTGAAGGAGGGGAAACTGCCCGCTTAAGCCATCATCTTTATTGGCACCAGCACGGTTGGTGTGGCTTCCCTCATTGCCAAGGCAGAGGGCAGGTGGGGAGACATCCATGCAGGTTCCTGGGATTGTGCAGGGGCCTTTTCCCTACCCACCTCTAAGGCAGCCTCACTACAGGCACACGGACTGGCAGGGTGAAGCTCCATTGTCCCCAAAGCCATTGAAATATCACTGAGGGCAAGTTGGTGAGCAGGAACCGTCCTGGGAAGGGGGAGAGTCCCGGTTAGGCAGAACAAGAAGTGACACCCCCCCCCAATAGTGAAAAATGGAACTGATCCTCCCAGGAGATGCCTAGAATGCTGAGTGCTAAAATATAGGAGTTGGATTGGGCTTAGAATATTCAGTTGATTCCCACGGCTGAATTTTGGGATGACTGCCAGCTTTCCCCCTCTTTACCTTTCTCACTGGTACCCCAGCTCCTAAAAAGGTGGAGAGGAGGAAGAGGGGTGGAAAGTGGAGGGTTATTGTTTATGGGTGAGTGGGTGGATGGGGGATTAAGGTAAAGGGCCTCTTTCCCTCTATTCTGTCCAGTCACATTTGTTCATGAGATGTAGCATGTATGTGTATGTGTGTGTGTGTGTGTGTGTATGAATGAATGAATGAATGTAAGAGGTGTGTATGTGTACATCCTTTCCTATCACTATGCACCCTGCTCATACGTTCTAATATACATGCACCAGGACCAATGTAACATTATAAAATAAGGCCTTTATGAATTTTAAAGATGTATTGACACTTATTTATTCTGAGCATTGTTCTGCTTCATTTCCCTATTGTTATTCTTGTTGAAAAGAAGCTACCTTCCTTTTTACTCTGCAAGGCAAACTGGAACAAGAATTGGGAAGGGAAAAGTCACATTTGACATTTCATCAAATAATCATAGAAAGGAAAAAGCAAGAGCGTCTGAGCGGTCTCTGCATGGCAGTGAAGCTCTCCCAGAGAACTGAGCCTTTGCTTGTTGTTAGTCCTATCAATTAACTTACATTTAAAGCATTAAATACCAATCCAACACAGGTGATCTGCACCAAGCAGAAATCCCAGTGCAGTGATCCTTGCTAGATTGGGGCCATGCAAACAACCCCTAAAAGACGGTCTATGTGGTTCGTGCTAACAGTGCCAGCCCCCTGATGAGTGATGGATTGGGACTGAATCCAGACCTGCCTTTTTCTGCTGGCACCATCCAGCAAGTTATCACACTGGCTATCTCTCAGTGAGTGTTTGTCTGCGTGTGCATCTGTGTGCGAGACATATATCTACACACAAATCTGTAGACAGGACTTTACTTAATCAGCAATTTGTCAACTGAAGGCTGAAGCCTTGCTTTACAGTTTAATGGAATGGCTTTATATTTACATGGCATCATCATCACATTCTCATTACAACCCCCCAGCATGGGAGCTGCAGCTTGAGCTGATTTATAGTCAATGGTGCCACTCACAGGGGTAGTCATGTCCCGGATTCTCCATTCATTCCCTTTTAGCACAGTACTGGCAGCAGATCTTGTGGAAGACCCTCCGTTGCACGTCAGAAGTTTCCCTCCCTTGAAAGCAATGGGCCATTGCTTTCAATGGTCCATTGCTTTCAAGGGAGGGAAACTTTGCCAGGCTCCTCTGGAGAAAAGCATAGCAAAGTTCTCAATAGAGAATCTGACCGTGGCCACTTCACTATCTCTTCTCTATGGAGGAGGATGGGGTGACCCCTTCCAGACCCCATAACTTCAGAACCCCTGACCCTTTCTACACCAAACTTGGGGGTTCTTGCAAAAAAAGTCCCTTCAAGCTATCCTGAAAATTTGAGACCTCCACCTGCAAAAATGCCCCCCAGGAGCCACAAAAAGCTGTGAAAAGTCCCCATTGGTTTTAATGGGCTAATTGTTTTTGGGAAACCCAGGAAAAAAGCCAAATTTCCATATTTACCGATATGGGAATTCGGCTTATTTCGGTTTCCCGGAAAAAATCGGGCCCAATAAACCCAAACCCAAAATTTACCCCCAAAACCTTTTGTGCACACCTCTACCCTGTACCCTGAAATGAAGACACATGAAGACACATGAAAATGCATGGGTTAAACTAGGGTTTATTAATTATAACATGCACTGCACGATAAACTCAAGTGCCCACATTGTGTGGGCTCTTTAGAGGCTGCCGATTTGATTTGTCAGCATTTGGTCATCCCACCTTGGCTCCAAGTTCAACATGGCCACAAGCCACAACTATTTTTCCTCAGCTGCACCAGACTTGTGCAGAGAGATGTTGCCCATGGACCCCATCCCCCCACACATCGTGCTCCTAGGGATTAACGCCCACCAGCTCCCTGGGACTGTGTGGCCATCAGTGGCTGCTTTGGGTGTCTCCCCCATCCTTGGAGTCCTCAGGGTGCTTGCCAGTCTAACGAAGCAACAAGCACCTCACCCACACAAGTCTTGCAGTTCCCAGTCAGGGATTCATCAACCCCTCAGGATCAGGACTATTTATAAAGCCCAACCCCACAGCAACAAATTGAAGCAGATGAAAAAAACAATCCATTATCCTAGCCTGAACTCAAAAATTTCCTGCTCGGCCCCAAACGGCCAACTAATCCTACATTGTTGCCATAGGGATGGAAGGGTGAGGAGCTCTGCAGCAAAAAGCACACCCAACGGTGAGGGAACGGCTGTAAGGCAGCTTCTGTACTCAGCCCTCATTGGCTCAACTGCACAAGGCAGAGTTTCCTCTCCCCGCCCCCCCAATGTCTATTGCTTCCAACTCTCTGAGGGGGATGAGTACAAAATTGCCCATGCCACTATTTGGGCAGAAACGTATATCTCTACAGAAACATGTATCGTTACAAGGTTATGACTCATAGCCTTATTTTTACATTAGAAATGGACACAGAATTCAGCAGTTCTTTACTACAACTCAAAAAAGTTTGTCTCTTTTGGACGATACCCACACCCCAAATTCTACAGATCAGGGCTTTGATGTTATATAGCCATAGCTGCAGTTTTCTGATTAGGTGTAAATAATGTTTCTCCAGATATTATTTTGACAAAGCCATCTTAGTTTAATGGAGCAAAGATTTCCACAATTTTAGTGTTGCCCTTTTAGCAGTGTTGCAGAGCAAAATTAGATCAGTCTCAGGTCTGAGCAAATAGCCTGTAGTAATTTTTGACAAAGAGAGGCTTTAAGAAAATATTGCACGGATTCTGGATTCATTTGATGAACTAGAACTCCATGTGCTGCTACCATTAGAAATAGAGCCCAATATATTTTAAAATGGGCTTGATTAGAGTCTCTGTAAGATAAGTACCTTGTGGGCGGTCTGTTTGATCTTGAATGGGACTGAACAAATATCCCCCCCCCACATTTTGCTTCTGAAAAAGAGGACACCCAAATAAGAAAAAGGTCAATTATTGCTGAGTTAGATAGCCATTGATGTTTCATTGTTTGGTTACCAAGCACCATAATTTGGGTCTTTGAATAGTTGATATTGAACTATCTATTAATGCCGTAAACAGATAAATTGCTTAAGGCTCTTGTAAGTCTAACAAGTATGGTTATTAGAGAAAACGTATAATTTTGACAGTAATGCTTTCCAGAGGCTTCAAAAATCAAGACTCAAATAAGAACATTAAAAAGATTAATTTTAAAAGATGGAAATCTTGATTTTCAGTCTTGTCCCTGCCTTTCAAGATAGCTTTCAGCCACCTCTCCCATGTTGTACTAGCTGGGAGCAATAACATCTGCAATGGGACACATGTTCTTTGTGCCCTAAATCAGATGGTACTTCCTGCATACAGCTATGGAGATGCAGCACATGGAAATATGTCAAGTGGTTGCTGTAATTTGTACCCTGGAAAAGATAATATTCTAGAAACACAGGAATGCTTCTGTAATAGACATTTGGATATTTTGGTCTGGCAATCACATGACTACTTATGCTGACTATGATCATCATACTTGCCCAGAACAGTTGTAGGTTTTTGAAGGTGACTTCTGTTTGTTATTATTGTCTGTGGATGTAGAATAGTGTATCTGTCTCCACTGAAATAATTTACATTGGAAAATAGAGTGAAACCAGTTCAGTTTTATATTGAAAGTAATTATGATGCCTGCATTAAAACTGCCACTCAACCCATTAAAGTTCCTAGGGCTGAGTTGTTGGTTCCCAGCAAACAATCAACACATTTTCTAGGTAGCACACTGAGGTAATCTGAAAGTGAGGTGCCTGCAGGCAGTATCAACTCTATGAGTTCCCAGTCCCACCTTTTGAAAGAGGAAAGAAAAAATTCTGTCCTCTTCCCCTGGCAAGGAGAATCCCTGCCCCCATTCCTAAAAATTCATATGACTAGATGGGCATGAGAAGAGCTCACCTTCAGTCCTTACAAATCCAGATGGCATTTTAGGGAAACTGATTTATGGGACTGGCCTGAAATTAGGATTTAGGAAAACGGAATGCAAGGCTGATCCCCTCTCTCAATTTCTCTTCCTCTGTTTCATTTGTACAGTTATCATATTACTGGGAGGGAGAATGCTGTGAAAGAACTAACACATCAAACTTAAGAAAGGCGTGAAGGATATGACTTATTGAATTCATCAGTTTCATTTCATATAACTGTTATTCCTGGATTTATTTGGTTTTCTTAAGAGTTTGCTGCACATGAGCATCAATTCAATTTGAGATTAAGGAGATCAAATGTTGGTTAAGCTCTCATCTAACATCTTACCTTGAGTGAGAGAGAAAAAGAGAGAGGGAGAGGATCATTATCTACAAAACCTGCACCTTCTCCCTGGAGCTAAATTTTTCTGAGTGAAACTAAAGAAAAAAATTTTAAAGGAAGAAATTTATTCGCTGACAAACCAGATATTCTCTTGGGAGTCTTCTGCAGAAATTGGGATGGGTCTTTGAAGCTCAAATTGGTTTCACTTGTTAACTATAGAGCAGGTTTCCTTGTAGTGAAGTTTGAAAACTGCAGATTTCAGCTACATATAAATAGCCCAAATCGACTTTTTTTACCCTGTATAATTTTAATGCAAATTAAAACATCACACTTGCTGAATGTCCTAATTTTAGGGCAACTACAGGAGAATTTCAGAAAACTCTGCTTTCCCAGCATGAATATTAACAGCTGCTAATTGAGTAGCTGCCCTGTGTTAATATTCAGATTTTCTTTTGATAACTTGAAACTGGACTCACGGTAGACAGTGGTACAAGGTAACTGTTCTGAATGCAGTCTGAGACCAGAAAGCCATTATCTCATCGCAAAGTTTTTTTCCCCACTTTTGACAACTGTAATTATTGAACAGCCTCACTATAGAGAGTTTCCGAAACACAAAGGAGAAGCTGGAGCCTGCAGATTTCAAGGCAGCTGAAGTGGGTTCACATCAGTGCCAACAGGAGCAATATCTGGTCTCTTTTAGCTCATACACACCCAAGTCCTGCAGTGATAGCTTTCTTGCTCTGTTTCAAGAAACCATTGAAAAATGTCACTCTCTCAGAGTGTCAGTGTGTTGGCTTCAATAGCTATGAAATCTAAGCTCGTAAGGGAAATAGAATTTTCCCTTTCAACTGAGAGGCATTGACTTTGTTAAAAATTCTATCCCATCTTTCAGCAGTATAATTTTAGTCAACTTCCAGTCAAAAGAGCTAAAAACACAATACAATGAACCTTTAAAGCCGCTCATTAAAATCACATGCTACATTGTCAGCACTAAAACATTGTAAAAGCCAGCAACAGCATCAAAACCAGGGCAACATTGATAACATATGCTAGACCTAGGGTTGCCAGGTCCCTCTTCGCCACTGGTGGGAGGTTTTTGGGGTGGAGCCTGAGGAGGACAGGGTTTGGGGAGGAGAGGTACTTCAATGCCATAGTGTCCAATTGCCAAAGCGGCCATTTTCTCCAGGTGAACTAATCTCTATTGGCTGGAGATCAGTTGTACTAGCAGGAGATTTCCAGCTACTACCTGGAGGTTGGCAACCCTAGCTAGACCAGGGGTACCCAATGTGATATCCATGGGTGCCATGGTGCCCAACACCACTATTCCTGGTGGCCATCAAGTGCTTTTAGAAAGTGGGCAGAGCCAGGTGGGGCTTTTGCCCAGCAAGTCTTCTGATTGGCCATTGGAGATTTGATTGACTGCAGATTTTTTAAAATGTTGCTTCGGCAGCAGCTGTCACCACAGCACAAGAATCTTCACTAAGTGACTGAAGGTAAGCTGCAGCAGTCGTTGCATGGCTGGCTCCATCTCCTGTGGCAGCCATTTTTGGACGCCATTTTTTTACTGCGCCCACCATGTGATGTCAGAATTCCAAAGGTGCCTGCAGGCTCAACAAGGAGGACCCCTCTGCTAGACAAAGGCATAAGTAAACAGAACAATCTTAGCATGATGCCTGAGACTTTAAAAAGCAACTATTGCATGAGCAGCAACAAAGAAGCCATTACGAAGATTCGGGGTGGGGGGCACACCAGGAAAGGTCCTGTATTTTTAAGAACATAAGAAATGCCATGCTGGATCAGACCATTAAGACTAGCAGTCTGTTCATACTGTGGCCAACCAGGTACATCTAGCAAGCCCACAAACAAGGCGACTGCAGCAGCATCCTGCCTGTGTTTCACAGAACCTAATATAATAGCCATGCTCCTCTGATACTAGAGAGAATGGGTATACATAATGACTAGTAGCCATGAATATCCCTCTCCTCCATGAACATATCCACTCCCCTCTTAAAGCCTTCCAAGCTGACAGCCATCACCGCATCCAGGGGCAGGGAGTTCCACAATGTAACTATGCGGCTCTCTTCCTTTGCCAGACGTTTTCTTACTGATAAAACAAGAAGTCTAAATAACAATGTATTGCAAAAAAGGGGAGTGTAACCACTTCAAACAGCCAGTGAGCTCGCTAATATGATGGGGATGCACATAAAATCAATGTTAAGCAGGAAGACCAGATGGCAACATGGTTCCAGGTTCTAGGTTCCAATTTCTGTTTAATGGGGGGGGGGGGTTGATTCAGGGCCGAACTTCTGTCTTTGAAAGCAGCATCTCAGTTGTGTTTTTGCATCAGACATACTTGAACAGAGCCACAGCCCCACTTGAGCAACATGTAAGTGGGAAGCCACAGCTTGGTCAAAGGGCCACCATGCTATTCCAATGGTTTAATTAACATTCTCTTCTTGGCCCTTTCAGGCATATAAACGGAAAACCGAAGCGGCAAAGAAGGAGTACCTAAAAGCTCTGGCAGCCTATCGGGCCAGTTTGGTTTCCAAGGTAACAGACTATGTTTCATATGTGAATCTCTGTGGATGTGGCAATGATGAATTAGTTGCAACTCGTGAAAATCTCTGGGGGAGGAGCAAGTTTATAAGGAATGCACTGTAACCATGCTATCAAAACTAATTTCAGTGTTTAACTACCTTCTGTGGGAGCTAAGCAAAATACTCTGTGACATGACTCAAGAAAACATTGTGAAGATGCCAGTTTTTTCCTCTGCTGTGTCAGAGTAAGACCTGGTTTCCTGGGGGGTTAGTGGCAGTATTTTGAGACAAGGCGTCCTATAACCAGGGTCATCACTTGGTTGTGCACATTTGAGCAAGAAATAGATAATTTTTTTTAATTTCTCATCTCCATTTCAGTTGAAAAATCACCATTTTGACTTTGTTTCTCCCTTGCGAGAATCAAATCTGTAGTGTATTTTCACACAACTTTCTGTTTCTCACATCAAATGTTTCCCATAAAATATATGCATTTTTGACATCATTTGTGCGTTAGTAGATCAACTGTATAAATTATATAGTATATATGTGTGTGTGTATTATCCACAGTGTACATATTAATATTATACTATCAAAACCAGACAGCATTCATGCACAATACAAATTAAAATACAAAACCAACAGTGAAAAGCAGAGAATCAAAACCATTGATAAAAATGGAAACAAATACAAAGTAGGGATCTAGTTGCTCATCCAGGCAGTAAGGTTCCAGTATATTTTTGTTTAGAAGAAGAAGAGTTGGTTTTTATATCCTGCTTTTCTCTCTATGAGCCCTGTGGCACAGAGTGGTAAGCTGCAGTACTGCAGTCCAAGCTCTGCTCACGACCTGAGTTCGATCCCAACGGAAGTTGGTTTCAGGTAGCCGGCTCAAGGTTGGCCCAGCTTTCCATCCTTCCGAGGTTGGTAAAATGAGTCCCCAGCTTGCTGGAGGTAAAGGGAAGATGACTGGGGAAGGCACTAGCCAACCACCCCATAAACAAAGTCCGCCTAGTAAACATTGAGATGTGACGTCACCCCATGGGTCAGTAATGACCCGGTGCTTGCACAGGGGATCTTTACCTTTTTTCTCTCTCTCTACCTTTAAGGAGTCTCAGAGTGGCTTACAATCACCTTCTCCTCCCCACAACAAACACCTTATGAGGTAGGCAGGGCTTAGGAAGTTTGGAGAGAACTGTGACTAGCCCAAGGTCACCCAGCAGGCTTCATGTGGAGGAGTGGGGAAATAAATCCAGTTCACAAGATTAGAGTCTGCCACTCACGTGGAAGAGTGGGGAATCAAACCAGGTTCTCCAGATCAGAGTCCACCGCTCTTAACCACTACACCATGCTGGCTACCTTCATGATCAAAGACAAAATTGTCTGCATGGTTCTTCCAAACTCTTTTAAAAAGGGAGTGGCTCAGTTCACATTCAAACCATTTTCGAGCCCTTGTGGTCCTGCAGTTCACATTTTCTTGTAAGCAATATCCTGCCAAGGAAGGGTGTCTTGAACTATACATACAGCTGATCTGGTGGTTTATCCCTTGAGGCTGATTTAAAACATGAGAGTGTTTGTATTAGTATTAAGGGTCTGCAAAATTCTACATCAAATATTTCTAAATTCCACTCCATACACACACAAGGTTCAGGCAGATTTTCATCATTGTCATTATAGAACTAGAATGGTGAAGGTTTTGGAAGGGCCAGGATCGATGGTCATGTAAAAGGACAGATTGTTTCAATTTGGAGGTACTAGAAAGTAAACAGGCAGAAAAAGCTACAACGCTATTGGAGAAGGCAATGCATTTTTCATTGTTTAAGAGGCATGTGGATAGCCACAGTCAGAAACAGCATGCTGGACTTTGATTCAGTAACAAAGTTCTTATAAAAATTTGTAAACCTGGCCCCAGCATACATATAAAAAAAAATCTGCAAAATGACGCCAGATACAGACTGTGGAGATGTTTATGCAAATCTGGGGAAATCCCCAGATTTGCAGAAAAAGCTTAAACATAACGAAAGAGGGGAGGGGTGAAAAATATACAGAAAATTGTTTGTGCCGAGATCTTGCAGGACTATCTCAAAAGATCTCGGCAGCTGCTTTGGATTGCCAAGCCCTTGGCAATCATAGACATTGTTGTCTGTGGTTAACTAGATAACCTAAAATGGTCATCTACCATACTGTGAAACTGAAAGATGATCAGTGGAGGGAGAGAAAGAGTGGACAGGCATGGGATTGGGGGAAAGAGTGGGAGGAAGCTGAACAAGTAGGAAAGGAAAATGGAGCTCAAGGGTTGTAAATGGGTACTGGAGTAGTGGGGGGAAGGAAATTCTGCTCCATTGCGAGTCTCTCTCTTCTACAATATGTTTGAAAGAGCTGATTTATTAAAACAACTAGATCAGGATGGAGAATGGTACAAAAAGAATTCATATAGAATTATGATTGTCATTCAGTATTAATTCACACAGTATATTTGCATATGGTTATTGGTTGCCTTGTGCAATCATACTAATGACGTTGAGTCATGTACATGATCATTAAGATCATTGGAAGCTGCCAAACATGGCTTTCTGTTACTGCCTAGCACAATGTTTCCATTCTAAAATCTGGCCATGCCTGCTAATGTTCCTTCCCAACATATGTCTCATATTATTCTATCCTATTTGCAGAGCATAACTCCTCAGTACCTCATATGCTGAGTCATGAGAGCCCTTACTTCGTGGAATTAGAGGTCAGGAGTGCACCGTGCCATCTAGGGTACTTCTAAGCCAGTGGTTCCCAAACTTTTTGGGCCACCACCCCCTTGGTTCAGCAAACTCTACCCCAGCGCTCCTTACCCTATCTTATAAAAAGCATTATTCAAAATAGGGGTTTCCATGACTCACTAAAGAAGATAATAACAATAAAATTTCAAAACAGTAACAATTAATTGCACATCTATTCAAAATCAGATTAAAACTTTTTACTTGAAATTTATTCAACAAAACTGACGAACTTGATCCAGTGGTACCAGCTCTTCAAAGTCTGGAAAAACATTCTGATAGTTTCCACCAGATTTGCCCGCATGGTGCCATAGCTTGATCTGTTGTAAATTAGTGAACAACACAGCTGAAGGAGCCCACCTCTAGCACCCCCTTGCTGCCCTCTTGCCTCTTAGTGCCCCCCTAGGTAATCCCACTGCCCCCCCCAGGGGGTGGTACTGCCCACTTTGGGAATCACTGCTCTAAGCAAACTGTACCAGAAAATTTGGGCTTAACAGTGAGAAAATGTTATTTTCAACTCATGACCCATAAGTTGTTTTACAAAGAAATGACAGCTGGAAGTGAGAAAGAAATGTTGGTTGGAGGTGGTGGACAACTAGGCAATAGATGTTGACCTGTGCAGGGACAGGAGAGAAGTTGCTGGGATTTGATAAAAAATTAAATTCATTGAGTTAGGATGACAAAAGTCATGTGACAAGTAATAATGTGTAGTTTGGCCCTTAGTCTGGGGGTTATCAGTGGCTGAAGAAGGCTGAATACTAAACATTCTTGGACTGGACTTGACCTCTGTGTGGCTCACAAAATGCTCAAAAACCACATATAGTTTCTTAAGTCAGTAATGCAACTAGCCAGGCAAAGACTGCAGTTTTGAAGCTGATATTAAATGGAATTACGTTAAAAAAAATTACAAAAAAAGTTCCATAATTTTAATTTTAGTGTAATTAAAACTGAGGTAAACATTCACTTCATGCTGTGGAATAAGCACTGAGGAACCTTGCCTGGGGAGTTAACAGAGCCATACTTGAAGGTTAAGAGCTGTGGCGAAAAGGTCAAAAAGGAAATAATCTGAGTCCCTTTCGTTGGTTTAAGTGTTTAAAAAGATTCATAACTGCACTGAATGTATTAAAGGTTGGATATTTAGATATTGGTATTCCATTCACGCTGCATAAAATTCATTGGCACAGTATCTTGCTGCATTTAGCAAAGTAGCAATAATAACTGTTATGGGCTTTTTTTTGAAGGAGAGTTTTGAAAGGTGACTTTCATATTTAAATAAACCTGAAATTAGGACATTTAGTGGCAAAACCCCCACACGCCTTTGCTAGGAAGTGGCTTAAAATCTCGTCCATTGCCTTCGGTAGATAAATAAGTAAAAAATAATTGTTACAGAAGCCCTGCTTTTGAAGCAGTCCACAAAATGGAGCAGGTGGCATGATAGATAGCATGTACTGTACTCAACACAGTCTTCCTCAATTTGAGGCTTTTTGCCTTCGTTAATTAGACAGTAAGAATTAACAACCATCAGTTTTTGTCCCAACTTTTCCAACCTTATCATCACTGAGATGCTGTTCCCTGTCCCAAGCAATCAGGGTTCAATAGAAAGCATTGTGGGATTTTGACCCCGTTCCTGAAGGGGGGGTGGATCCGCAGTGGCTTGGAGCGGCGGAGCCATGCCGTCTCCTCAAAGGCTTCCTGGCCATCATGGAGACAAAAAAGCAGTTCAAAATATAAAAATTTTAAAAGGGGGGAATGCCCCATAGCAGAAAGCAAGAATGTGCCACCAAAAAAGGTGGCGCAGCCCCGCTGCAGCTGAAGAGGGGCGTTCCTGGGGCAAACTGGGTTAGAAAGCTGCCCAAAGGCAACTCTGCCCCCAGGAACGCCCCTCCATATCAGCATGGGCTTTCCTTTCTGTGAATTCTCAGGCTGTGCTGGCGGTGGAGGCCGCCGGCTCACAGCCACACCGGCGTGTTTGCCCCCGCTTAGGTGTAGATGCTACCTTATTCTGTGATAAGGTTGCACCTACATCGGTGCGAGATCCTGCCACTCCTAAGGAATTTTGCACACACACCCTTCAGGAATGTGCTGCCCGATGTAGATTTAACTCTCTGTCCTCTGCTGTGAAATCACCGTGTGGCCTTGAGAAGCACCTGTCACTATATAACCATAGATCATAGTTTGTTATTATAAGAATGAACCTTAGGTTTCCAGCACTCCATCTCTCTCCCCTTCCTTCTTTGGCATGCAGTTCAAGAATTGAAGACTTTCTGGTTTATGAGTAACCAGAGTTAGTTACTACATTCAAACAACCACATGTGGTTTATTTTTTGCCTACAGACCAGGATTTCAAATGAATCCAGGTGCCTCCAAGCTTTGTTGTCATAACAATGATTTGGCCACAGTGATACGTGCACATCCAGGTTAGATTACAGTCATGCACTTTACATGGGACTGCATTTGAAAACTGTTCAGAAACTTCACCTGGTCCAAATTTTAGCAGCCAGGTTATTGTTGGAGTTGGGATACAGGGGTGGTATCACACCTGAGCTGAAAGACCTGCTCTGGATGCACATCTAATTCCAGGCACCATTCCAAGTGCCAGTTCTTACCTTTACAACCCTGAATGGCTTGGGGCCAGGGTATTGGAAGGACTGCTTCCACCCATATTGTCCAGCCTAACAGTTAAGATCATCTTCTCTCTGCCTCGCCTTCAGAGATGAGGCATGTGGCAACTAGACACGGGGCCTCTTAAGTTCTGGTACCATTCCTTTGAAATGCCCTCCCCCTTGAGACTCTCCTGGCACCTGCCTTACTTTCTTTTGGATGCCAGGCTAAAACAATTGTTTTGACCCAGGCTTTTAACTAAGAGATTTCATCTTTTAAACATTTTATAGTCTTCTTCTGGCCCAAGGATCATTTTATTTACATCATTCTAGGCAGCTCAGTGTGTACTTATTATAACCTGACTTGTTTTAATGGCATTGGTTTGTTCTTTATGGAGCGTGCTACTGATTGGCCTGTTTTTAATTCTGTTTTAATGGCTTTGTTAGTCAGTCAGTCATGTTTATTGTGCATGGCCATAGGCCTTTACAATCAATATTACAATAACTTAATATATATATAAAACCATTAAAAGTTGTAAGATTAAAATACACCAATTTTTGCTCCTTTCCTCATTCAATGGCTTTCTTTGCCCTGATTTTCCTGGCCACAAGGCCATGAAGTGCCATTGTAATGACTTTGTTTCATTAGTTGCAAGCTTCCTTGAGCAGGTTTCTGGAGAGGCAGCATATACATATTCTAAATAAATAAACAAAACAAACTGTGGTTAAAGCTGAATACAGCCCCAGCAACCATTCCTTCTTAGTAAAATAGAGATAATAATGACAGTGTGGTTGTAAGGATGAAAAAGGTCATAATTGTAAAACAGAGTACCATTTCAAACTGCCTCATTAATAAAATGTATAAAAGTGCTGTGTAGTATAAAGCATAGGGGCTGTTTGTACTGCTATAGCTTAAAAGCTATGCATAAAAAAACTAGAGAGTCTATACCTAGCAAAACACCCCAAAATGTCAGATGCCCCTTGATGTTAACAAATATGCCTTTCCCTCCTTGCTTATTGACTTCCCACAAAAACTGTAATCCTTATTTTACTGCATCACCATCTATTACCATGGGAAATAATGCTATGTCCCAAACCAATCCTGGTGATTCAATTGCAGGATTAAAGTAGTTGATGAAATGGCCTTCAAGGGAACAAGGCACTCACATAGGCCCGTGTGCTTGGAAAACAAGGACAGCCATGCTAAGTCTCTGGAAAGTGAACAGAAAGCAAGAGACTTTCACTGCTTGGATCTCTTGCTTATCTGGCCCTCTAATAAGCCAGGACCCTTTTTTATCCACACTCTCAGCCTTGAGCATAGAATTGCAAGGCTTTAGCCACAAAAACAAAACAGAAGAGGAGGCGTAGTCCTAAAATATCTAGCAGTGTCAGTTTATGCTACAGAAAACGTCCCAGTCTCTGCATGAAACCGAAATTAAAAATCTGTTTTCTTATTTAAAACATTTCTGTGTCCCCTTTCCATCCAAAAAGGGTCCCCAAGCAGCAAACATCAAAACATTAAAACATTTCAACATTAGAACAGCATTTAAAATAAAGTGTATATAAAATAAGCAGTTCAAAAAAACATATAAACATAAAAACATGTAACAGTACAATAAGGGAGGAGGGCCAATAAGAGTTAATAGGGGTACACCAAACAAAAAACACTTCACTCGGTGGTGGAAGACAATGATAGCAGGAGACAGATGAATCTCTCTGGGGAGGGAGTTCTAAAGGTTTGGCACCATGTCTGAGAAGGCTCTTTCTCAGGCTGCCACCCATCAGATTGTGGGGGCATCCCCGAAGCAGAGCCTCCAAAGGTGACCAGGGTGGATGGGTAGGTTCATATGGGAGAAGATGGTGCTTAAGGCATGCTGAACTCAAGCCATATAGGGCTTGAAAGGTCAATACCAGCACCTTGAATTGAGCCCAGAAGCAAATTGGAAGCCAGTGTAGATAGAACAAGACTGGAGTGATATGGTCCCTATGATCCACTCCAGTCAACATTGTAGCCACAGCATTCGGTAACAACTGCATCTTCTAGTCTTCAAGGGAAGCCCCGTGTAAAGCACACTGCAGTAATCTAATCTGGATGTTACCAGGCATGCCCCACAGTTGCAAGCTCTTTCCCACCCAGGAAGGGCCGCAGCTGACTCACCAGCCAGATGATAGTACTCTATATTAGCAATGTATCCACTGTAGTCATTCATTCCCTACAATCAAAATCCCATGAGCTAGGTGATTGTGACATATGCGGTGAAAGGTGCCACTGGCCACTACTGCTACCTGTCATCCAACAGGAGGCTGGGGTCCAGCGACACCTCCGAGCTATGAACCTGTTCCTTTAGGGAGAGTGCAACCCCATCCAGAACAGGAGATACCTTGGTTCCTGGGTCAGACTTTCCCCCACAAGTAACACCTTCATTTTGTCAGGGTTAAGTTTCAGCTTGTTAGCCCTCATCCATCCTAAAACTGCCTCCAGGCACCTTTTCCAGGCCTGTAAGCCAAAGGCCAAGGGGCAGAGCAACAGCCCCCGGCACCACACTCTGGAACCTATCTTTGAGGTAGGGGCAAACATCTACAGAACAGTGTCTCCCAGTTCCAACTCCAAAAGGCAGTCCAGAAGGATACCATAATGAATGGTATGAAAAGCTGCTGAGAGGTCCAAGAGAATTAACAGGGTCGCACACCCCCTGTCCATCTCTTGGTGCAGGGCGACCAAAGCCATTTCAGTCACATAACCAGGTCTGAAACCAGAATGGATTCAGACAGGGCGAAAACGCATGGTCACTTTAGCCTCCTTTATTCCCTGTTTCAGCCAGGATTCAGCCAGGATCGAACGCATGTTCGGCAAAACGCATGAGTTCGATCCTGGCTGAATCCTGGCTGAAACAGGGAATAAAGGAGGCTAAAGCGACCATGCATCTTCGCCCAATTCTTTATTCAGGAATCCCTGAAGTTGCCCAGCCTCCACCTGTTGAGTCACCTTGCTCAAGAATGTTATATTTGAGACTGTTAGGTCAACACTCCTGGATCCAGAGGAGGTTTCTTTCAAGGCAGGTTTCTTTCAAGGCAGGGGCAACCACCCCCTCTCTCAGGGAGGTATTTCCTGTCTTCTGGACCCAGTCTACCAGCCACCACCCAGCAGATTTAAACAGCCAGAAGGGGCAAGGGTTGTACAAGGAGGTGGTAGGTCTCAAACTTCCAAGAATCCTGTCCGCGTCCTCAGGCTGGACAAGCTAAAAGGTATCTCACACAACTGGATAAATTGGTATCCTGGGCTCATCCAGTTCAATCAGTGCTAATGTTGGAATGTATGCGAAAGATTTTATCTGCAAAGTTTTAGCGAAATAATCTCAGTGGACTGCAGAGCAGTTCACCTCCTCCTGTAGGCTGGAACCACCCAGAAGAATTCCACAGGTCTATACTGTGCAGATGCAGTGGTGGTGGAAAAATATTGTGTCTTTGCCACCATCACGGAGTAGTCTTTAAAATGAGCCGTGGCTCGTGCCTTGTCAGATTTGCCCCGAGTCTTTCTCCACTGTCACTCTAGCCATCTCCCTTGTCTTTTTCAGCCCCTCAGTAAACCAAAGAGCTGCCCAGGAGCGATTATGTCAATTGCTCAGGTTATTTCCTCATTTCAGGGGTCAACCAGGGCATCGACATGAGCACAAACCACATCAGCAGGAAAGTCCCCAGTTCCATAAGAGAACTAGTTAGCCCCATCAGGCTGCGATGGCAGATTATCTTAATTGAACTCACACCTGTGCAGAGTCTTGGTATCCCTGTAAGTCTAAATCCCAGCAATTAAGTGATCTTTCAATGACAAGGGGCCATCTTTAATTCCCCCCACCTTTAATTCCCCCCACCTGGCCAGAGCAAACACTAGATCAAAAGTGGGACCACTACAGTGTGTGGCGCTTAATTTTAAGTGACCACTTAAAATTGGCACTTAAAAGATTGTGGAATCTCTAGGAAACTTGTTTTGCGGAAATGTGGGAGAGAAAATCTGTTGAAATCATAGCAGAACTGTAGTGTGTTTGGAATAGGAGGCATTAGTATATTGAGGCAGTATTGAAAGTGCAACAGTGGTTAGAGTGAAAAACTGGGGAGCTCTGGGTTCAGATCTCCAGTAGGTGACCACATTCCAGATACTCTCCCTCTCAGCCTGGCCTACCTCACAAGGTTGCTGTGAGGAGACTGTGAAGGAGGGAGACAAACTGCATATGCTGCTCTGAGCTCCTTGGAGGAAGGGTGGAATGAAAAATGGTATAAATGGTATGAACCTAGTTGCCCTTTTTCAGTAGCCCTTGGTGCTGCTTCAGAGGAAAGCATCTCAATGGCACACTGATTTCAGTTTTATTTTCCAACAATAGATTCGAACATTGGTAAGATGTGTCAAGTGTATCTTACAGTTTGTTCTTCGCGCCTTCCAGATGCCAGAGGATAAGTGTTTTAAGGGAAAGGACAACAATGCCTTCAAATAATCCCAGTGCCCATGTTCTGTTGCTTCATTTAAATAACTTTAATTTGCAATCTTCTTTGGGTCTTGTTTGTTTGTTTTCATCCCACAGAGCTCACCTGACCAGGGGGAGACAAAAAGTGCCCAAACCAATCAACCTTCGAAAATGATCCCACCCAAACAGCCCTTGTACACGATGCCACCACAGGCCTCATCACCATATCCCGGGTTGGGCTCCTTCTTGTCCCCATCAGATCTGCAGAGTTACCGTGGACACCCTCACCCCGGCCTCTCCAGGACCCTCAACTCCAAGCCTATGTTGCCCAGCATCAGTGCCTCGCCACCCCCTTCTTTCCAAATCAGCCCTCCACTCCATCAGCAGCTGTCTTTGCACCACCCGCAGAGCTCCATCCTCAACCAGTCCCTCAGCATGCAACAGGTCCCACAGCAACCCATCCTGTCTCCTTCCATGGCACTACAGGTACAGCCCCCGATAAACTCTTCACCACCAGGCCAGCAGGTGAGTCGTTTGGGTCCTCCTGACTGCAGTTCTTAAGCAGCAATGGCTTAACTTAAGTGTTTCCCCACTAAGATGGCTTGTTCAGAGAGGAGAAGTCCATGGACAGCACTAATTTTTTTCTGGATCACACAATTATCTTGATCCTGTAATTAATTACATCATGTTCTCTGGAAAGTTTCTCTTCAGTCGTGGAAGGTCGTGGGCATCTCCAAAGAAAATAAGAATTTATCTCTACAGCATTAGCAGATGGTTGTGTTATTCATGGGGTAGTAGCAACTAATGGAGAACGTATCCATTAGAAAGCTTTTGTAAGCATATCAGAGTAATATGAGTTCATTTTCTACTGCATTTAATAGGGTGTAGCTTGTGTATCAGAGGAGATCCCTTAGATTATATTTCCCAGAGTTCCCTATATACTGGAATGCAGAAGCCAGCCATCCCCCATTGATCAACCAAAGGCTTTTTGGTTCTGTAGACAGGCAGGTCCAGGGACACAGTTTAAAAGTTGCCAGGGGGTGTCTTGATGTGGGGAAAGAACAACTGTATCACAGGTCTTCCTCTGCCTACTACAGTCTAGGGCAGAGTTTCCCAATTTTTTTGAGTCATGGAGCACTTTCCAGGAGAGAAATTCGTCACAGAGCACTAATTTTCACCTAGCACTGTAGTATTTTTCTTTCCAATCTCTTCATGGAGCACAAGGAGATGTTTCGTGGAGCACCAAATGCTCCTTAGAGCACAGTTTGGGAACCTCTGGTCTAGGGTCATCTGAACATATTTGCATATATGAATGAATGAATCCATTCTGCACGAATGAATACAAACATTTTTGTACATTTGATATTGTTTACTGTGGTGGTAAACTACCCACTTGCTAATTTAGGCCAAAATGCTTAACCTTAGTTACTCCAGAAAAATCATGGTGAAGCTGAACTAGCAGTAATTAGGATCAATGAGATTTGTGTGGGATCCGAGAGCCGGAGCATTAGAAACTGTGTTTTGCATTATTAGCCCAAATTATCTATAAAGTTCATAAAGCTCTTTGCTTGAACTCTGTGTCACTGCTCAGATCTCACATTTCTCAGGTTAATATTCATTAACCATCAGATTATGATTCATACACAAACATGACATCACTGGCAATAGCATCTCAACAGTATTATTCAAGAGGGCTTATTTGCACTGATAAATAGGACTGTACTACAATGAAATGGTTCAGGAAGTTGCCTTGGTAAAGGGATAGGGACTGTGGCCTATACTACTATATTCCTGTCTATCATTGTAAGTATGCCCCTACTAGGTGGTTTTGATACCATTTAACATGTCGTCTTTAAATGCTTATGCTTTGTTTCAAGTTTGTTTCAGCTCTGTTTTAGATTTCTGTAGTTCAAACCCTATTGCAGTGTTCATTGGATATCCCATCCTGTTGATTGCACTTGACTTACGCTATGTAATCTGCCTTGAGTCTCAGTGAGAAAGGTGAACTATAAGTAACCTAAATAAATAAATAAGTGGAATGGTCACTTAGGACTCTCTGGGCTATCAGAAAGGGGCATCTGATGAAGAAACAATGCTTGTATAGTTTGGGTTGGTTTGTTTTGTTTGTTTGTTTGTATTTTACAAAGTTACTTTATGTTCAGCTACCTGAATGTATTGCTGCATAGATAACTATACTTGGGCAGAGCATGGTTATAAATGCAAAAAAAAAAAAAAATGCTTAGATGCTGGCAAAAGCTTCTGTTAGTATGCACAGTACAAACGATACATTTAGGGTTTAATCCAAACGAAATATTTCATCAGTGGAATGGAACTTTCCTGCCTCCCTCCTCCCACTGCAGCCCACTGAACTCCATGAAATTCAGCTCCATCCCCCAGGGTGGGGGGACCCTCTACAACAGGGAATTGATAGGAATTGCCCCTCCCCATTAGTTAGTGGGGATTATAGTCTGGATCCAATCCAAGGAATAAAGTGCTCCAAAATATCATGTAAATAAAGAAGAGGAACAGAAAATTGCTTTACAATCTGTTGGAAAGATTTCCACTTTCCCATTAATTAATCAAAGTTCTTGAGCACAAGTCCCGCTGGCTTGAATGCTTGGTGCTGTCTATCTGTACACTTAGGGACTGTGCCCAGTTGTGACTTCTCTTTGTTCTGCTTGGGATATGTATTCTACCAAGCACTTACCCATAATACTGGACTGATCTGCCCATACTCATGTGTGTAACATTTTTTTTCTCTTCTTCCCCACTTAGGACTTTTCACATATTTCATCTGAGTTTCAAAATAGTGTTGGGCCGCGATCACCAGGTGCATCAAACCCCCCCGGAAATACCGACTGGGACAACGATTACCCCAGCAGAGAGTGTGGGATTAACCACTGCAGGCCAGTAGACAAAATAAGAATTTGCACCATGCTTACAGAGTCATGTAAACTGCATTGTTTGCACCATCAGGAACACAATAGTTTGTCATTTAAGGTCAAGAAGAGAGAGTGATGAAATAATCAAGACACCATGTTCCAGAAACATTCATATTTGTTTTGAATATGAGTGTGTTCTTATTTAGTACCCTGTCTTTCCAAGAACTAGGGCTATCATGTTCCCAAAACAATTGCATGTTTTAGAACAAAAATGGCCCAGTTTTAATTTGACAGATATCCCAGTATTTACTTTGAGCTACCTTTCTTCCTTTCATGCATCACAAAAACAAATGGTGTGACATTGCTTTATGCCAAGGGGAGAAGCTCAGCAAGTGGGAATAGAGGAGGGACATTAAGACAGACAGGCATACCCACTTCCTCCCTGCGTCTTCCTCTCACTCTTCAGCTGGTCCTGTCACACCATCTTTCTCTCCCTGAATATGGCAGAACCAAGGCATCCTGCACCCTACACATAGAGGGCCTGGATGCAGCCACGGTGGGTTAACTGGATGATTAAGCACATTGGCCAACCACATTTTCCATAATCGTGGAGAACTTCTCCTAGATGGCTGTAATCCTGGAACTTGCTTCTGGATAATTGACCAGTTCACACATTGCAGTTGCACTTATGAGCAAGTACCCAGGCAATAGGCAGAACTGCTCCAGTGGTGTATATAACATGATACCCAAACCAAGTTATTTGGGATTGGGTCATAAAGGATGCTTAACTGGGGTAGGGTGATGTCTACGCACCCAAGTACCATTGCTTCTGCATTTCTTCATAGTCATCTACTGAAGGCTAGTCTGTCATTTTTCTTCTCCACCAAGGTCAGCGTGTATCTGTCAGAGAACACACATGTGGCAGTGTCCAGTGCTTCTACTTCCTTCCTGAAGACCTAATCAAGATAAACAAGAAGTTTAGTTAGAAAAATGGCTGGCACTTCTAGCATATCAAGATGAAAGGTGGATGGCTTAACTGAGCGTATGGAACAATAATGAAAAATATTTCTGAGCACAGGCAGTGTGCATTTCCCTTATGGTTAAGAAAAGCATCAGAGGACATGATTTGTGCTTGGTTTCTCTGCCTCTCCACACACATTTTGGCTCGGTTCAAACATAACTGCAAACTATGAACAAGAATGGAAAGAGTTTTAGGCTCATCACCAGATCTTTCCTCTTCATCCTTGTTCCCCTTCGTGTACATCACAAACTAAATACTTAGATGGCCATCTGAATAGGCAAGCTGTGGTTTATGTTTGCCTTGCAAACAGATTCCATTCAGTGAGTAACTATTTTTTTCTTCATTCCCCACCCCTTTCCCATCCTATTCAGGGAGGCAATTTAAATTGGATTTTTACAGTATTTCATTGTGAGGACAAGGTTTAACCTCCCCTTTCCCACAGCACTGTGACTCAGTTGAATATAGACACACAGAGAGAGAGCTGCTGCAGCCTCCAATAAACCCCTGTGGTTGATCCTGGCCTATCATATCATTATGAGTTTGGTCCTCAGTGTCTTGACAAAAGCACAGTTCCTAGAGTTTCTTGCTAAGTGCCTGAAGAGTTAAAACCATTTAACATTTATAATGTGAATTTAGGGCTGGTATTCATTTGAGAAGACAGGAACAGGGTATTGAAATTCAGTCATTTGCTATTGCATGGTCCCCCTCAGAGAGGCAACATTCATCGGGGCCAGCAATGCATTTCCAGTTTCAGGAGGGGCAGCAGCTTCTCTTTATTTCTATGTGTTAGTCCCCTCGAGTACCACAGTCTGTTTTGAAACTGTTTTGCTACAGGGATTTTCTCCCCCACTTTATCCTTTGAGGATGGAAACCCACTAGGGGAAACTTAGAGGAATTTTCTTTGTTGTCCTTAGAGACTGCTTGGGGGTGGGGACTGTCTCCCAGTGTTGCAATAAAACAGTTTGGCATGTTAAACTCAAACATTTACACATAAAGTCAGCAGGCCTGTTTTTGAAGGGAGGGGGCAATTGTTTTAGGCCTTACAGATTGACCCCTTACTCCAACCAGCAGTGGTAAAGAATGGATGTCAGCTCAGCTCAACTTCTGGTCAAGCAATACTGCCTTCCCCCTCCCCCCCCCCCCCAGATTTCCACTAACTTTAATGGTTCAAAACCTACTGAAAGGAGATATGGGATTCCATTAGCAGAAAGAATGCTATATTTTGCAAAGGAATCAAATATGGGTTTTTCCTTTCTTTCAGCATTTGAATTTTTTTTAGCATACTGCTTTTTTGTGTTTCTTTTTTTCCTAATTTTTGTAATCCTAGTCCTATTGCATTGTTTGTTATGTGTCTTGTGTTTTACTACAATCATTAGATTGATTTACTGTGTAATCCACCTTGAGTCTCAGTGAGAAAGGCGGGCTATAAATAAACTTAATTAATTGATTAAATTCAGACATCAAATATATGTGGTATACACATCTGTTATTCCCTGTCTGAGAAAAAAATTACATTGACAAGAGGATGCAGCAAGAAGGAAGGCAGCCTCAAATAAACAATGAGCCCCTTGGTCTCTCAGAGTTTTTAAAAAGGCAAGCAATATAGTTCTCAGTTATGGAAGTTGAAAAGTTATTGGGCTGGAGAGGGGCTAAGCACCAACTTGCAAAGATTATCTTTGCTGGATTCAGTATAAACCAGGCCTCATATTTCCAAAGGAAAGATCACCACGTTATGGTCACCTAATAAAACAACAATTTTACCAACCCCTGGGCCAAAATAGAATACACCTGCATCAAGCTACTTTCTTTCTCATCTCCGAGGCTCTTTCATTTTGTAAGTCTTCCTCAGTTGCTTCTTCCAGGGAGGAAGTAAGCCACACACAGTTCCTGAGCCACTTAAAGTGTGATCGTATAGCCAGCCTGTCCCTTGATAGCTTTCCTCTTAAGCAGACTCCCTGTATTATGCCACACTGGGGGCGGGGGGGGGGGCAAGATTTCAAAAAATGACCAGTCATTGCAAGTGCCTAGAAGCAAACCTGAAGTAATCTCCAACACATATCATAGGCCTCCAACATTTGTAGGGTTGCCAAGTCCCTCTTCGCCACCGGCGGTAGGTTTTTGGGGTGGAACATGAGGGGGCGGGGTTTGGGGAGGGGAGGGGCTTCAGTGCCATAGAGTCCAATTGCCAGCGTAGCCATTTTCTCCAGGTGAACTGATCTCTATCGGCTGGAGATCAGTTGAATTAGCAGATCTCCAGCTAGTACCTGGAGGTTGACAACCCTAGACGTTTGCTTAGCATCTAGTGTACAGGTGTATCTGCCGGAGGGGGCTCTTCCACATCCTACTTAAGAGGGGAAAGTGGCTTTTAAATCATTTGGGGAGTTCCAGAGCCTACAGCCCCGTGGCGCAGAGTGTTAAGCTGCAGTACTGCAGTCCCAAGCCCTGCTCACGACCTGAGTTCGATCCCAACGGAAGTTGGTTTCAGGTAGCCGGCTCAAGGTTGACTCAGCCTTCCATCCTTCCGAGGTCGATAAAATGAGTCCCCAGCTTGCTGGGGGTAAAGGGAAGATGACTGGGGAAGGCACTGGCAAACCACCCCGTAAACAAAAGTCTGCCTAGAAAACGTCAGGATGTGACATCACCCCATGGGTCAGGAATGACACAGTGCTTGCACAGGGGACCTTTACCTTTAGAGCCTACAGAAGTAAATTGCAAAATCTATTTTTAGGGCTTGTTAAACTTTTGTTGCTCCTTGTTGAATCCTCCTTCCAACGACACACTTCTGCTTGCTATGGTGGAAAAGAAATTGTTTGCAGTAGGGAGAAAATGACTGTGTAATATGCTATTTTTATAATCATGTGGGAGGCAAATGAGCAATTTCAAGCAAGGTATTAGTGTTCAGGACTTTCTAAAATGTGTCCATTTTTGTTGGTTCTGTTGCTTATCTGTGGCTGAATCGGCAGCAAAAAAAAGGGGCTGATTTTTAAACACTGCCTATAACTCTCAGGCACCTTTCAGAAAGCAGGTGTTATGTAATAAGCCGCTTAGTCTGGGGTGGCGTTTATTAGAAGTCTCCCCTAATGCTGCTTCATTATATAGCTTAATACAAAAATAATGTATGCCTTCATAGAAAAATCACTTTATTTTTTCCATAGTGGAATTATGAAGAATGTTGGTAGACTCCCATGAAGTATTAAAGGAAAGAGCAGGGAGTTGTTCTAAGTAACTAACACAAGCTCTTTAGCATTCTGGCAAGATGCAGTATTGTGTGCACCGTGCCGCTGTACTATTCTTGTTCAGAGCTCTCATATTTCATGCCTTTGTCACAGTGAAAATGTCAGATTTCATGGTTGTATCTTCTATTCCTGGAGAACTGTATGTAAAACCATGCAGATTATCCTGAGGACAGCCAAACATTGTAGCGAATTGCAGGAGTGAACTAACTTTAGTAGTTCATGCACTGTAGCCAAACATCCATGTTGGGGCATGTGCTGGGTTTCTATTCTGGCCTAGTTCACAATACATGATAATCCACGTCAAATGTCATAACTAGTTGCATCTTGCTCGCAGTCCTCCCGTAGTATTTGATGCTGCATGTTTTCTGTTGAATGAATCACCTCTCAGTCAACATCAGTAACTCTTAGGAAATTCAAGTTTATATGAAACTGGAAATTATTATTAAGTTAATTGCTTACATAATGATATCAGTGTATGTGGCACTTAACAGACCCCTTGCCTCAAGGAACTTACAACGTAAAAATTTGAGACAAGGAAGACAACAATGAGATAGGACGAGGGGAAGGATTCAGTGATTTAATTCCTGGCCAGACCTCAATAATGCTTTAGGTCTATTACGGGTACTGTACACAAGTAATACTGTTAGAGAATCTCTGCTTCCATTTTGAAATATAACTATTACATTATTAACATTGATTAAATCAACAGAAAATTATACCATCCATCATTCTTACACAGGTAATTAAAGGAGAGCAATTACACTAGTCCATGAAAGTATCTCACCATTAAGATAATCAAGTCACAAGCAAGGAGCCCCTTCTGAGAAGACGCTTTCCATCAGTTGAACTTACCATATTTATAGGATGTTTAACAATTGATAAGGGTGCATATTCGTGGCTAACAAATTATCTTGTACCAGGTTATCTATACTTGAAATGTCTTCTTAAAATATATGAAAACAGTTCATTCTGGCTACTTTTTATTTTAAAGTCTATTTAAAAATAATGATACAAGTTTCTCATTCTTATGAGTATCTTTTGGCCTCAACCAATACACTCTGTCTTTTTAGCATACCGGTATCTTCACTTCTCTGAAGCTGGACATTCTTGCCATTCTCAGAAGCTCTCTGCACCTGGGCCTCAACAAATAATATTTGTTGATATGAGTCCGGCAACCTCTAATCTACACAAAGCCATATAATTGGGTTACTACTTTGTTTCTCGTATATCTCTATTCTGGGTCTCTCCCTTGTTGGCATGTTTAGCTGGAAGGCCAGGCTAGTTCTGTTTATGTGCACAGAAATATCTTCTACGATCTTTTGGTCAAGTCCAGCAACTGTTCCCCTGTATTCCTGGCAATATCCATGACAATGGGAAGAAAGTGCTGCCACCTGCACTTGATAAACTCATTGAGGTCTGCATACTTCCCAACTGGATTGCCTTCTGTATTTTGTCACAGAGCAGTGCGTATGTCATCGAACTTTGTAGGGATAGAGGCTTATGGACACTTAACACAGTGTGGTTTTTGTAGGTCTGTACCTAAAATGATTTGTGTGCACCTTCAACTGTACCATGTGAAGGTGATCACATTTGCAGACAGATGTATCATATGGGTATCTCTTTATTCTTATTTATTTGATTCATTTGTACCCCACCTTTCTCCCCAATGGGGACCCAAAACAGCTTACAGCATTCTCCTTTCCTCCATTTTATCCTCACAACCTACCCTGTGAGGTAGGTTAGGCTGAGATAGTGACTTGCCCAAGGTCACCTAGTGAGCTTCCATGACACGAGTGGGAATTCAAACTCGGGTCTCCCAGATACTAGTCCAACACTTGTAATCACTACACCACACTGGCTCTCTATGGGTACATGTAAGGAAGCCAGGATTGGCTGTGGTTCCCTGGCAAATATCAGGTTTGCTGCAACATGATGTGTGAAACAGAGGTGTGCCCAAGGTCAATTATAAATTGGATTTAAATAATCATCCATATACTTCAGTGTTGTGGATTTCTTGGAGCTTAATAGTTGATCTACACAATACACCTGCCATAATAAATCTTTACCTGTTCCTGCTTCAGCCATATTGGTTGTTTAGTACAAATCATTTTGGTATGGCCATTTTATGTTTATGTTTTATAGCTGCTTTGTCAGTGCTTGGCCAGCACTGTTTTGCCAGCTGCTTTGATCCACTATGAAAAATGGGAATTTGGGATATAAGTATTTTAATTAATAGGTAAATAAAATACAATGCAGTTTTCTTATAGCCAACCCCACAGCATCCCATCAGATTACAATTTCAGTTTCCGTATCATCAGGGCCCCATACAAAACAATGAAGTGCACTAGAAAATCTTAAGATCGAGGCTGTTAATATCTGCATTGTTACAAGAATTTACTCGCCTGTGATAATCATCTGGACTACAGATATTCTTCTCTTAAAGGGACAGAGCTTTTTTGTGGGGGTACTCACCGGTACAGAGTACCAGCACCTTTGGGGCGAGGCTCCCAAATCCTGAGGGGGAAGAAGAAGAGTTGGTTTTTATATGCCGACTTTCTCTACCACTTAAGGGAGACTCAAACCGGCATACAATCACCTTCACTTCCCCTCCCCACAACAGACACTCTGTGAGGTGGGTGGGGCTGAGAGAGTGTGACTAGCCCAAAGTCACCCAGCTGGCTTCAGGTGTAGGAGTGGGTAAACAAATCCAGTTCCCCAGATTAGCCTCCACCGCTCATGTGGAGGAGTGGGGAATCAAACCTGGTTCTCCGGATCAGACTCCACCGCTCCAAACCACCGCTCTTAACCACTACACGACACTGGCTCTTAACCACTAGATCACACTGGAAATTGGTGGAAATCAGTGCAGCCTTATACATGAGTACTTGCACCTTTTCTTTTTTACAACAGAAAACCGTTTATTCTTTTCTTCTCTATTTATTAGACTACTGAATGATTGGCAGGTTTGTCACATCCTCCCTGCTAATTGCTGTTTACTCTTCCTTGCTATCATGTATGTTCAGCTCTCTGGGCATCTTAATCAAAGTTTGTAACTATGTTCTTTAAACCTTTTAGACCAAAGTGGTCATGGGAGCACTCTGGCATAAGTAGCCTGAACATCAGAGCATTAGTCTGCAAAGCAAATCATGCAAGACCTGCTGACTTGCAGACCATCAGTTTGTCCAAACAAAAACAGACTGCGCTAATTCATGTAGGAGACTGAAAGATGCCTTCCAAATTACCCAGTCTTCCAAATCACTTGAGTAAGTGAACAAACACCATAAAAAAGCAGAGATAAAACATGGCGATTGCACTTAGTTTAGATTAAATTATTTATAGTATTACCCGGAATGTGTTCGGGAGAGTCGTTTGTAAAATTAATGAAGTTTTGCTACTAGAAGATGTTGCTACTTTATGTTCATATTAAATCTTTGCTGAAGGTTGGAAGATGGAGTGTTTTAAATGCAGATTATAAAAAAGTACAAATAAGGAGATTATAAGAGGGAATTGATACAGTGCCAGCATCTTTTGCAAACAGACGTATTAGTGCTTTCAATACATTACCACTGCTGCTCCTGCCTTTCCAAAATTCCCAGGGCACAATGTAGAAAAGGGTAGTCAATCCACAACAGGCAGCCAAACTTGGCATGACAGTAGCCAGCCATTCTTAGCCCCATGACTTCTCCAAGCACCTATAAAGGGAGGAGGGAGGTGTCTGTTCCAGTAAGAGTGACAAGTGTCTGACCCCTCCCTGTTTCCATCACTTACTTTCCCATACCTTCTTCCCCACAAGAGCTTTTTCCCCCCAGCTGGAAACTGACAGAGGAGAAAAGGACCTGGAAGGACAGACTGGGGAGAGATCAGCTGCAGGTGTGTGCGGGGCAGGAGCAGGAATTATAGGGCTGCCAGGTCCCTCCTCACCACCGGCAGAAGGTTTTTGGGGCAGGGCCTGAGGAGTGCAGGGTTTGGGGAGGGACTTCAATGCCATAGAGTCCAATTGTCAAAACGGCCATTTTCTCCAGGTGAACTGATCTCTATCGGCTGGAGATCAGTTGTAATAGCAGGAGATCTCTAGCTAGTACCTGGAGGTTTTGGCAATCAAAATTGTATCTAGTGCCCCAAGCAAAAGCTACTGGAAATCACAAGCACTTATGGCAAAAAAAAAAATTCCAGACGAAAATATGCTGTTAAATATATTCAAGAAATCAAGTGCACATACATTAATTAGTACAAATTACAGATTACAATTGATGCAATGACATGCAGTACACGTGTAGAATCCATTTGGAAATGCATCAACGATGACGCAGATTCGCCATCCAGGCTTACAGGAAGGCTATGTGCCTGCAATTGGGAACATATGTTCTGATTGAATCAGCTTCTGGGGACTGCCAATGATGAGAAAGCGGCTTGCGAAATAGGACATTTACCGGAGACCTATTTTGGCTTTTACCCACGCAGCTCACAGGACTCAGAGTCTTATGCACCTTTAAGGACCTAGAGTCTCAAGAACGAGTTGATGCATTTCCAATTGGATTCTACACGTGTACTGCATGTCATTGCATCAATTGTAATCTGTAATTTGTACTAATTAATGTATGTGCACTTGATTTCTTGAATATATTTAACAGCATATTTTCGTCTGGAATTGTGCTGGCCCACTAGGGCGGGGTGCTCCTGTAGCAGCACGGTGCTCTGAAGAGGCCTGCAGCAGGCGGGGCAACAGGCTGGGGTTTCTGAAGCCGAGGCTTCTACAGCTGGCAGCTGTATTAATTGGGAATGGGAGTAATCACGCAGTCCAGTAACAGTCCAAGGTCAGTCAGGGTGAAAGGCAATCCGTCAGAGCGAAAGGCAGAGTCAGGGTCGGGCCGGTCCAAGGTCAGGCAGGGAGTCCAGAAGAATTCAGGGTTGAGAAAGCAGTCCGAGTCGATACAGCGTCAGCCAGAGTGGAGTGCCGCAGGTTCGCCACGCGTTGCTTCCACAGATTCTGCTGGCTCAGCCTTCCTAAATACTTGCAGCTTTCTGGGGGAGGCAGCTTCTGTAAAGACTCACTCACTATCTTCATGGCTGTCTCGGTTCCTTCTTTGTTGTTCCAACCTGGCTGAACGCTGGCGTTGTTCTGCCAGGACCCGGCCCATTTTCCTTCGACGAGTCCCAGGAGACATCTGTTCCTCATGGTCTCCCGGCTCCCTGGGCAGCTTCCTTGATGTTCCTGGGTCGGCCGGCGTCTGGTCTTCTTTAGGCTGCTCTGTAGCCGGTGACTTTACGGTATGTCTTGGCAATACATTGTCATCAGCTGTTTTCTCTGTCAGTGTGGGTGGGGAAGGAGGACTGTCCCTGGATCTGGTCTCAGAGTCTGAATCTGTTGTCAGGCAGCCTCTGACAGGAATATATTTTTTTGCCATAAGTGCTTGTGATTTCCAGTAGTACCTGGAGGTTGGCAACCCTAAGGAATTATCATGAATCCATGAGCTCTTTGTGCTCTGAGAATCAGGTCCCTCTCTCTGCCCATTTTGTATGTGGAGAAGACCCAGATTTAAACAAAGCAAGCCTACCATCATCATATCCAGTCTGGTCTACACAGTGGACCTGCCATAAGAAATCTGCACCTCTGCCCATTCCAGCCATATTGGTTGTTAAGTGCATAATATTTGTTTATATTTTATGGGCATTTTTAATTGCAGCGGTTTCAGAGCTTGGACAGCACTGTTTTGGCTAGCTGCTTTAAGCCACGGTGAAAAGCAGGAAATGTTAGGTACTTCATTTATAGTCCACCTTAGACTCAAGGCATAGTACAGATGTTGCAGTGTGACAAGGCTGTTGAGAATTTGTAGGGCCTGGAACTCATTAGTAAGGCCTGAGTAGGCTGAGCTGCAGCAGCCCATTAGGAGTCTAGAATGTCTAAGAGGTAGGAAGCAGAAGAGGTGCCATTTTAATTTTCTGCCCAGAGTGTTGGTTATATTCCATTTTCAGTTGTGTAATAATAAATTGGTTAGATTATACAGAGGCGCACACTAAAATTGCAGATCAGCATCTTTCTCGTGCTTATGGAGTAAAAATCTTTCCACTGTAGAGTTCTTTGAAAGCATTTTGAGAATCTTATCATCTCAAAACGTATCTCACTCATTTCCAAAAGTATTTCATAGGAGAGGTTTGGTTCAGTGTTTCCAAATCCTCAGGGGAAAGCTAGGGTTTTTTACACATGGGGGTGGGTGGAGGGGGCTGAGGCCACCATATTTTTAAGCCTGTCCCATGACCCAAATATTGGGTCAAAAGGGTAACCTCCCAAGGGAATTTGCTTAGCTTGGTTGTGTGAGTGAGTTCCTGCCCCTTTTGCTTTGTTCCATATAAGTGTGCAACTGCCATTCATTTGTAAGCTAAAGTTACAGCACTACATGGGGCAGAGTGGGGGGGCAGTGTTGAGGTGAAGACAAAAGATGCTCATTGTCCTCTGGGGGTGGATGGTCTTATCTTCACTTCACATGCCTCATAAGGACTACAAGGTGTGACTGTGTACGGAGAACTCACAATCCTCTGCTGTCTTCAGGCCCGCTCTACACTAACATCCCAGCTGTCTTATAAATAGCATTTTGCTATTGGCTGTTGTAATATCAATAGTGGCAAAAGCAACAATAATATATAAATGACAGAAATGAAGGGGAGGGGCCATGACTCAGTAGCAGAGCATCCACTGCATGCAGTAGTTCCAAGGTTCAATAACCAGCTTATATCCATAAAAAAGGATCAGGTAGTAGGTGATGTGAAAACCTCTTCTTAAGAACCTGGATGGTTGTGGCCAATCAGAGGAGACAACACTGACTTTGAAAGGTTACTGGTCTGATTCAATATAAGGCAGCTTCATTTGTGCATGCGTTCGCTTCATATGTCCTCCTCCTAACCAGCTGAACTAAAGCCAAGGCCAAGCACTGAACATGTATTTGACTTCATATCATTTCTGAGAAGAATGGATTAACTCTTTTGCCACTTTATTAAGAAGGAAGGATGTTGAAAAAGATCAGAACTAATCTACTGTTGGAAAAATCTGAGATATATTGTATTATACTGTAGTATTAATGTGCTTTTATGAATACGCCAGTTAATTCACCGGCATTTTTCATTCTTTCTGGCATTTCTGAATTTGGACTTCTTTTTTGTTACTTTGCCTATTCATCATCTGACAAAGGTTGAAACAATCAGTGGGTGAAAGACTTTTAACAAGGAAAGGTTATGGTACAGAATCGGCAAATACAAAATGTGTCTGCCTCTCGATTAATTGAAAAGCCAACTTTTAAAAAGCTTCATTCTTCCAAAATATTGTAAAGCCTACTTCCTATTGTAGCCAATGGCAATTTTACTGGCAGCAGTTCACACCTTGGAACATAAGCCATTATAAATTTTAAAAATTGCTTTTAAAGTTTCTCACTGGTCTCTTCGCAGTGTGCAAGTATTAATTGCTTGGGTGTCACTACCAAAAAGTATTATTAAAATTCAGTTTGCAACATTCTTGACTTGCTGCTGGCTCGGTGCTTGTTTTATTGTCCTTTTCAATTCCTAATCACTCTCTCACTTGAACCTTCCTTTCCTTTCTCTTACAGCATGCTGCCAAGGGACAAGTCGCTCTACCTCACTTAAACCCGGACATCTCCCTTCTGCAAAGGTGAAAAGGAAGGACATTTAAGAGGGTCTGTGATACAGGATACCCAGATGAGGCTCAAGCAGGTCACCCAGGCAAGAGAGCACCTGGCCTTTGCCTACATATCCTGGCTTGGAGAGCAGCCTTTTTCTTTCCTTCTCTTCTTCTCATCCCTCCTCTTCTCTTTCTTTCTCTTTCTTCTCAGAAGTCTACTGTAAATGGAAGCCAACCATGCATAAATCATGAAGAACAAAATTGACAGGACTGCCCCCCACACACACACACGCATACACACTCCACACCACCCCGCGCACTCCTTTCTCTGCTTGCCACCAGCTTAGCTATGGACCATTTTCCTAGCGAACTGCTTTTTAGATTCAGCACAGACCTGGGCACAGTGCTGAAAGGCATTAGGCTTGGCTCAGCAGCAGCAGGAGGAGGAGGAGGAGGCAGCACTCTTTTGACTTGCTAACGGCACTAAACTTTGTGCGAGACAAATGTGAAGTCTGTGTGAATATTGTACATGCAAAAGGCCTTGGATGTCTGGCGGAAAAAAAATTAAAAATAAAAACTATTGTTAGAAGGATGGAGCAGATGGGAAGCAGAAGTGCAAATAGGAGAGCGAAACAATGTGAAAAAAAACCATGAAAAAAATATATAATTTGTTGGATAGTTGTAAGTAGCTTACTAAATGTTTTAGAACTGTGCTAAAGACATCTTTAAGATTTTTTGTGGAAAAAAATTAGTAGTTTACTTTATAGTAAAAGCATTTTATATTAATTGTAGCACATTTTTTAGTTATACATAGAATGGAGATGTGTATAAAAAGAAACCCTGCCAAACTTGTTTCTATTATTTGTACAGCAAGAAATGGACAATTTATATCCATGTTATATGGCATTATTATATTTTTTTCAGCCATATGTCCATCTATTTAAAATTGCTGACAAGGATTTTTGTCTATTTATGAAAAAATTAGAAAGCAGAATTACAGTTTATGAAAAGTGCATTTTCCATGTGTTTTTTTTAATTATTATTTTTATTTTCTTCATGGTGCTGTTTTACAGTACCTGCACATTTGGCTCACAATGCTTATCTTACCTTTCTTTATAATAAAACATATGAAAAGTAGAAACAATGCCGTCTTGGGGTTTTTTGTGACCTTATATTCATATGATGTTCTGGGCAGCCACATGTGTGTCACACATTACTGATGATTCAAAGATGCATGCAACGTATTTCCAACAGTGGCAGTTCATAGACACCAAAATACACATAGACCCTTGGGCTTGGCGAGGAAGTACTAGATGTTTCTGCCAGTTACGAGGAAATTCCTATTCCCCTTTCTGAATCCCCACCTGGGAATATGGCCCCAGCTAGCAACCAAGTTTTACTATAGCCCCGCATTAGCCGCATCCAAGAAAGAGTGCTACCTATAGCCACTATAATTAAATTTCTGCTGCAGTGTTGATTCTTAGGCTCATACAGTGCAGCAATGGATTCAGTTACGGGTTCAGTTATGACTGGCTGCTGCCTCCCTGGTATTTTCTGAAGGGGACACATTCAGGGGCTGTAGCTCAGTGACAAGAGCCCTGTGGCACAGAGTGGTAAGCTGCAGTACTGCTGTCAAAAACCCTGACCTGAGTTCGATCCTGACAGAAGGCAGTTTCAGGTAGCCAGCTCAAGGCTGACTCAGCCTTCCATCCTTCCGAGGTTGGTAAAATGAGTACCCAGACTGCTGGGGGTAAAGTGTAGACGACTGGGGAAGGCAATGCAAACCACCCCATAAAGATAGTCTGCCTAGTAAACGTCATGATGTGACGTTACCCCATGGGTCAGTAAAGATCCGGTGCTTGCACAGGGGACTACCTTCACCTTTAGCTCAGTGACAGAGCATCCATTTGGCATACAGAAGGTCCCAGGTTCAATCCCTGGCATCTCCAGTTAAAAGGATCTGGAAGTAGGTAATATGAAAGACCTCAACCTGAGACTCTGGAGAACTGCTGCCAATTTGACTAGACAATACTGATCTTGATGGATCAATGGTCTGGTTCAGTATAAGGCAGTTTCAGATATAGCATGTTCACACTATGGGGCAATTTGTGCAGTCCTCACCATGGGTGGGGTCTTTGTAGACTTGTCTCTTACTACAGTGGATCCAAACCCCAGGTAGCTGCAGGGATGCTCTGCTTTTGACAAGAAGCCAGTCATTTACCTGCCATATTGTTCAAGAACAAGGATCCCTCCTTGTGTTACAGTCCTACTATCAATTTAATAAGCATCCAACTTGAGTCTTGTTCACCTGTTGGGCCAATCAACACATCACAAGTATAGAATCAGTTTGTGGTGGGGGGATGGAATGCTGATTGCCTTCCCCTACTTTTGTGTTCAGATGATGCAAACAACACATGCCCTGACCTTGATGACCCAGGCTAGCCTGATCTCATCAGATCTCAGAAACTAAATAGTGCTTAGTTAATACTGGTTAGTACTTGGATGGGAGAGCACCAAGGAAGTCCAGGTTGCTACACAGAGACAAATGGCAAACCACTTCTGAATATTTCCCCTGAAAACACTATGAGGTCACAGTAAATCGGCTGCAACTTGACAGCATTTTCCATCACCAAATGATACATATATCCATATACCTAATAATAAATAATACGTAGCAAAATCAAGGGGTAAAGACCATGTCTTGCCAAGCCAATGCCTGTACAAGATGGCTAAACAGGATCCCCCCCAACAATATGTTGTTGTTTTTTCATTGCTTTGAATAGGTCTTTAAGGTTGCAATAATTGGATGCAAGTGAGTTCCACTGTAATGATTTCAACAGAACACATGACATAAATCCAGTAATTTTACCGGCTTTCTGGGAGTGATTCAGGTTACATAACCAATATCTATACCAAAACAGCTTCCTTAGTCAGTTCTATATAATGAGAATTTACAGTGCAATCCTTTATAAGTTTGTACAAAAGTAGGTCCCACAGGGACAAGTTGTCAAGTAGGCATACATCGGGCTGTCCTTAACTATGCTTTTACAGGTTTGTGGAAATGTTTCAAACCACGCCCCTTAATCTATTCACATTTTTTTCTCTCTGGGTAAAAAACCTTAATGGCAGACAATTCTCTTTCTGCATCTGACAAAGAGAGCTCAAGCAGCCCTTGAGCCTCCATATTTGGGGAGGTGGAGAAGTAGCATATAAATGTTTTCATTTACAAATAATCCCACAAAAGGGTATGGCACAATAAATTTAGTCTTTAAGGTGCCACAGGATTTAACACTGCCACCCTTCTGAAATTAGGCCATTATTGTGACATTAAATCACCATTGGCTTCTTTTTTAAACATCAGAACAAGGGTATTATAAGTCCCATGCCTGGAAGTCCTTGGTCAATGCAAAAGACATTTGGTATTCCAAAAGAACAGTGAAGCAACAGTGAAGACTTGCTGTAACAAATCTGTTCAGGACTATTTAAGTAAAAAGTTAATTTTCCTATTTGTGTTTTGCTTACTTTGTTTGAGTACAAAACATGAAAACAGGTGACCATGATATGCTTCGACTCCTGGTTGTCTTGTTTTTAAGCAGTACATAAATATTTTTTCATTTTAACAGGGCTGTGATTTTTTTTTCTTTTTTTGCCCAAGTAGTTCTTTAAAGCACTAGAACCACCCGGTTGGCTATTGGAATAACCACTCTGGGACCAGACGGCAGTCCAATTTGTAAAGTGGAGAAGTGGACACACCATCACCTCTTCCACCACACGCCTCATATAATGTTGACAGGCATGCGCCATGTGGAGGCCAATATGCACAGAAGACAACTCTCCTAACAAATTGGGGTGGATCACACAAAATGGGAATATACATCCCCATTCCAGTGAAAGAGTGAGATTATGGCCAGTCCACCACAGGAATTAGATCACCTCCCGGTAAGCATGTTTAATTAAAAGCAAAATAAATAGCCCAAACTGCTTGCATGAACACAGGCAAAGCAAAGTTGTAGGATTAACAAATCTTTCCCAAACTAGAAGTTCCCCTGCGTCCTTTGATGGGACTACAGTCCACTTGTATTCTCCAGCATTGTAGTGGAAAACTGTGAAGGGGTAAGCAAAGGAACCACAGCAGGACCCCCCGAGCCACGTTCTTAGCAACCCGAAGATTAAGCTGTTAGGCAAGACAGGCGTAAATCCCTTTGGATGCTAAATGATGCCCACTCGAGCTTGCAGTCATGAATCATCCTCTTAGCGATATTGATCCTGATCCATTTTAAAAATAGGAGCCAGGAAAGGTAATAAAACCACCTGAAAAATTGTGTGCAGTAACATTTAGACATTATGCGTCTAGCAAATAATTGTGTGTTCATAGCAGAACCTGTTTCCTGAAGTAGAACATTAATATGAAGTAAAAATCTATTTGAGATGTGCGGTTACAATATTACAGTCTAAAGCAAAGCAGCTCGAGAAAGCTCTTTATGGGCTTAAACCAGTGAGAATGGATGGACTTGCGGCTGGTGTGGAAAGACTGGGGGGCTGGGGGGGCTGAATGGAGGGGGGAAGCAAGGATGATTTGGGGCAGTTGGGCCCACCCCTGGCTTGGGGCGGGGAGGGACTTCAATGCCATTGAGTCCAATTGCCAAAGTGGCCATTTTCTCCAGGTGATCTGATCTCTATCAGCTGGAGATCAGTTGTAAGAGCGGGAGATCTCCAGCTATTACCTGGAGGTTGGAAACCCTCTCTTATAGTTTATTTCCAGTGTGACTAATTCTTTGCTATGACTGCTGGGTGGTTGCTGGTTAACAGGGCTGGGAAAGGATTTTACCTAGAGCTAATTGGCTAATAGACCCTGGGGTTTTCACCTTCCACAAAGCAAAGGATATATTTACTATGTATGCTGGCTTGCACTATTTAAAGAGCATAACTGTCCCAACTGTTTGTTGGAGTCAGGCCCTGGCTGAGGTTGTGCAGCATGGACTTCCTGCATGACCAAAATCCATTTAAGGGTCTCAGGGATGGGGCAAGTTGCAAGACAGCCAACCTTAGGGCTGACACATTGGCCACACCCCCAGGTGGATGGTGATGGCTAGGAATAGTGGTTTCCGCTGCTTCCAGCCCTGATATCAGCCCTCTGCCCTCAACTACCCCAACGGGTGGGATGGGGAAGGTGCTGACAGCAGTCGGGCTGTCAACCGCACCCATTGTCCCCATTCTATGCTGCGCCAAGGCCTGAGGAACCTGTAAACAATAAAGTTGTGGCCTGGTTCCTCCTCTGTGTCATCTAGGGTTGCCAACCTCCAGGTACTGCTAAAGCAAAATAAACAGCATGCAGGCTCAATACCATCAATCAGTTTACAATTGTCAATTTCAAAGGTCCGTTTTCAAAGAGTTTATTACATGTACTAATACTTAACAATAATTTCTACTGAGCTACTAAATAATACAGCCAAACAAATTCCCAACAGAAAAACAAGACTACTTCTAGTAAGGCATTATATTCATGCCAATTATATAACTATTAAACGCAACAAGAACCTCCGTAATTTCGAGAGGAAAAGTTCACTGAGGGAGGAGAAGGGAGTCAACCTCTCCCTGAGGAAGAATTCTTGCACGAAAGCAAAGTGAAGCAGTGTGAAGCAGAGCAATGCTGATGTATCGGAGTTCACAACGCCGGCACTATCGGGTTGCCGGGCAAAAATAAGTTGCTTAGGTGGTAACCTCTAAGTACTAGCTGGAGATCTCCTGCTTTTACAACTGATCTCCAGCCAACAGAGATCAGTTCACCTGGAGAAAATGGCCGCTTTGGCCATTGGACTCCATGGCATTGAAGTCCCTCCTCTCCCCAAACCCCACCCTCCTCAGGCTCCGCCCCAAGAACCTCCCGCTGGTGGCAAGAGGGACCTGGCAACCCTAGGGTCATCCCTCCCCTCATGGGCTGGTCCCCACTCCGGGCACAAACTGAAAGCTTGTTTTTTCATTGAGCTCAAAGAACTACAGTTTAATTCAGTGATTCCTGATCAGTCAGACTTCTCCAAGTGGCTGCTCCTGCACTGGTCCCTGATTTCTCACGGACTGGCTGCTGACTCTGTTTTAATTGAGTTGATACATTTTAATGATACATTAATTGATATATCACTGCTGATTAGGGTTACCAACCTCCAGGTACTAGTGGATCTCCTGCTATTACAACTGATTTCCAGCCGATAGAGATCAGTTGACCGGGAGAAAATGGCCGCTTTGGCAATTGAAGTCCCTACCTTCTCCAAACCCCGCCCTCCTCAGACTCTGACCCAAAAACATCCCGCCGGTGGCAAAGAGGGACCTGGCAACCCTACTACTGATCTAGATTATTGTTCCAGCTGTCGAAATGCAAAAAGCTCTCTTTCTCACTGTCTGTCTACAAAGACACACACACAACCTCTGAAACGACACCGATTTGTTTGGATAGCCCCTGGCCTGCTTGCCCCTGCGGAGGGAATGACAACCAACAAAGAGGGATTAAGGAAAGGCAGTGAGCAAAGTTGACACGGTGCTTGTCAACATGGATGGTCTGAACTGTGGCCTTAGGCTGCCCTGTTGCTATGTAGCTAAGTGCTGGAATCGGAGAGCCAGAGTTGCAGGAGAGGCTTGGGCCTCTGTGGCACACTGGGTTTGGAGCTGGGGAAGGCTGAGCTGTTAGTAATTTCTAATGATCAGAGCCTTCCCTTGCTTTCTTTGTTGCAAAAGAGGGAGAAAAGCAATCAGGCTAGATGTAAAACAAGATTTCTTTTATTTTTGTGCTCCAGAGAACAGTTATGTGAATTCAATAAGCTTAAACTTGCAAAAGGTTACATTGGAAATGACCCACAGGCTGTGTTCAACAGCTGATGGGTATCTGGCATCTGTAGGTAATAATGTGCAGTTTCTAAATGCATTCAGGAGGCCGCTGCCCTGTTCTCACTGCTTACTTCTTGCGCTGAGAAAACGAAAGGGGGGGGGTTGGGTTGCTTCCACAGGAGGGGATCAGCATGCTTTTGTGTGTGTGTTCAGCAAGTCGTTAAAATTTGTGGATATACAGTTAATTAGGTTAATGGGGCAAAAGTAGAGCAATGTGTAGTTCAAACACCAATTTCTAAAAGACCACAAATGATCTGATGGGTGTACATTTTCCTGCTAACAAAAGTAGCATTACAGCATGACTGTTGGTTGCCAACCCATAACATCTGGGTTCTCCTCCTGTGATATGTGACCCCTTTTGCCCTAGAAAACGGTGAGTGGGATAGTTCTAGGAATGCGCAAACATGAACATTTGGACGTGCATAAGGTGGATTATGATTATATTGTGCTGATTTGAAACATAAGGATACTGGTTTATGTGTCTTAAGCGAGACATGGTAGAAGGCTCAAGTATATAAATGTGCACGCTTCACTTCAAAGCTCTACAGCTGAAGTTTGTTACATTCATGCCCCTTTCATACTCTGAAAGAACTGGGTGGTTCACTTTTCTTCCTTCCTAGCACAGCAGCCATATTTCAGTCATCCCCAAAGGAAATATTCAAGCTTCAAATCCTCTTGAAGAACACCACTTTGTGCTTGTGGCTAGATTATGAATGATAATAGAATAACAATAGGTGTCATATTGTTCACTCCTCACTGTTCCGCAGTATTCTATTACTGAGCTTTTCATCTCACAGTTAGAATGTTTGTGGCCAATCCATGGTATCACTGCAACTTAGCAAATGGTTAGAAAACGGCCAGATACCTGGAAATGTGCAGTTCAGCTAATAATGCAACCTGAGAAGAATGCAGAAGATGACATATTGTAATGGCTTCTGTCATAATGGCCCTTAATTGAGCATTGAGAAAGAAGCATCTGTAGTGCTGTTCCTCAGGGGAATTTAGAGGCTTGTTCCACACACACACACACACACACACACACACACCATTAGGTGTGCCACACTCACAGCTTTCTGACCACACCTCTCCTGCCCATGCCTCTGACTGATATATCCACAGATACCTGAACATGATAGCTGCAGTCAGGTAACAAATATATGCCTGGTAAAAGGGCTCATAGTTAATCTTCCAAGGAAACAAAATTAGAATAGGAAAACAGAAGTAAAACTCCCCCATTCCTTTATTCCCATCACCTCTGCTCATCTCTTGCCTTGAAAGCCCCATGGGCCTGGGGTCACCATGAGTTGCTTGTGACTTGACAGCACACAGTTAATATTATACTATTTTGTGATTAAGATAGCTGGGACCAATCGCTCTCTCAGCCAAACCCACCTTACAGGGTATTGTGAGGCAAAATGAGGGAGAACCTTGCACTCTCTCCTGAGCTTTTCAGAAGAAGGGTGTACTAGATAGATCATTTTACTCTCTTTCTCCCCCCCCCCTTTAAGATGTCAAAAATCAGTGCTGTTGTAGCTTTCATTTGGATGGGCAAAATGCCATTGACATTACCCAGGGAAAAAATAGTGTCTGTGCCTTGTTAAATTCAGGTCAGTTAGCTATTTATATGCTGCAAATTAGGGCATATTAGGGATACGTTCCTGATGTTCTATTCTGGTCTCAGCCAAAGTAGTCTTAGAAATTCTATTCACGGTAGTGCCCCTTCCTGATGGGTAGCTCAGCTGCTTACTAAGTGTTCCAGTCTGTAATCATGCCAATCAGAAGTATTGTTACAGCTGGACTCTGGGTCTTCACCACTAGCAAAAGGTGCATGCAAGGGCTATTTCCAGATTTGAGAATGTGTAGGGGAGGGGGGCTTAGAAGAAGCATGGCTCTTCCCATATAGGATAAGCCATAATGCAGCACAAGTTCAGAGTATGGGAGAGTGCACTCCATTACATATTATGGGTACCATGAATTTAACATTGAAAGTGTTCAACAGTCGAGCTCACCATGCTCAAATGTGACAATCAGATGGGAGCTGGAGCTTTCCCTTATGAATCTGCAAGGGGAAAGGGCTTACTTTTTTTTAAAATGAAAGCTGGGAAATCAGTGATTGTGACAATAGATTACTAGAACATTCCTGCACATTTTCACAATAACAATCACCTTTTTTTAAAGTCCTCAAAAAGCCCTCGTGTGGCACGGCATGGATGTAGGGAAAGCTGATTGTGCTGTGCTATACTATTTGGGAGGAACACAGCGAAGCAACCGGGCAAACAGCCACAGATGGGTCAACAAACACTCAAACCGATAATTGAAAAAATTGGATCCCTGTTTGCGATTAAAGAAAGGGCACGAGCCTAAACCAGCATCCCTAGTCCGTAGATGTACAGAGCTGGGAATCACTGATGCCACATGCCAAAATAAAAAGAAAGCCCCGTCCCACACCCTTTGGTCACTAATATCTAGTGTTACCCATGTCTGGTGCTCAGTAGAACTCTGTCCTCCCCATGGACACAGAAGCCTAGAGAGGCAGTACAAACTGCCTAAGAACTGGACCTCATATAACTTCAGTCCTCCACCCAGCACCTCCACCCCCACAAAGAGCTCCAACCCCACAGGCACCACCAGACCATCATCCTGCTGAGACTTACCACTGAAGGAACATCCTGTCCAAGGAAGAGAGCAAATCATATATGACAGTGAAAACTTTAGATTTTTTTTTGAATATTTGAATTGTTATGCAATTTTATTATGTTGGGGGGGGAAACACTTGATGGTTGTTGAAGGGACAAACATAAATATTCTAAATAAATTTGTAGCCCTTCTTTGAGGGCTTAGGTTTGATTTTTCCACAAGGGTATTGTCCCTGGAGCAGGTTGCAGAGACACATGAACAATGAAGCTGCCTTATCAGATCCTTGGTCCATCAAAGGCAGTATTGTCTACTCAGATTGGCAGCAGCTCTCATCAAATCTCAGAAGCTAAGCATGGTCTACCCTGATTACCATTTGGATGGGAAACAACCAAGGAAATCCAGGGTCACTACACAGAGGCAGGCAGTGGCAAATTAGCTCATTTCTGGCCTTGAAAACCCCACAGGGTCACCGTAAGTCGGCTGTGACTTGACAGTGCTTTACACACACAATCAAAGGCCGTCAGTCCAGAATGCTTTGCAAGCACCCCAGCAACCAGAAAGCTCTAGAAAGTGCAGCAGAAATTGGTTAGAGGCAGGGCCACTTGATCCAATGGGCAAAAGGGGGGCATTCATTCCAAGCCCGCTACCATCAGTAGCCCACCGCCCAGGCTGGTAATAATGCCTCTTTACCTTCCATCTAAAGGTGCTGCCAGCAGCAAGCCCACTAGCTGGATCCGACTGACAGGCAACAGTGTTGATGCCCACAGCTTCTGTGGTGCCACTGCTGAGGGGGAGTCCCAGGGATGCTCGAAAACCCGCTATTTCAGCTCACCGGGTCACTAACAGGGAGCTGATTGTCTGTTGATCCTTTTGCTGTCTGCGAGCACTTTGAACTTGTTCATTGGGTTACTTTTCATGTATTCAAACAGTACAACACAGTGCACAGCAATCCGCAGTGTGTCATGCATGTGCATTTTCGCAAACTCCAATGACAGTCCAGTGTGGTGTAGTGGTTAAGAGCGGTGGTTTGGAACTGTGGACTCTGATCTGGAGAACTGGGTTTGATTCCCCACTCCTCCACATGAGCGGCGAACACTAATCTGGTGAACTGGGTTTGTTTCCCCACTCCTACACATGAAGCCAGCTGGGTGACCTTGGGCAAGTCATTCTCTCTCAGTCCCACCTACCTCACTTTTCCAGCAGGAAGGACACAAGATGGGCCCATACAGAAAATAAATTGTAGTTTGGCCCAGATAGCAAGTCAGAGACAAAACAGTCAGCCACAAAAGAACATCCAATGCCAGACAATAAATGTTTGTGTCTCCAGCCATCTTGTAAACCAACTTGTTATCTAGTTGGCCACTATAAGAAACAGGATGCCAGATTGGATGAACCACTGGTCTGATTCAACAGGACTCTTCTTACGTTCTTAGTACTTTAGAGGAAGGATGGGATAAGTATAATAATTTGTATCACTGGAATAGGGGAGGGGCTGTGGCTCAGCGGTAGAGCCTCTGCTTGGCATGCAGAAGGTCCCAGTTTCAATCCCAGGCATCTCCAGTTAAAGGGACTAGGGAAGTAGGTGGTGTGAAAGACCCCTGCCTGAGACTCTGGAGAGCTGCTGCCGGTCTGAGTAGACAATACTGACGTTGATGGATGTTGATGGTCTGATTCAGTATAAGGCAGCTTCATGTGTTCATGTGTTCAATATGTAGCAAATACTTGACCTGCAACGTGTAAAAGAAATCGTTGCCACATATCTAAGAAATTACTTGGCATGACTAGCAGCAGAACACATCATCATATCAAGCTTCAAATTCTTTGGTGTTTTCATAAAAACATAGGCTGTGTCTGCATATACGCGCCTACTCCATAATTGGGGGATGTTGCTTTCTGATTATGGGGAGGGAACAGATGCATGAACACTGGCTCCACCTGTAGGCACCATGCTCACAAGATGGCAATTGCACAATGTAGGGGGTGGGGCCAGCATGTTTGGGCCCACTCTCCTTCTCCACACTTTCAGTCAATGCACAGAAAGGGCTACTGAGTCAGCGTTGTCTGCTCTGGCAGCTGCTCTCCATGGTTTCACCTTTCACATCACCACCCACCACATGATCTTTTGAACTGGAGGTGCCAGGGATTAAACCTGGGACTTTCTGCATGCAAAGCAGAGGATCTACCACTAAGCCCCACCCATTTGATGAGACTTTATCTGTTGAAATGCATGTGCTCTGGCTGAACTGGCTTGCTTCCTGAGTTTGCCTGTGAGGCTGACATTTTTTGAAGAAGAGTTATACCCTACTTTTCTCTACCTTTATGGAGTCTCAAAGTGGTTTACAATCTCCTTCCCTTCCTCTCCCCACAACAGACACCTGAGAGAGAGCTCTGAGATAATGGTGTCTAGCCCAAGGTCATCCAGCAGGCTTCATGTCTAGGAGTGGGGAAGCCAACCCAGTTCTCCAGATTAGAGTCCACCGCTCATGTGGAGGAGTGGGGAATCAAACCCAGTTCTCCAGATTAGACTCCACCACTCTTAACCACTACACCATGCTGGCTTTGCTATTTATTTATTTTACGTAAGTAATCAGCAGGCATGGAAATTATGCTTCTAAAGGTTCTTCATATGGAAGATTCTGCTGTTTTATAAAATGAAATTTGATGTTGTGCAGCCCTTCCAGTTAGCCCTGGTCCATACTTCTATCCCCCTTCTAAATGTTTTACATGGAAGAAAATGCCACTGAAATCCTGAAGACTTATTTCCACATAGCAAGGTTCCAGGTGTAAAGTCTGTAGTCAGACAAGGCTACCGTATGGGAAGCAGCATGACATGCTGCTGTGCTAAAAACCACCCCTCGCACTCATTTGACTAATAGCACAGAGGAACAATTAAAAAGCACAGTCGGAGATCTCACTAATTGGGTTTGGATTACGGAGAGTTAATTAATTATATTGTGAAATTAAGGTAAATGTCATGCAGGATTTAACAACTCACATTGCTGGCAATAAGGAAACCATTTAAATCACAGTACACTGAATTATTGGGTTCCTCATTATTCATCTTACTGCTGCTCCTAAACAAACAGGAGCATCCTTATTAGAATCTGATGCTATACAGTTCCAAGTGATTCTTCTGTGGTAGGAAGGAAAAGGGGGGTGGCTCGTAAATGAGATTCACTGGAGCTCAAGAAAGATACTGATTCCCTGAAGATGAGATATCTGGGATTCTTCCAACCTTGAGGATACCAATGAGCAGATCTTAAAGGTTTATCATAGGCAGAACCGCTTTGGCCTGAAGCCAGTTCATCAAGAGCACCATTTGGAGGGGGCAGGTCTTCACCTCCATGTTTTGACATTTCTTTAAGAAATGTCCCATGCTGCTCAAACCTTTTGGTAACATTACTGCAGAGGATGAATTTTCTTTCAGATTTTTCTTGCCATTTCTGGAACTCCTCAGACCGCAGTAAGAAACTGGGTTCCAAAGCCATGACTAAGTATAATCTGGTGAACAGCACCTATCCCAAAGATTTTGCTGGTGGTGACAACAAAAGCCTCTCTTCCCCTTCCCATTTTTTCTCATAATGTGACCAAAATACGATAGCTTCAGTTTAGTCAAAAGAATAGGCAGGGCCAATGGTCTGACACACTTTAAGGCAGCTTCTTAATGGCTAATAGCAAACCAATCTTTTGAGAGGTTAATAGGCCAAAATAATCTGCTGATGTTTCCTCTATGGATGCCAATTGTTAGGAGACAATTTCCTGATAACCCTGCTCATGAGAACTTGGAGGTAACCCTTCCCAACTGAGGGGAGAGGACATGGTTGTGTGTGCACACACGTGCGCGAGTGAAGAAACTGCTGGGTTGAATTCGAAAATTAGTCAATTTCAGTATTCTTATAATGTAAATATATTTTTATCAATTACTTTGCAAATTGTATCTCTAAAGGAGAAGACTATGTTGTCAAATGTCCATATAACTTTATGTGTACAAGTATGATGACCAGGGCAGTCAAAACAAGAATTTGTTCCCACCTCTATATGGCTGGGAAGATTCCAAGCTCCTCTTGTGAAATACTTCCTTACCTTGAAACATTTGGATAAACAATTACAATTCTGGGTAGTAGAACAGGTGGCTGTTCCTACATCCCAGCTCGTTCAGATTCTATGGAAATGGGAAACATATTGGATTTTTACTTTGCCGACTATGGTGACTTGAGGCCCGTTAGTTGTCTGAACATTGGTTTTTTTAATATCTTTGTATCTTTAATTGGCTTTTTGCTCTGAGGTTTACTTTAAGAGCTTGTTAATGACCCATGGTGGGAGGATTTGTTTAACCGCTGCTTCCATGTGTGAGCTATGTAATTTGGAATACAGTGAATGTATTTATCTTGTGGAACATTGGATGCATTTTAGCTATGTGGTATCAGTTGGGTGATATACTCACTAGGGTTGCCAACCTCCAGGTACTAGCTGGAGATCTCCTACTATTACAACTGATCTCCAGCCAATAGAAAGCCGTTCCCCTCGAGAAAATGGCCGCTTTGGCAATTGGACTCTATGGCATTGAAGTCCCTCCCTTCCCCAAACCTCGGTCCTCAGGCTCCACCCCAAAACCTCCCGCTGGTGGCAAAGAGAGACCTGGCAACCCTAACACTCACACATGTGTAATGGTGTTGCTGTCTTTAATCAGGTGATATTGGATATATGTGTATTTGTATATACAAATGTGTGTATTTTTGAAATTGTAATTTTATGTTATGTGCAGATGTGAATGAAATTATTAAAGCCAAGTTTTTTGTTATAAGGCATTCATAATATATTCCAAGTATGTATTTTTTAAAAATGTGATTATTTTAATGTATTTTATGGTTTTAATGCCTTTCTCATTTTTGCAGGGTTTTAATGTCGTTAACTAACTAGTCATTGCGACTGATTATGGTTTTTCACTGTGTGAATGGGATGTGACTGTATTAATTATGTTTATGCTACTGATGAAGGCTGTTTCCTGAAAAACATATGGCATTTTGTTTTGTATCATATGTGACCATTTTGATTCCTTTTTTTAGTGGTTGCTGTATTAAATTATCTGTGTAGTGCTGTGCACACACAATTAAATTGGTCATTATTTGTATATTGCATTATACATTGTTCTTTTTTATATTTTCTCTGCCTTGTGGGTTTACCCTAACTTTTTAGGTAGAGTATTTTTACCTTCTCTTGCAATGCTGCAAATACAAACACCACAGCAGCATTCTAGTTTTAAAGCTCCCAGATACTGATATTTGGACCTGACAGTGCAACTTACACACACACACACACACACACACACACACACACACATCATCCTGTAAGCTTCTTGGACCACAGATCACTTCCACAGACTGGGTCTCATGGACAACAACAATTGCTAGAGATGTCTCCTATGTTATGACCTGGCCCTAGCATTGCAGCATTCGGGGAAGTGGTGGAGAAACAGACTACCTTTGTCCTGGACTCATCTTTTCTCAGTTATCAACCTACTCTTCAGCCATGTAGCTACTATGTGGGAGCTCTCATTGGGCCGGAAACTTTGGGTTTTAAAGGCTGCTGTTCTTGCCAAACATCTTATCCTGCAACAAAGGAGAGCTGTTACTCCACCTCATATAGCAACTTGGACAGAAGAAATATTGGATCCAACTTTTAATAGGCAGGATGCAGGCATTAAACAGAATAGTAGTGGGGCTGGATTTTTAGAGCGCTGTGAAATGTAGCATAAAACTTATTTTAACTGCTTGGATAAGGTTCAGCCCTACACACACACACACACACACACACACACACACACACTTTTTTTTTCTTGTTTTATTGATTGATTTATTTTTCTTTCATTTTTTTCCCCTTCAGGTTAGTGCTAGGGAAGAGAGTAAGCTGGTGGACAGGAAAGGTTGTTTGACAGCGTTGTTTGTTATATATTTAAAAACAACAGTGATAAAACTTTAAATTTTAAAAATAGGTTGGCAGATCCACTGATCTCTGTAAGGGTGCAACTCGGCCTCCACCTGTGCTCTGTTCATACATCTGCTAATAAAGGAATTATTACGCAAAGTGCCACTAGTCTCTAGTACTCTTTCATTGGGTAACCCAATTTGTCTTGCCCCTGGAAGTAAGAAGTTTTTTAAAATGTATCCATATGTACAGAAAGGCCACTGAGTATCCAGAAATGGGACAACCCTAATGTATTCAATCACCACTTCCTTCTCTTCTGGCCCCCTTTCCATAGATAATACTGAAGAGCATTTATATCCTTGGTTTTTTACTCTGCATGGAAATCACCCCCATCCCATGTCTTCTTTTCACCACAGAGCATTTGAGAAACTTGCAGGTAGGTAATCTTTTCTTGACAGAGGGCTGTTTTGCCTCTCTTGTGCTTGTCCTGACAATGATGGAATGGAACCAAAACCTCTCTTGACAAGCTATATTGAAAATATTATGCAGAGAAGACCAATCATAAGAAGTTTTACATGGTAAATTCTAAACTGGATATCACATAGAGCTTGGGGTACAAAGGAAAGTGAATCCTTATTCACATGGAATTAACCACAAAAGTTGCCTTCAAATCTAACCTAGTGAAATTGTATAATGAAAACACCTACATGTGGTAAGAATGAAAACTCCCATGTTCTGAAAGTCACATCCTGGTGTCTTTCTCACCTCAAGAATTGTCATATTATTGACCTTCAGACTCTGTCCAGGAAGTATTTACAGAGGCTTTAATTGCTCCCCCCTCCAAATCTCAAGAGCTCAGGTGGAAAATATATTTATTAACGTTTACAATATGAAAACTGTGAAATGGCAACATGCCCAGTATTTGCTTACTGTCCATTTCTTAAAACCAACTGCGTAGCAGTAGCCTTCTCGTTAAAAAATGTGTTTATGCCGCTACGTTCACACTGAATGCAGTCCAACTAATAGTCCTTCAGCATTTGCATATTTGCCAATTTCCTTTAAAATCGACATAGTCATTTTTCCAGAAAAGTCTATTACTTTCCCACATTTCCTAACATCCATGGGTTGATTCAAAAAGCCTGCATAGTGCTGATAAAACTTTCATGATTAATTAAACCAGAGATCACTTAGGTCTGCTCAGTGAAATTCATGGCCAACCTGACTATGCTCTGCCCATGTTGGACAACCTGGGGCTGTTGATTAGAATCTGCTCCAAGATGGAGTCCCATCATGTATGTATATGGTATATGGATGGATCATATTGTTGATTAGGGCTGGGGCTGTTGATTAGAATCTGCTCCAAGATGGAGTCCCATCATGTATGTATATGGTATATGGATGGATCGCATTGTTATGGGAGGATGAATACGCCTTAGAATATCACAGGGTTGATTATGAGATGGGGAACAATTAAATCCTAAAACCCATCTAGGAGAGGAAGTTGACAAATATGGTGACAAATGGGCTGGGAATAGACTATTGCCACTTGATTCAGGAACCAAGATGGGTAAAATATTGTCGAAGGCTTTCACGGTCAGAGTTCATTGGTTCTTGTAGGTTATCCGGGCTGTGTAACCGTGGTCTTGGTATTTTCTTTCCTGACGTTTCGCCAGCAGCTGTGGCAGGCATCTTCAGAGGAGTAACACTGAAGACACTGTCCTTCAGTGTTACTCCTCTGAAGATGCCTGCCACAGCTGCTGGCGAAACGTCAGGAAAGAAAATACCAAGACCACAGTTACACAGCCCGGATAACCTACAAGAACCAAGATGGGTAAGTTTTAATTTCCCATCCTGATGTCTTAAACTCCTTATTCAAATGTTTGAGCTGATTGGCCAGATGGGAGCTCAGATGATGGAATGATCCTCTGCAAGTAGGGGGGAAAAGTATGTCAAGGAGAAGCTTAGAATCTTCTCTCTGACATCTGTTTTTTTCATGTGGACGGATTTGGAGGGGGTGGTATGAAGGAGAATCCAGTCATGAGTCCCTATCTGCAATAGGAATGGTATAATCCCAGAACAAGTTTAATAATCTTGGGAAGTGACTAGAGGAGACATGGGAGATACTCAATCAAATCTCATGACATCTTTAATTTTATTGGAGAACTACAGTGGGTCTCAAACTGTATTTGAGGCATGGCAGTGAATGAAAAGTGGCTGAACCTCCCCCTCCCCACATTGTTTTCCCATTCTACATTTCCTCATTGTTTACTCTCAGTGGGGCAAATAGCATCTTCAGGATGGGAAAATGGCACACAAGACAAAGGTTGAACCACCCATCCCCTGAACTGTGACCCCAATCCAATTTTCAGGGGAGAGAGGTTGACAACAGCAGTTAAATAAAATCGAGGACATGGGTGATGGATTTGGGTCACGGATTTCCAGCGTCTTGACCAGCTGTGCCCTAAAACCAGATCCTTGCAATGGGCTGAAACCCCACTGATGAATCCACTACTGAGAGTTGCTTTTGGGCCTGTTGATTTTATGCTGCAGAGTGACCATTTCTCTACCCAGTTTTAAAATTAAAGAGCATTCACAACAGGAGTAAAGTACCCAACAAGTACTGCTTTTGCCTGCTTGCTTGCTAGTCCCCGGTTGCAATTCTCCCCAACGCCCCCTGCACCTTTTAATTCCCTATTATAGAGTGGCGACTGCATGCAAAATAATTATTCAAATCTATGAGAAGTGCAAAATTATCTGTTTAGCTGTAATTGCCAAAAAGGAGAGATCAGAGTTGCAAGTTGTTCTCCTGAATGAAATGTTGCTCAGGCCACGGAGGGTCATTGAGGATCAGCTTTCAGATCAGACACTTTATTTCTACCCCCTCAACTCTTCTTGACTTCTTACCACAATTTGATAAATCAGCATAATCCCTTGCACAGTAATTACTTTAGATAATGACTGTGGAGCATTTATTACATTCCAGGCATGTTAGAGGGAAGGTTCCTCTTACTCTGCAGGTTATATTAGAGCAAATTATGTATTTTTAATGTGTTGCTACTGTTTGATCAATAGTAATACTTACTATTTATAACATACTTGCCCTGTTCAAAGCACATCATGTACACTGTGCATCAGTCCTTACAATAGTCCTGCAAGGCAGGTCAGTATTATAATCCCCATATGGCAGGCTGAGGTTGAGTGGCTTGCCTAATTCCACCTAGTGAGTTTATACAGCTGAGAGAAGATTTGACCCTGCAGCTTCCTCTTAGGTCTCAACTTGTCCTCTTAGGCACAGTGCTACATTCCCTCCCAACTCGGAGAGTTTCTCAGTCTTACATTTTCCTTATTCCCATGCAAGAAAATAGTATGATTATTTCTTCTTCTGTGTTTCAGCTATCCAAGCATGCCTATGCATGTAAGATATACTTCTGCTTCAGCAGACCAAAGATCCAGTTTGTCTGATTCTTTGTTTCCAACAGAGACCAAATAGTGAGAAGCTGAAAATTAATGCATGAATGAGAGCATTTCTCTTTTATTTGTCCCACTATTCAGAGGTATACTGCCTGTGCACGTGGAAGGTCTATTGGGGTTATCATTGATATAACTACTCAGCAATTAGTTTTTACCAAAACAAAAAACAAAAAAAACACCCCTACCTAGGATCTTTACAGGTATTCCAACATCTAGGCAACATTTCTAGATGGGGTGAGTAGAAGAAAGATAAGGCAGGAAGGCCTGGAACCTGACTGTCCCCAGCTAGCTTTGGTTCTCCCACCTGTTTCTCGCTGCTACTTCCAATTAGCTGCATGGGCATAATACAATTCCTTTGACTATAATTGCATTACGATTTTATTACCTGCAGAGCCTCCTGCCCTGTGTGTCTGCACACGAGGCAATGCTTTTACTGCTTTTCAGGATGTAATTAATGGACATTTCATTGCTTTACAGATGAATTTTAAAAATCCACAGGAGATAGTTTGGGCTGTAAAAAGGCTATGATGTTTAACTGGAGAAAGGCCTATAGGTCACTGTGCAGAAAGGTTAAAAAAAAAAAAAAGCCTTCCCATGCTGAAAATGTAGATCCTGTCATTCATATGACTGATTCATCAAAAAGGACTGCAGAAAGACTACAGCTGTTGCTTGAATACACCAGTAATCTGGGGACTGCAGGGGGGTTGTCCTGGGGTGTCCTGCCCCCCGCTTGGTTGGCCTAGGGTCGCTTCCTCGGCCTCAGACCAGTCAGAAGGGGAGTCTGAGCTGTCCTCCCCTTTCGTGGCTGCCAGCTTGGCTTTCTGCAAGTTGAGAGCCAGTTTGAAGCCTAAATCCTCCTTGGCCTCAGCCTGCCCCGACTTTTATGGAGTCACACCCAAGCCACACCCCGGCTCCTCCCTTGCCCCGCCTTGTCTCCGCCCCGAGAGCCTACAAAGGGGCTTGGAGACTCCCAGCGTCTACCCTCCTGACTCCTCTTCTTGGTCAGTCTCTGGCCCGGGCCATGCAGTGCGCCATCGGGGCTGTCTGCTCCCGGCACCATTCCTGCTGCCATGGACTGCCCTGCCGCCGCCTCTCACATCTCCTGGGTGAGTGGGGGTCAGGCAAGGAGGCCTGGGTCGGGCTGTGGGCCATGTGAACCAGGACAACACCCTTCCACTTGCTAAGTAATTGTACATTCATAGTAATAATTATACCAAAGTCCAAAGTATTTGTCACAATTAGCCCCAAGTAACTGGACAGGCCCATTTCATTTCTAAGGTGATGCTTTGTTCTAACGCTTTTAAAGCATGAAATCAGGATGACATACATAACACTAAACAAACATGCACTGCATCATTTTGCCCCAAGGTAGTTTGATCTAGTTACTGTATGTTTCAGAAGGAGGTAGTTTAGGAGAAACTCTGACTGCCCCTGCCTGATCTCTGGGTTCTCTTCTCTGTAGTGAAAAGTGCCATCAAGTGGAAGCCAACTTGTGGCAACCCTGTAAGGGTTTTCAGGGCAAGAGACGAACAGAGGTGGTTTTGCTATCACCTGCCTCTAGTCCTGTTCCATAGCTATAAATTCTTTTCCTCTTTTTAGGAATTTGGAGTCTGTTTCTAATCAGTTCCACTTAGATCAAAGAAAAATTCAGAGAGGTGGGACATGAAGGGAGGTGCTGTGAAATTTCAGAATTTCGTTCTATTTTTTATAATTTTTTATTGTTTTTATGACATAAAACAAAACAGAAAAGAAAAATACAAATCGATACCTTCAATATACAGAATATAACTACATTATATAATAAAATACAAATAATCAAGGTATCATAACTACCCACCACCCACCTTATTAAGTATCCCATCACCAGTGTGAGAGACTTCCGGAGAAGTGTCTAAGCAGTTTAAAATTAAACATATTATCAACAATTCAATTGTTCTATTGTATCTATAACTCGTTCACTATATTAGTAAAATTCATTTTTGCCATTTTATCCAAATATGCCTTTGACCAAGTAGTTTTAAATTCTTCCAGATCCTTCCAGGGAAGGGAATCAGTTAGTTTGGCCATCCGCATATATATCCATAATTTTTCTCTCCAGTCTTTAATTAGACGTCTATTTACTTGTTTCCAGGATTTAGCTATTATAATTCTTGCTGCAGCAAAGCTATATTGACATATGATTCTATCACTTTTATTCATTTTCTCTTTGGGAATTCCCAATAAACAAAAAGCAGGTTCCATTTTTACTTTAATATTAATCAGATTACAGGTCTCTTTCAATACTTTTCTCCAAAATGGTTTAACCTTTTTACATACCCACCATGCATGCATAAAAGTTCCTTTTTCCATTTCAAATTTCCAACATAAATTTGTCAATCCTGAATTTATTTTATTTAACATCACTGGTTGATATACCATCTATAAAACATCTTGTATAAATTCTCTCTTATTTCATTAGTGATTGTAAATTTAAATTCTTTTTTCCAGAGCCTCTCCCAAATCTCCAAATTAGTATTATATCCTAAGTCCTTCATCCTAAATCTAAATCATCTGCGTACGCTTTCAAAATTTCGTTCTAGAGATGCTCAGAGGCAGGCAATGCTTGCTAAAAGTAGGGTCCTACTATGGAATTTTGCATCATGTAATGTATCTTGTTAACACTTATACTTTTCTTCAGTTCTGTTTTTAGACTTCTGGTTAGTCCTACAACCCTAATCCTATTGCATTGTTTATTGAATGTCCCATCAGTTGACTCACTCTGCGTAATCCGCCTTGAGTTCCGGTGAGAAAGCCGGTCTACAAACAATGTAAATAAATAAAATAAACAGTAAATATATATACCAAATGAAATAATCTGCCCAATAAAAACAGAATTAAAAAATCAAACACCACTGGGAATCAGAAGCAGAAGAAGAAGGAGGAGGAGGAGGGTTGGTTTTTATATGCCGACTTTCTCTGTCACTTAAGGAAGAATCAAACCTGTTTACAATCACCTTCTCATCCCCTCCCCACAACAGACCCCTTGTGAGGTAGGTGGGGCTGAGAGAGCTCTAAGAGAGCTGTGACTATCCCAAGGTCACCCAGCTGGCTTCATTGTAGGAGTGGGGAAACCAATCCGGTTCACCAGATTAGCGTCCGCCGCTCATGTGAAGGAGTGGGGAATAAAACACGGTTCTCCAGATTAGAGTCCACCACTCCAAACTACCATTCTTAACCACTATACCATGCTGGCTCTCACTGTACTTTTTTTACTTAGCACGTGCATTGAGGTATCCAGGGGTGGACCAGGATGAAAGAACAGGACTCGAAAAGGGGTCCATTCTTCACCCCAAATGAGGGTGGGACAAAGAGGAAGCCTTTGTGTTTCTGGTCCCAACCCTGCAAAAGAAGGAAGGAGGAAGAGGCATCATGCCTACCCAGCTGACATCTCGCCTTCTTCCTGCGCTGCACAGTGCTCCTGGATCACATGGGGCTTGGGCAGTCCAGCTGCAACTTTCTGCTACTGGGCTGGCCCAGCCCGGGAGGGGGCACCAGCTAAGGTTGCCATCCTCCAGGTAATAGCTGGAGATCTCCTGTTGTTACAACTGATCTCCAGCCGATAGAGATCAGTTCACCTGATGAGAAAATGGCCAATTTGGCAATTGGACTCAATGGCATTGAAGTCCCTCCCCTCCCCAAACCCCGCCCTCCTCAGGCTCTGCTCCAAAAACCTCCCACCAGTGGCAAAGAGGGACATGGCAACCCTAGCACCAGCCCACCGGAACAAGTCCCAGGTACCATAATGGCCCATCAGCCCATGGAAGCATCCTTCGTCACCCCTGGTAGCCCATTCCACAAGGTGGATGCAACAATGGAGAAAGTGTAGATTGGGGCAAAGAAAGAGCAAACAGCCCTAGGCAAAGGAATGGAGAGAAGAAAGACCCCAAAAGGTAGCTCAGGGGTTATACAGAGAGAGATGGTAAGGGGCCATGGAAGTGAGAACCAGCATTTTAAAGTGAGTTTGGAAACAAACAGGCAAACAGTGTAATTGATTTAGTGCGAGTATACTATGTTCACACTGATTAGACTCCAACAATAAATGGGCTGCTGTGGTTTATACACATCTGAAATTTTGATTTACATAAAGCACATTATGGCAGTCCAGCAAAAGGGTAAACAAAAAGCCTGGCTCAGCATGGTTCGATTGGCTAAGCCTAACAGGAGACAGAGTTGACAGGCCAGATGTAATTAGAAAAAGGCAGTTCTCGCAAATGGCAGCAACTTGTTTTTCAAACAACAGAGTTGGGTTTAAAAGCAGCCCCCCACACACACGCTCCTCAATTGATCTGTGGCAAATACATCCTTTCAGACTGACGTGGTATAGCCTATTTTGCCACCTTCAGATTTTTCCACCTACATATAATCACAGAGTTGGAAGGGACCACCAGGGTCATCTAGTCCAACCCCCTGCACAATGCAGGAAATTCACAACTACCTCCCCCCGCACCCCCAGTGACCGCTACTCCATGCCCAGAAGATGGCCAAGATGCCCTCCCTCTTATGAACTGCCTCAGGTCATAGAATCAGCATTGCTGACAAGTGGCCATCTAACCTCTTCTTAAAAACCTCCAGGGAAGGAGAGCTTACCACCTCTTGAGGAAGTCTGTTCCACTGAAGAGCCGCTCTGACTGTTAGAAAATTCTTCCTAATGTCTAGATGGAAACTCTTTTGATTTAATTTCAACCCATTGGATCTGGTCCGACCTTCTAGGGCAACAGAAAACAACTTGGCACCATCCTCTATATGACAGCCCTTCAAGTACTTGAAGATGGTTATCATGTCACTTCTCAGTCTTCTCTTCAGGCTAAACATACCTAGCTCCTTCAACCTTTCCTCATAGGACTTGGTTTCCAGACCCTTCACCATCTTTGTTGCCCTTCTCTGGACACGTTCCAGCTTGTCTACATCTTTCTTAAATTGCGGTGCCCAGAACTGAACACAGTACTCTTCTTCTCCATGTTTAGAGTAGGTCTCAACAAGAAAAACAGCATGGGGGAGTGGTGGGGGGAGAATCAGTAAATTTATTTATCAGTGTTTCAGGAATTATCTTCCTCATGGCAGACATTATGGTGCTCAAGTAATACTGAATGGCTTTATTTTGAGTTAAAGTACATTATTTTCACATTAATGGTTTAAAATAGTAAGAGCAAAATGGCAGAGTGAATCACAAACAACTCTGCCACAAGAGATGCTCTCCCTGCCAATAAACAGGGCCATTATGTACAGCAACAATTCTGTGAAAAAAGCTACATAACCACATTTCTGTTGAAGGTACACAAGGGATTAAGGGAGAGAGTGCCTCTGTTGCTGCCACATTTTCCTAAAATGTCATCCTTCTTTAAGCAATTTTACTTAATGGTATTAGGATAATACACATTGAGAAAGTTTGTTTCTCTGATCCTGTCAGTTCGGCAGCAGGTAATCATCAAAATTCATGGGATGACTAGTTCAAGGCTGAGTCAGAAGAACAAAGCACAAATAAGAGGCCCAGCTCCACACTGCTATGGCAGTCAGAAAATAAGGAGCACTTCGTTTATTTATTTACAAAATCTGGACCCCACCTTTCTGCCTCATCAGAGCCACCAAGAAGCTAACAGTTAAAACAACCATTATAAAAATACATCATAAAAATAATGAAAACCAAAATTAAAATACATATGTAAGAGCACAAAAACGCAGTAATCCAAACATTGGGCACAAAGGAAGAATCATTGAGGGAATGCCAGGAGAAACAAATAAGTCTTTACCCACTGGCAAAAGACAGTGATAGAAGGGGACAGACAAATGTCTCTGGGAAGAGAGTTCCATAACTTTGCGGACAAAACCAAGAAGGCCTTCTCTTGGGCTGAGAACCAGCGTGGTGTAGTAGTTAAGAGTAGAAAACTATAATCTGGAGAACCGGGTTTGAGTCCCCACTCCTCCACATGAAGCCTGCTGAGAGTTCTCTCAGAATTCTCTCAGCCCCACCCAGCCCACCTAACAAATTGTGTGTTGTGGGGAGGGGAAGGGAAGGTGATTGTAAGCCACTTTGAGACTCCTTAAAAGATAGAGAAAAGTGGGGTATAAAAACCAACTCTTCTTCTAATCTCAGAAGGTGGGGGGCTGGGGGCACCCAAAGCTGGGCTGTGGAAACCCTTGACTACAGCAATTGGGTAGGCTCCTGTGGGAACCAGTGGTCTTTTAAGTATGCTAGCCTCAAACCGTATAGGGCTTTCAAGGTCAACTCGAGCGCCTTTAATTGGGCCTGGAAACAAATTGGAAGCTAGTGTAGATGCGCCAAGACATTCCTAGAAATTCTTCTTCTTCTTCTTCTTCTTCTTCTTCTTCTTCTTCTTCTTCTTCTTCTTCTTCTTCTTCTTCTTCTTCTTCTCCATCATCGTTTAACGGCATTGTTCTGAAGCCAAGAGATATTCAGATCTTGCAGCAGGAAATAAATATTTCAACAGAGGCATAGACTGCAAAAATAGAATGGTTCCTCATGAGGAAGTACACGGTCTTCACAAAGCTAATGATAGAGACAGCAGACAAAATCAAAGCGGGGGAGGGGCGCAAGAAGGCTATATATAGCTAGTAAGAATGGAACAATGAAAACAGTCATTGTGCAATCATATCTACTTTGCAAACCTATGTTGGTTTTACACCATTTTTCATGGCCGTAGCTTCCTTCAAAGAATCCTATTTTGTTAAAATGCTGGAAAGTCTCTTAGCACCATCCCAAAACTACTATTCCTAGGGTTCACTGAGACTAGAGAATTATTACTAAAACATAAGGTTTGTCTTTGCACACGCACACATACATACCCCAGGCTCTGTATGACCCAAATTCATCTCCTCATTCTTATTTCTGCTTTTGATTAGGGGTGTGCACCAAAGGGAGAAAGGAGAATGGCAGCTCTTCCATTATTCCTTATTTTCAGGGTGGGGGGTGGAGTGGCTGTCACCAAAATTACAATGGAGTGAGTGCTGCCTGATCCCTTGCTTCTGTGCCTCATTCCAGGGAGAAGACAGCAAGGGCAGTAAAGGGTGCTCAGGCAGGAGCCAGCTAATCAGTTTGAGGGGCAGTGGGAGATCAACCCTAATGGTCAGGGATGCACAATGTTGCAAAATCCAGCACCTTTGTCATACTTAGAGTTGCCAGGTCCCTCTTCGCCACCTAGGGTTGTCAGGTCCCACTTTGCCACCGGTGGGAGGTTTTTGGGGCGGAGCCTGAGGAGGGCAGGGTTTGGGGAGGGGAGGGACTTCAATGCCATAGAGTCCAATTGCCAAAGTGGCCATTTTCTCCAGGTGAACTGATGTCTATCGGCTGGAGATCAGTTGTAATAGCAGGAGATCTCCAGCTAGTACCTGGAGGTTGGCAACCCTAGCTCCATATTGGCTGTCTGACAGAGTACCATTGCATTGTGGAGGAGGTGATGGAGGATCTTAGTCATATGCACGGTAGAGAGCAGGGTCACAAGCAGGAAAGAAATATTTTAGACTTGACTGGCCACTGTCTAGCAAACGTATGAATGGAAGGCCTGTTATCTCAGCTTTAGCTTGGACCTGTCCATTCCCTGTGCAGCAGATGCATTACAGTGGAGTCCTAGTTTATTCTTCTCAGAGCGGCAGTAATATATTGTCTCTCTGGACTCCCTGTGCTCAGCTGGCAAAATTATTGGAGATTCATGGGAGCCTTTTGTGCAGGCTGCTTCTCCCTCTTCTTTCTAATTATGGTGTTTTTAGCCATGAAATATGTTCTGGGCTTCAGAGCTGAAGTGCTACATAATCTATGGATGCCAGACTGAAGGACTCACACTGTGCGGAAGGAGAGTTAAGACTGGATGCCACTGAGTAAACAAGAGGCCCAATTTGCCCCTGAGATTTCGGTTTTTTGCTGCCCTGAACTTAACTTTCATTCGCAAGTGCTTCTCAAGTGATCCCTTAGCCCTGTTCCTTCCTTATAACTTTGGTGCTTTCTCTCACATAACAGGGGAGGATGCTACCCATGATTCTCCTGATAGGCACAATTGCCATTTTTGTGTGATATGGGTAAAGCTCATATTTCCAGCTTCAGTATGCACAAGTGTGTACCCTAAAAAAAACCTTCATTTGCGATCACAGGAAAATATGTACACTGGAAATCAGTTCCAAAGCTTTAACATATGCATACTGCATATTTAATATATGCATATCTACAGGACTGTCTCTCCTGGTATGTTCCCCAGAGAAGCTTACGATCATGTTATACCAACTTGCTGGTGATCCCTGGCCCAAGGAGTATCCGGCTGGCCTCGACCTAGTGAAGTCCCTAGATGTTAAAAAATGATAGATCATGCAACATTGGAAAGACATGCATTAGATTTCTCTAAATTGTTTTTGAAAAATCTATGTGGATGATCACGTTGGATATAATGTGATATAATGTTTTAAAATGAATGGGAGACAAGAGAAACACCGTCTCCAGAATTACTCTTCAAATGGAGGATTTCATTCATTTTGCCACAAATGTTTTGTTTTATAATTGTTTGCATATAAATTTCATCACAATATTACAGAAATTATTCTAGTTTGAGCTCAAACAAACAAATCCAGTACAAATAAATACTTCATTATTTACCTTCAGCTGTTTAATTTTAGTAGTGTTTTAGATTTGTAAACAGCTGTATGGTACACAAATCTGAAACAACCACCCTAAAATTTAGATCTTCTAATCCAAAATACTTCTTAACTATCTTGGAAAAATTACTAGGCCATCCTTGAAAATCCTGATTTGAAGCAACCCCCATTATTCCTTTTCTGTTACAAAGCAATTTAAGTCACACACTCAATTTTTCACATTACATTTTTAAATGCTAAAGAATTGCACATGTTCTGTACAGGAGTTGTACAGAGAAATGTACAATGGAGGCTTCCTAAGCAACAGGAGGGAGCCACCTCATGGTACAACACAGCTGTCACCTACACACATACAACATGTGGACAAACTGATTTGGCCTGGCTTCTCAGACACCTGGGCATGGGTGCAGAAAGATGTGTGTGTATGACATCGGCCTGTCACACTTTGCTACAGGAAACTGTGATGGACAGCTGCATAATAATGAGTTGTCCCGGTCATAGAACCTTGAGTGACAGGTTGTTTGTGGGGGGGGAACCCTGAGGATTCTACAAGTGGAAGTTGAGAAACCATTAAAGAAACTGACAATTGATAAATGACTGTTGAAGCAGACAGTTGAGGCTGGCAGCTAGATTGAGAGGAACACATTTGTTTAGGATCAGGAAGAATCCTGTGTGTGTGAGGGGTGTGATTTGAGTGTCCTTCCCTCAGGGAAATAGCTCTTAAATAAAGAGAGCGATCCCTAACCACTTCTAAGGAAAAATATTGGGGAAATTGTGTGTTTGTTCCTAACTCCTCCAACTTAAGAACTATTATTTCAAGAAGCTTATGCTTACTCAACTAAGCAGTGACTGCCAAGTGGATTCTATCTCACTACATATCAAAAGTATCAACACTTGTCAGTGAAATACGTCAGATACATCCTGATTACGAAATATCTATTATTTGCAAAGTTTCCTTGTACCTTTGTATTGTTACCAGCCAAGTTTATTTTCTGAAACCTCCTTGTTAACCTGACTTTTCCATTTTCCCCAAAGTAACAAATAAAACCATTTTGAGTTTTTATTTCAATAAGCCTCTCTTGTGCCATGTATTCTGACTTTCATAAAGAAAGAGTTTTCTTTGGCGGATCCCCCAACCATCTTAAGTGTGGAACAGAATACAAAATGACTTGAGACAAGTCATAAGTCTCTGAAGTGATAGTGGTGGCTGGTGAGGGAAAAAATAAATAACACTAAAGGAGATCTGTCATAGAAAAACATCTGGTGTTTCTTGCAGCAGCCGTTGTATGCTGGACTCCCCTGAAGCCAACCTACTTGGTCCGCTGTGCCGTTCTGAGTCCCCTGTTCAATTTCAGAAAGGTAAAGTGCAGCCTCCCCAATGGAACAAAGAATGCCCTTGGTGCGTTTTTGGCTGGGGGAAAAAGGCATAGTGGGAGGAAGAAGCCCTTCTTCCACCCATGCCATGGCCCCAATCTGAATCAGACCCCTGAAATGTGGCTGCAAGTTCCTATGGTAGACTTGGACATGTTGTAACATGCAATGATGTGTGGCCCCACTGTGCTTATTTTAAAAATAATCTGCAAAGCCAGCCTCAGTAGAGCTTTCTAAAAACTCAGGGGAATGCTGGGAATTGCTGAAAAATGTAAATATTTTTAAAAGTTGGAAGAGGAGCTAAAACCTCATCAAACCGGTGAAAGCAGCATCTGTGCATGTTCAGATACCGGGGGTGGTGGTGATGGCATTTGGGTTGCTAAAGTGGCCCAAAATAATGGCTAGAAATTGGTGCTGCAGAAAAAAGAAAGTACGGTTGGGAAGGAACAGGAGTGGAAGAACACAGGAGAAGGGAAGAAGACCATGGGGAATGGAGGTGAAGACAGAAAACGGCAAGCAGTTGAAGCAAGTGACCCAAAAGAGTGGGCAGCAGTTAGAGAAGGAAAAGGAAGAGGGAAAACCAGGACAGTGGATGATGGGAAGGGAGGAAGAAGAAAAAAGGAGAGGCAACAAACCCAGACAAGGCCAGAGAGTAGATAATAAGGCCAGCAAGGAGATAATGGGATTTAAGTTAGGGATGTTCGAACACTTGCCAGTTCGGCTCATGTCCTGTTCCCTAGTCACAAACAGGGAGCTAATTTTTTTTCGATGATAGGGTAGACTGTTCACCAACCCATTTGTGGCTGTTTGGCCGGTTGTTTCACTGTATTCCTTCCTGACCATGCAGTGCAGATCAATTGGCTTTTCGTGCATGTGCATTCTCACACAACACAACGGTGTTCTACTACCTGGCCCCGTCCATACTGTGCAACTGCACTAACTCAGCAAGCAATTATTTAAACATACAATTAAATCAATCCTAGAATTCAGTCATAAACGAATGCAGTTTTATTAAAAATCCTACCCTTCAGAGTTCCTCTAAGTAGTCCCGAGTGATGCTAATGGCTGCTGATCAGTTTGAATTGGCAGCATCTTCGCACGGTTTTGCAAAAAACCAACAACCCAGTGCAAACCTATTTGGCAAGCATTTGCGACTATTCAGCAGAAACTGAACAGGCTTGGTGATAGGCTCACGTCTGATCGACGCTTCCAAATATGGTTATGTTTGACTGGTGAACATGTTTGTGGTAAAATGCACAGCCTCCACAATTTATCCTCCCCTTGAGTCCTTGCAGATCCCCAAACTGTACCGTGTAATGCTGTCAGGTAAATGTACTGCTTTGAAAAACAATTATCTCATTTACTTCCAGGCTTTTACAGCAAGGGGATATTGCTTTAGATTGCCACTGCTCGGTTTCAGTTTTGGGTTAGTACCGTAGAGGACATCTTGCTTTTACCAGCATTAGGAATATCCAAGAAAAGCCTAATATTTTATGTGGAAAAATCACTCTCCAGGCAGTATTCTGTATCTATCTGCCTAGTGAGATTATCATTTATTTTTCCAGGTCACTGCCTATTAGGGAATCATGTTTACGAAATCAATAGGGTTGCCAGCTGGCCAGGGGGGAAATGTCCTGTCAATTTAATAGAAGTTTTAGTGTGTTGCATTGAAGCTTTTCGTGACATGGAGTTAAATAACATCCGCTGGTAAGTAATATCTTATTAAGCCTCTGTTAAAGGGGCTAGCCCGTTCTCATCAGATCTCAGAAGTCAAGCAGTGTTGGCTCTGGTGAGTACTTGGATGGGAGACCACCAAGAAAGTCCAGAGTCATTATTTGGAGGCAGGCAATGGCAAACCACCTCTGAGCATCTCTTGCCTTGAAAACCCCATTAGGGGTTACCAAAAATCAGCTGCAGCTTGAGGGCACTTCCCATCACCACAAAGGGAGAGGACATTTTTCTCCCGGCCAGTTGGCAGTCCTAGAAATCACAGTAGCAATAACAGCAGAAACACTTGCAAATGATTTCCAGTTGTTTGTTCAGCATATACCAAGTGATATATAAGAGGACATTCTGGGTGGTCTCCCACCATTCTTTCCCCCCTCAATACCATGTGACTTTTTTGCTGTTACCTCACAGTGAAAGGCACCCCAAACTGTGTTGCCGGGTTTTCCTGTCTGATGGTATTGCCTGAAAAATCAACTGTATTTGGGGGAGGGAGAGACTTTTCAGTGGCTATCTTAATGTTTTCCAGTTGATGCAAAAATCTCATGAATTTAAATGGAACTGGGCTAGCTACTGGACCAAATGGACCTGTTCAGCCTCAAGCAGCAGAGAACCCATTCATGGTAGAGTGGAATGCACAGTGATTCATACCATTGGTTTTATTTCATCTCAATAAGCACTGACTTGTAATAAGAATGAAGTGGAACCAGGGTGCGAGAAAGAGTCCAACAAGGGATACAGCTGCCAGTCATTGGAGGAGGCTGTGAAAATCTTGTTTGTTGAACAAGGGTTGGCTTTGGAATTTATTTATTTAGACAAATTGTATGCTGCCTCTCCAGACCTGCTCAAGGAGGCTCATAACAGCAAGATAAAACCAGTCTGACAGTAAATCTCTCGCTCCTGCTACTCCTTCAGATAACCTTATGATAGAGATGCCTTTGATTTGTACCACTTAGTGGTACAACAAAACAAAACAACTTATAGAGCAATGAAAAGCAGCTCTACTCAGTACTAAGCCCCATTTTGTTCAGGAAGGCTTACTTCCAGGAAACTGTTCTTGGGATTGCAGCCTTAGTAGAGGAAGGAAATGAATGTGGCCAATTCTCTAGTTCTGGGACTCAGTTTAAACTCAACAACGCTCTGTATTTTTAATTGTACAAATTCAAGGAATATGCCACAAATGAAAGAATTACACACTAAAAATTACAAACTAAAACACAAACCTTCAACATTTATGAATCTTAGTTTAAAGAAAACCAAGCATTTTAAGTGATCCTCTTGAGCAGAACTTGGGATTAATGGGTTGAATCCAAAGACTCCCTTTTACTCCCTGAGGAAGGCTCCTCACTTAGTGAAAGGGGATAAGGGAGGGGGGCCTTGGCTCAGAGATGTAACAATATGCTTGTAACAATATGTTCCTAGCTGGCTTTGAATATTTGTTCAGTGTTTCATTTGAAACAGGTCTATATATGTTACCAGATAGTTATGGGTTGCATGTAGTTTAAATACAGATTTTTAGATAATGCTTTTCTACCAGTGTGAGATCCAGTGTGATGTAGTGAAGCCTGGTTGGTGACCTTGGTCTAGTCACAGTTCTCTCAGAACTCTCTCACCCCCCCACCTACCTCACAAGATGTCTGTTGTAGGGAGGGGAAGGGACTCTTTAAAGGTAGAGAAAAGCGGGGTATAAAAACCAACTTTCTTCTTCTACTACCAATTCTTGGTCCTCTTTAATGTGCATTGTGATTAATTCACTTCATTCCTGATATTAACACATTTTACTTTCCATGTAAAGATGCCAATGGTTATGGAAAATGTAGGAATGTTATGTATGTAGCCAATACTATGAGATCACAGGTATCTGTCTCCCTCTTGTGGATCATCCAATATCTTTGTTTAGAACTTAGTCAAATTTATTAATGAATAGGCCAGAGGCCTTTTAAAAGAAACATCTTTTAAACTGAGACTATGAAATAAACATATTTTAAATTAATCAAATTGATTTAAAAAACACACCAGACATTAAATGGAACATACAGAAAATGTAACAAAATAACCAATAAGAAGACTACGGCCACAATCGAGTGTAGAGTTAAACTACTGAATTTAGTATTCTTAAGTGGGCCTATACTGGACATGGACTAACAGATGTATTAGGTCTTAGCCCTAAAGAATTGGATATAATTTTGCTGATGGCTCAACATGACACAGTCCTCAAGTCTTTGTTATTTAGAAGTCGCACAAGTGACATATCTATGACATATCTAGAAACCTACAGCTTCACGTGGATGCATTCAGTCAATCCACCATCACCAGCAGCCCAGGTGATGGGGTGACACATTAGGCAATGGTATTCATAACACAGAGCATATTCCAAGTTGCCCATGTACCCATTTCTTTGATTTGCAGTGTTAGCCCAATTTTTAAAAATTGATCTATAAGTTACATGACAACTGTACATCCTATGAAGTCAAATGCTGGGGCTAGCCATCAGTCGTTCCCCTTCCTCCAAACATTGAGCAGGCTATATTGCTTTTTTTATTTTGTGAAGGTCTATATGTAAATTTATTCCTTTATGATGGTCATCATTTGTTTATTTTTTTAAAGGGTCTTATAAACAGACAAAAATCTGCTCTGGGAAGTGGGTGTCTGTGTCTTGAGCTCTATTCAGATCCCACAATAAACCGTGGTACATTTAAAACATTGCTTGTTGTGCAAACTTTGGCTCACCTTTGCATAACAGACTTCAGCTTGCTTGTGAACCACAATGAATCTGCTGCTTGCCTCCTTCCCCGAATGCTGTCCCAAGCTCCCTTGTACTGACTAGCTTCCGGCAAAGTGTTGCTCTGTGTGTAGCCTGCTCACTATTGGGCAACCATTAAAAATGATCACAGAGAGGGCAGGGAAACCTGAGGTAAACCAAGCATCCTTGGAGATCTCCTGCATGTTCTTAGGTAAGTCAGCAACTTTCTTGCTTCCTGTCTAGCCACTACGCTGCATTCCCTCAACTTTTGTACTCTGAATCAAAAACTTTTGTAACCTACCCCTATCTTGCTGACCTCTAATGTGCTACTGGACTTGAATCAAACAGCCCATTCCTGTGGTTGGGGGCCGAATGGGCTTAGGAGGCGGCGTGACCCCTACGCCGGCATCCGTGCCACTTGCGCAGTCTCAACTGGCACGGACGCCAGTGTAGGGGCAATTACGCCAGCCCACCTGGACTGCGGCAGCAGTGCAGCCCTCAGACTGGCATCCCGAGAGGTGTTCTTGGGGTGTTCCGGGGGGCAGAGCTGCCATGAGACAGCGCCCTAACCCCTTTTAGCCCGGGAATGCCCCCTTGAGCAACGGCAGTGCTGCACCACCCTTGTGGGCACACCTTTGTGGGTACAGCACTGCTGTTTCCAAGGGGACTTCCCCCCTTTTCCTAGCTTTTATTTAAAGATTGCCCCCTTTCCCCCCTGCAGCAGCAGCAAAACCTCTTTGGAGGCACTGCGGCACTGCCACGGCCACACCGTCCCTGGCCACTGCTGCTCTCAGGAATGGGCAATAACGGTTTTGCTGCAGCCCAACACAGCTACCCTCCGAAACTAACTTTCTCCATCTATCTCTCTGTTGTTGCACCTCATTTTCCAAACTTTCATTTCTCTAAAAAATAGCTTGGAAGTAAATAAATTATCATAGCCAGGTCACTAATTCACTCATTTGCTTAGCTGAATGTGGCTGGATAGGTTTTGTTTTGTTTGCCGCTCTGTGCAGCTGACTCTGCATCCAGGAAGCTGACAGGACAGCTACCGATTAAACTAGAATTTCGGTATATAATGAGAAGCCACTGTTAGGATAATCTGCAAATAACCAGAAAAGTAAAAACGTTGTTTATGATTTTGGTTTTTTAAAAATTATATCCGACTTTTCTGCTTCGTGGAAACTCAAAAGAGGCTTATCACAATCATTTTCCTCCCTCCACTTTATCCTCGCAGCAACAACCTTGTGAGGTAGATTGGGCTGAGATACTGTAATGTGTTCCATGTCACAAAGAGAGCTGCCATGGCAGAGTGGGGATTTGAACCCAGCGGTCCCAGGTCCTACTCTGACACTGTCACTGCCACACCAAACTGGTTCTACACCATGACATCTCTGTGCCAAGCCAGTTTAGATTCTTAACACACCGGGGGGGGGGATCACTTTTTTTGTGGCAGCCTTCATCTGGAAATCACAATAAACCAGAGTTTAATGAAACCATAACTTATAATCTGTAGTTTGGTGTGTGACCGTCTGACTATATCCTCAGTGATATTATAGAAGCTAGCCAGTTGGCATCTGCCACACCCCTTTCCACTCACACAGAGTGCCTACCACCCTCTGCACCTCTGTCTCTCGGGTTCAGGGTTACAGGTAGGTCAGGCCATCGCGCATCGCCTACCTTTTCATCTATTTTAAAATCTCTAGAGAGCCATGACCCTTTCACCTATCAGGTCCTCTCCCTCGCTCACAGAGACATCAGCAAACAGTGTAGCCCAGCCCCCTTTAATAACAGGCCCTCAAACACTTCACTAAGTTATTGAGGTTGGGGGCTGATACGCTGTTTCATTCACATGCTGCCACCATTTATTCATATCCTAAAACATATATAGACCAAGATCTTCCCTGAGGGGTGCATGGTGTGTTTCCTTCCTTCCCTGACAAACACAGCCCACAGGACTGAAGAAACGGGCTAGCTTTTATTTATGGTTTGAACATAACACTGGAGAAAGTAAGGTGAAGGTTGCAGTATTTCTTTCCCTTGAACTTTTAAACTGTTTCCCTATTCCGGCATTTAGGATCTTTCGTTACAAATTTACTTTTCTTTCCATTTAACTTTAAGATGATCTTCACCTCAGCTTCACTCAGTCAGACATACTCTTTTCCATCTCAACTCCCTAGCTGCAACTAGTCATGGGCTGTTACCGCACTTTGTATTCCCAGCAATGTATTAAGAGTTTGAAAATGTTATAAAAAACATCGCTTTAAAAGGGTTTTTGGATACCACAGCTTATAAATGGTTGGAAGACGTCTTCACAGCTAAAGGGGCCAAACAAAGTGCAAACAGTATTTTTTATAACGTTTTCAAACTCTTAATACATCGGTGGGAATACATAGAAAGTGCGAACAGTATTTTTTATAACATTTCCAAACTCTTAATACATTGCTGTGATAGCATACGGGCCTGCCTACAAACTCCTGGACTGGACCTGGCAACCCGCTATGCAGGCACATGACTACTTCCCAGCCACGCGCCCGTTCCAAATGCTACTGGGCGGTTGCTGCGCGGTCTGTTTGAAACTGACACGGCCGCTCTTGCGAGCTACGTGCAGCCAGCAGCTAGGAAACAGAAGCAAAAGCCATCTCCAGTGAGCCAGAGAGACTCCATGTTCCTGTGCAAAGCCTGTTCCAGCCGCAGCCATTTCGTTGAAAGCATGCAGTCATGTAGTCAGTGCCAACACACCCCCCCTCTTGCAACATCGGACTAGTTCAGCAAAGCCGTTCAGCAGACATTGAGATGACAATGACTTGCTCTTCAGCAACGATCTCCAGACATTAGCAGCGATCGCACCTTTTGTTTTCAAGCCATTAACCCAATCAGCGAGACTCCTGACTTCTCCTGGGGTTGCATAAGTCATTGGAATCAGAATAGATTTCCAAATTCTCACTACTCCACCCTGGTAGCCACAGATTAAGTCTGTTGTCACCTTTTTGCCACCTGGGAACCTAGGAGGGGTGAAACCCCTCTCCCCGCCCCCAGAAAACAGTATAACTGGGGTGCTCCCATCCCATTCTCTCTCTCTCTCTTCCTTGGGCCTTCCCCTCCATACTGCCTGGCACTCTGCCAGAGTGGGTGTTCATGCTTGGACACATAGCCCCCCCCCCCCGTCCCCTTTTTATCCCCCAAAGCTGCATGGAATTCAGGACGGACAACTACTCTGCAAGAGAGGTGCAGTATATTTCCTCCTCTGCCTGCCACATGGCAAAAGTCTCTTTATTCCTCTCTTTGATTCCTAGACTCTGTATGTTGTGTGATGTGTATGTGTAGTTTTGTATGTGCGTGTGAACATATAATCTGAGTAAATTCCTTTTAACCTAATTCCATTGCTTCTGCCTCTTTACTGGTCATGGTATGGACTCTGGTAGACAAAGGTTGCATCCCAGCTTAAGTTATGCCCATTGCCGGTTATTGATTCGCTAATTCCCCCATATAACAATTCATAACCGGGCACTTTGGCTAACAGCTGGGAATACAAGTGCGGTAACCCCCTTAGTATCTGTCTTCACTCCTAGCTAGAGTTAGACCTGTACTAAAGTGAACACTGTAGATGTGACATCAAGCTACTTTCACTGCTGCAATTTGACAGGCATATTGCTATTTTTCTGATGAGAAAACTGTTCTCTTGAGCTGAGTTATCTAATCTATTTTGCAAATATATACTCGATAGAAATCTGCAAAATAAGGGTTGTGCATTAACTTGAGAAAAGTTTTGACTACATATTATCTGTGATTTCAAAGCTTTGATTTGCATATTTATAGAAGAACTGTGCCGTGCTGATGTGTCAAAGGCTTTCAAATGAACATGAGCACAACTACTAGACTCACTGACTCCATTTAGAAATAATTGCTTCTCTTCTGATACTGTTTTAATGTTCTTTTGAGCTCTCTTCTCTTTGAATAGCCTTGATCATGAGCTGGCTTTACTGCACATGTATTTCTGCATCGGATCCATGCTCCCAGCCACATCCTCCTTTCAAACCTGACCCCAATTTTTCCAATCTATACATTCAGCCTTAGATAGGAGATTTCTCAGTAAGTTGTCTTTGCACATGAGAAATTCTAAAATGATTGCTGCAAATATCCATGAAGATAAAAACGAAGAGGCAATTTGTACAATTAAAGGTAGAAATTAATAGGTAAAATCTGCATTCTGTTGAAATTAATGGTTTCATGAACAGGTTTACACTTAATAGTATCAGTGTTAGTATTTATTATCATGGTCAATGACCAGCATAATTAAAAAAACACAAAGAATATGGGCAAAGGCCGTCACATATTGGGATAAACTGGCAAAAATGGATTTTACTACTTTAATTAGTGAGTTATAGAAACTAGTTTTAATATTCTTATATTTTACTGTTAATAGATATTTTAAAAACTGTTAAGATACTTCTTCGGAAGTTGGGTGATGGGTCACTTTTTTAAGGTGGGTGAAGGGCAAAGGGGTATCTTTTTGGTCTTCATAATTTTGTAACTACGAATGTATTAATAAGTATATATAGATACTCTTTTGTATTTTTTTGTAAAAAAAATTCTTATATTATTTTTTATTGAATTTGTTTTTGTTTTATGTGTTATGTTATAAAAATTAATAAAAATTTATAAAAAACACAAAGAATTAATAATAATTCAAATATAAAATTATTGAACTTGATAACAGATGCTGACAAAACAAATAAAACATGTTCTGCCTTAATAGAGAATGTGGATGTAGGAAATATTTCATAGACTAATAAAATGCATAACTTGTTTAGAACTCCCCACTATATAACAGATTGTTTAAATTGCAGCTTGTGAAACAAAGAATAACATTTATGGAGTGATCAGAACAATGTTATATACTTAGAAGTCCCTTTGGCACTTTAATGAGAAAATCATAGTCAATGGACTTAGATGGAAATAAGGATTGCACTGTAAAAGTGCTTAACTATGAAGCCCTCCCCATTTTTTTTTATGAAAATGAACGAGTGGTTTCTGTCACAATCCCACCCTGGGTCTGTGTGTACTCACATGTGTGTTGCATGTTTGCCTGCATGTAAAAGTGTTTTTCTCTTCATACTACCACCCCAAGTTATAAAACCCAGCCTGTCATGTAACCAGTGCCTTGGGGAACCCTGGTAAGGCTCCTCTGAGCAAGTAAAAAGGGCAGAGCTTTCCAATTACTTTAGCTCCCCCTGTGCATGCCTGTTCTAAGCATGTAAGAGCGGTCTTGGTATGTGGGTAGAGCACATACATGCGGTGGTCATGCCTAGCTAACTTACAATAACATGAGTCTAGTTAACTTAAAATACAAGACAGTTACCTTAGATGGAGCAAACACATCCCCAAACTCCCAACTACCACTTTGCTGAGGAGTTTGGATCCTGGAATAGATTACAGTATCCAGGTGAAGTATTTGAACAAATTGATTCCAAATTTAAAACTTTCTACCTTCTTTGTTGAACACCCCTCCAATCCAGAGTTAGGAATCCTGTCCCTCACGGGTAGGGTTGTAAACCTCCAGGTACTAGCTGGAGATCTCCTGCTGTTACAACTGATCTCCAGCCAATAGAGATCAGTTCACTTGGAGAAAATGGCCACTTTGGCTATTGGACTCTATGGCATTGGAGTTTCTCCCCTCCCCAAACCCTGCCCTACTCAGGCTCTGCCCCAAAAACCTCCTGCCGGTTGCGAAGAGGGACCTGGAAACCCTACTCATGGGAGATACCCCAACCTCTTCCAGTCAGGTGACCTGGCAAGTAGCCCACATCTCCCTACTTCCAATCAGGTTTTTGTGACCGGCATTCATCTCCTCCATTCGGCATGTAAGCCAAATGGACTTTCTCCATCAGAAATCCAATTCCTGTTTCTCCTGACTCTCCATGGAGCATTTTATCGCTCGACCATCTTGTGGAAATAAACACTTGCCATGGTTTCCTCATAGTACACTTACACAACAACTTCAACTTACAAATTGTTTTTATAGATACATGTTTCCCTACCCTTTCTGCATAGGGTGGCGCCCCAAAAATTAATGCCAGGCCTGTGAAGCTAAAATGAAGATGGCAGTACCTCTGAACATACGCAGAATCTTGACTTCCTGTAATGAATGAATGACTCTGCGTTCACTTGGCCTGAAGGGATCAGGGAAGACAAGTCTAAAGATGGACCTGAGCCCGGAACGTGCATTTTAAGGCTCCATTCAGATACCACAACAAACCATGGATTGTGTAATAATTCCATAAGCAGCCACAGCCACCAACAAGCATAACAAGTGAAAACTAAAGCAAAGGCTTTTTCCTCAATTCCTTAAAATAACTATGCAACAATTAGGGAACATCACCAAATTTACAACTCCCCACGATATAACAGATTGTTTAAATTGCAGCTTGTGAAACAAACTCTGTTTAGTCTATCAGACATAAGTAACAAATCCTGTGTAAATTTGTGCATAAGCCACAATTGGTCTGCTTCTGTCTTTTTCTCAGCCTCCCTGCCAGAAGGACATTATTCCAAGATAACCGTCTCTCAAGTCAGACAGTTGCAGGGTGTGTGTGTGAGTGTGTTTGTGTGTGCGTGCATGCATGCACATGCTGCTTACCAAACTGTGGTTTGTGAATTCAGACCTCACGAAAAGCAGCGCTGCACAAATTATGTGATGTGATCATGTGATGTTTAATAAATCAGCCACAAACTCTAGGATGAAATTCCAGTTTGGTGGTTACCAACTAGCCCTGGTTTAATGAACTAGTCTCATCCAGGTATCATGATTAACAGGGGTTTGATCCAACCACAGTTGGTAAGCCGTGGCTTAGTATAATGCCCACACACAGCCTAAGGAGTCAACTGCTGCATCCAGTGTCAACATTTAGTCTAGTCCTCATATTCCAAAGCATCCCCCGCATCCATTTCTCACATACTCTTGCACACCAGCCAAGTAAATGTGTAGCACTGCAGACCCCAGAACAGTGCCAAAGATCAGCTTGAATCCAACCAGGCGCAGAGCTGCTGGACAGGGGCAGTGGGCATATGTGGGAGTGAGATTGTGAACATATCAAGAATGAGACAGCAAGCCCAGCAATGGGACTGTGCAGAGGCTTGGCACATTATTTCTCCAGCACGGTTTACTCTGCAAGTCTTCTTTCAGGGGATACCCCAGTGATTATTTTTAATTACAGCTGACATTTCATCTGTCACACAATGACTTTTATGAAAGGACAGAAATAAATTAGCCTGACTTGTGAAAGAGCAAGTGTAAACTCAATAAACAAAAGCACATTAGAAAATGAATACATCACAGGGGTACACCCAGCCCTCCCCTTCTCAAGACTTGTTTGTACTATTCATATTCAGCACTGATATCAGAGATCTCTGTGGATGGGGAGACAGAGAAGAAACAGCAAAATTGATATGCTTTAGGATTAGGCACATAAAGGGTGTACCACCTTTCCTGATCCCTCGAAGAATCTCTTCTGCAGAAGAAGACTGCCAGACCAGGCTCAGTCTTCAGGCCTTTTTGAAAAGGGACAACTGGGGCAATTGCCAGGGTCGCCAATCTCCAGGTACTAGCTGGAGATCTCCTGCTATTACAACTGATCTCCAGCCGATAGAGATCAGTTCACCTGCAGAAAATGGCCGCTTTGGCAATTGGAATCTATGGCATCGACGTTGGTGTTACAGATGTACAAGGAAAATTACTCGTCTTTGTAATTTCATAGGAGGAGCACCAGTGTGGTATACTGGTTAAGAGTGGCAGACTCTAATCTTCCCTGAGCCCCCCAGCTTTGCCAGTAAAGGTACAGGATATAAATCAAATCAAATAAATAAATGCTATGCAAAAAGTCTGGCGAACAAGCAGACTTTTTTTTCCCTGGGAGATCCTGGATCTTTTTCTCCCTATAATGAATGTAAATGTTTGTCAGATTAATAATACCCTCCCAGAGGTATGGATCTAGTGGACCTCAAGGAGCTCCAAGCTCTCAGCTGTTGATATATATATTTTTTGAAAAATTGTGCTGTTCAACAACCAGAAGAACAAGCCTCAAGAATTAATAAAGGCATGTTTCCAAAAGACAACAATTAATGAATCTGTATGGTATCCTGGCTACGAGGTGCATTAATTTAGATAGACAGCACTCAAGATCTTAAGAGCTGGCACCATAGTGGATGGACAGGATGAAAGCAGGAGACCGAGTAAACAGAGAGATTTCTAAGTGCTGGTGACATTTGTTCAAATACTTTATTTCAATCAGCTTAAAAGGAAAATACAAAGCTGGGGTCACTCTTAGCAGAGGAAACAAAATGGAAAACAAGTAACGTGGTGACTGCAATTAAATCAAGGCTAGGAAACAAAACCTTCTAGACCGAGAGGCTTGAAATAGACATGTTGCCAAGGTTTGGCTTGTGCTTTTTTGTTGGGGTGATTTTCCAAATATCAGTAAATATTTTGATTGGTCAGCACAACGGACAATGAAACTGTTCCTCAAAGTTACTTACTTTATGGAGTATAGCTTTTATGGAGTATAGCTTTCCTTTTGCAGGTCTCATTATTTAGTTCAGTTGTAGGGAAATTGCTCAAAAAATGAGGCACAATGATGAACATCCAGCTTTCTGTAAGGACAATATGTGTATATTGTCACCAGCGTGGTGTAGTGGTTAAGAGCGGTGGAGTCTGATCTGGAGAACAGGGTTCGATTCCCCACTCCTCCAAATGAGCGGCAGAGGCTAATCTGGTGAACTGGATTTGTTTCTCCACTCCTACACATGAAGCCAGCTGGATGATCTTGGGCTAGTCACAGCTCTCTAAGAGCTCTCTCAGCCCCACCTACCTCACAGGGTGTCTGTTGTGGGGAGGGGAAGGGAAGGTGATTGTAAGCCGGTTTGATTCTCCCTGAAGTGGTAGAGAAAGTCGGCATATAAAAACCAACTCTTCTTCTTCTATATCATTGTGCAAAATGGAGGCTTTTGAAAGAATGGAGAATCTGTCAAAATCTAGGGGTCCATCCCATGACACTTCACAAAGCTAGGCACATCTGTTACATAGACTAGCATATGTAAAAAAATAAGGTCAATTTCAAAACAATTGTGATATAGGATAGTTATAGCAGTCATAAGTGACAGGAGCTAGTGGCAGATGTGAAAATATTTCTGGAAAACTATAATGCTGACAGGGAGATGGTTGATTGTATCATTTTGTTTTTTTAATCACTCTTACTGGGTTTTTTCTAAACTGAATGCGGCATACAATAAATTTTAACAAAATAGAATGGCAAACAGGAGGTCACATCTAAAACTAAAGAAAAAGAACATCTGCAGTCTACCATTTGAATAAGACATGCATGGTCAAACTGCCATCACTACATGCAAACCACATGCAATAGCAGTTCAAGAGCCCACAGAAAATCCACTTCAAGAAGGAGCAATTGGAAGTGGAGAAGTAGCAAGAAAGAAAGGGATGGAAATGTTAGACTTCTTCAACCACGCATTTTAAGTTGCCCACTAGCTAGTTTTACACTGTGTTTACTCTGACAAATATCTGTTTTACTCTGTGTTTTACTCAGTGTTTACTCTGACAAATATCTGTTTGGAATCCTTTGGGAGGAAAAGTGCTGCTAGAGAAATAATGCAGAGGAATGGTGGGTGGGTAAATGGTTAGGGACTCTTTCCCTTAATTTTCATCTAAGAAAAAGACTATCTGGCTACTTGTTAAGCATCCTTGCACTTTACATATATTTTTGCTATGACAGACTATGGGCTTTCTTAAGTGGATCTGGGAAGACTGTTTATTTCAAAAGGCTGTTCACGGCTTTGAGGTCACTAGTATCAACTCTCTGATTCTCCTCAGAGGTAACCATAGCAAGTTGCTATGCCTGCCACAGGCCATTTCTGTTTCTTTATTCAACATGAAGGTTCCTAGAATTATCATTCACTTATATTTCAGCTTCCTGAATTAGGATAATGTTTTGAGGATTATGAGGTATTATGAGAGAGTACTAGAAGAAAGATACATAATACTGTAGACCAGACAGTCTGCCATATTTAGTTATTAATTTTTCTTTGCTTAGAGTTGACTCTGCCATGATAGTTCCAGCAAAGCAGTTTTTTGAACAACATACCGGTAGTTGCTAGATTACAGACCAGTTTATAGCTACTTCAGAGAGGTTATGCTTTGGAACAGAAGGGCCTGTATATAATCTACACTGATACTTCATGGAGGATGATTGTAGAGAGAACATTCTGTAGAAAAGGGTTTTCTGTCTCTTTATTGACAGGTATTTCCCAGACAGAGAACTTTTGATAGTTTCACGACAATGAGAAATTCACACCTTTTCCCAGCATGAAGATGCAGTATACTAAAAGGAAGGTATGCTCCGGTTGAATTCATGATTGTCGTGGAAGTTTTTAGAGGCACAGAAAAATCTTGTTCAGAGAGCCAGGCCTCATAAAATGAATGTTTGGAGGGGAGATCTGGGTTGGAATGTCTGGTCCTTCTCCAGTGTCCATCCATTCTTTGTAATTTCTGAACACAGCTTTCAAATGCACAGGTGTGAAGGAAGCACGTAGGCTTTGTATGCACTTAGGGTTGCCAGGTCCCTCTTCGCCATTGGTGGGAGGTTTTTGGGGCGGAGCCTGAGGAGGGTGGGGTTTGGGGAGGGGAGGGACTTCAATGCCATAGAGTGCAATTGCCAAAGTGGCCATTTTCTCCAGGTGAACTGTCCTCTATCGAACCCAAGCAGGTTTTTTGAGGGCCCTTTTCAAAGTCCCTAAATGCTGTGGCAACATAATCCTGCACCAAGAAGCAGGACTACTAAAAATAGAAACCGGGGTATGGATGGCCACCATCAACTATTGGCTGAAAATTCACCTCCAACCGACTGGTTTAATCCCCTTGCTCCTTTCATCCTATACTGTTTACTCTTGGGAAGAAAGGATAATTAGTAAATTGCACACAATAGGATTGGACCCTGAACACCTATTGGAGTTAGGCCTTAAAAAAGCGAAAGATTTAGTATCCCAACGCCTTACTGACATTGACTTGCAAACCGAAACAGCACTCCTTCCAAGGCTTTATAGGCCCATAAAGTCATGGGCAGGAATTTCTATTGCTCCATACTTGTCCACCATTACTTTTTCAAAGCTTAGGTGGGCCTTTTCTAGAGCCCGGTTTAATTCTTTCCCATCGTCTCTACTAAAAGGAAGGTTCCAAGGGCCGCTCATGGATATGCGTTCATGCTCCTGCCCTGATAAGGCTGTTGAGTCAATGGAACACATTCTTTTGCATTGCGAAACCCATACGGATGCCAGAAGGCAATTAATATTGCCACTTATACTACACAAGTATCCTGGATATGATTGTAGCTCTAGCCACGGTAATAATTCACTGGTAAAATTTCTGTTGGAAGATAGGAACTCTACTGTTTCCCTCATGGTAGCAAAGTTCTGCCATGCTGTACTTAGGAAGAAGGGAGTTTAACCACTTTCTGAAAAATCAAATTAACTGCATATTATTTAGGACTGAACCTCAATTGTAGGGTGCCGATCTTGTAACAAATATTAGAATGTCTAGATTATGTAGTCTGCAAATGTTACTGAATTAATGTAATAATGCCTTGATCCCCTTTTCCTGCTTTTTTTATATATATATATATATATATATATGAATGTATTGAATTTTGTATGCTGGCCAATGGCTGTAAATAAAAGCATCTATCTCTATCGGCTGGAGATCAGTTGTAATAGCAGGAGATCTCCAGCTAGTACCTGTAGGTTGGCAACCCTACCCTGGCTGTCCTTTGGGTTGGGGGAGCTTCCTTGTTGATACTGCTCTCATTGGCTAATGTTAATAGTAAAAACGCAGAGCTAGAAGGACCGCTGGGTAGGCCCAGCATGGTCATTCTTATGCTCATCTAGCGCTAGCTCACAGAGAAAATACCAGCTGATGAACTTTGACGCTGCTTAATAAAAAAAGAAGAAGACCTTGTCTGTGCTAGCTCCTATGTAATGTACCTGTCAAGCAGCCAGCCTGCACTGTGATTATCATATGAAAAACACACCCTGCTCTGTAAAGTTAAATATTTTACCATATTGCAGGGTATTATGTGAACTGGTATCTACTAGTTGCTTAGTAACATCGCATGGTGTGTATCATTTAGCTCTAGAATTAATGGGTACACTGTGCCTTGATGGGGAGGAGAGAGAGGAGATCTCCTGTTAAAATTGCTTTTTTCCCCTCGCCAGAGTTTCAGATGGCTGGATTTGTTCCAAGTGGTGTGAAGTGGTAAAAGTCATTAACTTCCCGCAGCTCTAATCTGGCTGTGAATGAGAATGAGCAGCAGGAAGCCGCATGTTTAACTGCATGATCCCCTTGTGTTTATTATTCACACAGTCGTTGCAAGCGAGGGAATCCTCCTTTGGGCCTTGGGGACGTCAGAGGGCTGGCAAATCTCTCTTTCCAGCAGGTGCCTGCGGGCAGAAGCAGGCCAAGTGCTCTCAGCACCTGGCCAGAAACCCTTGGGTGTGTGCGCCCAGTACAAATACTTCCCTTGCTGGTGTATCGCATCACCTGAGGACTCAAACTGCTGTTTTGATACCAAACTCTGCCAAGAAGGTCTTTCTGCCCAAGCTTTACTTTGCATACTTATCAGATCTGAAAAGCTAGAGAGCCAGCGTGGTGTAGTGGTAAAGAGCGGTGGTTTGGAGTGGCAGACACTAATCTAGTGAACCGGGGGATTGGTTCACTCCTACACATGAAGGCTGCTGGGTGACCTTGGGCTAGGCATAGTTCTCTCTGAACTCTCTCAGCCCCACCTACCTCAGAGGGTGTCTGTTGTGGGGAGGGGAAGGGAAGGTGATTGTACGCCGGTTTGATTCTTCCTTAAGTGGTAGAGAAAGTCAGCATATAAAAACCAACTCTTCTTCTTCTATAGAGGAAATTATGAAGAAGATGATCATGGTTTGGCATATGCAATGTACCTATAAATACACCAAAATATTGAAGAGGATGTATTTGCTATTTATTATTTATTTGCTGTCAAGTCACATCTGACTTATGGCAACCCCTGGTGGGGTTTTCAAAGCAAGAGACCTTCAGAGGATGATCTGCTGTTGTCTGCCTCCGCATCACAACCCTGATATTTCTTGCAGGTCTCCCTTACAAATAATTCCCAGGGTCAACCCTGCATAGCTTCTGAGATCTGATGAGATCAGGCTAGCCTGGGGCTATCCAGGTCAGGGCATGCAGTAATTTAAACTCAGGATGACCCTATGTTGGCCCTAGGGTGACCAGATGTGGAAGCCCACAGGCAGCTTCCCGGGTATTTAAGATTCATGTAAAAAGTAGAATTTGGGCAGGTGTGGCTATCATCATATAGAGCTGCAAAGGGCAAGCTAAACTGCTCTGGCCCAAATCTCTTTTTCTTCATGATTAGTCGAGCTGTTAACTGGCCTGGAGAAAAAGGCCATGTCCCTCCAGCAGAGGTTTAATATGTCAAAATGGGAAGTTAAAGCTTTTCAACTTTGCCTAGTAAATAACATCCCAATAAAGGGTTGCCAACCTCCAGGTAGTAGCTGGCGATCTCCTGCTATTACAACTGATCTCCAGCCGATAGAGATCAGTTCACCTGGAGAAAATGGCCACTTTGGCCATTGGACACTATGGCATTGAAGTCCCTCCCCTCCCCAAACCCTGCCCTCCTCAGATTCTGCCCCGAAAACCTCCCGCCGGTTGCAAAGAGGAACCTGGCAATCCTATCCCAATATGCCTCTGTTAAAAGGACAGGACCTTTTTCTCCAGGCCACCTGGCAACCCTGGTGTCTAGAGGGCCCATCTACATTTGTTTGAAAGTAAGTTCCTGCTGACTTAAGCACAGGGCTTATTGCTGGGTAAAGATGGATTGGATTACAACCTGGAAGACAGAGCTGCTCTGCCCCATGGAATCATTTTGCTCTTACATAAAGAAGAATTCCTTGGCTTGGATCCTGCCTAGAGTCTGCAGGTGTGGGGTGGAGAGGGGAGAGTTTTTGCAGATTTCTCCCTCCCACGGCAGCCCCAAACAGCCCATGGAACCTGAACATTAGCATTGTCTGCAAATATCAAGAAGTAGTCATGTTAATGCTCTGAGAAGTTCGTTCACCACATTTCTGCAAATCTAGCTACTATTATTGATGCAGAAGTAGGAAATCTATTTTGTTTTTCTGGTCAGTTGGCAACTCAAGATGCTGAAAAAGTTATTTATTTATTTATTTATTTATTTATTTATTTATTTAATTTATGTATTATTTCCATTTATTACCCAGCTCTCCCCGGCCAAAGCCAGGCTCAGAGCGGCTTACAAAATATAAAAGTCCTATTAAATCAATAAAAGCATTAAAACATATTTAAAATAGCCCTATAAAATCATATAAACATTATACTAAATTACCTAGATGCCTCTAAAGTACGAATCACAACACACACAAACTTCAGCTAGGAGAGCAGGTGGAAAATGCCAGATTGAATTTAAAAAAAGGTATTACCCAGTGGGGAGGTTAGGGAGGCCAGCATTTATATATAGGAACCAGCTGGCCTCAACCATAAGCCTGGCGGAATAGCACTGGTCACCACCCTTTCCATAGATGCCTTGTGTGTGTGTGTGTGCCGTCAAGTCACAGCTGATTTATGGCAACCCCCTAGGGTTTTCAAGGCAAGAGATGTTCAGAGGTGGTTTGCCATTGCCTGCCCCCACATGGGCTGAGAGAGTTCTGAGAGAACTGTGACTGGCCCAGAATCACCCAGCAGGCTTCATGTGGAGGAGTGGGGATTTGAACCCGGTTCTTCAGATTGGAGTTCGCCTCCCTTAACCACTACACCACAATGGCCCTTGTGTCTTGTGCTAGAGTGCAAATGGCAAGATTTGTCTTGCACAGTGGGGCAAGTACTCTGTTCCCAAGCTTGGTTTCTATCAGCCTGCTAGCAGATTTTGGTTCATCTTTATCGGTGTTAAGCGTAAGAGCAATTTTAATCAGCCCCACAGCCTTTGAACTAACAAGTTCCCCCTTCAGCACCAACTCTAGCTGAAAAATTACCAGGATTATTTTCCTGACATCCTGGCATCATTCTCTCTTCTGCTGCCCAATGCTTTATCACATTCCTCAAAAAAAAATGTATATTTCTCTTTGGAGAACCCTCGAAGAATAATATATATTTTTATTATCATGACAGTGAGGCTGTGGGTTGCCATGGTTACAACTCTTTGGTGGAATAGGAGCTCTCTGGCTGTTTTACATTCTGCACCCCCCCTCCTCAGTTCCGCCTTTTCATTCTATACACACTCACACACACACATGTTGTCTTTATTGGTATTATATCATCATTATCTGGAACAATATATAATTTGCTACAAAGAGAGACCAACTGTCTTCATCAGACGGTTAACAGAAGCTGCCTTGTTGGAGTGTTTTTGGCAAAACGGTAACATGGATAATATATAGTGTGCCGGAAAAAGAAACTCCAGAGGGGCCTCATCTGTCTCTCTTCTCTCTCTATATTGAACATTAAATTCCATCTCTGGACTTCAAGACTTTTGAATGAATGTTATAAAATGAATTCCAATCTGTGGTGCTTTTCATAGTCGCCCTGCTGTAGAATCAACCTCTATCTTCCACTTGTCAACTAGGCTGTCTGCAACTCTAGAGCCTTTTTAAACCTTAATCTATCTTGAGGCACACAGAAAGCGGGATGGATATATTTGCTTCTTCTTATTTCTTCTCTCTATAATTTTCAGACTGCAGCTCAGTAACAACTGGGTGCTTACTTCTGATTTATTTTTATGTTGTGCTATGAAGAAGCACAAACAGCAATTAAAAATATATATTATTTTGGTATTCCAAATCACCCCCTTCCCAAAACATGACAAAGATAAATATATTGTCTAAATTCCAAGAAAAGGTTTTGTGGCAGCTTTAACTATTTGTGGCCTCAGGCTTTCTTATAAGGATTAACCAATTCCAGGGATTCCAACTTTTTCTGGCAGGGCTCCCCATGCCTTTAGCTGTTTGATAAGCAGAAATTCAGCAGGTGAATCTTCTTTGGGCCGATGGAGTGGTAGGAAAAGCTAGACCTTCTGAATCTCCAGTTATCGGTCAGCTGTTAACAGCACAGGAGCCATGTAGGGGGGAAAGTTGGCAATCTTCATCTCATTTAGACCAATCATATTGCTATCCTCGTTCTTACTCCTCATCCATTCTGGTTTCACAGTTACTAAATACATTGACTTGCTTCTCAGTTGGCCAGTAATGTCCAGAAAAGGGACCTGTTTGTGGACTGGTCCAGGGTCTAGTTAGTGAGAATGGAGTGAAAGATGTTAAAGTCCTGGTGGTACCTTGAGAGGAAGAGGGAGAGGAAGAGGAAAAGGGAGAAGAAGAAGAAGAAGAGTTGGTTTTTATATGCTGACTTTCTCTACCACTTAAGGAATACTCAACCTGGCTTACAATCACCTTCCCTTCCCCTCCCCACAACACATACCCTGTGAGGTAGGTGAGGCTGAGAGAGCTCTGAGAGAGCTGTGATTAGCCCAAAGTCACTCAAGTGGCTTCATGTGTAGGAGTGGGGAAACAAATCCAGTTCTCCAGATTAGCCTCCACAGCTCATGTGTAGGAGTGGGGAATCCAACCCAGTTCTCCAGATCAGAGTCCACAGCTCCAAACCTCCGCTCTTAACCACTACACCACGCTGGCTCCCCTTCTGCTACATATTCCATATATTACACAAAGAAAAGAAAGTGATTAGTACCATAAGCATTTGGAGACGTAACATCAAAAAACCTTTTTTCATGAGTTGAATTTTTGAAATGCACTTTTTTTTTCACTGGAAGTGTACTTTTTGTGTCTGGTTGCACATAGCTAGTGTTGGCACCAATAGTAGCAAGGTGTGGCAGATGATGAAGCCCACCCCTGTGTGTGTGTGTGTGTGTAAAGTGCCACTGAGTCATAGACAACTTATGGCGACGCCAGCAAGGGGCCTTCAAGGCAAGTGAGAAGCAGAGGTGGTTTGCCACCGCCTTCCTCTGCAGAGTCGAATCCCACCCCTGCTGTGAAATAATTGTGTTTCTTTTCTCACGTTGCAAACTTCACACAGTAAAGCAGAGAATGTCAGTTTTATTACTTTATGGTGATGGATGCTAAGCACTTACCAAGGAACAATTTGCTCACTCTGTTCACACTCCCTCTCCCTCTTTGTTACCAGCAAATCAGTGCACATCAAGGAGAATTTTTGGGGGGGTTTTGCATGTCACAGACACAACAGGGAAATGTCCTGCAAGTGCTGTGTTGCACAGTGTACCTGAAAAATATGTATTGTTGGTGTCTAATATCTGTGGCCAATGCTATGATAATGTTACTGTAGGAGTGCAAGCCATTGTTCTAGAAAAGTATTCTCAGGTGTTCTTAGTACCTTGCTCTCCCCACAACTGGAATCTTGTGCTGGTCCATGCTAGGCTTGCCAGGCCCCTCCTTGCCACTGGTGGGAGGTTTTTGGGGCGGAGCCTGATGAGGGTAGGGTTTGGGGAGGGGAAGGACTTCAGTGCCATTGAGTCCAATTGCTAAAGCGGCCATTTTCACCAGGGGAACTGGTTTCTATCGCCTGGAGATCAGTTGTAATAGCGGGAGATCTCCAGCCACCACCTGGAGGTTGCCAACCATAGTCCATGCTGTGGATAGCTCTGGCCAGGCAAAAGATTTTTTTTGGGAGGGGGGAGGGGGATATGACATTACATATTCATTTTTTTCTGGAGCAACAAAATGACGGGGAGGTGGCCTGTTTGCATTTGTCACAACTGACCCTAAAACTGCTGTTTCAGACATGTTGTAGGGCTCACCTAGATACTGTCAAATCAGTTTTTCTGCAGTTGCTACAGTTAGTTTATGTGTTAGACAATTTTTCTCATGGTACTCATCTTCATCATGGTGGGTACACATTGGCGAAAAATATAGTTAGCCATCTTTGTACCAAATTACAATCCTCAGGGAGGCAAACAATTTAAAAAAAAGATAATACAGATTGTTTTTAAAAACAGTACATATGCATAAAGTCAACAGTTAAACATTAGAATTATGATATTTGTTGAAGGATTACATTCGTTGCATCAAAGAAGTAACTCCTGGTTTTAAAAAATGAGTGATGCATTTCTCAATATTAAGGTCTACCCCCCCCCTTGTATTAGGTAAGTTATGGCTCATTTGATCCTTTGATCCAATGTTAAGTGATCAAACTAAGTTGTCTTCTTTGTATCAGATGGTTCCAAATGAAAATTCTCAGTATGTTGGGATTGTTCAGATGCTTAAGTATTTTGGAGAGATGTGGATTAGTCTCCTCACTTCCGATGATGTTCTTTTCCAGAACATTTGTATTGCTTTCACAAAATGATGCCAATTTTATTGAGCAGCATTCAAAATAAAATCATGGCAGGCATTTTTTCCCCTTCTCTCTGGTTTTATAGGAAGCAACAAAAGGTAACAAAGAAAACGTTTTTGTATGTTTTTTTTTCTTTATCAGAATAAGCAAATTGAAACGGAAAAGGTAGTAGTTAAAGAGCCAAAAAAAGTAGAACCAGAGGGGTGGGGCCAAATCAAAGGAGTGGGGTTAGAGGAGCAAGAGGCTGTACCAAAGGGAAAAGGGAGCCCAGTTATACTACGTGATCCAGAGCCACAAAAACCTGGACCTGGCAACCCTAGAGGGAGACCTTGGACTCTATGCCCTGTTTGTTGGCTTTCCAGGGCAATTGGTTGGTCGCTTTATGAAACAGGATGCTGGTCTGGATGGACTGCTGGAATGATCCAAGGAGGATTCTTTTAAAATAAACTGCAGTGAGGCTAAGGGGCCTGTGGTCTGATGCAGTAAAAGGCAGGTTATGCATATTCAACCCAGCTATTCCAATTTTGCTTTTGCTTCGTCACAATATGTTGTTGATTCACTTCCAGCGTATATCCAGCTCTCCAGAAATACTGTCAAGGTGGTTTAGAATTGGACATTTTAAAAGCACCAATATGTCAAAACGTAAAAACATTAAGGACAACTGCAGCAGCAGCAACTTAATCGACCTGTAACAGCTCTGCCATTTGCAGAAGAAAAGAAAATCTCAAAAAATATTTTAGATTTGGATGTTTATGAAATGAAGAGTTGTTTTTTTATACCCTGTTTTTCTCTACCTGTAAGGAGTCTCAAAGCGGCTTACAAGCATCTTCTCTTCCTCTCCCCACAACAGACATCTTGTGAGTTAGGTAGGGCTGAGAGAGTTCAGAGAGAACTGTGACTAGCCCAAGGTCACCCAGTAGGCTTCATGTGTAGGAGCAGGGAAACAAACACAGTTCACCAGACTAGAGTCCGGTGCTCATGTGGAGGAGTGGGGACTCTGACCCGGCTCTCCAGATTTTAGTCTGCCGCTCTTAACCACTATACCACGCTGGCTCTCCTGAAAGGGGGAAAGAATACATATGCAGGAACAAGAAAAAAGCAAGTGTTTATATTGCATCCCAGAGCGAAGGACTGTCTCTTAACACCCAGCAAAGAGGTGGTAGTAGAGCCAGTAAGATGGACAGGTCAGATCCTTCTGTATCCTTTGTCTGTTCTGTTGCCATCTCTTTGTTTACCCAGAATGCTAACCTCAGTGCCTGCCTGCCTGCCTGCCTGCCTGCCTTCGCGCTCTCCCCACGACAGCATCGTTGGCTTTCTGACTCTCTCCATTTTAGCTTAGGAGACAGCTAGCAGGCCTGCCTCTCCTCTCCCATCTCAGTAGGCATTTCGCTAACAAAAAAGAGCCTCCATTTCTTTTCTAAAGCAACAGACCTCATGTGGACTTCATTCTGAAAGCAGCCTCCTCCTTTTGCTAGCGCAAAGCCAACTCCTGCTAATACATTTTAGGTTTTTGTAGAGTACGTTACTTCAGCCGGTGTAGCCTTTTTTCATCCTTGCATGAGAAGCTGCACCTCCCAAAATTCCTGCTTCCGTGCCACAATTAAGGGATGAGACCCATTGGGTCATCCTGCTCCAAGGCCCCTAGGTAAGCACGGGATGATTCTAGTTGTACACATACAGTTACCTTGTACCCCCCCAGGGTTGCCAGGTCCCTCTTCGCCTCTGGCGGGAGGTTTTGGGGGTGGAGCCTGAGGAGGGCGGGGGTTGGGGAGGGGCTTCAATGCCATAGAGTCCAATTGCCAAAGCGGCCATTTTCTCCAAGCTAACTGATCTCTATCGGCTGGAGAGCGGTTGTACTAGCAGGAGATCTCCAGCTAGTACCTGAAGATTGGCAACCCTACCCCCCATAGGCAAAGACAGATGAATATACAACCACCAAGAAGTGAACATGGAGAAGCCTAACTTCTATTCTTGGTTTCTTACCACTAGGCAACACTTCCATCAATACTAAGTTAATTTGATTGCAACTCCAAATGACACCCTTTCCCCCGCCATTTGCTTTGCCTAGCAATTTCTGCATTATTGGCAGAACGCTGCAACTTCCCATCACACAAACACACAATATCTATTTGAGACTCTCCTTAGCAATGTCACCCCATTTAAGACACATTTCATCAAAATGTGATTTACCTTTAATAGGCGTGGGGGTGGGGAGAGGGAGAGGGACAAAAAGCTTATTCATGACTCATTTCTTGGTCTATCCATTCAATTTCACATCACAGGCTGTTGCCATGGAAATGTCACACACACACACGAGATGGGAGCCAGGAGTCTAATACTACGGCAGGGAGGCGCAATGAGGAGCAGGAAAAAAGAAAACAAATGTTTTTCATAAGCAAAGAAAGGAGGGTGGCAATGGAGGGAAGTGACAGCGCTTTTAAAACTGAAACTCTTCCTGGCAAACTGACAGGTGTAGCACGGTGGGAGCCTGCCATCTTTTCCCCTGCTCCCATGTTTGAGAACAACACTGAGAAGAAGAGTCATATGTAGGGTTGCCAACCTCCAGGTACTAGCTGGCGATATCCTGCTATTACAACTGAGCTCCAGTTGATACAGATCAGTTCCCCTGGAGAAAATGGCCGCTTTGGCGATTGGACTCTATGGCATTGAAGTCCCCTCCCCCAAACCCCGCCCTTCTCAGGCTCTGCCCCAAAAACCTCCCGCCGGTGGTGAAGAGGGACCAGGCAACCCTATTCATATGGAGCGGCCCATTTTTCAGCCGACCCTTGAAGCTGTGTCTTTACCAGCAATTTGTAAGCTGGATTCAGCAGGTGACAGTCTCCAAGTTATGACAGTAAATGTGAGGGGAAGGGCTGGGGCTCAGTGACAGAGCATTTACTTTGCATGTAGAAGATCCCGGGTTCAATCCCCAACATCTCCAGTTAAAAGGATTAGGTAATAAGTGATTTAAAAAAAACCTCCACCTGAGAGAGTCACTTTCAGAGCTGACAATACTGACCTGGATAGACCAATGGGCTGACTCAGTAGAAGGCAGCTTCAGGAGCGTACTCTTCTGATTGTTCAAGTGGTTGGTCAAGGCTGCAGAGACTGCTTGAGAAACTGGCAATCCGAAATTCACCATCAGTTAAATTGACTTTTAGGTGATCCCCCTAAAAGTGCAAGCACATCGCTGGATTCGCTGCTTCTTATTCCATGTTTTCTTTGGTCTTGGTGTTCTGGGATACTCTTCTGCTAGTCTGTGCATATTCGCACTCCATGCACGCAGGGACCGGCGTGTCAGTAAATATCCCATCAACACAGTTCTGCTTGATGTAAAGGATGCCAGTTTGCCACTTAATCCAGTAGGATGGAAAGCTTACTTATGATGAACAGAGCCTACCTACAAACAGATCTACTCGTAAACTGGTACATGATAATGATGCTAATCATGCCCCTCCAGACCTTGCAAAACACAGTGGGGGAGAGAAAGAGCATTGCCTTCATTTCAGCCCCACAACAAACTCAGAAATGGAACCCTAATTGATGACTTCATCTGGGATAAAGTCCCAGCTATTCCCAGTATGTCCCAAGACATATCCCCCCCCCCCGCCAAATAGCTGGTGCACACTCCTCCTAATCCTATGAAGCAGAGGTCCCCAACATTTTTGAGCCTATGGGCCCATTTTGAATTCTGATATGGCATGGTGGGTGCAGCAACAAAATATTGCTGCAGGAGGCAGAGCCAGCCACAAAATATTTTCTACAGCTTAACTTCAGTAATACAGTCCAAATCCTTGCGCTGTGGTGGTAGCTGCTGCCAAATCAATATTTAAAATAATCTACACAGACAATAAAATCTCCAATAGTCAATCAGAAGCTATGCTACCTGGCCCCACCCACTGCCTGAACACCCACTGCCACATTGGGGATCCCTGCTATAAAGGATTTCATACTCAGATCTCTATGATGAGACAAGCCAAGACTTCTGCCTGCAAGGTGTGGTGTCTTACTGGACAACCTTCCTCATCTCAAATTTGGGAGGGAGACTGCTACAGATGCCACTGAGTGGTGAGGGGAAACATACAAACACAAGATGCTGTCTTATATTGGATCAGACAATTGGTCCATCAAAGTCAATATTGTCTTCTGAGACTGGCAACAGCTCTCCAGAGTCTCAGGAAGAAGTCCTTCACATCATCTACGACCTGGTCCATTCAACTGGAAATGGCAGGGATTGAACCTGAGACCATCTGCAAGCCAAACAGATGCTCTACCACTAGGCCACAGCCCCCAGGAAAGAACTTGGTACATACTCAGAAGTATTCTGTTACTACTTCAGTTGTACCAGCATGATGCTATGACTTTGCCTCAATTTAATGTGGTGAAGAAATGCAAGTGAGTCCCAGAGAAATGTTGTTTTCTGCACCTCTTCAGGTCTGTTAACACAGGAAGGTACATTGGGCAAAATTCCATCGCCCAAAGAACTCTTAAGCTCTGGCCATTGTTGCCTTTGTTTACCTGAGTCAAAAAGAAATGGGGTGCATTGCCCACTGGGGCATGCCCTAGACATATGTGTGGGTTTCATGCTAATGTAAGTGGGGTTGTGGGTCACTAGGGTTGCCAACTGCCAGGTAGTAGCAGGAGATCTCCTGCTAATTCAACTGATCTCCAGCCGCTAGAGATCAGATCACCTGGAGAAAAATGGCTGCTTTGGCAATTGAACTCTATGGCATTGAAATCCTTCCCTTCCCCAAACCCTGCCCTCCTCAGGCTCCGCCCCAAAAATGTCCCGCTGATGGCGAAGAGGGACCTGGCAACCCTATAGGTGACTGCTGAAGCAGCTGCTTTGGCTGCTAAAGGTCCCTGATTCTATTTATGGGCTCTCTAGCTAAAATGGGCAGGTGATGTGAAAGACAGTTATTCTGAGATCAGGGGAAATCACTGCCGGTCAGAGCAGACAGTGCCAACCTTGATAGGCCAATGGTCTAAGGCAACTTCATGTGTATTCCATGGAGCTAAAGCTGGTATCTGGAACCTGGGACTTAATCCAATGCACCACAGTCTCACTCCATAAATTCATAAGATTGGCCGACAAAAATATGACTTTTTCGGGGGGGGGGGAAACAAATGCTAGCTCACAAATAGAAAATTTCAGGAGGGAGAAAGGAAACATTCATTCCAGGGAAATTGCTACTTTCCAGATGTAATGCGAAGCTGTGTATTACAGAAGCAGAGAGAAATGGTGCTTTTGCTTCACTAGCTCCATAAATTTAAAGCAAAAAAAAAAAAATCTCTCTCTGCTCTCTCCAGTGATATAATGCTATTGCCCCTGTAATATCAGTTGTACTTTACGCTAATCAAATGCAATCTCCCTGTCTTCAGCCTGGGAAATAGATGTGGTATCTCGGATACCTCGATGCACTAGTAATTCCAGATGAATATTGACTGTTTAATGACAGCCACTCCAGTACAAATATCAACTGATATTATTCAGTCAGATACAGATGATTGAATAGGGATGACATACATGTTACTCAGCAAATGAATTATTTGATTCGCCCTTCCCCGCAGTGCGCTGTGTCTGCTAGGAAATTTTCATTTGGTCTCCCTAACTTGAGAACCAATTGTAAATGTCAGGCCTAAATGCTCAGCTTTAAGTGTTAGGTTGTCTTGTTTGATTACAGAAGTAAAAGGTCACAAATGACTAATGAAAAGTACAAGTGATATTGCCAGGCTAATGCTGTACTGCGGGAGTAAGCAAACAGAGCAGGACAAGCTTATCAGCTATTTCATTGTGTCTTTCTTCTGGGAGGGATCTGCTGCAGGCATTTTGCTGCCCTCTAGTGCCCACCACATCCATTGCACACTCTCCTGTTAGGGTCTCCACTGTCCTCCTCTGCGGGGTTCTGCTGGACCCTGAACAACCTTCCTGGTACCTCACCTCCTGTGGTTAATTTCTAAGAATACAAGAAGTGGGCTCAAACCTACCTGGAAGCCACAACTTCTGAATATCCTGCTTCCTAATCCCAGTAGGGTTGCCAGGTCCCTCTTTTCAACCGGCAGGAGGTTTTGGGGGCAGAGCCTGAGGGGGCAGTGTTTGGGGATGGAAGGGACTTCAATGCCACAGAGTCCAATTGCCAAAGTGACAATTTTCTCCAGGTGAACTGATCTATATTGGCTGGAGATCAGTTGTAATAGCAGGAGATCTCCAGCTAGTACCTGGTGGCTGGCAACCCTAAATCCCAGATTAGTTGAAACAGACTGTAGTGAGAGAAAGACACTCAGCACATGATCAGAGATCATCTTGGGGCCAGTTATCTGGCCAATGAACCCAAGTGACTGCTAAGAATGGAACATCAAGGAGGACAATGATACACTGCAGAGGTGTGGCTTGTGGCAAAGGTGTGGCCATTAACAGTAGGGTTGCGAGGTGCCTCTTTGCCACTGGCGGGAGGTTTTTGGGGTGGAGCCTCAGAAGAGTAGGGTTTGGGGAGGGGAGGGACTTCAATGCCATAGAGTCCAATTGCCAAAGCTGCCATTTTCTCCAGGGGAACTGATCTCCATCAGCTGGAGATCAGTTGTAATAGCAGGAGATCTCCAGCTAGTACCTGGAGGTTGGCAACCCTAATTAGCAGTGTGGGAGGGGACAAACATTGCCTCCAGGACTTCTACCCGCAGTGGCTTAGTCCCTTGGACCCAGTCACTGGTAGCACAGGAGGAGACCATGGTTGTTTCATGCATGGGGTGGCAAAATATCTTGGGCTGGCTGTCTTGAGAATTGCACGTGTTCTGGATCTGAGTTTTGACACTGAAAACTTGGTTTAGTGTCACATCATAATAAATGCTACCTGTCAAATTTTGACTCATGGAGGCATTTTCTGTTACTCGGGACAAGTAAGCACCCTCAATAGGATTTTGACACAAAATCTTTCAAGTGGCATTTTCTGACTCAGCCCTGGTTCAGGTTACGACCTGGTAACTGCCTTCTTCTCAACATTTAATCTTACCTTGTTCTCTGAGTCAGCCAGAAAGCTTCTCTTGCACTGCTTGAACCTTCCAACAGAGAGTTTCTACATGCTAGATGGACCGCAACATTATTTATTTGGACCTCTAATGCCCTATAATGCTTGGTCCTGTGCGCATAATTCCAACTGACATTAGTCAAGCTAACTAATAAACTTGTCTATCAGAATTCTGATCACAGCCACTCCTAGGAACAAGTGGGATTCTCTTTTGCAGGTCAGGCACTGAATGCTCGGGTGAACTGGTGCAAAGGATAGTGGGGCTTGGCTATCTTTAATAAGGGTCTATGTAGCCCATTCCGTAAAGCATTCTCTAACTAAAAAATGAAAACAGATGTAAGATCTGTTAAATAAAATCATGATTTCAAAATTGCACAGTTTCTTTGCAATTCCCCACTCCAAATATTGTGTGGAATTTAAATGGCTGACGTAGGACTTTCAAGGCAAGAGATATTCAGAGGTTGTTTGCCATTGCCTGCCTCTCCATAGTGACCCTGGTATGCTTTGGTGGTCCCTCATCTAACTACTGACTAGGGCCAACCCTGTTCAACTTACGTGATTTGACTATCCTGGCCTATCCAGGTCAGGGCTACAAGGAAATAGGTTTGCCTTATTCTCAAATGTCCATGTACAATCCTTCAAATGCTTAGTTCCATTGACTAGTTCTTCTTGCAAGCACAGGGTATAGTCTACTCCCCTGACCACTGAACTGCTTAATTTTGCATTTCTTTGCATTTTGGCATTTATGTTATCATAACCTTATACTTTAGCTCTGCATTTCTCTGGTTTTGAAAAATCAGAAACTATTTACATGCATGCGTAATGTAGCCACTTTTTGCCAGCGGAAAGTCTTACTCTGCAATGGAGCATGCCATTCGCCTGAGATACTCTCATTGTTTCTTATTGTTGCGGTTACTTTTCGCAGCACCTTTTCAGGGTACAAAGTTCAGGGTACAGTTCATTTCTTGAACACATGAAGCTGCCTTATACTGATCAGACCCTTGGTCCATCAGAGTCAGTATTGTCTACTCAGATTGGCAGTGGCTCTCCAGGGTCTCAGGTAGAGGTCCTACTACTTGGTCCTTAATGGAGATGCCAGGGATTGAACCTGGGACCTTCTGCATGCCAAGCAGATGCTCTAGCACTGAGCCACAGCCCCTCTCCTCACAACAAACCCATCGTGACAGTTAGGCTCCTGGCACTGGACTGAATAAAGAAGTGGTCATGAAGTGGCTAATAGTAGCCCACTTAAAGTTTGTTATGCAGTGAAAGTCTATTTGTTCTTCAAGTATCAATTCATGGTAGAAACAGATCTGGGAACTGACACTCATAGAGAATGAATGTTTCTGTTACGATTTTTTTGAGGGCTTATAAAACTGAATTTTTTTATGTTTGTGCATTTTTATGTTCCTTCCAGGAGCTCAGGGTTCCCCCCTCTTCTGTTTTAGCCACACAATAACCCTGGGAGGTAAGTTAGGCTGTAAGAGAAAAACTGACCCAAGATTACCTAATGAGCTTCATGACTGAGCAAGGATTTGAACTCAGGTCCCCAAGCGTAGTCCAATACTTTAACCACTACACCACCAGCACATTTTTAAACAAATCGTATGTCTTTCTTATGTTTGTGAATAAAGCCCCCAAAGTCATTGGATCTCCTTCATGCTATCAATCCTTTGTGTCAGATTCAGTGAGTATGGAAAGATTTTACAAAAGCTCATGGTCAATATTTATAGTTTAATACTTTTTAATGTAATTTATTTGTTTCTACATCAGTTTGTAAGGTAGGGTTGCCAACCTCCAGGTGCTCAAAAAAGACACCACTGTGTTTGCTTCCTTAAAACCTCAGTTGTAATAGCAGAAGATCTCCAGCTGATAGAGATCAGTTCACCTGGAGAAAATGGCTGCTTTGGCAATTGGACTCTATGGCATTGAAGTCCCTCCCCTCCTCAAACCCCACTCCCCTCAGGCTCCGCCCCAAAAACCTCCCGCCAGTGGCAAAGTGGAACCTGGCAACCCTAATGTAAGATGACTATTATACATATTTGTCATCTGCTCATTCTGTGTATGTTTGATTTATATTTGAAAGATCAAATACAATATTTTTAATATTTTCTTTGTACCAAGTGGAGTTTCCTTCCAAAGTCCCCCTGAGAACCTTTTAATTGGATATGCTAAAGACTGAATTGGGACTTTCTGCATATACAAGACATGTGCTGTACCATATACCAATGCCCTTTTCCTGTATAAGCCTCTGCTACCCTCCATAGTATTTCTTTAAAGGACACCACAGTTTTTCACAGTGTAAATTAGTTGATGGAGTATATTTAAGATGTATCTCTTATGAGAGAATATCCTCCAGCAGTATCACTATGGCTGATAGAATTCTAGGGATTTATGATGGTAAAGGATCTAAAAAACATTTACCAGTAAATATTGATTTTTAAAAAAAAAAAATCTAAAGAATGAGAATATTTGGGGAGCCAGGAGTGTGTGATCAATTAAATATGCATATTTATGGCAGCTAAATGTAAAAAAAATGTTTTTTCTTAATCGTATGCAAATGTATATTTGGGCCTTAGTCCAGATGTTCTTACTCCAAATAAATGGGCTGTATATGACAGTTCAATTGGTCAGCTTTGACAGCATTGATTACACGCTTTAGTAGGATTGACTTCTCTCTCCCCAGATGTTTGTACGGAACCAACCTGAACCCTTCCATGCACAATGCACTACATCCTCAAGGACATCTCATGACTTTCTTCTTATTAGACATAAGAACGTAAGAAAGGCCCTGCTGGATCAGACCAAGGCCCATCAAGTCCAGCAGTCTGTTCACATAGTAGCCAACCAGGTACCTCTAGGAAACCCACAAACACGATGACTGCAGCAGCATCCTGCCTGTGTTTCACGGCACCTAATATAATATAATAGCGACATATGCTAAATGTGGCTGCAATCCTACCAACACCTTCCTGTGAAATAGCCCCACTGAATAAAATAGAACTTACTTCTGAGTTGTCCTGCTTATGATTGTTCCCTGTGCATTGCTGGTGAACTGCTTTTGACTTGCAGATTCCCCCCGCCCCTTCATGCCTGATTACTTGCCCTTTCAAACCTAACTTTTCTTTTTTGTCACTTTCCCTCTGTTATATTGGCTGCCTTTGTATTTTTCTGTTTATTGCCTCTACCAGGATTAAATTCCCTAAACTGACAAAAAAAAAAACAGGGGGGGGGAGCTTCACTGTACCTACATGACCCCTAACACATTTTGTTCTTTGTTGGTTCCCCTAAAAATGATTGCCTCTCTTGCTTCTTCAGTATTGAATTTCTATCCTGTATTTTTCTCCCGTCTGCTCTTTGCCCATCTATGTGGTGCGGATTTGAGGTGAACAGATAGGGGTATGGCTAGGGTGGCCAACTGCCAGGTAGTAGCAGGAGATCTCCTGCTAATTCAGCTGATCTCCAGCCGATAGAGATCAGATCACCTGGAGGAAAACGGCCGCTTTGGCAATTGAACTCTGGCATTGAAGTCCCTCCCCTTCCCAAACCCTGCCCTCTTCAGGCTCCGCCCCCAAAATCTCCCACCGGTTGAAAAGAGGGACCTGGCAACCCTAGGTATGGCAGACAGGAGCTGTTGGGGAAAAGGGGTAGTGAGGACCCTCCAGCTTCAGCAGATGACCCCATGTTCGGGTATTCTGAGAGAGAAATGCTTTTTTTTTTTCATTTCTTCTGTGTTGAAAACAATGGTAGTTAAACACTTTGGATGGATTGTGTCCTGTGGCAACAGTCCAGCGGCACGCAACAAAATATTGTCATGACTAGAAGCCAGTGTGGCATAGTGGTTATGAGCGGCGGGCTCTAATCTGGAGAACCGGATTTGATTCCCTACTCTTCAACATGAGTGGTGGACTCTAATATGGAGAACCGGGTTTATTTCCCCATTCCTCCACATGAAGCCTGCTGAGTGACCTTGGGCTAGTAACAGTTCTCTCAGAACTCTCTCAGCCCCACCTAAGTTACAAGTAGGCTTGCCAGGCCCAGTAGCTCCACCGGCGGGAGCTTTCCGGGGCCGGGGCTGTGACTGCGGTGTGCGTTGCACGTGCGCAACTGGCACAACGCGCTTGCGCATCCCACTCGACTCGCCTACCCGGAAGTGACGCAGACACTCTAGCGATCTCGGCCAAAACTCTATGGAAACCATATCCGAGTTTGCCAGAGCATGAGACGTGTACGCATGTGTGCGCGCGTGCACGCAGTGCCCGCCATCCATCAGCTGTGGATCGGCGGGATTTTACCCGCCGCCACCGGGTGCTTGGCAACCCTAGTTCCAAGGTTTCTGTTGTGTGGAGGGGAAGGCAATTGTAAGCTGCTTTGAGACTCCTTAAAGGTAGAGAAAAGCAGGGTATAAAAACCAACTCTTCTTCTTCTAGTCTTGCACTGAATGGGAATGCAAATCTCTGTACATATGAACAGATGCATTAAGTTCTTTAGGGCCTCAATGGATCTCCTAAGGCCACCTGATAGCTGATCCTAGAGACCCTCTGCCTGTGTCTTTGAATTGGAATTTCTCCATTGGAATTGTAGCCCTGTAGAGTAATAGGAAATCTGCTATGGATTGGGAGTTATTCCTTCTTTTATTGAAATAAGCTTTAAAGGATAATGGCAAGAGGGCAGTAACAGGAAGCTAAATTACTGTAATAATATTTTTTCTTGAGCAGACATGCTTTTGATCACAGAAAAATACACCATCTGTTTCTGAATTACTTCTTGTATTGATTTAACAGTTAGTAACTTTTTTTTGGTAAATCCATATTGTAGGGCTTTCTGGGAATGTGACATTTATGTGTGATAAAATAAAGGGCTCTTATTAGTCAAGAAAAAAGATTGCTGCCACGGCCGGTTACACGATTATACGGATGTGTTCAAGTAATCCTTCTGCCCAGTATCTTTCTCTCAAGTGTCATCTTATCCTTGGCTTTTATTTTATTGCTGTCATTCCTGTAGGAGTATGAAAAATCTGCCTCACTTTGATGGCCGTTGCTCATGAACAACCGGAGCAATCGGAACAGGAACTGCTGATGAAAATCTTTCTAACCCTAACATGGATAGTGATTTTCAGGCTGTGAATCACATTTCAACTTGACACTGTACCCCAAGTATGACTAGGGTTGCCAGCCTCCAGGTGGTGGCTGGAGTCCTCCTTCTATTACAACTGATCTCCAGTCGATACAGATCAGTTCACCTGGAGAAAATGGCCGCTTTGGCAATTGGACTCTATGGCATTGAAGCCCCTCCCCTCCCAAACCCCACCCTCCTCAGGCTCCACCCCAAAAACCTCCCACTGGTGGTGATAGGGTTGCCAACCTCCAGGTACTATCTGGAGATCTCCTGCCATTACAACTGATCTCCAGCCGAAAGAGATCCGTTCATTTGGAGAAAATGGCTGCTTTGGCAATTGGACTCTATGGCAATGAAGTCCCTCCCCTCCCTTCCCCAAACACCTCCCTCCTCAGGCTCTGCCCCAAAAACCTCCCACCGGTAGCGAAGAAGGACCTGGCAACCCTAGGTGGCGAAGAGGGACCTGGCAACTCTAAGTATGACAAAGGTGCTGGATTTTGCAACATTGTGCAAATCTGCATACAATTACTTAAGATATGGGGTTAATGGTTGTGGGTTTTGTCATCAATAAAGGTGTGCATGGTGCCTTCTGCCCACTCCAAACAGCTCAGCTATAGGTGTGAATCACCATTAGACTGGGAGGGTGTTCGTTCCAGACAGTTCCAAGCTCATTACTATTGCTTTTCTGTAGGTAATTTAAAGCCTGGGAGCGGCCGGAGGGCAGCCATGGCCCTGCATGAGCTGTGGTGGTGGAATCTGCAGCAACCTGGAATTACCTTGTTATCACCTGCTTCAAGGGTGTATTGGGGACCTGTGGGGTTGTATGTCTTAGCCTTGAGCCTGTGGCAGCTTGGTACCCCTGGACAAGCCCAGATCTTTTTGTGTGTCTCTGTGTTGTTTTTTTGGTGTTTTTTGCATTCCCCTCACCTTTTTGTAAGCTGCTTTGGGGCCCTCCAGGGGTGGGGAAGCAGCCTAAAATGTGTGTGTGTGTGTGTATAGAAATAACTACATGTCAAAATTGTATTTTGTTTTCCATACTTTATTTTGTAAATGGCTTTGAATTCCTGGAGTGGGAGAAATGTGGTGGCAAAATTACATTAATACATGAATGTTTAGCTATTTTCTAGGTTTTAAGCTAGTTCCAGTTGTTTAGGAAGGGACGTTGGTTGCCCCAACCTAGGAAGCAATTAGATTCAGGGGTAGGCTTCTGTCTATAGACCCTTGACTGGATAGGATACATTTAGATGGACGCTCTGTGATTGTTTCTTCTGCCCAATCCCATAATTAGATTGTGCAATGCCCTTTTAAGTGAAACGGAAGCCGCTCTGAGCCTGGCCTCAGCCAGGGAGGGTGGGGTAGAAATTTGATTAAGTAAATAAATCCTGTCAATTATTTCTTTGGAAAATAGCATGTATATTTGAATATAAACTTGACTCTTTTGCAAGCTGCAACTTATTCACCAAAAAATTATGTTTATGATCTATTGGACACCATAGCACCTTTTTAGAAAAGGACTACCGGTAAGTAAAGTATCTAATTGCTGTCACTGTAACTTAAAGGATATGCCTCTTAAACTTATCCTTTGGGCATGTTATCTGGTCTTTTTGGAAGTAATAACACATATAAATTTTGTATTAGACTATTCATTGATCTTTGAGGATGCTTCTGTATTTTTAATCTGTTTGCCCGCCTTCTTGAGGCTAACTGATGGTCAACAAAAATGAACCCTCCATGCCCTTACTGTTGTTAAAATACTAATATTACAACACTGGAGAGAGAGTTGCCCTCCTCCTATAATCCAGTGGATTGAAGCCCTTTCAACCTTGTCACCATTTGAATGTGTGGCGTGTAGACAACAATTGTGTACAGACGTATGTTTAGATGTTTAGAAACCGTTTACAGATGCTTATGTGTACCCTTGTCACCTTGGTTGTCATTTTTTCTATTTCTTTTCTGTTTAATGTTTGTAATAATTTTAAAAAAATTAAAAACTTGACTCTTTTGCAATTAATTAGCAGAGTGTCTGGATTTTTTTAAGGTAAGGTTAAAATGTTTTAAAAATAGATGTCTTTTTGCAACACCAGCTCAGTTTGTAGACATTAGCCTTAAGTTGCTTTCATGAGAGGTATAATGTTCTGAGAGATTTCAAAAGGAAGGAGGATAATGCACAGTTACCCCAAGCCGGGAGTATTCTTTGTAAGTGGGTTGTTTGGGCTCCCAGATAGCAACCACTCTGGCATTTTAAAAAATTGTTTGCTGATGACAGTGATGTAACTAAACTCTATTAAGCTTGGTTTTAAAAGTGGAGCTTTTAGAGTAGTATTCCTGTCCACCCTCAATAAGGATCTGTCACAAGTTTCTATAAGGGGGAATTCTGAAGTTCAGGCAGGTGGATCTACTTCTCCTGCTAATCTAACAGGCTATTGGTAGTTCTTGAGTGCCAAACCAGAAGAGGTGCTGGGAGATCCATAAACAGATCTCCCAAGTGGTTTTATTGGCAAATAAACTGTGCCCCCCCCCATTCAGATCAGGCATAAGGGAGGTGCTTGGTTTCCTTACCTCACACACCCTCTGGAGTGATTAGCTTGCTGGAGAAAACATAAGTCAACTTGTGCATTGTATGTAGACAGTGGAGAAAACAGCAGTTCTGAGTGTGTGTGTGTGTGGGGGGGAGTTTGAGTTTTTTTCAAAGAGGATGGAAAACCTTTGGCTCCTGAATAGACTCTATGGTCCTAGGTGGTGGCAGCTGTTAATTTGGTCGTATTTATTGTTGTTGTTGTTGTTGTTTTAAAATAAATGTTATTTCATTGTGTTGAAAGCTGTCTCAGATGTTTAAAGGGTGAGCGATGGGACATTAACTCATTTAATCAGGTAGGGTTCAGGCACAGGGTTGGATCGACCTAGCTTTTCCACAGCTGAAGAAGGGAAGAGGGGTGTCTTCTGACGACCAAAAAGGCTAGGCTGGGCATCATGGGATCTGCATGGGCAAAAGTATTCTGGGATGGGGGCACTACTAAGGAGGAAGGAGAAAAGTGTTGGGGAAGACTAAGTGAAAAGTTGATTGAATCTAACCCCAAGGAGAGAGTATGCTGCCATTCTAAATCTAAACCATTTGTCTACCTTGATAACAAGATCATACCTCCACCCTTCCAGGGTCATGGACCAATTTCAGTCAGAACAATTTGATAAAGCTCATACACCAGAGGCAAGTAAGCACAGCTCATCCAGGTGAAAAAAGCTTAACATGTAATCTGAGAATCTCAGGAGGGACAAGAACACTAGATAGAGTACACAAACACTTCCTAGAAGACCCTGATCGTAGGAAAGGTGTGACAAAGCACACTTTATTATGTGCACTTACTGAACTCAGTCCAACTAATTTGTAAGTAAATAAGCCCAGGACTGGGTTATTGTTGTGTGTGCAGATACGATGAAACAAAGGGAACATGGCATACATGTCCAGTAAAACCTATTATGGTTTGCTCGCTCCCAAAATGGAGGACGCTGTAAAATGGCAAAATCCACCCAGATGACTGCTACCCAATCATCCCATCTCATAGTACATGGAGACTTGCTTGGGAATCTCCTGTCCAATGGCTGGTCTCAGTGCAAGCTTTTGAGCTAATCCCACACAATACTGCACAGTGGATTTGAAGCTTTCCAGTCCAAATCCTGAAGGGAAAATAAATGAGATTATGTTACAGAATCTTCTTCTCCTGCTGCTGGATAACAGATTGGTCTAGATATTACAGAAAACTCTTCCAGGTAAGCACTGACCTTAGTAGAGTAATATCAGGCTATAAGTTTGGAAAGAAATGCATTTCCATGTGTGCGCATTAGAGCACTGCAGAGTACTGAACGTTCTGATTTACACACCGCTCCTATCATTTTCACGTGGCTACACGTACTTTTACAGAAGGCAAGCAGCAACAACTGCTGTTGGTTATTATTGTTGCTGTTGTTACTATTATATTGTTTCGAGGGAGGCTTGCAAAATCCACACCGTGGTAATGGTTTTTCAGAGCACAGAAATGGCATTACCATGACAACCACTAACCAGCAATTGCGTCAGCCAAGGGGGAAAGGAATATATTGCTGCAGAATCAATTTATTACTGTTGCTCAGGTGTGCCATTGCTTATATATTTAGAATACCTGGCACTTAGGATAAGAATGAGATTGTATCTGAGCAAATAGTTTGCATATGTGAGATGAATATCTCTCCCTTGATAATGGAAGCCTTTGTCTCAGTAATGAGTCATGACCATCTGTCCCCCAAGAACAGATGCTGACTGTGAGTATGCGCACAAGTACAAGGTACTATCGATGTGGCATGACTTACATGGCATGACATTTCTTAATTAGTTTCTTTGCTGGCATAGGCCACGACTCAGCAGGGTTAAGTGCACTTATATGGCCTGAAATCCAGGAGGTTAAATACACCTAACTGGTTTGTGTCTGCTGGATGGGATCACACAACCTGCTTGGTCTACTGTTTTTGCTGTTGCTGCTAACCAGTGTTAGAAGTCCTGCTGTCAGAAGAGGTTCAGTGCCCGAGGGACTCCACAGCCATGCAGTGTTTGAACACATGAACCTGCCTTATACTGAATCAGACCCTTGGTCCATCAAAGACAGTATTATCTACTCAGACTGGCAGCAGCTCTCCAGGGTCTCAGACGGAGGTCTTTCACACCACCTACTTGCCTAGTCTTTTTAACTGGAGATGCTGGGGACCTTCTGCATGCCAAGCAGATGCTCTACAAACTGAGCCACAGCCCCTCCCAGTGTTAAGGCTTCCACAGTGGCCACTGAGAATATGAATTACTCAGTTTTGCATTAACTGGGTTATGGACATAAGTTATCCTAACATTACATTTTATGGACGTAAGTTATCCGAACATTACATTTTAATTTTGCAACTTATAGGTCATTTATGCATGGGTACTTTCACTCACGTTCACCCCCCTCTGTCTCGGTTGTTCCTTGGAGTTATACATGAGTTTTCCCCTCCATTAGAGATGACCTCACTGCCATCTCTCACAAATCCTGAACCATTCAGTTCCTCTCTTAACCCGATTCTTCCCTCTCCCCTGAGCTCAGCCCGGATGAAATCTCCATGCATAAGGCAAAGTGCGGGACACGCAAGCTTAGTTTCACTCACAGCCAATTACAAAGCAGCATGTCCAGAGGCGGGGATTCAAATACTTCCTGCTTCCTGGGAGCTCTTTTTGAGCAGAAGAAATGCTTTTTAAAATCGAGGCTTGGATTTCTCCCCCCTTCTTTTCAGATTGCTCCATTTTTTGTTTTATGTTCTTAGAATGCTTTCTTGTGCTGCAACTGGGTTTGCGGGGGAGGGAACTTTTCTCTTACTACAGCCAATTACGAAGTAGCATTTCAAGGGGTGGGAACTCCAATGCTTCCTGATTTGAGCTTGGAGACTGCTGGTGCATAGATGTGGCAGAACCACCAGTAGGAGGCAGTCTACAGGAAAGTGTGGGTCCAGTGAGCAACGAACCTCAGGTAAAACTCCCATGCATAAACGACCATAGATAGGATTCTGGGATGGAGTATTGCTTGAACATATCCCTGTATGGTAGCTGGCACATAGGAGCCCTTAATCCATAACTGAGCTTGGGAAACTCAACCCTTGCATGTAATCTGACTGTAGAAATAAAATAAAAAGGTCAGAAATAAAAAACAAGTAAAAGGTTGGAATGTTTTAAATGTAAAAAATTGAATTTTTTGGGCTTTTGTTAAATATTTGATCATGAACACCAGCTGGGTATGAGATTTGTGTGAAAAAAAGAACTAAATAACCTAATTTGACTTGCTTTATTTTTTTCTTCTGATAGATAAAGGGCTGCATCGTACCAGTACTAAGACTCCCCCTCAACCACTGATAATCTTAGGACCAATTCCATGGAGAAAGCCCCACACCCCAGGTACGTGCATGGAAAAATCAGTTTTCCCTCTTATGGTCAATAGGATATTTTGATGAAGTCTTATTTCTAGGCCTGGGACCTCCCTATCATCTCCTCCCATGATTCCTGTGTGCTAACTGTAGCCATTAGACTGCCACCTACTGGTGGTTCTGCCACTTAAAATAGCTCACCTGGCATCAACCAGAGCCTGTGGATTCTCTATTGTAGTTCCCACAAAGGGTCCCTGAGTAGGTGGGGGGGGGGTCTGTCTTTAAGAATTCTGAGAAAAGGTTGCAAGGCCATTTATTTGCAGGGGTTTTAACAGGGGTATAGACCACAGGTATCTTTGGGGAGGGGGTCATTTGCAGTTTTGCATGTTTTAAATTGTGCTGGTTTTTTTAAAAAAATTTTATTTGTAAGCTGCCTTGAGCCAGTAGAAAAGGCAGGGCATAACCATTTCAATAAATGAATGAATACATATTTCAGACGAGAAAAGGAACGCACACATTCTGGAATGGCTCCTGTGATAGAAGGCAGATCAAAATTAAGATGTCAAACCAGCTAACTTACAGCCCACCGCACATCGTATCAGAGAAAGCTTAGCTATCCTGAAAAAGAATTGTCAGCACATGAAACTGTCATCTCTGGGAGTAGTCAGAGGCCCCCCTGTGACAGAAATCTGGGGTCGGACACTGAAACAGCGGGAACACTTGATGCCAGCTAAGATACAGCTTAAGGCAATAACTGTGATTTTGAAGGTATGTCTGCTCTTAACTCCTCACACTGATACTTCCTGATATGTGCTCTTTTAATCCCATCCCAGCTGCCAGAAAAGGTTGACATGTGTGTTGTTTCCACAGTGTATTTTTTTAAACACACATGCACAAACCTGGCACGTGACTCCAGTAATAATCTCTATTGTCCTGTCAGTTGAGGTGGCTGCTGTAAGTGCAGGAGCCGTGGTATAAAATATAACCAGTGTTTATTTAGCAACAAAAAAATGCGCTTGTTAGACTCGGTCAAATGTTTACATTATGAGATATATAGTATGAGGGTTGCTAACTTGAAACAGCCTGAGGAAGCATACATACTTTACATGAGTAATGCCCCTAGTATTTATGAAGCTGCTTTACACAGAGTCAGGCCATTACTCCAGCTCGCTCAATACTGTCTACTCCAGTGGCCCCCAACATTGTGCTTGAGGGCACCATGCTGCCCACCAGTATATTTCCTGGTGCCCATTTGCTTTCCCCAAAAAAATTCATTTTCCAAATACCAAGAGCCAGACCTGGATTTCCTCCATCTCACTGAAGCAGGAAGTGCTTCAGAAATCCCCAGGAGGCATTACCTTTATGTCTGCAGGGGGAAAAAGCTGCCCCATATAAGAGAATGTCCACCTTTGAACTTCCCAGCCTTTTGTAACTGCTCCCTATGGGAGCCATTTTGTTACTGGTTCTGCCTACCACGGCAGCCATTTTGTGTTGGTACTCGCTAAACTTTTTAAAACTCCAACTGTGCCCACAAGGTTGGGACCCATGGTCTACTCTGGCTGGCTGGAGATCCTTAAACTGCAGACGCCAGAGATTGAGTAGATATATGATCTACTACTGAGTCATGACACCTACAAAAGGATCCCCCACAAGCATTTCCAGTTGAAAGGATCTCAGACAGCTTGGCTAGAAAGATTTCTATCTGAGACCTTGAAGGAGAAGACAGGGAGAGGTCTGCTTCTGAAAGAAGAAGGTATCTAGAATACGACTTATTCCCACCAGTAGAAACAGGGCAGTGGAGGACCCCTTTCATCTGCTACTCTTGCTCATAGAATGCATAAGCAAGTGTTGTGATATAAAGGCTCAGACTTTTCAGGCAGAGAGAAAGACTCCTCCACATGAGCGGCGGACACAAATCTGGTGAACCGGGTTGATTTCCCCACTCCTACACATGAAGCCAGCTGGGTGACCTTGGGCTAGTCACAGCTTTCTTAGAGTTCTCTCACCTATCTCACAGGGTGTCTGTTGTGGGGAGGGGAAGGTGATTGTAAGCCAGTTTGATTCTGCCTTAAGTGGTAGAGAAAGTTGGCTTATAAAAACCAACTCTTCTTCTTCCTTTATGTAGTTGCCTTATACTTTTTGTACCACTGGTCCATCTAACATTTTAAGGTTGATTATGGTATTGGACACTTCCCCTACAGCATCCTGTGACCATGAAAAGACATTGCCAGTGGAAGAGAGACCCTCACAGACAGAAAGTAACATGGGTCAAGGAGCTGCAATAGGAGGAGATTCAGGAGAGATCACCCATCCTTTTCTATCAGCACAACATCTGTGGGATAGGGTTGCCAGGTCCCTCTTTACCACCAGTGGGACGTTTTGGGGGTGGAGCCTGAGGAGGGCGGGGTTTGGGGACTTCAATACCATAGAGTGCAATTGCCAAAGCGGCAATTTTCTCCAGGTGATCAGTTGTAATAGCAGGAGATCTCCAGCTACTACCTGGAGATTGGCAACCCTACTGTGGGACCCCAAATGTTTGCTAACCAAGGTATAAGTCCAGCAAGGATGTAAAATTATTTGGTTCTGTTTTTCTGCAGCCATGAATGTGTGGCAAAGTAGTCTGCTCTGTCGCTTTAACTCCATAATCAATGTGGTTTGCAATTTTTAGAAAACCCATCTCACTCACAGCCAGAAAAATCCCACCCCTAATCTGGTTACCTGTATAGAAACATGAATAAGCAAATGGGGAGGGGGGCTACTAAAAGGTTTGAGAGGCATATCCAATCCCGGTGGTTATTTTAGGGGCATCTATAAGCATTAGTTTCTTGTTGAGTACTGGCCATGGTAGGGTGAAAAATGTGAAAATGGACAGATATTCTAAGTGTAATGAAAGTGAAACTCCGTGCATTCCACTGCATTCAAGCACCACAGACTTTCACCATTTAAGACTCTATGCCTGTCCTCATCCAAACATTGTTTGCTCTTGCAACAGAACTAGCAAATTTTGCCCATCCTCATAGTTCTAAAAAGTGTACTGGGGGACAAACTTCAAACATACTCCTGGATCATTCTGTATTGTGATGTGATTTCCCCCCCCCCATCCCCACTGTTGCCCAACTAGGACAATATAGGGGGCAGCGTTACCAGTCCCAGCCATTCCTCCTCCCTATTCCTGCTTCAACACCAACTAAACATGTGAGACCACTGAGCAATGCAACTGGGAGCAACAGATGTATGGGCCAATGGGGTTGCCATGCAGTGCTTACGATGAATATAAACAACCCAGGATGTGTTGATGGCTGCCAACTTAGGAGGCTTTAAGAGAGGAGAGGACATGTTCATGGAGGAGAGGGCTATTCATTTCTACTAGTAAAAATGGATACTAGCCATGATGTATACCTATTCTCTCCAGGATCAGATGAGCATGCCCATTATATTAGGTGCTTTGGAACACAGGCAGGATGGTGCTGCTGCAGTCGTCTTGTTTGTGGCTTCCTAGAGGCACCTGGTTGGCCACTGTGTGAACAGACTGCTGGACTTGATGGACCTTAGTCTGATCCAGCATGGCCTTTCTTGTAAATGTTTATTAATACGGCACCAGCCAGACAACAATAAATATATACTCTTATAAAATACAAAGTTATAGGGCACACGTGGCCTTTCTTATGCTCTTATGTTCTAACCAAATCTCCCTCTCCAGCCAAATGGTATTAATAAATGAAAACCAGAAGAGCAAAGAATGGAAGCGAAGAAAATTATTGTTGGGATGTGTTTTGTCAAATCTGAGCCTCACTGGGCTACCTTCGAAATTTGTTGTGAGGATAAATTGGAAATAAATGTCTTTAGTCATCTGTAGTAATCTGTATTTATTTCACAAAAAAAGGAAAACAAAATAATAAAGATAATTTCATGCAAGAATTTTTAGCTCAAAAAACTAATTGTTTCCCCTTTTCAAGAGTACCTCCTGTTATAGCATATATGTGAGAAATCAAATTGAAGGGCCAAGAGTTAGCGCCAAAAACAAAAAAATCCTGATCAATTTTAAAATTATGGCTTCTGTGACTATCTACAAAGTTTGGATAAACTGGTAAATTCACAGTCCCTTTCTAGTTTATGTCTGTCACATGTCAAAAAAATGGCTTACAGTATTTCCAGACTTTATGCTTTATAGAGAATGAAGAAAACTGTCTCAATATACCACATTTTGCAACTAAAATTGTGTTAAAATATGGAACAAAAACCACCAAGTCAGCATTTCTTTAAGGTTCATAAACCGAGCAATATAAATATAAAACCTTGATACAAACAGATTTTTCCATATATAAAATATCATCTTCAAGGCACTAATGTGACGGCAGAATGAAATTGTTGTGACATCCTTAGCTGTCTCAGATTTTCCAAACTTGTGATGGGCATTTGGATAAAAAATTTGGATAATAATTTGGAAATAGTTATTGCCTGGGCTGTCCAATCCTGGGTTTGGCACACCTAGATAGTTCACCATCCATGTACTTTGATCGGCTGTCCCGGAAGTCCTTTGGCTATTGACACGTTACGCCAGCTGTCCTTGCTCCAGTCTGAGTGGCATTCTAAAAATTTGCTTTGGCCATTGAAGTAATAGCCATAGTGCATAGATCTCATGAAGTCTTGGCTCTCTCTTTACGTCTTCCCGCTTGTCCCTATGCCAGCAACCCAAGCCGGGTCACTTTGGCAGAGAGGAATGAATGGATGATGAAGACAATGGTTTTGGGGCAGGAATGAAGATCTAGTTGCTGCAATAAAAGAAAACATTGACAAATCAAGAGTTGTTTGTTCAGAGCATTTCACATGCATGCATTTCCTAGAACTTGGTCTCTAGATATAGGTGTTTGTGTAAACAATAGTTAGCAACTATAGAAAGCGGAAGTGGTTGACAAATTAATTAACTATCCACTATACAATCCCAAAGAGTGACAGACAACATACTGATACAGGTTGTTCTCCAATGTGTGAGAAGGTCAGGGATCCTAGCAAACAACTTCACATGCAATTATGAAGGATGCAGCATTGGGTAAAAATAGAAATAATATGCTGCAGAGTGATTTGCACCAAGGAGATAGACCAAGGGCATCAAACCATGAGTGAGACTGGAATAACATTGTCCTCTCCAACATTCTGAACTTAAGAAACGCTCTTCATTTTAACCTTGTATTTGGAATACCTTATGCAAATTAACAGTATCTGCATGCACGGCTTTGCTTTGCATAATTTTTCTTGCTTTCACAATTGTGTTGTTCCTGTTTGATGGGCGGCGAGGAAGGCAAAGAGGAAAAGTTGTTGTGTTGATTGGAAGTGAAGGCAAAGAGGCAGGGACAAGGCCCCATCAAGAAGGTCAGGGCCTCAATCCTTGTATGATAACTATGTATAATAACTACTGTTGGAAGCCGCCCTGATCCCAGCCTGAGTTGGGAGGGGGTAGGGTATAAATTGAATAAAATAAATGAATTGTACACAGTCACTGAAAGATATTTCCACAAATTCGTTCTGGTATCTGAGCCTTTGCCTTATAGGCCGTTTCCCCCAATACCAGGAAGATATAATTATTTACCAGGTACTAACATCATACTGCTTGAAGTCACACAGGGGACACTCAAACACACAGAGAGAGCAAAGTCATAGCTTGAGAAACTTTTTTAAAAACTGTTTTTGCTGACAGGTTTGTCCAGAAGGTTTGGATCTTTGCCAGCTAAAATTCAAAATGATAGGCTAGGCCACTACATTTCTTGTCAGGATCTTTGATACTGCAACATGGCCCTAGAAGTTACTTTCAACAAAAGCTCTTTTCCCTCTACTGCAATCTGCAAGTTATATAGAGCCCTTCAGGGCATTTGGGATCAGTGCCTCATCTGAAACTGAGATCTTTCCCAGAAGCCATCATCAGCTCTTGCCTTCAGCCTCCTTCCACAATTCAGAGATCTTCTGCGACGGGACAGGTCTGAGCCTATCAAAGAGAACACGATGGCTTCATTCCAGTCTTTTCACTTCTTAAGACTCATGTCCCAGGGACCTCCTAGTTAAGTCCACACACCATTTAATAACCTGCCCATTTCATCCCAGAATTCTACATGCTTACTCTCCTCAGTCTCATTTCTTCTTCATGGTCTGATACGACAGAATACAATCTAGTAACAAGCATTTCAAATCAACCCTTTCAGTATTGTGATCTCCCTTCTATGGTCCTCTGAAACACCCATGGGAGGGGTGCACAGACTCTGTTTCCTATTGATAACATCACTATCTAGGAACCTGGGAGAAAAGCTGGGGAAACAACTATCACAGGAAGGGGGAAGTCAAAGGGGGACCCACAATCTCTCCTTCTGAGCTGCCAAAGTCCAAGTAGAGCATCTTGGCCCCATCATCCGAGGACATCTGCAGCCTCTCAAAAGGCTGGTGCAGAAGGACGACTTTGGTGAGGCCTGGCTCCAGGGTGGAGATGGTGAAGCCCTTGTCGATGTGGATGGACAATGTGCAGTCTCTCCCATTCCACGTGCATGCTGGGAGAAAAACAGAACATCAGGAGAAAAGGGTTATTATCTTTACTGAATTCTGCCTTCGAGAGGAGCCTGCTATTCAAACGGCAGAAACTGGTTGCGCTGGGAGGGGATGACAAACAGCAGGGCACTCGTTTTCAAACTTGACATCTTCAGGAAAACAATGACCAACGAACTCCTGAATATTTACTGCTGTATACTAAAGAAGACTTGAGGATGTGCGTACGTCAGGATCTCGCATCACTGTGCTCCATGGCTGCTGCATTTTGCTGAGCTATGGAGGTCCCTGGATGACTCTGGACACACTGCAGATGGACTTAAAACAGCACAACTCTGTTTAGGATTGCACTGCAAGACTGGTAGATCCATAGGGTTCCCTAGAAAATTTATCAATGAATGGATCAAATGGCCTCCTGGGCCTGGCTCTAGTTGTTTTCACCTGGCACCGGAGATCCAAAGAATTAGTTTTCTTTACTATTAATTAGCACTTTTCTGAGTGAACCCCAAATGTGCTTCTTCTTGCAGGGAAAAAAATTAAACATATTTCTCCTTATGTTCTAAATGGGCTTGACAAGACATCACTCTTGTGTTATGCTTCCTGTGACAGTTACTTTAAGGCATCTCAGGATGGGCCTGAGAACATCCTTAAGATACATTAAACCACAGCCTTTCTAGGTTCCCCCAGCCTATCGTTGTTTTATCAGCTTCCATTTAAACAAAAGGTCTTGTCGAAGGCTTTCACGGTCAGAGTTCATTGGTTCTTGTAGGTTATCCGGGCTGTGTAACCGTGGTCTTGGAATTTTCTTTCCTGACGTTTCGCCTGCAACTGTGGCAGGCATCTTCAGAGGATTAACACTGTCCTTCAGTGTTAATCCTCTGAAGATGCCTGCCACAGTTGCAGGCGAAACGTCAGGAAAGAAAATTCCAAGACCACGGTTACACAGCCCGGATAACCTACAAGAACCAAAAGGTCTTGTTTCTAAACAAACTCTTTTTTTGCGAAGGCTTGCTGATATTGGCTCAAGGCCCAAAGATCAGCACTGACTGAATACCCGGACTGCCTCTTTGCCTGGGAAATAGAGAAGGAATTGATATCTAACTCCAGGAACCAGTTACAGATCACTGTAACTACTACTATATAATTGCTTGCCTTATTTATGTTTTAAGCAAGTTGGCAGTTAGAAAAAATGTTCTATTTTTACTAGTCTACAAATCTATGGTCTCCTGTGTTTGTAAACCTGTCTGTAACCATGTTGACTGTTTGGCTAAGCTACTGAGAGAGAGTTCTATAGACAATTGAGAATAGTATGGGTAGAGATTGGAAAGCCAAGATTAATAGCACTTGGTAGTTGAGGCAGAGATCTCTAATCCCTGCTACTGCCAACAGATGTGGTCAGATCTTGATTTATGATGTACTTCATAGTGAACTTAGTACTAGCAGCAAATCTGGAACCATTATCCCCCATTGTAAATCAGTTTCTGAGTCATGCTTGGGGCTACTGGGCTAATAAGCAGTATCCTCCAATGGTTCTAGGTCAACACAGTTCTAGATTGATGTAAAACTGGTGAATGGGAAAGCTCCCATGTGAAAGGGCCTTAATATTTATGTCAACCACCAGTCCTCAAAGGCCAACTGCCATCTGCTTTCTGACCTGTTGACACTTCCTGGATACACTCAGCTGCATTGTGGCATCCGTCCACTAGTATCCTCGTCCATGTGGCTAAGTCCCGGTGTGTCTCCACACTGAAGAGGTGCGTCTCCACACCTTTTTTTGTTCCGGTCCGTAATGCAAATGAGAGCTCAGTGTCATAGAGATGAGAACCCTTGGAGGGGCCAGAGTGCACCAGCCTGTGTAGGATGGGAAAGAAAAATACTTTCAAGGTGAATCCCACAAAGAAATAACCACCCTGGAGATCCATTTCAGGATAGAAAGGTGGTACATGAATACTCAGAAATAAATATGGTACAGCTCATTGGCTAAAAGAATTGGTGTGATCTGGGATGTTCAGAATTCAAATCTGCCTTTTGAACACCTGAAGCTGCCTTATACTGAATCAAACCCATCAAAGTTGGTATTGTCTACTCAGACTGGCAGCGGCTCTACAGGGTCTCAGGCAAGAGGTCTTTCACATCACCAACCTGCCTAGTCCCTTTAACTGGAGATGCCGGGGATTGAACCTGGGACCTTCTGCATGCCAAGCAGATGCTCTACCACTGAGCCACAGCCCCTCCTTCTACAAACACTATGTGGTCCTGGGCAAGCCACTTCACAGCCCCCTGCTAGGTGGGGTTAATACTATCCTTACAGACCTGTGGTAAAAACTGCACCTAAAGAACGTGTGTGAAGCACTTTGAACACTGAAAGTGTGATGTGAATGCTAATTAACATATTTCTCTCTCTCTCTCTCTCTCTCTCTCTCTGATTGCAGTTAACAGTCAATTACCAATTATCTTATCTGAGCATATTCTGTATATAATTGTAGCCATCATGTAAACATTGCCCCATGAGACCTAGAACAATTCAGTGTGCATTTGGCGATCAATGGTGTGTTTGAAAAGCTTGTCGTTAGGCAGGCAGAAGAGCTTCCAGATTCCATTCAAGACAAGACTCCTTTGCTTTTACGAGATTTCAACAGGTACAACTTCTCCTGGCATAATGTTTGTGTGGTAAGAGAAACTCTCGAAGCACCGGATGTTTATTGGCAACCCACATCCAGAGTACCTCCGTGCTCTCTCATGCCTGCCCTTTCTAAGCCACACAAAAATGCTGTTAATGTTGGTGCTTTGTTTAAAAATGTATATTAGTGTATAGAATTGTTAAAATAGCCAGAGCATTGCATTTTTTTGGTGCCCTTTCTAAACTGCAACGTTTTCTTGAGAGCAGCTGGAATCTGTGGCTTTCAGGTAAGGCCCAACATGTCTGGAGTTCTCTCCCTAATGCAACAGGCTGTGGGTTGAGTGGCCGAAGTATACACTGCCCCTGGAGTGAAGATGGTGCCGCTGTGATTCCTGAAACCACGTAGATTTTGGCATGGCAAATGTGCTATGTAAACCCTCTGGCTTCAGCCACACATTAGCATCCTGCCAATGGTAAATTAACCCATGAATCTATGCCAGCTTAACTGTTTCCTTTGCAAATCTCACTTATTAAGGAGTACACCTAGGAAGTTTTTGTTAAGCATAAATGCAACAAACATATGCTTAACACCACATCCATTGTAAAGGTACATTTGCCAGAGAATACTGCACACAATCCACATTTGTTGCTGCGTAATGTTTGAAACGGCTCACAGCGGAAGCCTCACTTTTATTTTTGTTTCTGTTACTGTCACCGGACCAGTTATGTGCAATAATGGCCGCCAGAGGTCACTGTGATACTGTTCATAACTTCAGCAGCTCCATTCCTGGCATTGCAGAGCAACATTTTGTGCCTCTCCACCATAATATCCACAGGCTATTAACCTTTCCTTCTTCTGAAATGCTGTGATGCACGTAATCATGCACACGACAACAAGATACAAGCAAACAGCCATAAAGAAAAATGGGACCAGGACACTAAAATTTCAGATACCTTTATATCAATAGTCCTGTGAAGAGTCCTAATATGTGTGTGGGGAAGGGAAATCGAATCACTCTTCCTGTATCCGTTTTTGACCCCCCCCCCATGGATTCACCTGTGGTCTGAACAGAGATGCTTAACATACAAGTTGCGCATATGTTGGCTTTCTCCACATCAGATTGCCACATCAGTCAACTGACTGGACAACCACTGTCAACTTGACTATTTGTTATTTTACCTCAGTCAAATGTTGTCAAGTGTTTTGTGAAGACAAGAATGTCACTGTGTAGATGGCAACGTCCATTTCTTATTTCATTTTCATGTCTGTGGTTAGCAAGAGCAGGAATGAAGGGTTGACACGATCCACACACCATTCAAGAGCCAACCTAGCAGGTCAGCAAAGCTCCCCCAACTGGCCACCTAGTATCACTGCAGACGTACTGACTACTTGATACAACTGCCTTTCAAATCTGACTTTCAAATCTGACTTTTATGTTCTGATAGCTGTATTTACTTTCCAGTGAACTGATTTAGGTGTTGATGTTGTTGTTTCTAAATACAGTTTTAGGCTGGCCCTGGTGCTTGAGGAAAACCCCCAAAGAGACAGGCTGTTCAATGAAACATTCACATTTATGAAAACCTTGTATAATGCTGTTATAAAAAAAAAAATTAAGTACATTTCGTTGCTTTGCGACAGTTGAGAAATCTAGTTTTGTTACATCTATACCATGCCAGGTGAAGATTAAAATATGGTTTGCGTTGTTCTAATTGTGATGCTTGAGGAATTCGTAACTAATAACTGACCAAATCTTTTTTATCAAATGGCCAACCCAGTCTCTATAACACTGGAAACCTGGCAAAAGGCAGCACTCCCTGTTATGCAGACCTCTCTAAGCACAGAGGCTCTCTTCAGACCTTCATCTGAATCAGTGGAGGTATGAAGTGGAATGAGAAGGAGGAGAAGAAGAGCTGGTTTTTATATGCCAACTTTCTCTACCACTTAAAGAAGAATCAAACCGGCTTACAATCACCTTCCCTTTCCCTCCCCACAACAGACACCCTGTGAGGCAGGTGGGGCTGAGAGAGTTTGGAGCAAACTGACTAGCCCAAGGTCACTCAGCTGACTTCATATGTACGAGTAGGGAAACCAACCTGGTTCACCAGATTAGTGTCCGTCACTCATGTGTAGGAGTGGGGAATCAAACCCAGTTCTCCAGATCAGAATCCACCACTGCAAACCACTGCTTTTAACCACTACACCACCGCTGACAACAGAGGTGATCGGATTCCCCCCCCCCTTCCATGAGTGTACTGAACATTATGGTATTATCCTAATGTGAGGCTAACAATATTCCAGGGGGTGGGGTGCTACTAATGCTAAAAGTGACTCTAACCAATTTGGTTTTTTTAAAATTCAGCAACACAAGAGGCTTCAGACCAGATTTAGAAATACGAGTTAATAGGTTTGGAGGGATCAAACATAAATCAGGTCCCCATTTCCAGCAGCAATTACTCCTTTGAAATGGGGTACGCTGTAAATACATTGTAAAGTTGCAAGCCCTTAGTAATAGACAAGCCCCTTCTCAGGATGGCAGGTGTGATGTAGCTAGGAAAGGTGTGTCACTTTACTTTCAGAAAACTCTTCCTGCTTCTGCTGCCTGGTCCTGAGCATCTGGAGCCCATTTTCAGACCTTTGTCAGAAGAGGGCAGCAGAACTTTACAAAAGCTTCATCACAGAGCAAACCCATATTTCCAGTTTCTTCTGTTCTTATTTTAAGGAAACAAACCACCCCTGCTTGTTAACTTTGCTAGATATAAAAACGATTCCCCTTACAGAACCAGGTTCTCAAGCCCAGATGCCTCTCCCCAAGCAGGATGATCCTTCATATAACAGTATTTCACAGATGAGATAACACGCATCAAGCCAGACTACAGAATGCCACAGACAGGCATGAAGAAGTTGCCTAGACAGAAAACTCCTCAGAAGAAGGCAGAGAATCCACACTCTCCAGAGGAAGGCAAAACCTCCAACTGCCACTACCCAATCAGACCTGAGAGACAATTCCTTCCTTGACTCCAATTTTTATGTATCTGCAGGCACACACCTACATAAAAAATGAGAGAATATGACACATGCACATTTGCAATCATATCTGGTATAGGCATGCTTCTCATGGTATAGGCATGCTCTCATGTGATCGTCTGCAGCTTCGTTGAGTGTCATGTGTGAATTCACCCATTATGAGAAGTTTGACCATGAAAGCAAAATCCATCCAGCAAGTTTCTTGTAATGGGAAAATGTGCGTAGGTGTTTGTTTGTTTGTTTTAAAGATCTCTTGGTGCAGATTAGGCTTCAGAATGCTCAAACTGCCATTTTCTTTCTTTCTTTTATTCTTCTATAACTACTTTATACCGGGCTCATAAAATAAAACACCATGATATCATAAAACCAGCATAAAAATCATTAAAATTAACAAGTCATTAAAAACCCAGCCATACACAAGCAGCTAGGGTAGAAGAATGGATCCCTCCCCTCCGTTCAGTGTATTTCTACGAGGTAATTATCAGACTCTTAAATCCATGTCTTTTACTGCAGAATAATTAACCCAACAGATTTCTCTCAGTAACTCCCTTGCCTTGAAGTCATCGCTTGACTCTGGGAATGGAGTCAAATAACCAAGTGTTTCTAAGTCCAGCTGAATGGAAACTGCATGCACACTGAGATCGTATTGTAAAATATATATTGGCTTCCCATGGGGACTCCTAATCTGAAATTGGGGCACCTTGCAAGGGTGTGTTTTTGAAACAGCACTTTGGGGTGCATTTTGGGCTACAGCAGGACAGGGGAGGTAAGGAAGTAATGGTTTGTGGGCAGAAATCCTTGTGGCCGTGGAGGTACTCTGGCAGATCCAAGGCTATAGCTGTATCAGTACAGTCTAAGCATTTATGCAGTCAGAGGACTGGGATCTGTGCTGCAGAAAAGGACCAAAATTACTGTTTTTTTTAAAAAAAATAGATTTTTTTAGTCGTTGCGCACCCAAAGGGTCTCACAGTGATGTACAACACTTAAACAAACAAACAAATAAGTTAAAAGCCTACAAAAATTAGATAATACGTATAAAATATTAAGGTATATGACTCAGCACCATATCAATATCAAACCAGCCTAGAACATCTGGTTAACTCCAAAGGCCAATCTGAACAATTCAGCCTTCAAAGCCCTGCAGAAACTAAGCGAGCACTTAGAAACTAAGGGCACAGGTGCCATCAAAGAGTGAATTCCACTGGGTATGGGCCAAAATGGAGAAAGCCCTTCCCTGTGTAACAGTTAACCAAACCATCCTGGGGGCAGGTACCTGGAAGAGGCCCCAAGAAGATGACCAGGGGTGGTGGTGTAACAAGAGAGGTGGTCTTGTAGGTATGAGGGTCCCAGACCGTAAAGGGCTGTTACTATTCCTGCTATTGTTAAGGAGGGGGCTCACTGTGATGTTACTACTCAGAACAGTAACCAGCTACTTAGAAAGGGGCTTTTCCAAATCCAGCCAACAAACACTGATGGCAGAAATACAGAAACAAGCATGCTCCAAATCATAGTTTGTGTTACCTGGTAGTGGCCTCCTTGGTACATTCCCTTTTGCATTGTCCTTACGTGTACTAACTTAGGCTAAAATGGATTATACCATGTTTTAACAAATGGTCCGCATTTTCTCGAGCAACTTTGGAGGAAAAGGTTCAGTTCCTTTTAGAGGACTCTGACCCTCAGTGTACCTATTTTGTTGCTTGTTTTTTGGAGGCTGCAGAGAAGAGTTGAAGGGAGGTGTTTTTAGAGAAGGGTCTTATTTAAGTTTTATGGTTTTATTGTTGAAGACCTCGATCTAAGAATGGGGTGGGGGGAGAGAAAAAGTTACCTGGTAGCTATGAGAGGGAAGCTGTGCATGGGCTTATTCAAGGCATCCCTACTTTGTGGGAAGCTGTTGTAGAAGAGAAGCTCCTTCTCTGTGAGGACGGCAAGGATGTTCTTTGTCCCGTCCCCAGGGAGCTGCAAAAACAAAAGATAACAGTCACAGAAACTCAGACCAGAGGGTGACGTCCATGTTGACAAATCTCCCCAGCAAGCCACTACGAGCAGATGTTGAGCCCGGCTGCCATCGGACAGGAAATGCATTTGATAGGAGAAGAGTTGGTTTTTATATGCCAACTTTCTCTACCACTTAAGGGCTTACAATCACCTTCCCTTCCCACAACAGACACCCTGTGAGTTAGGTAGGGCTGTGAGTGTGTAACTAGCCCAAGGTCACCCAGCTGGCTTCATGTAGAGGAGGAAACAAATCCAGTTCACCAGATTAGTCTGCCTCTCATGTGGAGGAGTGGGGAATCAAACCCGGTTCTCCAGATCAGAGTCCACTGCTCTTAACCACTACACCATGCTGTTATGTCATGGTTTACTTGGGAGTGATGTGTGCTGGAATGAACGGCATTTGAATTGATGGGTTTATTATTTTAAAGAATTTATAAACTGCCATGGCTTTTAAAAGATAGCCCAACGTGGCTTCTACATTAGACAGTAAACATGATTACAAAACACATGGTACTGCCACTGAAGAATGTGAAATAAAACCACAAAACCACATACAAGTTGGTAAAATAGAATCAAACTACATTCCAGAATAAGATGAAACTTAAAATGCCAGCCCGCATCAAAGGTTTTTCTGTACTTTCAGTATGATTGGAATGGTAAAGCTCAACTGGCTCTTGGAGGGACGGGGGAGGAGATTCCTGAACTGTGGTGCCAGTACACAGAAGGCCCTGTTCTGTATTCTGGTAGATTTTACTTCATGGGCAGATGGAACTCAGAGCATAGCTCCCTCATAGATCAAAATGGCATAGCATGGAGCCACTGCCAACTGACAGCGCATCATTTATATTCTTCCGGCAAATCACTCTCAAAAGGAGATGGACGTCTGTAGTCACACAAATACTGATGGCCTACATTTAGACCAGATTAATACATTACTACAGTGGGCACTGCTTCCCCATAGCATCTTCCTGTCCCATTTCATCTGCATCTAATGAAGCGTTCCCACATGACCCGATGCTAAAAATACATGTTTCGAGTTTCACAAAACACCATTTTTTTTTGGGGGGGGGGGATCCCTACAGCAACTTATTCAATTTAATAAAACGAGACAGGAACTGTCATGGCCCTTGATGCTCTGAAGAATGACAGAAACAGTAATTGCATTTGAGAAACATTCTTGATACGAAGCAGGTTCTTAAACCTTTCCTATGTACGCAGTGCTCTGACTAATGTCTGTAAATGAGGCCACATGGTCTGGAGCAGAGGGTGGGTGTTCAGCACTGGGAGACGCATCAGGAATAAACCCTGACAGAAGGCCACAAGTGATTTTGCATACAATTTTCACAAATAAGACAGATGGCAAGCTACAGTTGGTGGACACGCTGCGATTATTTCGAGAATATTCGTCTTCAGAGAATAATGTCTTCAGAAACGAAAGCGGGAGTGTGTGTGTGGGGGAGGAGGGGGGAAGCCCCTTCTGGAGGTCAGAAAAGCTGGAAATATAATGCTAAACAAGAATATAATATGGAATAATGGAAGCTTCTATTCACTTGTCTTCCTTTTCCTCATTCTGTCTTTTTAAAAACCACAGTAAAGTCCCCAGAAACACTTCCAGCTTCGTCACTTGTGGCTTAAAAGAAACAACAAACCAATTGTGGTAAAGTGCCCCTGCCTGAAAGCAACAGGCAACTAGGGGATTTGCTGCTTCAGATAGCATGCAAATTAAGCGAATGCATGCGCTGAGCCATAATTTGATCGTAAACTTGTTGGCAAACACAACGTGGAGACTGAGTTGTCTTCCCACAGCTGTGCTTGGTAGGTGAAAGCTTTTTCCTCATTGGGATCAGTGCAGTTCAAGGTAATGTTCACAAGTAGGAAGCCGGAGGTACCTGCTCCGTGAGCCAGCCGACGTGCTTGATGTCTCTACCTCCAGCCATGCCAACTCCCGACTGCAAGGCTCTCAGCTCTTCTTTGACTCTGGGCAACAGGGCGCTGATGTTGCTATGGATAGCATTGAACCATGTCTGGGCAGACACTTCGTCCTTCGCCCGAAGAAACAAGGGAATCCGCCCATCTGCTGAGCATACTTCCAGGTACCTGCATGAAGAAGCCTGCTTAGCATGAGACCGAAATCCTTCTGGGCAGCCAACAGGCTTGCTATTAGAACAATATACCGCCTTCACTGTTCCTGCACTGCCATTTGCAAAGTTTCATAAAGATCCTTCTTGAATGTATGATCTGAACCAGGTGACCAGGACAAACTAGAAAATTCTAGGTCTACACACTTCTGAATGAAAACTCCTTTTGCTTTTTAGATGTAAGAAAGGGCCATTTTGCCAGTACCCCCATGAAGGAGAAGAATGGAGCCCAATACAAACTTAACGGGCCAACTGTGGATTAATCTCCCCCTCCCCAGTTTGACACCATTGGTCCACACTGCCCAGGAAACCATTGCAGCCTGCCCTCTGCACCTCCAACTCACTGCTAGCCCTGCACACAACCCCAAAAGTGCTGAGTGCAAAACCCACATGATCCTGAGGAAATAGTTGATTGGTCTTGACCAGTGATTCTTAACAGGGGCAACTTACAAATCTTGGTGGGGGACATTCAGAAGTTTTAGGGGGCAAATGGGGAGGCATTTGGGATTTTAGATGGACTCTTTTCACCTCTTGCTGTGGATTCTGATAGAAAGTGAAGAAGATTTGTTTTATATTGCTCATCCAACATTGAGCAGTATTTCCCCCCTATTTCCTTTTAAAAAGTGGCACACAGCATACAGGCATCAAACCTAACATTAAGAAGCTGACTGATACCCATCAGGCACAATAGTCTCATTAAATGTATCCCTCAGATCTGGAGCTCATATGCATACACACACACACACACACACACAATTTGTACCTCACTCTATTTCTCAGCCAAAGCTGGGCTCATAAATATATAAATAGTTGCCTTGAATAGTGTTTTAATGCCCTAATTTTTACTTGTTTATGAGCCTGTTTGCCAACTAAGATCTTATGGACTCCTCCAGGTTGACCTCTCCTGTTCAGCTGTCCATTTGGCCAAACATGGACTCCCTTTTTTTCAGGGACTGCTCCACCATAAGGGAACACCCTCTCCAAGGAAGTATGGAGGGCTCCAAATGCTGTCTGTTTCCCATAAGAAGAGCCAGCATGGTGTAGTGGTTAAGAGCGGTGGTTTGGAGTGGTGGAGTCTGATCTGGAGAACTGGGTTTGATGCCCCACTCCTCCACATGAGCGGTGGACGCTAATCTGGTGAACTGGATTTGTTTCCCCACTCCTACACACGAAGCCAGCTGAGTGACCTTGGGCTAGTCACACTCTCTCAGCCCCACCTACCTCACAGGGTGTCTGTTGTGGGGAGGGGAAGGGAAGGTGATTGTAAACCGGTTTGAGTCTCCCCTAAGTGGTAGAGAAGCGGGGAAACAAATCCAGTTCAGCAGATTAGCTTCTGCCACTCATGTGGAGGAGCGGAGAATCAAACCCGCTTCTCCAGATCAGATTCCACCACTCTAAACCACTATACCATGATGGCTGAAGAAGAAGAAGAGTTGGTTTTTATACCCTGATTTTCTCTACCTCTAAGAAGTTTCAAACCGGCTTACAATTGCCTTCCCCCCTACATGCCACAAGCACCTTGGGAGGTAGGTGGGGCTGAGAGAGTTTGGAGAGAACTGTGACTAGCCAGCAGGCTTCATGTGGAGGAGTGGAGAAAAAACCTGGTTGACCAGATTAGTGTCCACCACTCATGTGGAGGAGTGGGGAATCAAACCTGGTTCTCCAGATTAGAGTCCGCCGCTCTTAACCACGACACCATGCTGATAAATTGTTGCACTATGAATTGTTACTGTTGGCTTCCTAAGGAACATTTTTGCTTCAGAGACAAGATAAAAAATTTAAAATAAATCCCAGAATTTGGCATTTTTACTGGTGCGTAAAATGCACTCCACCGCTTTGGGTTGGAGATTTAACTACACAAATAAAAAGGTGGTAAATCTATGGTTCGTGTGAGCAGCAGATACAGAGGGTTGGATTCAAGCCTTCAGAAAGGTGGCCTTGTTTCCTTCGACTGCAGGACATGCAACAGAGCGACCCCTTACTCCTGCTTCCTACCCAGTTATTGCACAAATGATGTATCACATGTATAAATGTCCTCCCAGAGAACTAACAAAGACATAAAACCCCCAGGAAGTGCCCAAAGGTGGCCACGGGCCTTGGTGAGGAGACTGGATTACCTGTTTTCTGGATCACTGGGGAGGCATTTTCTTGATACATAGCACATTTTGAGCGGGAGGTTCTTCCCTTCCTTGAGATCTCTTAGGGAGAGAGCAGGCGAGGCTTGCTTCTGAAGGGCAGGTGAAGAGTCCCAAGTTACAGTAGCGCCACTTGAGGAATTTTTAAAATAGGGCGAGATCTCTTTCATGTATTTGACTAGAACAGGGAAAAGGAACACAAGAGCATTTCAGCTGCCGATAGGGTTACCAACCTTCAGGTACTAGCTGGAGATCTCCTGCTATTACAACTCATCTCCAGCCGATAGAGATCAGTTCACCTGGAGAAAATGGCCGCTTTGGCCATTGGACTCTATGGCATTGACGTCCCACTCCTCTCCAAACCCCACCCTCCTCAGGCTCCACCCCAAAAACTTCCTGCTGGTGGCAAAGAGGGACCTGACAACCCTAGCTGCAGATCAAGATACACCTTTATGGGTTACTTTCAACACTGCCATTGTCCAGAGCCAGGCTGTGCAGTACGAGCAAAAATCACAGAAAGGTAGTTCCCAAAAACACCCGAGGGGTCCACCACAAATGAGGTTTCCCACAGCCATACGAAAGATTCTTCACAACTTGTTTCCTGTGCGGGCTGGAATTAGAAATGATTGTGGCCCGGTGGTACGGCACTGCATGTCGAAAGTCCAATCCCTGTCATGCTCCGTTAAAGGATCTCAGGAAATTGGGAAAGACCTTTCTCTGTCTGACTGTAACTTTGGAGATGGGTATCCAAGGTTGGGAGGGATAAATAAAATATATAGATAATGAAAATATAATTTATTTAAAGCGCTATGTCAAGATAAAAATCATTTTAAAAAATTGTTAAAACAGCACCATGGCGTTTCCTAAGGTTGATAACCACATGCCAGACTCGTTTCGGCCTGTTTGACCTTCCTCAGTGGTTGATTGAAACCCATTTAAAACATACACACATTTACAGATGTATATACATATACAGACAATATATATCAGACCAGGCATATATATAGGTTGTATAATATTGGGAGAAAGCTAAGTTAATTATAACTGAAAGGATTAAAGACATTGAGCGACAAGCAGATTTAGCAAGGGCGCCTCTATTCATGGCACCCCTCCATTCTCAACTCACCCTTGCGTCAGCAGCCTATCTCCACTTTTTAGAGATAAATAATTATAGAAGGGCCTTTACCCTGGCCAGGTGTGCAGCCTTACCCTCTGCTATGCTAGAGGGGAAATTTAAGAAGATACCCAGGGAGGAGAGATTCTGCCTCTGTAAATCAGAGGACTTAGAAACTATTGAGCACGCCCTCCTGAACTGTAATTTTTACACATTACCCCGTTCTAAGTTTATTGAGCCCCTCTTATTGAGAACGGGACCTGACAGGGCAGGAAAAAACATTGAGTTGCTCCTACAAGGGGATAATCCTTCAATCACTTTACAGGTTGCGAAATTTTGCTCGGCAGCAATGAAAATTCGACACCAGTCTCTTAGCCCAATTGGCAGAAGGGTCTCGGTTGTTATAAGGCTCGGACTGTAATTCTTTGTTTGTAAGAATATTTTAGTCCATGTTTCTGGTTTTATCTGGCTAAGGGCCGTAAATAAACAATCTCGGTTGTATAATCTATTACCAATTATACAAACATCTGGTAAGATTGTCTCAAGTTGTTATTTGGGGCTGTATATGTCTCCCACATAAAATGTGCACAATTATTAACCTGGTAACTTTGGAGAGCCACTGCCAGCCCAAACAGACAGCGCTGAATCCAGAGAGACCAGGAGTTTGATTTGATATAAAGCAGCTTTGTGTGTTCACAGACTCTTGTTTTCTGTACATAGCAGCTTCTTTGTATGCAAAACGTGTGTTTGCTTTTCTTCGCATCTGTCTGTAATACAACGTGAAACCTGTACTGGTATGCCCAGCTGATTCCTCTTCTACATTCTACCCAGAACATGCGCACTCACATGTGGTACAAATAGTGAGAGAAGCACACAAGTATCTTTTAAATGCCTTTTGCTAAAGTGGTCTTTGCATTCCACACTTTGTCTATTTGTGGATGATGGTGTTGCCGGGTAACTTGCAGATCTTGGCAGGACCGGATAAGTTTGGCTAGATTCCTCAGACCTCAGGTCCTTCAGTGAGTCATTATTACACATGCAGTTAAAGAAAGACAAACTTCTGGAGGAAGTCCTGAAAATGTAGCCTCTAAAAGCCTCTTTGCCCAGTGGAAGCTTTATACATGGGTTTAGGAATATGCAGAAGTGGGCTTCAGGTAGCCGGCTCAAAGTTGACTCAGCCTTCCATCCTTCCGAGGTCGGTCAAATGAGTACCCAGCTTGCTGGGGGTAAAGGGAAGATGACTGGGGAAGGCACTGGCAAACCACCCCGTAAACAAAGTCTGCCTTGGAAACGTCGGGATGGGATCTCACCCCATGGGTCAGGAATGACCCGGTGCTTGCACAGGGGACCTTTACCTTTAGGAATATGCAGTTTAACATCAAGTTACTCTTTAAAGACACTTGTGTGCACATGCAAGCACTTTTTGTGCCTGAAAATAAATGGCTGTTTTAGGGTTGCCAACCTCCAGGTAGTTGAAATCCAAAGAAAAACTTCTCAGTACACTGCCACTGAACACTGAATATGTACAGTTTTAACAATATATTTGTTTGCTCTAGCAATACTATATAACCATCAACATATACAGAAAAACTTGATAGTTACAATTCTGTATAAATATGGAACTTGTTTAGCAATATTTCCAATACAATTGTATGCTTAAACAATAGTTCACATCCATTTATTACTAGAATCCCCCAGGGAAGTGTCTATACATCCGGCAGTAAATATCTTTGCAATAGTAGAAATTTAGGATTGCAATAGAAGATGCTCTCAACGCCGCGGTATGTAGTTGAATGCATACAGTTCCGGGTCAGCTGATCACTGCTGACCAATCAGGTTATTAGAATCTCGTTACTGCTGGAAAAGCTAGCGTGCCGCTTGTTAGCGTGCCGCTTGCCAAAAATGCTGTGTGTTGCCGATGGTATCAAAACACAGAACTTGCTGATGTTAACAGATGTTACAAGATTCCGGTAATATCTTGTTTCACGTTGAGGTTGCTTTATCAGACTGTGTAGTTACTTCTGGCTGCAATCTTGCAGCTCATAAGAATGACTCCTAGTCTTGTTACTACCTCCAGGTAGTAGCTGGAGACCCCCTGCTAATACAACTGATTTCCAGCTGATAGAGATCAGTTCACCTGGAGAAAATGGCCACTTTGGCAATTGCACTCTATGGCATTGAAGTCCCTCCCCTCCCCAAACCCGGCCCTCCTCAGGCTCCACCTCAAAAACCTCCTGCTGGTGGCAAAGAGGGACCTGGCAACCCTACACTGTATACTCTCACACAGATTTGGTGTCAGCATACTCTGAGGTGGGGCACCTGCCGGGAGCCATGGCTTCTGCCAGGGCCCATGGCCACTGACCCCTCACCCACACACTTCCTCTGTGACCTGCCTGTGAAACCATTCCATCGCCCACTCACTTGCAACATCCCCCTTCCTGTGCTCCTCGCTGTCCAGCAGTGTAGGAAAGGCACGTGCATATGATGAAAAAGGTGCCCCAGGCAGTCACAACAGCAGCACGCTCAGCCGCACACTGCCCAGTGCCACTGAGAAAAAGACGTGTAGGTGGATGTGAGTATGGGCAGCGGAAGGAGTTGAGAGCAGGCAGCGGAAGGGTGCACAAGCAGGTGGGGGCATGTGAGGGGCAGGAAGGGAGATGCAAGCGGGGCCCTGGTGATGGGCAGAGGAGAGGATGTGGCACTATACACCTAATGAGCTTATGCAACCCAGCGGCACAAGACTGTCACTGGTCAAAAGTTTGAAAGGCTTTAAAAAGTGACCGGACAAATCCAGACATTCTCTCACAGCCTAACCTACTTCACAGGGTAATTGTGAAGATAAAATGGAGGCGGGGGGGGGGGACGACCCATGCACACCAACCTGAACGCTTCTGAAGGAACATCAGGATAAAAATGTAATAAATAAAAGCCTTTCCTCTTCTTAAGGAATGTCAGGATAAAAGTGTAATAAATAAAAGTCCTCCTCCTCCTCCTCTTCTGAAGGAATGTCAGGATAAAAATGTAATAAATTGAAGCCTTTCCCCAACTCAGGCTTTGCAGCAGCTTCCCATATGAAGCCGCACTATTCTAACATGAAAGGGGGTCCTCAGTAACAATTTAAAAAGTGTAATTGCCACACAGTCAGGCTAGAAATGAATGAATGCTTTCAGTTTCCAAGGCAGTCTTGAAACAGTGGGTATAAGGATAGGAGGCTGAGGGGGTCAGTTCTGATTGCCAAAATGAGCATACTGAGAATGATGTTAGTGGAGTAGAGAAGGGATTGTGCGCCTGCCGCTGGGGCGCGCTTGGTAAACTGTCACGTTGTTGAGTCAAGATGCATCTCGAAAGCATGCTGCTGAAACTACATCTACACAACGCAGCTATTTCCCCCCCGCCCCAGCTTTGAAGAGCCCTGGTAAACATACGTTGAGTTTCTAGCTGCGTCCATGGTGAATTAATCACACGACGACTTTATCGCATGCCAAACGTCACACTCAACCCACATTCTTCAAATGCCAATATGATTATGCAAATTGGATACACATATGCCAGATGGCACCTCAACCCCGAAGCCGTTCTCTTTATGCCAAATCAATATTTATGAAAAGTGCTTTTGTCCGGAGATGCAGCTTTAAAAACCAATTGAAAACATTTTCGTTAAAAATTATTGGCTTTGAACTGTTCCGCTTTCCTTTGTTCCTGACATCCCACAATGCAGCACACAACTACACTATTAGGGCACCTGGAATGTGCTACCAATGAGTGATTGCCCTTGAATCATTCAAAGAGAATTTACCTGCCTTCAACTCAGTAGGAGGCCTGTGCTTCCATTAATAATCATGCCCCGTATGTACGTGACATGCCAGTCGGTTTGTCTTTAGCGCACTGTTAGTACGTTCTTCAAATGTACCGAGTGCTCAGCGGCTGGGTCTCACAGTTCCTAGGTGTTGTCCTGAGGCAGGAAGGCGGCTGGAGAAATGGAAATGCGATCTGGGGTTTCAGTGGAAACTATTTTGAAGAGAATTACCGCTGTATACGCTTGGAACTTGAAGCCGCTTTCAGTATTCTCAACATCCCGCTTAACCGTCCCATATAGTTCCCCAACAACTATTTAAAGCGACGATGGCTGGGAAGAAAACTGGAGTAAGTTGGGCAGATCTCTGACAGTGCGCTAACTAGATTACTTTTTACACTTGTTCCCAATACGTCGGATAAATGTTCCCGCCTGTGCAAGCTGTTCTCTGACCGCCAGCCAAGTGGCAGTTCAAAGGCACTGGGACGCCAGCCAAGAATGCTCCAAGTGCGGTTTAGTGGGAGCCTCTGTCACGGCGATGGACCAGCTGATAGAAGGCAGGGAAAAAAAGAGCTTGCGTATGCAAAGCAACACATTTCTGTTTATATTAACGGGTACAGGGCAAACTGGGCACTCGGAGGGAATTGCATGTCTAGCATCTGTGGGGAAAAGCTACAGTGACGCTACTTGATTTGAAAGAGAAAGAGATCAGGATTCCTACTGGAATGCACACTTAGTATTGCATTTCCATGGCCCAGAACAGTTAAGAATATCATAGCCTGGAGCAAAGGCAAAGTTTTAACTGTGTGCATTGTCCTATGAGGAAAGGTTAAAGGAGCTGGGTATGTTTAGCCTGAAGAGGAGAAGACTGAGAGGGGAATATGATAACCATTCAAGTACTTGAAGGGCTGTCATACAGAGGAGGGTGCCGAGTTGTTTTCTGTTGCCCCAGAAGGTTGAACCAGAACCAACGGGTTGAAATTAAATCAAAAGAGATTCCGTCTAGGAATTTTCTAACAGTTAGAGCAGCTCCTCAGTGGAACAGGCTTCCTCGGGAGGGGGTAAGCGCTCCTTCCCTGGAGGTTTTTAAGCAGAGGCTAGATGGCCATCTGTCAGCAATGCTGATTCTAAGACCTGAGGCAGTTCATGAGAGGGAGGGCATCTTGGCCATCTTCTGGGCATGGAGTAGGGGTCACTGGGGGTGTGTGGGGGAGGTAGTTGTGAATTTCCTGCATTGTGCAGGGGATTGGACTATATGACCCTGGTGGTCCCTTCCAACTCTATGATTCTATGATCCCCAGGCATGTATTTATTTGGAGATTTACATCTTACCTACCTGCCCTGCACAGGCTCTCAAGACATTTTCCCAGCACCTGCTCCAAAAGCTGAAGAGGCAAGCTGAGTCTGAAATCTTACCACGGCCTGCCTCTTCAGCAGTGGGAGCTGCTGCAGCAAAAAAGATTCAAAGGAAGTTCTCTGGTAGCAAGCACCAGTTCTTGCCTGAACATGTACACAAGTTTCTTTGGATCACAGCCAAATGTAATTGGAGGTTAAACTACAGATGGATGCGGGGGGGGGGACACACATAAAGCTGCTCTTCAACAAGGCCAATGGTATTGAGGCTATCCAGACGAGTTTAAATTGTTCAGTAATGGTTTAATGCCAAAGTCTGTTCTACATTCCAAAAACTCCATGCAATGCTTTTTAAAGACTTCAGCCAGCGTTTAGAGCAGCCCAGATGGCTGCCTATTAAATTAAGGGTTTCACTCTGTAACAGTGAGAAACAGGGCAATGTGAACAAAAAGTATACACACCAGACTGTTTTTGATCACTTTTGAATCCAAAACGGAGGCTCCGGGTCATTAATGGTTCTTGAGGCCTCTGGTCCTTTTTCAAGCATCATCATGCAGCAAAGGATACATCTATTGTTCCAGCCACTGAGACAAAAGACTAACTAGGTCTTGCATTTCTTTAAGTTTTTGCATTTCCCAGCCTGTCTTCCAAACTCACTGGAGTCTTTTTTGCTTCTGATCAAAATATTCCAGAATATTAAGCAAACGGTGGAGCACAGAAGCACTTCTAACTATGACAAAATATTTAAGTTTGAGAATGAAAGCAATTGTGTGCTAGTTATGACCAAACCTGAGAAATGCAACCAACTTGCCTGGAGCCCGGGACTCCTCTTAGTAGCAAACACACGATCTTGGGGCATCTTTCTGCCAGGCTGCTTCTGCCAGCTTTTTGAAGCGGCAGAAATTCAGCCAGTGACTCAGGCTTTCCTGGGATTAACCTAAATGGTTCCATGTGTTGTCATTCACACAGCTTCCTTTGTACATGCCACCTCCATCTCATGTTTAGGCTGCTCACTGTAGGACTTAGTGGTCTTGCTAAAGGGGAAAGGGTCTAGAAATAATTCCTTTGCTAATGGCTACTACTAGTACGGCTTGACGAGGTGCAGGAACTGGAAGCCATTCTGCTTGCCTCTCTGCTCACGATTCCCTTTGGGAAGCTCTGTGCCGCTAGTGGTGTTCAGAGTCGCAACTGCCTTGCAGCCAGCACGCCACTGCTTGTGTGACCTTCCATTCAAAAGATGTGCAATGGAGACAAACGGAGATGCACATCTCTGTCCCTCTGTGAGCTCCAGCGACCTTTTGTTTTAATGATGTGTTTTTATATGTTTTTATTATAATGGTTTCCTAATGTACATTTATTATAATTCATTATAATATATTCATATAATAATTTTATTATAATGGTTTTATAATGCAATTTTATCATGAATCTTTTAAATGATTAGCCGCCTCCTAAGGGCAGAAAGGCAGAATATAATTTTTGTAAATAATAATAATAATAGTGGTGGTGGTGGTGATAAAAATGATAATGGTAATGATAATGATAATAATAAATGGGCAGTACATAGGTGAGCAAAGATAGGACATTTTGGAGGTCATTGATTCAAGGGGTCGCCATGAGTCGGAAGTGACTTTACGGTACTTAACACACACACATAGGTGATCCTTTCATTCCTGAATTGCTTCTCCCAAAGAACATGATGAAGTTTGTCATCACTACTGTGAACACAGTTTGTTCAAACATCTCCTCCAAAACAGTATCACAATGTAACTAGCTTTCCTCCTCCAGAAAAAGCAACTTATGGTGGTTAAGATATGTTACTTTGGCCATAAACATCAGATAATCCATCCTCCAACCCCGTTATTATGGTAAGAAAAAAATATGTTCACTCTGATGAGGAATATCAACAGAGGGCAACTTTGTTGGGGATAACTCAACTCTCTTGATCAAGGAATGCTCTGAAGGATTCCTTCTTCAAGTTCCTTCTTCAAGGAACTAATTTCCTTCTGCCAACTTCTCTGTAATTGCAAAGTGCACAAAGATCTTCCACAAAACAGAACTTGGCCTACGTTCCTGGCAGAGTACACTGCGTGCTATGGTACATTGCTCTCATGTTCAGGAGTGCCTCGCTAACAGCTCTTCTCCCCCCCACCAAGCTGCATCAACTGCATACTTGCACACTTTAGGAGCAGCCCTTGCTAGAATTTGGCAACAATTACACATAATCTCTTTTTATAGCCCACTGAATATTACCTCTGCTGGAAAATCAACAAATGCCCCCTCCTCTCAAAAATTAACCCCTCCAAACTTCTTTGCTCAGCAGATGTAGAGTGGTGTCCCATGGGCTTAATCTGACCCACACCTCTCTTGCAATCTCAGGGAGCAAAGAGATCAGCTGGTGGGAGATACTTTATTGTGTGTCTATACATATTTATGTGTGTGTGCGAATAATTTTTAAAGAGTTAATAGCAGCAACTGGTAGGGGTCAAATCAGGTCCATAGTGCTGGGTGAGATTTAACCCCCCCCCAATCCCCCCATCATCGATCCTTGTACATCACCTCCCCGGAGCATTTATTCACAATGCATGGGAAAACCTACATCCTCACGTAGGGTAGCTAGCAAGGGAGGAGCACATTTTGAATTGATACAATAATAATCCCAATACATACGCTTCAATGCTACCAACTCTTCAAAAAACTAATTCCCAACCCTGCAGGATCTCCCACAGTCATACCTAGTTTGGCTCAAAGAAAGAAAAACAAACACAGATGTGATCTTCAAGGCCCAAAGCAGCAAGCAACTCACCTCCACCGCCTTTCCTTCTAGTTTTCCATGGAGGGAAGGAAGGAAGAGAGCAACTGGAGCATGTGAGATTCCAGCCAAAAGACAAGATGGGCACTCAGCCATACACTCAAAAGACCAAACCATGTTTTACTCCGCAGATGAGCATGCCATTTGCGGTCAACACATCTTGCCCATTCCATGTGCATGGAAAACGTGTCTACAAACACCGACCTGGATCGTAAGCCTCACTTCAGTTTGCAACCCTCTTCGTCTGATGTGGAGGCAGCCCTCCATCAAGCAGAAAATTCCTCTGACACTAGGTGCTTTTCAGCTAGGGTTGCCAACCTCCAGGTAAGAGCTGGAGATCTCCTGCTATTACAACTGATCTCCAGCCAATAGAGATCAGTTAACCTGGAGGAAAATGGCCATTGGACTCTATGGCATTGGTCTCACCCCTCCCCAAACCCCGCCCTCCTCAGGCCCCTCTCCAGAAACCTCCCGCCAATGGCGAAGAGAGACCTGGCAACCCTATTTTCTTCTCACTGCAAGACGGGGTTTTTTCAAGTGCAGAAGCTTCTAGAGCTGGAGGACCGCCTCCACCATGGACACAAACAGAAGCAAGGCTTAAGAATTCCCACACATGCCCTGGCCCTAGGCCTTTTGTACACGCCCTCAATTTTTACTGTCTTTACTGTCTTTGGAACATTAGGGCGTTCGCCAGGCAAATCACAAGACAAAGCAGCAAACATAAAATACACTGTGCAAAGGGTAACTCTGGCTTGCTGCAGCCCCTGCATTCCACTGCCGCACAAAACACGTCAGCTTTTTGCAGTCTCAGACATGAGGGGCAATTACAACTAAAGTCCAGAGGCAACACTCAGTTAAGTGCTGCTTACCCCAATCTGACCCTACTGACCCCACTTTCACCTCTGTCTCACCTGAATTTGATTTATATTATAGCTGGTCACCTTCACCCTCTTTGAAGGTAGTTTCAGCGGGCAGCCCCGTTGGTCTGCAGTAGAACAACTCCAATCAAGTCCAGTAGTACCTTGGGTTGCCAGGTTCTCTGTGGCCACCAAAGGGGGGGGGTGAGGGTAGGGTTGCCAGCTCCAGGTTGGGAAACACCTGAAGATTTGGGGGTGGAGGCTGGGTAGGGCAGGGATACAATACCATAGAGTCCACCCTCCAAACCATCCATTTTCTCCAGGGGAACTGATCTCTGTAGTCTGGAGATGAGCTGTAATTCCGGGGGATAGCCAGGACTCACCTGGAGGCTGGCACCCTACTAGCACCGTAGAGATGAACAAAGTTTTCGGGGTGTAACCTTTCGAGAGTCAAAGCTCCCATCTGGGGAAGAGAGCGTTGACTCTCAAAAGCTCATGCCCTAAAAATCTTGTTGGTCTTTAAGGTGCTACAGGACTCGAATCTTCCTCTTTGAAGAAGCTCCTTTAGGGGCCATGTTATAAGTCTGCGGTGTCTTTTAAAAGTTAGAAAGCACACTGCTCCCAAGGGAAAGTCATGCTATTAACATAACTGCTAACTTGGTTGCCAGCTCCAACCCCTATGCTTTCGGTAAGAGCTGGAGTTTTATTTGCACACACTAGCAGGTGATAATGAATAGCTCCATGCCCTTATACAAGTGACATCATGTTGATTTCACATGCAGGGCTATCCAGGGTTTTATTTTTGCAGTCAGTTGGCAACCTGGCTATAAAATCAAACCCGGATGGCTTTTCCGGCTGTCTGCCACAAACACTGGAATTCCTTCCTTCTGGAGGTGAGAGCGGTGTCATTGTTACATGCCTGAAGGCATTTGGAATCCAGAAAGCTTTTGAGATATGTGGACAGAGGTGTGTGATGGTTGTATTTTTTTAGTCCTGTTCTTGCATCTGTTGCTTTAAAATTCCGCTGGTTTTAATTCAGTTTGTCAGATACCTTGGGGAGAGGGAGGTTGCTGAAAGGCAGGCTATAAATATTCTTAAAATATAAAAAAATAAAAATAAACTTTGGTCTGTCACATTTTTATCCCACTGTTCCTCCAAGGAGTTCAAGGTGACTGTCATAGGTTTTTTCCTCGTCTATTTTATGCTCATAACAAAACCCGTGAGGTAGGCTTGGGGGAGGGAGAGAGACAGAGGGAGAGAGAGAATGGCCCACAGCGGTGGGAATTTGAACTCGGCCACTCCAATCTTAGTCTGACACTCTACCCATGTAGGCGCTCTAAAAAAGGAGCCACAAGGTGTTAATAATTCAAAAGAAGGGCATTATTTTATATGTTCCCTTCAGGCACACTTTCTCCTTGCGACTGCAGAGGCCCTTTGCAGCCGTACATATCCACACCGCACCTTTGGGAATGGGAAGCACAGGCTGACCTCGCAAACTTCACCAGAGAATGAACCGTCTATAAAAGGATAAGGCCACCGTTGGCAAAACGGATTGAGTTTCACAACTGTAGCCTGGAGTCTCGGGGCCTGGGTGGGACTGATGGGGAAAGGTTGACAGGGGAGGGATCCTCCCGTTCTGTGCCTCTTTCCATAAATAGAAGCCTCATTCTTTCAGACATTTGATCTTTCCTATGATTTCTTCCCAAGTTGTTAATCCTAGCAGACAGCACTTGCCAATGACTATGATAAGAGCTCAAAAAACTAATTGGATAACGAAAGACAGACAGATAGACTGAAAGAAAGAAAGCTTGCAGAATGGTGTCTGATGCATATGCTAAATTTTTGAGCCTTTTCAAAGGGGTGGTTAAGCTGGGAGAGTGACCTAAGGGATCCTGTGTAAATCGAGAGGCCAAGAGAAATATATCAGCATCAAACAGGCATGCAAGGGTGACAAGATCCTGCTCTCTCCAGACAAAGGTTTATTCAGGCAGAAACTGGAGATGCAGGCGGCACAACAGGCCCTGTCTTGGCCATTTCGGTTTCAGTAGAACAGTATTCCTAACATGGGCCATGCAAATGCTACAATGGCTTATCAGAGCTTCAGTCTTTATATGAGCTAGTACAGAGTAGCGGCTAAGAGAGTGGAGCTCAAAATTGGGTCATCTCTGGTTCGAATGTCACCTCTGATGTGGAGATCCGGATTGGATTCCCCACTCCTCCACAAGAGCGGCGGAGGCTAATCTGGTGGACTGGATTTGTTTCCCCACTCCTACACATGAAGCCAGCTGGGTGACCTTGGGCTAGTCACAGCTCTCTCAGCCCCACCTACCTCACAGGGTGTCTCTTGTGCGGAGGGGAAGGGAAGGTCGGCATATAAAAACCAACTCTTCTTCTTCTTCTACCTCTGCCATCAACTTAACTAGGTGGCCATAGACAATCCACTCTCTTTCAGCCTCAACTGTCTTCTGGAGTTTGAGGAATAGTAACACTGGCTATAGTGTTGCTAGCTCCAGGTTGGGAAATACCTGGAAATTTATGGGGCGGAGCCTGAGGAGGGTGGGGTTTGGGGAGGGACTTCAATGCCATAGAGTCCAATTGCCAAAGTGGCCATTTTCTCCAGGTGAACTGATCTCTAAGGCTGGAGATCAGTTGTAATGGGAAGAGATCTCCACCTAGTACCTGGAGGTTGGCAACCCTACTGGCCTACCTTACAGGGTGATTGTGAAGTTTATAACAAAATCACATGTAAGAACTCTGAACATCTGAAAGCACCATACAAATGGTAATTATTATTATACGTAAGTATGCTGGGCAAAAATGGATCAGTTGAGGAATCCTCAACAGACCAAATCTTGTACAGCGACCTAAGAATCACCATGCAGGACCAGACCAAGGACTTCTTTGTATACATAGTCAGCCAAATGGAAGCTTACCATGAAGATAACAACCATCCCATTTGCCCCCTGATTTTTAGATGTATACTGTCTCTGAACATGGAAGTTTCATACAACTATCATGGCTAGTAGCAATTATTTAGGAGACGATACACCTAAATTTGCCATGAATTTTGTTTATGGGACATTAACTCATAACCTTAATGATAATTCCAACTGTACAATTAGCCAAGCTACAATGAAGTTGTACCAGCTATACACTATACTACTGAATATTATGGATAGAAAATGCAATCCATTCTTGGATTTACAGGAAGAGAGAAACCTATACACCAGAGGTTTGAGCTACCCTTAAAGAAGGGTAGTCATGTAAAAAGAATGCCATGAGACAGAATCCCTATTGAAACTATAAGTTTTCCCTAATGCTGTGATAAGCCGAAGAAGAAGCAGAAGCAGAAGAAGTGGTTTTTATATGCCAATTTTCTCTACCTTTTAAGGAGAATCAAACCGTCTTACAATCTCCTTCCCTTCCTCTCCCCACAACAGACACCTTGTGAGGTAGGTGAGGCTGAGAAAGCTCTAAGAGAACTGTGACTAACCCAAGGTCACCCAGCTCACATCATGTGTAGGAGTGGGGAAACCAACCCAATTCACCAGATTACAGTCCACTGCTCATGTGGAGGAGTGGGGAATCAAACCCGGTTCCCCAGATTAGAGTCCACTGCTCTTAACCACTACACCACGCTGGCTCCCTAGAGGAGCACACTTCTCAACAGAAGACTGGAAATGCATAAGTGGCACAAATCCTTAATGAGTGGTTCCCTAACTGGTCTACAGCAAGCACACCAAGCAGGCACAGAACCTGGCGCCCGTTGACACTATTAAATCAAACATGTGAGCTTCCTCCGTACAAAACGCCAGTGATTTAAAGCAGGCTATAAAAAGCTCTCGGCTTTAATAAATAATGAACTGTTCCTGAATGGAAGCATAATCGTTAGCACCGCCAATTTACTTCCAATATTAGCATGAAAAATATATCACCAGGGCTGTGAGGAAGGCTACATTCATTTTCAGATTACAACAGATGGTATTTTCAGATTTGGGGCAGGGGAGGAACTGGGGAAGATTTTGCTAGCTAGCAACAGCTGAATAACATCTTACAGAGTTTATTCTCCTTATTCGCACAGGTACTTAAGGCCTGGGTATGCCTAGAGGAATGAGCCAAAGGGCTCTTGTCCTTCTGCTCTCAGCCTAGCTGAGTAGAAGATCAGCAAGGAGAGAGAGAAAAGACTACTTGGCACTAGGTTTGCCACCCTGGAGAAAAAAATGTCCTTTTAATAGAGGCTTAATGTATGGAAATGGACAGGTAAGGCTTTTTGTGGTATGGATGTAAATAACATCACCTGGTAAATAACATCACATTAAGCATCTATTAAGGGGGCAGGACATTTTTCTCCTGCTGGCAATCCTACTTGGCAATCGGAAGCCTTCCAGCTCCTTTTCTTCTTTGTTTCTGTTGTATTTTCCCTGTATTGTAAGCCACTATGGGTCCCCATTGGGACAAAGTGGGATATAAACAGATCAATACCCTGAAGGTGCAGAAAAACAGCATGTAAACTTTGTAAATATACAAATAAAGTACTGAACACCTATTGCACTGTTTAAGTTCCACAGGAAACCCAGCGGTATAAGTGTTCTCAGACCACTATCATCTGAACTGCCTTTTATTCATTCCTCTAATCTGGGGGCAATGGACAATTCAGTAAATAAGTCCCAGCGCACCCCACAAGAGCAGGCACAATGCGACACTGAGCGAAAACCCACTGCTTAAGACATACTTAATTGTATGTCTGGAACTTCAGGTGTCATCAGCCTGAGGGCTGGTGTGAAAGATTCATCACCGCCAGGCTTAATTAGCCATTTTTAAGGCGGGTGTTTGGATGACCCTGGGAACAAGGTAGGGGAGACAACTTGAGTTCCTTTCAGTGCAACTATTTGGTTTACTCCTGTTTACTTAATCAGCAGCAGATAAAACCCTGACTTAAACTAGCTAATTGCAAATCTTCCCACAACAGCATCACTGATTCCAATAAAGCTATAACGGATTTGTAGGCTCAATTAAAACCACACTGATGTGCCTGTAAGGAGCCCATGCCTGAAATAAGCTGAGCTGTAGATTTATCCTGGGAACCCTTCTTTAAAACTTCTCCTAATATGGCCCTGAGATTTATTCTGGATGAGTGCTCTTCTGCACTCCCTGCCTTCTGACTGATCCAGATTCCAGAATGGGTCCCAGCCAGACTTGGTCATTTCTGTTAGCGGTCTGGAAAGATTTATACTAACGGCTCTCCAGTGTGAATTCCTTCAGGCTGCAGCAAGGGGACTCACCAGAGAAGATCTCTCTCAATAGATCTCACAATGCAGACCGTATCAGGCTGAAGCCAAGACCATGTGAACTAGCCTCAGCCCACCCTGAAGAACAGTAAAATTTGTCTAGGCACTGAAATCTGGTTTAGGAAAATAGCAAGCCTGGCTGCTATGGAACACATGAGACTCAACACCTAAGAATGGAACAGTTCAGAAAACAAGAGTAGTCTTCTTTGAACTACAAGAATGAGGCTACGCTTAGATCTCAAGAACAAAATGAGCACAAACATGGCTTAATGGCAGGCTCTCACTCTCGCTGTTTCAAATTTCTACAGATTCTGGTCCTATCACGTTGCTTATTAGATGCATCATCCTATTGGTTGCATTGATTTACATTGCATAATAACCTTGAGTCTCAATGACAAAGGCAGACTATAAACAAACATACAGTGTTACAACTGAATACTTCCTGCAATCTTCAATATGACTCCAATTTGTTGAAACCTACAAATAATGGCTGGGTGATAAATTGAAATTTATTTATTCCTAGTAATCAGGATTCTAAGCCACAATTTAATTCTGATTTAGAACACCAGATAACAACAACAGGCTGTCCTGTTGCAATCAACTCATGACAACCTCTCATGGAGTTTTGAAGGCAGGAGATGAGCAGAGGTGACTTGCCATTGCCTCTGAATCATAACTCAGGTCTTCCTTGGCGGTCTCCTATCCAAGTACTAACCACAGCTGACCCTGCTTAGCTTTGAAGAAACAAACTCAAGCTTCCTCACACACCTACATATGGACATCACCACAGTCAGGCGTAGACTGAAGACTTCCTCAACCAGGAAGTCATCAGCATCAGCTCCACACACAAGATAGGGGAGAGAGGAGAGATGAAGGATGGGAGTCCAGCAGTAAGCCAGGCTTGCACTTGTCAGAAGCAAATTCTGGTTTCTTCTTGTTTCTTCATGATGAATAAAACTGGATATTACAGGAAGCAGAGACCTTATTTGTTTTAGTTTCCATTCTCTCTAACCTTCATAGTTACCAATTTCTTCTCTTAAATTTCATCCATAACCGCCCACCTCTCTGTTTTCATACCATCTAAAGTATTTAAGTCACTTGTCTTAATGTAATTAGCTAGTTTTAGTACCCTCTTCCAGTCCACAAATCTTCCTTGCCTTACAGGGCTGCTTGGGCAGGGGAGAACTAAGGAAACCATTCAGGCAGCCTTCCCATAAACTTGGAGATCCAGAGAGCCATGTAGGTTATATGATTCGCTTCCATATGACATTTGGGTTTGGGCCTGGATGATATGATGGCCCACTGGGAATTTTTGGGGGGCCACACTGAATTTTAGTGGCCCTGCTGCCATGATCACCTAAAGGTGAGTCTGACGTCTCACAGGCAACCTGGCAGGTGTCTATTTATAAGCCTGACAAGGGTTGCTTTTTGGCTACTGTAGTTTCGCGCTGACAGGCATTGGCAACATATCAATTTGCTCATTTAGGCTTGATTTTTGTTTATTCCAGTACACTATAATTTGCATTTGACAATTCTAAAAGAACTCACACTTCAAGCTTTTTCGTTCTGTAGAGGGAGAGACAGTCACGACTGAATGTTACCTGAACCCCTGAGAACCAGAGAAAGCAAAGATCCAGATTGCCACACAATGGAAATGGAGGGTGTTCTCAGTCAGAAACTGGTTAACCAGCATGTAGGACCTGATGTGAATATAGCACAGATGGAACAGCCAAATGGTAACTGTACTTCTGATAGTTACCTAGAATAGTGGTACCTTTTCAAAAGCAATACATTCTCAAAACAACACAAAAACCACAACCAAATGCCCAGTTTATTTGCATGTACAATAATCTGAAGATGCCGGCCACAGCTGCTGGCGAAACGTCAGGAAAGAAAATACCAAGACCACGGTTACACAGCCCGGATAACCTACGAGAACCAATGAACTCTGACTGTGAAAGCCTTCAACAATATTTACAATAATAGTCTTTACAAATAACGTTGGATGTATGCATACTAGATACTGCTCCTTTTCTGATTGTATTCTCTGCTCGTAAGCCTCTTATTTGTTACGTCTCATATTACCCCATCCCCAGAAAAGCAACTTGTTTTCCTCCCCCTTTTCAATTCTCCCCTTTCCTTTCTTCAAATGGTATTTGCATATTTTTACTGCTGTAACATTCAGTATCACCACCTGTAAAACATCTGATTGTCAAAACAAAGTTAAACGGGGAGCTTTAAAAAAGACTGGATGGGATTATTCTGCCGAGACTTCTTTTCGGTAGTGCGATAACAGTGGTTTCTTCATTTTCACTACTCTGGCATAAGTGCATGATAAGACGCTGAAATGTAAATAACCGGTAACACAGTCTCATCAGTTTATATGCATGGCTTTGTGTTCATTTTGGAAGTACCCCGCTGCTTCAGCTTTGCTTGGATGTGCTTCTGCAGTCTCATCAGTTAAGGCATCCATGTACTCTTTTAACACTTCCCCAAACAATACTGAACCTCTTTCTTAATTCTAAGAAGCATGGTGTATATATAGGAGGCATTTGCGCTTACCAACTCACAAGAAGCTTAAAAATGCCAATTTGTTTTTCAAAGAAACACAAAGAAGATCAGCAGAAGGACTCTCCGTCCCTTCTTCTCCCCAAAAGGACCTACTACAGTGGAGATCAGGGAAAACGCACACACATACGTATTACGTTATTGGATTATCATGATAGATCGCAGCGCATGGGTGGGCAAGAATGGATGTTGAGTTAAGGAACTCTTCACGTCATAGTGTGGAGCAGCCCAAAGCATTTAGCATTTGGAAACTGAGTGGTCAGAGTCCATTCACAGGAACAAGTGGTGCAACCCAAACTCATAGGAAAGACTTTACATAAAAACATAAGAAAAGCCATGCTGGACCAGACCAAGGCCCATCAAGTCCAGCAGTCTGTTCACACAGTGGCCAACCAGGTACTTCTAGAAAGCCCACGAGCAAAACTAAAACCATAGCATAAAAAGAGGAGGAAAGGTAGAGTGACTTAGCATTGCTGTCCTGTTGTTTGCAGAGATTCTCCCTCAGACAAATATATCTGCTCCGGGGTAGGTGCTTCCCTTCTGCATAACCTGAGAAACATAGATGCTACAGAAAGAGCCTGCTGCCTGAGTCTGCCATTGGAACACGCCCCTTAAAATGCAAACTTTGGGCTAGCTGACTCAACTAAGCCTCCCCTCTCTGTGTGTCACTATGGCCTGCGAGAAAGTCCTCGCTAAGCTTGGAAGCCTGCCTGTCTTTGTCATGATGCGCCATCTGCAAAACAACTCCCACTGAGTGCAATCTATCAAGTTCTATTCTGGGGAGTAACCAAGGGATTCTGTAAACCTTTCATATGTGCCTGCAACCAATTTCTGGGGGAAAATATTTAGGGGGGAGATCCCATTGAAACCTTTAGTAAAGGCTGGTTCACTCTAATGGCCATTCCCCATATAAAAAAGTAAAGGTAAAGGTCCCCTGTGCAAGCACTGGGTCATTCCTGACCCATGAGGTGATGTCACATCCCGACGTTTACTAGGCAGACTTTGTTTGCGGGGTGGCTTGCCAGTGCCTTCCCCAGTCATCTTCCCTTTACCCTTTACTCATTTTACCGACCTCGGAAGGATGGAAGGCTGAGTCAGCCTTGAGCGGGCTACCTGAAACCAACTTCTATTGGGATCGAACTCAGGTCATGAGCAGAGCTTGGACTGCAGTACTGGAGCTTACCACTCTGTGCCATGGGGCTCTTCATTCCCCATATAATTCACCCATTAATAAAAATGTTCCCACATCCTTTGGCAGAACAAAGTGCCAGCAGAAGATATGTCAGATGGGAAGCAACATTGGCAGAGTTCAGTAAGCCCCCCTGAGCCAGCTAGGGTTGTGATCCTTTATTTGTGGCTTGGAGTTCTCCTGGAATAACTGATCTCCAAACTGTGGAGATCAGTTCCCCTGGATAAAATGGTACTTTTGGAGAGTGAAATCTGTGGCATCACATCCCTGCTGAGCTCCCTCCCCCTTTCCAAACTCTAACCTCCCCAAGCTCTGCCCTCAAATCTCTAGGAATTTCCCAGCTCAGAGCTGGCAACCCTAACCTAGACCCAAATACCTGCCTCCCATCCTCTGCACAGCCCTAAAATATGCAGCCTGGGTTCCCTACGACACCCCTCCCCCACTGCTCCAAGTTAAACCTTTTCCTCCAGGCACTGGCTTATGCACAGGAAGCGGGCTTTGCACACAGCTGGATTCCAAATGTGGCCAGAAATCCATGCATGGAACATGCCCCCAGGCGAGAGAGAGGAAGCGGAGTCACTCCACTGTTGCTGCTAGCCAGACATTTCTGATGGAATTAAAAGATTAATGGACAAGAGGATGGTACTGGACTGCAGCGTAATTGGATTTCGGCAAAGCATTCGATACAGAGTCTCATGAAATCTTAATTGAAAAACTAATTGAGATTGGCTTGGATAAGGAAACTGTCGTGTGAAGCTGTAAGACAGTCAGCACAGGCAGCAGAACATCAGCATGAGAAAAGCAGCCCAGTCAGATGCTCTGGCCCCATTATTATTAGAACAAGAGCTGGGTTTTACTCCCTGCCTTTTCTCTACCTTTAAGGAGTTTCAAAGTGGCTTACACAATTGCCTTCCCCTCCCCACAACAGACACCTTGTGAGGTAGGTGGGGCTGAGAGAGTTTGGAGAGAATTGTGACTAGCCCAAGGCCACCCAGCAGACTTCACGTGTAGGAGTGGGGAAACAAAACTGGTTCTCTAGATTAGAGTCCACCGCTCTCAACCAGAACACCATGCTGGCTCCTAGCGAGAGGATTATTCATAGCAGACAGCCGGAGCATAAAGAGTACACGACGTGTTAGACAGATATATTCAAGTGGAAAGCATTTGAGAGTCTACAACGTGCTAAATTATAGAGTGCTAAACTTAAGCTGGGACAGGGTGGATTCAAATACTGTTTAGCCATAAGATGCACAGGGTGGCCTTGGGAAAGTCATTCACTCTTAGCCGAGCCTACTTCATTGAGTTGTTGTGAAGATGAAAGGAGAGAACCACGTCTCCTCCCTAAGCTCTTTGGGAGAAAGGCTGGATGCAAGTAAAAGAAGTGATTAAGGACAAAGATCGGGGTTTAGAGGTAGTTTCTCCATTGTTAAAAAATCTGGCAACCAACGGTGGAGTGGACAAAGCACAGTGATGACCAAAAGAGCCCAGAGTCCTTGGCTCCAGGAAGCCGCTGGCCCCCACATTCAGCCCCAAGGTTTTCAACATTTTGAAGCAACATCTTCTCCCCACCTCAGCCCTGCTCTCCAAGATGAGTCAGACAAACTGGCTCACTTCTGATCCAAGTATTATAAACAAACACTGAGATGCCTCCTCTCCCCAATGGGGCTTGGGTCCAATGGAACATTTCTGTGGGCAGATATGCTGCCCATGGAGAAGGCCTTTTGCACCTCCAACTGCAGCCCCAAATGCCCCTTCCCCCATTTGCTCTACAGTGGAAGGGGGGAGATGAGAAAGTCATGTTCTGCAGACAGAAATCCTTCCAGCAGTAGAAAAGCTCCATTAGCTCCCAGCCCGGAAATCCCCCAACGGAGCCAATGTTCCTCAAGGATGGACTAAGCAGCTGGTCAGTTAAACCTTTTGGACCCTGTAGTTATTTACACCCAAAGACCCCTTTTCTCCCAACCCAACCCCCTTTAACATAAAGGGAAAACCTGCTGATAGAGATGTGAGGAGGAAGGCAGTAGGGAAGTGACTGGATCTGAGCAACATACTTTGTAGAGGACCCTCCTTCACTCGCTGCTCTGGGTCTACTGTATGAAAAGCACTTTTTGTTCATTACTAGAGAATTCAGTGAAACCCAGAAAGAAAATCACAGAAATAAGAATGAGCATCCAATGGAAAGAAAATTCTTATATAAAGTTTAAATCAACCTAGTAGAATGAAGGAATGGTTAATATTGGTGGAGGGAGGAAGCATAAGGGGAGGGCGGGCGGTATAGTATAGCCCAGTGATGGCGAACCTTTTAGAGACCGAGTGCCCAAACTGCAACCCAAAGCCCACTTATTTATCGCAAAGTGCCAACACAGCTAGAAGTCCACATGGGGCTAGGGGCTGCTAGGTCCCTCTTTGCCACTTGCGGGAGGTTTTTGGGCCGGAGCCTGAGGATGGTGGGGTTTGGGGAGGGACTTCAATGCCATAGAGTCCAATTGCCAAAGCAGCCATTTTCTCCATAACTGAAACTGAAATAGCAGATCTCCTGCTACTACCTGGAGGTTGGCAACCCTGCATGGGTGACCGAGCAGGGGAAGGAAAGCAGCCGGAGCATAGCTCCCACCCCTTCAGTTTGGTTCTTTTTCCAACTGCTATCTTCATACGAATTTTAAAAAAACTGTTATACAGGGGGGGCTGATGGTGGGGACAGCCCTCTGCATGCGCTCATAGACACCTTTGGTTTCATGAACAAGCAGAGTGGAAACCCAAGCGAAGGGCTTGGCTCCAGCACAAACGCCAGGCGGGCCCCCGTTCGGCCCTCACCGCCAACCCCCTGCGCTGCAGTCACCAACCAGCCCGCTGCAGACAGCCGCCCAGGTGTCCCACTCCCGGTCCAGCCCCGTCCCAGCTCCGCCTCTTCCAGTCCTCGGCAGAAGTCCTCATTGTTGTCTTCACTTCCGGAGCGCACAGCCGGCGACTGCAGAGAAGGCACTGGGAAGGAGCCCGGCGCTTCCAGGAGGAGCTGGGAAGACACCGCTGGTCCCCAGCCTCCTCAGCTGGGGGAACGAACTCAGGCAAACTCTGTGCTGGGGCAACGGCTCGCGTGCCCACAGAGAGGGCTCTGAGTGCCACCTCTGGCATGCGTGCCATAGGTTCGCCACCACTGGTATAGCCTGATCTTGTCAGATCTCAAAGGTTAAGCAGGGTTAGTACTTGGATGGGAGACCACCAAGGAAGACTCTGTAGAGGAAGGCACTGGCAAACCACCTCTGTTTCTCACTTGCCTTGAAAGCCCCTTGCTGGGGTTGCCAGGAGTCGGCTGCGACTTGATAGCACATATGTACATATATGCCCTGACCTGGATGGCCCAGGCTAGCCTGATCTCGTCAGATCTCAGAAGCTAAGCAGGGTCAGCCCTGGTTAGTATTTGGATGGGAGACCACCAAGGAATACCAGGGTTGCCGTGCAGAGGAAGGCACTGGCAAATCACCTCTGTTAGTCTCTTGCCATGAAAACCCCAGCAGGGGTCGCCATAAGTCGGCTGCGACTTGACGGCACTTTACACACACACATGTACATATATAGGAAGCATAAGAGGACAGGAGTTATTCAAAACTGCTGCTAGGAATAAGGAGACAAAATTAAGAAGAGAAAGATCGGGAAGACTGGAAATAAGGAATACCCTTTAGACAGTAAAAATTAAGTGTGCAAAACAGCTTCTGAAGGGGATTAGGGAAGGATGTCACCTGGGATGAAGGGTTCTGTAGGTACCCAGTCCACCTGATCACAGGACTGATAGATATCAACTGTGCAGTCCTAAAGAGTTACATCCTTCTAAGCCCACTGACTGCAGTGGAATTAGAAGAGGGTAACTCTGCTTAGCATAGAACAGAAAGTGATTAAGGTTGCAATCCTAAAGACACTTCCCTGGGAATAAGCCCCACACAATAACATGGACCGAGGTTTTCCCCAGGGACTTGCCACCATTTTCAGCCAGGGACTCTTTTAACCTTTGTCTTGTGGGCCTGATTCTGGAGTGGGGGGAGGCGAAGATCCAGCCTTTCCTCCTCCAAACAGCACGCCGGGGGGGGGGGTTTGGCAAATAAGGCCCCTGCACCATTCCATGGAGGAAAAAATGTGTGTGGGGGGGGAGGAGTAGGAGAGCTCACTTATTAAAATGGTGATGCGTTCCTGGGACAAACCCAGGGACACCCATCATCTCTAGACAGGCCCAGAGTAGACCTTGCTTAGGCTTGCTATAATAGCTTGCTATTCAATGAGGCTTACTCCCAGAAAAGCGTTGTTCATGATTTTGCAGAAGCCACAGCCACTTTGCAAGAAAGATGGTCTCCTTTCAAGGAAACCCAAGTAAGCCAAGTGCAACCCTTTCAAAGGAACATCTTGGAGTAAGGGGAGAAACAGATGCTTAACAAAGCAGAAAACTGACAGCCCAGGGCACTCACTGCAGGAGATCTGTTGTATTTAGAAGACCCAGAGGCAAGCTTGTATTCTCTATGCCTACAGAAATCCCAAGTGAATGGGAAAATGATTCACTACAAATGATTCACACTGCTGAAAGATAGCCATGTAATGTATACCAAAGCAGGCTTATACATGTGGTTTCCTTGCTCATTGGAGAACTATCCCCATTGGCCAGGTACAGATGCACACCCAAATTTGCATAGTGATGGGAAATGCACAAGGCATTAATTGCAAACTTACTTCACACCACAAGGTCTGGAGAAGGGGGTCCATTTCCAATCATCTTGCATTCCACTCTCTGACCTCCAAATAGGTATCGCTACATTGCGCTGATTCAGGCCAGTCAAAATGAATAATCAGAACCAGGGTGGTGTAGTGGTTAAGAGTGGTGGTTTGGAGAGGTGGACTCTAATCTGGAGAACCGGGTTTGATTCCCCACTCCTCCACATGAGCGGTAGAGGCTAATCTGGTGAACTGGATTTGTTTCCCCACTCCTACAAATGAAGCCAGCTGGGTGACCTTGGGCTAGTCACACTCCAGCCCCACCTACCTCGCAGGGTGTCTGTTTTGGGAAGGGGAAGGGAAGGTGATTGTAAGCTGGTTTGGTTCTCCCTTAAGTGGTTCTCCCTTAAGAGAAAGTCGGCATATAAAATCCAACTCCTCCCTCCTCTTCTTTCTCTTCTTCTATCTCAGTCTGCCAGATAAGGAAACCAAAGATGCCCATTTGAGGTTTGCAGAATCTAAGCACTAGAAGCCATTCAAATCTCTGCTTTGCAATACATTTATTTAAGCCTTGTCAATTATGTTTGTGGTGAAATTGCTGCTCTTGAGCAGGCTGGTTACTTACATACATTTTAATACATTCTGCTATGCTATCTATCCTCATCACTGTTAGGTTAGCATAATTTTGGCAGTAGGTTTATTTATTTTTTTCATTAATTGGCATTTCAGGGAATTCACATTAACAAATCTGAGGCTGGGCTATGAATAGTCAAGAACAATGAGAAATATCACATTCAGAGCTTGCTATTTAGGTCACAGCCAGTACAAACTAGATCTTTTGCTCCAAAGCTCGGTATGCATTGTTGCCTTATCAATTTAATCTTTTTAAAAGGGTGCTTCTGCACAGGTCCTAGGTCTCCACAAATATTGCTGCCTTGCCTTGACTACTTAACTGGTTTTCTCTCCAACATGAACTGCAAACTCCTTCAATCTACACAAGTCAGTGAAAATAATAGACAAGAACCGCCCAATTTTGGCTTTCCTCGGGGGGTGGGGGAATATGAAGCAACACATTCCCAAAAGAATTTTTCTCCTGTTAAAATTGAACTAACAATGCCATTCTTCCTAAGGGGAGTCATACCCTTTTGCCTACATCCACTGAAGTCAAAGGGCATAGGAGGGTATAACTCACTGTAATGTAAGTAAATACTGAAGAACATCAGTGCATGTCAAAGGTGCTTTAATCTCTTTAGAAAGTTCTGTCCATCTAGCTGAATTACTCTTGCACTGACCCAAGTAGCCAATCTTCACAAAGAAAACCCTTACCTACACCGATATTTAAAAGTGCATTTGTTGAATAGCTATATAGTTTGCAATAGTCAATGCAATGAATCACATCTGGAGAACAGCTGGAAGCTAGTCTATGACTGCCATACAAAATAAGGGATTTGGGTTTTATGAATCTCTCTGTTGCACTGCAGTATCATTTTCGGTGCCTTCCAGAAAATGAAGCTCCAACGTATATAAAAATCTATGACCCAGTGATCCTAGAACTGCAAGTAAATTTTTCACTACTGACTTTGCTACATTTTCTGTGACTGTCTGCCTATTTGTATCCAGAAGGTAAAATGGATCATTATCAAGACTCTGGTGGAACCTTTTTTTCTGATTTAATAGGTTTCTTTCCTCCCTCTTATGGGTAGAAGTGTAGGAGCTCTTTATTTTTATTTTTTTATTTATATCCCTCTCCTCTCCCCAATGGGGACCCAAAGCAGCTTGCAACTTAATTCTCCCCCCCCACTCCATTTTACGCTCACAATAACCCTATGAAATAGGACAGGCTGAGAGTGTGGGACTGGCCCAAGGTCTCCCAGCAAGCCTCCATGGCGGAGTGGGGATTCAGACCTGTGTCTCCCAAATCCTAGAAGGGCACTCTAACCACTATACCACACTGGTTCTCAAGTTCTTGCACATCCCACGTGAAGCTGAATTCCACCCAAGGGAGTGAACATGTTTCCCAGCTCCACATAAGGATCTGATCTTTTAAATGTAGAAATGCACTGCTGCTTTTGATTGTGTGCATGTCTTTACTCCAGCCAAGAATGTAAGCCAAATCCTCAAACCACTGACCAGAGATGTTCTTCAGATAGTGCTGGAGAATCAGTTTCTTTCAAAGAGAAAGGAGCTATGCTTGCCATAAGAAACCCTATATTCGAGAATCCACCTCCCCACAGTCACAATCTTACAAAATCTATCCAGGTATATACATGTATCAGTACTTCGACACACCTTACATTCTAATAAAGAAGTCGGCCAAATCTGAGGATACTTAAATCCAGTCACTGGAGCTGTGAACAGGCAAGGCAGATCTTTCCATAAACCTGAAAGGGTCCCAGGCTTGCAGAAAAAATGTGAAATCTTAAAAGATAAATTAAAAAATACATTGGGTTTAATAAAAACATGAAAATGATAAAAGGAGCGCTTGTAGCTTTAAGCAACAGATTCCCACACAGGCTGTTGTTAGGCAACTACAGCATTCCAGACTTCAGTTTCTGTGAGTAAAAGGAGGGGAGGGGCAGGGCCATTTCCAGGCCTATTATGACTTTTGAGGGAGGACTCATTGGGGCCAGGCCTGGCTAGGTTTTCCAGCTCCAGGTTGGGAAATTCCTGGAAATTTTGAGGGGAATTCTGAGGAAGGCAGGGAGAAAATGGCTGCTTTGGAGGGTGGACTCTACCGCATTATATCCTGCTGAAGTCGCTTCTCTCCCCAAACCTCACCCTCCCAGGGCTCCAGAATTTCCCAACCTGGAGCTGGCAACCCTAAGGTTAACTGATCTTTGCAGTTGGATGATCCATTGTGATCCTGGGAGAGCCACTGCTGCTACTGCTGCTGTGGGAGGGAGGAGCAGGTGGGTGGCTGGGAGGGTGTTGGGGAGCAGAAAGAGAGAGTGATGGGGTGGGGCGGAAAGAGAAAGTGACAGGCTTGGAGGACAGAGTAAAAAAGGGGGCAGGAGCAAAGAGGAGTGAGATATTGAAAGAAGTAGGGGGAGACAAGAGGAAACAAAAGTGGAGGTTATGAGAAAGCCGCTCCCGCAAGTTTCTTGCAGGTCCCCACTTGTAGATTCTTAATTGCACAGAAGAAAGGGGAAAGTGACTGGAATGAATTGCCCAAGTCATTTGGAGCGATTTGCTCCAATGCTCTGCTTGCAGCACACCATGATCATGACCACACAGCGGGGAGGGGGAGGGAGGAGGCCGGTGAAGGGATGACTTTTGGGACAGGGATTGGGACAGAACTGTCTTTGGTTCCACGATTAATTTAGACAGCTCGTTTTAAGTGGTCGCCTGTTGTGCAGGCTGCTGATAATGTGGCAGCAGCTTTAAAAGAAGATGGTGGTACAATCATAGATAATCACCGCTGCAACGCTGTAGGCACGCTGCCGTTTGTTTGTAACCTGCCCTCTCTCTTTGGCTCCTTAGGGATGACAATTTTTTTGAAATAAATAAATAAATAAAGATATTCTTACAGCATGTGCAGATTAGTGACTGTAATTATGAAATGGCTCCCTGGGAAGATATAAAGACTCATGCGACCTTGGCAGCTGTTAAGACAAGGCACTAAAACATATTTTTCCAGGCTCTGTAGGGCTAAACCTGTGAAACAGAGAAGGGGGCTGTTGGGGGCTATTATGTAATCACACCATATGTCAAACTGCTGGAAGGAGGGGAGGGGTCATCCGATTAGCTAGTTTTCTGCTGCTTTCTGTGTAATTAATAGCCACAGCTCAGTCTAACCTCTCATGATTCGGTTCAGGGTTTAAACTGCTGGCTGCTAGTCTGGTTATTAACTGCTGAAACAACAACATTCACATCCTTTCTCATGCAGTACCGAAAGCACTGGGAAGCAACAAATCAGGGGGGGGGCTTCTCACATTACGTCATTTAGAAATCAAATCTAGTGCCTACCCACTCCTTGCCTGGCTCACCTTGCCCCATGCAATCTTCGGCTCAGAATTTTGATATTCTGTCTGGATGTATGTCAAGGGAATGCCAAGTCTTGCCTGTTATAATACCCATCACTGTGCATTTGTCCTCAAATAGCCTGAAAAACGACAGATTGTCTAGCAACTTTAATTTGTATCATTAGTAGTGTGCGCAAACCTGCTAGAAGGAAGGAGAGAGAGAAAGAATCAGACCTCCCTGGTCATATTGCAGAGGGCCTGTAGTCTTTTACAAATACACACAGAGAGACACCACCCTTGGCACTCTACTCATCTCCCTCCACCCTTGCTGCTCTGCCTACCTAACCCACCCCCACGCCCATGGCTCTCTACTCACCCCCACCCTTGTTGCTCTGCCTACCTAACATCGAGAGCCAGGGTGGTGTAGTGGTTAAGAGCGGTGAACTCTAATCTGGAGAACGGGATTTGATTCCCCACTCCTCCACATGAGCGGCCAACTCTAATCTGGTGAACCGGGTTGGTTTCTCCACTCCTACACATGAAGCCAGCTGGGTGAACTTGGGCTACTCACAGTTCTCTTAGAGCTCTCTCAGCCTCACCTACCTCACAAGGTGCCTGTTGTGGGGAGAGGAAGGGAAGGAGATTGCAAGCTGCTTTGGTTCTCCTTAAAAAGGTAGAGAAAATCAGCATATAAAAACCAACTCCTTCATCTTCTTACACCTCACATCCTTGGCTACCTACTCACCCCCCACACACACACACACTGAAACCAGTGAGCCCTGCACAGATCTCGGCTTCTGCCACCAGGCCTGTCAAAGATTCTCTTCCCCATCAATGACAAGGCCTCTGCTGCCAGTTTCCTGCCCCTGCCACAGTGGACACCCAACATAGAAGGAGGTATGTTCATTGTCTGCACATGCGCAGACAACATTTTTTTATGGGGGGGGGGCTGAAGCCCAATGTCATTTTTTAAGGTTTTCAAATTTTTCTGCAAACCTGGGGGGGGGGGTCCCCCCGAGTTTGGAGAAAAATCTCCTTTCTGTCAAGTGTGAGTCTGATCTGTGGGTTTAGATACCCGCAGGTTGGCCCACACTTGACCTGCGAGACTCATGGTAGGGGTCCCATCCACCCCCATGCAGGCCTGTTGGGCAAACCACTTGCCAGGCAGATTGGCCACTGGCAATGTTGTAACCTCCACTTCCCCCTCCCTTTCCCTATCTACCCAGCCCACCTGACACACCTACTCACCAGTTCCCAGTGGTGGCAAGGGGATGGTATCAGTAGCTCCTTTCTCCCTGCCTGCATTGCTATCCCTCCACAGGTGACATGGTGGTAGGGCTGTCGATTTTCCCTGATTCGGGGGTTTTCAGTTCGGATGGAACTGAATTCCAAAAAGGCGGGAAAACGACGAGTCGAATTCGGCGAGTTCGGGGCAATCACCGAATAAATTCGGCAAATTTGGGGGCTCCGAATCAGCAGCATAACCGTCAGTTAGTAAACAACTAGCAGCATTCTCCCGCGGCCAATCGGTGGCCAAGCTGGGTCTTCTTCTGGCCAATCAGTCGCAGTTGAGTGCGTGAGCCCAGCTGCTGCACGACCCGGGGAGAGAACGAGAGAGCGTCTGTTTGTGTGTGAGTGAGATCCCCATGGGGGGGGTGCGTGTGCACATTCACGGCTTTCCGCGGCTCCGGGGGGGGCATTTTTGGAGGTAGACGTCCCAAACTTTCAGGGTAGCTTGAGGGGACCCTTCTTGCAAGAACCCCCAAGTTTTGTAAAGATTGGATCAGAGGGTCCCGAGATATGGGGTCCCCCCCAACTGCCCATTGGGATGAATGGGATCAGGCGATCCTGAATGTGCATCTCTACAGAGCGGCAAATCCAAGGCAAAACCTCCCGTGTATAAATGGCCAGAGAGTCGTGAGAGATCCTGAGCAGCTGCTGCTGCCCTGCTTCTGCTGGAACAGAAGACATCCACAGTTTGACACATTTTGGGGCTTTTATCTATAACTTTTTTCCTGTGTGTGTGTGGTGGGGTGGAAGCAGATTCTATGTGTGCGTGTGAGGGGGGAAGCCAAAGTGGGGTGGGTTTGATTGCCTCTGTGTGGGACTGTGCTTTCTCCTGTTTTCATCGGTTGCCAACTTCGTCTGGAGTTAACTGTGGGTCAGTGAGTCTCTTTCTGGCTGGCTGCTATTGTGCCAATGGGCTGTGCAGCCGCTCCTGTTGTTTCTAATGGGCTAGCCTGTCATTCGTTTTAGTGCATCCCATGCTAGTTACGCTGTTTACTTATGCTTTGAGCGTTGTTGGATGCACTTTTGGCGTAGTTACATCGGCTCTTAGAAGCCACGGATTGGCTTCTACAGCGTGTGAGGGGGGAAGCCAAAGTGGGGTGGGTTTGATTGCCTCTGTGTGGGACTGTGCTTTCTCCTGTTTTCATTGGTTGCCAACTTCGTCTAGAGTTAACTGTGGGTCAGTGAGTCTCTTTCTGGCTGGCTGCTATTGTTTCCAATGGGCTGTGCAGCCGCTCCTGTTGTTTCTAATGGGCTAGTCTGTCATTCGTTTTAGTGCATCCCCTGTAATGTATTTTCAGTGGAGTCAATGTAAGTCAACTGACATTCCCCTCTCCCATTATCTTAAATGGGCTGGGCAGCCTCTCCAATTGTTTCCAATGGTCTGACTTGTCATTCCTTTTAGTACATCCCTTTTAATGGCTTTATTCCCCCGGGCCGGGGTAATGGTACGGCCCAACTGACGAGGCAGCCAGACCACCGGCCGGGCAGATGGGGGGGGGCGACCCCTTCCGGGCCCCATATTTTGGGACCCTCTGGGCCAGTTCGGTGAGTGGTTTGCACTGAGGCAGTAGGTGAAGGCGCTTGGCTCCTCCTCCCTCTCCCTGATCAGCTCCAGAGCCACTGCCAAGGCGGCCATGATGGGGGCAGCGTTTCCCACCCCTCCCCACCCTCCTTCTTGCCTGCCAGCTTGCTGTGCCACTGCCTCAGCACCAGAGGAAGGGCAGGGGGGCGGCATCAGTGCCTCCCTCCCCAGGGAAACTCAAGGCATGAACCTGGCCTGCTCCACCTGTAGGGTTGACAGGTCCTTCTTCATCACAGGCGGGAGATTTTTGGGGCGGAGCCTGAGGAGGGCAGGGTTTGTTGAGGGGAGGGACTTCAATGCCATAGAGTCCAATTGCCAAAGTGGCCATAGATCGCTAATAGCCATCCTTCGATCTGTAAGCTACATGTTTTTCAGCGTTTGAGATAGATAGTTATCTCTCGCTGCACCATACTTCCCCGATGGATAAAGCCACGGCGAAATGGGTTTTACTGGTCTCCCATCTCGGGATGAAGTAAAATTATACCATATTTGCGGCTCATTCAGATGAACTTCATACCATTGAACGTGTTGACACACGTTCTTCTGTGTCTCGCACTATGGAATTCCTATCCGGGTTTTCCACTTACCTCTTTAGAGCGCCGCCTCGTCTCCGCTTCTACTGGAGCCGCAACGCCATTTGGCACAACACCACGCTTTCTGTAAATTTTACAGATATTCTCAGGACCATTTGGTTTTTCTGTATATTGTTATATATTGTATGGGATTGTACCTATATCATTATATGAGTTGTGTGCCATCAGTGCTTGTTGTTGTTTGTTAAATTACCTGGAGGTTGGCAACCCTATCTGCCTGCAACTCCCCTTTCCTCTGACGTCTCCCTTCACATGCCACAGAGGATGAACGCCACCATGTAATGGAAGCGCGCTGTTTGCACTTTCTCCCAAGTGCTCCTCACAGCTTCAACGGTGACGGCTCCCCTAAGCGCCCAGCCGCTGCACCACCTCAAAGGCAGCAGTGGTGGTTCTCCTGCCTGGGCGCTCACCCGGCTGCTTTGTTGCCTCAATAGCAGAGGAGGCAGAGACTCACTCGATTGCCCAGCTGCCTGTTTTGCCTTCTCAATGGCGGCAGCAGCTCCCCTGCCTGCCAGGTTTAGGGGAGCTTTGTCTGTGCTTGCTCAGTCAATGTCCTTGTATTGATTGAGATTTAAATCCATCCCCTCCATTTGTTAAAGGTTTAAGATTTTTCTGTAAACCTGGGGGGGGGGTTTTCCCCCAAAATTTGCAGGAAAATCTGTTCAGCTTCAGTGTGGCCCCGATCCGCAGATTTAGATATCCGCACATGGGGGCCAGATTTCAGTATTAAATATAAAGACGTTATTTTACTACTTGGCACAATAACAAAACGTAAGCAACTAAAAAGGCAAACAGAAATCCTTATTAATAACAATAATAAATTATTAATATAAAAATAAAATATGTACAGTCTCAAGGACTGTGATCTATTTTCTGACAGCTGCAGCTGCTTAATCTAATAATGCACGCGGCACTTCAGACTGCTACAATTCAGCAAAGAAGTCAGAGCCTCTTCAAATGGGCAGTACAGCAAGCAAACCCCTTCACAGTTCAGTCAGTTTAAAAACTTATTGTGACCCCTAGGCCCGCATGAAAGATACACTTCACAGACAGCAAGACAGGAATTTAGCTGGGGAATTGCAGCCTTCTCCATTCACATGCACTGCAAATACAAGCAGAGTGGGGTCAATGGGTACTCTGCCCAACCACATAGGACTTTTTCTAGGACGGGGGGGGGGGGAGGACAGGCTTTTTACATTTGTGACATTACAGATTATGTTTGAAGAATGTGACCTTGTTTTCCGAATAAGAAAAACACACGGCTAAAAAGAAGGCACACAGGATTCCCCAAAACTGACAGCGTTCCAAGCTCCACCCACCTGACTCGCTCAAGCTCTCCCCATCCAATATCCCAGCCCCCCCCCCTCCGCCCCGGTCACTTTCACATGAATGAATCACACTTAAATTATTCAGAGGTACCGTTAGGGAGCTCATATTTATTTAAGGATGGCATTCATTAAAAGTTGGTTTTATTCAGCTAACATTTCATTGTCGGTACTAACACACAAAGGGTTTGCAACTAGGATTGCCAGCTCCAGGTTGGGAAATACCTGGAGATTATGCGGGTGGAGCCTGAGGAAGGCGGGGTTGGGAGAGGAGAGGGACTTCAGTGCCATAGAGTCCAATTGCCAAAGCGGCCATTTTCTCCAGGGGAACTGATCTCTGTCGCCCGGAGATCAGTTGTAATAGCGGGAGATCTCCAGCCACCATCTGGAGGGTGTCAACCCTATTTGCAACAGGGTCAGGTGTTTTTACACAAGACCACATAAAGCCGCTGAGAGAGGTCATCTGGAGATTTGGGCTGAGCTGCTGCCAATATGCAAATGACAGCTCTATCTTGCGCTTCCAGCAGATCCCAGGGAGGCTGTGGAAACTGAACAGATGCCTGGAGGCAGTTCCAGGATGGATGAGGGCTAACAATTCTGATATTTTGGTCAGCCCTAATGAAAGCTATTACTCAACAGTTGCTTTGGGGTGCTATATGTTTCTGTTCATTATGAGGAGATTTCCAGTTCTAATGTTCAATGTGTCTGCCCCACATTAGAGAGGCTGACTATGACCCTGGGCAAACTGTCGGTGCTGAATATGTGATAAAGCAGTTGGATCATTTACAATTGCAGTTCTGTATCTCCCCCACATTTGCTGAGATGAGTTGAAACAGGGCACAGGAGCATTCCACTGCCCACAGGCCCCGAATATACATACAAACCACTCCAGCCCATAGAGATACAGTAATGTATCTTTAACACTCAAAAATGAGGAAGCAAAGATGGCACGTTTTGTGTAGTGTGCAGTAAACAGACCTTAAGAAAGGCTTTCTAAAGAGATCTGTTTGCTTTCCTGTTCTGTTCTACTTATAAATCCTAATTAAAGTGATCCTTGCTGGCAAGCAAGCACTGCTCTGTCTGCCAAAGCTGGGCTCTTGAGCAATTTAACCGCTTAGATGTAGCAAGGCTCATCTTGGTTTTCAAGAAAAGAGTTCAGCGGTGATCTGGCAGGTGGAGTTCTCTGTATTTTATTTTAATTAGCTTGCCCTCAAACTGAATACTTGAAAGCTGTTCTTCTGCGATCTAGCAAGTACAGTATTTTTTAGGAACCCTGAGTGAAAGTTACCTATAGCCACAGTAAGCAGATATAGGGTAGGCTGTGAAATTAAAAACAAAACAAAACTTTTTTTTAAATCCTGCACTCTCAAGTTTAAAATGCCAAACTCTTCCCTCTTGGTCTTAATTATCCTTCTCACACACACAGCACAGCTGCAATTAACTTCAGTTAAGGTTAATGGATTCTAGAGCTGTGCCAATTTCCCCCTGCATTTCAACACTCATATCAAAAATATTATGGGGATATTTCCCCCCAAAAACCCTCAAGTGCATGCATCTTCACTGTTTCCCTATCTGCTGTTTCTGTGACACTGTTTTTTCTTCTAATTACAACTTCTCTTGGATTAGTCACGTGGAATGACCCCAGGCAATCAGGAATCATCTAGGGAATGCAAAAGCATTCGAAGGTAAATCTGGCTATGTGGTAACGCAGAGGGGAAATAAGACCAATTGAGAGTGAAGGGTATTTCAGCCAAATGGGGGATCACCTAGTGAATACGATGGCATCGTGACACTACTGTTTGCCTATTCAAGAAGCACGGACTTTGCGTGTCACAAAAGGCATCAAAATGTAGCCAAGAGCTTCTGATAAATCACCATGGTTCTCGAGCAACCTTTCAACACTGCTGAAAATGTTGGTGGAAAGCAGTAAGTACTTTCCATGCAGCACTGACATATTTCCTTTTGTGGGTTTGTAAGGTGCTGCCAAGTAGCAGCCAACTTATAGTAAGGTTTTCAAGACAAGAAACATTCAGAGGTGGTTTGCTATTGCCTGCCTCTGCATCACGACCCTGGCATTCCTTGGTGGTCTCCCATCCAAATACTAACCCGGACCAACCCTGCTTAGCTTCCAAGATCTGACGAGATCGGGCTAGCCTGAGCCATCCAGGTCAGAGCCATGTGTCCTCTTAACCAGCTTCAAAAGCTGCCTAAGAAGGAACCCCAGTTAGCTTCAGTGCCAATGCCTGAGCATGATTGAGAGAAGGAAAGGGCTGGGGAGGGAAAGCCAGCATACCCCACTCCAGAGACCAACTCACATGTTACATCTGCATAACCCTAGAGTAAAAAAAAAAAATTCTTATTAAAAAAAAGCAATCTGCACCTGTGATTCTGACAGTGTTATCCTAATCAGTGTTAAATTCAACGGATATAGAAGGGAATAACTCTGTTTCAGATGGCTCTGTTAATTCCCAGAGATGTTCTGTATAATCATGGCATGGAGCGATCTAACCACAGGACTCACATCAATCTTCTTTAATGGCTTAGGCAGCAGTTTAAAGCGAAGCATACATTTTCCAAAATGTGCAGCTAGTGCTGTTTGCTCAGCCCTTTAACGAAGGAACCTCCACTGGGATAACACTTCAGCTAGGGGCTCCTATAATTATATAACAGAGGGCTTGTTCAATAATTAAACAATATGGAGAGCCTTATTAGGCAGATGGATGAACACTGTCATCTCCGACTGGAAGTGGCTGTTGGAACTACTACACATGCTACAAATTACACTTAATTCACGCCACACAATAGGAAGGAAGACAGCAAATGATACAGCAAAGGCAGCAGCAGATTCAGGAAGTGGAGCTTATTTTCAAGCAGAGCGAGTCATTATGAGCTCTAAAGGCACTTTTGAACACCACACAGGCTTTTGTCAGACTTACAGCACAGCAGCTTCCCTACCAAACCAACACAGTGCTACAGGCTGCACTTGCCAGTGTGATAGTAGAAATGCTAAAGGACTGGAAACAAGGACATATAATAGTGCCCCTTCCATCCCTTCCCCACCCAAATAAAGATTTCTTTTTATACAGAACAGTGAATCCTTGCCAGGCTTTGACTTGTGCTCTGAGAGACTGGGCGGGGAGTTTCACACAATCATACCAGCCCAGAACAGAATGGAGCTGTTCTGGCTTCAAGTCACAAAACAAAGGGCTTCTTACTCTCAATCCCTGAAGTCAAAGAAATTGTACAGAGAAGAAGAAGAGTTGGTTTTTTATATGCTGACTTTCTCTACAGTTTAAGGGAGAATCAAACCGGTTTACAATCACCTTCCCTTTCCCTCCCCACAAGACACCCTGTGAGGTAGGTGGAGCTGAGAGAGTGTGACTAGCCCAAGTTCACCCAGTTGGCTTCATGTGGAGGAGTGGGGAAACCAACCCGGTTCTCCAGATTAGAGTCCACCTCTCCAAACCACCGTTCTTAACCACTACACCCCGCTGGTGTTCAGCCATACTGGTCCAGGCAAAATCCAAAAACAAGAATGAAAATCTGAGCAAGAACTTTCAGCTTGCATGTTTTGTGTCCCGGCGCCATTATTTGTAAGGTTTTCAAAATTTTCTGCAAACCTGGGGTGGGGGGGTGTCCCAAGTTTGGAGAAAAATCTCCTTTCTGTCAAGTGTAAGCCATTAAACAAGAGTGACATTAAACTAGCAAGAGCAACATATGTGGGACTTGTAGGACAGGGGTTGAGGCAGGCCACTGAACTTTACCCATTACAATTCTGCTCTATTTTAGGACAAGTTCCTTTGCTGCTCAGGAAGGAGCGCAGAGTATCCCATTTCCAGACTGCTGTTTGCCTTGCCAAGGGACCTACACACACATGTACATGCCCTGCTGGGGTGCTTCCAGAGGCATCTGACTAGCCTCTGCTGGAAAGAGAACGTTGGATTAGAAGGCAGAGCAACCCCTGATCCAAGAAGACAGGTCTTACGTTCTTATGCAGGCAGAATCCAGAGAAAAGCAAGTAGAGACTCCCACTGAAATGTAATGGGGTGTAGAAGTTAAAACTGTCCCTGTTACTTAAATGGGGCTTCGATACACATAACTTTCTATGGATTAGATCATGAGCCTTAATATGAATCTATTTTACAATGCCTAAATCAATAGCCTTTTAACAAATCAATGGGTTTGTGTGGGGGAGTCTAGTATTTTCAGAGCAATTACATAGGTATTCCCAAATAATATCTTGATTCTTTACAAATACACACGCGCGCTGACACACACACAGACTACAGCTACAATCATAATACTGGTTGTAGGAACAATAATTGTTAATTCATGGTTCAGATAGCTTCTCAGGCTGCATCTAATTTCTTGTGCAAAGCCAACTAGTTCTTCAGATAAAAGAATAATAAATCACTGTCAGGAGTTATTCTTGAACTGAAAACAGCTTGCAAAGAATCTGTTGATTTCTGGCGCTGGAAGTATGCACACAAGACAGGAGGCTCCGCAATGGGATGCACGCGTAGGATTGCCAGGTGGCAGCCCAGGGATTAGCTATGCACTCTTAAAACTGCCCATGGAGCTGGAGACAATGCTGGTGCTCCTTCTCAATTCCTCCCCTAAGCCCTTCATCCTCTCACCTTCGCACAAATGAAGTGCTTTAGCTACAGCAGGCAGAAATGGGGCAAAGGGGGGAGGGAGGGAGAGAGAGACAAGTGGGAGAAGATACGGTTCCTTCATCTCTCCCTTCATTAACAGTGTTTGAGCTTTTATGGAAACTACTAATTCTAGCATGATGTTTAAAATCCACAAATGATCCACAAGTTTTGAAAACATCATCTTAGAATAGGAATGATCAGGGAGAACCTCTCCCACAATTTAAATAGTTCCTCTGACACCACAATTAGGTCCGGGAGTGGCATAAATGCTGGTAGACATCCCCCCCTTCCAGAGCTAACTGCAGCTTCAGAGGGGCTATTTAAACCATGACTAGGGCACAGGCAGAAAGGGTAAAGTTCTCTCTCCCCCAACCACCCTTCCAAGGTTTTCAAAGCAATGTCTTGCACATGCTAATCAGCTTTTGTTAAAACTACACGAGACCCATAGATGTTTTACAACTTGGCTAGTTTAGCCTTTATTGAGGCCCAGATGAAATTCATGAGACTTCAAGGATCACTTTGATATAAATTGTTTATAGATTACAGAATCCTGCCTGTTTTAGTAGCTAACTGCATATTAAACTCCATTGCTTGTGGCAAAAAAAACCCTTTCCCAAATAGCTGTCACCTATATCAGATTCTGTTATGCATCCAAGGAAACCAAGAAGAGGATGATCCTGTAACACTTTGCTTTCTAATTGTTGAAAACATTGGTTTTGTTACATGATATCCTGCAATCACTAGTTTACCTCAATGACAGACCTCTATATTTTTCCTGTTTCTTGGCAGGATTTACCAGTGGTGTTGAATCAAAGTGATCCCAGACGTGGGGGAAAAAATCCAGAGGATGTGCCAATTTAAAAAAAAAAACCAACCCACACACATAGAAAGCTCTGCCGGATTGAATCCCTTTGAAAGGCCACTCGGTGTCCCTAAATCCATGCAGCAAACATGTGTGGCCCTGGACAGAAAGAGCACGTCACCGGTTTGTTTGGGAGTGGAGACCATCCCTTCTGGAGCAACTCAATAGCAGATTTGTAGTATCTAGACGGGTCCGATCTGGCTGGTGGATTTCATCCATCAAGGTCACTACTGTCTACTCAGACTGGAAGTAGCTCTTCAGGGTCTCAGGGTCTTTGGCATCACCTGTTACCTGATCCTTTTCCTTACTGGAGACACCATGGATTGAACCTGGGCTCTTCAGCATGCCAAGCAGTTGCTCTACCACTGAGCCATGGCTCCTCCCAATGCATACATACAATAACACTGCAATAGACCACAATCTTGTTTCCTTATGAAAGTATCCTCCTGAGCTGATCCATAATACTATAGTTCTGATCTCTTTTTAAAAGTGCCTTCCTGAACATTTGTGTTTTCCACATTCTGCAAAATGTTACAAGTGTGGAGACCTTCCTGAGCTTCTAAGGTGGGTCATTCCCCAAGGGGGAAGCCACAACAGAGAATGCACCTCCAGGTGGGGCATGGGTAGGGTTGCCAATTCCAAGTTGGGAAATTCCTGGAGATTTGGGGAGGGGAGGGACTTCAATGGTGTATAATGCCATTGAGTCCACCTTCCAAAGTGGCCATTTTCTCCAGGCTAACTGATCTCTGTTGCCTGGAGGTCAGTTGTAATAGCAGGAGATCTTCAGCCACCACCTGGAGGTTGACATCCCTAGGCCTGGGAGATCCCCCAGAATTACATCTGATCTCCAGGTGAAAGAGATCAGTTACCCTGGAGAAAATGGCTGCTTTCAGGGTGAACTCTTTGGCATTATACCCCAATGAGGTTCCTCCCCAAACCCTGCCTTCCACCACCACCCCAAATCTCCAGGAATATTTCACCCTGGTGTTGGCAACCCTAACTGCAGCTGTGTTGCATGGCCTTTTGTCTATGCAGACTTCTCAGTTCCTGGCACTGAGGTTTACAGCTCACAGGGAACTACTAGGGGAAAAGAATTCCTTACACTGGCACTGCATAGAACCCATCCCAAGATAAAAAGAGTCACAAAGAAGTTCAAAATATAAGCAAATTCAGTGCTGTTCACAGGGAAAGCAATACCAAATGGACCCATCCCTCTTTTATCTGATGGAATTTAATCTTCAAAACAGGAGGAACAATTCCTCATCCCGTTCCACCCTCACCCCCCACAGAGCACAATCTAGCCAAATTCCTATTAATTTCAAGAGGAATGTACAACTCCCTCTCCCATCAGAATCAGCAAGACTTAAAAAGTGCTCGTCTTTGGCCCTGCACATTTTGGTAGTCTGGGCATTAAAAAAAAACACACCCACCGAGAGCCTGTTAGTTTGCCAAGAGGCATGGATAGAATTTCAAAGAAAAATATTATTAAAGAGAAGAGATCTCGGGAGAAATACTAACTTCTCCCCCCCCCCCCCCAACAACCCCAGCCAGAAAATTCATCAGCAAGCAGAAGGTTTTCATAGCAAGGGGAAAAAAACACATTTTCTTTTGCAAAGTGGAAAAAGCACATTAGGACAGAAATCAGTCTACACACATCTCAGACTGGAGCAACTAAGCACTTAAGAGACAAACAAGGCTCAGCACTGGTGTGTCATCTAGAATAGCTGCTAAGTAAATATACCTTACATTGCAATCCTAAATAGAGCTACACCTTTCTAAGTTCGTTGACTTTAACAGAATTTGAGAGATACTGCTGATTAGGTTTGCAATGGTGGGATTAGAATTCTACATTCATAAACCCTGTTCCCATGTTACAGTAAAAATGCACGTGCTTCTTGCATGACTATCTGATTGTAAGAAAAAGCCAACATGTGTTCTTTACAAATGAAAGCACAGACCAGTCCCTGGAGAAATATGGGGTTTAAATCACATGTTCAAGTGCCATCAAGTCACCTCTGACTTATGGTGACCCTGTGAATTAATGACCTCCAAAACATCCTACTGTTTACAGTCTTGCTCAGGTCTTGCAAACTGAGGGCCACGTCTTCCTTTATTGAGTCAATCCATCTAATGTTGGGTCTTTCTCTTTTCCTGATGCCTTCAGCTTTTCCTAGCATTATTGTCTTCTCAGCTGGTACATGCATGGAATACATATGAAAATTACTCAATGCACAGATGAAGAAAAATCAAGTGTATACTGTCCATGAATTGTACATGTGTTCACTGAAACTTGTGAACAGGGCTATTATCTGAAGGGGCTCTGAACCCACCCACATTTACCTTCAGAAATGTCCTGGGATTCTGGGAATAAAATGGGGTCAAGGCAATGGGGGTATCTATAGGTTTAAGTCAGAACTATTGAATACTCAAGGCAAAATTGGAAATTATTTTTAGCAAAATAAATGGTTTATTTACAAAAAAACACAAGTTCAGATATGGTAGAGCAACATTTAAAATGCATTTCAGCATAGCCATACACTGATTTAATCTTAGAAATGGAAACAGCGTCTCCTTTGGCTTCATATGATACTGACACTACCCCAAAAGAGGCTGGAGGTAGGAGCTGGGTGTTTTTTGTGGGACTTTGCAGAAGTTTGGGAGGCTAACCTTGTACTAAAAGCCTTGTATGTTTGTTGTTTATGCCCAATTAGGAGTTAGATGATAACACAGCCACTACTCATATTAAATACTAAATTTCATATCTTAAGTAATGAATAGGTAATCGATATGATGCAGCTGTTTTCCTATATTCATGTCATGAATGTCATGTACATTACTGGCTTCTTCACCTGTGAATAAATGAAATGTCATTTGACAACAAACCTTGAAGTCTAAAGAAGGATTCTAAGCACTTGACACATCTGGATATGTATTCATTATTGATCATGACAATTTTGTGTATTTCTTTATGTCTCGTACATAAGGGTTTTTGTAAAATGGAAGACTGTAAGAATATCTTTGGGACTTTCATATTCATTGCTTGGACTTTTCATTGCTTGGGTTCCTTTTTGTTTACTGTTTTGGTATACAAACACCCAGATCAGGACAAAATACCAGGCTGCTGCTGCAAAAAAAAAATCAATATTGTTGGACTCAAAATCATTCTCTCCTGAAGATAAACACAGTTTTCCTTGAGCCACCTTGAACTTGCTCGGTGCTGTTGCTATGGCAGAGTAACTGAACACAGCACACCACAAACAAGTGGATCCTTGAGCAAAGTACAATGGTGGCAGACCTTGAGCAGTGGTCCTTGCCATGAGAACAAGGATCTTACAAATGTGTCCCTGTTTTCTTCCGCGAAATGCTGGGAGCATGTGACAACACACGAAAACGGGATATCACAACGCAGTGTTTTCTTCGAGGTCCTATCAGCCAGCGTCTTCCACCTTGAACAGCTCTGGCAAAGCGGTACCTTGGAAGGCAAGGGGAGCTCAGGGATAATAAAAGCAATCCTGAACATAAATTGTTTTATAAATATAAAAACACATAAATCAAACAACCTAGGCGTACATTTTACGAGGAGAGCTGCCGCTTTGATTGCGGCCGGGGAAGTTAGTTCGTGACAGGCACAGAGGCTGTTCGGAGAGGTCAGGCTCCATGGTGTGTGGGCTGACATAATTAACATTGCAGAGAGAGCTGACTCAACCTTATTTTTCTGCTTAGTGCATAACATTTTGGACACGCCGAGATCTCGGATGCATCTGGAAAACTCCGAGCTAATTGAAAAAACATGCGGCTGGCACAGGAGTCAGCAAAGCAGGCTTAAGACAAAGTTAAAGGAGAATCTTCCGGGGCCCAAGAAGGATGGCATTTGAGAGGAAGAGACCATTCTGGGAGGAACAGGTTCCTTTTCAAAGTAATGCTGAGTCAAGTCACACTGTCCAAATCAGAGGAACTTATAGCTGCAAATCGTTTTCTAGATCTACGTTCCACCTATGCTCCACCTATGAAACTTCTCCAACTTTTGCCTTTAGAAACTGGTTTTTAAAGGTCTGTACTGTTTTGTAAACTCAGAAGCAACAACGAGAAAAGAGAAATGGGACACAAACCCTCCCTTAAATTACTTTGCCTCTTTCTAAAGCTCTTGGGTTGGCTCCAAAGGTTTTGTTCCACAAAGAGTGGGTGCCTTCCACCAGCGCAAGGAGTTTTCCATTCCTCTTCTGCTAAAGCAAGTCTCCTTGCACCTGTGGACGGCCCCACTGAACCGCTGGATTCAATCCAATAGCTTTTGAAACAGGAGAGGCTTTGCTTCCTGTGGGGCTGTGGCTCAGTGGTAGAACCTCTGCTTGGCATGCAGAAGGTCCCAGGTTCAATCTCCGGCATCTCCAGGTAAAGGGACCAGGCAAGTAGGTGATGTGAAAGATCTCGGCCTGAGACCCTGGAGAGCCGCTGCCAGTCTGAATAGAGAATACTGACTTTGATGGACCAAAGGTTTGATTCAGTATAAGGCAGCTTCATGTGTTCATGTGACTCCCTTTTACACAGTCAATCCGTGTCAAAATAGTGCCTATATGATGTAAAATGCCATCAATATTAGGAACATTCATGAATACATGTTTGCAACTCAATGACAGACAGCCTTGCCAAGGATTTTGTTGGGGGTTCATGGACTTAAGTGTGCTAAAACACCACCAGACCTCTTCCCCAAGGGCTGACCTTATTTGCTCAAGACAGTCGTTCCTTAGCCTATGCCACAAATTGGATTTTCTAAGGAATACCGATATGATATTCAGCAGACTAGCAGGACATATAGCTTATGATTTTACTTTATGCACTGTGGCACACACCTGACCAGACTTCTAAAGGGAGAAACCGGTCTCTCCTCTGCAAAAGCACACAATCCCGTTTCTTCAGCAGTCAAGATACTGAAAAATTCAGGGCCATGGATAGCGCTTCATTGCTTATGTCACTGTAGCTGCTGCCCATTTTAGAAGGATGGAGAAAGGGTGTGCCACTGGTTTGTGCTATGACATTTAAATATATTCACATTTAAAATGGCTCCATTAACTAGGACTGGGAATGAAAGGTTAAGTTAATTTTCTTTCTTCCTTTCTTCTTTCCTTTCTTAAGGCCAAGAGGTAAAATTCCCATCTCAAGAGTTTTCAAGGAGCCAGATGGCAACTCTACTGAGCCAATTAGATGGCAAAGTCAAGTTGCTGAGCTGGCAAATGACACCCCCTGCTACATCTCTCATGCTGCACAAACTGCAACAGGCTCCTTATCTGATTGGTTTAGGCTGGAAATATCAGCAGCCTAAAGGCTCTAGCAGGAGGGAAGGCAGCATGGTCTAGCCTGATCTAGTCAGATCTTGGAAGCTAACAGGGTCAGCACTGATTAGCATCTGGTTGGGAGACCACCAAGGAATACCAGGGTTGCTATGCAGAGGTTGCTATGCACTGGCAAATCACCTTTATTAGTCTCTTGCCTTGAAAATCCCATAAGTGGTTGCCATAAGTCGGCTGCGACTTGACGGCTCTTTACATGCACACACTAAGGCTCTAGCATAACAGCAATGTCATTATTGCTTTACTTGATGCCTTGGCACAAATGCAGAAGAAAGTTGTGACACTACAACATTTTGCTAATTCAAAACCGTAAAAAAAGAGTATGAAGCAGCTGTTTAAGTCAGATTTTGTCACTCTCCTCACCGCCCCGCCCCTGTGTATTCTACCCTCCAGGTTGCTGTTATACTTACTGGGAGGGGGGGAATCCATTATATGTATAAAATGGGTTGGAGGAGAATGGAAGAAGTGCCTATAAATGGCAGATGGTTGGCACCCTGCTAAGGTAACTCAGCAGTTTTATACGTGCAACTTTGCCTTAATAGTAGCTGAAAGAAACTGCTTGACCTAAAGTCAGACTTGTGTCAGCAGCCATGTTCTGATCTGCAAAACATGACCGCTTACTCTCTTGACTGGCTTTCGTACAATCGTGCTGAAGGCTGATTCACACCATCATCACCTGCTTCAATCTTGAAGCTCCAGCAGCTCCAGCTCCTGGGTTGGAAACACTCTACCCCAGCCGTACCTCCTGATTATGTACAGTGTTATAAAGCTGTGGCCGTACGCAATGGGTCCAAGATTGCAGAAATTTCAGGCAATCATTGCAATTAGAGAGAAGTAGAGTTTGTATTATATGAAGCAATTTCATGGGAATTGCTTTGAAACAGTGCTGTTACCCATAGCATCAGGAGCACGCAGGTTCAGGCCTGCCAACTAATATTTTAGAAAAGCAGCCCTTAATATCAAGGCTGGTCTGTTTCCCCCCTCATGGACTGGTAATAGTGCCGTGGAGAAGAACTTTGCGGATTTATAAAATTCTGAGAATTTTCCCCCTTTGTGCATCGCCAAATTCTCAAAACGGGTTCCTTTTTGAGATAAGAAAGGAAGCATGAGCTATAATAAAGAGATAATGTAGCAAAGTTGGCCAGCAGCACTACAGAGGATATTTGAAGGAAGAAATAAAATAATTTCTGTGCATTCTAGAATAAACTGGCCAGGAAGAAAGTACGTGGAAACACAATCAACACGATCGCAAAGCAAGCTTCAGTTGGTGGATTAAAGCTTCAGATGACCAGCGCACTCTCCATGAGAGTAAACTGTAATGTGAGGCAGAGAGTTAAGGGCAGACCTGTTTGTTTGTGGAGGCTATTTTAGTCCTGAGGCACAGCTGTCATCTGGAACAAAGAAAATATTCAAAATGGTGTTCTAACAACATAGGAGTGAGCTTCCGTTTATTAAACTGCAAACTTACAACAAGTGAGAGCTTCTTGCAAGAGCTCCTGACCTCAGCAACTTAAGATAAACAATCCATGATTGAAGCTGCCGCTCAGTTAAAGCTAGTGTATTCAGATCTAAAGACACCTAACTGTTCGGATCAGGTTTAAAAAGTGAAGTGTTGCTTTTAATATTCGCATATACTATAAGGGAAAAATAATAATATACCTGCCTAGTTTCTTTCGCCCTGACCTGGAGGGCCCAGGCTAGCCTGATCTCGTCAGATCTCAGAAGCTCAGCAGGGTCGGCCCTGGTTAGTATTTGGATGGGAGACCACCAAGGAATACCAGGCTTGCTGTGCAGAGGAAGGCACTGGCAAATCACCTCTGTTAGTCTCTTGCCATGAAAATCCCAAAAGGGGTCGCCATAAGTTGGCTGCGACTTGACGGCACTTTACACACACACACACACACACACAGTTTCTTTCATTTTTTAGTATGTGGGTTAAGGGATGGTGTGCATGACAGGTGGTTGCCAAACAGACAGAGCCTAATGTGCATTCCTGAACAGAATGCCTGCACCGCTGTTTGGAGGCAACGCAGTGGCGCTGCCTCCAAAGGAGGTTTCGGCCCCGCCCCAGGCCAGTGGCTTAGGAGGGCACCTAACGACGGCCTGCCCCAGGCCAGGGCCGTGACACCTCAAGAACGCCTCCTGGGATGCCGAGACACCTCGGAAATACCTCCCGGGACGACGATGCAGCCTTTGCATCCAGACACTGGAGGAAGACTCTGTGGCGTTCGGGCCCAGCGCTGCCATGGCAGCATCCAGCAACCAGCGTCCGGACCTGCACGCCAGCGCTGGAGCCATAAAAGCTGGCATACGCCGCCCGGACGCCTGCGCTGTGGGCCCTTGCGCCAGCACAGGCCTTTGCCGGCTTCCAAAGGCCTTTCGTCCTGGCTGCCGGCTCTGCTCAGGAATGCGCTGTAAGTCTCTTTTGTATTCAGGAATGTAGGCAAAAATGATTATTTGATACATGTGAAGTGCCTGCAGAAAGGAAATAGCTGAGTTGCACCAAACCTGAAACCACTTTCAACTCAGGTGGGTGAACACACATCTGAATGTTCCTTGTCAAAAGAAAACAACTCTCTCTACATGTAGACAAACAGCATGCCAGGGACCCAGTTCAGCCTAGCCTTCTCTCTGACATTGTGTACATATATTCAAAAAGTTAGGAATTTCTATGATTATAGTGGCAAGAGTTGCTATTGCATCAAAGTGGAAGTGAGAAGAATGTCCAGACATTGAAGACTGGATAAACAAATTAGGAGAATATGCAGTGATAGCAAAGCTGACAAATCTAGTGAACAAAAGATCCAGTGAAGAATTTTTTTAAAAAATGGGAACTGTATTACTTAGATGTCGTGTAGGGTTCGTTTAAATAGTAAGAAAACTGGCTAGTTTTTAAGATCTTGTATTACATAAGTTAGTTGCTAGAGATGATTATGTGTAGAACTAATATATGTGCAAGGTCCTTAACTACCCCCGTGGAAAAATTATAACATGGCAATAATTATCTATGGATGGGGGGGGGGGAGACACGAGATAAAGGTAAAGCATGATTGTAAGGTTATCATACATGTCGCTCTAGAAATTGCCAGAAACTCTATGGTTTTAAAGTTTTAGAGGATTCCTAGAGCAACATGGCTTCACTTCGGGGTTTTCCTTGAAATTGGATGAAAAAGTATTTAAAAGTACCACAAAATAGAGACAAATGGAAATCCTTCTACAAATATATTAAAATCAAAAAATGACAACAAAACCCTACAAGATATAGCAGATTCATAATCGAAATCGAACATAACCTATCAATAAGATAATGCACTATGACAACCTATAAGGGGGCGGTATTAGATATACTAACGCTGTATAATACTAATACACGTATTTATCGTTACATATATATTTTTCCCTTTCTTTATTTTCCCGCCGCCCCTCTTTCTTTCTGTATCCCACTTGTTATTAAAAAAACCAATAAAAATATTTATAAAAAAAAAAAAAGTACCACACTGTATAATTATACTGGACAGGACATGTCACACTTTAAAAAGATCCTTAGGACAGTGATAACAATAGAAGTGATTATCATTAAAACAAAAGTACATTCACATGTGCCAAATACATATCCAAAAAGAATCCATCACAACCAAGACAGGCATCTGGTTTATTGTCCTTTTTCAAACATCTTATCTTCATTTTCCTTAAAGTTTCTACAAAAACTAATTATCTGCTGCAGCTGAAGATACTCTTTAATATTTAGACTTTGGTTGCATGGGAAAGAGCGTAATGTTTTGCTTAATGTCTGGGAATGGAAAGTCACTTCTTGAAAATCCATTTGATGTTTTTCTTTTCTTTTAAAGTTTTTATTGTGTTTTAAGGAATTTGATGTTTTCCATCCTGCATTCTTCTGATGAAAGTACACTTCTAAACAGGACAATATAACAGATTTCTGTCTTGTTTGTGATGGATTCTTCTTCAATATGTATTTAGCCCATGAATGTACTTTTTTGTTTGAATAATGATCACTTCTACTGGCATCATTGCTTTGATGCAAGGAGGAAGTTGCATTTTTAAAAGTATGGGATAAAAGGGTTAAACCTACAGTGTCATGGTCCCAATCCAAACTGACTTCCTCCAGCTGCTATAGATTTTTCTGTTTGATTTGTGCACTATGGTCATTGGATTGGAAGTGACATAAACGGAACTATAGATTTTTCAAGTAGCCTTGCTTACACACTTTTCATCAACAACCTCTTCTCATGAAGGATTTTACAAGGCAACTTTAATAACCATACCGAGGTCATTAAAGCCAAAACTACACCAGCAGGGAAGTATTTTAGAGGGGGAAAACTGCTGCTGAGCGTCAGCCAAGGAAGACCTCCAAGTAAAGTTAATCATTAAAAAAATCTCATCACAAATATGTCGCTTTATGCAATGCTCCAGAATGTTTTGGCTTCTGATAGCAGGAGATCAAGTGGTTGTAGCATCAGAATGGCTTTTTCTGGTTTTAAGAACTGTAAAATTGTTTCAAAACTAGAAACAAAATTCGTATCTCAGGGGAATAATTCTCCCCTTTTTACTTATCAATACATGTTGTACCCATGCTAGCTTTTGAACTCTTAAAAATATTCACATACTGACTGAGCTACGGTGGGAACTTTCAGAAGAAACAGTTACAGTCTGTGAAACAGTTCTCAGTCTCCACCTACTAACATATAATATTGGAGAACAAGGAAACAGCAATAAAGACTCTTCTGTTCAGCCGCCCCTACTTGAGTGTAAAGAAAAAACAATACAAGTTTTCTTTGGAGGACTCAATGAACTGACACTTCTTAGGTTGTAAAAAAGAGCAAGAGTCCAGTAGCACCTTAAAGACTGACTAAATTTCTGGCAGGGTATAAGCTTTTGTGAGCCTCAGACAGAATGCGAGTCCATCCATCCTTAGGTAGAAAAGAGTGCTACAGGCCAGATGGGCAGTGTTAATTTCCAATCTCTATAAGCTCTTTTCTGCAGCCTGCTGGCATTCTCCCTGTGGCATCCCAAAGGGAAGTTCTTCTGGAGCAACCCATCTAGTCCAGCTTTCTGAATCCAACGGTGGCCACCCACTAGCTTCTCAGAACCTCTCCAGTAGGGCATGGAGATAACAGCTATGGCTTATCCCCACCATCTTGTTATTCAGAAGATGCTCTGAATGGAGCTATAATAGCCTTTGGACAGAACTAGGTTAACAAAGCCCTGACCTGGATGGCCCAGGCTAGCCTGATCTCGTCAGATCTCAGAAGCTAAGCAGGGTCAGCCCTGGTTAGTATTTGAATAGGAGACCACCAAGGAAGTCCAGGGCTACTACACAGCGGAAGGCACTGGCAAACCACCTCTGTTAGTCTCTTGCCTTGAAAACCCCATAAAGGGATCGCCATAAGTCGGCTGCGACTTGACGGCACTTTGAACACACACAGGTTAATGAAACATGATGTGATCACACTATGTTACTGTGTCCCTTCTGATGACAGCCAATGACGAGACGTCACATCAACTACTGCATGAGGGTCAAAATACATGTAACACAGGAGATTCTTGTTGATGTCTCCTGTTACTGTTGTTTTCTTTCCCTGAAAGAAGCCATATGCAACTTCTAACTAAATCAGGGAAACAGCACTGGAAAAGAGAGCCAGGGTGGTGTAGTAATTAGGAGTGGTGAACTCTAATCTGGAGAACCGGGTTTGATTCGCCACTCCTCCTCATGAGCGCCAGATTCTAATCCGGTGAACTGGGTTGGTTTCCCCACTCCTAAACATGAAGTCAGCTGGTTGACCTTGGGCTAGTCACAATTCTCCCAGAACTCTCTCAGCCCCACCGACCTCACAAGGTGCCTGTTGTGGGGAGAGGAAGGGAAGGCAATTGTCAGCCAGTTTGAGTATCCTTAAAAAAAAAAAAGGTAGAGAAAATTGGGGCATAAAACCAACTCTTCTTCATTTTATTAATTTTATTGATTTCATTTATATCCCATCTTTCTCCCCAATGGGGATAGAAAGCAGCTTATATCATTCCCCTCTCCTCATTTTATCATTACAACAACCCTGTGAGGTAGGTTAGGTTGAGAGCATCTGACTGCCCCAAGGTCACTCAGCAAGCTTCCACGGCAGAGTGGGGATTTCAGCCAGGGTCTTCCAGATCCTAGTCTAACCACTATGGCTCTTTCCCCACACCATTTCTCCCATGGGGCACATTTTTTTTTGCCATCAAGTCACAGCCAACCTACGGCAACCCCATACAGTTTTCAAGGCAAGAGATGTTCAGAGGTGATTTGCCATTGCCTGCCTCTGTGTAGTGACCCTGGTATTCCTGGGTGGTCTCTCATTCAAATACTAACCAGGGCCGACCCTGCTTAGCTTCCAAGAATCTGATGAGATCGGGCTAGCCTGGGCTATCCAGCATAGGGAACATACCCCTGTGTTTTTACTGTATATGGTTAATAGTAACTTTACGAAGTGATTTAGAACATAGAACATAAGAAAAGCCATGCTGGATCATACCAAGGCCCATCAAGTCCAGCAGTCTGTTCACACAGTGGCCAACCAAATGCCTCTATCAAGCCCACAAACAAGATTTAGATCAGGGAAATCATGCAGGGAGGGGAGGAATAAATTACCTTACCCCATTGGTGCTTTCCTGTTCCACGTTAGCAGCCCCTTGTAACTGATTAAAGGAATAATGCTAAGTTTTTTAAAAAAGCTAAGTGGAGAGATTCAATAACAGAACTTCCAAGCCTCATCTGGTTCTCAACATTACTGGTGGGAGGGACAACACACTAAGGAAAAGGTAGCTCATTTAGTTCCCCGCTTCGGCAGATTTGTCCTCCATGGATTTGTGTACTCCTTTCAAAAAACTCTCTATCTAACTATCATCCCCATGCTGAAGCTCGGATAACACAGGCTGATGTATTGTTGTATGTACTTTTTAGCACAAGTCATCCTGATCTCTGATTAATAGCCCTCTTAAGTTAAAACTGATGGAATTCATCTTCTTTAGTTTTGGATGAGAAACTACTTCCAGGGCTCTTTTTCTTTTTTTTTGCTTGATCTATTTTCTTTTTGCTAAGAAATAAAAGAGAGTCAGATAAGGTGTTGGGTCTAGCTTGCAGCTTAGAGAAGAAATGTTCACAAGGCAAGAGAAAAGGGTTTTGTGCTTCCTTTTTGGTTATAAAACTTGACATTATCAGCAGAGAAGCACATGCCACATTATGGTGTGTAGTTCTGTGGCTCTTGGAGAGAGGGAGAGGGAGAGGGAGAGGGAGAGGGAGAGAGAGAGGGAGAGAGAGAGGGAGAGAGAGAGAGAGAGAGAGAGACTAATCAACAGAAGTGGCTGAGCTCAGCAAAAATCAGACTGGACTCAGCACAGTTTGGAAAAGGAAGTGTAGTTGTAGGAAAATGTCTTGCAAATTAAAGAAAGTGCCAAAAATAGACAAGAATGGTTACAGAGGGAAAACACACTTCTTCTCAGTCCATCACATCTCTGTGGGATCTATCAAATGTTCATCCTACTTTTTGACCAAGGAATTCAAAGTGGAGTGCATAGCTCTCCTCCCTTTCATCCTTACAACAACCTTGTGAGTTGGGTTAGCCTGAGAGACAGTGACTAGTCTAAGATCACCCAACAAGTTTCATGGTTGAACATGGATTTGAACTGAACCTTCCCAGTCCTTGCCTAAGGTTCTAATCATTACATCAAATAATTCAGCAGAGCTAAGAAGACTGACCATCGGGTTTTAACACTAGAAGCATTCAAGCACTCTTCTAGGACTTCCAAAAGGCTTTTGACAAGGACCAATACTTAAAGGTTTCTGAGTAGGCTTAGCAGCCATGGATGAAAGGACAGGCCCTTTTATGCAAACTACAAATTGATTAAACAACAGGAACCAGAGAGTAGGAATAAATGGACAATTCTCGCAATGAAGGCAAGTAAGCAGAGGGGTCCCACAAAGGTTGGTGTTGGCCCGGTGCTATTTAATTGGCTCATAAATTGAGGATGAGCAGAGTAGCAGCCAAATTTGTGGATGATACCACATTATTCAGAACAGTGAAAACTGAGAGGGATTGTGAAAAGCTGCAGGAGGATCACTTTCAGATTGGGTGAGTGGGCAACAAGCTTCAGAACCACACAGCCCCAAGAAAAACTCTTCCAGTTGGTATCTCACTTCCAGGACTGATTCAAGCTCTGTCATATTTAAGAACAACATCTGTTGAACAACCAACTGTACTGGCGCATGGCTACATGCACAAAATGAAATGCAAATCATGTTAGTTACACACAACAATACACATATTTGGGACTACCTCCAAGCTCATGATATGCTTCTGAAGTGGTGCCACATCAACAGAGCAATCCTAAACAAAGTTACACCCTAAGTCCATTGAAGTCAACAGACTTAGAAAACTGTAATTCTGCTTAGGGTTGCATTCTCAGTGCCCATCTCATTCCCCCCAGATAATAAAGACTCCTCAGATAGCATTTACTACATTTAGCTTCCTTTGCCCAAGAGTGAACTAGAGCCTTACTGTGTCTTTGCAAAATGTGTTTCATGTGCATGTTTGAGAATATACAGTGTAGCTGGAGGGCACACGATACAGTCACCTTAATAAAGGTAAAGCAGCTCTAGGTTTGGCCACTGCCTAGATGGGAATCCTATGCAAAGGTACCTTGAGTTCCATGAAACAGAAAGGGCAGGACACCAGTGAAATAACGTAAGCAGTAAACAAAGGGATTTGCTTAGCCATAGACTAGAATAAAATTGACACAAAACAGAGACAAAATAGGAAAAATAAAATTGAACAGAATCATAATCAAGTACAATCAAGAACCCAGACATCCATAAAGCATTATTTTTCTTATTACTATTCCATGAAAGTTGGATAACACAAAAGTCTCCACTTCCTGGATAACCTTGTGGTTATTTGAAAACAGAAAGACAATTTCCCACAAATTGGCCCCTTCAATAGTTAGAAGGGGGGGATCCATTCCTCACATTCTCGGCTATAGGGCAGTGAAGCTAATAATATGGTAAATTCCCAATTTCCCTTGTTCTTCAAACAGCTGCTGATTGTATGGACTGTTATGAAATCTTTTCATTTAAATGGTGGAGAAATACAATCAGGTAAAGAGTTGTTAAATGTAATTCTGTATTCCGTTTATTTTTACACAGCTTGCGGAGCTGCAATTTCAAGGCAGACAGGGGGCTCTGTAATGCTGTCTCCTTGCCCCATTTCCCCAATGAAACCCTACATTCCCACATTGCATTTACTTCCCCCTTGAGAAAGGCTGCATGGCCACACATTTTCCCAGCAAGCCACAGTGGTTAAGAGCAGTGGACTCTAATCTGGTGAACTGGGTTGGTTTCCCCACTTCTACACATGAAGCCAGCTGGGTCACAGTTCTCTCTGAACTCTCTCAGCCCCACCTACCTCACAAGGTGTCTGTTGCGGGGAGAGGAAGGGAAGGCAATTGTAAGCTGGTTTGATTCTCCTTAAAAAGTAGAGAAAGTCAGCATATAAAAACCAACTCCTTCTCTTCTTCCTCAAACCCCAAAGCAGTATGGGGGGGATGTTTCAGAAGAGCCCCAGAATCTGCAGAGAACACCCATCCAGAAACAGCTTCTTCAATCATAGGATTTTGGGCTTCAAACTTGCTAACATTTTATGACTATCTCTAACCCCAATGGCAGCCATTCCATAGCCGACTGCACTCCTACCACATCAACCATTTTGCGGTGGCACCCATTATCTGTTCCCAAAATTCCAAAAGTGACTGGAGACTCAACAAGGTTGGGGATTCCTGGTTTAAATACCCCTTCCATGGCATTCTCCCCTTTAAAAGTCCAGCCCCAGGGACTGCATTTATTTAATTCAACCCATTCTCTAAGGAGCTCAGGGCACCGTGCATAGTCCCATCCCACATTTTATCCTCATAACAACTCAGTGAGGGAGGTTAGGCTGACAGAGTGTGAGTGACCCAAGGTCCCCCAGAAAACTTCATAGCAGGGCGGGGTGTTGAACTTTGTTCTCCCTGGTTGTAATCTGACACTCTAACCCTTGTACAACACTGCCCAATTTCAGCACTATGTTTCTTTCGAAGGTACCCTCCTTAGGACAATTAAAAGTTTCCCTGGTCATGTTGATTTTTCATCATGTAATATCATAAAGTACCCCAAAATGAAGCATGAGATAATGGATTGCAATGACTATGTATGTTTATTTTGGACAGAGCATGCTTAGAGACTTGTCGTGCCTTAGTAATATTCATTTGATTTGCAAAAGTGCAAGGAAAGCATAAAAGAAACGTCTAACAGGGATGAAACCATGTACAACATATTCCCAGACAACCATATATAGATATGAGATCTCAGATGGACAGAAATTGAACAAGGATAGTGTGCTTTATTTACTTACTTCATTTACATCCTGCCTTTCTGCCCAATGGGAATCCTCTCCTCCATCTGATCTCACAACAACCCTGTGAGGTAGGTTAGGCTGAGTGTGTGTGACTGGTCCAAAGGTCACCCAGCAAGCTTACTTGGCAAATTGGGGGTTCAAACCTGGGTCTCCCAGATCCTAGTCTGACACTCTAACCATTACACCACACTAGATAGATTGTCAGATTAGGATTTTGTTGGTATATTACATGTTTGTAATGCCCTTCTTTTCCCCGAGGTGTTCCCCTGACGTTGCCTCCTAGCACTGGTATTCAAAGGATAGCTGCCTCAGCATATGGAGGTTCACTTTAACTAGTCACCATGGCTTTAAGCACCATAGTCATTGATGGACCTCTCCTCCATGAATCTGTCTAATTCCCTCTTAGATCCCCAAAGCCCTGCTAGTTAGCAGCATCTAACATCTCACCAAAACTGCTCTCCTCTCTGCACATAGGAGTTTAAGGCTTTTCAGCCAGAGGGCCAGAGAACTAGAGGTGGACAGAAGATCAGCTAGAAGAGAGAGAAAGCATGTATGACAACCAGAAGGCTTCCCTCCCTTTCTTGTTTGTTGCATTTCCCACCCCCATGTCATAGGTTCTCCCCCGACACCTATCCTGGGGCCTGCCAAGTGTTTTTAGAAAGTAGGTGGGGTCAGGTAGGGGTTTGGGGCATTGGAGATTTGATTGGCTGTTCAGATTTTTGTAAAGGTTGCTTTGGCAGCTGCTGCTACCACAGCATGAGGATCTTCTCTGTGCAGCTGAAGGTAAGCTGTGGCAGCCATTTTATGGCCGCATGCACCATTCTGGGTCAGAATTCTAAAGGTGCCTGCAGCCTCAAAAGGATGGGGACCCCCTGCTCGGTGTATTGTTAGCTGCTTTGGGTCTCCACTGGGGAGAAAAGCATAATACAAACATACTAAATATGAACTTATTAAATAAATATGAACTTAGTAAATAAATAAAACTTATTAAATAAATAAACTTATTGAATAAATGAAATAAATAAGTCAATTGAAGACATCTGTGCATCCACTGGCAGTGAATTCCACAACTGCAAGTTGACACGATGCTATAAGTTACAAACCGGTGCTCTGTATTGCAGAACGCGCTGCTGCCAAAAAAACCTCAGGTTTCCAATCTGTGTAACAGGAATGCTGAGGTCCTAACTCACAGTAGTTAATGGATGAGTTAATGATGGCAAATCATGTTTGCATAACTGAAATGATTAAATGAGCAATTCTGAAATAAAATTAGACCTCAGTAAAATGGCCCCCGTGGAGTATATTCAAGGGATAACATACGAGCTGACTTTATATAGTTTGCCTCACCCCAGCACAAGCCGCTTTTTACCTCACAGAAGGACAGCGTCCTGATTTAGGCCCCAGTCCTCCTAAGATCCCCTCATACATAGCAAGAGACATCGCATTTTAACAAAAGTTTCAATGCACTCAGTATCTTCACTTTTTTCCTTTAACCCCCCCCCCCCGAGAAAAGGCAGTACACTTATTCTTCCAGCAGAAGGAGGAAGATGGCGAGGAAGTGACTATTTGAGGCAGTACTAAATTTGTCTTTTAGGTGCCTGTAACTGTTTGTGCCAATTCACATCTTCTCTGAATATGATGTACAGCCTGTCTGGGTTTCCTCAAGACTCTGAAGGAACGACAGCAAGGCCAGACTCATTCTCTCCATGACAAGGAAGGCAGACTGATTCATTTGAAAAGCACAGGCATTATTCCCCTCAACGGTATCTCTTGTCTCTCCGGAAACGCTTCTTGGTAGCCAATTACAGATTTTCTGATCAATGAAGCTTTACTGGACAATTCTAGATGTCAGGAACAAACAATACAACCTACCATTATTGGACAATCACACCTCGGTTGAATACCCACTGCAAAGTTAACCTTCCCATTACTCAGGAGTTCAGGCCAGAAGCTGGAATACTGATTTTTGAGTCTGTCTTCCTAAGTGAAGTTGGTCTTGCCATACCTGAAAGTATTCCAGACATTTCTGGTCTGACATCACACTGTTCACACGGCTGTTCCAAGTCCTTGCCTGTCTGAAATGGCATCCATTGTACAGAACCAAACCGTGGCAACAGGAACCAAAATCATCACAAAATGGAAGAAGAAATGTATCTGCAATAGCTAAGTGGTTCCAGAGATAGATTTGGAATTCCGTACTGAACAAAGGCTGCATCTCGATACAACCTGAGACAAAGCCTAAAGTTACCCATTCTTGTAAAGATATTAAGTTGGCAGATTTTTATTGTATAGAGCGGGGGGGGGTACAGAGAACTAGCACCTGCAATTAAGCTGTTAAGAGAGATAAAAGGGTGAATATCCAGTTCGAAAGATGAGCAGATAGGACTGCACAGCATTCATGTATTTTTATTGAAATCAGTGTGCAAAATCTGCATGCGGATGAGGTCCATTCAAGAGGCTGGTGGCAAGCTGCCAATGTAGACAGAACATTGCAAAAGCAGGGTGTTCCTGGATGTCTCCACATTGCCAAGCAGCTGGAATATACGGCTCCACAACAAAACAGACTGAGGCAGCCAGCCACAGTCCCAGAACCCTGTGGCTCGGGCTGAGAAGGAGCAAAACTGCTAGCACATTTTAAGTGACAGAACCCCTTGTGCGTCCTTCTACATCATGTCATGCATTATAATATACAACCAGCTTACCTTCCAAAACTACTTCCTTGCCAGTCTTCTTGAGGGCCTGAACTGCCTCATCATGGGTAGCGTCAGAGAGGTCAGCACCATTGACAGAAAGGATGGCATCTCCTACGAACAGTGCCTCGGTCTGATCTGCAGCCAGCCCTTTAAAAATCTTGGAAATCAGGATGGGCATTTTGTTTTCTCGACCACCTTCAATTGAAGCCAGAAAAAATATATCTTTCAGATACCACACTTATAACTGCGTGTAAAAACGGGCAGTGTACAACTTAAGGAATGGTGGAAATGCAGAAATCTCCTTTGCTTGCTATTTAGTACTCTAGTACAAAAGGGGGAAAGTAGAAAGGACTTTTTTAAAGATGTCACGCTGTGCAAAGTTCTGTATGGTCTCTTATCATTTGGACTCTGCTGTATGTACTGACCAGGACCTGCTGCCAACGGACACCTTGTAATTTGTTGGGAATGACGGTGGGATATAAATGTAAATAATAAATAAATCTCGATTCTATTCAAAATACACTTTGTACTTACTAATTTCCTCCTTTTTTAATTCACAAGATAATATGAAGCACATTAAGTCAAAAGTACTATTAAAAACTGTACGTTAGAATTGTGTGGGGGGAGGGGGAAACCCTTCAAAATCATGTTATCCTTTCTGGCCTAAAAAAGATCCCAATTTCAAGTATCACGTTGAGTGCTTAAAAGGTTTAAGAAAGACAAAGACAGCAGTGGCGTCTAATTATTCTCTCCCCCAGCAAAAAGGAGGAAAAAAGTAAAAAGTGGAGGGTCTCTAAAACCCTCACCACCCAGACATGCAAAAAAGCACCACAATACCTTTGATACTTTTTGTAGGACAATGATTCAGCTCAACCCAATCCCTTTCTGACTATATATTACTCTTCCTACACACTTGACACTGAGAGACACTGTCCTTCAGTGCTACTCCTCTGAAGATGCCTGCCACAGCTGCTGGCGAAACGACAGGAAAGAAAATACCAAGACCATGGTCACAGCCCGGATAACCTACAAGAACCAATGAACTCTGACCGTGAAAGCCTTCGACAATATTTTTAAGCACCACAATGTTCTCCTTGTAAGTCTTCAATACTCCTCCCACTGCCAACAACAGGGTCCCACCAACTGCCAACAACAGGGTCCCACTGGCATCTCATGCCAGAGAGACACACCAGAGAGCTGAAACCCTCTAGTGATACCCCTGGCAAGAGAGCTGTGTTATAAAAGCTAGTCAGGGGCATATTGGATTCTGGCCAAAGGGAGGAGGAGGACTGATCTGCAGCCTGCTGTGATCAGTTTGCTAAGCACTTTGCGGTTAAAATCTCTCACATCTATTCCGACATGGACTCTATATTAGCAGCAACAGGATTGGATGGCCCCAAGGTGCCAATTTGTCCAGTTGTGCGGAATACCTTTCAATTTCTGTGTCTAAGGATGTGGACAGGATTCTGGGAATTTTGAGACCTGTCACCTGTTTGTACGACCCCTGGCTGCTTAAATCTGCTGGAGGAGGCTGGCAGACTGAGTCTGGGAGACAGTAAATGGTCCCCTGAGAGACAGGGTGGTTGCGCCTGCCTTGATGTGGGCAGTTGTGGGTCCACTCCAAAAGAAAACCTACTCTGTACCCAGGAGAGTTCAATACCTTTTGTCCATTCTCAAATGTACCATTCTTGAGCAAGGTGACTGAACCAGTGGTGGCTGGCCAACATCAGAGATTCCTGAATGAAGTGGATTGTTTAGATCTGTTTGAATACGGCTTCAGGCCTGGCTGCTGGCCTGAAATGGCCTTGGTCACCCTGGTGGATGACATGCCCCAGGAGATGGGCAAAGGGAGTGTGACTCTGTAAATTCTCCTGGACTTCTTGGCCGATTTTGTACCATCGATCATGGATCGCCTTTTGGGGTTATCCCATTCTGGATGGGATTGCACTCCCCTTAAAGGAGTAGGTTTGTTGCTTGGGGATGCTGCTGGACCCTGCCGCCCTGTTGGATAAAGAGATGGTAGCAGTGGCCAGGGGTGACTTTCGCCAGCTTCAGCTGGCAAGCCAGCTGCATCCCTTCCTGGGCAGAAAAGATCTTGCCGCTGTGCTGCATGCCTGTCATGGGTCTGCCTGTTGATGCCTCCTAGGATGAGGAAGAGATGGAGGAAGCTGGCCCCATCCCTCAGGTGCTGCAGGAAGACCCAACGGACAAGGTAGATACTCCGTCAGGCGCAGAGGGCAGCACCACCGGCAAGGTAGAGGGCAAGTCTCAGGCGCAGAGGGCAAGTCTCAGGTTGAAGTCAGCACACCATGTCCTCAGTCCCGCAGCCCTTGTGGGGCTGCTCTTGAAGACTGTCCAGAAGCCACAACTGGTGTTGATTGGAGTGTGTCATAGAGAACTTATCAGTCTAGTATGGTCCCACCTATGCTGGCTTCCCCAATGAAGTAGAAGCACTGCAGCTGCCAGCCTGACCCCCAGGGTTGCCCTGTGAGCTTGAGTCACCACAGGATCAGGGCTGAAAGCCACGTAGGATGCTCAGCCATTGCTGAGTTACACCTGTCCCTGGATGACTCAGAAGGGTTTTCCTGATAAAAGCAGCCAGGAAAGGGTGAACCAGTGTGGAAGCAGCTAGTCTATAATCCTTGTGTGCTTGCTACTGGTCTGTGCCTTGTTTGGGACTTCAGTGTGTTTGACCTTCTGGACCGTGATCTGGCTTGTGCTCTTTGAATCTGCCCTTCTGGTTTGATGCTTGGACTTCTGAATACCTCTGTTTTGACCCTGGACTGTGTTTGGACTATGCTTGTTGCCTCTGGTCTCAGGTGCCCGCCTGAACCCAGACAATTCCTTGGTATCATCTATATTAGATTACTGCAATGCATTCTATGTGGGGCTGCCCTTGAAGACTGTCCAGAAGCTACAACTGGTATTGACTGGAGTGTGTCATAGAGAACATATAAATTTAGTATGGTCCCACCTATGCTGGCTTCCAATTTGCTTCCAGGCTCAATTCAAGATGCTGGTACTGACCTTTAAAGCCCTGTACGACCTGGGAACAACATACTGTCTTCTCCCATATGAACCTACCCATTCACTCTGGTCATTCTCAGAGGCCCTGCTTTGGTTGCCCCCACCATCTGAGGCTAGATGGGTGGCAACCCGAGAAAGGGCCTTCTCTGTCATGGCACCAAAACTTTGGAACTCCCTCCCAAGGATGATTAATCTGTGTCCCTCTATTGATGTTTTTTTGCCAGCAGTTGAAGACATTTTTTGTTTCTTCTAGCATAACGGTTGTTGGCTCTCCTTCTACTGTTGCTTCTACATTTAATTGAATTATATATTTTAACTGTACTTTAATTATTTAAATGCCTTAATTTTTTAATGTTTGCCACCTTGTGGAAGCTGACTGGGTAGAAAGGTGGCATAAAGCTTTTCTAAAGAAATAAAATAGCCAGAAATAGCAGGCCACAGAAGATGCCAAGACAGTACCTGTCTCCTTCTATGCAAGGAAGCACTCTCTTCATCTTCTGCCAGGCACTCTACAAAGTCCACAACGGGGAAGCAGATAGCAAGAGGAGGAAGGGAAGACTAGATGGCTCAACCCCCCTCTCCTCCCCCATGATGTTATGAGAAGCTCAGCAAGAGCCTCCTTTTCCCACAGTATCCTTGTGATGGGTAAGACCCACCTTGATGTATATGCCTGATCCAGCCAATTGTTCCTTATGATCTGCAATAATCTCCTTTCTTAATTGGCCATTTCTCCTTAGGCAGCAGGAGGGTTTAGGGAGGGATTCTCAGTAAGCAAGAAAACTACACTGAGCAGCCTTCTTGGGTGGCTTTCCTGATCTCCCTTCCCCAACCATTTTTGTAACATGGAAAAAAAAGGTCAGGCATGAGAGGAGGATTTTCCCAGGCTAACACCTTTACCAGCAACTTTACCATTCAACAGGAGAATGAGAATCCTCATGCAAGCAATTAAAGTACAAAGAGATAAGGGGAAACAAGAAAAGGCAAATTCAAAACTCAATCAAATGTTTAAGCAATCTTTCTTACATAGCTGACAAATAGATAGCCCCTACGCACACTCCCAGAAATCTAAAAGAAAGATAGCATCACAGGCTTCTGGAAGCTGACACATTTTCTAGCCACAGATGACCATTTTGTTCATGGTCTGGAAACAAGGGGGGGCTGAAGAGGGAAACACTGGTCTAATCAGGTCCTAGCAGATAGACAGAAGGTGTCCAGCCTAGACTGGGGTGAGCCAATGGGAGAAGACTTTCCCACTTCAGGTGAGAGGTTAAGGCACCTATTCAGAGGTGGCTGGTTGGGACGGGGTGGGTGGGGGGAGAGGTCAAGTTCTGAATAGTGATGAACTCACCATTAGCCCAAGGCAAATGAGAGATCAGTGGGATTCCAGAGGGAGAGGGGATAAAGCTACAAACGGTGAAAGATCCCTGCCATCCATTTTAGACGGTGAAGGATCCCTGCCATCCATTTTAGACAGTAATTAACAGAGCAAAGGACATGTAACCGCTTCTAATGGTCTAAGTTGGTAGGTTCCACTGCTTGAGTTAATGGAGGTATCTCCTTGACTGAAAGCCCTGGGGATGGGGTGGGACAAAAACTCCAAGCAATGTTCATTACAGTCCTCTGCTATTCTCTCTGTTTCCCCAGACCATGTGTCCTTGGTACCTCTCAGAGTGTGGGCCAGCAACTGCTAAGGTTCTATAACCAACAAAGGGCCCACTGCTCTCATTTTCACTTTTACAAGGTCAGAGAAAGCATGAGAAATTCTCTGATTACACATTGTGTCTATTCTTGATTCAATAGGACCCACTGAGGGTGTCTTGCCCAAGGGTAACTTGCCTGACAATGCCCAAGGTTGCATTGTCTCCCCATCCTAAACTTCTTGCTCAACCAAGTCCCTTCTGGAAAGTTCCTAACAACTCTATTACTCTTCCCCTCTCCTAGATCTAATTACTTGCACACTGGACTCCTAATGTAGGAATTCCCCACATAGTTCCTTCTTTCAAACACTGCTGCTACAATTTGGGCCCAGATAATACAGACAATAACTTCTGAACCAGCCCTGATAGATAATACAATATTGCATAAGTTTCAGTGGACAAAATAAAGATTACAAGTAGTCTATTATTAGTTTTATGGATGTGGAATGGTATAGCCTGCTCTCATCAGATTTTGGAAGCTAAGCAGGGTCAGTACTTGGATGGGAGACCACCAAGGAAGAGTTTGCAGAGGAAGACATGGCAAACGACCTCTGCTTAAACACTTGCCTTAAAAACCCTACGGGGTAGCCATAAGTCAGCTGTGACTTGACAGCATTTTACACTCACACAGACACACTATTAGTTATCAACTGTATTATAAGCAGTCTACGGAACCTTGTTGAAGAGTGCTGGGTTTCAGTGGAAATAAAATAATAATTAGTTTAGTTGAGTTTTATGGCTTCAGAACATTGGCCATAATAACATACAACACGGCAAAGGTGCTGGTGTGTACCAGCCAGTTTTAAACCAGAAAATATTGGATCTCTGAAGCGTAATATGATGGCAACCAAATTCAGCATGAAATTTTGTTCAAGCCAAAGCAAACATCATGAACTCTCTCTTTTATTACTGGCAAGCTATCTATAACTCCATAAAACGGTAGACGGATAATGTCTTTCACACCCTGCAGGCAATACTAATTATTTAACGTTTAAGAGATTTTAATCACTAGATTGGGTACTCTGTGCAGAAGATCACAATGGGTCTGACCTGTGCATCGAATTCTAGAAAATACATTTCAGAAGTTGCTTGAGATCATTACTAAACAGAGAATGCTTTGCTCGATACCATCACCAAAAGTGGTTAGAAAATTCTGTTCCTAAGATCTGACATTCATAACTGCATTCAAGTATGGAGGTTCCATGCATTTTATTCCAGAGATATTACTGGCTAGATTTCCCAAGCTATATCCAATCTGAACAATGTTGTCTCCATCACTGTCCCCGGGCTATGGAAGACAGCGACCATTTATGCATGGGAGGTTTTGCCTTGGATTTGCCTCTCTCTAGATGCACATTTTTCCCATCTGAATTCTCAAAACTCTGCATGGGGGCTTATTTTTGAGTTTGAGAATTCGGATGGGAGAAATGTCCATCTAGAGAGCGGAAAATCCAAGGCAAAACCTCCCATGCATAAATGGCCAGTGTGTCAGGGAGAAGGAAAGGTAGAACACTTTGCCACAACATGCTAGGATTTTGTTTTTATTTTGTATGTGCATATTGTTTTAAAGATAGGGTCACTTACACTAGTGGTGGAAGGTGGTTTTACCAATCCCCCCTTCCTACTACCACCTCTCACTTTGACCTCCTCACTAGGGTTGCCAACATCCAGGTACTAGCTGGAGATCTCCTGCTATTACAACTGATCTCCAGCCGATAGAGATCAGTTCACCTGCAGAAAATGGCAGCTTTGGCAACTGGACTCTATGGCATTGAAGTCCCTCCCCTCCCCAAACCCCGCCCTCCTCAGGCTCTACCCCAAAGACCTCCCACCGGTGACGAAGAGGGACCTGGCAATCCTACACCTCACCAGTGTTGAGGGCTCCCTGATCCCCATAAGCAAAATATCCAGGGCACCATGAACTGCAGTGGGAAGGGGGAGGCAGGAAAGTCCCATTCCATGAGTTTTGCTCTATTTGTGGTACGTTGGATTCAAACCAGGGTCTTACAGATTAACCTAAAAAGTACTCCAAACATGAGATTGCTGGAATTCTGCACGAATGTTTTCTTTTTGCTCACAGTTGCCAATTCTAAACAGATCCCACAGAGATAGCTGCAGTATCCAGCTGCAACGAACAATTCGTCTTGTGGCACCGTAAAAACTAAACAGATTTATTGTGGCATAAGCTTTTGTGGATGCGAGCCCACTTTGTCAGACATGTGAGCCTGAATGATGTTCTCTTTCCCCATCCCTTGTATCCTCAGTCATCTTCCATTTATAAAACTCAAAAGCAGAATAAAGTATTTCAATACATGCAGGGATCGATTGGCTTCTACTACAATCGCTCGTACAGGAAAAAAAATTGAACTGACTCGATTTCTCCACAAGGTGTGCCGCCTCATCTAGTCTTGAAGGTCAACGCGGTAACCCATCACAATGGTTTAAAAAGCACCATCCGAGGTGTCCTGATTATGCCAATGTCGCTGGCAGGGCCCATCCATTGCTCACAATAGCTAATTCTCCTCCACGCTGCAAGCGGTTTTCACAACTGTGTCTTGCATTTCCCGCATTTGCAATTCAAATGAAAACAAAACAAAAAACTTCACTGGCTAGAAGGGATATCTGATTTTTAAAATGTTTTCTTCAGTTTCCTACATTGCATCGACGTTCACAACTCCAATAATGCATTCCAGACTAAATGGGTGGTGGTTCTACGTGTCATCTGAGAATAACACTATATAATGGTACAAAGGGGGTATTTGTAGTTGTGTGGCTCAGGATAGGCTTCTTTTGCACTGTTCAATTAAATTCATTCTCACACACTTTTGCAGATTTTTGCAGGGGGAAAGATTGTATTTGCTGCATGCTGCAGATGACTTTGAGCATATGTATGGAAGGACATGATTCTTTTTGTATCAGGAAAACACAATACCTATGCCCAACCCAAACAGCAGATGTACAAACTATGAATGAATATTCAAATAACTAAACAACAAGTATGGCACAGGTGCTACAGTTCCCAGATCTGTGTGAAATTTCAGTTTTAATAGCATCATTTACAATCAGAAGGTTCTTCCAGGATCTAACTTCATTCCATTAAATTGTAATTAGGAGTATTTTTTTAAATTGCTCATCAAGTGATAAGCTAATTACATGACACAGCCTGTAACTGCCAAATCAATGTCTTATTTGCACAAACCATTCATGTCTTTAAAAACAAAACTTATTCTGAGTTGGAAACATACAGGACAAAATATGAACAGCGAAATTTGGGGGGCAGCTCACAAGGACAGCAGCCGTAGCGAAAAAGCCTCTGGTTGTGCCAAAACTCTCCTCCAATCTTAACTTCAAAACCATCCACAATTCCCACTTGCAAGTGCTACCTTTAGGGTTGTGAGGAATGCTACCCAGCCGTCAAGAGCAGAATATTACACACTAGCTGGGCTCACACATTTCCTGGTGGGCACTGGGTAGGTTCCCAGGGGCTGCTTCACTTAAAATATCAGTCAACTGACTTCAATTTGACACGACTATTGCTTGTTGATATGAAGCACAGAGATGAAGTCTAAAGGCACCAGAAGACGGGCCGCAGAGCTGCTTCCACACGGAGGCTTTGCTTTGGTTTCTACACTGGGGCACTTTTTGGGGGGCTCCCACACAAGGCTGTGCTGTAATAGTCCTGTTTCCAGGTTTTATCCTGTCCTTGACAAGCTATTTCACCAACCGGCTTTATTCTGATCTTTCAGAAAACAACACAGTCCAGGCATGTTAGCGTGTCATCTGGAAGGAATGGTGCATATTTTCCTGCCCTGCAAAGGTCCCGCCTACATCCACACCGTTTTATTGTGGTCAGTCCTTTGTGGGCAAGTCCTTTTCACAGTATTTTACATGTCTTGCCACCAGAGGGCTGTTTGAGGTTTAATTTTGTTTTAATTTGTAAATGCTATAGCGTTATAGCACTATAACTATCTGTTCCTGCTTACATACTTCAAACATGAATACAGTTGTTGTAGCACTATAGCACATGTGTGAAGAAATGACAGCAGGTCACCATGGCAGCTGTGACAGCCAACATGGACTCCACGCAGAGTACATCAGGAACAACTGGAAGTAAAGAGGGAGGAAAGTGCACAGAAGACTCCCATGCAGGGAAGCTCCCTCACCAGTGCACATGCCCCTTAATTCACAGTGGCAATGACAGCAACCTGGTAAATCCTCACTGTGTAAAAAGAGCCTATCACACAAATTCACGCCTGCGCTCTTAGTGAGAATTAGAGGATCCAAGATTAGATGATTTCACACAGTCCTACAAAGTGCACCTGAAAAATCTTCAAATCATTTAATTTGGTTTTCCTCCATATAAACAGTCACTGTGTAGCAAAACAGCATATATGAAATGGTTCCTCAATTTCTAGGAAAGTCAGTAGTAAGTGGTTGAGGCTTGACACTCTTATCTAAAAAATGGCATGCATGTTAAATTTTTTGAAGGATTGTTTGGAGGGTTTGCTTAGTGTTTTAGTACAGCCTTATTTTACCGTTTTGTTACACTGCTGTTTTTGATTGTGTATGCAGATGCGCACACATATTATACACAAAGGACTGCTTTGGACATTTTTGCTGAGCAGGCATTTGCGGGATTGATTTGGTCCCATTCCGCTGAACGCAAGTCCATATGAAACGATGCGTCACTTGTGCCGATAAACACGGTAATTCTAAGCATCTGACAGCAGACAATCAATGCGTTTGTCCATCTGAGCAGAGCTCACGGGGTCATTTTTCAAAAGTCCTTCACCTCAAATCAACTTTCACAAGCAAGCAGGCGAGCTACCTCTGCCTAGATGTTCAAGGCCATTGAGGCACAGGAGGCTTTGCCTCGGATCCGCCACTCTCCAGATCCGTGGTTTCCAAACCTTTCGGGCCACCGCCTCCTTAGTTCCACAAACTCAACCCCAGCACTCCCTACCCTATCCAACGACATAGGTGAAGAGGCCACCTCTAGCTGCCCCCTTGCCTCTTAGTTCCCCCCTAGCTAATCCCACCGCCCCCCAGGGGGTGGTACTGCCCACTTTGGGAACCACTGCTCTAGATGCCCATTTCCCCCAGCCAAATGCTCAAAACTCAACAATGAGCCCCCCCATGAGAAGTTTTGAGAATTCAGATGGGGGAAATGGGCATCCAGAGAGCGGCGGACCCCAGGCAGAGCCGCCCCTGCGTCGAGGTTTGCAAGAAGCCCGCGCCGAAAGCCCACGCGGGGCACCTCCTCCCCGACCCGAAGACAGACTCCCCGCGGCTTTCCCTGCCCAACTTTCACGTAGTTCCAGTTCCTGGGGGGGGGGGGGCAGGCGAGGGCCTCCGGCCAGGACCGCCGCCGACGCGCCCCGCCTTCCTGGCGGGACTTCCCTGGGCTCCTGCCCCCCCCCCCTTCCACAGCCCTCGGGAAGGCGAGGTTGCCCCACACCCCGCGCGCGCCCCCGAAGGAGCCCCGCCGAGAAGTTCAGCCGAGGGAGGGCAGCTCGGCGCCACCCGCCGGGCGAACTCGGGGCCCCCCAGACAGCTGGAGGCGGACACGAAGGGAGCCCTCCCCCCCCCCTTCCCCAGCGCTGAAGGGCAGCAGGGTTTTATTTATTTATTTATTTATTTATTTGGGGGGGGGGGTCCGCCGCGCTCACCTTTGATGCTGATGCCGAGCCCCCCCACGTCCTGCTTGACGACGCGCACGGCGCGCTGGACGTTGGCGAGGGCGTCCGGGACGAGGGCGCCGGGCTCGCCGCCATTCAGCTGCTGCGCGGGGCTGGCGGCGGGCGGCGGCTCGGGGCCGGCCTGGCCGGGGCCCACGCTCAGGCCGTCCTCGGAGAGGGTGGCCAGCACCCGCAGCCACTGCTCGCCCGCCGCCCGCAGCTCCAGCAGCCCGCTCTTGGCCGCGCGACGCCCCGACGCCATCTGCAGCAGCGCAGCGCAGCCCGGGCCGCCGCCTCCGCCTCCGCCGCCTTCCCCGACGCCTCCTCGAGCCCCGGCGCGGAGCGAGGAGCGAGGAGGGACCACACGGCCGCCGCCCCGCCCCGCCCGCCCGCCCCGGGAGGAGGGGCTGCTCGGTCCGGCCGGCCGGCACGTGGCCCTGGGGCCGCACCGAGCCGCCCCGGCCTCCCGGCCTGGGACGCGCCGGGGCCGGACAGGGCGCGGGCAGCCTCCCGCTCGGCTTGGCTCTGCGGCCGGGGGGGGGGGGTGACCCGAGCGAGGCTCTTTCTGCTGCCCGAGCCCAGCCCCGGGGAGAGGGCATCTGAGCGTGAGCAGAGCGCTCGCCCTGCTTCTCGGAACGGAAGATAATCCACAGTGGGTCGCCGTGTTAGTCTGTTTGCAGTAGTCAAAAAGGGCAAGAGTCCAGGAACACCTTCAAGACTAGCAAAAATGTTTTCTGGTAGGGTAGGAGCCACAGCTCACTCACGAAAGCTCCTACCCTACCAGAAAATATTTTTGCTAGTCTTGAAGGTGCTCCTGGACTCTTGCCCTCTCTGAACGGAGAATCTGGTGGCGCCTCGACCCTGAAAACACCATTGGGAAGGAGTTCGCTTTCTCAGTTATACATTGGGGGGTAGGGTTGCCAACCTCCAGGTACTAGCTGGAGATCTGCTATTGCAACTGATCTCCGGCCGATCGGGATCGGTTCGCCTGGAGGAAATGGCCGCTCTGGGCATTGGGCTCTGTGGCAGGGGTGGGGAACCTTTTTTCTGCCAAGGGCCATTTGGATATTATCCGGGCTGCGTGACCGTGGTCTTGGTATTTTCTTTCCTGACATTTCGCCAGCAGCTGTGGCAGGCATCGTCAGAGGAGTAGCACTGAAGGACAGTGTCTCAGCCCGGATAACCCACAAGAACCAATGAACTCTGACCATGAAAGCCTTCAACAATATTTATGACATCATTCGTGGGCCATACAAAATTATCAATTTAAAAATTAGCCTGCTATATTAGGTCAAACATTTAGCCAAGACGCACGACCGGAGATGGCTCGAAGTGTCTGCCACGTAGAGCGACTTGCTTTTGAGCTCTGCCGTCCCCAGCTGGGCCCAAGAGATTCAGGCAGGGCAGCATCCTTCTGAGCTGGAGATAAGCCAGGACCCATGAAAGGCCAGACCAAATGATTTCGCGGGCCTTATACGGCCCCCGGGCCTGACGTTCCCCACCCCTGCTCAATGGCATTGGAGGCCCTCCCCTCCCCAAACCCTGCCCTCTTCAGTGAGACAGCAAGGTAGACTTCCCTGACTATGGAAGAGCCACTGATTTTGCAATTTGTAATAATCTCTTTTCCTTTCTGAAAATGTATTGAAATGTATTAGGACAGCAAGGGAATAGCTTGTTGCTGGGCAGGGTATCTCTGTGTGTCTGTGTGCTAGTAACTGGGACAAGAGTCACGGAGGGTTACAGTGAACCATAACAAGAACTGGGGGAAACTGTTACTATACTGCCGCCTCTCTGTCTGTATTACAATCAGATATGCCCGGAATGTTGATGGCGGTCATATCTTGAATTTGGATAAATATCCCTTCCTCAGTATGATCGGGACTCAGAGATTTCTGCCCATTAGGGCCTCTGGGTTGCAGCTGCCAGAATAAACTGTTTTCTTGAAATAACGGTCCGGGTCTCTATTTCCCCCACGAACCCCTGTTTACCACTACAGAATGAATTAGTTTTCTCAGTTATACATTGAGGGTAGGGTTGCCAACCTCCAGGTACTAGCTGGAGATCTCCTGCTATTACAACTGATCTCCGGCAGATCGAGATCGGTTCGTCTGGAGGAAATGGCCGCTCTGGGCATTGGGCTCTATGGCATTGGAGTCCCTCCCCTCCCCAAACCCTGCCCTCTTCAGGCTCTGCCCCCAGAATCTCCCAGCAGTGGTGAAGAGGGACCTGGCAACCCTAGCGGGGGAGCAGAATGCCAAATATACTAGGTGCTGTGGAACGCAGGCAGGATGGTGCTGCTGCAGTCGTCTTGTTTGTGGGCTTCCTAGAGGCACCTGGTTGGCCACTGTGTGAACAGACTGCTGGACTTGATGGGCCTTGCTCTGACCCAGCAGGGCTTGTCTTATGGTATTTTCTTATGTTCTTAATGTAGTCTGTTCTAGAAACTTTTCTCCGTTGGACACTCAGCTGTCCAGTAGTAAGCAATGTCCTCAAAATACAGTCATGTAACACTTTCAGTGTAGGGCTTCTTTTTAAAAAATGCACTAGGGTAGAAAATAATGGATGATACTCCTGATTGATACTCCCCCCCTTTTTTTGTCATCAAGTCACAGCTGACTTACGGTAAGGTTTTCAAGACAAATGGTGGTTTGCCATTGCCTGCCTCCACGTCACAACCCTGGTATTTTTTGGAGAACTCCCATCCAAATACTAGCCAGGGTCAGGGCTGAGTGTGTGTGACTGGCCCAAGGTCACCCGGCTAGTTTCCATGGCAGAGTGGGGATTCAAACCTGGGTTTCCCAGGTTCTGGTCCAACAATAACTACTTCGTCACACATACTAAAATCCCCATAGGAGTGTTACCCCCACCCCATAATTTACTAAGAAAACAGTGATCCAGGGAACCTCTTTTAACTGCTCTGGAGAGATACTACCTTTCACGAAAACTGCAAACAAACAGAAACAATTGGGGTGGACAATTTTACCTCTAGATGCATGGGGAGTTTTGGTTGGAAATCTGCCCCAATGCAATATGTGTAAGTTGTGTTTTTTTTCCAGAGGACAGTTAAAGACTAAGAAATTTTTAATCCAGCCTAAACATTTGTGGGCTAGAGACCGCTTCTTCAGATGCTATGACTGAGTCTATGACTATGTAGTCGATTAGTTTGGCATAACTAGTACATAGTCTATTTTTCTGGATTAGATTTTAATTTTACATCATTACATTTCACTCAGTTCTTCCTGCATTGCATGGCCTCTTAACTCTGCTGTTTGTTTTTTCCTTACCTCCTACATAACAGGACTGAGTAATAGCATCTTGAGGAAGCGGGCTCTAGTCCACAAAAGCTTAGGCTGAAATAAAACTTCCTTAATGTTTAATGGCCGCCAAGATCAGGTTAATTCGTGCCATCGTATTCCCTGTTACTATGTATGGGTGTGAAATCTGGACATTGAAGAAAGCTGATAGGAAGAAACTAGATTCCTTTGAAATGTGGTGTTGGAGGAGAGTGTCACGGATACCGCGGACTGCCAAAAAAACCAAATCCGTGGGTTATAGATCAAGTCAAGCCTGAACTGACCCTAGAAGCTAAAATGACTAAACTGAGGCTATCATATTTTGGTCATATTATGAGAAGACAAGAGTCACTGGAAAAGACAGTCATGCTAGGAAAAGTTGAGGGCAGCAGGAAAAAAGGAATACCCAACAAGAGATGGATTGACTCTACAAAGGACGCCATGGCCCTCAATTTGCAAGATCTGAGCAAGGCTGTCAAAGTTAGGACATTTTGGAGGACTTTGATTCATAGCGTTGCCATGAGTCGGAAGGGACTTGACGGCACTTAACACATACACACACAATGTTTAAAACCTGATTTGGATAGCCCATGCTAGCCAGATCTTGTCAGATCTCAGAAGGTAAGCAAGGGTCAGCCCATGGTGTGTATTTGGATGGGAAACCACCACGGCAATCCAGGGTCACAACACTGAGGCAGGAAATGGCAAACCAGCTCTGAATGTCTGTTTTCTTGGAAACCCCACAGGGTCGCCATAAGTCAGCTGTAACTTGACAGCAAAAAAAGGGGGTTATAGGGCCTTAATACTCCTGTTTATTTCTGCTCTGACAAAGAAGGCTAACCCATCTGGAATTCTTAACACATCACAGTTGACTTCTGCTGCTTTCCTGATCCATTTCGGCTGCACTGGATATGGACCACAAAGGCAGTCAGCCATAGTGGCTGAACCACAACAGCATGGTAGGCAGGAATTTAATGGTTAGATTCAAGTCCAACGGCACCTTAGAGACCAACAACCTTTTTAGCTTTCCAAGAGTCAAATCTCCCTTCCTCAGACAGGAGTAGGAATGGAAATGCTTGGGGGCAGAAGATTAGCATCTGTAGTGAGATCAGAATCCATCCCTATTCAGCCCTGGGGGGGTCCAATGTTCTGAACTTGTGAATGAACTTTACAAGCATTCTTCACAACAACCCCTCCCACCTTTTGACTGGGATAATAAAGACGCAGATCTCCATTCCTACTCCATTCTCGAAACCTTATGCCCTGAAAATCCTGTTGGACTCGAATCTAATAACTGTCCTACCCCAGACCAACAGGGCTACCCTCTGAAACTATCTTCAAGGAAATTAACGGGTAATTCTTTCTATATCATTGCATTTCTCTGTGGGGAAAAGGTTCCACCTGATGAATTTCTTCCCGCCTTTGAGCTACTAAAGGCATAAGAATCCTGCCATAGGAATTGAGAGAGGTAGATGAGCGTCAAGCCACTGCATTGCTCTTCCCCGCCAGGGGAAAAAAATCTCCTTTCTATTTCCTTCCTGGTATGCACTGCTGCGGTCAGATGCCTGCCTGCCCTCTAACGCTTGTCAGATGAAAATAGGTATGCTTGTTTTACATTACGATCCGTAAAAGTAGCTCTCTGCAAGTGAGAAGAACATGCTGCTGCCGTAAGAGGTCCTGTGGCCAGCACGCCCCCCCAAAAACCCATTTTTGAAGCCTGGACTTGAAATTACTTTTCCCTACTGCCTATAAAAACTCTTCTTCTGTTATCACAAATCTCATCTCATTTGAGTGTCCTGAAATCCAGGACCAAATGTGCTGAGCCTCAGAGCTCTGTACATACTAACCAAGTTTTTCAATGTGCTTTTGGCGGAACAAAGCTGATACTTTACCAGTGAAGCGAGTATGTTTGGAGAGACGTGCTTTACAGGGCAATCTTAAAGCAGAGTTGACAAGCTTCAAAGGGTGTAACTGCTCGGAATCACTTTTGTTTGCATTAGGTTCAAATTCAGGTATATCAGCAACTGGTGCTTTTCCAGGATTTTTGAAGAAAAGGGGGGGGAAAGCAATGGGAGCATTTCCCCCCAAATCCCACATTTATGCCTGACTGGATTGTGCAACATTAGCAACACAACGATGCAAGTGCTGACATTTTAAAGGCAAATGTGTTCTTCAGAACTGGAGGAGGGAAGGGCGTATCCTTCAAAGATTCTTTTAAAAATTAATTAACACGGCACTCACTACTGTGAGAGAATCAGTTGATTGGTTGGTTTGCTTTGAGAGTAAATCATGAGACATGACAGGTTCATGTTCCTTGTGTTTTCCAGTCGGTAAAATGCAGCCAGAACTTGGCAACTTCACAGGGAAACAAGGCTATAGCCATAGAAGGCTCTGTGGGTGCCTGACCCCCCCCCCACAGAAATATTTTGGACCCTTTCATTTTAAAAGAACACACAATCCAGTCCAAATTATGTACTTTCCCATTGATTTCAATGGAAGACGTCTAAGCAAGCACACACGTTTAATCTCCTGTTGGAATCAGTGCTGATTTTGTGCTGGGCAGTGACTGAAATCAGTTCTAAAGGACTTGCCTTCATCTGGATCATGGCGAGATTCTCTAGACTAATTATGGGGTTACAAGGAAACCACACAGACTGTATTCTACACAAACTCGTCACTACCAAGTAAATCCACTCTTGCCTTCCCAAGTGCTAGCCCTCGAGTGCAAGGGGCACGCTGACCATTTGACACTTGATATAAAACTTAATTTTATAAAGTTGTGTTCAGTGCAATATAGTTTTGGGCAATGACACATTCACAATAATGCAGGCAATAGCTGATTGTAAAGTTATTTAATTATTTTAGGCCTCAAGCCCATGACTGATTGCAGAAGGGCAGCCAGGGAGACAATTTGGAAATCTCACCCCACTTTCCAAAGTCTCAGAGGCTGAGTAAGCTATCTCCCCCCCCCCATAACAGACTTCTCCACTGCTCTCAGTATTCCAGAGTCCTGGAGAATATTCAGTCCTTATCACTCCCTTTTTCTTTAGGTTAATGTAAAGGCATGCTTTTGTACAAGCCTGGGCAGTTCCTCAAGTATGTTGAAACATATGGTTGCCAACTTCCAGTTGGGAAATTCCTGAAACTTTCAGGGTGGAGCCTGGGGTAGGCAGGGTTTGGGGAGAGAAGGGGTCTCAGTGGGGAAAAATTCCATGGAGACTGCCCTCTAAAGCAGCTGCTTTACCCAGGGAAGCTGATCTCTGTCATCTGGAGATCAGCTGTATTTCTTAGAGATCTCCAGGCCCCAACTGGAGGATGGCAACCCTATTGAAACCCCTATTTTGTCTGTGGGTAGCCTGGTTTTGTGATCATACCCAGAGGCCAACTGTTCGGCTATAATGTATTATGATATTTATTACTATTAACAAGACAAGTTTAAATATATTAGTCCACTAACTCTATTTAGATTGTAGCCGTTCTGCATTGATCCTTTCTCCCCAAGTATTTCTATGCAACTATGATAAGAAGAGCCAGTGTGGTGTATTGTTTAAGAGTGGCAGACTCTAATCTGGAGGACCAGGTTCGATTCCCCACTCCTCCACATGAAGCCTGCTGGGTGACCTCGGGCCAGTCACAGTTCTCTCAGAACTCTCTCAGCCCGTGCAGAGGCAGGCAATGGCAAACCACCTCTGAACGTCCCTTGCCTTGAAAACCCTAGGATCACCATAAGTCAGCTGCAACTTGGTGGCACGTTACACACACACACACACACACACACACACACACACAATAAGAAGAGTCCTGACCTGGATAGCCCTGGATAGATCTCAGAAGCTAAACAGGGTCAACTCTGGCCAGTATTTGGATGGGAGACCTCCAAGGAATACCAGGATTGTGATGCAAAGGCAGGCAATAGCAAACCACCTCCAAACGTCTCTTGCCTTGAAAGCCCCATCAGGGATCGCCATTAATCAGATGTGACTTGATGGCACACACAAAAATGATAAGAAGAAATTATGTGATTAACAGAGCTAGCCTAAGCAGAGTTACACCATTCTAAGATCATTGATTTCAGTGGAATTTAGAAGGATGTAATTGCACTGTAGACTATTTAGAGAGCTAAGCCAGGGTTTCAGAATCGACTCAAAGAGTAGAGCCAGTTCTACAAGTCAGAGAAAGAGATGCTCTGGTGTGGTATGCAGTGGCTTACAGTGCCATCCTAAGCAGAGTTACACCCATCTAAGTCCATTGTTGGACTTAGAAGGGTGTAACTCTGCTTAGGATGGTACTGTAAAAGAAAGATTGGTGAGAAGGATAGTTCCTGGCTAAATTCTATCTTAAGAATGGTCTTTTTGGCCTAGGCCAGGGGTGGGGAAACCTTTTTTCCACCAAGGGCCATTTGGATATTTATAACATTCGCAGGCCATACAAAATTATCAACTTAAAAAGGAGCCAACCAAGCCCCAAGCAGGCAGCTGCCCCAGATGTCCGCCCCCCCCCCCCGGCACGGGCAAGCAGGCAGGCATCCAATCGGTGGTGAACTCGCCCACCTGTTGGCACAGGATGGTCTGTTGCACCAGCCAGGCATAGCTGTCCAGCCGCACGCCGAGTTGCTCTTGCTCCGTATGGTCAGGACCGGATTCTACAGCCAGCTCCTGTTACCTCCACCTGCTGGAATGAAATGACATACTGGCTAAGAACCCACCCACCCCACGTGCGTGCATTCTGGTCCTGCCCCCTTTAGCCCTTCCATTTTCGCCACTTCCGCCCCCAGCCCTCTTGTAGTACAGAGGGAATAAGTTTCTCCATGGCCCGGGTGGGAAAGGGTTAATACAGTTTCTTGGGCAGTCCTAGCAGCTCCATAGCTAGTGACTCTTCTGCAAGGGTGGGGGAAGGTTCCTTTTCTTGGAAAAACAAACTCACATCCGCCTTGAGTAGAGGCTATTCCTGTCCGCGGGAGGGGGTGGATCACCAGTCTTAGATCCTTCTGAGCTAGAGATCTGCCAGGTCCCACAAAGAGCCAGACCAAATGATTTCACGGGCCTTAAATGGCCCCTGGGCCTGACGTTCCCCACCCCTGGCCTAGGCAACTATCTGTCACATTCTATCTATAATATAGAGGAACTAATACCACTTGCAAGGCTTTTGAGGACTACTGAAATAATGGGTGGAAAGTGCTTTGACCACTTACTTAAAGCACTCTATAAATGCTAAATATTATTTATTGTGGAGACTAACAGCCTGCAGTGAGTCTCACCCAGTTTATCAGGTGCTCACATGAAACAGTAACATTCATATGTTTTGTTAAAACGTTGTGTCCTTGCCTCAGAGCTTCCTTTCTCACCGTGTAGCTAGCATCTGAGCTCATACTGAAACAGAAGTGAGCAGCCAGTAAAATGACTGCAGCTATGGTAAGGAGCCTGTGCAGAGTGTGATTGGGAGTGGTTCAACATCTGATCTATGTATTTGCAGAAGCACGTACTCATTCTCACTCCAAAACTCCTGAAGTAACATGATGCCACCCGGAATGAACTGGGGTGGTCTCAGAAGATCCCAGGGACATTTTAATCCTGTCTAGTGGTCATGTGCATTAGAACTGAAACCCTGTCCCAGTCCAGGTATGTCTGGGATTTTGTAGAGTTAATGGAATCTTTGCAAACGATAACTCAAAATTGGCCTTTTTAATGAACCCGTGCTTGCTGATAGGCTTCTTTTCCTTCCAGCACTTTCATTGCTTGGTGAAGTGGACACCACAGAACATTCCTATAGACCGTGGGCACATTTATTTGCTAGTCAGGTACCTTTAGGATCCTGACTAAGTGGTTTTGAGGCCCTTCCATAGTTGTTCCCTATCAGCTGCTGTTGCAGAAACTGGGAGCTTTTGGATGCACAGGGGATCTGACTGAGGCACCCCTTCCCAGGCAGAAAGCAGATGTGCACCCCTCACCCCCCTTTCTGGACCCCAACTCTTCCATCTGACCCATTAATCCACAGGGCAGAAGACGGGGTTCTTGCTGCCACCAATCTGGTTTTGAGGTTATCCCATAACTATGTTCTTTCCTCTCTAATTTCCTGGGCAAAGCCTCCTTTCACAAAGGGGGCGGGCGTGCTGCCTAGACATGCAACCAAGCTTGAGAGATGAAAAACCCAGCAGAGTTTTAAAGAACCTTTGTTAACTTGTTAATTGTATTTACCTGAAAAGGAAAAAGTGCGAAAGTTGTTAGTAACTTGTTGTTTTCAAAATACTGAGCAATTGGCCTAAACTTTGACACACACACACACACACCCAAAAAAATCCACTGGGCTAACAGAATAAAGAGAAATTGACAAAGAAAAAGAAAAATCAAGTCTTTAACCAGACTACCTTGAACTAGTTGCTAGTCTCCCATGGTCTAAACCCTGGATCCAACTGCAACCCATACCTCCCAGCATGAGAGTAAATCCTCCACAGGAGCTACCTTGCTGGGGGACACTAAGAAATGTACTTTGAGTTTGGAGAACAGGGGTTTTATACGTTTCCCCAGATATCTGTCCCTTTACTCAGGATTGGTTACAATGTTCCCTTCAGAATGGGCAAGGATCAATCAACGCTGAGTCCTGAATTTCCCCTGGGAGCTGTAGGAAAGAAGAGAACCACCACTCCTTCCTCCCCATAAAGAGAGGGGTGGGAGGGGAAAGGACTATCAGAAGGAAGGGGGGTTGATCCACTCGCTGAAACGCACCAGATAACACTCACAATTGAAGTGATTATTTCTTTAAAATTGCGACCAGGTAGGGACTGGAAAACCTGGGTAAGTTTCGGAGGGAGATGGATTGATCCCGCAGGTGGGAGGCGGCCTTGCGTTTTGACTTCCGCAATTCACTATGTTCATGGGACACTTGCAGGACAAATGCATTTTCAGCCAAAATCTCCATTAAGTACAGGGTTCCTGTTATGGAGTCCAAATGCAAAAGAGGGTCTAGGAAGGCCACAGGGGCCAGAAACCTGGGGGTAATTGTAATGAACTTGTGGGCTAAGCTCATGGGTCATGACAGCTGTCTTTTTCACATTCATACACCCATGCCTACCTCCCAACACCAACACACATTTCAGCATCCTTCTTTCTCACTAAAAGCATCCTCTGTCATCTGGAATAGGATGACAACAAATGTAATTGTTTAACTGGGGGTGGGGGGATGTTTGAAGTATCAAACTCCAAAGCTTTTACGACAGATTAGTGTGTGACAAATTGTCTTCAATATTCTCTCGAACTCAGAGAAATGGGACCCTAAATTATCTTCCAGTGTTTCATTGTTACGTACATATTTTATTCCCCACTTTTCTCCCCAAAGAGACTCAAAGTAGCTTACAAAAATAGGGGGGGGATGCAGCTGAAAAACACACACACCCATCTATGCCTTGGGCAGGTCCAGAGTCCAATGGGTCAGCTCATCCAAGGCCACAGGGCATGAGCCCCCTGTAGCCATGCCTGGAAACAAACGTTCAGCACAGCAGTTACAGCTAGCAGCGATTTGCAGTGTTTTAAAAATGACATAATGGAAAGTCATGATCTAAAAGAGCCTAAGGGGTGCATATAAGAGGATTTTGCCCACTTTCATTACCATGAGAGAGCGCCAGCCTAAACCATTTGGGTGCTTTAGCCAATGATCGCACCATACCTGTAAATACACATAGCTGGTCTCCCATGGTATAACCCAATTGCAAATATAAATGAATATATTTCCAAAACAACATAAGCAGGCAAAAATGTTTTGCTGTTTCAAGTAAACAAGATTCTGCATTTTAACCATCCCCCTCTTTTGATCCAACAGTGCAGAAGTTGTCAGCTTGTGATCTGGATTCTTGTGGAAGACTAGGGGTACCAAAATAGCAGGGGCAATGCGAAACAGTGAAATATGCACAAAGCTCTTCCGAAACTCTGCCTTTGGTAGAGATGATCGCTTGAAAGCCTGCGCTGTGATCTCCTTTCAAAATCTAGCTCCCTACCTCCTCTCCTCCCTGCTCAGGTGACAGTGAGAGACCTTTCAAACAGGCTTAGATAACTGGAGACTTTTAATACTGCAGAGATCTTAGACTTGCTGTCGATGCATTAAAGGAAGCATATTTTTATGAATAATGCCATTCACATAATTAAGGCAAGGGGCTGTCAGCAAATAAACATTAATACTTACATTTAGGAGATGTCTTATAAATGCCCGGTGAATGGAATAAACAATTTTGATACAGGAAAGTAACCTCTAAGGGGTTTCCACTTCTTCAGAAATGGCAGCTCCTTGGCATCTTTTTTTCTTCCAGAGAATTATTGGAAGGATTAACATGGACCCTGGCCTGTGTGTGTCTTGGTATTCAATTTAGGTAGCAGGTCGTATGACATCTTGAGAAGACAAGCAGAGAGCAATAAAGAAAAATTGTTGCAGCCAACAAATGAGCACAGTTTTAAAGGACTCTTATTGAAATGGTTACTGCACAGAACTGGGTTTCAATTACTGTATATCAAAGAAATAATATGTTTTCAAGCTGTCACAGGGGGATGATAGAATAAACTTGCCTTATGGCCATGAAGCCACCCATATTCCCAACAATTACTATTGACTTCAACTGAAAAACTCATGAAGACTGACAGTCACTTCCATAGCATTGTTACCATTTATGTTAACAATACAATACTGCTAAGTGGTTTTGTTTCATGACTATTGCTATAAAAATGAAGAAACGAAGAAGCATGACAGACCCTGGGCCAAATCCATTACCCTTAAGAGTACTATCGGACTTTCCCGTTACCAACACAAATATGAGAGTGTCTGTCAAGGTTGCCAGGTCCCTCTTTGCCACCGGCGGGCGGTTTGGGGGCGGAGCCTAAAGGGGCGGGGTTTGGGGAGGGGCAGGATTTCAATACCATAGAGTTCAATTGCCAAAGCAGCCATTTTCTCCAGGTGAACTGATCTCTATCGGCTGGAGATCAGTTGTAATAGTAGGAGATCTCCAGCTACTACCTGGAAATTGGCAACCCTAGTGTCTGTAGAAATAACTCCCTATGGCTACTGGATTAGCCAGCCAGCCCTTCGCAAAGGAAACCACCAGCCACAATCTCCTCTGTAAAGTTATTTATTTACTTACTTCATTCATCCCAGAATTTTTTCCAAAAGAGGACCCAAAGCAGCTGACACTGTTCTCCTCTCCTCCATTTTATCCTCATAACAACCCTGTGAGGCAGGTTAGTCTGAAAATGTGTGACTGACTGGCCCAAGGTCCCCCAGCAAGTTTCCATGGGAGAGTGGAAATTCGAACCTGGTCTCCCAGATCCTAATCTAACTACACCACACAGGCTCTCAAAATTGCCCTTGGGTAAGACCAAGGATTTTTATCCAAGACAACATTTCACCTTTGCCCCAAGGAATATCCTGAAGGGACCAACCTAAAATTTTCCACATGTGCTTTATTGTCTCATTTTTTCTCCAATGAATGTACAGTTCTCATATCATTACACTGAAGCTTACCAAGTAGAAACAATCTTTCCGAGTCTTCTCAGATACAATAAAAGCAAAACAAAGAAAAATGAATTTGACGTCAGCTTTCATTCAGCTTTAAAGCCCGCAGAGTAAGTCCCTTATGATCCCTGCAGTGTAACCTCCAGGGAAGAGAAAAGCTTTCAGGTGCTTACTTCTCAGTTTCTTTGCACCGACAACCATTGAATATCCATGACATTTGCTTACAGCCTAGTTGGCTAATTCCCCTTATACTAGGGTTGCCAGCTCTGGGTTGGAAAATGCCTGAAGATTTTGGGGGCAGTGTCTGAGGAGGGCAGGGTTTGGTGAGAGGAGGGGTATAACACCATAGAGTCCACCTTCCAAAGTAGTAGGGTTACCAACCACCAGGTACTAGTTGGAGATCTCCTGCTAGTACAGCTGATCTCCAGCCGATAGAGATCAGTTCACCTGGAGAAAATGGCTGCTTTGGCCATTGGACTCCACGGCATTGAAGTCCCTCCCTTCCCCAAACCCTGCCCTCCTCAAGCTCCAGCCCAAAAACCTCCCGCCAGTGGTGAAGTGGGACCTGGCTACCCTACAAAGCGGTCATTTTCTCCAGCTTAACTGATCTCTGTCGCCTGGAGATCAGTTGTAATAGTGGGAGATCTCCAGCCACTACCTGGTGGTTGGCAACCCTACATTATACAGATTAAAGAAGTGAATAACAGATAGCCACCCCACTTCCTGACACAAACAAACGTGAGAGCCGAAGTGGGTGGGTCGGTGGGTTATGGTTCAAGTGTCAAACTCTGTTCTGGGACACCTGCAGTTCTTATTATACTATGGTGGTGGAAGGTGTAAACAAGTTGCAGTGGACTTATTGTGACCCTGTAGGGTGTTCAAGGCCAGAGCCAGACAGAGGTGGTTTGTTGTTGCCTGCCTCTGCGTATCAACCCTGGACTTCATTGGTGGTCTCCCATTTAAGTACTAACCAGTGCCAACCCTGCTTGGCTTCCAATATCTAATGAGATCTGGCTAGCGTGGGCCTTCTTATAGTGATCTAGCAAAACTGTTGATTTTTTTGAAAGCTAGAAAAAGACTTCCAGTTGTGTGGGGAGAATTGTGGCTGTGGGGAGGGGTTGAGGCAAGGGGAAACTGCCACGTGAACACATTTCATGGTCACTGCGAATGCTTCTGCATTTGCAGTAGCAGAACTACATGTAGAATAGTCACTGTGAGGAAGCAGCCAGAGGCTACAGAACATGTGACAACTGCAATAAAGGTTGTGTTTTTTTTTAAAAAAAAAAAAAAGTAAAATGAGCCAAAAATTGGGGGTGAGGGTGCATATTTCTAGTGACATCTCCTTTCCCTGCCCTGCACAGTTAGGTCTGTGATCCTTAATCCTTTGGAGGGAAGCGCATGGAAGAGATGGCTGTCATGTCGCTTTGTGCTTTACTGGAAGATGCCCAGATTCTGCATAGCGACAACTTTCATGAAGGCTCTGTATAACACCGAGGAGGGAAGGTACATAAAAATAAATCATTTCAACTTTACAAGGAAAAAATACATTTTTATTTCCCTCTTTTTCTCTTCAGGTAGTGAAGAATCCTGTTGAGAGAGAGAGACAGCCATGTTCAAGAAACGCAGTCTGCCGATAGGAACGCTCCCCTTCCCATCCTTTCTTTAGCTACACATCTTCTAGCTAGCGAAAAAGGATTGCACGTACTCTTCAGCAGTGGCATTTTATTAAGCTCCATCTATCCATATAAACCCAGAGCTCTTTAGCCTTCCAATGAGATTGACTCTGCTGAAGTGTTTGTCATAAGTTATTCGTATCATTCACCACACTCCCTATTATTAAATTATTCTGCCACGCTAATTCGGTGAAGTGGATGCATCTCTCTGCCAGAATGGAAAAACATTCAGAAGCCAAGGCTGGTCAACTGATTCGCAGAAATCCAATGCAGGGAAAACAGCGGAAAGTCTTGTGGCTTCTTAAAGGTCAGCAAATTGATGGCAATGTGAGCTTTTGTGGGCCAGAGCTCAAACGCACAAGTAAATACGTGCACAAATGTATATCTCAAATAAAGGGAAAACATACAAGTTGCTTTAATTTACAGAAGGAGGCCAAAAGAATAAGCAATACAAAACATTTGAGCAAGCATATTACAGTTCGAAACAGAGCTGTTAAGAAAAGCCACTTCCAGAAGGAGAGATGCTAGAAACAGAATCATTTTCTGCCTGTTGTTTTTTATCTTGACCTTCCTGCAAGGAATTCAGAGCAGCAGACATGATTCTCCCATCTTTATTCTATCCTCAGAACAACATTTTGAAGTAGATTAGGCTGAGAGACAGAGTGACTGGCCCATAGAGTTGTCAACATCCAGGTATTAGCTGGAGATCTCCTGCCATTAAAACTGATTTTGGCAATTGGACTCTATGGCATTGAAGTCCCACAAAATCACAAAAATCACACAAGGTTAGAAGAGACCACAAGGGCCATCCAGTCCAGCCCCCTGCCTTGCAGGATCCCACAATCAAAGCGCTCCCGAAAGATGGCCATCCAACCTCTGCTTAAAGACCTCCAAAGGTGGGGACTCCACCACCCCCTGAGGCAGCGCATTCCACCGTCAAACCTCCCTTGCCATCAGAAAGTTCTTCCTAATGTTTAGGTGGAATCGCTTTTCTATTAGTTTAAATCCATTACTCCGTGTCCTAGTCTCTGAAGCAACAGAGAACAAGCTAGTTCCCTCATTAACATGGCATCCCTTCAAATATTAAACATGGCTATCATGTCACCCCTTAACCTTCTCTTCTCCAGACTGAACAAACCCAGCTCCTTAAGTCTCTCCTCATAGGGCATAGATTCCAGACCTTTGACCATTCTGGTCGCTCTCCTCTGGACACACTCCAACTTGTCAACATCCTTCTTAAATTGTGGAGCCCAAAACTGGACACAGTATTCCAAGTGAGGTCTGACCAGTGCAGAATACAATGGTAGTATTACTTCCCTTGATCTAGACATAATACTCCTATTGATGCAGCCCAGAATTGCATTGGCCTTCTTAGCCACCATATCACACTGTTGACTCATATTCAGTTTGAGGTCCACTAAGATTCACAGATCTCTTTCACACGTACTGTTGTCAAGCTAACTATCTCCCATCCTGTACCTGATGTTGTTTCTGCCTAGGTGAAGTACCTCACACTTCTCCCTATTGAAATCCATTTTATTGCTTATGGCCCAGCTTTCCAGTCTATCTAGGTCATTCTGAACTCTGACCCTGTCCTCTGGGGTATTAACTACCCCTCCCAACTTGGTGTCATCTGCAAATTTGATTATCATGTCCTCTATTCCATCATCCAAGTAATTTATAAAGTCCCTCCCCTCCCCATCCAAGTCCCTCCCCTCCCCAAACCCCACCCTCCTCAGGCTCAGCCCCAAAAACCTCCCGTTGGTGGTAAAGAGGGACCTGGCAACCCTACTGGCCCAGGATCACCTAGCGAGTTTCATGGCAGAGTGGAGGTTTGAACCCTGGTTACCTAGACTGACAGCCTAATTCAGGGGTCCCCAACCTTCCTGAGCCTGCAGGCACCTTTAGAATTTTGGGAGGGCTGGCGAGCACCACTCCAAAATGGCTGCTGCAGGAGGTGGAGCAAAATCTAAAGTGGCAGCCACATGAGGTAGAGCCAAATGGAATACCTCCTTCCTCACACTTCCTGGGAAGAAGGACAGCTTGAAGAGGCAATGGAACCATTCACTGTTTAAGGAAAGCTCAGGTGCTTACAAGCCCTCTTTCTGAAAAGCTCGGTAGGTGCCAAGGGAAGTTCAGATGGATGCCAAGGCCCCACAGACTCCACATTGGATAGGGTTGCCAGTGCTGGGTTAGGAAATACCTGGAGCTTTTTGGGGTGGAGCCTGGGGAGGGTGGGGTTTGGGGAGGGGAGGGATTTCGATGCCATAGAGTTCAATTGCCGAAGTGACCATTTTCTCTAGGTGAACTGATCTCTATCCACTGGAGATCAGTTGTAATAGCAGGAGATCTCCAGCTAGCACCTGGAGATTGAGCAATCAAAATATACACCACCACACTATTACACGCAGTCAGGAACTTAGTATGGAGTCGGCTAGTTAATTTCAAGTCAATCACAGACACAAAGTAATCCAGAACTTGACAATTTATCACATAGGTGCAAAAGTGCAAATGTGCAGTGAAAGACTTACAACATGCAATTTTATATAAAATTCTATGTTCTCAATCCAATAAGGTAACAATCTCCACAATTTTCTCTTGAGTAATCTTCACAAAGGTAACTGGAGAGCAAAATTCAAAAAGAAATATTGAAACCTTACCCTCATGGGACTTTTTGAATTTTGCTCTCCAGTTACCTTTGTGAAGATTACTCAAGAGAAAATTGTGGAGATTGTTACCTTATAGTATTGAGAACATAGGATTGTATATAGAATTGTATGTTGTAAGTCTTTCACTGCACATTTGCACTTTGCACCTATGTGATAAATTGTCAAGTTCTGGATTACTTTGTGTCTGTGATTGACTTGAAATTAATTAGCCGACTCCATACTAAGTACCTGGAGGTTGGCAACCCTAACGTTGGAGAATCCTGCCCTAATCTATGCACCACACTACTAGTCCACCCCTGTGAAATTCAAGATTCTTCCATTGATCCTTCCTGTATTCTCTTTATGTAGGCATATTTTCTCTCACAAGAGAGCAATTTCGTCCCCCTCCCCACTGCATCCTCCAAATCCAGTTGTGTATTACTGCTTGTGACTCCTGAAATCCTGGGAATGAGCTTCCTTAAAGTCAGAAAAGCCTGCTGGGGGTAGGTTTGCCAACCTCCAGGCAGTAGCAGAAGATCTCCTGCTATTACAACTGATCTCCAGCCGATAGAGATCAGTTCCCCTGGAGAATATGTCCGCTTTGGAATGTGGACTCTATGGCATTGAAATCCCTCCCCTCCCCAACCCCCCTCGGCTCCACCCCAAAAACCTCCTGCCAGTGGCGAAGAGGGACCTGGCAACCCTAACTGGGGGGAGGAGAATGCAGGAAAGATCCATGGTCTTGCACCTGTGGATTGCTGGATCCCACCCAGAATGTTGTACTTACTGGGCTTGGGTCCAGCAAAACAGTTCCTACGTTTTCCAGGGATTTATTCTCTCCCCCCCTCACCCATTCTTTCTACTTGAATGCTGAAACAGTAATATAAATGGATAACAAGAGTTAAACGAACATTGTCTCTGTTTGACTACCTATGATGAGGAAATGAGCGTACTGCTGGTTGAAATGATTGATTTCCTGCCTGACTTCATGTGAAACAAGTTCAGTGCCTTTAATGCTGAGAATTCACAGCCATGAATAGTGAAAGTATAATTGTTTCCATAGCTCTTACTGCCCATTCTAATGCTGTCATAATTCATGCACTGCTGCTTACGGCAGGGGTCATCTTCACCCAGTGCATGGTATGAAGGCACATGATGCACCAACCTTGCTGAAGCTAAGTAGACCAGGTCAGAGATTGTGATGTACGCCACCCTGAGAAGGTCCATTTAGATAGGGTTGCCAGGTCCTTTTTCACCACTGGCAGGAGATTTTTGGGGGCAGAGCCTGAGGAGGGCAGGGTTTGGAGAGGGGAGGGATTTCAATGCCATAGAGTCCAATTGCCAAAGTGGCCATTTACTCCAGGTGAACTGATCTCTATAGGCTGGAGATCAGTTGTAATAGCTGGAGATCTCCAGCTAGTACTAGGAGGTAGGCAACCCTACATTTAAAGCTAGTCTGGAGAGCTGCTGAGGTCAGAGTTATCCTTACTTTATTTCCACTCAACAAATAAGTATATCACTCTCTCTCTTGCCTCCTCTTCAGTAACAGATTGCAAACAAGGCCCTCATGAACTCCAGGCTTTACCTTCTGGCGTGCATTACCAATTTGTTTCTTTGCAGGGCTGCAGGCATCCAAGAAGTGTATACGAAAGCTCACAAGTCTGTTTTTAGAAGAGGGGGTAAGACAGTTTTCTAGTATCACTAATTAAATTAATCGCCACTGAAGCGAAATAAAGAGTTTGTGATCAGAGAGTGGAATAATGTCCCCAACGGACAAGAAATCAAGAGCATGCAAACCTTTTGACAGGGCTTTAGGCACAGAGAGATCAGCCATTCTTCCACTGGCATTGAGTGGAGTTACTTTCGCCATAGTTTCAGAAGGTAACTGCGTTGGTCTGCAGTAGAACAGCCAGACATTCTCCATGGGAATCCTTCTGATGCATGAGAGATTTTGGTAACCATTTGCCATTCTTAGCACGGGTCTTATGAATATTCCCACCAGGGTGAAGATCATTAACTTCTGTTGGCTAAGCCAAATTTTTGGATGCTTTCTGGGTAATAGCCAGCTGTGATCTGAATATATTGTCAGAAGCATGTTGAAGTATTCACTAGATCAATTGCTTCTTATTTTTCATGTCATTTCTCAACATTTACTCATTGAACAAAACCTTCTTTTTAATTTCTTACTCTCTGGCCCTTCCTTCAGGCTAACGAATTCGGATCTATCCATTTGGGGGTGGAAAGCACCTCCAAGTCATAGCCGACTTATAGCAACCCCTTGATTTTCACATCAAGAGTCATTCAGAGGTGGTTTGCCATTACCTGCCTCTGCTTGGCAACCCTGAACTTTCTTGGTGGTCTCCCATCCAAGTACTAATGAGATACGAGATTGTTCTAGCCTGGGCGATGCAGATCTGGGTTTACCATCCATCCATTCAGCTAGCCATCCATCCAGCTAGCTATCTAGCTTGCTGACCTATCTGTCCATTTATCCATCTAAGTACATTTTTATTCTACCTTTCGTCCAAGGAGCTGAGGGAAGCACACATGATTTTATGCTCACAAAACTCTGCCAGGTAGGTTAGGCTGAGAGAGTGTGATCGGTCCAAGGTCGTTCATTATGCTTAATGGACAGAGTGAGGATTGAAATCTGTTTTTCACAGATCTTAGCCCAGTACTCCAGCCACTACACCACATTGGCACTGTGATCTGAGGGTACATCTTGCACATTCAGGAGTTAAATTTCATCATAATAAAAAGGGATACTAATCCATAGAAGAGTGGAATAAGAAAAGCCCACAATGATGAACAACGTTGTGTTTCACAACAATTTGAGCAGGAAAACGTTTGCTTCAGGATGCTGCTGGAGGAGCCCCGTGGCACAGAGTGGTAAGCTGCAGTACTGCAGTCCAAGCTCTGCTCACGACCTGAATTCGATCCCAATGGAAGTCAGTTTCAGGTAGCCGGCTCAAGGTTGACTCAGCCTTCCATCCTTCTGAGGTCGGTAAAATGAGTGCCCAGCTTGCTGGGGGTAAAGGGAAGATGACTGGGGAAGGCACTGGCAAACCACCCAGTAAACAAAGTCTGCCTTGGAAACATCGGGATGTGACGTCACCTCATGGGTCAGAAATGACCTGGTGCTTGCACAGGGGACCTTTACCGTTCTTTTAGGACGCTGCTCCATTTATACAAATAGCCTCTTCAAACTTTGCAGTTCTTAGGATATGTTATGCGATGATCTAACTGCTGGTGACTGTGTTGAAACATTTTAAGAATGTTAGAATTTTCAATAAGAAGATGCAGCTATTGTTCAGATGCAAATATGTTGCACACAAGGGATCCTAACTGGGATATCTGTAAGATTGAATACTCCAGTATGGACAAAATGTATTTAGACGGCAATTCTAAACAGGTCTACTCAGTCCTACTCGGGTTTATGCAATGGGGTTTACTCCCTGGAAAGTGTTTTTAGGATTGCACTGTTAATCTGTTGTTCAAGATAGGAGTACCTGTATGGCAAATCTTCCTAGCAGCCTTGAAGCTCCCTCTGCTGGTTGAAAGCACAGTATTTGACAGAACGTATGCTATCCTACTTTGGTCACATTATGTGAAGACAAGAGTAACTGGAAAAGACAATAACGCTAGGAAAAGTTGAAGGCAGCAGGAAAAGAGAAGACCCAACATAATGTGATAATAAAAGGGCATAGCCCTATCTGCACCTCCCAAATTCCTTGGAGGAAGAATAGAATGGAAACAGTAAACACATAATAGATCAATTTCTTTACATTCCTGATTCTACCATGTTCCCAACTAGGGTTGCCAACCTCCAGGTGGTGGCTGGAGATCATCCGCTATTACAGCTGATCTCCAGGAGGCAGAGATCAGTTCACCTGGAGAGAATGGCCGCTTTGGAAGGTGGACTCTATGTAGGGTGGACTCTTTGCCACCAGCAGGAGATTTTGGGGGCGGATCCTGAGGAGGATGGGGTTTGGGGAGGGAAGGGACTTCAATGCCATAGAGTCCAATTGCCAAAGCAGCCATTTTCTCCAGGTGAACTGATCTCTATTGGCTGGAGATCAGTTGTAATAGCAGGAGATCTCAGGCTAGTACCTGGAGGTTGGCAACCCTAACTCTATGGCATTATACACCATTGAAGTCCCTCCCCAAACCCTGCCCACCCCCACCCCCCAAATCTCCAGGTATATTATATATTTCCTAACCCAGAGCTGGCAACCCTAACCTTTTACAGATGAGGATCGAAACTGAAACTGATTTGCCCACCTGCTCAAGGTTGTTCATGAGAGAAGAGAGATCCTCCCTCTCTCACACACACAACCTTTTTGTTGACTTGGGATTAGGCTTGCTAGGTCTGTCTTTGCCACCGGTGGAAGGTTTTTGGGGCGGAGCCTGAGGAGGTCGGGTTTGGGAAGGGGAGGGACTTCAATACGATAGAGTCTAACTGCCAAAGCGGCCATTTTCTCCAGGTGAGCTGATCTCTATCGGCTGGAGATCAGTTGTAATAGCAGGAGATCTCCACCTAGTATCTGGAGGTTGGCAACCCTACTTGGGATCTGTTGGGCTGGGAGAAAGTCAGGTTATGAGAAATGAAAATGAAAATGAACAATAGCTAGTTGCATTCTCCACATTATATTGTGAACGTCAAATGTTGTGTTTCTACCCCCCCCCCACACACACACACACACTAAGGCCTGGTGTATACAGGATTCTGGCAAGGCAAAAGAACCACATTCCATGTGATTTTGCATGGACTCAACAACACATTTAAACTGTGTGCAAAGGCACAACACATGCTTAGCTCACACGCCAAAGGTCCATATCCCTTGCTGATTTTGTGCTGTGCTAACAAAACACACATAGTTACTTATCTGGGTAGGAGCACAGTTTAAATGCTGAGCCTGTGCAAAAATCAACCTTTACCTCTGCAGCCTCATGTTTAAATCGTTCCTGCCATACGAACAGAGGAATGATCCCAACAGGGGGAGTCAGGACATACCAGAATTCCCAGCGCCTGGGCTAGAGATGACGCATGCTGAGAAGAATCCCAGAAGCTTCACGAATGTGCTGGAAGCCTAGCCCATCCCTGGCTGACTGGGCAGAGAAGAATCTTTTATACAATGCTTTTAGTCTCAAGCTCGTTAAATTCATTTTTAGGGGTTCAGTGATTTTTAAAAAAATTCTCTGGCTGTTTTTTTTTTAAATGCTGGGTTTTAATTTATAGTTTCTAATGTTATATTTTATGATGATATTTTGTATGCCACCTTGGGCAGGTTCCCCTGCATTCCCCTGGCATTCGGGAAGGCTCTCCTGCTACTAACAAAGAGGCTCCTTCCTCCCGATATCAATAGGGTTGCCAGGTCCCTCTTCGCCATCGGTGGGAGGTTTTGGGGGTAGACCCTGAGGAGGGCAGGGTTTGGGGAGGGGAGAGATTGCCAATTGCCAAAGCGTCCAATTGCCAAAGCGGCCATTTTCTCCAGGTGAACTGATCTCTATCAGCTGAAGAACAGTGGTAATAGCAGGAGATCTCCACCTACTACCTGGAGGTTGGCAACCCAAGATATCAAAGTCACCAAAAACAGCAAAAGGAGACCAAAAGGGGACCCTCCCCAATGGCCTGATGAGGATTGTGCATGAGCACTGATCTGTAGAAAACATGGATCATTGAGGGTCAGTTAAAGAAAAGTAGCACCTTAAAAACCATATTTTCCAGGATATGACCTTTTGTGACTCAAAGTTCACACCAATAAAGGGAGCTTTGACTCATGAAAGTTTACGTCCTAGAAAATTTTGTTGGTCTTTAAAGTGTGTCTGGACTCAAATTTTGTTCTATTAATACACGGCTACCCTAGGGTTGCCAGGTCCCTCTTCACCACCCGCCAGGGGCGGAGCCTAAGGAAGGCGGGGTTTGGGGAGGGGAGGGACTTCAATGCCATGGAGTCCAATTGCCAAAGCGGCCATTTTCTCCATGTGAACTGATCTCTATCAGCTGGAGATCAGTTGTAATAGCAGGAGATCCCCAGCTCATACCTGGAGGTTGGCAACCCTAGGCTACCCACATGAAACTATCATAACCTATCTTAAAGAAAAGTAGCATCTGGGGAGTTGGGGAATAGATGAATTGCGGGAAATTTCCCAGTCATGTACTCTCTGATTCATAAGGTTGCCAACTTCCAAGTGGAGCCTGGAGATCTCTTGGAATTACAACTGATCTCCAGAATGCAGCCATCAATTTTCCTGGAGAAAGCGTCTGCTTTGGGGGCTGGATTTTATGGAATCACATACTCCATAGAGGTCCCTCCCTACCCCAAACCCTGCCCCCCAGGCTCTACCACTATTCAAATATCTAGGGATTTCCCTACTTGGACCTGGCATCCCTACTGCTCCAATGATTCCTTGTGAATATACAACTTGTTTTTTTCCTGTCACCCTGGGCTAATTAAGGATATATCTTTATGAGCATAAAGTGTGCCTCCTGTTTCAGCTGGGTAGCCATGTTAGTCTGTTACTAAACACCACAGAGAGCTGTTACTAAACACCACTTCCAGAAGGAGAGATGTAAGAAGCAAAATTATTTGCTGCCTGTTGTTTTTCATCCTGCCCTTCCTGCAAGGAATTCAGAGCAGCAGACATGATTCTCCCATCTTTATTCTATCCTCACAATGAAGGGCCCTGGTTGTCTTATAGAGTCCAATGAAGACAACTAGGAGGAGGTTAAAAAGAGCAACAGTTCTTTATTTAGCTAAACACAGACCCGGGGGTGAAATAACCCACAAATAAGATGCAGAGTTACTCACCCGAGAAACAAAGGAAAGTCAGTATCATTTATGCATTTGCATGGGGCAGGCCCATGGCTGCTGACAAGCAGATTGATACACAAAAGCACCAATGCACATTAGGTGTCTACTCCACTCTAATTCGCATAGCCATAGATCTTGGCCGAAGGCTGTCTCCAAGCCAGTTCTAGTCTTGTGATCTTAGTAACTAGAAAACCCATTCCTAAGGATGAAGGTAATTCAGAGCTCTCTACTGGTGAAAGGCCGTACCAAGCACAGAGAGCATGATTTGTTGGTTCATGGCTCCCGGATGCCAACTTCCCAAAGCTTCCATGTGTGTGTTTATGGGTACATAGTATTTTATACCAGCCCTTATATCTGGGCATTACAACAACAACTTTCTAAAGTAGATTAGGCTCTTTTTTCAGTGGGGTAGCCGTGTTAGTCAGTTGCAGCAAAACAAAACAGAAGTCCAGCGGCATTTTAAAGACGAATGCCGTTTAAAGCTCACACTGGAATAAATGTTGTTCGTTTTTAAGGTGTCACTCGATTTCAATTTTGTTTTCCTCCTACCTCAAGGCGGGTGGGGGGGGATGTCAGAAGTTCGGGAAATGCTGCAGTATACCTGTGCTCTCCTCCTTGGCATTTCATCCCCCTACATTTTTCCATTCAAATTGAACAAAAGGCCCTGAACTTTATTGTTTCAAAGCATGAAGCAGGGCATGTGGTAATGGCTTAAGCAAGCATGCTCCACTGTGCATTGATTTGGGAGCCTGGGAAATGTTTTAGGCATTTATTCCTCAGTGTAACAGCCCAGCGAGTTGGCCAATTTCTGTTTAGATTTATTTACAAAGCTAATCACAGATGTGTAATTGGTGCTTTCCCTCTTCATGACTTGAGATGACTGTTGGCCATAATTACCCTTTACAACTACCAGTCAGATTGCCAAGGGCGCCTCAGCCTTTACGGGATAGAAATATTAGATATTAATTTGGATTTATTGAGATTATTAAATTGGAAAGCCTCTTATCACATTACTGGCATGATCACTGAGTAAAATCTATTTCCTGAAGTTCAGAAGCAGATAATCCCCTCGGGGATCACTAGACCTTTCTATGCTGAGGAGGTAAACCTTCACCATTGGTTGAGTGGGAAAAATTAGAGTGATCTGTTTTTTTGGGGGGATGGAGTAAGAGCCTGGAGCATAATTAAAATTATTTATATAAGACTCAACCCCACTACTCAAGTTTTGGAAAGTTAAAATTTCAATAAATATGTAAACAATATATGAACAATATTTATTCCCTCCGTTTTCTTAGGGAAAGGGATCCATGTTTCTCTCAGATATTTAAATAGGATGTCAGTGATGTTGTATTTTAGATGGCTCACTGAAATAAGCATTAAGATATCCAGCTCACATGTTGCCCCTGGGGACCAAATGCGAAAGACGACACTGCTTCTGTGCTTTGAATAATTATACAGAAGGTGGCATTTCATCAGGTATAACTTTTCTCATTCCTGCAACACTATCTATCTGGTTATAACATTGTTATTCTGCCAAGGGTGATTTACGGTGAAAGTTACCCCAGTCTACGTTCACTGAAATCAATGGACTTGGAGTGACTATAAAATTGCATTCCTACAAGGTTCTGCCCCTCCATTTTATCCTTCCAACAACTCTATAAGGCAAGTTAAACTGCATGAGACTGATTAGTCCAGTGTCACCCAGTGAGTTTCATGGCTGAGTAGGGATTCGAACCCATGTCCTCCTAGTTTTAGTGCAACACTTCAACCTCTACACCACAGTAGATCTCTATAACACGATAAGATACACCTCTTATCTAACATTCTCTTATCTAGTTCTACACAGCTGTTAAAGGTGCCCAGGAATCCAGTTTTTGGAGCGGAGCCTGAGGGGTGGGGTTTGGGGAGGGGAGGGACTTCAATGCCAATGGCCAAAGCAGCCATTTTCTCCAGGTCACCTGATTATCTTCCTCAGCGTTTAAGTGTCTGGAGTTCTGCCAACTTTTGAATGCTTGGAGAAATTTAATGTTGTTTAGTAGCAGAATCTCAGCATTTGAATATGATTTTATTTCATGGATGGCCAACCTGTGCCATGAATGCTGCGGTTGGCACAAGCAATGAAAACTGTGGCAGTAATGAGGTGGAGGCTGAGGGTAGGAGATGTTGGTCTGGCAGACTGTGGCAGAGGCCTTTTATGCAGGGACATTTCCCCACGGTCACCCCTGCCGATTGCTTCGGGGCTTCCTTTTGATTATGCACGCCTTTTTCTGCCCGTCAGAGGCTGCCTCGCTTTCCCCGTGCGTTTTGCCCGCATTTCCCAGATTCTGGCTAAAACAGCATCTAGAAAACACAGGCAAAATGTACAGGGAGAGCGAGGTGACCTCTGATGGGTGGAAAAGGCGTGCATAATCAAAAGGAAGCCCCGAAGCAGTCGGCAGGGGTGACCGCGGGGAAACGTCCCTGCAGAAAAGGTCATAGAGAACAATTTACACTTGCATTCTGGCCTATGCCATCCTATTACTTGTTCTCTTCCCTGATTCTATAGACTAAAAGACAAACTGCTACATAAGAACATAAGAAAGGCCCTGCTGGATCAGACCAAGGCCCATCAAGTCCAGCAGTCTGTTCACACAGTGGCCAACCAGGTGCCTCTAGGAAGCCCCCAAACAAGACGACTGCTGCAGCACCATCCTGCCTGTGTTCCACCGCACCCAATATATAGGCATGCTCCTCTGATACTAGAGAGAATAGGTATGCAGCATGACTAGTATCCATTCTAACTAATAGCCATGAATATCCCTTTCCTCCATGAATATGTCCACTCCCCTCTTAAAGCCCTCCAAGCTGGCAGCCATCACCACATCCTGGGGCAGAGAGTTCCACAATTTAACTATGCGTTGTGTGAAAAAATACTTCCTTTTATCTGTTTTGAATCTCTCACTTTCCAGCTTCAGCAGATGACCCCGTGTTCTAGTATTATGGGAGAGGGAGAAAAACATCTCCCTGTCCACTCTCTCCAAACCATGCATAATTTTATAGATCTCTATCATGTCTACAAGTTAGGCTGTGTGTGTGTGTGGGGGGGGTGCTGCCTGTGCTCTGGAGCAGCTCTGTATCACATAAACTGGACTCGGCTTGTGATACTCTCCAAAAACGGTTGGTTATCAATGAAAAAGACAACAGTGGCACCATTTAAGGCTGCCAGTAGGTGCCAGCAAAGAGCTATAAAGTAAGAATAGAAAACTTAGTTTTTGTGTGTGTGTGTTTGAATTTGGTCATATAGAAGGATTCTTTATATTGTGGCTGGTTTGTGATACATGATAGATGAATGATAGGTTGCATGTTTCATTTTTTTTACCAACAAAGAATAACAGAGAGCCAGCATGGTGTATTGTGGTTAAGAGCACTGGGCTCTAATCTGGAGAACCGGGTTTGATTCCCCACTCCTCCACCTAAGCGGTGGACTCTCATCTGGCGAACCGGGTTGGTTTCCCTATTCCTCCACATGAAGCCTGCTGGGTGACCTTGAGCTAGTCACAGTTCTCTTTGAACTCTCTCAGCCTCACCTACCTCACAATGTAACTGTTGTGGGGAGAGGAAGGGAAGGAGATTGTAAGCCGGTTTGATTCTCCTTAAAAGGTAGAGAAAGTCATCATATAAAAACCTCCTCCTCTTCTTCTTTTTCTCCTTCTTTTCCTTCTCCTCTCTCTCCCCTCCCTCCCCCATGGTTCTGGTTTCCCACTCTTCCCCCAGATGGAGACACCATGCCTTTAATGGCACACAGAAATTAAACATGTACACCCTTTCCTGCCATGTAAATGCAGCAGTGAGAAGATCTGCACTTGCTGAATTTCTTCTTTTTACAAAACCAGCAAAGACACAGAGCCTCTGCTAATGGAGCAGATGGTATACCTACCTTCATTTCCAATTGAATTAATGCTATCTGTTACATTTTACCTTACTCTAAGGAATCCAAGGCAGTGTACATGGTTTTTCCCCAGTTTGATTTTGGCCTCACAACTACCCTGAGAGGTAGTTAGGGCAAGAGAGAATGGCAGGCCCATGACAACCCACAGAGATTAGTGCAGATTGAGGATTTGAGTCCATAACTCCCAAATCCTAGTCCAACACTACTATCACTATGCCACACTCTTTCCCCGGTATGGATGCCAGCCCCCAGGTGAAGCCTGGGGATACCCCAGAATTACAGCCCATCTCCAGACCACAGAGATTAGTTCCCCTGGAGAAAATGGATGCTTTGGAGGGTGGACTATATGGCATTGTACCCCACTGAGGTCCATGTCCTCCCCTTGGCTCCATCCCCAAAACTCCAGGAGTTTCCCACCCCCACCCCCTGCTAGTGACCAGGGGGGACCCGGCAACCCTACTCCCAGATGATGCTACAGAGTGCCTCGAGTCCAGAAAAATATTAACTACCCTTGAGAAAATCTGTTCCATCTGCTGTGCATAGCATCACATTTTCCAGGTCAGCCTTGTTAAAGATCCTTTCCCCAGTCCCACTAAGCTTTTTAATCTTGAGGTTTCACCAGCACAAGTCCTGTAAACAGAGTCCTGGAGTCTTTTGACTCCAGCTGGTTCCAATTGAGGGTAGCCACCATTTTAAAAACCATTAGTCCTTAATGTTAAACTCCCTCTGGCAATGAATTAGTAGTCAAAAGATCTTCCTGGTGGACAGTGAGGACAGGAGAGGTGGCCACCTTTTCTCCTGACCAAAGTGCTGGACTTTTAACTCTTGAAGGACATGTAACTATTCAACAGGTGTGACTTTGGTTTCTCCCACGATGGAAAAGGCTGCATCGGTTAAATAATAGCTCATCAGGCCATTATTACACATTTAGTGCTCCCATTAGGAGAAGAAAAAATGGCAGCTTTGCTGAACGGGTCAAAGAACATTGTCGAAGGCTTTCACGGTCAGAGTTCATTGGTTCTTGTAGGTTATCCGGGCTGTGTAACCGTGGTCTTGGTATTTTCTTTCCTGACGTTTCGCCAGCAGCTGTGGCAGGCATCTTCAGAGGAGTGGCTGAACATGGACTGACACAAACAGGACACAGGGTCTTATTCCAAGACACTGAAAGACTGGACAATTCTACCAACTATTTTGTCAGATTGCACAGAGAAGCTATTGAAATTCATAAACATCAGCACAACTTTAACAGAAAAGAAGAGAGTTTAAGAATGAATAAGGCTTGGCTTCCTGTCCTGAAAACCTCCAGACTAACCAAGACTACAGTCCACAATAGCCATGCAGATTAGCTTTGGATTTCACACATTAACAGATCACTTCAGGATACAATGGTTCCATATTAACATACCACACTCTCATTAGCACATTATCTTGATACTTAGAGGACAATGATTAGCACATTACCTTTGATACTTTTTGCAGGACAATGACTCAACTCAAACCCAACCCCTTTATAACTATATATTACTCTTCCTACACACTTGACACTGTCCTTCAGTGTGACTCCTCTGAAGATGCCTGCCACAGCTGTTGGCGAAACGTCAGGAAAGAAAATACCAAGACCACGGTCACACATCCCGGATAACCTACAAGAACCAAGGGTCAAAGAACCTTTGTACATTTTTAGATATATACTAAAAAATGGTTTTGGTGCTCACCAAAAAATGTGAAGGGTGAATGAAACAAATATGTGTGTCATACGAGGGCCCCAACTGGTGTATATCTCCAGGTGGGCCCTGAAGATCTTCCAGAATTGCAACTGACATCCAGACTTTCAGAGACCAGTTCCCCTGGAGAAAATGGCTGCTTTGGAGGATAGACTCTATGGCATTATACCCTGCTGAGCTCCCTCCCCTCCCCAGGCTCTGCCCCCAAATTTCCAGGCATTTCCCAACCTGGAGTTGGCAACCTTAATTATACACTCCCTAGTATATACCAAATATCAGCTAGTTTTATGTAAATAGTACTTAAGCTCTGTACCGAGCATGGACCTTGTTTACGTAGGGTTGCCAGGTCCCTCTTCGCCACCGGGGGGAGGTTGTTGGGCAGAGCCTGAGGAGGACAGGGTTTGGGGAGGGGAGGGACTTCAATGTCATAGCGTCCAATTGCCAAAGAGGCAATTTTCTCCTGGTGTACTGATCTCTATCAGCTGGAGATCAGTTGTAATAGCAGATCTCCAGCTAGTACCTGGAGGTTGGCAACCCGATGTCCACGGCAAGAAAGGCCCTGCTAGGCAACTCTCCCAAGATGAGCTGTAAACATTACTATACCATCCTTGCTGAAAATCAAGACACCAAAGAAAAGACAAAGAAACCGCAGCCTAAAATTTTAGAACATGCAATCCACCTTCTATCAGACATCATATCCCTGTAGAATAGCAAGTTTAGTAGGGCCAGTAGCTCTTCTAGGTCCACTTCTATGATATGGGGAACTGGAAGTGCAATGCTGCAGCTATCCCATCATCAGGACAATTAAATGGGGCTTGAGGGTTAATTTACACCTCATTAATGAGGTGCAAATTATGGTAAATTAAGTGTCACAGTCAACTGCCATTCAATGGCTGTGTTTACATCTCCACAACCACAAGAGGAGAGGGACACTCAGTCCTTACTTCAAATAAAATATCAAAGTGACACTTTGTAATAGGGTGGAAGGGTTATAAAGCAGATAGGGGAATGGTTTTTACCTCTGCATCTTTTTAGTGCTGGCTGCTACTCAAAATGCCACATTAGGCACTGGAACTTGAAGAGCCAGTGTAGTGTAGTGGTTCAAGGATCAGACTAAAAGCTGGGCAACCCAGGTTCAAATCCACATTTAGCCATGAAGCTCACTGGGTAACTTTTGGCTAGTCAATCTATCTCAGGCCAACCTACCTCACAGGGTTGTTGGGAGGGGAAAATGGTGGGGGAGAACCATGTACAGTACACAGAGCTTCTTGGAGGAGGGACAAGATAACTATGGATATAGAACACCTTGAGATTGGATCACCTTGAGTAAAGGCTGACCAGTAGACAGTTGCTCATAATGCAAATAGAAGGGTGAATAGAAGGGATTATCAGTAGTGGGATCCTGTTTCAGTTGGTGCTGCTTTTTTCCCAAGAAAGGAGCTGATAGATCTCTCCAGCCAAGAGCCAGTGTGGTGTAGTGGTTAAGAGTGGTGGCTTGAAGCAGTGGACTCTGATCTGGAGAACCAGGTTTGATTCCCCACTCCTCCACATGAGCGGCGGAAGCTAATCTGGTGAACTGGATTTGTTTCCCCACTCCTACATGTGAAGCCAGCTGGGTAACCTTGGGCTAGTCACAGTTCGAATTCTCTCAGCTCCACCTACCTCACAGGGTGTCTGTTGTGGGGAGGGGAAGGTGATTGTAAGCCGGTTTGATTCTTCCTGAAGTGGTAGAGAAAGTCGGCATATAAAAACCAACTCTTCTTCTTCTTCCACGGTTCCACAGCCTTGTGACTAAGTCCCAGTCACGCACAGAAGTGCAGAACGTGATATAATCTTTCCCAAAGTACTAGGCATCCTTGCTGTACTATATAACCAAAGAACCAAATACATAACCAAATGCATTGTTTTTTAAAGAGAGGAGGAAAAGAGGGGGAGAAAACTCAAAATATTCTTTTGTTCCTTTGAAAACAGATGTTTTCATTTGCCGTTCACTAGATTCCATCCAAAGCAATTCCCTAGTAATTTCTTCAAATCACAGTAATTACCTCATTACTTTGATATTAATAGAATTCATATGGCACAGAGCGGCTAATTGAAATTAGCCCACTGCTGTCTTTGCTCAGAAGAGATTTGCAGGCATGGAAAGCTGAGCCTCAGGCCAGATCATAAGGGCCTTACTTGTGAGCCAGTAGTGGGCTCCTATTTGTGTGGCAAGCACCTGGAAAGGTTACAGCTTGCATTTTGGAATGGGCTCCTGCTTCTCTGTTGTAAAGGAAGGGATTTTGAAAGTGGTCTGTCCCCCTCTTCCTAGGGGACATGCATGTCCTAACTTAAACAAAGAGCTGTGCATTTGTTACTGCGTATGGGACATTTCCCAAAATAGCAGCTTAAGATAATGGCATTTGAACAGAGATTGTGGTTATGGTTTGTTTGTTTGTTTGTTTTAAAAACACACCTCACCTTTGAATCTTTAGGTCTATAATGGCACTGGCATGCTTTGCTAGAGATGGATTGACTCAATAAAGGAAGCCACAGCCTTCAGTTTGCAAGATCTGAGCAAGGCTGTCAAAGATAGGACATTTTGGAGGACTTTCATTCATAGGGTCGCCATGAGTCAGAAGCGACTTGACGGCACTTAACACACACACACATGCTTTGCTAGTAGGAAGAGGACTATAAGTAAAGTTGTCAGGTCCCTCTTTACCACCAGTGGGAGGTTTTTGGGGCGGAGCCTGAGGGGTGGGGTTTGGGGAGGGGAGGAACTTCAATGCCAATGGCCAAAGCAGCCATTTTCTCCAGGTGAACTGATGCCATAGAGCCTAATTGTAAGCAGGAGATCTCCAGCTAGTACCTGGAGGTTGGCAACCCTAACTATAAGAGGAAATCTGCAGTGTGCGCAACTGATTTAAATTTAAGGTTCTTAGAGCTTTTGAATTGAGAGCCAGAGAAAAGCACAAGTCAAGACCTTTCTTGTGGTGGCTGAAGGCGTGTGTTTGTGACTTCCTTTTCTTCCCCAGGGTCATCCCTGAGATGTCTCCATGGGGGATGACTAAGAGAGGAACCTGGTGCCTACTAGCAGGCACATTCTGGGATATCTCTGTGTCTGTCACCATATTTGCTAGTCAGTTTGTTTCAAGAATTTTCTTGAGTGGGTTTACTGCTCAACTTTGATGTCCAGAGACCAAGGGATGGCAGCTGCGTTCATTTCTTCTCTGCCTATCATGCTTGACCCTGTCCCTGCACACACCTGCCTCTTGCTCAAGTGCACTAACCTTGGCTGCCAGGAGTATCCCAAGAGCAGAGTTCATTGCTCGTGCGTTAGCTGCTGGACCCTTCCAAGTTTGAGGAAATGAGTTATTGTTGTCCCCTTGTGTGTCTTTCAGTAAGCCTACAAGGCCCAAGACCTGCTACACCAAGACCAAGAGCAGACTTTGCACTGAAATGCCAGGTTGCTATTAGTATAAAGTTGTCCAGTTTGGGTCATTACAGTATCCAATAGCTGTGGATGAGGTTCCCAGTTCAAGTGACAGACAGATGTGGAGTAAGTCTCTAGCTTCTTCTGTTGCAGAGATATAAAGGAGAAAGCATATCTTGTGTGTGTGTGGGGGGGGGGTTGTTTTAGAAAAACTGGGAAAGCCCTGATATATTGGAGGGAGGGGATACTGGCTGTCGGGGGGCTGGGACAGGGAAACTGTAGGGAAACCCTGCCATCCAGAACCCCCACGGTGCTGAATTGGCAGCCACAACAACAAAGGAGAACTGCACAAGCCTTGTGCCCCTGTGGAAGACACCACTGATTCTCTTTCTTAATATCCATAGTCAATATTGCCTTGGGATGTTGAATAATCTGCATGTGTACAGTGCGGTCAAGTTGCAGCTGACTTCTGGCGACCCAAGCAAGGGGCTTTCAAGGCAATTAAGAAACAGAGGGGGCTTGCCATGGCCTTCCTCTGCAGAGTCTTCCTTAGTGGTCTCCCTTCCAAGTACTGACCCTGCTTAGCTTCCGAGGTCTGTCAAGATCAGGCTACACCATGCTGCCTTCCCTCCTGTGGAATGATATTGTGTAGCCCTATCTCGTCAGATCTCAGAAGCTAAGCTGGATCAGTACTTGGATGGGAGACCACCAAGGAAGACTCTGCAGAGGAAGGCCATGGCAAACCACCTCCATTTAATCACTTGCCCTGACAACCTCATGAGGGGTTGCCAAAAGAAAGCTAGATGACTAGATGACCCTGGTGGTCCCTTCCAACTCTATGATTCTATGATGGCTCTTTACACACAATATTTGCCTTGTGTATGAGGTCTTAAATACTGATATGTGTCTCAGTCACTTCTGTGAAGCTGGCTCTTTTTTTAAAAAAAAAATCCTCTTTCAAAGAATTGCAATCAAAGATTTGTTTTATCCCACAATGGCATACATTTTACTAAATTAATGTTCAGCTTGAAGAATTGTTCTGGTGCTTGATCAGAATAAATGTGACCCTGATACCCCCCCTCCCATGCACTTTGGGCAGCCAAGAGGGGAGCTCTCTCCTTCATAAGGCTAGATCCCCTTGATGGTTATCAGTTTAATCTTTCTACCCCCACTGTCACTTGAGAGGAGCACACTGGTAAACTTGGGCTGAAAGAGGATATCGGCATTTGCATAATTGGGAGGATGCAACTTTTCAACCCAAATTTATTCATGATCCGTCCAGTCCACAAAGGCAGCGACTTCGCTGAACACGATTGTCCAGATGTTCCCACACCCCTCGAGACTGTCTGCTCCCAACCCCTTTCTTTTCAGAGCCTTGATTGAATCTTGCTTTCCCCAAATCTCTGCCAAGTTCCAGCAGCTTCTAGGTATCTTCTGGGGTAAGAGGGAGTATCATACGCCAAACAGCCTTTCCCCCACCTGCTCTCTAGTCAGATGGCAACTGACCCCTGAGACAAAGGGTCTGGCCATCCCGAGTTGCCCTTCTTCCCCTGCACTTTGCCCCGACACGTGTCTCTTTAACCTCCTTCTCAGGGCCAGCTGCTCAGAAGACACCCTCCTTTGTAGTGATTAATGGGAGCCTGGATCACTTGATTAAACAGACTTGTCTCCCCATCTGGCCAATGGTCCCTTGTTTGTTTGAGACCCTGTGCCCTCTATGAAAATAATATTAACCCCAGCAGTGTAATGCAATCTCACCCTGTCCTTCAATCTGCCTGGCTGTTCCAGTTGTCCTCTGGGAGCAGGAGACTCAAGCAGCCCCCAACGGACTCCCCCAAAAGTTCACAGCTAACTTCACACCACCAGGCCCTATGCAAAGGCTGAGATTTATCATCACCACTTGACATGATCTCATTAGGGCATCTGTAAAGCCTTAAATTCCCTTAGCCTGTCTAACTGCATGGCTACCTTCTGTGCTAGTTCACAGTGCCTTGAAATAAGTCTGGTCAATGCTACTGCAGTTCCATTGCCATAAACCTGTGTAATTGCATCGTGCAAACCTGATCAAAAGTTATGTTTTTGCAAAAAGAAAAAAGAGTCTGTGATGTATGCTATGCTTGTGCACTGTTGGGGACAGGCATTAATAGATTATATCATTCCACTGTGCAATCTGCAGAAGGTCTGTGAGCTGACACACTCTCGAAGAGGGTTCACCCTGCAAACTGGACTCTCATTCCGAGCTTGTCGTGGCAGGGCTGGTGGATAGACAACTGGACTTTCCTCTCTCCTTAGCTGTTTAACAGCTGCAGTAACTTGGAAGTCCAGCAGGCATGCTGCATTGGTAGAGCTGGTGCCAGGGTCTTCTGGACTTAATATTTAGGGTTGCCAGGTCCCCCTTCACCACCAGCAGGAGGTTTTTGGGGTGGAGCCTGGGGAGGGCGGAGTTTGGGGAGGGGTTAGGGTTAGTACTGGATATTTCTGTAGATCAAATGTTCTGTGAAATTTCCTAACCAACCAACCAAAAACCAGAACTGAAAAACTTTACTTGATCCCAGAACAAGTAGATAGTTACTTTGTGCTGTTTATTTTTTTTCTCTGTGAGCATCTGCTTTTTCTTTGTTTTTGTTTTTTTGGCAGGGTTCATTTATATGCAAAAAGGTCTCATGTTTCAGTATGAATGAGGTACAGCTGAGTGCGTGCTGTCCACACAGTTATACAAATGGCAAGGGGATTACAAATCCATAAGCCCTCTCGCCTTCTTGGATAACGCTCTGCCTAGCAGCCTTTTCTCTACAAGACAAATTTGTTTCACATTTCAGATTTCACATGCAAACTTTTTTTATAAGGAAGGGAGGAAATTTGAAAGCCTTTATGAAGAAAGTCTTTGTGCTGAACTAGTGAAGAATGATACACACACACCCCTTTACTTTGTATTTACATGGTAACCGGTTCCCACAGCTAGCTTAATATCTAGGGTTGTCAACCTCCAGGTAATAGCTGGAGATCTCCTGCTATTACAACTGATCTCCAGATGATAGAGATCAGTTCACCTGGGAAAAATGGCCGCTTTGGCAATTGGACTTTATGGCATAGAAGTCCCTCCCCTCCCCAAAACTCACCGTCCTCCACCCCAAAAACCTTCCACCGGTGGCAAAGAGGGACCTGGCAACCCTATATCAAAATCAGCTCTTGGGAATGCAGGTTTTGCCTGTTTATAGGAAGCTCCATTGCAACAATTTGCAGAATTTGTGTTGTTTAAAAAAAAGGTAAAGGTCCCCTGTGCAAGCACAGGGTCATTCCTGACCCATGGGGTGACGTCACATCCTGACGTTTACTAGGCAGACTTTGTTTTACGGGGTGGTTGGCCAGTGCCTTCCCCAGTCATCTCCCCTTTACCCCCAGCAAGCTGGGTACTCATTTGACCGACCTTGGAAGGATGGAAGGCTGAGTCAACCTTGAGCCGGCTACCTGAAACCAACTTCTGTTGGGATTGAACTCAGGTCGTGAGCAGAGCTTGGACTGCAGTACTACAGCTTACCACTCTGTGCCACGGGGCTCTCTGTGTTGTTTTACGTAGAAGAAAAGTCAAAGCCTTGAGGAGCCCTCAGTCTAGAAGCTGCCAAGGCAGTCACAAGGGAGGAGAAAGAGTGTCCCATTGTCAGCCAGCAGAAGGGAGCCTGTCACAGAGGCCAGCTTTGTTCAGACCTCATGCAACAGGCCCAGGGAGCAGAAGGTCAAGGGAAGCAGCAGTCGGGTGAGCTCATGGGGAGAGGCTGCCAGGAAGGGGTGATGGATGAAGGTGGTGGCAGCAGCAGTCACCGCAGCAGAACTGTGCTTTCTCTCCAGACACTTGAGAAAAGATCCTGCAGGGAATCAAACCAATTCTGATGGTGTCAGCCCCTGGAAAAGCAACATCTCACAATGGAAAAAGAAAGACAAAGTTCACACAGAAAGCTTAAAGTGTGTGTGGGGGGTAACCCCTATAATTATTCCAATCCAGTTTGAACGAGAAAAGGGGGAGGGGTCCTGACCTCTAACCTCTGCTGGCTGGACCTGTTCCTAGGCGGCCATCACTGAAGTCTGCCTTCCCCACAATTGCTTCATCCCTGTTCACACACAAAGCTGGTGGGCTTTCTGTCAGCCTATGAATTAGCATTTGTTCTTTGTCTTCCATGGCAACAGGGTATTAAAGCATAGAAAGTTTTCAAACCAACTCCGGTTCATAGCATACCGTGACTTGGACCCACCAGGGCCCCAGAAGCACATTTGGAGTGACATTTTGGGTTGCAGAGACAGGGGGGAGGTAAGAAAGTCATTCTCTCCGGGTAGAAGTCCTTCTTCTGTCCACTTGTATAGAAAATCAAACATACATGCCTTGTTATTATTAAGGGTGCTCAAACGCCCACTTACTTTCTGTTTTCCAGTTGCAAGCAGGGAGCAATCAGTTCAGTTGTTGGTGAGCAGTTCAAGCCACAGCAGGTTATTCTTCACACAGTCAGATGGTGCAGTACTTATTTGTGTATTTGATTAATTTGTCCCTCACCTTTCTCCTCAATGGGAACCCAAAGTGGCTAACATAATTCTCCTCTCTTCCATTTTATCCTCACAACAACCCTGTGAGGTAGGGAGACAGTGTGATTGACCCAAGGTCACCCAGCGAGCTTCCTTGGCATGAGTGGGGATTCAAACCCAGGTCCCCCAGAAACTAGTCTGACACTTTTAACCACTCCACCACACTGACTCTTGTGCTAGCACCATGCAATCAGCAGTACTTCATGCATCCCCCCCCAAGACCTGTTATCACTCCTCACTGCTCAGCAGCTGATCAGTCAGTTAATATAAATAAACTGGTGAGGTTTTTTTAAGTCTTAGCATTAGGTGTTAATTTAAGTATGTCTTATGGAGGTTATTTCATGCATGTACATTTTCATATAGCTTTATTGGTCGTAAATCCCTCCCTGACCCCACATCATTTGACCATCCGTGAGCTTGGTGGAGAATCAATTTCATCTCACGTGCAAGTTCAAAAGCACCTGCAAGACAGAAGGTAATGAAGCTCCTCCACTACAACTATTGCGCAGCTGCCAAGCTGCTCAGCAGCAGTTCAAGTCAGGCAGTGAGTCGAGGAGATCTGAGGCTCACTCACGGGTGATCATGGCTGTCGGAAACACCTGCCAAACATGTTTGCCATGAAGTTCACAGCATCCTTATTGTTAAATATGTGAATTTCTATTTGCAACGAAGCAAGTTTAATCATTTTGTATTAATTGTAAGAAGAAAGAACGTGAGATCAATTACAGTATAAAATACCTGAGACTTTTTTTTTAACCTGACTTTGGAATTCTGCAATAATGGAACTCAGTGGACCTCTTTAGGCCAAGACTTCACACAGATAGCAACTACCACCAGAAAAACCACCTTGTGAGATGGTTTCTTCGTTGTTGGAAATTTTAAAGTATCAATTGGATAGCCACTAGTCAGGAATGTTATAGTTGTAGTTCCTGCGTTGGCAGGGGGTTGGATTAATTGACCCTGGTGGTCTCTTCCAGCTCTGTGAATAAACAAGTATATAATAAATAAAACTTAAATTAAAAAAAACCCTTACCCTACCAGACCAGTGGAAAATGTCAACCCTGTAGGGTTTTCAAGGCAAGAGAGAAACAGAGGTGGTTTGAAATTGCCTGCCTCTGTATAACCTTGGACTTTGGCCGGAACAATCAATGTAAAGTTCGTGGTTTCCCATCCACAAGCCAACCCTACTTAGCTTCCAAGATCTGACGAGACTGGGTTAGCCTGGGTTATCCAGATCAGGACTACACTTCAGCAAATAGACGTGAAGCAAGTCTCACTCTCAGATCTGATGATACTGTTTGTGTCTATATACATGGAAGGAGGAGTTCCCAAAAGTACACAAAACCTGACCCATTTAGGACCTTAAAGATAATAATCAGCACCTTGAATTGGGCCCAAATATACTGGAAGCTGATCCTGAAGACCCAAAAGAGACAAATATATGTCTACCTATTAAGAACAGTATTTGAGGAACCAATATTTAAGAGCTATTTGAATTTTATGCAACATTATCATAATGCAGATGTCAATCCTTTATTCATGATGATTATGAATTCCTTATCTCCAGTGTTTCACCTTTAGCCTCAGTTCCATGATCAACAATGGACATCCCTCCCCACAGCCAAAAAAATCATCGCTGTCCTAAACTCCATATCATAACTGCAAAGCACCCATTGTTTAAGAATATTTGTTTAAGAACCCTTTTCTGAAATAACAGCAGAAGGCAGCATTGGGCAACAGTAGAAGAGTGTCCTTCGTTTATAAATCTCACTCAGTATATATTTCTTTATATGGGAAAAAGTGGCAGATTTAACTGACAGCAGGGTCAGCTGGACCCAACCTGTTCCAGGCCCCTGTCTTCCATCTGTCAGGGGGCTTCCTCCTCCCAAGTGACTGTAATTGTAATCGTGACTCCCAATAATGTAATTGTGATATTCCACACTTACTGAGCGATAATTTTGCCAAGAGAAAATGTAATTTTCCAGGAGATATACAACATTGCCATTCCTTGGTAGTGTGTGTGTGCGTATGTGTTTTCATTAATGTTTTAGGCTAACTGCTTATGACAATGTTGTGATGGAGAGGTTTATGTTGCATTTCTAAGGACAGGGATTCACTACTCCTTACTGTGGGTGAAAACTGAATTCAACAGAATACCACAAAATCAAAATGTAAACTAACAACCCCCAAATACTGTGTGTACAGTTGTGAATGTACAGTGATTTGTCCTCTGGGCTGGCCTTAAGTGACATGCCTGGGGGAAAGCTCATGACAAAAAATTCTTAATGATGGAGATAACTTCTCGGTGGATTTTAATTGTTGAGAAAGGGTTCTATCCAAGCACCAATCAGGGCATGGAAAAGACATTCCAGCTGAAGTGGGTCTCTCTGGGTGTAAAGAAGCCATTTAGATTCTGGAAGGGGCAAGTGAAAAGCTTGTGCTGGGGGTTGGCTGAATCACTAGGGTTGCCAACCTCCAGGTGGTGGCTGGAAATCTCCCTCTATTACAACGGATCCCCAGGCAATAGAAATCAGTCCCCCTGGAGAAAATGGCCACATTACCAATTGGATATGGCACTGAAGTCCCTCCCCTCTCCAAACCCTGCCCTCCTCAGGCTCCACCCCAAAATCTCCAGGTATTTCCCAACCCGGAGCTGGCAACCCTATGAATCACTCCGAAGGCTTACAGGTTTTTATTTATTTTTATTTAGGACATTGCTATGCCACTTCCCCCCCCCCCCCAATTCAGCGTCCCCAAGGTAGCAAGCATTAGAACATTAAAAGCATTTCAGGACAGTCTCTCTCTCTTTCCCTACCTCCCTGATGGCCAAAGAACACTGTTCTCCCTTACCTGGGTTCCTATTGGCCACTGAGAATTCCTGGCCCTCCTCCCTCCCCTTCTCTAGGTTGTCCTCTGTTGCAATCCAGGTAGATTGCACCAGCTGGCCACACAGGAAGCTCCAGTGAGCCTTCCTATTGGCCACTCCAAGATGCCTGCTCCTTCCCTCCTGCTGCCCTGGAAATCTCCTTTAAAAGCAACAAGGGCTACAAAATGGAGACTCCACAGTGGCCGAATAGCTGAAACCTGAAAAAGTCGAATAATTATTTGGCTTTTCGGGAATCACCTATTCGGCTTAGGGCAGATTCCCAGGTTTTGTATTCGGTCTACCCGAAACCTGATTATTGCTGAAATGGCTAATTTCGGGTTTATTTTCAGTTCGGGTATATCAATATGCACAACCCTATTTCCCACTATCCATGCCTTTATAAGCCTCTGCTCTTATAGCCACATTTTTTCTAAACTAAGAAATAACCACCACCCTTCAAAGCCATTCCACCATCATCATAATCTGAGCTGGTCCTTTCTGTACCTTCTCCAGTCCAATTAAACAACAAAAAGGGAGGGGGGGACTCAAACATAAACGTACAGGGAGTCTCAAAGGCTGAGCTGGAAACTATAAAATCTGTTAACAAAATAATTATATTTCTTGAATTGTGTACACAATGAGATTGTTAAAAACACAGGGCCTGGAATACAGGCTACATATAAAAACATCAGTATAAACTGTTAAAGATCTCAAATAAAGTTGGTGATACACTCATTATAAATGTCCAATACAGGACCATATGCATTTCGGCCTGTTCTCCAGTCCATTATTTCAGCAAGAGGATTATGCCTCCATTGTTCGTGATAGTTGGGCCACAAAAGCCAATCCTGGCACAGTCACATATTTATAGCCAAGATGTATTTGAAACATACACATGCTTGTAACCTACTCACATCTGGAGCCAATTTGATAACAAAGGAATTTCTTCTATACTATGGCAGGAAATGGGGGTCTTGAACTTCTGCTGCCTGAAGAAAAGGGGGGGCAGCAGAGGTAGGTAGAATATATAAACAGAACATTTTGAGACTTGTTTTAAATGTATAGTTTAACCTCATATAAGAGATATTTGGAGAGAGGATAAGATTTTAAGGAGTTGCTTTGTTTTCCTCATTTATTCTTCCCAGGAGCCTTTGCATGACATCATGCATCTCTGTTTCTGAAGAGTTTATCTGTTCTTCTTTTTATCCAAGATGAATGGCTAATCTTTTATGCGTGACAACTTAATCATTCCTATTGCAGCTAACTGTGATGTCACAAGAAAAGGATTATGACTTCAGTAAATAAATTAGATAAACGCCTGGGAAATCATCAAGCTGCTTTCCTTACAAATGTCTTTGTGCATGATGAAGGCAGGCACTAGGAATGTAGCAGTTAGCTGATAAAGAAAGAAAATACATGAAGCTGCCTCATCCTGAGTCAGACCATTGGGTAAGCAAGGATAGTACTCTCTATTCTGGCTGGCAGCAACTCTCAAAAATCCAAGATCGCCTACTACCTGATCCTTTTTTAACTGAAGATGCTGTGGATTAAACTTGGGACGTTTTGCACGCAAAGCAGATGTTTTACTAGGGTTGCCAACTCCAGGTTGGGAAATTCCTGAAGATTTGGGGATGGATCCTGAGGAGGGTGGAGTTTGGGGAGGAGAGGGGCCTCAGCGGGGTGTAATGCCACAGAGTCCATAGAGAGATCTTTACATGCGTCAGAACCTACACAGTAATTTATTAGCGTGTACTCAACCTATAATAATAAAGTTCTCATTTTTAAGCACAAAAAATATTCCAAACATTGAGTGCAGAGAGCCAATCTGAGCAGTCATTGCTGATGAACAAACATGTATAGGAAATGTTCAGGAATTTCTGGGCCAGTTATTTCCTATGTACAAGTACCAATGAGTTTTGTCATATCAAGTATGAGTAGTGTGCTGGTTTGGTGTAAGAGTGTTGGGCTAGGATCCGGGAGTGGCAGAAGGAAGACCCAACATGAGATGGATTGACTCAATAAAGGAGGCCAGGGCCCTCAGCTTGCAAGGCTGTTAACAACAGGATATTTTGAAGGTCATTAATTCATAGGGTTGCCATAAGTCAGAAGAGACTTGACAGCACATAACACACATACCTCCATATCTACCATATAGCACATTGGTAGCATATTTGGCCTCTTTTGGAATACCACAAGGACTCATTGAGAGACATTGTATTTACTGAAATTTAGTTAAATTATCTAAAAATTGAGGGTTCCCAATATCTCTTGAGTGAAACTGGGCAAAATGTAACCATTTTCACAAAGTGGGGGTGGAGAGTCCTAACACTTGCCAAGGGAAAAGGATAATTCTTTTTTATTATTATTAATTAACTGTTTATTTACCAGTGTATGGTTGAACAAAGAGCAAGCAGGCTTAATTTCAAAATACTATAAAACAGTAAACAACAGAATCAACTAACAATGGAAATTGCAGCAAAAACACACAAAACTAAGCCTACAGCAACAGGAAAAGAAAAGAAAAACTAAAAGGGCAAGAGCCCTACAACAGCCAGACACTACAATTGATTTTATGGATAAAAAATCCAGAAATTCGGCTGTGGTCCTGGGGTGGAGGGGAGTCAGCAGAACCACAAGGAAGGTTCCAGCATGAAATGGACTGACACTGCTGATGAACCATAGCACTTCCAAAGCTCATGTGAACGCAAAGTCAGAATAATCAAATGGTCAGAACCCACAACCCATGGTCAAAAAGTCAGAACCCCCAACTGCTGTATCCACTATGCTCTCTGGGAAAGGATAATTCATATCGGGTGGAATCCCTGCTGGTCAGTTCTGTTTATTAGTTAGAATTATACACTGCATGAGCTCCCTTGTCTTGAAGCCAGTTGTTCCCATCCCTGTACCATCTTACTAATAAATGGATGTTGTTTTGGATCATGCATCTCTCTATATAACCTTAAGAACAGGAACCTGAGTGAGTATCCTACTCCTGATCAGCAAGCAAAAGGGAACATCGTGATGAGAACATTCTGTATGTGACTATAATCTTCTCAGGGCCAGTTTCTGACCCCTACAGTTTCTGCAGCTGTGATTTCTTCAACATCCCACTCATAAGGCCGTGCACCTGGCTTACCTCTTGCTCTTCAGCCACCCTAGCTAATTAGCTCCTGTTAAATTTTGAGACCTGCATTTCCCAGATGACTTCCCTGCCACACTCATAATTCTCACAGCGTAAAGCCACGAAGAGTGCAAATTCAGTCCATATCACAATCTGCGTTTGCAGACAGCCTTGAATCTAGTTCTCCAGAGAAGATGGGTAGGAGGTTGGCTTTCTTAACTGTCCCCTCTGAACTTTCAAACACACACATAAAACTGCCCACACCACCTCAAACCATTTGAATCTTGGCCCAGCTCCACATTTCTCCACATACGAACAAAATAAAGCCAGTCCTTAGAAAAGAGCTCTTCCCCCTCTGAGTCTGGAATCCTCGGGACCCAAATTGGTTGTGTTGTGCTGCCCTGATATTATTAATTTATTTAAGAGTTTAATAATTTCTCCAAGGAGATCAAAGTGGCAATCTATCATAGCAGAAGACCTAGCAACCCTACCTCAGGCTCTTCCCCTGGCGTCTACCATGTGCTTCAGAAAAGAAGTTGAGGCCATTCTGAAGGCAGAACTAATGACTGGCTGTCTTAATACAAATAAGAGGGCTTTTCACCTTGGTCATCTTCTCTGTGTTTGTTAACTCCCCTTAATCGGGTTGCCAGCTCCAAGTTGGGAAATACCTGGAGATTTTTGGGGGCAGAGCCTGAGGAGGGCAGGGTTTGGGGAGGGGAGGGACTTCAATGCCGTAGAGTCCAATTGCCAAAGTGGTCATTTTCTCCAGGTGAACTGATCTCTGTTGGCTGGAGATCAGTTGTAATAGCAGAAGATCTCCAGGTATAGTACCTGGAGGTTGGCAACCCTACCCATTAACCTTCTGTGTGTATTATCCCCCTTAGTCCTCGTCCTCTCTCTCTCTCTCTCTCACTTACTCACCTTCCATTTCACCCACTGGTCACCTTCATCTTACTTTGAGTGTTTGTGATCTCCCTTGTGTGTGTATGTGTGGTGCTTATATTCCACATCCCCATCCTCTTGTGTGTGTGCTTGGCAGTGCCTCCTATGGCAACTATTTTGAAGTGGTGTCTGCCACCCTGCCTCAACAGTCCAAAGGTGCCTGCAGGCTCAAAAAGGTTGGAGACCCCTGGTTAGCCTATAAGAGGTCCATGTATGTAGAAATGCATCTCTCCCAGCAACAATGGGGGATACAGTTTAGTCTTGTTCCCTTCTCTTTCTTTTATTTCAAGCTCATCTGACCAAAGATCTTGGTCTAGTTCCCTTCTCTCCCTGCTACTAAGGCTCAAGTGATTGGAACTAAGAAAACAAATACATTGGGCAAATATATTGCATGAGAGTCTGGGTATAGTATTGATGTCTGCCTAATTGTTCATGTTCTGCACTCATAAATCTATTTTCTCAGATCAGCCCTGCATGAGAGTGACTCCTAGGTGGGCTACCTCCATGAGAGGAAAGAAGTGTGCAGACCAGACTCTTGATGTATCTTAGCTAAAGATCTTGCTATTATAATATATTGGACATGAGCTGAGAGTTGTGATGGATTATTCTGCTGTCTTCAGTTGTCAGAATGCGCATGAGGTCCAGATGGCAGGACAGAAGATCAGACTTTTCTAAAGCCCTTCCAGCTTCAGGCATACTGCATTCCACCACAGGGATACCAGCTGTGCATCTCAAGGAAAAAAGGGGGGAAAACAGGTTGCTCAGACATCTGGCAGCTGCATCCCATGTGAAGCTATCTAAGAAACAGGATAAATAGGATGTGTTTGACTTCCAGCTCCCTCCCCATTGCTCAGGTGACATGAAATGATCTGAAGGCTGCTCATATGTGGGTACACCAGAAACTGCCCTGCATATTGCTTGTGTCTTCTGGTTCCAGAACCCAGGAAAGCTTCTATCAACTGCAATAATGCCACAGGCAGGAACCCAAACTTCATGCATTTTGAATGGAACTCCTTAAACTTGCATTTAAACTTGCATTCATCTCTAAAAATAATGCATATATTGTAATAATTATAAAAAAACAGGTATTGATATAACAATTCATAAATATGCTTATATCAGAAAATTCTGTTGATAGCAGACCATTATGTCAAATAACCCAGTTCTATTATCTTTGTGCGGTACTCAGTGATCTAAGATGGGGGCCATAACTTAATAGAGCATATGTTTTGCATATAGAAATCTCAGGTTGAATCCACAATCACTGAAACAAAGACTATGAGGTACCAGGGCTGGGAGAAGATCTCTGATCTGAAGAACCGGGTTTGATTCCCCACTCCTCCACATGAAGCCAGCTGGGTGATCTTAGGCCAATCACACTCTCTCAGCCCCACCTACTTCATAGGGTGTCTGTTGTGGGGAGGGGAAGGGAAGGTGATTGTAAGCCAGTTTGAGTCTCCCTTAAGTGGTAGAGGAAGTCGGCATATAAAAACCAACTCCTCCTCCTCCTCTTCTTCTTCTTCCTAGGTGAGGTGCTGCTAGTCAAAATAGGCAGACCAGTGGTCTGACTCAGTATAATATAGTTTCCTATGTTTATATATGATCTTCATCCAACAAACTGTTCTTTAAAAAAAGTTCTTATAACTGACAGAAGTTCTTTCAAAGAGCAGTTGCTTGAATAAAGATCATATATATCCTTTGAATTTCTCTCTCTTAGGCCGAGTCAACCTAATTAAAATGATAATCTTGCCAAAATTGAATTTTATTTTTAATAACTTGTTTGTAGACATACCGAAAAAAATGATTGAAGAATGGCAAAAGATCTGTAATAGATTCATCTGGCAAAATAAAAGGAATAGATTTAGAAACAATAACCTATATGAGATTAAAAGCAAAGGAGGGATAGGTATGCCAAATTTATTAATTATCAGGTGGCTAGGTTAAAGTGGTTAAAATCATGAGTAGTAAATTATGAAAAGGAACCATATATCATAATTGAGCAGGACTTTGTAAAAATTCCCGCTAAATAGATGGCTTTGGGTTTAAAAAAAAAAACTTAAGGAAAAATTTCTACAATAAAAATAATAATTGCATTAATACCATTCTAAAGCAATGGGATGCACTAAGAGACAAACTAGCTCCAGATATTTCCTCAATGTCCTCCTTTTTATGGAATATCTTAGCTGTGAACCCAGAATTCCAATTACCACATAGAATAAAGATAGATAAACAGAATGAACGTAATTATTGGATTAGAAATAATAATTTAGAACCTTTATGTAAAATTATGGATAAAAAAGAAATTAATATTACATTTTTAGAATATTTACAAATAAAAAAATATTGGAATAACCTAAAAGAAAATGACATATCTGAAATTAGAGATAAATCAGAGTTTATCCAACTTCAAAAATATATACAATTATGCTTAAAGATAAATTAAATCAAACAACGGGATATCGGGATAAATGGAACACTTACTTAGACAGAGCGTTAAGTGACCAAGAATGAGAACACATTTTCACAAAGGGATTAGATTTTACAGTCAGTATGCAAATGAGAGAAAATCTAATAAAGATGGTATATATGTGGTATATAACCCCACTTAGACTAAGTAAAATCCATAAATCAGAAAACGACAGCTGTTGGTACTGTGATAGAAAAGAAACAGATTTTATACACATGTGGTGGAAATGTGAGAGAGCTATATCATTTTGGTCTGAAATAGTGAAATGTCTAACGGTTGGAATGGAGGCTGATATTCCATGTAAACCCGCGATATTCTTGTTAAATCTGGCACCTAATCTAGCTAAAGATCAACTTTGTATGGTGTTAAATATGATAACTGTGGTTAGAAGAACAACCTTTGCCAGTCACTGGAAACAAAAATCAACTCCAAAGATAGAGGAATGGCTGGTTAAAGTTAAAGAAATATATGTTTTAATTAAGCTAACAGCATGTTAGAAAAACAGAGATACAATAAGATTGGATGCGGTATGGTCACATACAAAAAGTAAAATAGAGAATTTCATAAATAAGGGCGGGAAAGAGGAATGCGTTGCGCTCAGTCAGGACGTAATGATGAATATGAAGACATAGAAATAAGCTGTAGCATGGGAGACTTGACTTATTTTATTATGTGTTTATTATTTTATTATGTGTGTGTGTGTGTTGTATTTGAAATTACGAAGACTGTCAGTTAATTCTGCTTTTTTTAGTTGTTGTTATTGTCATTGGTTTTTTCCTAATAAATTTTTTAAAAAAGAGCAGTTGCTTGGATGAAGATTGTTGGGGTGGTGCCAAGTCTTTGATATTCTTTTCCTAAATCTGTGCCCATCTCTCCTTCAGAGGCAAGGAAATACATTTATTGGTTCTTGTAAATACATAAATACATTTATGTTTTGTCAAACCTTTGGATTAGGAGTGATTTCAAAGCTGGCATTAGAATTCTTAAACAGCATCATATACTTTCTATATGTTTTTACAATGCAATCCTTAGCAGTGTTACACCATTCTAAGTCCATTGACATCAATGGTCTTAGAAGGGAATAACTCTTCCTGGGACTGCACTGTTAATTACTTTTATGTGCCACCTTGAGTAAAAATGGTTTACAAAGAAGAAGAGTTGGTCTTTATATGCCGACTTTCTCTACTTTTTAAGGAGACTCAAACCGGCTTACAACCTCCTTCCCTTCCGCTCCCCACAACAGACACCCTGTGAGGTAGGTGGGGCTGAGAGAGTGTGACTGGCCTAAGGTCACCCAGCTGGTTTCATGTGTGGGAGCGGGGAAACAAATCCAGTTCTCCAGATTAGAGTCCACTGCTCCTAACCACTATACCACGCTGGCTCCCATGATGGTACATTTTGATATGAATACACTGGGTAGGAAGAAGATGAGACCCTCCCCACCACACACAGTTGTGCTCACATGAGCAAGCAGGATGAGAAAACACTGCTGGCTCTAAACAGAAACAGCAGCTCCCTCCAACAGAAAGTATCACTGAGGTTATTTTCTTTTACGGGGCTGTACTTACAGTACAATTGTAGCTCAGGTACTCCAATCTAAGTCCACTGATTACAATGGTCTTAGGTGACAGTATCTCAGAACAGGATCCCACAGTGAACGATGGATATTTCAGCAGTACTCAATTTATTTTTCTGGCACCCGTTTTAGAACTGGACACAAGCAAACTCTCTGAGGATTCTTTTTGGCCCTAAATACAGTGTTGAAATGAACTAGAAACCAAGTGCCATTTTTAGGGTGGTCAATTTACAGCTTTAGATCTGTCCGTTATGCGATCAATCCAAATATTCAGCGTGTTTAACAAAAAACCGGAGGAGAGGGGGGGAAAAAGGAGTCTCCAAATTTTCTGTTACAAAATCCCCAGAAGGAAATTGATTTAGAAATGTATAAAGCTGAGTGACAAGCAGGCTCAGAAAACTCTTCTACCATATGGCAGCCTTGAATGGGTATTGCCTTGTTGAGATAGAGCTGACCAGCTGGAGAGTTAGTGGTTGTTTGCAATGGTAATAATGGATATCAGATGGTTGGTGTGGAGTAGTTTATAGATGAGAAGAGACAATAAGCCACATTGTTTGTCAGGAAATAATTTCTGACTTGGTTGTTGCCGCACAGGGTGGGAGGAGAAATCCCTTTCTCATCTTCATTCACCTTTAATCTGTTCCTGCATTTCATATCGTAGGAAGCGCGTTGCGTTCAACAGAGTTTAATGTTTTGAGCAAATTTGGATCAAAGTGCACAGTAGATCAAATGTGAAGCATCATTCTGCCTAAAAAGATACCAGGACTCTCTCAAAGCAACAATGAGCAGAACCTCTTCTCAGACGAGAACCAAATTACAGGGTTGTGATTTTTTATGAGATTAGGTATTAAGCCAATTGGGGAAGGGGAGGGGAAGGCTGAGCTGTTATTCTATCCAGATACTCTCTGGCTCCTTGCTAAAGGAAGGATGTTTAACTGTTTCTCAGAATAGCAAGTAAAATGCCAGATGCTTCGCTGGGCTGTAAGCTTCTGCTGGGAGCCCGAGGACTCTCAGCACGCCAAGTTTTAAAAGGGTGAGGAACATGGCAACATGTAGACAGTTTGGACTGGAAAGAAATGGGAACCAAACATTACTATCCCAGTGGGCCCAGCTGCATCTTTTAAGCCTAATGATCTCCTCTATTCATAGTCTTTAAGCAGTACTCCGTGCCTTGTGTGCAAAGCTACTGAAGTGCCTGGTAGTCTTATAGAGTCTAATGATAGACTACAAGGAGGAGGTTAAGTTAAAGCAACAGTTCTTTATTTAGCTAAACACAGACCTGGGGTGAAATAACCCACAAGTAAGATGCAGAGTTACTCACCAGAGAACAAAGGAAGCTCAGTATCATTTATGCATTCGGATGGGGCAGGCCCATAGCTGCTGACAAGCAGATTGATACACAAAAGCACCAATACACATTAGGTGTGTACTTCACATTAATTAGCATAGCCTATAGATATTCCCCGAAGGCGTCTCTAAGCAAGTGCTAGGTCGTGTGATCTAGGAAGTAGAAAACACATTCCTGACGTTTGAGGTAATTCAGAGCTCTCTACTGGTGAAAGGCCGTACCAGGCAAGCAATGTAATCTGTTGGCCTCTTATAGTTGTGGATGCCAACGTTCCCAAAGCTTCCATGTGTGTGCGTATGAATACATAGTGTTCTATACCAGCCCTTATATCTGGGCATTACACTACCAGATGCCTCTTAGTTTCAGGGATGTACTTTTAAGTGCTATTATTGTTTCTCATTTCCCCAGCATTTCGTAACATGCAAACTGCTTCACAGTAATTATCTCTGCCATGTTTAGGAGAAACATCCTTTATTTCAGAGCATAGCCCCAAAGGTCATAATGGATGGCACCTTATTTCAGAGCTCTCCTGCTCAAGTTTCCTAGAAGAAATTCAATGCAGCCTGCAGAACAGTTCCAGAATCTATTTTGCAAATGCCTGCCAGTTTGGGGCGATGTTTTCAAGCATTCGCTATGCAGTAAGATAAATGACTTTTGAAATTAAAACACAGGAAATGTAGATTTGCAGAGAAATGCTGCACTTTAGCTAGCGTTGCGAGTTCCCTCTTCACCATCACTGGGAGGTTTTTGGGGTGGAGCCTGAGGAGGGCGGGGTCTGGGGAGGGGAGGGACTTCAATGCCATAGAGTTCAATTGCCAAAGCAGCCATTTTCTCCAGGTGAACTGATCTCTATCGGCTGGAGATCAGTTGTAATAGCAGGAGATCTCCAGCTAGTACCTGGAGATTGGCAACCCTAACTTTGCCCCCCCCTCCAATTAGGGGAACATCCTGGCATTCACCCAAAGAAACAGCAGCGAGCCACAACTCCCTGTCCCTGCTTTGAGATGTCATGTGTAAAAGGTAGAGGCCTAGGAAAAGATAGCTGTCCCCAGGACAAGGAGAGCATTCTCCCATGCAGGGACAAAACATGCATCTTGCTGTAGAAGATGCTCCCTTCACATAAGATCTGAACACTGTGAGTGTAGAATTCAATAAAACAGATTGGCTCAGGAAAGCATCTTTATAAAGGTAATAGGGCTATATTATAATGGAATGGTTCAGGAGATATTTCAAGGAAAGGAATGGGTCTGCGGGCTTTAGTACTGCGTATGGTATGTGTTATCTGTTGCTGTGTGCATTATCTTGTTCTCATTGCACTGCACTTCTACATGTAATACCATTTACTGCTTGTTTAACATATAATGTTTAACACTTATACTTTACTTGGATTTCTGCTATGTTTCAGATTTCTGCAATCCCAGTCCTTTTACATTGCTTATTGGGTGTCTCATTCTATTGATTGCACTGACTTACATTGTGCAATCTCCCTTGAGCCTCAGTAAGAAAAAAAAGGTAAAGGTACTCCCCTGTGCAAGCACTGGGTCATTATTGATCCATGGGGTGATGTTTACTAGGCAGACTTTGTTTATGGGGTGGTTTGCCATTGCCTTCCCCAGTCGTCTACACTTTACCCCCAACAAGCTGGGTACTCATTTTACCAACCTCGGAAGGATGGAAGGCTGAGTCAACCTTGAGCCAGCTACCTGAAACCGACTTCTGTCAGGATCAAACTCAAGTTGTGAGCTGAACTTTGAATGGAGTACTGCAGCTTACAACTCTGCACCACGTGGCTCCCATGCTCAGTAAGAAAAGTGGACTATAAATAACATAAATAAATAAGAATGCTTATGCTTCCTCTGTTACTATTTTGGGTGAACAACCTTAAGCTACCCATCGATAACCATGTCTTCCATTCACTAAATTTATTGATATTGTGTATGCTCATGAGCCAGTTTTACCAATTAATACCAAGCAATGGATTGCAATGACTATTCCAGCAGATAAAAGAATTAATAGGAGGAAATCTGCTGCTGCCCCTTCTCACATGAGTGGGCTGTGTTTTCAATCATTGCTTTAATAGACCCTATCAAACAGAAGCTCTGCTTAGATTATCTAAGCATGCATGCCGGATACTTGTGCTGGGAAGGCAGGAGTGCTGGAGGGCAGCAGCATGTCCCACTCCACCCCATGTGCCTTCTCTAGACTGTGTTCTTACACAAACTATTCAGGTAAAAGCTTCAGGGCCAGTTGTATGATAACGCAAAGTGAAATGGTAGGTGGGGTGGATTAGGGGGATCTAGCAGCTTCTTCCTCCCCCTCCTTAGCGGACACTCTCTTGCCCTCATTGCCATTGTATCACCTTCAAATCTGCCACATCTCCACCAAGATGTGAGAGTTTGGGAAGCCCTACTGGGCAAGTGTGGCTTGTATCAGGAACATGGGGGAATAAGATGAAGAGGTCGCTGGTATGGCTCTTAGTTCGGGATAGGGTTTCCAACCTCTAGGTACTAGCTGGAGATCTCCTGCTATTACAACGGATCTCCAGCTGATAGAGATCAGTTCACCTGGAGAAAATGGCTGCTTTGGCAATTGGAATCTATGGTATTGCAGTTCCTCCTCTCCCCAAACCCCACCCTCCTCAGGCTCCACCCCAAAAACCTCCTGCCTGTGGTGAAGAGGGACCTGGCAACCCTAGTTGGGGATGACAGAGAGAGGAAAGGTAAGTGGCAGACGCCAGGGATGCTGCTGCCTAAGGCAGCCTATTGAACCGTCTCTGGCAGACTTGGCTGTGAAGTTGGAAAACCAGCCTCTTGTAGTCTTCCTGATCATGTATGGACAGGAAGGCCAAGAAAAGAGTTGAGGGCCATTTGAAGAAAATATATTCTGTTTTAATTACAATACATTAGTCACTTACACTTCCTGACTATGTTATTGTGTTGTCAGTTTTAGTAATTGTTTCATTTAAAAGTTTTATGGTTCAAACGTGGAGCTTTTTCAGTTTGCTTCACTCTAGTTCCTCCTGAAAATCACTAAAAACTGCTGGCTTGGATCCAATGGAGTGTTTCTTTGGAGGAAGGATTTCTGCCCACAGAGCACAGTTTTTGCCCCCACCCCCACAGCACCAAATGCTCCCCACAAGGTTGCTCCTGGGTTGCTCCCTTTTCCTCAAGGAACATCATTTCACAGGGCATTTGGGACTGCAATGGAAGAAGGGAGGTGAGAAAGCAACACTCCCCAGGTGGAAATCCAACTGCGTGTGGAAATGCTCCATTGGATCCAAGCTGTTGCTTTTTAATATGTTTCTTTTTATTTTGACTCTTCATAGGACATCATATGTACATAACAAGAAAATGATACAATTTCTGTTTTCAGTTTTCTCTGCTTGTTCAGTAAGAAGTCCTATGGACAGTGCAAAATCCATAGAGGTGTATTTGCACAGGGCCATCATCATTAGGGTTGCCAGATCCCTCTTCGCCACCGGCGGAAGGTTTTTGGGGCAGAGCCTGAAGAGGGAGGGGAGGGACTTCAATGCCATAGAGTGCAATGGCCAAAGCGGCCATTTTCTCCAGGTGAACTGATCTCTATCGGCTGGAGATCAGTTGTAATAGCAGGAGATCTCCAGCTAGTACCTGGAGGTTGGCAACCCTATCTACTACAGATTTACCTTAACCTTTGGCCTTAATCAGGAAGTGTATGCAGTATGATCACCACAGGATGTCTTTTCATAGGCGACTTCCCAGTCAAGCTGCAAACCTAGTTTTTAATTAGCAGTGAACAAACAACAGTATTCTACTGTTTGCCTTTTACTGCCATAGGAGTATGAACAAAGATGAAATAGCGTACCCTCCTATTTTCCTTGGTACGAACTTGCATGTTTTCCAAACTATTCTGATTCAGACTGTCACGCACAGGGGATTGTCAGCACGAGAGCCATTTCACTCTGCTGCCAGCCTGCCAGAAGCCAGATGGTACCTGAAGTGGCCATTTGTCTCTTTTGCATGAATCCAGCCTGGAAAACAGTTTGGGAAACTGTTCATACAGCAAGGAAACTGGTGCGGCTTATATATCCGACAGTACAGAATGAACCCATTCTCTTTTTATGCAAAGAGCTGCCGAGTTCTATTTTGCAATAATAAGGGGGTGAAGCATGATGCTGTAGTTAGAGTGCTAGGCTTGGATGTGGGACTTCCAGACACTCCTTTTCATCACTGTTTACCTCTAGGTTCCCTTACAGTTGAAATTTTGTAATCCCATTTTATTGCATCTTCGATTGTGTGCATACTGCTCTGATAGTCTTGTCTTAAATTGTGTATTCACCTTGAGTCTCAGTAGGAAAGGTGGACTATAAATGAAGTAAGTAAGTAATAAATCTTATATTCTAATAGTGAAGTTGGCCAAATCTTTGGATAGTTAAATCCGGTGACTGGAGCTGTGAATGGGCAGTACAGATCTTTCTGCAAACCTGAAAAGTACCCCAGGTTTGCAGAAAAATGTGAAATCTAAAAAAATACATTGGGGGGTTTAAAAAACTCTACATGTGAAGAGGAGGAGGAGGAGGAGGAGGAAGAAGAAGAGTTGATTTTTATACCCTGCTTTTCTCTACCGTAAGGAATCTCAAAGTGGCTTACAATTGCCTTCCCTTCCTCTCCCCGCAACAGATACCTGGTAGGTGGGGCTGAGAGACTCCTGAGTGAACTGTGACCAGCCCAAGGTGACCCACCAGGCTTCATGTGTAGGAGTGGGGAATCAAACCCGGTTCTCCAGACTAGAGTCTGCTGCTCTTAACCACTACACCTCACTGTATCTTTAAGCAATGGATTCCTGCAGTGGCCTTTGCTAGGCAACCACAGATTCCAGGCTTGGTTCTGTCAGTAAAAGGCAAAGGGAGAGGAGGCTGAAGTTGGTTGCTTATTCCCAGTTTGTTCCCTATTCCCAGTTCCTTATTCACATTTCCTAGTTAGCCTCCTCAGAGGGAGGAGGAAGGGCAGGGCTGTTTTCAAGCCAGTTTTAATCTTTGAGGAAGGGATCCTTGGGGCCAGGTAAGGTTGCCAGCTCCAGGTTGGGAAATACCTGGAGATTTTTGGGGAGGAGCCTGAGGAGGACGGGGTTTGGAGAGGGGAGGGACTTCAATGCCATAGAGTGCAATTGCCAAAGTGGCCATTTTCTCCAGGTGAACTGATCTCTATCGGCTGGAGATCAGTTTGAGTGGCAAAAGGCCCCTTGCGATGCATTTACACCCGGAAGCACCGCATCGCAACAGACCTTTTACCACTCAAAATCCCACCTGGCACTTGGAAACCCTAAACCTGGAGGTTGGCAACCCTAGGCTAGCACCACACACCTGGGCCATAGTTTTCTTAGGCTTGTGTGTGTGGGGGGGAGAACAGCGACACCTGAAGACAAAGGGGTATATAAATGTAAGTTGGTTTTGGGGTGGGAAGGGGAGAAGAAACATTGAGGGAGGGGAAATGAAATGTCTCCCGCAAGTCCTTGTGGGTTTCCACTAGTACAGACTTAATTGCTATACTCTGTAGATTCTGTGGGATAGTGTAGAAAATAACTTTTCAAGGTCATCTCTCATTGGTACATGGGGCCAAAACCTACTTGCATTTGAAGAACGTGTTCGAGAAAAGTTCTAAACTACCCGGTACCAGAAAAGGAGAATTGCTTGGAGGTCACTCTGTTCTCCAGCCGTTGGTCCCAAAGCTGAGAGTGCATTTTGTCACCAAAACTGACTTTTCCATGGATGATTAATTTCTGTAACAATGCTGTGCTTTGATCAATAAGAGCTTCACAGCTATTATGCATGTATGTGCAATCACAACCGTGGCATTCTGTACAAGATCAACAGAATTAAAATGCAGACTATGTCTTTGATAGCTGAAAATATTTTTTGCTTGCAAGCATGGGCAAACTTATTTAGTGGCATACAACTCTGCTAAGTCTACTGGGGCAAGATAGCATTGCTTTGAGAGGCTGGGTCTAGCCCATGGAGAGTAGGCTTGTCTATCCCTACCCTATAGTACACTTTCATATATGATTCAGCAGGGAAAAGGAGGTCCTCCCCCCCCCCAAAAAAAAAGATAACTGAAAACAGATTCCTTTGGAGGGAAAAGGAGCACTCTTTACTATGGGGGAACATGTTAACTTCCAGGACATTCGGTTGCTGATTTAAAAGTAGCAGTTCTCTTACAAAGAGATTTAAAAGGGAGATTAGAAAGAGAGACTGCTGAACTACAACTAATAATGAAGCTCAAGACAATGCATTCTCCAGGATTGAATAGAGATCTGGAATTCCTGTCTCATTACCAATGCTAATTTCTCCATGCCTACTGCCCCTCTGCATATCACACCCAATCCAATCATGCCAGCTAATGTCATTTACTTGCTTTTGACATTTACATTGCCATGTAATGTACATCTAATTCGCTCTTCTCTACTTAAGGATCGATGGAATCACATTCTAGCTGTATCTGAAGAAGTGAGCTGTGACTCATGAAAGCTCCTACCCTGCCAGAAATTTTGTTAGTCTTTAAGGTGCTACTGGACTCTTGCTCTTTTCTACAACATTTTTTTACTTGTGTGCTTTCTGGAAGAATGCGTCATGCCAACACTACTGACTTAAGGGAGCTTTACAGACGTTCTTTCAACACCGATGCTACTAGATGCTGCTGTCAGGCAGTAACCAGGCTGTTTCCGTGTAAAAGATGGAGCTATGTCCAAAACACAAGCAGGAATAAGAGAAGTGTTTTGTTCCTTGATTGCACCCATCTGAGTTTCCCCTGTATCTTCCAGGTAGCTCTTGCAAATAAATAGTTCCTTGTTAAGCATAAAGGTGTATCAGGTGATGTTCCTGAAACACTATACTTTTTGAATACTATGGATGTTGCCATGAAGGTAAGGTCTCCTCCCATTCTATTCCAACCAGGCAACATTATCCCCAACACCAAGGGATGTGAGCCTAAGGAGCGTGAATAATAAGGAAAAAATAACATGTAATCTACTGTTTCATGTTTTCCTGGGTTTCCCCAAGCAGCAAATTACACTGGGGGGCTGGCCAGTTGTTGTACCTTCCAGGCAAGTTTGGTAGCTGATATTTTAATTGGTTTTATTGCTCTATTTATTGCTTTTATTTCCATTTTATTTCTATTTACTATATGTCAAATGTATTTTTAAATGTTGTAAGCAGCCACAGTCCCCTGTGAATAAATAAATAAATAAATAAACAAACAATAACACTACAATTAACCCTTAACAGTCAAGAACTAGAGGAGGTGATTGGTGAGTGAAACTCTCTTTAAAATTTCTAATTACAAGGGGTGGCTTTGTTTTTAAGAGTCAGGGTTGGATCCCACAATCCCTCAGTAGACGGTGCTGATGGCTGCTGACCTTCCAAACTTTCCCCTGCTCCCTTCCCCACAGATAAGGAAGCTGCAATGAGGAGGAGAAAGAAGGCAACATCTGTCCCTCCTAGGGTTGCCAGGTCTCTCTTCGCCACAGGTTTTTGGGATGAAGCCAGAGGTGGGTGGGGTTTGGGGAGGGGCTTCAATGTCATAGAGTCCAGTTGCCAAAGTGGCCGTTCTCTCCCGGGGAACTGGTCTCTGTCAGCTGGAGATCAATTGTAATAGCAGAAGATCTCCAGCTAGTACCTAGAGGTTGGCAACCCTAGTCCCTCCTGAGCAGAATTTTGCTGACCGAAGAGGTAAAAAACAGGTAAAATTTCACCCCTTTCCCCCTCCCCTTTACAGCCTCTCAACCCACATGGCTATGACTCCACATGGGTCCTGCACCTCTGGGAATAAACTTCCCTGGGAACAGAAATGACTGCTGAGCTGTGAGGGAAAGTTGGGCTGCAAGGGAAAGCTAGGCAGATTGCGGATTCTTGTACGGACTTCACAAGGTCCTTGAGCTGTATCAAACCCACACATCAAGCACTAACACTAACTAACACCTTTTCAGATGTTTAGAGCGTGGACAATAAATGGGGGGAGCAGGATTTCAGTGGCAAGCTCACCTGAGATGCATGCTTTGCAATGTATTAGAAGTAACCATATATATGGCTCCCTCACTAAAGGATCAACAGGGTTGTTCATGGTTCCCAACTGCATGGAGAGGGCCCTATGCATGTCACACACAGGTAGGGTTGCCAGGTCCCTCTTCACCACCGGCAGGAGGTTTTTGGGGTGGAGCCTAAGGAAGGTGGGGATTGGGTAGGGGAGGGACTTCAGTGCCATAGAGTCCAATTGCCACCTCTGGCTTCATCTTCACTACACTTTTGTAACATTTGAAGGAGCCAGGCACTGAGACAACTTGGGTTTGGAAAATTATGCCTTCTAATCACTCTAAAGTAAAATTTCTCAATACTAGGAGAACAGAAGTTTACCCAAAGTAGCCTAGCACTATCTTGTGATGATACTTTTATGATGCTTAATGAAAGAGTGCTCAAAAACAAGTTTGGTCAGGAAAGTTTAGTACCTGGCAACTCACTATTCTCTGTAATTTTAAGTAAACTGTGAAAGTACAGAACTTGATACTGGCTGAGAATTTAGTACTCTGAGACCTTCTTTGCTAAGCATACTTTAGTCCTTATGGCTGCAAAGATGGTCTTGAAGAGGTAAGGACAATGTCTGGTAAAATTCCAGAAGCCAGAGGAGAGCCTCCATAAGATTTCCAATGATGAAGTAGTATTGATTTAGAAGAAGAAGAGTTGGTTTTTATATGCCGACTTTCTCTACCACTTAAGGGAGACTCAAACCCGCTTACAATCACCTTCCCTTCCCCACGACAGACACCCTGTGAGGTAGGTGGGCCTGAGCGTGTGTGACTAGCCCAAGGTCACCCAGCTAGCTTCATGTATAGGAGTGGGGAAACAAATCCAGTTCACCAGATTAGCCTCCGCCGCTCATGTGGAGGAGTGGGGAATCAAACCCAGTTCTCCGCATTAGAGTCCACTGCTCCAAACCAATGCTCTTAACCACTACACCATTCTGCCTTCCTAAAATGAGCAGCTCTGTATTACTAAAAGATCAGGGTGGAAGCACAAGCACCAACTAATGTGCCAATTATCCTGTGGAATGCTCAGTACAATCTACCTTTGGATCTCAATGTGTTCTATAGCAATGTTCTGTCCATGACAGCTGCCCTATGATGACCCTCCTATCACATGGGAGCTGCAATGATCACATAAGAAAAGTCAAGTGACTCTACCCAATGTGTACTTTCAGGGGGGGGGGGAGTTCTTCAGTAAGAGTGGCTGTGTGTTTTGCACGCAGAGTTCCTGGTTGTTGAAGTGGGCCAGGATATTTGTCTACAGGGCTAGCCCCCTTCCCCTTTAATTTAATTGAATCTGGACACATTCCAACAACACACAACTCTCATCTGTGGTTATTTGATGCCCTGTTGGTGTGTAGGCACCCCGCCCATTACATATACTAGCCAGCTGTTTTGTCCCGTTTCCAAGTAGCAGGAGGGTCTTCTTGATAGCTGTGTACACAAATTAAGAGTAGCTGTGGTATGGGCTGTGTAGTGATAGCCAAGCACAGAAGCAAAAGTTCATAGTGCTTCTTGGTATATTTTGCAGAAGGTTTTGTGTTACCATCTGGATCAAAACAATGTGCTCAGTGCCTGTGTATGAGGCAATATTCTCAACAGGAAACCAGAGAATGAGCACAAATTCTGAGCAATTAAGGAGAGAAACTATGATCAATTGTTCTAGTTCATGGTTTTATTACATTTTTTAAAGCCCCATTTTTCCATTTCCAGAGTAGATAGCATCTTTGTAAATCTGAAGCAAGAAGACAAGTAATAAACCTAGTATTTATTATACTTGCCATTTAATAGCTAAATGTCTAAAGCGATGTTCTTAACACAAAAAGTGTTAAGAATCAAGCAAGTTGTTTTAAGTTCCTAAGGGGCTTCCCCTCCCCCCATCCCTCCATCTGAATAGCCCAAGGTAGCTGGATCTTGTCAGATCTCAGAAGCTAAGCAGGGTCAACACTGGTCAGTATTTGGATGGGAGACCACCAAGGAAGTCCAGGGTTGCTATGCAGAGGCAGGCAATGACAAACCACTTCTGAATGTCTCTTGCCTCAAAAACCCTATAGTATCACCATAAATCAGCTGCAACTTGATGGCAAAAAAGAAGGAGGCTTTTAGAGATGTATCTTCAAGAGCAATCCTCCATGGCAAATGTCAAACCATTTTTAAAGCTGAAGGAAGTTTCAGAATCATTTTCTAATTAAAATCCCCACCTCTTGAAATAATAATAAAGAAAAATCTAGGAATGCCTATATACACCCAAGATGATACCTGCGTGATTTCTGATGACCCAATGCTTGTTTTGGGAGCATGGATATGTATTTGCTATGATCGAGATAGCCCATCTCAACCAATGTCATTCCTGGGAATATTTTAGAATGAGGGAGGTGAGGGTGAAGCTATAATAACAGAACATTGACTCCTAATGCGTGATTTGTGCTGGCCCAGGTTATTTGGGATTCAGAGGCTAGTTCCTAAAGATTATGTATATCCCAGTGTAAAACAATATCATTCATTGGATGGACAATTTCATTGTGCATTGTGTCAAAACTAAATTTTGGGCTACAGTGAGTGGACACAATCTTATTGTACCTTTTGGAGCACAGACTGTCAAATGCATCGGTGTATGATTTGGATGGCCCAAAGCTTACTTTTTTTGATATACTGATATTCATATTTCAGCTACTTCTTCAGACTTCTACACCTTTGATTCAGATAAAGAACTAGGAACTGCACATTAGAAACAGTCTGGTCTTGCAACAGAACCGAACTGGCTATTTTCACTGAATATATCCAGCTGATATGATGGCAAACACTAGCCACGGAGCTTATAACTTGCATTCCTGGTTGTGTGTTGAAGCATCCCGAAAAGACTTCATAAATTTTTGTACGTATAAAACACATGTCATCTGAACTCTCATCTTGGAGTCCCTTTACTGGAAAAGTAAAGCCTGAAAACAGAGTGGATAAATTAGCTCAACGCTTATTGGGAAAAATCTTTTCAGGCGCTGAGGCAGGCTGCCAAACTGATCACCATGAACCAATCTATCCCATCTCACAGAAGGCAAGGCTTTTCAGACATCTGAGTTATGAAGTAACAACTGAGAGATGAAAAGGGGAGGAAATCATTTAATTGTCCCAGTATCAGAAACAACTTCCACATGGGCAGATGATGCCCCCAGGAAGAGCAGCGGGGGGAAGGGGAATCAGAGACTCCCAAGTTGTTAAAGCAGCATTGATTTAATTAGCTAGTGCACCAGTCAATTTGTGTTGATGCCTTCGACACCGCAGGAGCAAACGCAGCCACTATGCAGTTCAAGGTGTGATTTATACCACCTTTGAGTTCCCGAAAGCAAAGGAAACTTACCATTGCACCTTCCCACAATGCTGACTTAGGCTACCAGCCCAAGTTACCTCTGAGCAATTGCAGTTTTCACTAGGCAATCGTATGCTCAACAAAGGTAGCCACAGCTGCATTTTTTCGCTTGCACCAGCACAACCAAGACACACTGACACAGCAGTAAAGTTAAAAGGACTTAAGAACTCCAAACACACCACAGAATCAAGCAAAAACACATTCCCTTATACAAACCACAGCATTGTATTAGGCAAGCCCTTTAGAAACTGCTTAAGGAAAGTGCCTAGATATTGCTTACTGATATAGCTGGCAATAAGATTCATACCTAGATTTTCCACTTGTATATTTACAGCAGCAGCAACTAAGGATATCAAAAGCTTTCCACTTTGAATTAACCATTGGTTCTTAACATAAGAACATAAGAAAGGCCCTGCTGGATCAGACCAAGGCCCATCAAGTCCAGCAGTCTGTTCACACAGTGGCCAACCAGGTGCCTCTAGGAAGCCACAACAAGACGACTGCAGCAGCACCATCCTGCCTGTGTTCCACCGCACCCAAAATAATAGGCATGCTCCTCTGATACTGGAGAGAATAAGTATGCAGCATGACTAGTATCCATTCTAACTAATAGCCATGAATACCCCTCTCCTCCATGAATATGTCCACTCCCCTCTTAAAGCCCTCCAACCTGGCAGCCATCACCACATCCTGGGGCAGGGAGTTCCACAATTTAACTATGTGTTGTGTGAAAAAATACTTCCTTTTATCTGTTTTGAATCTTTCGCCCTCCAGCCTTAGCAGATGACCCCGTGTTCTAATATTATGGGAGAGGGAGAAAAACATCTCCCTGTCCACTCTCTCCAAACCATACATAATTTTATAGACCTCTATCATGTCTCCCCTTAGCCACCTTCTTTCCAAGCTAAACAGCCCTAAGCGTCCTAACCGCTCCCCATAGGACAGTTGCTCTAGTCGCCTAATCATTCTTCTATCTTTGATTCCCCACTCCTCCACATGAACAGAGGAGGCTAATCTGGAGAACTGGATTTGTTTCCCCACTCCTACACACGAAGCCAGCTGGGTGACCTTGGGCAAGTTACAGTTCTATTAAGAGCTCTCTCAGCCCCACCTACCTCACAGGGTGTCAGTTGTGGGGAGGGGGAAGGAAGATGATTGTAAGCCGGGTTGAGTCTCCCTTAAGGGGTAGAAAAAGTTGGCATATAAAAACCAACTCCTCCTCCTCTTCTTCTTCTCCAATATTCTGACTGCAAGAAGGTCTCTTGGTCTGAAGCAGAGGTCTTTCACAGTCCTGCTGTCCTTTACCTGGAAACAGCAGGGATTGAATCTGAACCCTGCCACAACCAAGGCAGGTGTTCCACCACAACCCACTGACACTCCTGAACATTATCTGAAATAAATAATACAATTCAACCTCATGATTTTAGCCAGGCAGGTTGAAGGAAAGAAAACATGTAACACTGTGTTAAAAGTAAGGACATATGCAGATGAAGGAAAAGATTCTAGCAGTGCAATGCTAATCAGAGTTATGTTCTTTTAAGTCCATTAGAAAGAAGTAAGTTTGCTTGGGATTGTGCTGTAGAAGCGAGGGAGATGTGGTACTTTAAAGACTACTATAGGAAAGGCATTTCCCAGCTGTTGAAATCTGTGGTGATTCTTCTCTTTTACTTCACTTTTGCATACTCTATTTTTGTTTTGTTTAGAATTTTTGTGGCCCATCTGTGCGTATTAAATTTACAGAAGCCAGCATGAATATCTTTGCAGTTAAGGCATAACCAATTTGTATCCTGAGCAAGGAGACACTCTTGCTTAAGTATGTAAAAAAGATGAGACCAAGATCTACCTCATCAAGCATTCTTTTCAACAACAGCAACAAAAACAATAGCAGCCACCAGTAGGCAATAGGTGGACCATGAGAAGTTGTCCACTAGTCCACCAATAGACCAACTGCTGGTCCACCTGGCTTTCACATTTCCAGAGGTTGATCTAGGTGATACACTACACATGTCTCATATACAAGTCCTTCAAATGACTTTAAATGCTTCAGATAAGCTAACTGAGTTTCTTCTAACTCTAAGATATCAACAGAATAGATAACACTCAAAGCCTTCTTTGAGCCAATCTGCAGATCAAAGAATTCAATTTAGACCATTCTCTGGGACTTAATAGAGGAAGGCACTGGCAAACCACCTCTGTTAGTCACTTGCCATGAAAACCCCAAAAGGGGTCACCATAAGTCGGCTGCGACTTGAAGGCACTTCACACACACACACACTGGGACTTAATAGAGATCTGGGATTCCTGTCTCATTACCTATGCTGATTTCTCCTCGCCTACTACCCCTCTGCATATCACACCGAATCCAATCACGCCTACTAATGTCATTTACTTGCTTTTGACATTTATATTGCCATTGTGTGTCTAATTCACTCCTGTCTTCTTAAGGATAGGTGTAATCACATTCTAGCTGTATCTGAAGAAGTGAGCTGTAGCTCACGAAAGCTCCTGCCAGAAATTTTGTTAGTCTTTAAGGTGCTACTGGACTCCTACTCTTTTCTACTGCTAGTGACAGACTAACACGGCTACCCATCGTGCTCTACATTTAGACCAGTTTTTGATCAAACTGCCCCCTTTGATAATTCATTACCAACTTGGGGATTCTATTTCATTTCCTGTCGAAGCAAGTCTGGAATTCAGATTGTTTCACCACTTTCTTTGCTGGACCGCCTTCTCCAGAGCTGGAGCAAGATCTTTCCCATTAGAAAGCTCAAAGCACAGATCCACACTCAGCATAATGATTATATCAAATGTGGAACAAGTAAGGGTGCTACCTGTTCATAACGTTTATGATCTGTTCATACCTTGGGAGCTCTTCCCATAATCATACAGGAAGATCTTTCTGGACATATTTTCCAGAATGGACAGTCTGTCCATATTTTCTTGGGAGGCAGAATGTCTGAACAAATCTAATAGGTGGTGCTTCCAGTTAAAAATATGTATTTGTGGGAAAGAGCTTCGATCGCAAGCACTGTTAAGGATGTGTTGTTTTATAGAAATATAATGGAGTTTTCCATCCATGCTGGGAAAACTGAAACAGTATATAAAATAATCATCGGCTTTGTTAGACATTAAAAACCCATTTCCTGCTTTGTATTCCACAATTAGAATAAAACAAGATTGCTAGATGTTCTCGATTATACTTGATTGCACTGAGAGTCTTGAAATCAAAAGCTTTGGTACTTGGATGGAACGTGGGGGTAGAGCCAAAGGGCAAATCCCAGAGCACACTCACAGCCTTTCTGTTTATTTTGGCATGTCTAGTGTTCAAACCCAATGAAAAAGCTGTCTATTCACCCTAAGATGCACAAGTTTTATATATTTCAAAGGATGTGGAAACCTGGCCTTGCCCCTTGTTTTACTGGCAACCCACCCAAAAGCATACATGCTAAATTAAAAATAATAATAATAAAACTGTCAGATTTATTTTTTTCAGGCTGGTTGATTAGTTGCAACAAGTCCTTTGATGTCATGCGGTCACCAGGCAGTCAACTCTCTGTGACAAGGAAACTATCTTTAAGCAAAGGGCTCCAAAATCTGACAGGGATGGAGGATTGACTAAAACAGTCTGCCCCTGGTGACAACTGATATATCCTGATATTTTTGATGGTTTTTGGCCAGTGTCCAACAGGCCTGACGTAATTTTGTTAAACCCTAGCCAGGATCCCAAACAGAATCAACTTGGGTGGTGGACACAATTGCTGTGAGGTACTTTCTCTTGCTAAGTAGAACACAGCTGGTTCCCTGGTTTACTGAGAAGCTCATGACAATAAAATGGTTATGACAATAATGACAGTAATGGTGAAAAGCTCAAGATAAAGCTGACCAAACACAACCTAGAGCCCAGTTAAGAGCCTGCTCTGTGGTGGCAATGTTGGCAAAGAAAATACACTTATCTGCCCTCTTTTTCCAAGCCACCTGGTGGACCTTTTCCAGGTCTGGGACTTCTTGCAGCTAGTCCCACAAGAACTACAGGAACCCTTAGTAATTTGCTAGACTTTCATATAGTTCAGGGGTGGGGAACGTCAGGCCCGGGGGCCATATAAGGCCCGCAAAATCATTTGGTCTGGCCCTTCATGGATCCTGGCAGATCTCTAGCTCAGAAAGATGCTGCCCTGCCTGAATCTCTTGGGCCCAGCTGGGGACAGCAGAGCTCAAAAGCAAGTCGCTCTATGTGGCAGACACTCGGAGCCGTCTCCGGTCATGCCTCTTGGCTAAATGTCTGACCAAATATAGCAGGCTAATTTTTAAGTTGATAATTTTGTATGGCCCGCGAATGATGTTATAAATATCCAAATGGCCCTTGGCAGAAAAAAGGTTCCCCACCCCTGATATAGTTGGACACTGAGATGATCTTCAGATGTCCTTCTGTGTATGCCTCTGTTGTCTGAAGTATGGAGCATGGCCATGAGACAGAGAGAGAGAGAGACAGAGAGAGAGAGAGAGAGAGAGAGAGAGAGCGAGAGAGAGAGAGAGAAAGAAAGAAAGAAAGAAAGAAAGAAAGAAAGAAAGAAAGAAAGAAAGAAAGAAAGAAAGAAAGAAAGAAAGAAAGAAAGAAAAACTGACTGGCTGAAGTTTGCAACCAGCATTATTCTGATAGTTGAAGACAGTCCTTTTGAGAAGCCCTTAGTTTGAAGACTTAGCTTGCTTAGCTGCTGAACTGTGGGATTGCTTCTCATGGTAAATGATGGGTAATAGTAGTAGTGGGCTGTAAACTGGGGCTGCTTCTGATTGGTTGGTTGTATTATATATTGTATATTTTAGAGAGTTCTGTTTGGATGGAAAGGTGGGCTGCATGTGTTTTCAATAAATTCATAAATAATAATAAAAAGTCATACCAGTGCCTTCACCAGGGGTGAATATAGCCCATTTCGGGAACCTGGCCCCATCATGAAGGACAGTGACTCAGTGGCAGAATTATTGCCTTACAGAAGATGCCAGTTTCAGTAACTGATACCTCCAGTGAAAGGACCTCAGATAGCAGAAGCTGGGTGAAAGATCTTGCTTAGCTGAGACCCTGGATAGTCACTGCCAGTCAGAATAAACAGTACTGAGTGAGGCGGATCAGTAGTATGAGTTAGTATATAGCATGATAATTCATTACATGATAATTCATTACAGCCAGATAAAATGACAAGCCTGCAGGGTTTTTCCTTGTAGCATTCCATATTCCAAACAGAGCTGGCCCTCTCTTATTTGCATTGCAATTTTATTTTATTTTAAACATTTGTTGGCCTCTAAGATCCCAAGCTTTCGGGATGGAATGTTTTTAATGGACAGCAGACCTATCAAAATGCTTAAAGCCTTGTATTTTCTCTCAGGCTCCCAGACTACACACTGCCCCAGGTTAATGGGCTTACTTTGTCATGCCTAGTAGGTAATGGTCTTTGCAAGTGGGTGTTACTTTGTTATTCTAAATCAGCAGCTGTGTGGTGGGATGGAGAGAGCAGGTGGCAGCCAGCAGCCAAGGGCAAGGCATTGGGGGGGGGGGATCAGGACTGATTAGGAAGGGAGGTGGTTACTCATGAGTTCACTATGCCCTGTATTGATGGATTAAACATCATGTGACACCAGCTTTTGGATTCCTGCCCCATCTATTTATTCCAGTTCCTTAGGACTGCCATTAACTACTCTATGCCACAAGAAAGCGGTCTGATGCTTTCATTTCTGTTTTTTGCTCATGCTTTTGGAGAGTATGCTTAATGTCTTTTTAAAAAAAAGTTTTTTAAAAAGTAGTTTGGAAATCCACTGAAAGGTTAAAAATTGCCAATTACACACTGGAATCCCTCTCAGTAAATATTAAGAGACTGAACCAGCTCTGAGAGGCTCTGATTGGTCAAGAAAGTTGAGCCAATGGTAAGAAACAACGTTTTGTCTCAAAAGAAAGAAGGCAAGAATGAGATGTATGCAGCAGTCATTCATCAAATGACCAGAGCAAGCACAAAACTATACAAAAGGTGTTCCTCTGGAACGCTCAAATGGAAGTGGACAGAATAAAACTTTCATGCTCTCAGTGGGGTGAAAGACTGACAATGTAAAGGTAGCCATTGATCTAGGTTCCAAATTTCTCCAGTCCCTAGAGTAAAAACAAACACCAGAGTCTCCTTAGTTGAGTCTCTTGGTCAACCGTCCTAGACAATTCTTGAAGAGCTACTCACTGGTGGGCATTTGAGTTCCACTGGTATCTATTTATTTTATTAATTTAGGAGTTTGATGCTGCCTCCCCAGAGTCCTGCTCAAGTGGGCTTACAATTAAAGTAATAAATTATCAATATGAAAACAACAAGCTATCATAAGGACATAAAGACAAAGCCAGTAATGGCTTGTTGGCTATATAATGATTAATAGGCAGATAACATTGAAGATGGATACACCCGCTGACCCTGACCTGGATGGCCCAGGCTAGCCCAAGCTTGTCAGGTCTCAGAAGTTAAGCAGGGTCAGCCTTGGTTAGTACTTGGATGGAAGACCACCAAGAAAGTCCAGGGTTGCTACATAGAGGCAGGCAATGGCAAACCACTTCGGTTTGTCTCTTGCCTTGGAAACCGTAAAGGGTTGCACTTTCCACCACCAATAGACCATATATGGAATGCTTGCTATGTATGATATACAAGGCTACTTCCAATGCAGGGTTGCCAGCTCCACATTGGGAAATGTGTGTGTAAAGTGGCGTCAAGTCGCAGCCGACTTATGGCGACCCCTTTTGGGGTTTTCATGGCAAAAGACTAACAGATGTGGTTTTCCAGTGCCTTCCTCTGCACAGCAACCCTGGTATTCCTTGGTGGTCCCCCATCCAAATACTAACCAGGGCTGACCCTGCTTAGCTTCTGAGATCTGATGAGATCAGCTAGCCTGGGCCATCCAGGTCAGGGCACATTGGGAAATACCTGGAGATTTTGGGGGTGCAGTCTGAGGAGGGTGGGGCTTGGGGAGGGGAAGGACCTCAGTGGGGTATTATGCCATTTTCTCCAGAACTGATCGCTGCCGCCTGGAGATCAGGTGTAATAGTGGGAGATCTCCAGCTACCACCTGGAGGTGGGCAACCCTATTCCAATGACAGCTGCATTTTCAGGACAAAGCCTGGTCAAAGCAGAAGGGAAAGGACCAGAGGCTTTACACTGTGGTCTACTGTGCTCACAGAACACCAGGAACAAAGATTGTTCTTCAACTGCCACTTCCTGATGTAAGTGGCAGCAGTGCAAGCTAACATGGGATGTTGTGTCAGTATCCGAGGATGGGATGAGACTATTAACACCAGTAACACCAACCACACAAAGCAGAGATACCACGTAATGCCGCACAGAAATAGATGGAAGTAGGTGTGACAGGTGTAAATATTTTGGATGCTGCATTTACATTGGTGCAAAGTTACATGTCCAGCAGTAATTTTTTTATGATCTTGGCATATTGAAATGGATAGGTAAACACTATTTTGTATGCCACCACCGCAAGTTCTTTGTTAAAATATTGTTACCCTGCAGTCTCATCATACAAGCTCCCAAGATGCCTTCCAAGACTCTGTGTGCAGCTAAGGCACTGGTTTGGATCCAGCAATGTACAAATGGAAATATACATGGACTTAGTGCACTTCCACTTGCACAAGGTTTTGTGCAACATCTAGTGCTGTCCTACCTAGATCTTAAACTGCCCAGAAATTACTAGCACAATATTTTGCGCAAGTAGAAAAATGATATGGGATATGCTTTATTTTAATTTTGGTATTTTTACATTATTTTTAACAAAAGAAGCATTTTTATAATCCATACAAAACTGATATATATCATACAAACTGTAAAAATGCCATATCATATAATCTAGTGATGAGATTTTTCAATCCATACTGACCTGATATATATCATAGGATCATACAATCTAATCATGAGTGTTACAACAAACAATTATATATATTATAAATAAATAATATATCAATCAAACAGCAATGATGATTAATTACATACAGTCAATTACTCTCCAGTTTCAGTATCAGAAACAACTCTGATGAAATTACAGAAATAAATATTCATGCAATGGCACCAAAGGTGATCTAATTACTTGGTAACAAAATAGCAAATTAATGTTTAAGATAGGTTGACTGAATATGTTTCTCTTGAATGACACACTAGAAATGGTGGGACTGGGCTTCCCCCCCCCCCACTCTTTTTTATTTTTTTGCTCACTGGTTTGCTTGTCCATCTTCCTATCATTTTCACCTTTGCTCAGCCTGATTCTTTAGCTTCAGTCCCTGACTCCTGGTCGCTATGGAAGTCTCAGCTGGCAGGCAAAAATGGTGAGAATTTATAAACTGATCACCTGATTAATGAAACACACGGTCTTAGAACCCCAATCTGGAGAGCAGAGGGCGTTCAGCTTTCCCTCGGGTCATCAAACACATTTTCCTCCAGGAAAGAACTGTTGTTACCAGCATCTGCTAAGCAGAACGCTCAGAATGTCTATTTACTTAAAAAAAAAAAGCAAATACTAATGTCAGGATGCTGTTTATGTAACAAAGCCCATATAGCTTTAAGCCATTGCCTTTTTCTAGGTGTCACATGGCATTGCTGTGTATTTAACATTTAACTGTATGTTGTTTTGCTGATGGCAGATGGCAGGCAGTCTGCTAGGCACGGCACTGAGATAGGTTAGTGCCACTCAGAGAATGAGAAATTGGGAGGCTCGTAAAACACCGGGCTGAAGCCTGCTTTGGAACAGATAAACCTGCCTGTCTAAAAATGGGGAGATGGGGGTCTGTAGACTGCAGATTGGCTCATTGTAATGTGGGCCCTTATCTTCCTGGTGCAGGGATAACTTCCAAGTAGAGGCCGCGACTAAAACCATCAGGCTTGCTAACAGGCCGGCCTTTGAGGTGCAGCTCGTGTTTTGTGCTAACCGATCCCAAGCGATGTTTTGGCCAAGAGGGAGTGTTCTTCCCTCATCAATCCCTTGTTGGAAATGAAGGACTGTGCAAAGTTTTTTTTTTTTGTACAGACGGAGCAGTAAAGCTAGTCAGCTGGACAGGTTGCTTCCTCTACATCCTGTTTGCTCTGCTGCTGACTCTTTGTTTACCCAGAATGCTAATCTATGGGGTTCCTGCTTTTCCTCCTCTTCCTGCTTCCCTTTCTAACTACCACAAGGAAAACATGTGCTCTCTTGCGATCTGTCTCCATCTTAGCCTAGACAGCTAGAATGCTCTCCAAGCATGGACTTGATTCCTTAAGCAGCACCCCCAAGCTCTAACCTTATGTACCAACATGAAGCCTTTTGACTACTTCAGGTCCCTCCTCTGATCTTCCATTTTTGCTCCTTAGCGCCTTCATGTGTATCCAGCACTAGGTATCATTCACTTCTAAAATCATTCTACATGGCACCATTCCTTAATGCTGGATTCCTGGCCGCTCCAAAATCCAGCACGGAAAACTTTCCATGGCCTTCCCCATCTCTCTGCTCTCATATCCTGATACATATTTTTACGTGGGGCCTACGCTTCTCCAGCTCTAGTTGTCAGAAAGATCTCCTGTTCCTTCAAACAATGCAGTCCTTTCTCGTCCTGATGGGAGGACTTGCCTCTCAGAATACCCTGATGCGACCTCTCTCATTTCTTTCAAATCCTTCTTTAAGACCTGCCTTTTCTGAGAACGAATGCAGTTTCCCCATGTTTATCCTCACCTCTACCTTGTCTTCTTCCCTTTGTTGGTTTATGTTAAATTTCAGATTGTAAATTCCCTATATATCATATTGGCATGCACACTGATGCGTGCATGTAAGTTAAGTGCCGTCAAGTCGCTTCCAACTTATGGTGATCCTATGAATTAATGACTTTCAGAATGTCCTATCTTTAACAGCCTTGTTCAGGTCTTGCAAAGGGAGGGCCATGGCTTCCTTAATTGAGTCAGTAGAAAAAAGCAAGAGTCCAGTAGCACCTTAAAGACTAACAAAATTTCTGGCAGGGTATGAGCTTTCGTGTGCCACCGCTCACTTCTTCAGACACTGCTGTATCTGTGAGACTGCCTCTCCTCCTATGCACCGCCACAACAACTACGCTCATCTGAGCAAGGTCTTCTGCAGGTGCAAACCTGAAAATGGGTTAAATCAACAACTGCCCGTACACATGCCTTCTCTGATGTGGCCCCCACCTTATGGAATGGCTTGTTTCAGGAGGTCAAAAAGGCTCCCACTCTTCTGGCTTTCCACAAACTGTGCAAAACTGAATTATTCAAGAGAGCTTTTCTATGCAGGCAATGAAGTTGCACTGTATGAAATCATTCACAAAGTTACTTAGATAAATTATTACGGAGTGTGGTCTATACTGCTGTATTTAGCTTACTGAAACTAGGATCCTACTACAAATTTTTCCCCTCATTTAAGGTGTCATGTTAAGAATTCTGCTTTGCTTCAGTTCTGTTTTTACATTTCTAATTGGTTCTACAACCCTCATCCCATTGTATTGTTTATTTAATATCCCAGCCTCTTGTTTGCATTGACTCACTCTGTGTAATCTACCTTGAGTCCAAGTGAAAAAGTTGGACTATAAATGACAAAAAAAAAAGTTGGTCCTAAGAAAAGGATAGCTGCTTTTAACACAGAGACTCACATTTTAAATGAAATTACTCCCAAAGTTTTAAAAACTACCTTTTTAAACTGGAAAAAAATGCCAAAGAATCAGCAGAGTCTGGATTCAACGAGAGAGGCTATTTATTTGAAATATTTCTATACTACTTTCCCCAAGGTCAAAGTGGTTCTCCAAGGTCAACAACAACAAAATTTAAACCATGAAAAAATGGGTTGGATGCCTCCAACTTTTTCACAGCATCTCATTTAATTCTCCTCCTTACTACAGCCCCTGCTCCACAATGCCCCCCCCCCCACGCCTGCATAGGCTTTTTGGGTGATCAAAGGGGACCCAACTCCTGTTTCACCAGTGGAAAAGCTGGGCAAATCCAATCCAATATAAGAAATATCAACCTCACTAATCACACACCAGAAACCATTAGATAAAACAAACAAAAAATAGCCAGAAGCTTCATTCTCCACAGGATACCAACTGGAAAAAAATTCTTACAACCCTAATGAAAACTCTTGAGTAATATGGCTTTCCATATATCTACACTGTAATCCTGGTCATTAATATGGGTCATATAAACCCAAGCAAGTTGGGGAAAGGCCAAATGTTACATTCTGGGAGTAGTCAGTGCATACAAGCTAATAATGGTGCGCATGTTAGTTTATTTTGAGAGAAGTGGAAATGTTTCTATTCAGTTTTATTTTTACCAGCAATTTCCCTTCCCTGATTCCAGGTAATTCTGAACAGATGCACTCTGACAGCAATAAAAGAAGTGACAAGGTGGCTCTCCCACTCCCCATAGCAACCCTCAGAACCTTTTTCACCTCTATGCTATAGGGACATTTGTCTCACTGAGATCCGCTCCTCCCCCTTTGTCACTTGGCTTCCTATTTCTCCCCGGAGAGTAATCATTGCCAAAATTAACCTACTTCCCTTGCATGTTAAGATTATGAGTTATGAACCTTTGCAAGCCCTATAATGAACCAGGTGTGCTAACAGTTTCCAAAGCCAAGGAACACTTGGTGAAATACTGTAGCTCATAGATGTGTCACCAGGAGAAGGTTAATTATCATTTTAGCCCAGGGTGATGACTTGGCCCATTATTGTGACAAAAAGCAACAGTAACACCTTCCTCTTCCTGTAGCTAGCAATTCTGCTCCTGTGCCTAACAAAGCAGAATCTACATTTTTTTACTTCATTTATACTTTGCCTTTCCCCCCAATGGGAACCCAAAGCAGTTTACATCATTCTCCTTTCCTCCATTTCACCCTTACAACAACCCTGTGAGATAGGTTATGGTGTGTGTGGATGTGACTGGCCCAAGATCACCCAGCAAGCTTGCATGGCAGAGTGGAGTCCCCTGATGCGCCCTAGGATATGTTCTGCTCTGAGATACCCTGTAAAAGTTAAAAACATTTTGTAGGCAAGTTGTTATTTTTAATAACAAGAGGGGATGTGGAATGGTATAATGTAGCCTGATCTCATCAGATCTTGGAAGCTAAGCTAGGTCAATACCTGGGAGACCTCCAAGGAAGACTCTGCAGAGGAAGCCAATGGCAAACCACCTATGCTTAATCATTTGCTTTGAAAACCCCACCAGGGGTCACTACAAGTCAGCTGCGACTTTATACACACAATACAAGAGACTGAAGCATTATCCCAAAGGGTATTTTCTGAAAGAAGAAATACCCTGTAGGGATCATGCCTGCCCAGAAGCAAGGTCCTGAATACCCTGGCACCTATGTACACTAGGAGCATGCATGCATGCAGGAAGTGGCTTCCTAATGTTCTTGGAAGGTTTAGCTGCACGATCTGAATAGGATTTTGCTGCTTAAGTATTTCTGAGAAAACCAAACACTGATGAATATTGAGTGCCGTAATCCAAAATTAAACTCCAAAACAAATATAAACTGTAGACTACGCTTGCATTGCAAGTTGGCTACAGTTAATTATCATTTCATTATATCAAATACTAAAGTGGATGGTTTTTACTTATCACAAAAGGAACAAAACCAGGCCATCCACAGACAACATAAGGGTTTTCACAGACTCAGGGCTCCCCACATAAGCAGAAAGATATGACACTATAATTTTTTTAAAAAGACAACCCAGATTCAAACAGAGTACAAACCACAATCACTGCTCTCCAAATGAGTTCACAGCACAGTGTGATGGCAAAATTGCGCTATGCAAGGCCATGGGGGAGATTTGGGAGGGGCGATTCATCCTGGTCCCTCCAGTTTGTTTCCTCTAGTAGCAAGTGTCCTGGTGTTGTGCCTCTAAGAGAGAGTCCCTACTCACACCATGGAAACTTGCTGGGTGACCTTGGGCCAGTCACACACTCTCAGCCCTGACCCTGGCTAGCATTTGGATGGGAGACTTCCAAGGAATACCAGGGCCGTGACGTGGAAGTAATGGCAAACCACATCTGGACATCTCTTGCCTTGAAAACATCACCAGGAGGTCACCATAAGTCAGGTGTGACTTGACAGCAAAAAAAAAATTTCAGGAGACTCGCTAGATATGTAGAAAAATATTTATTTCTTAACATTTCTTAATGGGGGGAAACGACCTGAGCTAGCACACTTTTGGCACTGTAACTATTAAGGGCTGGTTAAACAAAGAGGGAGATGGGAAAACTGGCCTATTAAAACCCCTAAGAGAGTATACTGCCTTGGAGGGATGGTGTGGGCTCTTACTCTTACTCTGTACATAGGAAAAGAACCCTTTTTTGTTGCGTCTAGCATCTCTCGCTAGCCTAAGTTCATACTAAGCTTTAGCTTTCCTAACACTCTTTCCTAAGAACAAGGACAAGATAAGCCCATTGTGGGGACCGGAAAGTGAAATTGTAACAGATGAAGAGAGGGCAGAACTCCTCAACTCCTACTTTTCCTCAGTCTTTTCTCGTGAGGGAAGTGGTGCTCAACATGGCATAAACAGAACATGTGATGAGGGAAGGGATTTGCAGCCTGAAATTGGCGTCGGGGTAGTGCACAAACACCTGGTTTCTTTAAATGAAACAAAATCCTCTGGGCCAGTCGAGTTGCACCCAAGGGTACTCAAAGAACTTGCAGATGTAATTTCGGCACCTCTGCCCATTATTTTTGAAAAGTCTTGGCAGACCGGTGGGGTGCCAGAAGATTGGAGGCGGGCAAACGTTGCCCCCATCTTCAAGAAGGGGGAAAAGGAGGATCCGGGTCACTACCGGCCCATCAGCTTGACTTCCATACCAGGAAAAGCGTTCGAACAAATCATCAAACAGCCCGTCCTTGAGCATTGAGAAAGGATGGATCTGATCACTGGGATTTGTGCGTGCGTGTAAAGCGCCTTCAAGTCGCAGCCGACTTATGGCGACCCCTTTTTGGGGGTTTTCATGGCAAGAGACTCAGAGGTGGTTTTGCCAGCGCCTTCCTCTGCACAGCAACCCTGGACTTCCTTGGCGGTCCCCCATCCAAATACTAACCAGGGCCGACCCTGCTTAGCTTCCGAGACCTGCCGAGGTCAGGCCAGCCTCCGCAGAACAAGCGCGCCGTGGAGGCCAACGGCACTCGCCGCGAGCCACCCACGCCCCGCCCCCGGAAGCGCGCGCAGAGCACGAGCGAGGCGACGGGAGGGGGCGGGGGCGTCGAGAGCGGTGCCGTGACGTCGCCGCGGGGGCGGGGCCGAAGGCGGGGGGGCGGGGCCGAGGCAGGGGCCTAGCGCGGCACTTCCCTCCTTGCCCGGCTGCGCTCCCGTCCGTCCGGCGCTGAGGGCGGAACAAAGGCGAAGAGTCCGGCCCTGCGAGGCGAGGCGATGGTGGGCATCCCGGGAGCCTCCCAGTGTAAGAAGCGGCCGACCCCGTGCGGACCCTCCGCTTCCCCTCGGTCCCCGTCCGGCGCCTCGGCCTCCCGCTCGGAAGTTTACTCGGATCGCGCGCCTCAGGTTCTGCCGGCTGAGGAGACGCGCGGGCCCGACGCGAGGCCGGAGCGCATCGGGCCCGCGCCTCTGCTCGCGGATCGCGCCCGCTTCGCGACCCCTCCGGGCTTCCCCGCCCCGAGTCTTCCGTCTGCCCCCGCCCTCTGCTCCCCCTTGGTTCCCTGGCTCTGCGGTTCCTTCGCCGGATTCTCTCTTTCCCCTGTCTTAGACGCCTCTCCTGGCGGGCTCCGTTTCAAGCCTGCGCTTCCCTCTCCTCCCGCCTCTGGCGACATCTGTCATCTTCTGCAAGCCTCTTCCTCCAGCCCTTGCAGATGTCCCCCGCGGTCCTTCACCTCCTTGAAGATAATCCACGGCGGGTCGCCGTGTGAGTCGATCTGCGGTAGTAGAAAAGGGCAAGAGTCCAGGAGCACCTTCAAGACTAACAGAAATATTTTCAGGCAGGGTAGGCGCTTAAAAGTTTATGGGAGATAATATTAAATGCAGTAGCAGAATAGGGCAAGAGTCCAGGAGCACCTTAAAGACTAACAAAAATATTTTCTGGTAGGGTAGGAGCTTAAAAGTTTATGGGAGATAATATTAAATGCAGTAGTAGAAAAGAGCAAGAGTCCAGTGGCACCTTAAAGACTAGCAATAATATTTTCTGGTAGGGTATGAAAACCCCAAAAGGGGTCGCCATAAGTCGGCTGCGTCTTGAAGGCACTTTACACACACACACATGAGCTTTCGTGAGCCACAGCTCACTTCTTCAGATACCATCATATCCTACCAGAAAATATTTTTGTTAGTCTTTAAGGTGCTACTTTGAGTCTTTAAGGTGCTACTTTGAGTCTTTAAGGTGCTACTTTGAGTCTTTAAGGTGCTACTGGACTCTTGCCCTTCGAAGAAGTGAGCTGCGGCTCACGAAAACTCATACCCTACCAGAAAATATTTTTGTTAGTCTTTAAGGTGCTACTGGACTCTTGCCCTTTTCTACTACTTAACCTCCTTCTCCTGCTCCATTTATTTGCATTATATATTCCGTTTTCGGTTGATGCGTTGACCTCCCCGGTAGGCTGCAAAAGTGGTGCTTTCCTGTAGGAGCCCCTTTCTTTCTGTTCCTCAATGTGCGTTTTGGGTTATTTGTGCGTTTTGGGTTATTTGTATGTGTGAACTGTGCCATGAGAGCCATAGGAGTTTGGAAAGCTTCTGTTTGGAACAGTGAGATTTGGGTCCTAAAATAAGTGTTCTATCCATGGTGCTTCACCATGGAGCTTGAAAAATCTGCCCCTCTTCTTTTCCTGGACCATTTCAGAATGGATAAGATTGGGTCTTAATAATACACCCTTCCCTTGCAAAATAAAGTATTAATTTAATGTGTGCTTGTACTATGTGTATATAATTGGATTACCTTTGGAACTAAGACATGAAATGGGCCAGCGTCTGGAGCGGACTCCAGTAGAAGATTGTGGATGCTGAGTCCAGTTTTTGTGTGTCTCTTATTATCCAGAATTCCAGTAGACCAAGCTGTGCAGTGTGATCATAAGAATTTCACATTACAGATCATCAGGAAAGGATTGGGTAGGGAAGGTGGCACGGTACAGCCCAATCTCCTCAGATCTAGAAAGCTAAGCAGGGTTGGTACTTGGATGGGAGACCACTAAGGAAGAATCTGCAGAGGAAAGCCATGGCAAACCATCTCTGCTTCTCACTTGCCTTGAAAGCCCCTTGCTGGGGTCTCTGTGAGTCGATTGCAATTTGGCATTTATGTTTTTTGGGGGTGGGGGTTTGCCATCAAGTCACACCTGACTCCTGGTGGCCCCATAGGGTTTTCTAGGCAGACCTCAGAGGTGCCATTGCCTGCCTCCACATCACGACCCTGGTATTCCTATCGAAATACTAGCCAGGGTCAAGGCTGAGAGTATGTGACTGGCCCGAGGTCACCCAGCAAGTTTCTTGGCAGAATGGGGATTCGAACCTGGGTTCCCCAGATCCTAGTCCAGCACCTTAACCACTATGCCATGCTGGCCCTTTGCGTTCATGTAGTCATGCTCTAATACAAATCCCAGGTGCAGCCACATTTGGAATTCAGTTCTGGTTGCTGCATCTCAAAGTAACAGTGAAGATCTGAGAAGAGTGCAACCAAAATGATCACAAGCTTGGAGCACCTGCCGTATTATGCCAAGCTAAATCATCTGGGACTTTTCCAGGTTTTTTTTTTTTTAAGATTACTGAGTGTTGACATCTTAGAGATACAGAAATTATACATGGTGTAGAGAAAGTGGAGAGGGAGAAACTTTTATTCTAATATTCAAACTCATGGCCACCCTGTAGAACTGAATGGCAGTAGATTCCAGACAAGGAAAAGGAAGTAGTACTTCAAACGACTTTTGGAACTGACTGCCACGAGACAAGAGTGACAGCTACGGGCTTAGGTGGTTTCAAAGAGGGATGGGCAGATTTATAGAGGATAGGTATATCATTGGCTGTGAGCTACCACAGAAAAATAGGGCCTCTGGGTTCTGATTGGCAGGTGTTGGGAAGCAGTCAGCAGGTGCGAGCTTTATCTGTGGGCCCTGCTTGTGGCCTTAGACTGGCCTCTGTTGGAAGCAGGATGCTGCACTAGATGCACCATTGGTCTGATTCAGCTACTCGCATGCTCTTATGTAGGTATGTTTTCTCAGAAGGAAATTGTTCACTGAAAGGCTCCGTATTAAGTTTGCTTAGGATTGCTGCCTTAATCAGTGGCACCATGACCAATGGACTTGGATTCTGAATAACTTCTGTTTCTGTGAATGGATGGATGTTTAAAAAATACCAACTTTTTAATGCAGAGAAACAGAAGATCACGGGAAAATGCAAGCAGTGAATTATCAGTGGAACAGCTTTGAAGTAATCATAAGAATAAACAGATGGTTACAGACATCACATGTGGCCCACATCTACAAAGAAATATGGCTTGCTTACTATATAGCTGCATAGTGGATGGTCATATGGTTTAACCAGGGCTCTAATATCACAAATACTTACTGTCATAATGCTTACCTTTTAGCATAGTTTCAAAGGAACTTAGCCCATCATGTTGGTCTGCAATAGAACATCTTGATTCGAGTCTAGGTAGCACTTTAGAGACCAACAAGATTTTTGGGGTATGAGCTTTCAAGAGTCAAAGCTCCCTTCATCAGATACAAGTAGGACTGGAGATCCCCAAGTCCTTATATCCCAGTCAGATTTGTTAGCAGTTTTCGTTAACTTGCCTTCTTTTGGGGAGGGGGAGCCCAACTGAGCATCCGCAGAAAAGATCAAGTTGAGTGGTTGTTTTTATTTATTTGTTTGCTTGCTTGCTTCGTAGTTATTTTTTTAACTTCATTTATCACCCACCTTTCTCACGGAGGCTCAAAGTGGATTACTAAATATGTGTGTGTGTTCAGTTTGACAGCACAAAACAACCAGTAAACAATGCAATATATGTTTGAGAGGAATAGATAATGATCATAATTTGCCTATGGAATTGGAATGGATGTGTATTTTCCTTAATGTTTGTTCTACTTTCTGGCTTTAGGCTGGCTTGCAAGGTGCAGGGGCTTTTTTGGTTGTTTGTGCCCTGGCAGCAGCCTTTTGAAGCTTATACAAGTTTGCCAACTGCTGCTCAGTTTAGCAGAACTCTTGTGATCTGATCCCATTGACTACTGTACTGAGGGACAGCTCATCCCAACAGGGGCAGAAGTAGGCAGGTCCTTTTCTGCTGTTAGACTGGTAGCCTGCCCCCTCCCATCTTTTCATCGCGCTAGGATGCATCACACTCTTTTGGAGGGACTAGAGAGTGGGTCTCCTTTTGGCCCTTTAAAGACTGTGATTTTCTCCAGCCGTGAAACTTACTCGGGGGTGGGGTGTGTGTGTTCAAGCCACTACTTAGCTGTACCGCTGTACTTTTGGTCAGCATCCAAGCCCATGGATGGACAACATGCATCCATTATATTTGGGCCTCTGCTCCAATCTGTTGCCTTTCACTGTTGTTCCGTGTGGTCTGTTGCACACATGTTCATCTTGCATTCCTGCAAGCACCAACACCGGCAGCTTTGCTTTCTGCAACTTATTTTCACTTCAGTGGGGCCACATCTGTTTCTTGCTACTTTGTTTTTTATTCCATCCCAACGCCGACCATGGCCTTGTCGGTTCTGTTGTGGCTTGTTTCTTTGGAGTGTTTTTCTGGTTATCCAACACTCTGATCCATAAATAAAAGTGGATGCATGTTTTTTCTCCTCTATTCTGTATAGGATGAACATATGTGCAACAGGATACAAAGAACAACGGGGAAAGGCAAAAGATCAAAGAGAGGGAGGCCAAAATGAGATGGATGGGGTATTACCTTCAGCAAATTTGCTTTTGGAGTTGGTGGCGCCCCTCTTACTATGCTGTTGAGTCTTTTCACTTTTATGCTTATCCTTTTTTATTATTCACATAATATTTTATTATTATTATTATTATTCACTGATGGATTCACATTCTAGCTGTATCTGAAGAAGTGAGCTGTGGCTCACGAAAGCTCATACCCTACCAGAAAATATTTTTGTTAGTCTTTAAGGTGCTACTGGACTCTTGCCCTTTTTTATTATGTACGGGGTGGAGAACTTGGATAGAAATTTTTCTCCCTGTACCGTCATACTAGGACTTTGTGGGGGGAGGGTTGAGGCACTATGTGAAGTTGATGGGCAGTAGATTCCGGACGTCCAAAAAGAAGTACTTCTATGCTCCAACAAGTAATTAAAGTGTGGAATTCACTGCCAGCGGATGTAGATCATGATGGCCACCAGCGCAGATAACTTTAAAAGGGGGTTAGGCAGATTCATGAAGGAGAGGACCATCAATGGCTACTAGCCGTGGTGAGTAAAGTGAATCTCCGTATACAGAAAGCTCATACCCTACCAGAAAATATTTTTATTAGTCTTTAAGGTGCTACTGGACTCTTGCCCTTTTTGACGTATACAGAAGCAGCAGACCTCTGAATACCAGTGCTAGGAGGCAACATCAGGGAAGGCGGTAGCCTCCATGCCCTGTCCATTGGCTCTCCAGAGCAATTGGTTGGCTGCTGTGAAACAGGTTCCTGGACTAGATGGACCAGCAGGGTTCTTATGTAACATATAACCCTGTTTGTTATCTATTTTACAATTCAGCTGCATTCTTTTAACCTTCTTGCTCTTCTGTAGCTGCTTGATTTTTTAAAAATGAATAAAACCAGCCCTCCCACTTGAGAGAGTAGCATGAGGCTCTTGTAGGTGGGTGTCTGTGCATCAGTCCTGTGCTCTGGAGTTCTGACTTCCTGTGGTGTGTTATGTCGGCTTCTGTGGGAAACACGAAGGTGAACTTTGACTGTGGGTTTGAGGCAGCCCTTCCTGTTTCCTAGCTGTTGGCTCAAAGTCCATTCTGAACATCACGGAAGCATCTTTTTGTAAGGACCGTGTCCCAGTTTACTTTTCTTAAGAAACATAGAAATGGCCTCAAGACAGATGGCAGGTCTCTGGAGAGGCAGCATATAGATTTTCGAACATACATAAATTAAGGTAGAATGTAGATCAGCTGATGCTTTCTTAACTCTCTTGAGCCAGCAAGTTTTTTAGTAGGAGATTTTGCTAACTGTGTCAGGGAGCAAGCACTACATCTTCCCCTTGCCTTTCTTCCTCTCTCCCTTATCAAGTGGGTGATAGATGGAGAAAATAGTGCTCAAAGAGAGGATGGATACTACTCATATAGAGGATACTGCTCATATGGTGCCGATTTGTTTTCTGTTGCCCCAGAAGAGTTTTCTAACAGAGCGGCTCCTCAGTGGAACGGGAGGTGGTAAGCTCTCCTTCCCCGGAGGTTTTAAAGAAGAGGCTAGATGGCCATCTGTCAGCAATGCTGATTCGGTGACCTTAAGCAGATGATGAGAGGGAGGGCATCTTGGCCATCTTCTGGGCATGAAGTAGGGGTCACTTGGGGTGTGGGGGGGGAGGTAGTTGTGAATTTCCTGCGTTGGTCAGGTGGTTGGACTAGATGACCCTGGTGATCCCTTCCAACTCTGTTTTTATGATTCTAGTGACTCATGCTGGACTTTAATGTGCAGGGTTTGTATTTATTGCATTGGTATCATTCTCTTCCTTTGGGGGAGTTAGAGCATTGGAACAACTGGATGATGTAGTTGAGACTGAAAGATGGTAACATACTCAAAGCCACCCAATGAGCTTAACAGTGGAGCTGAATTTGCTTTGGGTGGCTTTCTTATATCCAAGCTCACCATTCTAAAAACGCACCACACTAGTTTGTTCATGAGACTTATTCTGGCCATGTCTGCCGAAACATTGTCCTTGCTGAATATGTGATTGAAGAAAGTTTGAAAGTACACAAGCATCACTCCCCAAGAGGAGTCTTTTTTTTTTTTAATCTGAATATTCATGGCAGTGAATATTGGCACCTGAAAAGATATTGCCCCAGGCGGCTCCGAGTGAGCACAAGAAACATTCTGCCCTTTTGAAAAAGATCCAATGGGAGTGAATGAAAATTTGAAAAAAGTGTCTCTCTTTGTGATGGTTGTGCTGTGGCTGAATAAGAAATTTGCCATTTAGATCCATCAGAATTGTTAGGATCTAACTGTGCTCTTTGTTGAAGGAAATTGGCAGAGGATTTTTCTGCTTAGCTCAAGCACATGAACTTGAAAAAGAGTTTCAAGTTCTTTATAGTAGCATGCTGTGTTAGGGGATTACTTGACCTTCTTTTGAGATGGTGATTGCCTCCAGGGTTGGGAAGTTGTCATGCTAATTTCCAGACTCATGTATGCAAATACACACTGGGCAACCCTGGACTTCACTTGACCACCATTCTAGGAGCACCAAGATTCATGAACAACAATGCAATTCAGTAGTTCTCATCTGGTCTGCCTGTTAGTGGAAATAAAGTATTCCTAAAGCCGACTGAGACATTATAGCCCCTTTGTGTATGCTCTCAAATTACTGTATGAATTGCTTTGCTGGATTAGACCAAAGGTGACCTCATGTAGTATTCTGTTTCTAAACAGCAGCCTGCTAGTTGACTTTGGATGCTATTAGTAGACTATGAAGGTTGGATTCCCAGCAACTGGTACTTGGAAGTTTCTTCTAGTGATTATTGCTAGCAGTTGTTGCCATATCTGGTCTCCATAAGTTTGGCCAACTAATACTTTTTTTAAAGCCACCTAAACTAGGGGCCATCATTGCATAGCGAATAAGTTCTTCCATTTGCCCTCTCTCATCTATTAGCTAGGGCTTTGATGCCATTATGTGTTCAAGCCATACTCCAAAATAACAGGGACTAGTAATTCCTTACTATAATGGAAGACGTGGTTCTTGGAAACTGCCGAGATGTTGCCAAAAATGCCAGACTGAATGTGGCTTCTTTGCCATCGAATTGCAGCCCACTTATGGTGACCCCGTAGGGTTTTCAAGGCGAGAGATGTTCAGTGGTAGTATGCCATTGCCTTCCTCTATGTAGCAACCCTGGGCTTCCTTGGTGGCCTCCCATTCAAATGCTAACCAGGGCCAACCCTGCTTAGTTTCTGAGATTTGACAAAAATCAGGCTAGCTTGGACTAGCCAGGGAACTTTACTTAACAGCCTTCAAATTAATATACCTTTTTTCTTGTATTCAGAATTTTGAGGTAATTACTAAGTTGGAACACCATGTATGCACTGTGCTAGGGTAGTAAGAGTTACCCTATGGATTCTTTGAAAGCTGAACAGTTGGCAGACATATGAGGAAGCCCATTAGTATTGCTATGGGCATGTTCTAGGTAGTTCATGTATGTGAAGGAGTTATCGTGCTGACATCCTGTTCGTCTTGTGCAGCAATTGCTAATTTATGGATTTGTGTATTGGGAGTAAATTTTAGGCTAAGCAGTAGCACAGTGAGTTGACATTGTTATGCCTTTGAGAAACTGAAAAATATTGGTATCGGATAATATGAGTGCAGAATTGCGACCAGTGGTTGGCCTGTGCAATACAAATGATGAATGCATCCTAAGGAAATGAGAAAGCAGTTTTGCAGTGGATACTAGTCCACTGAGAAAAATAGCCTAAAGTCTGATGCTGACAATGGCATGGACAGAGATGGCAAACCTCTACACCTAAGTAATGGGAGCAGAGCAGGGTCTAGTGGTTAAGAGTATCGGACTAGTATCTGGGAGACCCAGATTTGAATCCCTACATGTGCTGTGGAAGCTCGCTGGATGACCTTGGGCCAGCCACACACTCTCAGCCTAACCTACCTCACAGGGTTGTTGTAAGGATAAAATGGAGGAGAGGGGAATAATGTAAGCCACCTTGGGTCCCCATAGGGCAGACCCCAGTTGGGGTATAAATGAATTAATTAAATCAATATTGCAATATGCAAGTCAAAACAAGCTATGAGTTCTTTCAGTAGTGGATGCGCAAAATACTACACAGTTATATTAAATTTCTAAATTGAGTGAAGAGAAATAGGGTTTTGTAAGAGGCTCAAATTACAATTATGTGAGTTTAAACACTGATACTGAATGTCCTAATTTTTCTGGTGGGCTTGGAAAGTCAAGCATAAATGAACATGTTCTGTAAAATGCAGCTGTTTGCCAGGGCTTTCCAAGCTTTTTAAACATGAGACCCTCTGATTCCTCTGTCTGGGACTCACCCCTCCAGCCCTGTTGGAAGAGAGAGCCTGTGGCAGTTGTAAAATATGGTAGCATTCCTTCTACAGCATGCAAGAATCTGTGGACTCAGACAAAAAAACGGATATTGGGATTTGCATACTAATCAGTTGACCATCTCTTATATGACCATGGTCAAATATTCCCTGAATTCCATGGTATAGATTGTAATCCCCCCCCCCGGTTGTCATTTGTCAACAAAGGTGGGTGTATATCTGCTTACCCCTACTCCTGCAATAACTGGGCGAGCATAGTGGGGGTTAGCAGCGTAGCCAAGTTTCCCCTGTCTACCACCTGCTGCCACTGCAAGCATCTCCAAACATGTTGTTAAAGGTCATGTCTAGGATCAACTCCATCTTGCTTGCTTACTGCAGAAATGGCAAAGTATCTTCTCCCATATGATCTGGCTGTCTGCACTGAAAAGTTCCTGTGAGGGGATCTAACTCTACTTAACATAAGTACCTTCAAAAGGTAAGAGAGGCAGGAAGGTGTCATGGTTACAGTGTGGGACTAGGATTTGGGAGACCCAGGTTTGAATCCTGATTCTGCCATGGAAGCTTGCTGGGTGACCTTGGGCCAGTCCCACACTCTTAGCCTAACCTACCCCACAAGGTTAGTTGTGGGGATAAAATGGAGAGGAGAACAATGAGTCTCCATTAGGGAGACAGTTGAGGTATAAATGAAGTAAATAAAAATTGACCTTTAAAACTTTAAAACGTTAACTTCCATTGTTTTATAGTAACAGTTATTTATTTAATTGGTTTATCTCAAACATTTTTGTCCCTCCTTGTCTTTTCAGACCCAAGTTAGCTAATCTAATTGGTTTAAGTACCAAACCTGTTGATTACGTTGTTCTAAGTGAAATTATGGGTGTACTTCACCCATTATTTGACATTTTGACCATTCGATGCAGCACAGTTTTATTGATCAAATGCCACGCCCTCACTGATATTAAAGTCTTGATCTTGTGCTGCCCCAGCACAAGGGACCGCCTCACTGTCCTCCAGGTGGACGGAAAGGACAGAAACTGAGTGGCTTCTTGCTATAGTTGGTGCTTGCAGAATTCTCATAAAGGGGAGGGGAGTTGAGAGTGAAGGAGCAAGCCCTTCTTTTTCTTGTACCCATGGATCAATCCTCCCCCCCCCCCCCCCGCATAATCCTCAAGGGTGTCCTGATCCACAGCTTGTGAGCCTAATCGGTATGTGAGAGACATTGCTTTGCACCGTAACCTTGGCGTAGAATTTAGCACTTGGGGAAAGGTTGCTGTTCTGAAGCGATGTTTGCTTTTAATGTAGAAAATTTTAATCCTGCTTTTCTGTTGTTAAAATGGCACAACAGGCAGTCTAGAACTAGATAAAAAACAGATAAAACAGCAACATGAACACTTAATAAAACAACAATATTTGAAGAGTGCATAGGAGTAAAACCGCTTGTCAAAATTGTTCTTCAAGGTCGGGGAAGATATCATACAGTGTGCCATCCGCAGTTGTGTTCAGTTGGTTCTTTGTTGTGTTTGTGGTAAAGATTATTTCCTGAGTAACCTAAAGAGCCTTTTGTGTGGTCATTTGTTCAAGGAAATTTATGGAAAGCTGCTGGCACCAAATACTTTACATTATGGCTTTCTTTGTGTTGATCATCAGAGAAGGAAGTAGAGACAACTTTGTTTTGAGGTGCATGGATATGTAGTGCTTTGAATTGGGTGCCACTTGGGATCTGTTGACTGCAGAAATGCAAACTAGGAGAAAAATCCTTGGTGTACAGTGTGCTGGGCTCAGTGGAACCTCATTTATGCTCTGCCTTTCTCTCCAATGAGAACCTAAAGTGGTTTACATTGTTCTCCTCTCCTCCACTTTATCTTCATAAGGACCTTGTGCAGTAGGTTAGGTCGAGTGCATGTGAGCAAGTTTCCCTGGCAGAATGGGGAATTGAGCATGGGTCTGCCAGATCCTTGTCCAGCACTCTAACCACTACCCCTTGGTGGCTCTTTCATTGATAAAGTCTGCAGCATACCCATATTGATGGGTTGGGTGGAGGACTTATGCCTCAAGCACATGTTATGGCTGCAGAAAACCGCTTCCCTGTGGTGATTAATTAGGGTTGCCAGGGTCCAGGTGGGGTCTGGAGATCTCCTGGACTTACAGCTGCTCTCCAGATGAGATAGATTGGTGGGCTATGGCATTATAACCTGCTTAGGCCTGTCTCTTCCTCAGGGACAGCCCTCCCCAGACTCTGCCCTCCCCCAAATCTCTAGGAATTTTCCAACCTGGAGTTGGCAACCCTATGATTGATCCCCTTACTGCTTGAACTGTCTTCAAATATTTACCATGCAGCACATTCCCTCTCATTGTGTGTCTCTATACTCTCTGTTCGGTGGCTGTTTCAGTTCTAACTTGCCCATCCCCCCCCAGGCTCCTGGCAACTCCCTCCTCCCTAGAGTTTTTTAGATATTTGCAAGGGAAACATGGCTATTTAAGAGGTTTGGGGTTTTGTCAAAATGTATTGCATGTAAGTACTCATTTGCACAGCAGATTTGGAGTCTGTATGTTACATAATTATAACAGCTTTTGAAAAACAGCATATTGGGACAATTGGGTTCATCATTTCAGTGCTCCCAGGCAGGGACTTTGATGGGTTAATAGTCTCTGTTTTGAATCAATTCCCTGCATAGATGGATCAACTTAGGATGGCCCTGCAAATTTTCCATGTCTCAGAATGCATACTCGGCAAGTGACTAGTTATCAGGTTGGGTTTACTGCCTTAATGTTTGTTGAAGTTGGTATGTAGAGACCACTTTTGGATTTTCCTCTTCAGTGTGGTGCAAGCTGCTTTGTGAGTCTTATTATACACAAGATATAATAAAAAGGTGTAATACTTTTTTATTGGGACCAACCCAGTGACCTATAAACAGCGTGCAATAGTTAGAGTTCTCCAGAACACTTCCTCAGGCTAGATGTTGCAATAAAAGTATAAAAAGAGGGTTGAGGGAGGAAGTGCCTTGGGCCTGGTGCATTTTTCAAGCAGCTAAAGGAAATACATTTTATACAAAGGCTTTATGTATATGGGGGATACACTTCTGGGAGCACTGTGTGTGAACAAGATCTAGGGGTATGGGGCATAACATCTAAATCTCAAGATGTCATAATCCTGTTCATGCTGCACCTGGAATACTGTGTGAAGTTCCGGTGGCCTCACTTCAAAAAGAATGGGGACAGAATGGAGTGGGTGCAGAGGAGAGCAAGGAGGATGATCAGGCGCTTGGAGACCAAGCCCTACGAGGAAAGGTTGAGGGACTTGGGAATGTTTAGTCTGGAAAAGAGGAGGTTGAGGGGGGACATGAGTGCTCTCTTTAAGTATTTGAAAGGCTGTCACTTAGAGGAGGGCAGGGAGCTCTTCCTGTTGGCAGCAGATGATAGCACTCTCAATAATGGCTACAAATTACTGGTGGAAAGGTACTGGCTGGATATGAAGAAAAAGTTTTTTTTACAGTAAGAATACTTTAGCAGTGGAATTGACTGCCTAGGGAGGTGGTGAGCTCCCCCTCTCTGGAGGTCTTCAAGCAGCGGCTGGACGAACTGTTCTCAGGGATGCTCCAGGCTGATCCTGCATTGATCAGGGGGTTGGACTAGATGGCCTGTATGGCCCCTTCCAACTCCATGATTCTGTGAATACTTTGGTCATTACCATGTGAAAAGTACTGATGTGGAGGTGGGATCCCTTCTCCCAGATCTGGGGTGTTTCGCAGGTTATCCTTGGATTGCATCTGCTTCTACCCTGATGGCCAATAAGTGGCTCCATTTTTGATGGCCTCTTTTCATTCATTCCTTCTTCCAATTGTTGTGGTGCCTACAAATGAACTGGAGGAAAGTTTTAGACTGGGATGCAAAGATCTGTGCAACTGCTTCTGCTCTAGGGGACATTTGTTATCATTTATTTCTTTGTGTTCTTTATGGTCACCTTTCTCATGGAGGCTCAAAACAGATTACACAGTGTAAATCAAAACAATCAACAAGATGGGGCATCCAATAATCAGTGCAACAGGATTTGGGTTGCAGAAATCTTAAACAGAATTGAAAGTGCTGAAACAAAGCATAAGCATTTAAACGTGGCATATTAAATGATGCAGAAATTATGTAGTAAGAGCATACTTTAGTATTATTACATATAATACATTATAAAATACATTAGTATTATCCACAGTGCCTAAACCTTTACCAAAGCATGTTTCTGAACAATTTCATTACAGTACAGCCCGATTTTCTTTTGCTCACAAGTTGCAGCTGATTTATGAAGAGCCCATGGGGTTTTCAAGGCAAGAGACATCCCTGTTACCTGTGTCAAAAAGCCCTCTTGAATAATTCAGTTTTGCATAGTTTGCAGAAAAGCCAAGGGAGTAGGAGCCTTCGTAACCTCATCAGGCAGGCCATTCCATAAAGTGGGGGCCACAATGGAGAAAGCATCCTAAATGCCATCCTAAGCGATGCTACGCCTTTCTAAGCCCAGAGGAAAAGGTGTAACCCTGCTTGGAGTGGCATCGTTAATTCATTTTTGGACGTTGGACATCCACAGAGCTTTAAGAAGCCAAATGAATGGTCTGATAGTATTTTATTTCCACATAAATCATTCTGAGATTTCTAAAGCTTTCCCCACCGCCTTCTGTCCCGTCCCCCCTCCCCCCGTTACTTTTGGAGATGTTATGCTACCAGATTCTTCTCTGCTCTCGTCTTCTTAAAGTAACCTTTCTGTGGATCTGACTTTGAATTCCAACGGGTCTTGTTCTCCTACCTCTTTTAATCCCAATAAAGACCAGAAGACTCTCCAGGGCAGGGAACGGAGTTTATCTGGTGACATCACTGATTTTTCTGCCATTCCTTGCTTAGAAACAGTAACTTGTGCTAAGCTTGCTTTATCTCTGGCCATCCTTTTTTGATTAAAGACCGAACTTAGTAAATATTTTTTAAATGATTGAATTTCGTAACTATGGGAAACACATGTCAGGGCTCGGAGACACTGAACGCCATGTGCAATCACCCGTTGGCCCCTTCTTGAGTTCAGGAGTGTGAATGCAGATCTGAGAGCTGTGGGTGACAGGTTTATCTGGGATGATTGGCATGGATTTATAAAGCAAGAGGGGATTTACTTACTTAACCTCCCCCCTTTTCTTTCCTCCTCCCCTCCTTTCCTCTTATTTTCAGAAAAAGGAAATTGGGATCACATTAAAGCCCTAATTGGTTTGGCTCCAGCAATAGCTCAGCGGCTGCCAAACGGTTAACTTATTGTGTGAGAGTTTGGCCATGTGTTGAACAGCAAATTTGTCCTCTGCAAAAAAAAGATCTTTGTATACTGTATGTGTATTCATTCACCAGACCCCCGTTTTTTACAAGTGGGCTGTGCATGGGCCACGAGGGAAATGTAACAGACAACCCCCTAAGCCTGTTTTACATAACAGTTAGAATCTGACAAACCGAGACCTGCAAATTTCAATGTGTCTTGTTAGAAAAGCTCACTCTCTGTAGAACAATGAATTTATTTAATTTTAAAAAATGGGGTTTTGCCGTTTTCCCTTGCATGCGTTAGAATAGCTTACAGGAGAGTAAACTTGGACCCCTTCCAAAGAAGGAGAGCTGCTTGGAAAGTTCTAATTCTGATATGACTTTTATCTGGACAGTTGGTAAAATCTCACTGGAGAGAAAGAACACATCTATGCTGAAAATTAACACACACATCCACATTCCTGACTGTCACCTCATGGTACAGCCAGGTGGGGAGACACCGGGGGCATTTCCCCCCCTCTCTTGAAGTTATGAGGAAGGGCCGATTGGAATGTACTCTTATCTGGCTGGCTTCCTGCAGAGCTCTGGCTTTGTTCTTTCCAGACAGTCTATTAAGTCATATCTCACGCTGGAAGTTATTTTTTAATATTAATTTGTTAGCACGGGCTGTTTTATGCCCCAGATTTGCTGTTAGTGTTGGACGCCACTGAATTTGGGGAGAAACTAGGGTCACAATTGCTTTAATTATTAACTGATCTAATTTCGGCTATCCTTGGTACATAAGTGCTAATTTGAGTTCATTTTTTTTTTTACATTAAAATAAGACATTGACAGCTGAAAATATCTTTATTTCTGTCTTGGCTGTGCATTGGATAGTGTGTTTGGAACTATATCCAAAGTGCTAAATCATGTCTGTAATATATTTTACAATTTTTCATTGCCAAGCAGCTAATGTAATGTTATGGGGCTGCTTCCAGCAAAACAGAAATGATATCATTACCTCTGAGAGCTGCAGCATTTTGTGTGTCGAAGGCCATTTATCATGGAACTCACTTACTATTTAGCTTTGAATTAATACCCTTTGAAGACCAGTCTTTTGAGAGTGGGAGGCTATGGCTCAGTTCTGATGTATCCGTGGTTTGGTGTTGTGTGAATGAACTTCAAGGATCATTGGTCTTCCACACTCTCCCGTTTCATGTTCTAATTTAGTTTCTCTTTCACTGGCATTCACAGGGTTGGATCTCATGGATCTGTTCCTCTAACAGTGCTGCCTTCCTCCAATGTGAGATGTGCCAATGTAAGCAGCACCATTAGCAGAACTAATCCATGGGCTCAAGTCCACAGAAAGTCAAACTGTGGTCCCCTCATCTGCTATGACATAATTACTTCTTGGTTTTCCGTAAATCATAGTTTTCAGTTCAATGTGAACTAGCAAACTGTGGTTCACATTTTTTGCAAACCAGGATTCCAAACCATAGTTTGTTTCCAGCTTGAAATTAGGGTTTGCTGGTTCAGAGGTAACAAAAAACTATTGCTGGTGGAAAACCAGGAAGTAACTGATTACAGGAACGTGGGAGAATGGAGGAGACAGCCCATGAGCCTGGGGATCCTCACAGAGCCAGATCATGGTTTGGCACTGCTTTAGAACAAGGACATTTGGGGGTTGCTGCAAAAAGGAATTGGGTATGAGGGCTGTAGGATGTTGAATACAGACTATAGTTGTGGCAGCACTATAGCAGTGCTAACACTGTCAGAGATCATAAGTGTGACATAGGAAGTTTGCCACTCAGAACTTGCAGGCTGACATCAGAGGATGTGGTGTTGCCCATTTCTGACTTATATTGTTCCTTTTCTATGTTGCAGGCATGGCACTGTGAGTGGAGCTGATACTGGAAACAAATGTGCCAGTGATTAGCATATTTTATTGACTCTTGGGTTCAGATCCCCAGTTCATGAAAGCTCTCTGGCTGGCTGTGGGTCACTCTGTCCTTTCTCAAAGGGTTGTTGTAAGGATAAAATAGATGAAGGTGCTGCCATATACCTTGGGAAAAGGATATAAAATAAAAATGGAACAGATACATGCCCCATTCATCCAACAACCTAGGGGCAGCTTATGCATGGGCCCCAGGTGCCCTCCTCTCCAGGCAGCTTCCAGGGCTTGGCCTTCTGAGTTTCACTTGCATTATGGTGGCTTTGGACCATTCTTAGGGTTAGTATATGTCAAGTCACAACCGACTTATGGCGATCCCAGCAAAGGGCTTTCAAAGGCAAGTGAGACGCAGAGGTGGGTTGCCATTGCCTGTTGTGGGGAGAGGAGGGGAAGGTGATTGTAAGCTGCTTTGATTTTTCCTTAAGTGGTAGAGAAAGTCAGCATATAAAAACCAACTCTTCTTCTTCAACTGCAGAGCCCTCCTTGGTGGTCTCCCATTCAAGTATCGACCATGTTTAGCTTCCAAGATCTGGTGGTATAGTTCTGACCAAGCTTCTGCACTCGCTGTAACTTTTGAAAGGGTCTTCATTTTGTGACCAAGATTTCCAGCCGAGAAACCCTTTTATTTGGGGTTGTTATAGGGTTCATTCAGTAGTAACGCAAAACAATAAGCCCTTGTACCTCATGAAGCCTTAATATTTTGTTTGTCTGCTGGAGTTGCAAAACCTGAAACTCATGCAAAGTCTCCCCGTCCCCATTTTTTTTCTGGAGCTGCACATACATTAGCATTAATGTAGCCTTTGTGGAACTCTGTGGGGAGGAAGATGTGATCAAGCTGTTGAACTCCTTTGTAGGCAGGCAGCTTTCACCCGAGGCCACCTGGGGCTGCCACATGTCCTTCTGACACACAGGCTAACACTCTCAGCATGTGCCGGCGTTGACGAGGCTGCACATAAGTCACTGCTTTGTCCATAGAGGTTAGAGTATTGAGGCAGGGGAAGGAGAATAATTGGCTGCGTTCGCATAGGATGATTTTTTTCTTTTGATTCTGTTCCCAAATTTAGTAAATCGCAGTTAATCACAAATTTTGAATTGTTGTGGCTACCGAGAAAAAAACTTTGCATCTTGCTAAAGAGACCCTGAAGAAGTTGGATCTAGTTCGGGCAATCTTTATGCTGAAATAAAATTTCATTTACCTTTAGATGCCATAAGTCTCCTATTTATTTTGGTAAGGGAAGTAGAAGCCGGGGTGTGTTTGGGTGTATGTTTTCCCTGTCCCAAGGGCTGTGGCTTTTGTGGAGATTGGCTCTTAAGGGAGAATTTTTATGGTGATAGTTCACGTTAGAGAAGTCAGTCCAACTGATCCCTTTTTTCCCCTTTGAAGATGCCATCATTTTTGAAATGGTGCTGTATTATGAAAACATCACAAAGAAACCCCTAACTTGATAGAAAAGTAATTGAGTAAAACCTTGCTTGTTAGATGCAAGGGCTCTCAAAGCCTCCTAGCAAGTCCTGCTTTTTGGCCAAGGTTCTGAACCTCCCAGTTTGTTAACTTGGAGAAAGCAAAAGATGTACCAAGATTGCGAATGGTAATGGCGGCTGCATCTGCCCCCTCCCCTTCCAGTGATGTAGATCTGTCTCCCTTTGGGTTCAGTGCTGTTTGATTAGGGCCGTGCCGCTGTTCTGTGTTAATAAAATGATTGATCCGTTGTTGCAGTTGATCAGTTAATTCCCCCCCCAGCTGTATTTAACTATTGTTTTAAATACAAAATAGAAAAAAGCTTGACTAATTATTTGCAGAAGCTAAATGGCTCCTAGCAGATTAGGGGTGGCATATGGAGCTTCTCACTTCGAGGTCACTGGATCAGCTGCAGCCCAGGTTGGCAGTGACGAAGTTATTACCATCTGACAGCTGTTAGCTGGCCTGAGTGAAATGAATGGTTGGTTTTAGCCGTTCTGCATCAGACAGGTGTCCCTGCCACAGTTGGTCCCCTTTTTGGCAGTCTCAGTTGCGATGCCAGGGATTGTTAGGCCAATGAGGCTGGGCAGTCCAATGGGTTCCTGGAGGCAGAGCTGTCCCAACTGCATGACTGGCACGCTTTGAGGTTTCTTCGTGCCAGTTTTGTGACATCTGAGAGCAGTGTGGTCTTGCAATTAAGCCTGTGTAACTTCAGCACATTAAAAAAAAATCAGGGCTGTAACATTTGATGGATCAATTAAATTGGTCAACTGAAACACCGTGATCAGCGAGAAGGAAACCCCAGGAGAAAACTATAAAAAACTATAAAACCATGTATATGTTGTTATTAATACAAGAAACTATTAACCAACAAGCACTGCCTTAATAGGCATTCCCTGTGTTCAAGAACAGGGAATTTCTCATCTGAGATTAATCTTCTGTTCACACTATCTACATCAGTAAGGAAAAAAACACTCAGCCTTTGTAAACCTGGTTGCCTGGTGGAGATTTTTACTCACCAATAGCAACCAGGTGACTGGCTGTTTAGAAGTGTACCACCATATGAAGAAAGAGGAGTGTAAAATCCTATTTGAAGAATGTACATCTGGAATTATCTGTGGGAAAGCCACTGCTAGTCAGCCCTGTGGATTTTAGAGAATGCAGATGGACTGAAAAAACAAATGGTTAAAAAAAAGGTTTTGCTGTCTCAGCAAATGGAGCAAATCTGTTTCCTCTTGGAGATGTTCTAGAACAGTGGTTCCCAACCTTTTTTTGACCAGGGACCACTAGGACTTTTTTGTTTGGTGCAGGGACCCCAAGGTTCAAAATAAAAATTCCGAGAATTTGAAAATAAACTTTAATCACAACTGTTAGTTAAACATTAAACTTAGAATAATATTTGAATATATTTTTATAGTATAGAGAACTTTTAATTGAAAATATTAATTTATTATGGGTTTATAACTTTGTTTCGCGGACCTTAATTTAGTTCTCGTGGACCCCTGGGGGTCCGCGGACCACCAGTTGGGAACCAGTGTTCTAGAAGGAGAAGAAGAAGAGTTGGTTTTTATATGCCGACTTTCTCTACCACTTAAGGGAGACTCAAACCGGCTTACAATCACCTTCCCTTCCCCTCCCCACAACAGACACCCTGTGAGGTAGGTGGGGCTGAGAGAGCTCTAAGAGAGCTGTGACTTGCCCAAGGTCACCCCCTTACTGATAAAATTCCTTCGAACAAGGGTGTGAAGCAAGGCTGCATCCTTGCTCCCCTTCTTTTTAACTTATTTCTGTCAGACCTCGCTTGCTCTTTAGATTCCATCAACGGCCATCCGCCAAAATTAGGAGGGAAAGCCGTACCTCTTCTTTTATATGCTGATGATACCGCCATTTTATCCAACTCCAAAGTTGGCCTCAAACGCTCTCTAGGGGCGTTTGAAAATTATTGTCATCTAAACCTTCTTAATATCAATTACTCTAAGACTAACATCTTAGTCTTTTCTAAGAAGTGGTCCCCCTTCAGCTGGCGTATTGGTAAGGCCAAAATACATCAGGTGAAGAGTTTTAAATACCTGGGCATTACCTTCAACTATAATCTGAAATGGGTAGTACACAGAAATAGAGCTATCAAGCTAGGGAGAATATCCTCGAGCCAACTGAAGTCATTCTTTTTCTGTAAGGGCAACCAATTTGTCCCTGCTGCAGTTAAGGTATTCAATTCCAAAATTTTACCTCAGATCTTATACGGTATTCCAGTTTGGGTCAATGCTTTTAATCGCGATTTGGAATCCTTTCAAGCAAACTTCTTTAGACAAATTCTGGGTTTCCCGCGATGTGTCTCTTACTATGCAATTTATAATTAATTGGGCCAAAGTTTGTGCGGAACCAAGGCTTGGCCAATAACGATTCGTTTCTGCCTTAAACTGTATTTCAGAGCAGAGTGTGGTTCTCTTTTATCAATGCTGCTGAAAGAACTACATAACACTACCTGGGACCGTATAATTCTGACCAAAATAAAATCTATCGGAGTCTCCCAGGAAGACTTGGCCTCAACTTCCGAGGCTCATATTTTAAAAATTGTTAAGCAACGCTTTTTAGATATGGAACTACAGAGGCTGCATCCCACTCAACCCCCGGTCTGCTCCTCAGCTGCGCTGGGTCTTATGAACAAAACTGACAGTATTCCCCACTATTTTTATAATTTGGACATCCCTCCACTTCGTAGAGCCTTCTCTCTTGCCAGGGTCAATGCCTTCCCTTCAAGGATGTTGTATGGAAGGTACCATCAAATCCCAATACAGGAACGGCTTTGTACCTGTGGGTCCAATTCCCTGGATATGATTGATCATATACTGCTTGACTGCCCCCTATACCAAATATCCCGTGAGAAAAGGCTTAAAAATTGGATACATTCAAAATATTATCTATCCAATAAAGCAAAATGTCAACTCCTATTAAATGATTTTGCTCCAAAGATTACTGTGGATGTTGCCAATTTCCTGATGGATGTGATGAAAATTCAAAAGCTTGCAACCTTTGATTTTTGAGCTCATTTTATTGATATTAGGTTTTATGACTATTTTGTAACAACTGTAATAATAATTATGCCATTAAAGGTTTCATTGTCATTGTCATTGCCCAAGGTCACCCAGCTGGTTTCATGTGGAGGAGTGGGGAAACAAATCCAGTTCACCAGATTAGCCTCCACTACTCATGTGGAGGAGTGGGGAATCAAACCCAGTTCTCCAGATCAAAGTCCACCGCTCTATTTGTCTAGGGCAGTGGTTCTATAGGACTGGCAGGATACCTTGGAATGTGTTTCTAAAGGTGCAGAAGGGAGGTATGTTTGTGTCGTACAACTGAGAAAGTTTAACTTGAAACATGGATAGGACATCGTAATAAGGTTTTGACTGGCACCGCAAAGTTCAAGCCTGTTGAAGGGCCCTGATGGCACTGATAAGCAAAATAGTTAGCATCACTGATGCACCACCCAGAAAATGCATTTATTATTTGCGTGGAGGGCAGTTCCACAGGCACCGCCTCTGAAAAAGCCCTTGAACTTTTCCCTGCCCTTTGGCATATGTAATCAGACTGCTTTGTTAAAGGAAAAAAATATTGTTGTTCAATTCATGCTTAGCTGGGGGGGATATCTTTTATGAATGATTTTGTTAATATATGAGACAGTTATAAAGGAAGCGAAGACCCTCAGTCTGCAAGACCTGAGCAAGGCTGTTAACGACAGGACATTTTGGAGGCTATTAATTCATAGGGTCGCCATAAGACAGAAGTGACTTGACAGCACACACATATCACAGGTAAAGGCAGTTCACCTTGTCACAAACAGTGGAAAACATTTCTCCTGCTGAAATTCCTTCTTTTATATGACTGTTACACATATAGAATCCCTGGCCTCTTATGCATCGGGTTGCCCTGCGTGTACCTGGTTTTCAGACTTCATCCAGTGGACATTCGCTGAAAAACTACTGGAAGTGTCTACCTTGATCCTGAATTACTGTACTGGCACATCTTCCATTGATATGCAGTAAGCCGAACCCACAGCAGAGGCTTAAGGGCCATCTATAAACACTGAAATAAAATCAATGTGTCACTTAGAAGCAGCTAAACGAATGTAAATCACCTTTGTTAAACAATACTCCACAGGGCCGGGCAGGGACTCTCAGCTGAAAGGGTACTTGAGACAGCCAGAATGTTAACTGTTGAAATAGGGTTTATAATCTAAATGCTGATAGGCCATTAACTAGGACAGAGTCCTTTTAAGTCTAATCTGCTTTTAAATCCCCCATGCCTAGATGTGAAAGGCCAGGTGTTTGCCTTGAACTGCAGCAGCAACATCTGTGGAAACAGGTGGAGATGTTCAGTGCAGTAGGCAAAAGACAGCTGGTGAAAGTTAAGAAAAATGCCCCAAATGGACTGCATCGCACCTCTATGAAACAGACCCCAAAGGGAGAATGAACATGGTAGTTAAAGGCATCTATACCTGAGCCTCTGCGCTGATTATCCTTTGGAAGGAAATTTAGATAAGATGTTGTCAAAGGCTTTCACGGTCAGAGTTCATTGGTTCTTGTAGGTTATCTGGGTTGTGTGACCGTGGTCTTGCTATTTTCTTTCTTGACATTTCGCCAGCAGCTGTGGCAGGCATCTTCAGAGGAGTAAATCTGAAGGACAGTGTCTAAGATGCTTCTCTGTGAATTTTTGGTGTGCTTTCTAGTGTCTATACACATGAACAAACCTGAAATACCCTTCAGAGCATTAGGAGTTTTTTGTCCAGATGCTTGCTCTAGACTAGAGTAATTAACTAATCCAGTTTTCTTCCCTTTTGCTGTTAAATCCATTTTGCTATAGGATCATTGTGAGGTTAAAGGGATTGTTATTTGTTATCATGGGGTGAGTGAAAATCATGCCAAGTTTTCGGTGGCAACACAGTCAAAGCAGACATGTTTGGAAATATTTTATGTTTACTATGATACCTTGTGGATGCTACCCTTTCCCGCTCTGCAAGAAGGGTCTCTTGATCTTTGGGTGTTTCTCGCCCATTGCTAGGGGTAGGCAGGACTAAACTAACAACTTCCTGTCTCCTGGTGAGGAACACCTCCCCTTCCAGTTCTTCTCCTGCCTTTGCTGGGGTGAGAGCGTTGCAGCCATAGCTGCTGCCTAGGTCTAGTGAAATTAGGTTAGAATAGATCATTTTTCTTACCTTGTCGTATCCAGTCGCTTTTTAAATTTAAGCTCCCAGCTCTGCCGACTATCAGCTGAGCCGCGGGAGAACAGCTAAGCCATGGGAAATAGACGGCAAACGAAATGGCTGCTGGAGAAGCTGCATCGGAGGACATCGAACTCCTTTCCAATGCAGATCAAGAATTGGCCTTAAAATTGGATCCCGCCTTTAGCCGCCCTGGCGGACTATCGGAGAGGGAGACCGGAAAGTCGCCGCCACCATCTACTTCGGCTGGAAAATCGCTGAAGAAAAACAAGTCTAATGGCGCAAAAAAAGGCAGCAGCCGCAAGCGCCAGGTTAAGCAGAGTTCCGCCTCGACCTCTAAGGTCCCCGCCGGATCCTCTACTGTGCCTTTGGATGTGGAGCCCAGGATACCTACAGAGGGTAAAGTAACCCCCCTTCTGAGGAAGGGGATCCCCCAAGAACCCCACGTTTGAACAGGTATATAATATGATAGAGGGCTCCATGGAAAGACATTTTCAGAGGTTTCAATCTCTTATCCTATCCTTCCAGCAGGGTTACCCTCCTCAAAGACTCCTTCAGCCACTTCCTCAAGGGTTTTCATGTAGTTGGACATCTTCCCCTGGGTCCTCAGCTATATTTGAACCCATGCAGGAGGAGCCTGGCTACAGCCAAAGCACCCCCTCTAGGCAGTGTCCCACTAAGGCAGCTTTGAAAGCAGTGCCAAATATCCAAGAGCAGAGACATGAAACCTACCCTGTGGATAGGGATTCTGGGGCTGACAATAAGGAGGGAGAGTTCATTTCAGACGAAGAACTCCTCATTGTTCAGAACAGCAGCCTCGGCTGTGCTGTTCTGATGATTTCCAGCCTCCTTTGGCCAAGGCACTTTTTGCTTTAGACCTATCTGATGAAGCTGAAGCACCTGAGGAATCTAAGTCTAAATCCAGAGGTAAAGGTTCCAAGGAATATTTCCCACAATGGGGGCCCAGAATATTAAGGTCCCCTTGCCAGAATACTTTGAGAAAGTTATTAGAACTGAATGGGACAAACCCCTACATAATAAACAGTTCTCTGGCAATGCCAAGAAACTATATGATATGGCCTCATATGCAACGGATATGTTGGAATTGCTTGTGGTAGATGCTCCTATCTCTGCCCTTCAATCCTCTGACTTCCTGGCGGAGGATGGAGTGGGCTTTATTAAAAATCAGCTCAATAGGAAATGGAATTTCTTTCCAGAAAGGTGTATGAGGCAGCTGCACTGTCTATTCAGGCCAATACCACTATAGCACTCATGACCAGGGCTTCAAATGCCTGGATAAAGAAGCTCACTCAGCTTCTACCCACCACAGATTAAAAAAAAAATAGCCAAGGGCCTGTCTCGAGTGCTAAAGGCATCCTCCTTTATGGCAGATGCCTCCTTGGACGTAGTGATCTTCGCTGCTAGAGCGGTCGCCTCCAATATGGCCATTTAAACCTACCTTCCGATCCCGTTTATGTAGGGGAGGGGGGTGATTCACACGTGCATCATGCGTGTCAGGGAGAGGAAAGGGGATACGCGATTGGGCTGGATGCGCATGTGTGTGTTGTCCGTGCAATATAGATAGATAGAGATATATATAGGGGAGGGGGGCGATTCACACGTGCATCTTTGGTGTCAGGGAGAGGAAAGGGGATACGTGATTGGGCTGGATGCGCATGTGTGTGTTGTATATATATAGGGGAGGGGCGATTCACACGTGCATCATGCGTGTCGGAAAGGAAAGGAGATATGCAATTGGGCTGGATGCACATGTGTGTGTTGTCCATGCAAAATATATATATATATATCGTCTTGTTTGTGGGCTTCCTAGAGGCACCTGGTTGGCCACTGTGTGAACAGACTGCTGGACTTGATGGGCCTGGGTCTGATCCAGCAGGGCCGTTCTTATGTTCTTATGTTCATTCGCAGAGCCCTATGGGTAAGGCCATGGTCAGCTGAGTCCAGGTCCAAGACCATGTTAATGGGTCATCCCTACAAGGGTGGAAAGTTATTGGAGAGAGGCTAGATAGGATGCTCTCCGAAATTAAGGATAAAATAAGGCAATCCTTAAATCCCATAAAAAGGAACCCCGTCTTGGCCAATACTCTCAGTCCTTTCGATCCTACCATACCTTATCCAAGTTCAGATAGGATCAGAGACTTCCACGCTGGGCTCCTCAGAGAGGGTCCTTTCGACGTTTCAACAGATTCAACCGCCCCTCACAACCACAGTCCTTTAGGGCGGACAAACCTGACAAATTCTTCAAAGGAAATAAGCAGTGACGCCAGGGATCCATTGGTGGAGGGAAGGTTACAACTTTTCCTTCCACAGGGGCTTCACTCCCAGACAGATGCCTGGGTACTACAACTAATTCAGCAGGGATGTCTAATAGAATTTCATCACAAGCCTCCAGATCGCTTTGTCGCATCGCCATGCTACCGCAGTGCTGTAAAACATCAGAGAATGATGGAAGCCATTTCTCACTTGATCCAGATCGGGGCCATAGAGGAAGTAACTATTCAGGGATGTCTCCAGGAAGTTTACTCCATATTTTTCACAGTCCCCAAAAGAATGGGGACTGGAGGGCTATCCTGGATCTCACATTTCTCAATTGATTCATCCAGGCCAAACATTTTTACATGGAGACACTGCGAACCATCATAGAGGCACTGCGTCCAAACACCTTCATGACAACCATAGATCTCACAGAGGCTTATATGCATATCCCCATCCATCAGTCCCACCGGCGCCTTTTGAGATTCAGCTATATGAACCTTCATTTACAGTTCAGGGCACTACCATTTGGGTTGACATCTGCCCCCCAAGTTTATTTTCTTTTTTCCAAAGTGATGGTAGCTATTGTGGCAATGTTAAAAAAGGAAGGAATCCAAGTACATCCCTACCTAGACAACCTACTCATATGTGCCACCTCATACAACCTGGCACTTCAGCGCTCCACTCGAGTCATCACGGCACTCGAAATGCACAGCTATCTTATAATCAAAGCCAAAAGCTTGCTAAGCCCATCACAGAGGATCCTATATCTGGGAGTGGTCATAGATTTCCTCCCAACAGACAAGGCCCGCAAAATTGCGGCGGTGGCCAAGTCCACGGTAAAGTCGTCACAACATCAACTGATGGCTCTGACAAGGCTCCTAGGCCTTATGGTATCCTGTCTAGGCCTGATTCCTTGGGCTCACTTCCACTCCCGACCACTTCAAGCAGCACTGCGTCCATTCCAGCTGTTCATCACACACAAGATAGACAGAAATGTTCAGAGTATGGCCCTGGCCGCAGAACGTCCTGCTCATAACTCCCCCATCCCCTTGGCTTCTGAGATTTTACTAACGTGGCTGAGTTTTCAAGCCATGCTTGAAAACACGAAAACATGAAAATAGCATGGCGCCAACATCCTTCTCTTTTAAAGAAGTCTTAAGATACCAAACTGTGTTTCCTGTAGCTGCTTCTGAGCTCCTTTTGTGGAATCATAGGTAACACTATCACCTGCTCATGTCTGCAGATGAAACTGCTGAGGGACAAAGGAACGAGGGCTCGGAAGTGCTGGCAACCTTCTCTGATAGAGGAAGGGTGTTTAGTTTCTTGTTAAAGAAACAGCTGCTCAAGAAGTAAGACTTGAACTTCTGCAATTCTGTTGCTCCTGCAGAACTAACAAAGTTGAACAGGGTCAGGTTAAGGGGAGTTGACATGTGTCAGAGTTAATATATGCAAAATCTAGACACAGTTTCAATAGTCATTCATTTGCACGTTGGATAGGCACAGCCATATTGCACCTTATTTTTTTAAGCTGGGTTAAGAGAATAGCAGTGCATTTTTAAACAGTTATACCTTTTTAAAAACATTGAAGTCAGTGGGCATAGGTGTAACTCTGCTGAGGATTACCCTGTAGGTGTGAGCCATGAGAGTGTACTGCCTCTCTTTCTGTAGCCCCCCCCCCCCGGTCGACCAGATTCTTCCCTTTTCTGTTCTCTTCTCTCCCCCCCCCACTCTTAACTGTAATTAAAGGATATTTCAGTTCTGATGTTAAATCTAAACAGATACTTTTCTCAACCACTGCTATAGATATATTGTAGGAATTCCAGATCCCAGTGCATTTCAAACTAAATCCTGCTCTTCAGGAGAAATAGTTGTAGAAAATACAGTGAATAAAAGTATTAGCCTGAATATTAACGATCACTCCAAATATACAGTTTCTCCCCCCCCCCCATACATTCAACATGGTATCCACAGAATAGTTTCGAAGACTCCTCAAAGTCCCGATTGAACATCTTTTTGTAACTCCTGCATCCCTTCTTGATACTGGGAAGCAGCCCCAGATTACTCAGTGAGTGGTGTACTCAGGGGCTCGCTATTGCAAGAAAAATAGCACTAACCATGCATACCTGTGCAGAGTTACTCCTGTCTTAGCCCACTTATTTCAGGGGGTTTAGACTAGGAAATGGTGCTATAAATTACCTTTGTGTGTGTGGGGGGAGGGGGTAGTTTGCCCATATTGTGGGATCATTCATGGGTGCCGTCTACTTCAGAAGCACTTAACATGCTCAATGTTTCGTCCCAGGCTCTGATGGTTTTCAGCATTAACGTTAAAAGAGGCTGTGTGTGCACTCTCTGATATTAAAAGGATTTCCCCGTTCTAAATACACTGCTAAAACAGGGAAGACGTAGTCTGCTTTTATTCATCCTTGGGATTCAAGCATAACTGGTTTTAACTGGCTAAGCCATTATGTCTTTCCCAATGGAAATTTGGGCAGTGCGGTTTTTCTGAAGATAGGGAGCGTTCTCTAAGGCTCCTGGTTACTGCTTTAGAAATGTAATTCATGGAGTTACTTGATGAGAATGTGATGGAAATCAGTTTTAAAACTGTTGGGGGATGTATACTAGAGTGGTACCTTTTGGTGTATTTTCTTCATCGGTGACATTTTATGTAGTGGTCCCACAATGCAGCCAAGAGGCTAGTTACTCCTTTAATAGTGATGAAAGAGTGGACGAGAAAGGACCCAAAATACCAGAGAGGAGAAGAGACCAGAAGTATTTCAGTGACCCCTTTAAAAGGTATAACGGGAGTCCATAGATAATAACAGTCACACTCGAGTACAGTGGTGCCTTTTAAAAAGTGTTCAGCCTGGGATGTATTGTGATCTTAAGCCTTTTTCTTGGAACGAAGCTCCAAGACTGACTAACTTTAGGTAATTTTAGGATTGCAGCCTTAACTGGAAATCAGTTCTTGCAAAGTGCTGCTGTGGATCAGATCTGCAGTTATAGGATTGCTTTAACCAGACACTTGCATGCAATAGAAAGGGTCCGTCCCCCCTTTAAAGTGTTACTTTGCATTAAAAACAAAACTTTGGAGGGAGTTGTACAATTGGGATGGTGCGTTCCATCAGCAGATAACTTCTATTTTCTATTTGTGGTTTTAAAGCGAACGAAACTGCTTAAGACGGGAAAAGGTATGAGAACAGGAAGGGAAGAATTATGAAGGTAGCTTAAAATGCATTTACTGGCACCTCCTTCCTTTTGAGGGGAAGGAGCAAGTGAGTGGATGGACGAAGAGGAAAAGAGACTGAGAATGATGTAGTGGCTGATCCCTGCATCTATAAACAGAAGGAAGAGGTGGACTAAGGGCAAAGAGGGAAGAACAAAATGCAAAGAAGACATTAGTTTACATTGAATGAAGCTAATGGACAGTGACGGTGCCAAATCCTTCCAATAAAGTGCACATTAATTAATATCTTCTGTGCCAGCCCCACAGTCTGGAAGGGATCCTGTGCTGCCTCTTTTGACCTCTGCTCTCTTCTCCCCTGGCCCTTCTGGTTTTTGATTGGTTTCCTGTCTTCGGTGAAATCAACAACCTTTCAGGCCCCTCTAAAGCGGAATGAAAGGCACATGGCGGTGGTGTAAGAGGAGCCCCTTGCAGTCGGCTGTGCTTGGGTGGGCGGGCTGGCCCTTTCGTAAACTAATAGCTCCCAGCAGCGCTGCAAAATCAGACTTCGTGGAGCCAGGAGCCGAGAGCTTGGAATGCCAGACGAGGCACAAAAGGTCTGTCTTTTTTCCAGCTCTGACCATTTTTTCCCTCCTGATCCTAATAATCCACTGGACCAATTGACAGTGAGAGCAAAATGGTGCGAATGATGGTTAGCTTTGAAGGAGGGTGAGGGCTCATATTTGGGTATATACAAAACCAGAGTTATATTGGGTGGGGGTGTGGGGAAAGACAGTGAATGAAAAAGAAGAGTTCAAATGCAAAGTCTGCAAGATTGTCCAGCTTTGACTAAAGGAATGGTTCCTCAGTAAATCTTCGAAAGAGTAACTTGAAATTAATCCTGATGTGGCCTGTAGATAGATATCTTTCTGCACAGTTTTAAGTTAGAACATGGGGGGTCTTTTAACACAGAGATTTAAATTGATTTGTACTTCAATCAGCCTGGGTAATGAGAAGATAAAGCCTGCATTGGTGAGCGTGCGCATTCTGTTTCTCTTCTGCCTAACATCCCATGCTCAACAGCCTTTGCACACAGAGGGCATATAGTGTGAGAGAATTTCATCTCCTCTTTTTTTCGGTCATGTATGAAAATTTCTTTACGAAGTTTAAGCTGTCAGCCTGGTGTTTCCCACTCGGGCTCTTTTGTTACTAGAGACTGAAGCAACCCCCATCTGCTTTGCATAGGCAGTCTAGTTACAAGTTTATTAAATAGTATAATGGCGTCCACTACCACATGCTAGCAATTATTCAACCCAAAACTGTTTATTTGTGCAGAGCCAAAAAAGGAGGAGCCCCCTCTTTGTCCTGCCTCGCAAAGTGCGATTTTGGAGACATTGATAATGGGAGCCGTTTCCCTTTCTACTGACATCCCCACCCTTGGCTGAGAAACTCTCCTGTGTTGGTGGTAGTGATGCAGAAACAACAACAAAGCCAGTAGGAACAGGAAACTGAATCTGCAAAGGATAATTTAGAAACAAAATTTCTTTATGAACCCCAAGGGTTGCCAACCTCCAGGTACTAAGAAGAAATTCCCGAGGGGGGAAAAGCAGTAACACAGCCACTATAATGCACTCTCTATATAATATTAATCAATTGTACATACACTTTATCTCACAATTATAACAAAACGAGGAAAAATAAAAGGAAAAATGATGGGTACACCCATAAGTGTTAGCACGGTGATTAAGAAAGCTGTTAACGCCGCGTCAAGAGAATGCATTCAGGTACTAGCTGGAGATCTCCTGCTATTACAACTGATCTCCAGCCAATAGAGGTCAGTTTACCAGGAGAAAATGGGCGCTTTGGCAATTGGACTCTATGGCATTGAAGTCCCCTCCAAACCCCACCCTTTTCAGGCTCCGTCCCAAAAACCTCCCACCCGTGGTGAAGAGGGACCTGGCAACCCTAGTCATGCCCCCCCCCAATGATCCAGTTCCTCCGGTGACCCCTGTTTCCTAGGAGTTGGCACTTGGACACTGCCGTGGGAGTCACTTTATGGGTTGAATTTGAAATGTATATGATACAGAGGCATGGGTAGGAAACATGACCGAAATGTGGAACTATTTAAATAAATGCTATATGACATCTGTTGGGTATTTCTGTTGCGAAGATAGTTAATGTATGTGTAGGTACTTGGACAAAATCCAAAGTATTTGGTTTTTTTATAATGCTGCCCAAATAATCCAGGTGGTGCTTGTTTACAGCCTTCCATACTTATCCACTGCACAGGGTATCCTGCTTGGGGCAGGCCTGCAATAGTTGTAGCAAACTGCCTGCGTGGTTTAAGACCTCACTTCACTCCCAGGTATTTCTGCTCAAATCCTATGCATTAGCTGCTCATCTGTTTTTGGCCGCAGATCAGAGTGGAAGGACCGTAGCTCAGTGGTAGAGCATCTGCTTGGCATGCAGAAGGTCCCAGGCTCAATCCCTGGCATCTCCAATTTAAAGGGTCTAGGCAAGAAGGTGATGTGAAAGACCTCTGTCTGAGACCCTGGAGAGCTGCTGCCGTCTGAGTAGACAATACTGACTTTGATGGACTAAGGGTCTGGTTCGGTATAAGGCAGCTTCAACCAAACGCGTTTCGGCCTAATGGGCCTTCATCAGTGGTTAATTAAAACCCATGTTAAGCCTGCACACATTTACAGAAATAAATAAATAAATACATACATACATACATATACAAACAGTTCAAATCCAACCAGGCATGTGTATAGGTTGTCTGAAAAGATGGAATAATAACGGGTTAGTTTCTATTTAAGAGTCCATTATATAAATCTTGAAAGAGATGTTTGAAAAATACTTACAAAATATTGCAACTTTGAAGTTCTGAACTCTTCCTCAGGCTGGATTTTTGTTATTAAAACAGGGAGAAAGTGAGAAAAAGATGTTTCTGAGCATGATGGTCAGCCCAGGTCCTGTCTGCAGCTCGTAGAATGGAATAGAGGATGTGTTGCAGACTTAATTGGATTACATGGTGTGGGGTGAAAGACAGGCTACAGGAAGCACCAAAGGCTACTGGGACAGTGCAGGCAATAAATAAATAAATGGTCACGTTCAGAGTATGCAAGAAACAATGACTTCCATTGCAGACAAAGGGCAATGGGCTCAAGTGTCTTTTCTGCCCAATGTGAAGGTTGCAGTTTATCTCCTTCATATCCCAGTGAAGAATTGCACGGGGAAGCAGATAAACATAAGGCATTCCCTGCTGGGTCAGGCCAGTCCATCTAACCCAGGGGTCTCTAACCTTTTTGAGCCTGCGGGCACATTTGGAATTCTGACACACCATGGTAGGTGCAGCAACAAAATGATTGCTGCAGCTTAACTTCAGTAACAGTGTATAGATCCGTGTGTTGTGGTGGCAGCTGCTGCCAAAGCAACATTTTTTTAAAAATCTGCACAGCCAGCCAGAAGCCTAGCTGGGCAAAACCCCTACCTGGCCCCACCCACTTGCCAAAAACAGTTGGTGGGCACCAGAAAAAGGTATTGGCGGGCTCCCACAGGCACCACATTGGGGACCCTTGATCTAGCCCATCAGTCTGTTTGGGAGCCAGTGTGTTGTAGTGGTTAAGAGTGGTGGTTTGGAGTGGTGGACTCTAATCTGGAGAACTGGGTTTGATTCCCCATTTCTCCACATGAGCAGTGGACGCTAATCTGGTGAACTAGATTTGTTTCCCCACTCCTACACATGAAGCCGGCTGGGTGACCTTGGGCTAGTCATACTGTCTCAGCCTCGCCTTCCTCACAGGGTGTCTGTGGGGAGGGAAAGGGAAAGTGATTCTCCCTTAAGTGATAGAGAAAGTCGACATATAAAAACCAACTCTTCTTCTGTTTGATATAGCAGCCAACCAGTTGCTCTGGAGAGCCAATGATCAGGTCATAGCACTGATCCTCAGAGGTTCCCTTTAGTCATCACGTGCAATAGCTTTTGCAAGACCTCTTTCCATGAATCTGTCTAATCCCCCTTTAAAGCCATCTATACTCGTGGCCATCACTACATCCACTCACACTGAATTCTGCAATTTAATTACTTGTTGAGTAAAAAAGTAACTTGCTTTGTGCCTCCTGAATCTATTGCCAAGCAAACAGTTGGCAATCTGCACCCCCTGGTAGTGTAAGATGTCGTGCTGGTGCAGCAAAAGCACTTGCCTCTACCACCTTGCATTCTACAGTTTTGTTTGAATTGAGTTGCCACCTCTGCACAAAAGCTGTGCTTAGCTAGCATGCAAGAGACAGGTAGCCTGGACAGGTTTACTCTGGTGTGCTAATGAAACACGCATTTGCTTTGCATGGTTGGCAGTGCAGTTTCAATAAGATGCTGCAGGAATGTTAAGTTCCACAGGTGAGTGCTTGTCTTTAGGCAGTCCAGGGATTGCTGAACTGGTCCCTCAGCCGATCCTAAACCTCTGCGGTCTAGTATTAGATTGTGGTTGCCCTGTAGCTCTACCTGCTGAGGTTCAGAGCTGGGAAATGGCTGATCTAGACCCAACCTCAGTGGTACAGCGCAACAGAATGACATTTTTGCCTTGTCCTTTTTGCCATTATAGAAGAGATTGGGGTGAAAATGGGGCTTGGAGGGTTGCAGGCCTCTTGATCTCTATAATGCTCCAAACTTGTAGAAGATTGATTATGTGAATTTATTTCCCTCCCTTCCATTATCTGATGCTCAGCTTACCCTCAACCTTTCTGTGCCTCCTGGAGCACAGCAAACACACTCCATCAGGCTTTTTTGGGTGGGGGGAGGGAGAGGGGACCTCTTTATTATAAAAGTAGTGTTTTTCTCAAACCTGGGGAATATCCCCTGTATGCAGACAGCTCACCCTCATTTGTGGGTAACCCCATTTTGCTGCCATGTTGATGGGTGTGTTACAGTGCATTCCTAAGGAGAGTTACTCTCATCTAAGCCCAGTCATTTCAATAGGCTTAGACTGGAGTACCTCTCCTTAGGAATGCACTGTTAGAGGAAACAAGCTGAGGAGATAGTAGGGGAAACATCCTGCTCTTCCTCTCTTTCGTAAGATACTATAGAAGAGCCGCCAGTAGGCCATTTCCCCCAACTCCACCTGTTTTATTTCTCCCTTCCATAAATTGAAGTCTGCCATTAACTGCTCTCAACCTTCTGATGTCAATAGCATTTTTTATCATTTGATCAATATATATATTTCCCCTGTATTCTTTTCCCTGTATACCCAAGGAGTGCCCCAAATATGCAGAAGCCTCGGTCTTGGCCGTCGGTGGGTCCCTTTTGCTGCCTTCGTGATAGCGAAGTTTGATGTACAATTTTCGTTTCACCTGATGGCTCCTGGTACTCCGAGGCTGGCTTTGCACTGGGCCTGGTCATACTCTCCGTTCACAGAGTTAGCGTTAAACCAAGAGGGTGGGCAGCGAGGGGGAATCTGAAGTAGATTCCTTATCAACATGTGGTACAGGCTTCATGGCCCATCCCGATCCTGCAGTTTCTCCTGTCCGCAGTGTGCACGGTCAAGGGACCAGCCCGGGCTGGACTGACGGCTGGTGCCGTCCCAACAAATGAATCCATCCAGACTCCTAAAGAGCTCTTTGTTGGCATGTCAAACCTTTTGAGAGCCAGTAGTACCTGAATCAGCTTTTTTTTTCCAGGGTGAAAGCTTAGGATACAGACTCTTTCCATCATTCTAGACCACAAAAATCAACACACATTTATCTTCTGCGGTAACCGCTAGAAATCAACTGTGATAGCTAATAGAAGTTCTGGCTGAAAACTGGAAATATTTTTCCAGATTCCCCTGTTTTTTCCCCAGGAACTGAATCAAAGATGCAGGTATGAATAAGTCTTCTGTGTTCATACTTTGGTTTTCTGGTTTGCTGCGTGGAACTTCTTTTTTTTTACATGAAGAAAGCAAAGCCTACTTCAAGCAGTTTTTCTGGCCATTGCAAGCAGTATTTCTTTCCTGAGGGTGGTTGCTGTCTGGGCTGCAAAATCCTTGGCACTGGCTGCTGTCCTGCCAAGCTGGACTGCTTCACTCTGTCAAAGGTTTGCTTTCTTTGAGTTTGCAGGGCATAAACTTCCTTAAACTCCTTTCCTTATGAGAGTTTGCAGATCAGAATAATTCTTTAGGAGCCAGCGTTCCTCTCCCCCCCCAAACCCCCCCCCCCACCTTGGGGGCAGTTGATCTGGTGCCATGATTCTGAGGAAGAACGAAGTTAAGTCAGCGTTAGGAAGATCATTTCATACATTACTCAGCAGCCTAACCAGGCTTGCCACCCAGAGTTTTGGCCAGTTCCTGTGCCCTGATGAACGTATCTGTACGATGCATGTTTTTACAAGACGAAGAAGAATAGTTGGTTTGTATATGCTGACTTTCTCTGCCACTTAAGGGAAAATCAAACCGACTTACAGTCACCTTCCCTTCCCCTCCCCACAACAGACACCCTATGAGGTAGGTGGGGCTGAGAGAGTGTGACTAGCCCAAGGTCACCCAGCTGGCTTCGTGTGTAGGAGTGGGGAAACAAATCCAGCTCACCAGATTAGCCTCCGCCGCTCATGTGGAGGAGTGGGGAATCAAACCTGGCTCTCCAGAGTCCACCGCTCCAAACATGTTTGTTGAAAGTCATACTTGATGTGTTTCGAGTTCACGTGCAAAATGTCTTGTATTTACATCTTGAAAGATGATTGTGTGGCGAGTCGTGGCAGTGAGAATCCAGTCACAGTTTGGATATCATGTCAGCAGTTTTAACAATTTCTTTTTTTTAAAAATTTCTATTTTCAAAACAACATAAAACAATGCAGACAAAACAAACAACATTCACACATTATATATACATAAAAACAACTAAGTACCTATTACAAAGTACCCATCAGCTACTTTTTGGAGCAGGTCTAAATCATACCAAGCCTGTTTACTTATTTGTGGATCTAAGGTAAAGCAAGTCTTTAAACGGGAGAAAGAGACCGGGGTATAGTCTCCTGTCTTTCACTGTATACATAAGTAACGATATTTAATTTCTATTATTTAATTCTAGTAAATATGCCATATTCGATATGCATGTATCCTTAATAGATAGCAGTACATAATTCTAGTAGATATGCTATATTCAGTATATATATGTCCTTAATAGATAGTAGTGCATGATTGTTATTGTATAGATCTAATATTAAACATTTCAACCTATCAGATTTGCCACTTTCTATTGGTGTTGCTCCTGTAACTTAACAGGAGCTTGCAGACGGAAGTTCAGTAGGTGAGAGTGTACCTCCATATTGGAAATAGCCACACCTGTTCAGATTTTTGCACAGAAAGATTCCCTGCTCCTGCCTCTAAGCTTGGCCTCTATTGCTGAGCGGTTTTTACTACTACTGAGCGGTTGCTCAAAGGGGGCAGTGGTTAAAGCTGATCACGCCATGGCTCATAATTGATTGAGAGATAACTTCCTTGGCATGCATGTTCATGCTTTGTTCAACTTCGTTTGTGACTTCATCAAAATCTTTTATACTGCAATCCTAAACAAAGTTATACCCTTCTGAATCCATTGATTACATTGATTTAGAAGGGTCTGATTCTGTTTGGCCCTGGTTAGTATTTGGAGGGAGACCACCAAGGAATACCAGGGTTGCTACACAGAGGCAGGCAATCGCAAGCCACCTCTCAATGCCGCTTGCCTTGCAAACCCTATGGGTTTGCCATAAATCAGCTGTGATTTGATGGGGGGGAAATCTGTTTAGCATTATACTGTAAATGTGTAAAGGAAATAAAGGACCATCCAAGGCACAGGAAACAAATGTGCAGAGGTGGGCAGCCCAGAGTCCACATGCTGCCTGCAACCTACAAGTGTGTTGTGACACCAGTCAAGAGTTGCATAGCTGCACTGTTTGTGGTTTGTGTTGCTTTTCCCGGCAGCCCATGCAGAGGTGTTGCGAGAGGTTCAACCTATTTAGCTCCACTATTCTTCTTTCCATTGAGCATGTAATCATTCATGCTGTGTAGTGAAGACCCAGCAGCTACCAATTTTGGAAGCAGGAAACACATATTTCAAAGTAGGCAACGCTAATGTTCAGTCGATATAGGAGTACCAGTTGCTCACCATGGAGACAGCATAGAGACCACCCCCTCTAAGAAACTTCAGTTTGTAAGAAGGGCTCCCCCTGCTGGCTGACAGACTCATCAGTAGTTGACAAGTTAGGATCCTGAAGTGGTATGCTAATTATCCCCAGTGCCTAAGAGACTGCCCTGATCAGCATTGCCTGTACAATATCGTTCTTGTTCTTAGACGATATTAATGTGTGAATCCTTTGATATTTAAACCATGTGTTAGTGCTATTAAGAGAGACCACAGGTGGGACAGCTTGGCCGAGATGGTGCTTCCTTAGGAGCAGGCTTCATTGTTCTCTAAGCATGCTTCAGAGTGTAGCCTACAATATATTTTATTGTATTATATGGCATGTCTTGGGTTTGTAGACATTCCGTTATTAAGAGTAGCACATACTGCATTGACCTGAGAGGAAGACAACCCTCCCCCATTAAAAGGATATACACAAATAAGTTTTTTTATTACTGTGCATACCTGTAATTTGTATGCAAATTTAAGACAACCCCTTATATTTCTTGACAGCATTCCTGGAGGGGTGGAAATTCAACTTCCTTTAAGTAAATAGGGTACATATTTTGTTTCCTTAATATAACAGCCTTCTTGAACACGTGACTGAAGCAGAAAAACTTGACAATCATGCCCCCCCCTTTTCATATGCTGTTGCCTTATTTCACGTTGAGAGGCACAGGTATCCTCCATGTGTGACGTTGTTGATTTAAGCGCATATCCTGGAATATGTGAGTGGTGTTAATAAGTTCAGTGTGGCTTACCAGCTGCTTAATTGACTCTCTTTAGCCATGAGCATACACACAAATGCATACAGGCTTGCATCGAGCCGGTTGTAATAGTACTTCGGTATTTTAGGAAATTCATGGGAATAAAACGCAACACTGGTTTGCTAGCCCAGCGCTGGGCAGCTGCATCCGAGCCAAGCCGCATAGGTAGAATGTGGAGTTGGACAGCATTGAGTCCATCTGGTTTGTCGGTGCTGTCTCCTCGCAGTCCTTCTCCTACTGTCTTATTTTGTCACAGTATAAGATGCCACAAAAGGCAGAAAGTGGGCCTAGGCAGTAGTTCAGAAGATGTTGCTGCTTTTCAGAGGAAGACTGACGGTTTACAGAAGACCATTTCTCAAAAGGAAACCTTCTTGTGTTATGTTTTAAAGCCATGGATCTGCTGTCGTCCGTCTAGCCCGTCTTGGCAAATGTACACAGATATACCCTGTGAAAATGACAACATAAAACTGGCTTGAAGGGGGAAGACTGTTAAACACACTGGAAGCTGCTTTGCCCCTTGCAGATCATTCAGAATTTGGTGGAAAGGCTGTGCTTCTTCAGATCACATTTGGGTGCATTTCAGCCACATGCAGCTGGCGAAAGCTCAGAGCCACACCTAATATTTCCTTTGCATTATGATTGTGAGCTCTGCACATAATGTTGGATTTCTGTAACTGGAACTTCAAGCATGTATAAAGGCAGTCATGGGGTTCTATCAGTATGGATAAGGGTTCCACATGGGAAAGGGGCATTAACCCCACTGTCATTGGGAAATGACTCTCCAGGGGTGCTTTTAAGTCCTTGTAGGAGCCCAAGTGGATTAAGCGAACTCCAATTCACTGATGTCTCTGCATTTAGATGTCACAGCAAATTGGAACTCGAAGCCAAAAAGTGTTCAGTTATGTTCCATGTACTAGAGGAGGTGAAAAGAGCGATAGATGTGCCTTGGACAACTGTACTGTATTTGTGCCCAATGTACTTGTAGTTCATTGTGATGTCTGAATGCAGCCTGGAATGGTTTGTATCATTCACTTAAGGGAAACACGTTTGTCAGCACAAGTTGTGCTTGCTGACAGAGAAACCTCTGTATCAGTTGCATATGCCACCCTGGGGAGGGGCTGTGGCTCAGTGGTAGAGCCTCCGCTTGGCATGCAGAAGGTCCCAGGCTCAATCCCCGGCATCTCCAGTTAAAGGGACTAGGCAAGTAGGTGATGTGAAGGACCCCTGCCTGAGACCCTGGAGAGCCGCTGCCAGTCTGAGTAGACAATACTGACTTTGATGGACCAAGGGTCTGATTCATTATGAGGCAGCTTCATGTGTTCATGTATTCACCCTCAGCTGAGTGGTGCAATAGGATGTAGCACGATGTAGAGATCAGACTAAGATCTGGGCCACCTAGGTTCACATCCCCACTCTACCATGGAGGCTCATTGGATGACCTTGGGTCAGTCACACTCTCAGCCTAACCTACCTAACAAGGTTGTTGTGAAGATAACATGGAGGAGAGAATGATGATGTAAGCTGTTTTGGGTCCCCAACAATGTTCCGCTTCACTGTATGGTTAACTTCATTTTCCACTGAGCTATACATTTTCCTTTAACAGTTAGTTCTCTTACTCTGTGAATATGCGTACTTTATAAAAGAACAATTCTTGGGTTATTGATCCCAGACTTTGTTTAATACTCCTGCAACATCAGAATCTCCTCTCACTGGCCTTTGCCAGTGGGTTGTTGCAATGCCTGTTCATCATCCACCTCGCCCTACCAGGCGGCTGATGGGGGGGGGGGGTCGGGTGGCTTACTGATGAAAGCTCACCAAACGTGGGGGGAAAGAGGCTTGGAGCAGAATGCCTGTCGCTCACAATTTCTGTTCAGAGTTTCTCCCATTGACACCTCTTTGTGCCACTGCCACCACCTCCTTCCTTTCCCATTGTTGCAGCCGCTGCTGCCGCCCGACCTCTTCTTCCTGCCACTGTTGCCTCGTTCCCCTAGCCTGCCCCCATCACCTCTGCCTTGCTGCTTCTCCAGACCCTCCCTCCATTGCCTGTCCTCCGGCCACCACATTCCCCTCCTCCCTTCAGCTGGTCATTATATTTAAAAGAATGCCTTATTTTAATGTAAGCCATGATTTTGTGACATCTTAGTCAGCATTTTTTGTTTGAGTTGCTACATCTGTGCAAACACAGACATGGCTTCTTTATTTTTAAGCTTTCAAAAACATTTTGGATTTATTTATTTTTGGCGAATCTGGGGGTTCGTTTTGCTTGGTAGAAAAGCATCTATATATCTATATATGGCCCCATTATCCAGATGTTTTGATCCACACTATAGAGTCATGTTCAGAATTAAATGTAAAGATTGTGAACATAAGCTTTAGTGGACAAGGTCACACATTGTGAAGAACACACAATAGTCACCTAAATTGGTAAACATATATACATAGAGACCACCTCTGTTAGTCTCTTGCCTTGAAAACCCCATAAGGGGTCGCCATAAGTCAGCTGCGACTTGACGGCACTTTACACACATATACATAGAGAACAGAAAGAGGAGAGAGCAAAATCTGTTTTCCCTAAAAACTCAGAACTGTGGAACATGGACTTAATAGAGAATGGGAGTGGCTGGTAAGCGAGAGAAAATAATTGTCTCTCTTTAGGTGTTGCTTGTTTCAATGCCTGTTCATCACCGTGACTGCTAGCTGCAAGTGGATAACTCTGATTGGGTTCTGCACTGATTGGATTCTGTACTTGTTTGATTGGGTCTTGTATGGCTGTGTGTTTTGCATAGTGATGTGACACACCTAAATGCTATTTTTTTTTTTTTTTTGCATTGTTTAGCATTTTGGCCTTTGTGAGGAAGGGGAAGAGATGGGGGGAAAATCCCTCTCTTCTTCTGTATCCTGGGCATATCCAACCACTTAAAACGACCATTTTATGTGCTTGATAAGATGGGCTCAGGCCTGCAGATGCTCATGCCCAGATGTAGGTCTTGGTCTTTAAAGCTCCTCAAGACTTGTTTTTGCTGGATGGTGAGAGGCTTTTGTGGGAGGTTTTTGATAGGAAACCCACCCCGGAAGCTGGAAAAAGACAATGGGGTTTTGGAAAGCATTAGTCCCTTGAGCAATCTACTGTCCCAGCCTTTGAGGCTTCCTGCTCCCTAGGGACTCCAGATAGGGTTAGCCCAATATCACTGTTATTGTTGTCCATAAACAAATGGCAAGTTTTTTAACACGTTCATGTCAGACTGGCTGAAAGGCACTGGTAGGTGTGTCTTTGGTGACATCAGCTGGCAGAGAGCCCTGGTAACAGAGCGAGTTGAAACAACGGGGAGGCAGAGGGAAGCTAGAGGGAGAAGGGAGGGTGTGTGTGTGTATTGTGCGTATCTGGGTCTTCTGGCAAGGTAAAGAGCTGGTCTGCTTGGCAGGACCTCACCATCTGGGATCCATCTGTGTTTCTGGAATCGGACAGGCGGCTCTAGTCAGTGAGAGATCGCAGATGTGCAGGAGCTGACACATGTCCAGCTAATGAAAAGAGAAGGCAGGCTGGTTGCAGGCTCGGCTCGAAGATTAGGAGTTGCAAAAAAAAGACCATTTTTATTTATATTTTGAAGAAACTGGGCGTTTTCGAACGGCAGCTGGATTGTTTTAGCCTCGGCTGCACACGGTAAGGAAGCTCTTCTAAGTAATATTAATTGAATCAAGACGGTGGATGTCAGGTTTGCTTTCCCCCCCTTCTTCTTATTAAAAAAGGGAATGTTTTGTGGCTTAAAATGCAGCAGAAGACTTGTTTGCTTGGTGCCGCTGTGTAGGTTCTGCAGGCACAATGTTAACAGATGCAGCACTTTGCTACAGCTCTCCCTGCTTCTCTCCCCACCACCCCCATCTTCCTAACTGCCTTCAGTTTGACTGCATTGCCTCTGCTGGGTAAAAACTTCATTAGATGATCCGATTTGCTCCATGGATTTTGCAGCAGAGGAAAAAAACAGCAAACATTTGGTGGTGAACAGCCAAATCGTATAGCTCTCCTTCACGATTATGTCAGAAGGCTTGATTTTGTGGAATCCTTCGGCGGGAAGCTAGCTATCAGTATTTCAGAGTCAAATGAGAAATGAAAAGGCCAGATGATGATTATTTTGTTTTGCCAATGCTCAGTACTTTTCACACTGTCAAACTGTGAGTTTGCTTCTGCTTGATAATGGCTGACAGGAGGAACTCCAGGATGAAGCGTCTTCCTTTCATTTCAAATAGTCTGAATGCTGACACTTCCTTTATTTGGATCATTTCGCTTTATGGCTATTAGGTCATACCCTTGCGGGATTCTAAAAGGAGCAGTTTGTGTTGCCAATAAACTCTCTGGGGGTCAGTTTTATGGTACAGCAGTGTTGGCTCTTAGTCTTTGCTGGTACTGTGGCATCCCTGAAGAACCCTGAATTCTGTTTTGGATCACAGCAAGCATACACTTCTCAAATTAATGTATTGTGGGTTTTTTGCCAGACAAACCTCAACCCATTGATGTGCAGTTTGTCTCTTTTCTGTTCTGTTTTGCCATAAAACTGAGAGTTCAGACTTAAAAGGTTGGCGTGGGCTCTCTTGGACATCTAGGGCAAGGTTATTTCCTTTTGCATGCATAGTGTGTTTTGCCCAAACAAAATAATGGGAATTCCCTTTTTTGTGGTCATTGTATTGGTGTGTTTCACTGCTAAACTTACCAATTCTGATAGACACCACACTATAACAGTTTATGTGCTTATAGTCTACTGTTTCCTAAACTCAAAAGCATTTAGACGAGTGAATTTTATCTTTATCCTTGTAGCTGTTATGCAGAGTTGAAAGAAATGACCCTATACCTACATGTGTACCCTCCCATCTCCACCCATTCTTTTTTTGCAACCAAGGTTGAGACAGTTGCTATAATGAAGCAGTGATAATACAGCATATTTCTCAGCAGCATTGCAAATACAAATATCCCGGAGAAGAACCATTTTGAAAACATTTATTGGCTGTTACTGCACTAGGTATTCCCAGCAATGTATCAAGAGTTTGGAAATGTTATAAAAAACATCGCTTTAAAAGGGTTTTTGGATGCCACGGCTAAAAAATGGTTGCAAGACTTCTTCACAGCTAAAGGGGCCAAACAAAGTGCGAACAGTCTTTTTTATAACAGTTTCAAACTCAATACATCGATGGGAATACATAGAAAGTGCGAACAGTATTTTTAATAACATTTTCAAACTCTTAATACATCGCTGGGAATACCTAGTGTGGTAACAGCCATTGTCAGTGAAGGATCATACCACCTGATGTATGCCCTTTTCCTGGAGAGTTCCCAGTATCTCTAGCTTGATCTTCTCTTTTCTCGGATGCATGCAGGGGTCAGTGTTGTAAGGAGGTCTTTTTGAAAATCAATCCAAGTCGAATGTTTTCAGTAAGACCAAAGTAGTCGCTGTGTGAGGGAGGATGAGGACAGCCAGAAACTGGAAGGATTCTAGGCTGTGGATAGGTGAGTATTTCTGTGGAACAAGAACAACTTGTTCTTCCCTCCACTGTGGTACTAGTCCTCATCTAGCAGCAGGAGCTTGATGATGATACGTATTTGGGGAGAAGATCTCTATTTTCCAAATTCTTGTTTGGAAAATAACTTAAGGATAATTTTTTTTGTTTTTGTGTTTAAGTGACGAAAGGTAGAACATGTTCTTCACTTTGGGAAGGTGGATCATTAAGAGGGTGGAAAAATAGGTCCTCTAACACAGAGAGAGAATTCATACTTGCATATTGTGTATGCACCCTTTCAGCTAGCCACTAAGCTTTTTAATATTTCAAAACTATTACAGAGTCACATCAGGTACAGGGAAGGGTGCTCATCTAGGAGAGTATGTTGCTTACTGTAGTGTTAGCCGTTCACAACTGTTCTGATATAGGCAAGGAATAAGTTTGCATTTGAAAGCTGCACAATTTTTTGTTGTATTAACTTGCAGAGGTTTACTCCAGCAAAGTTTAATCTTTCCTGATTCATGGCTTTGTTAGCGTAGCCCCCATAGGACCGCTCGGACATATAGATAAAGCCAGTCAATTTGCATCAAAAAGTAATCGGTGGATTTCATGCCTGGGGTGTACAAACAGATAAGATAAAAAGGTATTCAAGAGGTTTTGAGATGATCAGGGAATGCTTGCTAGAATGCTTCTGAGATAGGCAGTCTCACTCAGTTCTAATTTAAAGGAGGTGTCAAGTGTAGGATAATATGCCCTTGGGAATACCTTGTTGATTAAAAGTTGGGGTTGGGGAAGTTTTTCTAATTTATGGCTTTTTGCATCTTTTTCACACCACTTTATAATGATGAAATATGAGTAATTGCAAAGATTTCTATAGAATGACTTCCAAAACAAGACACTACTTGGGGTGGGGGGGAGACCAGAACGGAAGGATGGAATTTTCATTAATTTTTTCCACAAAAGGGAGTGGTGTGTTCTCTGTAGAATACCGATGCCTGCATGTTGAGAGGTTCCAGGGCACAGCCTAATAGAAGGATGAAGAAGTTTCTCAGCAACTTTGGAAAGACGTTTTGCAAATTGAAGGGCTGTACTTTAGAGAGTGTAAGGTGGGAAAGATGGGGAAACTCCCACCACTGACCTGGTAGATAACGTTTTTCTTTTAAAAGAGCCATGTTTTGAATTCTTCTGAACAAAATAGATCTTGCCAGTACTGCTGAGGATGAATCGTTCCTTTCTTCTCCACAGATTCGCTTGTTTTCTCTTTATTGACTAAGAGCCCAAGCCAATCACCTTTAATACGTTTAAGTTCTGTATAGTGAATATCAAAAACCTACAACAGAATTCAGATCATATTTGTTTTCCAAAACTAGTTGCTTTTGAGACTCCAAAGGTTTACATTTCTGTGTGTCTAACTTTAAAAGCAAGCAAAATACCATGTCCCGTGATGAGCAGAATTTTCACAGTCTGTTGAATCAGGATCAGAGGAGCATGCCTATTATATTGGGTGCGGTGGAACACAGGCAGGATGCTGCTGCTGCAGTTGTCTTGTTTGGGGGCTTCCTAGGGGCACCTGGTTGGCCACTGTGTGAACAGGCTGCTGGACTTGATGGACCTTGGTCTGATCCAGCATGGCCTTTCTTATGTTCTTGTGAAAGGAAAAATATGGGGAAATCGGTTGCATTCTAGGCTGAGGCTGTCAGCATAGCTGTCAGGTTAAGAAGTTTTGAAATTGCAGAGCCTAGGATGGGAAAGCTTCCAGCCTGGCGCGTAAAACATTGATGGTGGTACTTGGGGATTTGAAGTATCCTTTCCAGCCTCATTTCAGTCCTTGGAACAAGCCTTGTTTTGTAGGAGTATCACTGATTTTATGAGAGGACATTGACGGTGAATTCTAATGGGTTCCCCCCTCTCCCGTATCTCAACTGTCTTGCGGAGATGGAAACTGGAGGGAGGTAAACTTGCTGCCTGAAGTATTTTGCTTCCTGCTGTCTAAGGCTGGGCACACCAATGGGTAAGAAAGATGATGCCTCTTCACTGAACCTACTTTCCTGGATGGCAGTGCCTCTTTTTATCCTTTCAGGTATTTCCTCTTTTCACCACCAGCATGAAGTCCAGTCAGAAAGTATCTGTGTGCTTTTGAATCTTTATGGCTAAAACCTGGCAAACACATTATTTGCCTGATTTTACTGGTTGACAATCATGCTCCTGTGGAGGTTTAATTTGCATATAAAGCGTTAAGAATAGTGTCAGAAGGAACTGCTGTTTGAGGTATAGATTGTTACGGCGAAGCAACCAGCTTTCTAGGAACCTAGCTTTTCTGAACTCATCCCATTCGCTAAACTTAATTTTGAGTTGATGTTGACGGGCATCTTTTGTTTCTCTGAGAGGTAGCTGTGGCAGCTTGTTCCAACAAAATTGAAAACTGGAGAAAGCTTGGATGGCCTGTCCTCAGAAGCAAATTTAACTAGAGTTTTTGAATTTTAAAAGCAAGCTGTTAACATGAATTTCTAGTTGAATCTTGAAACATTTCCATTTCTGCTTTTAGGAAGTACCCAGGGCCTAAAAGTGCTAAGATTTGACCATTGTGTCATTGTAGGAAAGAACTCCACAAGCAAGGAGATGTCTGAGGGGAGGATTTTCTTTTCTACTTAAATTTGCCTTGTTATGTGACTCTTTGTATGCCCATGTGTCATGTTTGTGGCAGGACACGTAATCCATTAGTGGTCATGTCCCGTCCCCCCTGCTTAGACCTCCAAGTCTTTTACAAAGTTTGTCTGTCTACACCCTGCCTCCAAAGAGAGCTCAGAGCAGCATTCATGCTCCTGTTTTAGCCTTGCAGCAGCTCTATGAGGTAGGATAGTCTGAGAGAGGCTGAGGATCCAGCGCCAGCTAGCAAGCTTTGTGGCAGATGGGGATCTGGGTTTCCCAGACTTTAATTCAGCACTCTAACCACTACTCCATGCTACACTTAAGCCACTGACTTAATGGCCACTCAACAGGTATATTACAGAGATGGAGTGGGATGTTTTTAAAAAGGCACAGTGCAGTATTCCTACTCTTCCTGTGTTGAAGGTCTTCTCGGGAGTAGCTATTGGGTAGCAGCTCAAATGAGGGGGAAGGAAGGGGAGGAGAACCTGTGAGGTGCTGAAATGCCCGTGCATTGTTTGGGATACCGCGGAAGCGATCCAGTTTCCCAGTAAGTCTTGACTTTTCCGTTGGGCAGGGTGGGTCGGGATAGCCTTCTGACAGCTTTTAACTCCTCCTGAGCAAGGCAGGGAAGGGGAATACTGGCACTTTGAAAGAACTCGAACTTGTTGCTGCACCCGGCAAGCTGTGAATGTTTAAAGACCTCATATGGCTTACTCAGGCTGGTGGAGGGGGGTGGGGGGGCTACGCCGTGAGGGTAACAGATGTGCCCTGCGCTGTCGACGCGTGCCAGCTCTGTTCCTCAGCTCCTAGCACCAGGTGCAGCTATTGTTCTAGCAGGTCTCTATTCATCCGGTCTCGTCTGCTACTCTGCTCCTTCTCGCTCATTGTTTCGGAGGGGGAAATTAGCATTAAAAACCAATCCCGAGCCCCCCCCCCCCAGTGTCCCTTAACTGCAGGTGACTGTTATTGGCCCCAGCTGCCACCCTCGCGCTTGATTACTTCCATATGGACTTGTGGTGAGAAGTAGTATCCACTTACCAATTTCTCCACCCTGAAACACACACACTTTATTATCTGCAAAGAACAATATCCTGAAATCTATTAGGCGCCCTCCCCCCTCCTATAGGCTTCCCATCAGTCAGCATTACAACTATGGTGAGCTTTTTACAAGTGAAGCTAATTATACCCAGCCACCCAGCCACCCCCCTTTTCTGTGCTTCCCAAATGCACAATAACTGTTGGCTAGTGAGCAAGTTCTCTGAAATAGCAAAATATGTGGATTTTTGCTAGCAGCAAGGCTTCTGCCAGCATTCAGATGATCTTCAATGGAAAATATGTAGTCGATGAAGTTTTATTTTTTTTAATCCAGTTGAGCCACTCCTATAAACTCGCTGAGCAAAGAGATGGGGGGAGAGAGGGAGAGAAAGAAGTGGCAACCTTCGCACATTGCTCATTAATTGGCTAAATATAGCCAAGAGGGCAGAATTGATAGGTGGAAGAATACTGTTTTTTGTTTTTGTTTTTTGAGTTCCCCACCCTATGCAAACTTAAGGGCCACTGGGAAGATGAAAACGAGTGGTATATACGGAAGCTGCACAGGAATGGTCCTGTTTGTTTTGGTGGAAATTTTGCTGCAGACCTTCCCTGTGAGTCCTCCCCCAGCTCCTCTCAAAATGTAAGCTCTGAAAATTTAATTAACAGAGATGGAAAGAGAGAAAGAGGTTCATGTCTCAAAGATTCAGTCACTGGATGTTTTCTTGATAACCAAGAGGACCTTGTTTTTAATTGACTTATTTTTAGGGGAGGGGAATTAATAATCTGGATGAGAATATTATACATTGTGTTGGGGTTTACTAGCAATAGCAAAATGTGTGCCTCTTGGACTGTTGTGCCAATGTTGTTGTTATTATTATTAATATTATCATTATTCAGCCTTTCTAACTGGGACCAAAGGAGGATTAAAGGTAAAGGTCCCCTGTGCAAGCACCAGGTCATTCCTGACCCATGGGGTGACGTCACATCCCAACGTTTTCTAGGCAGACTTTTGTTTACGGGGTGGTTTGCCAGTGCCTTCCCCAGTCATCTTCCCTTTACCCCCAGCAAGCTGGGTACTCATTTTACCGACCTCGGAAGAATGGAAGGCTAAGTCAACCTTGAGCCGGCTACCTGAAACCAACTTCCGGCGGGATCGAACTCTGGTCGTTAGCCTAGCATGAACTGCAGTACTGCAGTTTACCACTCTGCACCACGGGGCTCTTACAAAGGAGGATTACAAGTATGATAAAAAATTTCCGTCAATTAGTAAGTGAATTACAAAACATTATAACCTCAGGCAATCAACGAGCATCTTACCAGATATGACAACATTTGAATCTAGCAGCAAATATTCCTAGTAAGACAAAATAATGCAGTTGGACTGAAATTGCAGAGCAGGGGGAGGGGAAGCAGAATGCCAGTCACTGGTTCTGGTAGGAATTCCCCAAAGCTGGGATTAAAAAAGAAAAGAAAAAGACTCTAACCGCCCGGCACAACTGAAGTAGTATAGTCCAGAATCCTACCGCTTCATTCTGTGTAATATTGAGAGTCTTTCTTGGCTTGAACAAAGATGACAGTGCCCTTGGATGCTGCTGGTGCCACCATGTCGAAATTGTGACCAGGGCCTTTAGCCCTTAGTCTCTGGAATTCTCTGCCTTTCTGAGTAAGGGGTGCTCCTTGTCATCCACCTTCTGTGATCTTGTTTAATTAGGAGAAAAAAAGATTACCCATCAACTGCAAGATAACACCTTTGTTCTAATTTATAAATAAAGAATCCCTGCCATCTCCTGATCCTGCATGCTTTGCCTGCCTCTGCTTGGCGGTGGGAGGGGAAAAAAACAAACCCCAGTGAAGTCGGCTGCGTTGCTTATGTCGCTTCTGGGGGAAACCTGGAAGTGACATAGTGAGGTAGCTGACATTGCGCTCCCCCCCATTTCCCTGCCCCCAACCCTCATACCACTAGTATTCATATCACTAGAGGCCACTATTTTAGTCTATGCATTTTCCGTCTATACCTTCATTCTATACACTTAGAATGTAATGAAGGAAGTACCTGCAAATGTTATTATAAAGTGCTTTTCCAAGCGTATAAGTTTCAGGAAGCTCCTGATAGCTCTCTATATGTTCTCATTATTCTCATCATTGGTCATGTCCCATGAAATGACCTGAACTATTAATAAAAATTCTACCTATAGTAGTTGTTTGAAGCAGTGGAAAAGGCCATCCTTTAGTATTCTGTAAGCATTCTGATGGCTAAGTTAACAAATCTGCATTGCATGATCTTAAGCCTATACGCTATGTGTGAAATCTGATAAATCTAAGAGGATAGTCTTAAAAAAAAATCTGAGTTTTAAAAAGATATGATGGATACTTACACCAGCGTACGTGAGCATTTACTGAGAAATTGGTTCCTGTCTTGCAGTTTAAGCAGAGTTTGTGAATTGCATAGACCAGACACCTGCTATACAGTAATCCACACTGGCTACCCAACCTCTTGTAGCAAATGAAACACCTTTCTTAGTGGTGATGTGTACATTTATTTTCCAAAATTGTCTTAGTGTACACAAAAATAGTATTCTGCATGAGGCTTGTTTTGCAAATGAACGAGAATGGGTAAACCTGTACAAAGCACCTTAGAGGAACAACTTGCATTGCTTTGAATTACGTTCTGTATCACGATCGTTTTTAGAAGTTTTACCAGGAAGTAGCCGGTGTGTGTTGGTACTGTAATGCAGGATATACTCAGAAAGACTGTGGCTGTTACTGCACTAGGTATTCCCAGCGATGTATCAAGAGTTTGGAAATGTTATGAAAAACATCGCTTTAAAAGGGTTTTTGGATGCCACGGCTAAGAAATGGTTCTCACCATTTTCACTAAAAAATGACATCTTCACAGCTAAAGGGGCCAAACAAAGTGCGAACAGTCTTTTTTATAACAGTCTCAAACTCTTAATACATCGGTGGGAATACATAGAAAGTGCGAACAGTATTTTTTATAACCTTTTCAAACTCTTAACATCGCTGGGAATACCTAGTGCAGTAACAGCCTTTGTTGGCAAAGTTTTTGAAACAGATATGAGGGTTAACGGGTGTGGGGTCTGTGTGTGTGAGTCTCTTACACACACATACATAGAAACAAACAGTACCTCGGGGTAGCAGGCTGCTGTGGAGAAAATGGACCCCAATTATCAAAAGGTTCAAACGCAAGGGCAATTTGTACCCAGAGCAGGTGGAAGGAGCAGTCTGATTAGGCTCATGTAAAACGCAGCCATTATGTTGTTCAAGGCTAATTCTTCAAAACACTCCTCTAAAATCAAACATACAGATCCTCAATTTTCTCACACACTGTAGCACTTAGCCGCCAACTTCCTGTGTACTGTGCTTAAGTGCATATTATGCAGTATAGTGGCCACTTAGAGACACTGGGCTGTCTGTGTTATGAACACATAGCAACACTATATTAATATAATAGTGTTGCCTGGTAGTTAACCTGGCGGTGAGCTGAAATGTTAGTGCCTTTCTGCAAGAACAGAATACCTAAAACTTGTAACTTGGGTAATCCTGTAATTCTGCTGTTTACTTGCCTACTTAATTTTGCTACCAACTCAGAGGGGTTTTGAGGATTAAAACTTTCGGTTTCCTATCAAAGTCCAGCAGACATTATTCTGGTTTTCTCTTTCTTAATAACCTCTTTTGAGCCATGCCTAAAGAAAACCCCTCTGGAGAATTTGCAGGAGCCTCAAGCCTCAATTTGTGCAATCTTCAGTTTTTTGTTTTGTTTTTTCAAGTCCCTTAAATTTCGTGTTTTTGATGCTTCTGGAAACTGAGTTTGCAAATGAACAAAATTGCTTCTTTTCATCTGCTTCTCTGTCAGAAAACAGATTCAAAGCTCTGGTTGCTGGTGGTGAATGTTTGTGTGGGCGGGACAGAATTGATTTTCCTGCTGTGTTTACAAATTAATGGGACAAACCTCCCAGCTGGTGGTGATCAAGAAGGTTGTTTGCTTCCAGCTGCTGACATAACTATTGAGCTAATGTGGCCTAAAGAAGACTTGAACTATCACTTGCTTCATTTGGGAAGCTGATATGGGGCACCTTCAGTGGTTACAAAAAAGCAGTGAAGTAGGATGCCTAAGTGACTTTGATGCCTGTTTTTTTGGTCTGTTGTATCATGTTCATGAAAGCTACATGGATCTGGAGCTCAAATATCATAGTGCACAGGGAGTGCGAGCCTTTCCTTCTTTTCCTGCGACTTGTGCTTCCTTGCCGTGCTTTATCTGCCCATAGTTCACATTTTCATTACTAGAGGTCCTTACAGAGGATAAGAACGCTCAAAAGGTCGGGCATTTCTGCTGTCTCCGGTAGGCATGTCAGCATCAACTTTTGAACTCACAGTTCAAAGTTAAAAAATGATGAGAATGTCGTAAAGTTTGCTTGCATGAACCTAAGCTTCATGATAGGGTTAGAAAACTTTCACTACAAATGTCACTTTTTGAGAGAACCACATAGAACTTGGAATCTGTTGTCAAATGTTGAACACATCTGAAGCTGCCACCTGATGATGGTCAGTATGGTCTACCATACCACTGATCCCTTTTCATGGGAATTGTACCTGGAACCTTCTGCATGCAAAACAAAAACTTTCACTGAGTCACAGCTCTTCTCTTCTATGGAGACATCTCCCTGCCCTACAAGAATGAAGAAACCCAGTTCCTTGGTGATAGGAAAATGTAGGTTTCCTTTAAGGCAGACAAAGCCACCTCTGTGCTTTAGCACGGATGAGCCTTGAATCTGTGCCTGAGCACAGGTGAGCTTTCACATTTGGATAGAAATTCTTTTAAGTACATTTATCAGATTATTAAGTAGTTTACCCATAAGAAGCTAGCCGGCAAGACAAGTCATGCGCAAGTAAAAAAAATCACATAATATCATCCACGAACCATGAAGGTATATGTTGAAAAATATTTTTCTGTTCCATGTTAGACTGTGATCAAAAGTGAACGAAGAAAACTAGTATAGGAACAGCAATTACTTTTGACAACAGCAACCAACTTAGCCAGTGTTGTCTGTTGTGTGAAAGTAAGACAATCACAATCTCCAAGCTCACCATTTTAACATCTATGACTAGTTTTTTTAATTGGTTCTTGTAGGTTATCCGGGCTGTGTAACCGTGGTCTTGGAATTTTCTTTCCTGACGTTTCGCCAGCAACTGTGGCAGGCATCTTCAGAGTAGTAACACTGAAGGACAGTGTCTCTCAGTGTCAAGGGTGTAGGAAGAGTAATCACTCTTACTCTTCCTACACCCTTGACACTGAGAGACACTGTCCTTCAGTGTTACTACTCTGAAGATGCCTGCCACAGTTGCTGGCGAAACGTCAGGAAAGAAAATTCCAAGACCACGGTTACACAGCACGGATAACCTACAAGAACCAATGAACTCTGACCGTGAAAGCCTTCGACAATAGTTTTTTTAATGCTGTTTTCTGATCCCAGTTGTGTATATCTTTCCAGTGTTGGTTGATGTGCAGAAAGTTCTGAATAAAATTCCACCTCTCCTGTTTTGAAACATAAATTAGATGTTGACAGTTCAGCAAAGAAAGTAGGACAGCTTTAAAAGATGAAAACAGAGTGATTAATCCTTCGTGTGGAATGACAGTAATACTTAGCATTTATATAGCACTTGCAGTTTTCAGAGCACTTCGTACATGTCTTGTTATAATCTTTATAACAGCCCTGAAAGGTAGGCTAGCACCTTGGATGTGGTAAAGCTGCTTCTCCCCCTATGTCCTGGGGGAACAGAAACCTGTTGGGGGGGGGGAAGGGACTAAGACACCTGCAGCCTGGCCACTAGCCATCCAATTGCCCCCAGTCAGTACAAAGAGGCTGGGGTCAGCCACAAAGGCCTGATGAGAACAGGGGGCCAGATGGGATGCTGTCTCAGAGTGTTGTTTTATTGTAGTGGATATAAACATTCACAATTTAATTATCTTTTGTCATTCTGTGTAAGCCACCTTGAGATCCTTCTGGAGAAATCAAGCACATTGTCCTTAGACTACAGATGGGAAGCTAAGAGAGTATGGCTTGCTTGAGGTCAGCTAATCATTCTGTGGCAGAGGGAAGATATGAAACCAGGAACCTTTGATAGGTCTGTCAGTGATTATTAGCCGTGGTGGCTAAAGGGGACCTCCACGTTCAGAAGCAGCCAGCCTCTGAACCCCAGTGCTAGGAGGCAACACTGGGAAGGCCTCAGCCTCTATGCCAGGGGTGGGGAACCTTTTTCCTGCCAAGGGCCATTCGCACATTAATAACATCTTTCGGGGGCCACACCAGGTGTAGATCTCCCGGTGGGGGGGAGAGGCGAGGGTTGCCAGGTCTCCAGCCACCACCTGGAGGTTGGCAACCCCAGGGGAGGCCAGCCAGAGAAGGCCTGCAGGGCGCCCCCCTCCCCCCTCCCAGGTGGGAGGGCAGCCAGCAGTGGGCCCCAGAAAATGAGGCGCCAGGGGGGCGCAGCCCACAGTCGATTGGCAAGGGAGGAAGGAAAACAGAGAAAGAGGAAAAGGGAGGGAGGGAGAAAGAAATGGAGAGAGGGGGAGAAAGAAAGAAAAGGACGGAGGGAAAGAAAAAAAAGGACGGAGGTAGACAAAGAAAGACAGAAAAAGAGGGAGGGAGAGAAAGGAGAAAGAGTGACAGAAAAAGAGGAAGAAAAGAGAGAAAAGCCTCCCCCCACACACACACACACCCGCACATGCCGGCCTGCGCGACCGGGCCCCAGCCACCCCCACCTTCCCCGCCCACACACACACACCCGGCGGCACACAGAGCACCAAGCAACCGGGCCCCAGTCTCCATGCATTCCCCCCCCCCAGAGTCCATAAAAGCCCCACCAGCCCAATCGGCTCCTGCATGCATGCTCTGCCGCCGGGAGCCGCCGGCCTCTTCCCGCCCCCCACTGCTCAACAGTCAACAGGCAGCGAGAGGGGCTTACAATGTGCCGCAGCGTTCCTGCATGCCACAGCTGTAGGGGGCAGCCTTGGGGGAAGCGTCTCCCCCTCCCCTCTCGCCGACCAACAACCGACAGTCGGTGAGAGGAGGTCCAAAGGGCGCTACAAGGGCGCTGTAAGCCGTGGCCCCAGGAACACCCTCGGGGAGGGCCACCCTGCGCCCCGCCTCCGCGGCAGGGTTCCCGGAGCTCCCGAGGGCCACATAAAATGTCCTCGGGGGCCGCATATGGCCCCCGGGCCTGAGGTTCCTCACCCCTGCTCTATGCCCTGTTGTTGGCCCTCCAGAGGAACTGGTTGGCCACTGTGAGAGCAAGATGTTGGACTAGATGGACTACTGGTCTGATCCAGCAGGGCTCTTCTTATTTTCTTATGTTCTTAACCTTTTGGGAGATGGCTTATTCTAAGAGGAGTGCACATAGTTTATGCTGGGATGGTCGGTCACTTACTTGAGATGTACTCTTCAGAGAAGTAATTTACATTAAGGTGAAGCTAACTTGGTTCAGAAATAAAGATAAATTACTAGATATTTTATGTGTTCACAGTTCTCCCTGAGGTGAAGGGCATCTTGCAGATAGACGGGTGTTTCCGTTCCTGGTTCATAGATAGGCAGGAAGTACACAAAAATCGACCTCACTTCCTGTCCCCTGGCCGGAAACGCCCCTTCGTCTTCACTTTTCTTCCTGCCTCGCTTAGGTAGGCAGCTCTTTCTGATTGCTCCGATCGCAACCAGCGCCATTGATTTTTTCCAACCAGGCTTCCAAGTCATTTTTTGCCTTTTTAAAACGTATTCTACATCTTCGGCTTCCTGCACGCCTTCAGGATGAACTCGCCACCCGGCCACAGCGCAGATGGGTTCCTCCGGCCGGAGAACCACGTGGCGGGTCTCCTGCCAAGCACCAGGCAGGGGCCTTCGGGCGCCCGAGCTCCCGTGGCCGAGCCGGGCAGCAGCAAGACGACCGGCAGGGCTTCCGCGGAGGTGGCACAGCCCACGTCCAAGAACTCCGGCGGGCTCCCCACGGCGGAGCCCAGTGGCGGCATGGCGCCCGACCGGCTCCCCGCAGAAGCGGCGGATTCCGGCAACCGCAAACCAGCCGGCAAACGGGCGACCGAGGCCGGATCCCACCTTTATACCAAAGGTCAACACGACATTCCACAGACAGCAGGAGATTCACCTTCCCTCCTTCGCGCCACACCTGCAGCACCCATGGGAAAAGGAGTGGCACACCCTCGACCTACAGCGAACCCTAAGTATATACATCACTCGCACTGCACCGTTCCGTCAGACCGACGCTCTATTCATCTCAGTGGCCGCCCCCAACAAGGGAAGACCACTCTCCAAGCCCGCCATCAGCAGGGCATTACGTAAGTGCATTGAAGAAGCGTACAGGCTCAACGACAGACCTGTTCCACCTGGCATCACCGCGCACTCAATCTGCAGCACGGCCACCTCGGCGGCTTTCAACAACAGGGCATCAGTTGAGGAGATCTGCAAGGCAGCCACCTGGTCATCTCCTCGCCGGACGCAGCCTTTGGACATCGGGTGCTCCAGCACATCCTTCCAGAAGACGACTCCCACCCTTTGACGGACTAGCTCCTGGACATCCCGTCTATCTGCAAGATGCCCTTCACCTCAGGGAGAATGGGACCTTGGTTACTTACCGAGAAGGTTCCTTCTCCTCTGAGGTACGAAGGGCATCTTGCCGCCACCCTGGGGGCTGAGACTGGAGTACCTTATTCCTTGAGCACCTTATTCCTTGTCCTCGATTGCTCCTAGTTGGGGGAGAGAGCTGGCCTCCTCCCGCACACACTCTCCTTTGTTTCGACAAGTTTCACGTGCAATACAAAAAAAAAAGTTTTTGTTTATTAGCGGATCCAGTTCAGTGTAACCCCGGTTACCTCAGTTTTTTCTGCATTAAAGTTACAGCATCCAAACGCCTGAAGTTTGGCCCTGTGTTGTCCTTTTCGATTCCCTTACAGATTCCTGTCCACGGACCCTCCTGGCATACGACATAGCTCTGAAAGTCTCAAGTGAAGACGAAGGGGCGTTTCCAGCCAGGGGTCAGGAAGTGAGGTCGATTTTTGTGTACTTCTTGCCTATCTATGAACCAGGAATGGAAACACCCATCTATCTGCAAGATGCCCTTCGTACCTCAGAGGAGAAGGAACCTTCTCGGTAAGTAACCAAGGTCCCGTTCTAGGATTAGTGTTAGTGTCAAGAGCTTATTTACTAATTTTCAGTTTGTATGCTTTTAACTTGGGAGAGCTTGAAGAAAGCTCTTGGTCTGACAAGCTCATTAGGAAAATATCCCTCTGCTAGAGCAAATTTCCAGATTAATTGATTCGTGCCAAAATGTGAGCACTTGTCCCCATGGTAATCCCACAAACAGCATCCACAGACAAGGAGTCCAAAAGAGAGCTGATTTATTGGAAAACATACAGGTATGCAGAGCTTACAGGTACATTGGCACGAATGGCAATTGGGAGCACAGTGCAGGCCTATAAGGGAAAGTATTAGTCACAATGGGTCTACCGAGGAGCCGTTCCCACGGGAGATAGCGCTGGAACAGGAATTCAGTAGTTAGCAAGTTCGACCTTGAGAGGCACCTGGTGGAATCGAAACTAAGACACTCACAGTCTGACAGGCTGCTGAGAGCTGTGGAAAGCAGGCCTGACACACACGGACATGGGATGTCTTCCATGCCAGCATCAGCCCACCATTAAGCAAAACGTTGGGTAGATTTCTCCCTTGGTGGCTCAGCCAGCATCCTGGAGAGCGGCTTGCCTGAGGGATTCTGTTTTACATCTCAGGTTGCTTCAAAGAGCATTAATTTTCCTTCATGTTTCGTGGCTCAATGCTGGTTCTTGTCGAGGAAACCTGACCTTGTGATGCAACTTCTCCTCCCTAGGTCAGCAGTTGTGTCTGTCAGTTTCTGGGCTGCATGGTCTCAGGTTAATTAAACCTGACTCGTTCAAGGGGTGTGCACATCACAAGTTGGGTTTTCAATATATGCTGTTAGTATATTGCTCTTTTAGCAAGACAAAACCAGACTTTAAAAATCTAGGCTGTGTTTTATACATAGCGTAGTGGGTTTGCCCATTTTTCGGAGCAGCTTATATGGCCTCATTTTCCACAAAAATGTAAAAGGCAACGAGATTTTTATGCCATTGGCTAATGGTCGCACATGGTTCTTAGGTATGAGTCTTGACATTGTTGAGAGTAACTCTGTAATGGTTTCTTTCATGACTTTCCTAGCAATTAGATGGCATTGAACCTTTTTTGGTTCCCATAGCTAATGGGGTGTGTGTCCTTGCCTCATGATCTTTTGTACTGGAGAGTTCACTTGGCAGAGCTCACTCACTATTGGATAAAATCCACATTTCGTCTAAGTTCAATAATGTAATGTATAATGAACTCATCAGGAGTTCAAAAGCAACTTCCAAAGAAACCGGATCCCAACAAACCTTAGCAAGTTTCTTTGCTGAGTCAAACAGGCAGCAAACCCCAAGATAGACTAAGATTTAAAGAAAAAGTGCATCATCTCCTATATTTAACTTTTAAGAACTGTTGTTTTTTCACCAAATAGTAGCATCTTTTTCTTTCCTGCTAGGCTGAAGTTTTTTTTTAATTGCCTGTGTTTATAAAGCTTATGTTAAATGATCTGTGCCGCAGAGTATGCTGGTTGTCACTGCTTGGAGGCTTAGAGATGCTTGTGTTTTGCTGCCCTTCTCTGTGAAACAAACACTCACATCAAAGTTAGCATTATGAAATATTATTGCAATTGTCTTCTATAAGTTATAGAAAATTCCAGAGTTGGTGTGGTGTTTTTGGTTTTAAACATAAGTTTTCCTGTAATCTTTTGTGGAGATACACATTTCAAAATATGATGGCAACAATTCTCAAGGGTCAGAAATAAGAGCCAAGTGAAAGCCAGCACAAATTCTTTGTGGCTTGTTTGATTTCGGGATTTCACAGGCGGTGTTATGGTTCTGTATCATCAGTGTCTCACGCACACACACTCTTCTATGTTAGAAGAAGGCAGAATAAGGGTGCATTTTCTCCACTTGCAAGTCTGGATATGTAGGGTCTTATTTTGGGGTCCACTAGAATATCCAAATTAACATTGACTTTCCAGTTTACAAGAAACCTTCATTTTTGAGATAAGGATGTCACCCTGTGAAGACCTAATGATTCCTGGCTTCCAAGGAGTACTGTATGTCTCTGCAGTATAAATACTGGTATATCTGGGGTGTACATTGGTATCAGAAGCTTTAGGTTTCAATCATAGGTCTCCTCATTCATTTCAGGAGAGAGAGCCAGCGTATATATCCATTCTGTTGTATGTTCTTAGCTCCCTTTTTGAAGAGGACAAAGAAACAAAAGTACTAGATAGTGAAGTTCTTTGAATATCAGATTTTCCACACCTGGAAGAGATTGATGAATTGGGGGGGAGCTGTCTGTGGCTGGAGACGTGGCCTTGTCTAGGGGTAGGGACCACCTACATGTCTGGGAAAAAATTATAAACTGCTTTATAAAAGTGTGCTAATTAAATCTCTTGGCAGTGCTTGCCCATTCACGTGAGAAAGGAGTTACATTAAAGCCAGCATAAGTTAAATAGGTTTGACCTCTCCTATGGACTCTGTTGGGGAAAAGCATAGGATTATGATATCGTACCTTATATGCTGCTGATTTTAAGCCTCTTTTTAATCCTGTCAGATCAAGGCAGAGGTGGCAGGCAGCTCTTGTAAGGTATTTCTTTAAAAGTCCCCCAAGATTTAAAAGTTGCTGGGACCAAGAGATATCTAAAGAATAATGAACCAGTGCGATTTGTTTTCAAATCTTAACTTGGCATCAAAAAACATGGGGGAAGATGAATGCTTGGATCCCCCAGAGTGTTTTCGTGGGTGGAACAATTTCCACCCACAGAGCATGACTTTCTTGTTTCCCCCTCCCTCAGCAGACTAACCCCCCCCCCCACACACACACACAGAGTTTTGCTCCTGATAGTTGAAGGGAGAGAGAGAGCGTGGAGAGAGAGAAAGTCGGGTATCATCCAAATCCAACTCTTTCCATCTGTTCTGTCAGTCAGTAAATCTCTATCAAGTCTTCTCTTGAAACCAACACTTAGAGATAATAAAGAGAAAATAACACTGAAGGGAAAACTAAAGTTGGAGCTGCATTATTTTTTTCCATTTTGGGGGCTTTCCAGTAAATGGGAAAATGTATCAATTTAGAAAAGGGGGATGGAGCAGAAAGGACGTGACTCGTGTAAAAATGCATTCATGGAGCTGAAGTCATCCAGACCAACATGTGCTTAGCATTATATATATAAGTAAATCATCCTCTGCGTGGACTTCAGTTTTGAATATATACAAAGGGCTCTTTATTCAGATTTCGTGTAGTCTGCAAGGAAATGTATAGAAGTAAACCTTTTATTTTTATCTTCTTCATTTGGTAGAAGCACACACTTCCCTCCCCCCATACCAAATAATTTCAGACCATTTGGCTGATTGCTGCTTACGGCAGAGTTTTAAACATAGTAGACTCGTGAGACTTCCCACACACTGCAGCAAAATTAACACATACAGTAAAACCATTATGTCCCCCAAATGGTGTAATTAATTGTGCCTTCAATACAGCGTGTGTCATACACTGAATGTACTGGTGAAATTTCATTTACTTCACATGCGATGGTCCATATATAGGCTTACCAGGTCCTGTTGGTCGATTGGCGGGAGGTTTTCTGAGGCGTGCGGAGCGGGTGCGCGCCTGGCTCGATGCGCACGCATGCCAACACACCTATATCACTTACGGTTTACTCGGAAGTGATGGGGACGCTCTCTCAATCTCGGCCGAAACTCTATGGAAACCATAGAGTTTCGGCTGAATTTGCTAGAGCGTCCACATCGCTTCAGGGTAAACCCTGAATTGACATAGGCGTGTCACACGTGCACGCATGCACGGGGTGCCCGCTGGCCCTCAGCTGGTCAGTGGGCAGCCCGGTGGATTGGCAGTAGTTTACTCGCCACCACCTGGCACTTGGCAACCCTATCCGTATATTGGTCAGCCTTAGTCTACTTTCTTTATGGAAAATGGGCATTTATGGTTCAGCCCAGACCCAGTTGTGGCTGTGCTGGTGAAGGGGGCACACGGGTTTATGCTCCAAACATAGGCAGCGGCTTTATGCTGAGTCTACTGGTCCATCCCAAGTGGTATTGTCACACTCTGATTGATAATGGTGCTCCAAATCCTCTGGCAAAGGTCGTTCATAGCCTTTTCCTTCAACTGCAGATACCAGGGATAGAACCTGGGACCGGTCTACGAGGTACCACTGACTTATCGGCCTGGCTGTGCTGAGCTGGATCCGAAACCCGATGCTGTCAGAGCTATGGCCAGTCAGACTGATGCATCAGTGATTGATGTGCTACTTAACAAGACGCTGCGCTGTGGGAGCTGAGAGGGAGGCGGGTTCCTCGGTAGCCTAATTATGTAGACCTTTTCGGGCCCGTCAGTGAATGGTGTGATCTTGACTGATCTCAGTCTGCGGTAAGGATTTGAAGGAAGGTTGGATGCTTCTGCCTGTTTTTGTGACTGATATAGAGCCACTTCAGCTGCTGTAATGGTTGGTGCGCTTTTTCCTTTTAGGTGTGAATCTAGATTTATAAAGCACATGCTGTACTAATATTAATAAATACTAATAAAACCAGCTTGAATTCTTTTTCATTATCACAGGTCCTATGCCTGTGCAGAATCGGCTTCAGAATATTCTAAAACTCTAGCCCAAGGCTGCTGTCCCAAGACCCTCATGCGGGGAGAGTTTTGCCTTTCCGTGCATGATACAAGGGAAGAGAAGATTCATTTGGGTCAGACAGAGTACAACCCACATTTGTGTTTATGGACTGAACTCCTCTGTGATTGATAACAGGTGTCTATTATGAGACAAACATTTTTTACTGTAATATGTAAAATGTCCTATTCTTGGGCATCCACCCCCCCCCCCAAAACACTGTGGGACTAAACGAGTGCCAAGTTTCAGCTCTTTGCTAAGGCAAAAGCTATTTCAGTATTTTGAGGGTCGAGTTATGATGGTTTTGAGAGTTACGTTTATGACTCTTTTGCCACACATTTCTAATACTTACGGTATCTTGAGCCACGCACCAAACTTTGTTTCTAGGTAGTATGGAATTATCCTAATACTTCTGACACCCCAATCTTTGAGTACAACTGAATTCTATTTTAGAGATAATTGTGTGTGTGTGTGTGTGTGTGTGTGTGTGTGTCGGTTCTGCACTTGAGGGAATGGTCAGGAAGTCACCTTGGGTACAAAGATCATGACAGTCTCAGTAATAGCAGCGATTACTCCAGAGTATTCGTAGGTTTTTACTTGTTATGTCTGGTCAACCCTAGGCTTGGAGTCGTCAATCTTCCTCATGTTTTCTTGGTTGAGGCAAATGAGAAACAGATGTTCACATCTGGAAAGTTCGTTCTAGGCTTCTTTGTCTCAGTGAAATACTTTTAGTTGCAGCAGGAATATTTAGTGTGGTGAAGCAAGAGACAGTTCTTGAAAAACTGCTCTCCCCACCCCCGTGTGCCTGAAACTGTGTCTCTGTGATTGAACGTCTGCTTTGTGTATGTGAGTGTTTTAAAAATTTCACTCAACGCTTCAAGAACAGTTGATAAATATTGAGAGACCTCTTGTTAATATGGAACAGATCTTCAGAACCTTGTTTTGTAGTGCTAACAACTGAAACTACCTTCCTTGGAAACTACTTGAAAGTAAGTCATACAGAACTTGATGGCACTTCTGAGTAAGCATGTTTAGATTGGGATGCCAGATAAAATCCTCTGTTGCAAAGCTCTTTATTGTACCATGAATAGATTATTTTTGTATATGCTTTGCCAGAAGTGATATTAATCGTTATAGGCAGAGAGGGGATTTGAGCCTGAGTCTTCCGAGTCTGACACTCCCAATGACTGCATTGCACTTGATCTCTAGTCAGACAGACAGAGAGGGCTGGGAAATGACACCATCCCAGGAAGCATCCCTCTTTGTGCCTTTTAAAACCTCAGCAGGCTTTCACAGAAGTACACAGAATTTATTAGTCCACCTGCCAATATCGACCAATACTAGTCTGTTTGTGGCACATTGACGATGTAAAGAAGAGTTGGTTTTTATATGCCAACTTCCTCTCCCACTTAAGGGAGATTCAAACCGGCTTACAATCACCTTCCCCTCCCCACAACAGGCACCCTGTGAGGTAGGTGGGGCTGAGAGAGCTCTAACAGAGCTGTGACTAGCACAAGGTCACCCAGCTGGCTTCATGTGTAGGAGTGGGGAAACCAATCCAGTTCACCAGATTAGCCCCCGCCGCTCTTGTGGAGTGGGGAATCAAACCCGGTTCTCCAGATCACAGTCCACCGCTCCAAACCACCGCTCTTAACCACTACACCACGCTGGTAAATGTAAAAACACTCATCCGTTTTGCAAAATCTTCTCTATTGCCTCCTGCTTTCCACAGTTGGCCATGCGTGTCGCTATTTGCAAGTTAAAAAACAACAACTACCAAGGCTGTCTTCCAGTACATAAGTATCTCAAGGGCATGAACACACACTCTAGATATGCTTGATATCAGAAAACATCTCTCGATCCTTTGGTCTTGGCTCTGTGTGTCAATCTGTCCCCATCATGTTTTTCCAGCATCTTGATTCCCACCCCAAAAGTCCTTGTGTCGTTTGTTAGGCCCCAGTTACCTATATGAAAGCAACTATTGATACAAACCCCTGATCTTTGCCAAGATGTTGTAATATTTTTCAACTATGAAAAATCATTGGGCCAAGAATCAAAGAGCCCTAGGAGTGGGCAACAACTTCAGTGGACATGCTGAGGCTTGGCCTACTTTCCCCTCTAGCTCACAGATCATCAGGCTGCATTGGAAGTGGTTCTTGAAGCTTCTTTAGATATTTGAATAGTTCAGTGGTATAACAGAAAGGAAATGGGCCTCAGAAACATGGCTACTTGTAAAGAGTATTTCCCTCCAGCCCTTTGGCCCACGTAAGTGCATAAGGGCTAATCATCTGAGAATCTTACTGATATATTCACTCCCCCCCCCCCATCAGCCTATTAACATTGAGTAATGTGACTTTAATAACTGTAATGTAGGTCTTCCAGAGGAAACCGTTCCCTGTGATGGAAATCCAGAATAATTTTAATATCCCCTGGATTTATAATGAGATTTTCTGATGTCCTTCCCAGGTATGAGGACTTCTAGTTTTTTATTAGACCTAAGTTGTAACTCTTTTGTTTTGTTTTTTAATGAGCTACAGCCTAAATCCTGGAATTTGCTCAAATGCTAAACCAGTGTTTGCCAAAGCACAGGTCTTTGGCTAGCTATTCAGTTTTTGTTGCTTATCTTTGCACCGGTGAAAAACCAAACAGAAGCTGACACTGTTATATTCTAGATTAAACACATGATGACAATGGCAGAAGAGAATCCATCATAATTTCCATCCCATAAACCTGATAATGTTGTAATGAGCAGTGTGGGTTTCGTGGGAGAGCAGGCAATCAGAGCTCTGCATTCTGCCTTCCTTTTTCTGCATTAAATGTTTTCTAAGCTTGCTTTGAATTGTAAAATAGCCTGTGGTATCAACCTTTTAGACTTAGTTTCACTGCTGAATTGAAAGAACATAAAATGAAGCAGCTGCGTGTGGGAGAGGCATGTATTTATTTTTGAATTATCTAGTATCTGGCCCATGCTTCAGAAGCCCAATCCTTCAAGCTGCTGAGAGCTCACAAGAGGTGTTAAATCCCTTCCACTCCTACTGCATCCTGCAGAACCAAAACTCCAGGAGGGAGAATTTCACTGATGCTCTGAGACTGACTTCTCTGAATGTTGGGGGGTCATTTATAGATTTCCTTGGTACTTGGAATACTCAAGAAAACATGAGTTTACTGAATTTGATATTCAGTGGTGCAGAATGGTATTTTCAGGGAAGCAACCTACACTTTATGGGCTTTCCCAACGTTGTTCACCTTTGGGGTTTTAGAATGGAAGTATCGAAGTGCAGAATGTCCCCTGGTTGCCACTCAGAATCCACTGCTTTTTAGAAAGGGAGGGGATTTTGAGGAACATCTTTCCAGCTGTGTAACATCTAACTGAGCTTCCATGAGCAAGTGTGAGTGGGGCCAGAATGATGAGGCTCTTGGCTCTCACCCGAAAGCTTGAATTCCTGGGCCTGTGACAGCCAGCCCAGAGAACAAGGCCCCGCCCCGGATTGTGCGTGTTTTGTTTGCTGTCTTCCTTGTTTAAATTATATTGAGTAATTAAGTTTGTTCTGGAAATTTTTGTTAGCTGCTTTAGGTCCCTCTGGGGAAAAAGGCAGCCTAGAAACACTCAAATAAACACCCAACATCTTCTTGAACGGCAGTCTTCTGGCGCCTGCCTAACCAGTTTCCCACCCCTGTTGTAAGAGGAGTAATCTTTCCCATCGCCCTCTAAACCCGGTGATTGGTGGCCATTGGTCCACTTCTGGCCAGACGACTGCTACTTTGTGGTCTTCCCATTACCAACCTGTACTGCTGCTGCTAAGGCAATGGTTCCTTGAGGCTGTGGATGGGCAGAGGCCTGGAGGCTGTTCTTCTTCTTCATTAATGCATCAGTTCACAAATCAAGTTCTTACTTGTTAACCACTTTTGAGACTTTTTGGACACATCACTGTGCATGTCTATATTTCTGTTGTTTAACTGTTGTGATGGTTTTGTTTCTTCTAAATACTCTAAAATTGACTGACGCCCCCCCCCCCTTAGCTGAATTGCTTTCAGGTTGAATTTGCCATCATAATTCCAACATACCTGTGATAAAGTTTATTGTCCGTGGCCGAAAGCCATCACAATCCACCATGCAAAACATTAAAATAACATAAAATTATCATAAAATAACATTAAAATAACTTTAAAACAGTCTGACCCACAAGAAACTAATATTTAAATATGTTAAGATCCCTGATTAAAAACAGCTTTAGCTCAGATTTTCTTAGCTGCTAAAGCAAAGAGTGACACTTTGTAGGAAACATCAGGATTGGTGTCTGATAGGAGAAAGTGCAGCTTCTCTGGATCTGGAGAAAGATTTAGGCCCTTTGGAATCGCTCTGAGAAATTTAAGTCTGCGCTCTGTATAAAGAGGACAGAATAAAGTGTAATGAGTTAGGTCCTCTGGAGCGGCCCCACAAATACATAGGCCCATGGCGTTCAGGAGTAACGTCCAGCTATCCAAGCCGTTGGCATGGTTTGGAACCGGAGGGAGGTAAAAGCTATTCTGAGGTTATGGAAGGGGATACTGACCAGGTATGAAGCATACATACCATATATACTCGCGTATAAGCCGAGTTTTTCAGCCCAAAAAAAGGGTGGAAAAATCCCAACTCGGCTTATACACGGGTCAATACGGTAGGTGGAGGGGGGGAACTTACCACCACCGCCGCCGCCTCCTCCAGAGCGCTTCCCCGGGCCATGAGCGGCCTGTGTGCCGGGGGGGCCGCCGCGGCCGCAGCCTCCAGCGCGCTTCCCGGGCCAGGAGCGGTCTGCACGAAAGGGGGGGGCACCGTGGCCACCGCCTCCAGCGCCCTTCCCCGGGCCAGGAGCGGTCTGCGTGCAAGGGAGGGCGCAGCCGCCGCCTCCAGCGCGCTTCCCCGGGCCAGGAGCGGCCTTCAGGGCTTCCTAACTAATCCCCCCCCACATTAAGATGGTGCTATTAGAGGAGGCCTGGCTATTGATACCAACACTTGCGGATATATTATCTTGCCACCTGAGGGCCAACTTGGGGAATCTGATCTCTTTTCTCTGTTGAAAGCCATGGGGCTGGGATCTGATCTCTTTTCTCTGATGAAAGCCATGGGGCTGGGATCTGATTTCTTTTCTCTGTTGAAAGCCATGGGGCTGGGATCTGATCTCTTTGTTGAAAGCCATGGGGCTGGGATCTGATCTCTTTTCTTTGTTGAAAGCCATGGGGCTGGGATCTGATCTCTTTTCTCTGTTGAAAGCCATGGGGCTGGGATCTGATCTCTTTTCTCTGTTGAAAGCCATGGGGCTGGATCCTGACCTTGGCAGTGCCTTTCTCCTACTGTAAATTTGCTCCTATTCCAAAACTGCTATGGCAAACATGGACATACCCGCCTCCCATGGTTTTTAAATTTTTATATTATTAGACATTTTTATTTTTAACTGTATTTTAATCATTTAAATGTCTTAATGTGTTTATGTTCGCTGCCTTATGGATCCTGATTGGGCGGCATAAAATGTTTTAAGTAAATAAAAAGAATTGTGGGCTGGAAGTGCTGGTCTCAGGGTCTCCGAGGTCATCTTTAGTTTGGCCAGGAGACTCTTGGGGTATTTGGGCAAAGGCGAAGATGGTTTTGCCTATTTATAAAATGTGTTTAGAGGGTTGGCTTTATTTGATCAACTGCTTGATGGTATGCCAATAAATGTATTGAAATTGGGGGGGGGGAAAGTGTTTGTCAGAAAAGGGGTTCAGCAAGTGGAAAGAATTATGTTAATTATAAAATGAAAGAATTCCCCCCAGTTCCTAATGTGAAAAATATTAGCTTGATGAAGACTGAAAGCAGATGGTGAGCACTTGAAGTAGATAAGCATGTTGTTCAAAATAAGCATTTACCCAGGCTGAGGAGGTGACAAAACATAATTATATTATCTCATCCAATTATAGAGATGCTGCTTTTAGCTTCTTAAAAGAATCAATACACAGGATACTTGGCCAAAAAAGAAAATAAGCATAAAAACATAAGAAGAGCCCTGCTGGATCAGACCAATGGTCTGTCTAGTTCAGCATCCAACCAGTTCCTCTGGAGGTCCAACAACAGGGCACAGAGGCCTTCCCATAATGTTGTCTCCTGGCACTGGTATTCAGGAGTTCCCTTTTGTCACTGTGGCTAGTAGTCAATGACAGACCTGCCCGCCATGACATGTCCCTCCCTAGTTGTCTCTTTTCTAATCCAAAAACTTCCAGACTCTTCAGCCTTTCCTCATAGGAAAGGTGCTCCAACCCCTAATCATCTTGGTTGCCCTCTTCTGTACTTTTTCCAGTTCTGCAATGTCCTTTTTGTGATACAGTTACCAGAACTGTACACAGTATTCCAAATGAGGCCCCACCATACAGGGGCATTATAATATTGGCTAATCCTGTGTGTGTGTGTGTGTGTGTGTTAAGTGCCGTCAAGTCACTTCCAACTCATGGCGACCCTATGAATCAATGTCTTCCAAAATGTCCTATCTTTAACAGACTTGCTCAGGTCTTGCGAACTGAGGGCTGTGGCTTTCTTTATAGAGTCAGTCCATCTCTTGTTGGGTCTTACTCTTTTCCTGCTGCCTTCAGCTTTTCCTACCATGATTGTCTTTTCCAGTGACGCTTGTCTTCTCATAATACTAAAGAGTCTTAAACCAATGGATAGGGTTTTGCTTATCATGATGGTCTTGTAAAGATAGTAATTTTTTCCTTGACGTATTTCTGAACTGGTTTTCTTCCACTGCAGTGATTTTTAGACTCTTTTGCTTTGAGAATGAACATCAGAATTTCATAATTTTGTTTTCCTGGACTTGTCTGTCCCTCCCACCCTCGAATTCAGATCTAGCCTCTCTTTAACCCCCAGGAGTGTTTTGGTTTAACCCTTTACCCCCACCCCCCCACACACAAACACACTCCGAGTAACATTGTGTTCAGGTATTCATTTGAAACCTTGAAGGGAAAAAAGTCTGGGATGACTTGCAGTGGGTGGAGAAAACTCAGCATCCCTCGCTGCCAGGAGGCTGTCTCTTTGTGTGGTCATTTTGCAAATACCATCCATAAGACCAGGTTTTATTCTGGCTTCAGCACCTTATATTTCTTAGTATATCAGGAGCCTGGAGGATGCTTTTTCTACAGAGCCGTATCTCAGTGGGATCATATCCTATGTGTGTGGTGTGAAGTGCCATCAAGCCGCAGCCGACTTATGGTGACCCCGTAAGGTTTTCAAGGCAAGGGACTTCAGAGCTGGGTTGCCATTGCTTGCTTCTGTATCTAGTGATAAAGTGTTGCTGCGGGACTGGCCCAAACAGTGAAACACAAATGGTATGTTTCAGTTGGTCTGCTGGTCCTGGACCAACAGAATCAAAGTTCACCATACCTATTTAATGCCACTGTTGGTACCTTTTAGCAAAGGCTGGTCTTTCATTGTTAATGAAAATGCCGAAGTTCGTTTGATTACTGAAAAAGTCCCTTCCCATGGCTGCTCACAGTGCAAGAAAAGTTTTCAGTTTGACTTAGATTAAACTCTTGACACTCTGAAGGTTTAAAGTCCAATTTACCATTATGTCCAAATGCTGGTGTATCAGCAAATTGGAGTGTGGCATTTAGCATTCTGGCTTTTGGGGAGGAAGAAGCCTCATTTCCAAGATGCCTACATTCAGATGTCATGGCAAATTGTATTCATGTTTCCAGGTTTAGGAATGTTTAAATCAAAGTCCAAACTATTTGTATTCTTATCCTAGGCAGAGTTCTGTTATAATGTCTGAGAGTGGCCAGTGCCCAACGGAAGTTGAAGAAAGTAGGCAGTTGCCTGAAAAGCAGAGGCTGGAGGAACTAATGGGTTGTGCAGACATGAGCTGCAGAACAGGGTAGCAAAGGAACATAAAGGACTGGAGATCCGTGAAGTTTCCTGCTACTGAGGCATTAGTCTGTCAAGCTCAGTGTTGTCTACTCTTGATTGGCAGTGGCTCTCATGGATTTGGTATTACCTATTGCCTGATTCTTTTAATTGGAGATAGCAGGGATTGAACTGAGACTCTCTGCATGCAAAGCCATTGAGCCACAGCTCTTTCCTGTTGCTTTCAGTGGGTTTAGAGTGAATTAACTCTGCATAAGATTGTACTGTAGGTATGGGGGGAGCTGTGCAGTATGGGCAGGATGGAAGTGGCCAGGCATAGGAACCAAGGAACTGTAGGATTAATAAGCTGTATCTCCATGCCCTGACACAGGAATTCTGTCTGGTGTGTCTTCCGCTGTCACTTCTGTAGAGTAATCTGACAACTGTAAAGGGCTTTCTGAGCTAGCTGCTGTTTTTAGCCTGTTGTGTTATCTGTTTCACATTCATATTAATGCCAGTCATTCGTGGCAAACTGTTATTTGGAAGTGGGGTCCTTTTTGAGGCTACTGCGGCAGAGCTTCCCTACCTGCTCAGATGATGTACTAGACTGAAAATTCAGTTGAAAGATGTCCTGGGATCCAGATTCTGCTATTTTTTTTCTCACCCATGTGGTGAATGAGTATCTTGCATGTGCTCTTTCATAGAGCGCTGGTGTTAACAGTCAGCATTTTCTCCCTAGAGTGCCAGCATGGTCTAGTGGTTAAGAGTAGTGTTTCCCCACTCTTCCACAAGAAGCCTGCTGGGTGACCTTGGGCCAGTCCCAGTTCTCTCAGAACTCTCTCAGCCCCACCTACCTCACAGGGTGCCTGTTGTGGGGAGAGGAAGGGAAGGTGATTGTAAGTTGCTTTGAGACTCCTTAAGATAGAGAAAAGCAAGGTTTAAAAACCATCTCTTCTTCTACTTCTTCGTCTTCGTCTTCTTCTTCTTCTTCTTCTACTACTACTACCACCACCACCACCACCAATCAATTTTGGATGTTTCGCTGTTTGATGGCAACTGCTGTGAGTTATAAACATATTTGGTCGGTTGCCCAGCAGACATTATTAAGGGAATGTCTGCTGGCTCCCAAATGTTGCTGAAAAGGATTTCATCAACTGAACCGAACCAAATTGTACTGACCCGTAGATTCCCCCCGCCCTTGAGAAATGAAACCTCAAAGTTGGTTAGATTTCCAACAGACCAGAGGTCAGCAGAGCCTTCCTAGAAGGACTGTTTGAGAAAATCCCCATTTTCCAGAAATAGTCATACCTACCAAACGCAACAAGGGGATTACAAATTTTGCTTTTTCTTTCACGTCTTCATTTTTGCCAACACTTCAGTTTACCAAACAAATTCTCTTAAAGAGCAGCACAGCAGAAGGTCATACACATTAAATGTTAAAAGAAAAATAATCACTGTTGTAGGATTTAGTGTTTTGAAATAATGTACTTCTTAAACCCATTGTTCTTTTCAGCAGATAATTTAATAAAGCACACTTCAATAGATAATAACCCTCTAGTGCAGTGGTTCCCAAACTTTTCGGCCCACCGCCCCCTTGGTTCCACAAACTCAACCCCAGTGCCCCCTACCCTATCCAACAACATAGTTGAGGGGCCCACCTCTAGCATCCCCTGCTGTCCCCATGCCTCTTAGTGCCCCCCTAGGAAATCCCACCACCCCCCAGGGGGTGGTACCGCCCACTTTGGGAACCACTGCTCTAGTGCATTGAAATGGGGTGCTCCTTCCCTCGTGGTTGTGTAAACAACAGGTTCCCCATATGTGAGTTTGAAGCCTGTTATATCCTAGAGCCTTAATGAGCTACTGTTGTCGCAAATACTGTCATTGGAGACAACCCAAAACAGGTTCACTCCTGTCTTGCTATGTGTTCTGCGGAAACAGAGTGAGCTAATTGGAGCATGTGACTGGGGGGGGGGGAACAGGTGTTTGGGATTTCCACAGGGTGTTTCAGGTGAAGGACAGCCGAGCTCAGCACTGCGTGCCCGGCACGGGTGTGTGTGTGTGTTTCCTGCGCCAGTTCAGCTACTCGTACATTTCACACCCTAGCGCATCCTCCTTCCCCGATGGGTGAACAGATTGCCAACAGAAGTTACAAAGTGACAAGATTGTAATTCAGTGAAAACCAGAAGTACCCTGGGGTGGGGAGAGGAGTAGATTCTGTTCTGAATAGTTAAACGCCGATTTCTTCAAAGCAGTTTTCCTCCCTTAGCACCCAAAGTGCAATAGCTGCATCATTGCCAGAGAGCCGCTTAATATGGACATGTTTTCTGAGTGAGAATACTGCTGTTTAGAGATGTAAAATTTCCAGAAATTTTGGAGTTGTGTGTGTGAGGAGTCCTGTTTTTTCCCCCCCTGGGAAGCCATCAGAAAAATTGGGGGGGGGAATTGAAACGGAAATCCATGAAATCCTAAACTGATTTATACCCTTCTTAGATTTTAATGGATGTAGAAAAGTTACTTTCCTGTCAGAACTAAACTTATTTACTGCTCTAACAACATAAAATGCATAGTTTATAACTTAGTTAGCATATGTAATTATATTATTTGGACGATAAACTTTATACCATTGGAAACTTTGGATTCACTAGTGTATTATCAAACACATAGCATATTAATTGTTGCTAAAATTAGTAACATTTAAACGATAAACCATTAGTTACGTTTAAACAATCTAACACTGGAGATAGTTTTAGGTAAAGAATGTATATAATATGCTTTTAATGAGTAAAAGATTTCACCCGTTCAAAAAGAGTTTCATTCAGTGCTCTCTAAAATTGCCCAGTTTTTCCATGGGGGCGGGGGGAAGGAACCCTATAATCTTTGCAGTTTTATTCTGAGCCTTCTCATCTTGTTTTGTGCAGTAAACACAGTGTGAACAACATGCAAGTGTGTATGCTACAACCCTTGTATGTGGACCCTTTAATGATGCATGTATGTAAGAGAATATTTTCCACCCTTCACATATTAGCTTCAGGAAGCATACCTGGAGCTATCCTTACCTGTTAGGTAAGCTTTACATCTAGGAGTACCAGTGGGGACCTCTCCTTGATTGTGATGGATATGTGCTTCACAACCATGGAAACTTGGATAAGCAAGAGGGAAACAATGTCAATTTATTTATGTATTTGCCTTCAGCGGGGACTCAAAGTGGCTTACATAATTCTCCATTTTATCCACACAACAACTTTGTGATGTAGGTTAGGCTGAGAGTGTATGACTGAGCCAATGTCATCCAGCAAGCTTCCACAGCAGAGTAGGGGTTTGAACATGGGTCTTCCAGATTCTTGTCTAATGCTCTAACTACTTCCTGTTGGTTCTACGTTTGCTGTTGTGTTTGCGTGTTTGCATGGAAATTATGTTGACTGTTTCCAGATATTGGAAGGCAACTTGAGGCCAGATTTCTGTGGGAAAACAGTATTGAATGAAATGTGGGTCAGTGTGTATTATGTTTTCCTCCAGAATTGGAAACCAATATAAGGTAAACATGATGTCTGAGTGCATCCTGGCATCATACATATCACATTTGACTAGATCCCCATTTGAGTGGTAAATTGTCCAGTTACGCTGCAGTGCTTCCGGAAGCAAATCAGAAGTGACGGGATCGCGTTGCTCATGGCCATGCATGCGATCTTTGCTGTCAGCCAGCTGATGGATTGGCGGGCAATTTCCCGCCATTCCAAGCCACCTGGCAACCCTAGTTCAAGAGTAACTGGTTTGCCACTGTATGAGACAGGACGCTGGATTAGATGGACCACTGGTCTGATCTTAAGCCCTATTTAATAGATCTGAGTGGGTTTCTGAGTAGACCTGTTTAGGATTGCATTGTTATTCCCCCAGAGTTTGCAGAATCTTTTCTTAAAACCCAACTAAACGAATGGCCATCACCCACGTCTTGTATAAATGAATCCCTTAATTATGTGTTCCTTAAGTTAATTTGGTAACGTGGAGTTATGCTACAGCTCTGTTTCATGTTGCCGAATAAAATGGAATGACATCCAAATTTGAATTTACAGCTGCAAATCAGCTGCAAAGTGCGAGTCTGCCGTTTTTGTTTCCACCCCTGGAAGTCCCTTTCTGTATTCTTATTGAGTAAGTAACAGCTTCTTTGTATGCTAATTGAAGCTGCAATTTCTGCTGCAAAAGAAAAAGTAATCAAGTGTCATTTGTGCCTATTTTCCCCCTTTCCACAGTCTAACATTGATTGCTTTAGTCACTATGCATGTTTTTGCATGGAAGAGGGTTTCAGAGAAGCAGCTTATTCTTTGACAGGCGCAAGAGAGTCTGGAGTTTTCAGCCTTAACTTTTGAGGCATGCCTGCTGGTAGGCTACTGCTGAATTCCAGGGTTCTTCCAAGTGCTGAAGATTGCAACGTGTCTAGCTGCTAAGATTTCCTGCAGGCCTTTTGGCTCCCATTGCTGGAAAGCAGGTGGTCTGTAGCGAGGGCTCCCTTTGGGGTTTCACACTCTGTGCACAACATGCAGAAGTGAAAGACAACTGTCAGTTCCTTCCATCCCCGGTTGTCTCTCCCTTAACAAAAGAAGGAGGGGAAGGGGGAGATGGGGCACAGATGGATGTGTTGGAAGCCTGTCAATATATTTGAAGGCATACTTCAACACGATCCCCGCTTATTTGTGGAATGATCAGATGAGATAAGCATTAATACCTGGTCAGTGTGTGGCTTTATTGGTGTTTTATAGTTTTAATGTTTCTTTGTTTTTACATTGTGGATTGTAAAGTTAGTTTCCTGTTTTATACAGAAATGTGGGCTACAAGGGATCATAATAATAGATAATGACAGTAAGTACATCCCAAAAACAAATGGGGGGGGGAGCTGTTAACCATTACAACCAGTTAAGAGTATACTACAATAGAGAAAGGGAGAGACAACACCATGTTACCCAAATGCCTGGGTAAATAAAAACATCTTGAACTGGTGGCTGAAGATGAAAAGATTCCAGGTGGGTAGCTCAGGAGGAATATTCCAGAAATAAGGACTCACTACAGAAAGGTACACAAAGAAGAATCTTGGCAAATGGCCTATGATCTCAGATAGTCACACAGGAAAGACACACTTGTTACCCAAACTGGACTCTGAGAAGAGGAAATTAGCTTTAAAAGGATTCCATAATGTGAGACCTTGTAGTCTCTGTATATAAGGGTGGATCTCGGCAGGGGTATCCCCCCAAAAAATAACTAAGAAAGAGAGTGAGATAATGTGTAATTGCAAACACAAATACCTTTATTTTATATAAAATAAAAAGAAATTTTAAAAATGTAAAGAACCTACACTAAGCACCTGAGAACACACACGCACTCACTCACATACCAACAAGAAGGTGTACTTATAAAAGGAAGAAGGAAGGAAGGAAATTGGGAAGTTTTAGGGAAGGAACATACAACCTTAAATCCGGGGCTTGAGGCCTGGAAAGATCCAGGGGTTGATGGCTGCAGAGACCCAAGAAGCAGAACAAGGAGCCAGCAAAGCAAGGAGAAAAAGCCTGTGGAGTGCAGCAGGGGTTCTCAAAAGGAAACCAGAGTTCTGACCTGCAGAGATCTGGACCGGAGATCTGAAGAACCATTCGCTGCGTCTGGGGGTCCTTCTTTTATGGACAGAAGGTCCCCAGAATAGGTGGGGGGTTGACTATTCTGGCTTTTGACTGGGTCAAGATAAAAAGTTTAAATCTCACTGATTACTTTAAAGTTAACCGCTGTCAACCTTTGGCAGGGAAAAATTGGGGGAAATACCTTGATTAGGCTATTATGAGCCAAATCTGCATGGGTGAGGCAACATGACTAATATACTTTGATTAGGTTGGAGCTAGATCTGCAGTGACACAGAAGTCTGGGTGAGGCAAGATGGAGGGCAAATGACTTGAGTGGCCTTCTTGATTGAGTAAAAAACAGAAAAAGAGGAACCGGGAGTTGTGATGCAATAGCAAGGGCCTTAGGCTGGGCAGATCCCTCTGGGGTATGTCAGGATATTGGGTGATGTCTCCAGTGTTGAAAAGTCTTTTGTTGTTGAGAAGGATATGCCACTGAGCTGGGGGAGATTGCCCCTGTTCTGCTTTCCTTGCAGCAACACCCGTCTTCTTCATACCTGGGAATTTCCAGTGTCATGGCTGAACCCAGGCACCTTTAGGAGACTCTCCAAGTTCCAGATCCCTTGGCACTTAGGCTGTAAAGGGGGTGGGGGGCTAAGTCCAAAGTAAGAGGGGAACCCTAGTATCAAATGGGGTCTCATCTGGAGGAGGGGGTGGGGTCCTCGTGCACTGCAGTTCACTTTGTTGTTCCATATTACCAAGTTTGTCATATGCCAGTGTCACATGCAAGAAAGGGAAGCTTGGAATGATCTTGGACAGTCTTGGCTTTTATGTTTATCTATCGGATTTGTATCCCACCCCCTCTCCTGGCCAAAGCCAGACTTGGGGTGACTAGCCGGGCTCAGGGCGGCTAGATTTCCTCCCTCATCTTTTTTCAATCAACATGTGTTTACTTATCCTGGATGGGGCAGAATTGACTCTTGCAGAGCATGTTAAGAGGGGGTGGATCATGGATCCAGCCTTGCTGTTTTGAAAAGCAGGTTAGGTCAGTAGACAAAGAGCGCCTTCTGTCATCTACAACTGGCTCCCCATCTTTCATCCTTCTTAGGCTCAGCTGATATAGCCATGCTGATCCATGCTTCTGTAAACTCATGGTTGGACTGCGGTAATGTACATTATGTTGGGCTGCCCTTGAAGACAACCTGGAAACTGCAGCTGGTCCCGAAAGCGGATAGCATACCTTGCCAATCTTAAAACAGCTACATTGGCTGCCAGTAGGATATAAATATTTTAATGAATACAATATATAAGCTTAACATAGTTTTGTCATCATGCGAAGCTTTGGAAATGTCTGAGGAGCTTGGAGCTGTGCGGGGCAGCTGCTGCCTCCTGTACCTTAGCAAGCTGCAGAAATGTAAGGTGTTCATGCAGAAGCGCAATGTGCAACTTTTTTATTTTCTGGTCTCTTAGATCCCATTTATAATTTCTGTTAACTCTAAATATTTTACTGGTATTGTAATTGTATGCAAGACTGCCTTGTATATTGCAGGAAATGTTAAAAATTAATCCAGCGTTGTCAACAAGCATGAGATTATCAGTGTTTGACAAATAGGCACATAACATGCATCTAATATGAAAACTGGGGAGTGAATGTGAGGCAAAGATACAGGGAGGTCATATAGTACAAGAGTTAAAAGAAGGAACTGTGAAACAGGAACATCCGTGTCCAGATCTCACCTTTGCCATGAATTCATCAGATGGCCTACACGTCATATTTCTTGTTTTGTTTTTATAGTTTTAATTGTGAGTCACCTGGAGCAGGTCCTGGAGAGGCAGCATATAAATTCTTTAAATAAAATAATGCAGGCAAGAGTACTGACCTTAAAAGGTTGTTACAGGGATTATGGAGAGAATGCACATGGACCGCTTTAAACTCTGTGAACCCTCATATACATACTAAGTATCATCTGTTGTTACCTTCCTCTTCCTCACCAGATTTTCCAGTCTTTGCCCTAGCTGACTCTGGAGTATTGTCATCAAACTCGACACATTGCAGGGAAGATCTGTGATTGGAGTTTACTGCAAAATAACAGCCAAGGGTGCCCTTTATTTGATTGGTGCTGTCCCCCAAAAAGTTGTGGGAGGTTAAGTCTCCCCTTGTTGTTGTTTTTCCTGAGCTTAACCAACCCCAATTTGCTCTGCTAGTGAAACCATACAGGTTGCCTTATATTGCCTGTTTCTCCCAATGGGGCAAATAGGAGTTCAGGGATGAGGCTGAACTTCGGAAAACAGTCTGGACAGAAAATTAAATCCCCTTTCTCCCACACCACAGCCCCCATCTGAATGTGGGCCACAAAAAAATGTTATATAGTAACTGAAAATGTGCCACAGAGCTTCCAGAGTATCTCTTACTTGTGTTGTCAGTTTTAAAGAGAGTTGTTAACGCATTCACTTAATTTAATAAATGCTTTTTTAAAATTTCTCTTTCAGTTGCTACTGAGAAGAGGGTTCCAGTAATGCCAGGATCCCCTGTGGAAGTAAAGATACAGTCACGATCGTCTCCATCCAGCATGCCGCCACTGCCTCCTGTCAACTCCAGCGGTCCCCGACCCGTCTCATTTACCCCAGCAGCGTGTAAGAGCGTGGGATATTTGGGGCGAACCTGTTGTGTTTAAAAAGGGCTGCTTTAGTTTTATTTAGCCTCTCCGGTTTTACTTCAATAGGCGGGACGGAAGCAGCATTTTGCAGAAGTCCTGTCGTTCTGATTCAGGCAAGATAGAAGTAAAGAGCAACACCGGCCCGAGCTAGAAGGAGTACTTCTGCATGAGATTGCACTGATTTTTCACAAACTTAGTAGGCTGGGAAAAGTTTCCTGAGAAGTAGATGACAGTGTGTTTATTTGTTTTAATGAGTCCATTTTCATAGAGAAGCGCTTTCTTCCATTTGCAGCCCTTCTACTTTTTCTTTTAATAATATTTTTTTCTTGGCAATGCCTTCATAATCTGCCTGCCCAGAGCAAAGAATGCTGGGATTATGGTGTGTCTCACTGAGGATGTAGCCACCGTTTGAGCACTGAGAGGGAGCGAAGAGTTACATTCCCCATCTCTGATGATGTCATAGGCCCTGTGAAGTTTACCACCGCGTTCCATACAGCCATGACTATTGCCCTCGAGAATGTTAACTGACAAAATATTGCCATTTCAGCACTGGGAAAATGCTATACTCAGGAAAGATCTTCTCCAGTACACAAATGGCACCCGCCCTTTTGTTGCTCTGTAAAGCAAGGCTTCATTTAGATTTCACGATAATCCATAGTTTGTAAATGGCTTGATGACATCTTAGTTATGGGTTTGGTGTTCGAGTGCAGATGTTCAAATGAACTCTGGATTGTATAGTAAGATTTGTAGATTAAGAATAGATTTTATTAAAGTATAGGTTTTGTGGCATTTGACTTCACCAACCCCAGTTTGTTGAATTGGCCAAATTCTCACAGTCAAATGTTCTCAAAGACAGCATTGTACGGAGAACATCGTCCCTGGGTGTCTATTGGAGAGAGGAAAGAAAGACCAGCACTTATGCACAGACTGGGATTTGTTACTTTTATAAGGTAGACTAACAAGTTTGTGTTTTCATAAAACCCAGTTTATTGCAGTGTCTTAGTCTGTATGTTTGGGCATTTCCTCTGAGGGAGGGTTTAGGTGTCTTTGAGGTAAAAACAAGTTGCATCAAGTCACCAACCTTAGTAATTGTGTAAAAGATTGTGTCTTGGTTTTTTGGGGACTACTGTGGCAGCTACACTTTGGAGAAGGTAGGGAAGAAGTCACACCCTTCCCCAGCAATGGCTTCTCTTAGAAAAGCTTGCCCCATATACACCATACATATGCTTCCTTTGGAAGACTGAGCAGTGTGACACAGCTATGGCCACCAGAGAATTACTAATGGCAGTAATAATTTCAAGAAGAAACCCAGCACTGGAGTGCAGTAAAATACTATTCATTTGACCAAATTCCTTACCGCTGTAATCATGTATATGAAGCCCAGAAGAAACCCTGAATTTATTTTAGATTTTTTTTTTTAAATGACTGGATTTCTCAACCATTTAAAGCTCTTGAGGTGCTTGTCAGTAAAAACAGTAGCCGATACCTTATATTTATCATTTCCCAAATTCTAGAACACTAGTTTGTTTTTTCTTTCTTTTCTCCCCCCTCACCCCCTTTAAAAATTTACTGTGGAATTTCTATTAATGGCATAATATCTTACAAAGAATGTACAGAGAACTTTTAAATTTGAAACTTGGCTCTCTTGAATACTGTTAAGCTTTAAAAAAATCAAGCAAAGTAGACCTGAACATTCCCAAATTCCGTTCTGAACATTAGTGTCTTTGTTTGAAAGCAAGATGTAGTGAAGTCTAAATATACAACGTGTGCTTCTTCGTTGATTTCCATTTTGCCTGGTTTTGTAGTACCAAATGGGATGAACCATTCACCCCCTACACTGAATGGAGCACCATCACCACCTCAGAGGTTTAGCAATGGGCCGTCCTCATCTTCATCATCTTCACTGACCAATCAGCAGCTCCCAGCTACTTGCGGGGCTCGTCAGCTCAGCAAACTGAAGAGGTTTCTTACCACCCTCCAGCAGTTCGGCAATGACATTTCGCCAGAGATTGGGGAGAAGGTCCGGACACTTGTTTTAGCATTAGTGGTAAGCTTTTATTTCTGTCTCCTCTCCCCTCTCCCCCACCCATGCATTTGGCCAGCAAAATTGTGGTAATCTGGTGGTGTGTATCCTTCACAGAATTTCATTTGAACTTTTCCGTAGGATGCACATCACCAAATCAACATCGATTTGCAAGAATGTGATGTGGTATGCTGGATAGTATTGGACTATGGCTGGGGCAACCCAGGTTTGAATCCTCCCGCTTCCATGAAGGTGGCTGGTTGACCTTGGGCTAGTCATTCTCTCTGAGGCTCCCACATCTCTCTGCTTTTTCTACCCTACAAGGTTGTTGTTAGCATAAAATGGGAGGAGGGGACTGTGTTTGCCATTCTACGCTCCTGTGAGGAAGGGTGGCAAAAAGTTCTTTATTAAAAAAATGTACTAGTGGAACAACATCCACTACAGGGTATATATAAAGCCATCTTCCAAAACAAGTTGAATTGAGGAAGTAGAATTTTAATTGAAGTGGAAAGAAAATCCAGACTAATTCCCTTTGCTTTGCTCTTTGCAGAATTCTACGGTGACAATAGAGGAGTTTCACTGCAAGCTTCAGGAGGCCACTAATTTTCCTCTCCGTCCATTTGTGATTCCATTCTTGAAGGTGATTGGTTAATGTTGTACGTCACACCAGTGAGCCAATAATAAGAAAAAGCTGTGTGGCGCACTAGATGAATACTACAGGATCTCCCAAACTATAAAAGCATTGTTTTATTACATCTAGCAACCTTACTTATTCAGGCAGTTCTCCTCGGATCCAGAGCCTGAAAGCACTGCAGTGGGCTGCGTGTCATCTACTATGTTTGTGGATCTCCCTCCCATCTTTCTTGGCGGGGGGGGGGACCTCATAGAGAAGACATACTCTTTCTTTCTTTTCCATAGAATCTTAAGGGGAAAGGAAGCCCTCGTGTTTCTGTAAAACTCATAGAATTAGATGCTTATTGTATCAATATATCTAATTCCCAACTTGGCCCCATGGGTGGATGCTTAAATCCAGAGGTTTGGGCCATGGATAGACAAGACAGATCTTTCTGCAAAGCTGAGAAAAGCCCCAGGTTTGCAGGAAAATTCTCAAATCTAAAACAAAAAAAATACTTAGGGGGAAGGGCTTTTAAGTAATTCAGAGAATAATTTGTTTATATATATTTTAAATCCCTTCTGAATCCTAGAAAGTACCAAACTTTCAGATGAATAAATTTTGGCTTGAGCTTTGTTTGATTTAAGATCTACACTTGGGAGTTTGTAATAGGAGGGTTCTGGAAGTGTAAGGATAATTCATGCATGCATAGCCCAAAGTAGTTGTCAAAGGGAAGGGACAAGAATCTTCCTTTCCCCGCCCCCGGTGTTCTTTCCCCTTTTTAATAAATCATGCTATATCTGCTCCTTGCCTCCAGTATCCCAGCTGCTGTAACAGAAGCAGCTTTCCTGTTTCTATTGCTCAGTAGTGCTAGGAGGTCAGTGAAATAACCCATTTGTTTGCTCTGCACTGCCCCCTCCAGGGACCTTGTATCATGCCACAGGCCTATGTGAGCCTGCTTCTTCCTTGGTCATGGATCTCCCCGTTGTGGGGCCAGTTTCATAGCTAGATATTTCTGTGCCCAATGGAGTAAGAAACTATTTGTCCTGCCCTTTTCTTCTGTGAAGTGAAGCAGGAAGGGAAACCAAGCTGAGTTGGCAGCCTTTTGGGAATTGTCAAAATTGGATGTTAGGCCCAGTCTCCCTAGCATCATCTCCCATTTGTAGAGATGGGAGAAGTGAGCTTTAGGTCAAACACACACACAAACACAAATATTTTACCAACAGAGCTGTTTGAGACTGCTCCCTGTCTGGGGAAAAAGCAGTGTTTCTATTACTGTAACTATGGCCCACTCGGGGACAACTAAGGGTTCTGTACAATCATAGGATCATAGAGTTGGAAGGGGCCATTCAGGCCATCTAGTCCAACCCCCTGCTTAATGCAGGATCAGCCAGGAGCATCCCTCACAAATGTTTGTCCACCCTCTGCTTAAAGACTGCCAGTGAGGGGGAGCTCACCACCTCCCTAGGTGGCTGATTCCACTGTCGAACAACTCTTACTGTAATTTTTTTCCCCTAATCCCCAGCCGGTTCCGTTCCGCCCGCAATTTAAACCCATTATTGTGAGTCCTATCCTTTGCTGCCAACAGGAACAGCTCCCTGTCCTCCTGTAAGTGACCACCCTTCAAATACTTAAAGAGATCAATCATGTCCCCCCTCAACCTCCTCCAGACTAAACATTTCCAACTCCCTCAGCCTTTCCTCATAGGGCCGTGTTGGCGAACCTATGGCACGCGTGCCGACTCTGGCACGCGTAGCCCTCTCTGCCGGCACGCGCCCTGCCGCCTCCACTCACCCCCCGGGGAAGCAGCCTTCTTTCCCTTCCCGGGCTGGAGGCGAGGGGTTGAGGCGCGGCTTTGCCTGGCCCCGCGCCACGGGCGGTCCGCAGCGACTCCGGATTGGCTCCTCACGCCGAGGTCGGACTGGGAGGCGCTTCAGAACGGGGGCGGGGACAGCGGGCGAGCCGGCAGCGGTCGCCCTCAGGGCCCGCCTGCCCGCCCGCCCGCTGCAAAAGGCCCCTGAAAGCCGGGCCGCCATCTGCGGCGCCTCCCCCGCTCGGCCAAGAGGAGCCGCCGCCGCTGCCGCCCCGGTTCTGCCCAGCGCGCAGCCCAGCCGAGCGGCCTGTGAAGCGGAGCCAGGGAGCGGGAGCAGCCCGTGCGGTGGGGGGGGGGGGGCCGTGCTGCGGTGGCGGCCGGCGGGACTTGCGCCCAAGCAGCCCCTGGAGCCTCTGGGAGGAGGAGTAAGAAGGCTCCTGGCCCAGACTGGGCTCCGCTGCAGCTGCCAGAGAAACGCAGCGCAGCACGGCCCTCTCTGAAGCCGCAGCGTGCAGGAACGCTGCGGCCCCTTTAAATCCCCTCTCGCCATCGGCAAGAGGAGGCGGGAGGCGAGGCGGGAGGCGGGAGGGAGGAAGACGCTTCCTGCAAGCCGGGAAGGCGAAGCGTCCCTGCACGCCGCGCGGCACAGGGGTTGAAACCTCTCTCGGCCGCCGCAGAGGGAGGGAGGGAGGGAGGGAGGGGGGAAGAGGAGGAAAAAGCCAATCGCTCCCTCCCGGGGCCGGAGCATCCGCGTGGGAGCCGATCAGGTGGAGGACTTTTGTGGACTTGGGGGTGGGGGTGGGGGAGAGGTGGGAAGGCTGAAGCCCGGTCGCAGGGAGCCGGCTGTGTGTGTGTGTGTGAAGGCTTTTCTCTCTTTTCTTCCTTTTTCTGTCACTCTCCTATTCTTTCTCTCCTCTTTTTCTGTCTCTTCCCCCCCCTCTTTTTCTCTCTCCTTTTCTTTCTTTCTTTCTTTCTTTCTTTCTTTCTTTCTTTCTTTCTTTCTTTCTTTCTTTCTTTCTTTCTTTCTTTCTTTCTCTCTCTCTCTCCTTTCCATGCTTCCTTTCTGCCTTCTTTCTGTCCTTCATTCTTTCCTTCCTTCCTTCTTTCCTTACTTCTTTCTGTCCTTCCTTCCTTCTTTCTGTCCTCCTTTCTTCCCTTCCTTCCTCCTTTCCTTCTTTCTGTCCTTCATTCCTTCCTTCTTTCTGTCCTTCATTCCTTCTTTCTGTCCTTCATTCTTTCCTTCCTTCCTTCTTTCCTTGCTTCTTTCCTTCCTTCCTTCTTCCCTTTCTTTCCTTCTTTCTGTCCTCCTTTCTTCCCTTCCTTCCTCCTTTCCTTCTTTCTGTCCTTCATTCCTTCTTTCTGTCCTTCATTCCTTCTTTCTGTCCTTCATTCTTTCCTTCCTTCCTTCTTTCCTTGCTTCTTTCCTTCCTTCCTTCTTCCCTTTCTTTCCTTCTTTCTGTCCTTCCTTCCTTCCTACTTTCTTTCCTTCCTTCCTTTCCTTCTTTCCTTCCTTCTTTCCCTGCTTCCTTCCTTCTTTCTGTCCTTCATTCTTTCTTTCCTTCCTTCCTTCCTTCCTTCTTTCTCTTTCTTTCTTTCTTTCTTTCTTTCTTTCTTTCTTTCTTTCTTTCTTTCTTTCTTTCTTTCTTTCTTTCTTTCCTTCCTTCCTTCCTTCCTTCCTTCCTTCCTTCCTTCCTTCCTTCCTTCCTTCCTTCCTTCCTTCCTTCCTTCCTTCCTTCCTTCCTTCCTTCCTTCCTTCCTTCCTTCCTTCCTTCCTTCCTTCCTTCCTTCCTTCCTTCCCTGCAGATCGACCGCAGGCTGCAAGCTGCGCCCCCCTGGCATCTTGGTTGCCTGGGCCCACCGCTGGCTGCCTTCCCACCTGGGAGGAGGGGGAAGACCTGGGGGAGCTGAGGCACCCTCCAAGCCTTCTCTGCATAGCCTCCCCTAAGGTTGCCAACCTCCAGGTGGTGGCTGGAGATCTCCTGCTATTACAACTGATCTCCAGCCAATAGAGATCAGTTCCCCTGGAGAAAATGGCCACTTTGGCCATTGGGCTCTATGGCTGTGCAGTCTTCCTCCCCAAACCCCGCCCTCCTCAGGCTTCACCCCCAAAACCTCCCACCAGTGGTGAAGAGGACCTGGCAACCCTAGCTTCCCCCCACACACACACACCAGGAGATCTACGCCCAGTATGGCCCCCGAACGATGTTATAAATATGCAAATGGCCCTTGGCAGAAAAAAGGTTCCCCACCCCTGTTCTAAACTAAAACCTCAGTATTCAGGTTAAATTGCCGCATTGGCACTCGGCGATAAATAAGTGGGTTTTGGGTTGCAGTTTGGGCACTCGGTCTCTAAAAGGTTCGCCATCACTGTCATAGGGCTTGGTCTCCAGGCCCCTGATCATCCCCTGATCATCCTCCCCTGCACCCGCTCGATTCTGTCGACATCTTTTTTGAAGTGAGGTCTCCAGAACTGAGGCCTCCAGAACTGCACACAGTACTCCAGGTGCGGACTGACCAATGTGGTGTACAGCAGAACTATGACATCTTGCCCTTTTAGCTTGATTTTTGCTTTAGTTGCTTCTGGTGGAGCAGCAGGGCTGTTATGACACTAGAGCCACTGTTTTAACAACACCTGGGCAGTAGATAGGACCCCTGCAGTTTCCCAGTCTAAATGGCAACTTTAACTTTGTTTTGCAGGCCAACCTTCCACTTCTACAGAGGGAGCTGCTGCACTGTGCTCGGGCAGCCAAACAAACCCCTTCCCAATATTTGGCCCAACACGAGCATGTCTTGCTGAACACAAACACAGCTTCCCCAGCTGACTCATCAGAGCTGCTGATGGAAGTGAACGGAAACGGGAAGAGGCACAGTCCAGACAGGTAATGAGAACTGCTTCCAAAACCCAGATGGCTGGGTTGGACTGCATGCCTTATGCAAGAAAGTTGGTCCATGTCCAGCCTTAAGAGATGTGATTTATGGGGAAACAAGGCATTTACTTATGCGATGTGCTCTTTATACTTGCCAACTGAATGTCACCATTCCATGTCATTACTTCTGTTGATTGGTGCTGCCCGACTTTCTGCCTCACCTGCCTTCCAGTTTAACTTCAACAGTTTCTAAAATTAATTTCAAAACTGAAGTATCCTAGTTAGCCACAGTTTTTGGTTTGACACTGTCACTATCTCCCCTGATGTGTGTTTTGATTTTAAATCACAAGACCAAAAAAGGAACATCGATGCGGTTGCACGATGACATCCAGATCCCTTTTGGAGCAGTGTCTTCATTGAAGCCCATCTGCCGTTTGCTTGCTTTCCTCTCCCTGTTTTGTCCCCCGTTCTCCCCTCCCTTGTATTCTGTTATATTGGAGAGGTTATTTGGACCATAAACTGCCTTAAATGTAATGGTGGAAAGGAAGTAAAGAAATTACCAAATAAATAAATAAATAAATAAAATGGTCAGTTAAAGGAGATGAATGAATGCCTTGAAAACTGCAATGAATTGTACATGTGAAGAAGGAGTTGGTTTTTATACCCCACTTTTCTGTACCTTTTTAAGGAGTCACAAAGCAGCTTACAATTGCTTTCCCTTCCTCTCCCCACAACAGACAACTTGTGAGGTAGGTGGGGCTGAGAGAGTTCAGAGAGAACTGCAGCTAGCCCATACTTACCCAGCAGGCTTCATGTGGAAGAGTGGGGAAACCAAACCTGGTTCATCAGATTAGAGTCTGCTGCTCCTGTGGAGGAGTGGGGAATCAAACCTGGTTCTCCTGATTAGAGTCCACTGCTCTAAACCACTACACCACACTGGCAATCTGAACACGTGCCAGAAATCAATGCTGGCTCATTCGTTCTGATCTGTAAATAAGCAGGTAATTCAGAGCCCCCAAGTCTAGGGGAGAAATTAGTAAGTAAACATTAGTAAGCCTCCCTTTTCTGACATGTAAAATAGTTCCAAACATAAAAGATTATATTATTCTGCATTGCTGCATTGCTGCATTTTCCTACTTGCATTGCATGTTTTGCTACTTGCTCCTTGTAAAACCTGTGCTCGTCGCAGACTGGAAACACTAAACCCAAACTACAACCAAGCAGCAGCTGCTGGGTGCTCAATTTGAAAGCACTGCTGGGGCCTGATCGGGACCGCAGCACAGAGGGAGGAGGGGCTTTTGTCATTTTCCCAACCAGAAACTGCCCGGGGGGCATTATTTGCCCATGGGAGGACTGCATATGTACTGAAAGCTTGCACATGCAGCCTCCCAGTGTGGTAAATAACTCCTTCAGGGCTGTTTTGGATCAGTAAAATGGCAGAGGGATGGAGCCCCTCCTCCCCCCTATGCAGCACTCCCAATCTGAATTGGGTTCCTGCTGCGCTTTAGAATGAGTTCTTGTAGGGAACTAGCAGCAGCTGCGTGGCTGCAAGTCCCCGTCGGGATTGTGTGTTAAATGTAACGAGTAGTTTGGGCCTCATTTGGTCACCTTTCCGTATGTACGTTCTTCATGCTAATGGAGACTCTCTTTCCTCCTGACAGGAGAGAAGAAAGCAGCTTTGAGAGAGACCCACTCCCCTCGGAGCCCCCCGCCAAGAGGGTGTGCACCATTAGCCCAGCTCCCCGGCACAGCCCGGCCCTCATGCTGCCCGTCATCAACCCAGCTGGGCAGTTCCATCCTACCCCACCCCCGCTCCAACATTACACCTTGGAAGACATTGCGACCTCCCACTTGTACCGAGACCCGGGCAAGATGTTGGAGCACAGGGAATTGCGAGACAGGCACAGCGTCGGTAAGGAGGCCTCTGTGCGGGTCCGCTCACCCGCTTCTCTTGGGCCCTGTCTGGGCACCGTTGTCACGAAAACACCCCAAACCATCTTGCCCCCTGGGAACGGAGGTTGAAAGCCTTCAGGATGCCAAATACGGAATTCAGCCCTTGCCTAGTGCGGACAAGGGCGCGAAGAAAAGAGGGCCTGCGCAAGCCCCCTCCGCCCTCTGATATTGCAGTGCGTTACACGTCCCAGTGTATGTGGCTTTTTTCTTCTCGGTGTGGCATCAAACTGTCAGCATACCTGATGTAGCAATTTTCTCTCCTTGTGTAATAGGACTAAACGGAGGCTATCAGGATGAGCTCGTGGATCATCGCTTAACAGAGAGAGAATGGGCTGATGAATGGAAGCATCTTGACCATGTAAGGAACCTGAATGCACAGCCTCCAGCTCCTCTTAACATGAGCTGCACAGTGAGTTCTGTGAGATCAGCACTGATAAAGTGACAGCAAAATAGGCCTGTGTGTAATCCTGTTTTCATTTAGCTTGAAGGGGCTATAGCTCAGTTTTTGTTTAGCATGAAGGGGCTACAGCTCAGTTTTCATTTAGCATGAAGGGGCCACATTGGGCTCCATGTTCAGTGCCTCGCACCTCCAGTTAAACAGATCTTAGGTGTGAGAGCTAGGAAAAACCTTCTCTATTCCTGAAATCTGGGGGAGCTTGTGTCAGTCAAATAGGCAGTACTGGGCTACATGGACTGCTTCACTGTTTGCAGTTTTGCAAGACACTCTCCCTCCACAGAAAATACTTTTTACATATGGCAGAATTGTCATGTTGAAGCAGATTTTTAAAGCATGTGGTGCAGTAGCCCCAATGGTTCAGCAAAGGATTATACCAGGCAAAGGGCTTCTCTCAGATTCTCCATTAAGATTGCATTTCTCCTCCCAGCAGGGACTGTGATTTCAGTCTAGCATTTGGCATGAGCCGCAGAGGAAGTGAGGCCCGTGGGATGTGATGGGCAAAGCTTTTGCCCTGTAATCTGTTTGAAAATGGCTTGCTATATGGCTGTAATGTGTAAAAGCTGCAAACAAAAACGAAATCTCAGAGTTCCCCATTCCTTTCTAACTCCCTGGTAAAACCTGTGCGTATGCCCAGTTCAGCAAAGGCAACTGAATGTAGAATCAGGAGTCCCTATTATAGGGTGAAACAAAACCAACAAATATAAAAGGTGTTTGTTTATAATTGTCAGTTCTGGCTTAACGTGCAGTGTATTTCATTTGGTGCGGTGAAATTTAAAATGGTCTGTAAATGTTCATTACTAGATGGTCAGTGTCTTTCTTAACCAACTTCTTTGCTGCCTGTAGTAATGCAAGTATATAAGAGGAACACCTAGAATTCCTGTATTACAAAAGTTGAAAAAGGCCAATACAGATTTCTGTATGGGGTTTCTGTCTGTAAGGCAAAGCTGAGGCTGTTTGAGAAGTTGTCATGAAAACTGTATTTTGAAAACTTGGAAAATATCCTTTTACTTAGATGGTTTTAATATCCTCTGCCTTGCGTGGACAGACAGACAGCTGAACAAATGCACTCTCAGTTTTGGTATTATCTCCTGATTTGGAACACGTTGTAATATCCCGAAATATTCTGAAAAATACTTCCACATAATAGTTTCAATGAAGAGCAAGCCAAACATGAAGTCCCATTGAAATCAATTAGACTTGGATCCACTTCATACTTGAGCTCTCTAGACGGAGATAATTGTGTAAGAAAAAAGGAGATTACATATTTGTCTTGCTGCAAAACCCATCCACTGATTGTGAATCATGTATGAAGTTATCCTGAAACTACGCATTAAAAGCCAAACTATGTGATCAGCTAAATCATATGCTGTAACTTCTCCTGGACACTGTTGCACATTTTGATGCATGTGTGTGTGTATATATATATATGTATATATGTGTGTGTGTGTGTGTGTGTGCGCGCGCGCGTATATATATATATATATATATATATATATATATATATATATATATAAAAAAAAAAAAATCCTTACACAAAAATTAAGCTACATGCTTAAGGGGAAGAGTCTAGCATGAGTTGTACTATTTTATTGAGTTGAAAGTAGTTTGTTTTACTTGGCATTTCGTTATTTACAAAGTTGCAAGGGTATCACAGTTTCTAACTCAATCTAAAAATGCCATTCTAGTAGGGTACAGTAAGTTGCTTTAGGAACCTGGTTCTGTAGATGACGTTAAGCAGATGTGTACCTTGTATGGGAGGGCTGTGGAAACCCCATGTAAGAGCAGGGTGTTAGTTTAAAGCAATATATTTCTCAAAGGCGTTGAACTGCATCATGGAAATGGTGGAGAAGACCAGGCGCTCCATGGCTGTCCTCCGTCGTTGCCAAGAGGCTGACAGGGAAGAGCTGAACTACTGGAAGAGACGATGCAGTGAGACCACAGAGCCACGGAAAGGAGGGAGCGAATTAATCGTGAGGCAGCACAGCCCGGGGAGCTCGGATTCGGTCAGCAGCGGTAAGTTTTGGAACCTGAGCTCTTCACTCTTATTACACTGTGTCATAAAGAGGAAGTAGTCTTAAAAGATGCCAAGTTTTTTTCACAAGACCAGTGCTTACATAGCACGCTCGGAGGAATTAACTGCCACTTGTAGGTTTGCTACAAAATCAGGCAGGATGCCTCCCCCCTCCCATTAATATATTTCTGATGTCAGAAGTTAGGACAGCTGTTGTTCAGGTGGAATTTCATACCGAAATAACAGATACATGAAAATTGTAAGCTTCTTTTGTATTTGCGGCAGGGAAACGAAGCACACAGAATTGTCCAAGGGGAAAGAAAATAGGGTACTTGCAAGGTATTTATATTCGTTCAGTTATGGGCATACATATACAGGCCATTTCCGATTGTCTCCTTTTCGCTAGAATTTATAACAATCCATGCTTTCAGATTTAGGAAATATGTTGAAATGGATGAGATTACTTATTTTAAAATACGTATGTTCCACCTTTCTATATAAATATACTTGAGGCTGCTTGCAGTTTAAAACAACAAAGCAACAAATAAAACTTCAACAAACAGAAAAAAGCAATAATAAAATGCACCAGATTAAAACAGGATAATGATATCAAAAGACAGCATTTTGCTGCCAGGTAAGAAAATGCTGCTGGGCTGGAATGACTTTTCCAGTTAGTGTTACAACAGAGCTTCTATCAAGCAGTACCGGGAAGCTTCTGAACACCGACACAACATCCAGCAGTGTTTGTTTCAAAGCTAATATGCACTTGAAAGACATGAAATTGCTATCCATGTGCCTGCAAAACAAAGTAAACCAACTATTGCCTCTTCGTAATAAAAGTTCTGGAGGCCAGATTTTTCTCTCAGTGACCCCTGTGCAATCATTATTTTTCAGCAGAACTGCATACGTAGAACTGAAGCTTAACATGGCTTTGCTCAATCAGTAGATTGTTCTTTCTCCAACATTAGCTTGCCAAGTGCCACAGTTAGTTATCCACACACCACTCTGTTCCCACCAAAACATCGGATCGCTGAGTGGCCGATTTGCCTCTCATGAGCTAGATTTGCCATTTCATGAGCTAGAACCCTGAAGTTTATACGCACGTGATCCAAGAAACCCTGGTGGTTAAAAAAAAAATCAGAGAATGTAGAGGACCTTCATTTCCCACTCTCCGTAGAGGACCGCACTTCAGTACATGGACAAGGAATGTGTATAATCGCAGAATGCAAATTGCATTTCCGATTAAATTTATGTTCTTATATTCGGTTCCCCATTTTCTCTCCCCCCACCCCCAGTCTGTTTACATATTACCCCAGCTGCATGGCAGCTGCCAGGAAAGATTTCTCCCCAGGCTGGGGTTCCACTTCCAGGTGCCAGCGCAATGCATGGAAATGTACAGAGGGCAAAGCACAAAGAGGCCACATAACCTCTACGCTCCATGCTCCTAGCATGTAGCTTTTGCCCCAGGGAAGCCTTTTACTAGTAACTTCTTCACATCTAGGGTACTGTGGTGCACCAGCTGTCACTTCTCTCTTGCTTGAAGTTAAAAAATGAAGAATAGACTGTAGCATCTCTTTCTATCTCTTGATGGATCCGTGAGCCTAATAAGAAGAGATCGGAAAATCCAGAAGTATGATTTGGGCAGAAGGGCAACTATTGGGGTTGGGGCCGAAGGTGCCATCTTTCATATTCTGCAAAATAGATCTACACTCTTAAATAGTAAAGACAGCAATACTCTGTCACCTTTTTAGAAATATGAGTTTTCCTAGTTCAGTAGTGTTTGCATATTGTAAGTAGTGGTTAAGAGCGGTGGAGTCTGATCTGGAGAACCAGGTTTGATTCCCCACTCCTCCACATGAGCGGTGGAGGCTAATCTGGTGAACTGGATTTATTTCCCCACTCCTACATGTTAAGCCTGCTGGGTGACTTTGGGCTAGTCACACACTCTCAGCCCCACCTACCTCATAGGGTGTATGTTGTGGGAAGGGAAGGTGATTGTAAGCCAGTTTGATTATTCCTTAAGTGGTAGGGAAAGTTGGCATATAAAAACCAATTCTTCTTCTTCTTCTTCTTCAAGCAGGCTTCTGCATGTGCACGAAATGTTCTGTTAGCTTGAGTTTGTTTTCAGTTCAGCTCTTGGGTACAAACGGAAGCTTTGTCAGGGCTAAGCAAAAGGGTCTTTAGAGGGGGATTCTCAAGACTCCGCAAACACAGGGATAAGAAGATGGGAGGAAAGGAAGCTGTGTAATCCTTGAACTTGTCTACCCCGACTGGAAATTTTCTCAGTATCCACAGCCAGTCATTTATATGAAGACTCTTACTCTTGTGTCTGCTTTTTTTTCTCCTGAAGTTTTCATTGCCATAAGTGTAAAAAAGATAAGGAAACAGTGCTGGGGGACAGTAGTGGAAATAATACAGCAATGGCAAAGCACCTTGGCTCATCTCGTGCCTCTGGCCCAGCCCCAGCACCCCCCGCCCTGGAAATTGGAAAGTGTATGCCCCTCGTTAGATGTCCATCTGTCAGCAATGCTGATTCTATGACCTTAGGCAGTTCATGAGAGGAAGGGCATCTTGGCCATTTTCTGGGCATGGAGTAGGTGTCACTGGGTGTGTGTGGGGGAGGTAGTTGTAAATTTCCTGCATTGTGCAGGGGGTTGGACTAGAAGACCCTGGTGGTCCCTTCCAACTCTATGATTCTATGAAAACCTCATGAGAGGTCGCCATAAGTCAGTTGCAATTTGACGGCACTTAATTGTTATTTAGAAATTGAGCAGCTTTACAACTTTTAGTCACATTCGTTTAGGGAGTGTCTCCCACAGCTTCTTTCTGCCCAAGGTTTCAGGGCACTCCTGGATTTAGCCCTTCATACTTTAGAACCATAAAACTGCCACTGACAGCATTTTGCTTAGCGCTAGAAAAGTTACAGCTAGTGTCCCTGGGGATAACATGGTAGCAGAAGGCATGGAATTGCTAAGGCTCTGGATGGTGGTAGGGGAAAGGCTTTGTGGAAAGTTAGAAGAGTGATAGTTAAAAATATAAGCACATAAAAACATAAGAAAAGCTGCGATGGATCAGACAGAGGCCATCAAGTCCATTAGTCTGTTCCAATGGTTGCCAGACAGGTGCTTCTAGGAAGCCCACAAACAAGACAATTGCAGCATTCCACAGCACATAATATAATAGGCTTGCTCCTCTGATACTGGAGACACCAAGTATGCATGATGACTAGTATTCATTTTGACTAGTAGCCATGGATAGCCCTATCCTCCATGAACATGTCCACTCCCCTCTTAAAGCCTTCCAGGTTGGCAGCCATCACCACATCCTGGGGCAGGGAGTTCCACAATTGAACTAGGGGCATAACTAAGTTGGCTTAATGTGAGTGTTCAGATGTAGAGAGAAGGTGTGAAGTGGGTAGTAAGATTGACAGTGAACATCGGGGCAGGGGAGTAATGGCAGCAGTGTGTGTGTGTTGCAGAGGGCAAGAAGGGAAAATGAGAGTGGAGGTCTAGTTCAGAGCTGAGCAATGCTTCAGCTTCTGCTTTCTCCAGATTGATGGATAAGGTGCATTGACATTTATATAGTGGATAGTCACTGCAACCCAGCCTGCTGGTACCCAGTCGTCTCCTCTAGCAAGTGAGCAAAGTGAGAATGTAGGGTAGGATCCCGCAGGTCTCTTCAGTTGGCAGTGGCGCTCCCCTCCAGCAGAAGAGGCTGTCCAGTGTTCGAGGAAGGCTCCTTTTGCCAAAGTAAAGCACCACCCCTAACAGAAGAGATCCACAGGCTCCAGCCCTGGACATTCGGCCCCATTGTCTCTCGTTGCTGATCTTGATGTTTCTGGCCCGACATGTCTTTCCATGCGGGCACTGCTTTTCCAGTTCTCAAGTGACCGACCCCCACAAAACGTAGCGCGCACTTCAGTTGTCTGAAGTTCTTGAAAATGCAAGATGCTGTGTAAAATGCCGGCTGCCATCAGCACGGATTAATGTTCGCTACAGCAGGACAAAGCAGATGCCTGACAGGATACTTATAAATATAGCCTGCGATGACGAAGTATTAAGAGATGGAAATGGGATTGTGCTGTGCGATAAATTATGTAGGACACTAAATTAAATGCGGTCATTTATCATCGTGCCATTTGGTGAACACTCTTAACTGCAGAAATCTCTTGGCTTGGTTTAAGCAATTAACTCTGTCCTTTCTTTCAGCACTATATCTTGCTGAACAGATGCTGTGTATCAGTTCTCGTAGCTAGAGTGGGAGGGATATTTCAGTGTCTAATTCTGTGGACGCAACCCTTCTTTCCGCAGATTCTCAGCGTGAGTTTAGTAGCAGGTCAGGAGCAGCCGGCTATGTCACTGAAGAGATCTGGAAGAAAGCCGGTATGTATTTGAAGAGGTCTTGTTTGGAAGAATGTCCTCCCCTCCACACACACACACACACACACACTGTCATTCGTGGGATGTTCTGGGACAGAGATTTTTCAAATACCAACCTGAGTTGAGACAGAATCATGCAGTTTTAAAAAAGTATACCTTTAAAAACCACTACAAATCTTTTAAGAAAGAAATCCAGGAAAGCTACTCGTATTTCTCTGGCAACTTTGTAAATACCTTAGCATAAATTCATCCATAAATTAATATCTGGGATGCAAATTTATATAGTCATTTGGGGGGGGGGGGAATCATCTTAAGTTGCTGAACATCTTTCAACCATAGTTCTTTTTTAGCAGCCTGTAATAGCACATCACAGATCTTCACAAGCAGACAGAGTTTTTGAAAACATCCTTTAAAATCTACCAGATGTTGCTTTATGATGTCGGGAGGGCTGAAAGGCTTTTCGGAGGAGAATTGTGTTCTTACTATTATACAAGACCAGATAAAAATCCTTATACACCACAGGCTGGCTGGCTGGCTGGCTTATTAATTTAGGTATTTTAACCTGGTTTTCTCTGCTCAGTGCAGACACCAAGTAGCATACAGAGTAAAAGAAAAAGAAAGAAAAGAAATAATCCACACACATAGAAAACAAAGCTCCATCCAATCTGACAACAAAACCTAACAACAAAACCTACCAGCCATCATCGGAGTGGAAAAGGGGACAGAGAAGGTGGTAACAGCTCTGCCCATGATGAAACCAGTCTCTCCTCTGTCTGGCAGCAGGCAGGCACTTATTTTTGGGAGACCCTTATTGATAATGCTGCTGTTTCCTCCCCTGAAGAGTAATACTAGTCAAAGCCTCCAAACAAATTCAGCCAGATGAACCTGCCACTGTTTGCCCCTTTGACCGTGGAATTTCGAAGCCAAACAGCAGTCAGTGTCGGCATCTACATCTGGTGGGTCCCACTGGAAATCACTTCCATAGATGCAGCAGGCGGTGGGTCCCACTTATGTTCTCACAGCCTTTGGCCTCATTTGCCCATCTTACCATTTAATCCTATTGGCCACGAAGTTGACTAAGGTGTAAGTCCCAAATCGAGTTGAAGGGCATACAGAATCTTTGCGTTCCTATCAGGCAGACTGCAGATTGCTCCACGCTGTCCTTTGCCTTCTCTGACAAGCTGTTTGATGAGGCTCTTGTTTTCTTTTAGAAGAAGCTGTGAATGAAGTGAAGCGCCAGGCCATGTCTGAAGTCCAGAAAGCGGTAGCAGAGGCAGAGCAGAAGGCATTTGAAATGATTGCATCTGAGAGGGCCCGAATGGAGCAGACTATTGCGGATGCCAAGCGCCAGGCAACCGAGGATGCTTTCCTAGTGATCAATGAGCAGGAGGAGTCTACGGAGGTAAGGAACCAAAAAAGTATCCCTGGCAGGCTTTGGAGTGCATAGGAGAAATCCCAAGGCAAGATTTTCAGGAGGTACCTATGGTTCTCCTAGACTTGTCAAGTGTTTTGTCCGTATTAAATTTAAAAGTTCATTATTGCTTAAGTTTCAAAGTGTTAAGACTCCTGTCTCCAGCATGGAACTATCTTGTCTTCTTTGATGTAAGCCTCCGCTATCCTTATGTGTTATTTTAGATGTGATGGTTTTCTTGGACTTTTGAGAGTTGTCATTTCCCCCTTCTAACATTTCATGGGAACAGTTGCCCAAGGAAGAATGTCTGTAGTGACATTGTTGAAAGAGGTTTCCAGCACTGCTAAGTGTTACCTTCTGGATATGCAGAAACACTGGTAACCTGTAAAGTGTAGATGTTTTGTCACAGTAGGAACTCCCCCCCCCCATCCCTAACACTTTATTTAGAATCATAAGAGTTGGAAGGGACCACCAGGGTCATCTAGTCCAACCCCCTGCACAATTCAAAAAATTCACAACTACCTTCCCCCCCCCACCCCCAGTGACCCATACTCCATGCCCAGAAGATGGCCAAGATGCCCTCCCTCTCATCATCTGCCTAAGGTCACAGAATCAGCATTGCTGACAGATGGCCATCCAGCCTCTGCTTAAAAACCTCCACGGAAGGAGAGCTTACCACCTCCCGAGGAAGCCTGTTCCACTGGGGAACCGCTCTAACTGTTAGAAAATTCTTCCTAATTGAAATTTGAAATTAAATCAAAAGAGTTTCCGTCTATAAACTCTTTTGATTTAATTTCAACCCGTTGCTTCTTTTCTTTCTTTTTAAATGAAAAACACTCACTAAAAAAATGAACAACAAGCTGATTTTCCTGCTTTGAGACCAGCTGCAGCTTTGGCCTCTTGCCATCATTGCCAATTGGTCACCCTGTAAATCCACCCCCTGATTTGCTAGTCGCCTGGCGCTTGACTTCTAAGGTGGAATTCATAGTCTGGGGATGGTTTTTGTGTAGTTGACAGGGGTTTCAAGACGTCCCAGATAATTGAAACCTCTCATATGGCTTATCGGTGGAGGGTCGCTTATTAAACAGTGGCGTGGATCCGAACTTTTTCTGCCATTCCCAAAGAGCTTGCCTCTGTTGCAGACGCAATGCTCTGCTGCAGAGTATGTTCCCTCCAGTGCGAGGTTCTTTCTCATTGCAAGAGGAGAACGACCTTAGCCACAGAGGAACATTCTCTGCAACAGAGAACCACCCTCCACAGCAGAGGACAAATGCTGCAGAAACTGGGATGGGGGGTTGGGAGGGGGGTGTTAGGATCCATGTTATTGTTACAACTTGGTGGAGGAAACTTGGTACGGATTGCTAATGATGTTCTTTTATGATGGGTTCAGTAGATGTATGCAGTACACAGGCTTCCATTTGGTAAGAGCTTGGCAAGCCATTCCACATCAAGGGTAAAGCGCATCTAATTTTTGGGAGGGAAAATGGCTTCCTCGTTGCCAGTTAGGAGCCCCGTGGCACAGAGTGGTAAAGGTGCAGTACTGCAGCTCACGACCTGAGTTCGATCCCGATGGAACTTGGTTTCAGGTAGCCGGCTCAAGGTTGACTCAGCCTTCCATCCTTCCGAGGTCGGTAAAATGAGTACCCAGCTTGCTGGGGGTAGAGGGAAGATGACTGGGGAAGGCATTGGCAAACCACCCCGTAAACAAAAGTTTGCCTAGGAAACATTGGGATGTGACATCACCCCATGGGTCAGGAATGACCCAGTGCTTGCACAGGGGACCTTTACCATTACCAGTGCCTGCAGCAGTATCTTGTGTAGTGCCTTCCCTGGAGATCTTGGTCATCTTTGAAGCAAACAACAGCGAATGAATTTAAAAGGGTGGTTGCTGTTTTTGTTTTTTTGCCAGAGCTGCTGGAACTGTGGCCGCAAAGCCAGCGAGACGTGCAGCGGATGCAACATTGCCCGCTATTGTGGCTCCTTCTGCCAGCACAAGGATTGGGAGAGACACCATCGAATCTGCGGGCAAGGCCTGCACAGCCAGGTCAAACCACTCCCCTTACCCACAGGCCGATCTGCAGCAGCCGCTCTCAAAGCAGTCGAGGGAGTCCCAAGTCCAGCTCTAGAGAAGACTTCGGCTACCACCTCTCGGTCCTCCACTCCAGCCTCCGTGACAGCAGTAGACACTAATGGGCTCTAAAAGGGGAGATGACCATCCAGCATATTTTGTTAGTTTTCCTAGTTTTCTACATTAAGAACAGACTCCTCGAAACAGTTGTTGAACGTTCGTACTGCGGCACATTGTCACTCAAGCGAATGCTAACAGGGCATTTTCCCCCACATCCTTATAATCGGCTCGCCTAGAAGTCCGTGCCAGCGGTCCTCGTTGGAATCCCAGAATGATCTCCTGGGGCTCGGAAGCAGCGGGTTTCCTCCGATCCTGAGAACTTCGGCTTCTCATTTTTAAAAAATCTGCACTTTCTCAAAGGGTTACCTTCGTGTTGTCGCTTTGAAAATTGATGTGAGTTTTTTACAAGGCTGTCCTCCGTGGCTGCTGCGCTGCTGAGCGCCCTACTTGGTATTTTCTTTCCCCCATGCACACACACATACGCACAGTGGCATAGGGCAGGTGTGCCATGATTGGAAACTGCATCAATGGCAGTGAGCTATCAAGGGCAGTTTTGCCTACTTCTCCCTTGCTCTCTCATCCCCCCTCTAACACTGTTGATTTCTCTCCCCCCCACCCCGCCTTTTTCTGTTCGCACAAGCTGTGGACAGATTTGGGGTGGAGGAGGAGGTGGCAGAATGATGCTATTCTCGTTTGCTGAAGGGAGGATCTAAAACCTCTTTCTGGACAGGGTGAATCACGATCGGTCTCACTTGGCCCATTTTAATCGTTCACTGGTGTGAAGAAGCCCCTCTCTGCATATGTCTGTGGGCCTTAACAGATTGAGAGGTGTCATGCAGCCATTTTGCACGACACCGTTTGCAGCTCTTTCCCCCCACCCCATCAACTGGTTTATTTTGCGATACTGAAGGCATCCCCCACCATCTCCATCATCACACCACACATTATTGATTTTAAATACATTATTTAAGGTTTATCAGTGCACAAACTAGCACACACACACACACATTATTCCATCGTATAACTTACATCCTATTCTCTCTAAACAAGTTGGCTAAACTAAATAAGTTTCAGGTGATTGTATTTTTAGTGTTCAAACTTTTGCATATATCCAAGGTTTAATGGGGTTCCATGTGTTATCTGAACAATTGCCTTTAACCCACTGGCTCCAGCTAAAGAGTCTGTGAATTGGAAACAACTTTTATGCCATTAAAGGTTTTTTGGTTTGGTTTGGAATTGGAAACAAAGCAGTGTAGAACCATAGTGAAATATTTGGATATACTTTTTGAGGTGCTGAGGGTTTTCTAGTTGCATCTTTACCACCAGCCTCTGTTATCTTTGCAGTGTTTTAAGTGCATTCTTAGAATGACTCTTCCAAAGAATTCAAATCCATCATTTTATGGTTCTCCATCAAGTGTGCCAAATTGCCCATTAATGTCCTAGTTGGGGAGGGGCTGTGGCTCAGTGGTAGAGTATCTGCTAGGCATGCAGAAGGTCCCAGGTTCAATCCCCGGCATCTCCAGTTAAAGGGACTAGGCAAGTAGATGATGTGAAAGACCTCTGCCTGAGATCCTGGAGAGCTGCTGCCGGTCAGAGTAGACAATACTGACTTTGATGGACCAAGGGTCTGATTCAGTATAAGGCAGCTTCATATGTTCATATGTTCATAAATTGCAAGATCAGCTGAGGATTAATAAATAACTACAGCCACTGGGAAATGCACATATAGAAGCTTAATGTACATGGCTTTATTGTACATCCACCAGAGCACTTGACATACGTGGCAGTGTGAAAGGTGTCACCTCCACTTGGCTTGAGAGTCAATACTAAGAAGTCTTTACTTTTGAGAAACAAGTATCCTGGTATGATTTGAAATTGCAGCCGACTACCTTTCAGGTTATGCTTGATCTTTTAAAATGAAACCTTTTGGAATTGTTGTGATTTTTATTTTTGGGGGCTGATTCAGGTATTTACATCTCTATGCATTCACGTGCCCAGGTATGCAACTGCACAGGGAAAAACAACCAGAAATACCATTTGCCAACGCACTAGTGATGTGCTGTCAAAGGGAACATTCTTGTGTGTTGACTATTAATAAGGTTTGGGAAGTCATCACACATCCTGTTTTATTGGCCACCTCCTTCATATGCAGAACCCCAATACATCCAGAAGTTTGAGTGAAAAGTTTTAATTACACATTTTCTACTGCTAGAGGAGACTACCAAGGCTGGTGTCAGTTTGCAATATTCCCAGAGTTTGCAGCAAATATGGAAATACTAATTAAGGCTGCAGTATTGAAACTACTTATTATCTTATAAATCCCAGTTGTCTGAAAAGAACTAAATACTAGAAGACGAACTCCAAAGACATTGTGTGATTGTGGGTGTGCGCGTGCGCGCGAGAGAGGTGGCATTCCGATAAATAATGTGTACATAGAAAGTCTTCCATAACTTTCCATGCAAATGCAATGGCTTGCTGTGTATTAAAGAAAAATACTTTAATTTTAATGTACATAAATGAAATACTACCAGTCATGATTTATGATGATTTTTGAAAATTGAAGTGAAAGATGTAAAATTCTATGATGGGGAAACTTCTTGGATTCCGTTCTCGTTCTCTCTCTCTCTCGTTCTCTCTCTCTCGTGTTCTCTCTCTCTCTCTCTCTCTCTCTCTCTCTCTCTCTCTCTCTCTCTCTCTCTCTCTCTTCTCCCCTCCCTCTTTTTTTCGGGGGGTGTCATTTGATTTTATGCTAGGGAATTTTTGTTACTTATTTCATGTGCATAACTTATTTAACGTACTGTATAAAGGAACCGAAACTGTTACAGATGTATTTAGTTTGTTCTACTCACAGTAGTCAATAAAAAGACTATATTCACCTTAAATCACCTGCTTTCACTTTGTTATAAAGGTTGCATACAACTGTGTTGTATAAAAACTAGCCCATGGAGGATGAAAGGGTGACCAAGTGTGATTGGAACTCTAATAAAATAAGCAAAATGGCCATAGCTGAGCTAAATCACAGTGAATCAGATGAGAATCCACAGCGGACTTCTAGAACACATACTTTGCATGCATAAGATTTAGAAATATAACATTTCCAGAGATGGAAAAGTACCTTGTTTTTTCCCCCTAAGGGGGGATTGGAAATTTTGAAGGGGAAAATAAAATGTTCTTTCTTATCAAACCTAACCTCCTTTTACTACTGTAGCAGCATAAAATGGATCATTCATAGTGTAGCACAGAAAGTTGTACTATGTGGCGTATTTCTGAAACGTTAAGAGATAAATGGAAGAGACTGATTATCTGGACCCATTTCAGTCTGACTTCAGGCCAGGGTTTGGAACAGAGACTGCAGTGGTTGTCTTGGTTGATGACTTCTACCAAGAACTTGATGAGGGACGTGGCACTGCTAGTTCTGCTGGATCTCTCAGCAGCCTTCGATACTATTTTCCATAGTATCCTACAGAGCAGCCTCTCGACACTGGGACTGGGAGGGGGGCATTGTGTTATGGTAGTTCGAGCCCTATCCGGGGGCAGTCTCAGATTGTGGTGCTTGGGGATTCCTGCTCTGCCCCTTGATCACTGACCTGTGAGGTTCTGCACAGTTCGATCTTATCTCCCCACCCCACACTATTTTATATCTATGAAGAGGCTGGGAGATATCATCAGGAGGTTTGGGCTGTGCTGCCACCAATATCCAGCTCTTCCTTTCTTTCCCATCTAATTCCAAGGATGCTGTTGATACTCTGAAGCAGTACTTGGAGTCAGTAATGGGCCAGATGAGGGTGGACAGACTGAAATTTAATCCTGACAAGACAGAGGTTCTCTGGGTTAGTAGAAAGGCAAACCTGGGACTTGAGATCTCTCCTGTCTTGAATGGGGTTATATTCCCCCTTGAAAAGCCAGGTTTGCAGCTTGAGAGTGCTACTCGACAAAGCAGTCACAGAAAACCAGGCAGCTGCGATGCTTCGGAGTGCTTTTGCCAAGCTTTGGGTAGTGCATCAACTGCATCCATTTCTGGGTCAGTCAGATCTAGCCAGAGTGATCCATGCCTTAATTACAGCTAGACTGGACTATTGCAATGTGTTCTACTTGGGGCTACCCTTAAAGAGTGTTCAGAAACTGCAGCTAGTACAGAATGCTATGGCTAGACTGCTGGTCGGGGCCAGCAATTGGGAGCATGTGACCCCGATATTACAGCAATTACACTGGCTACAGAGCTACTCCCAAGATGAATTCAAACTGTTGGTGTTGACCTTTAAAGCCCTACATGGCTTGGGAATGGGGTATCTGAAGGACCATCTTGAGAAGCCCTCCTGACTGTCCAATCAATCAAAGAAGCTCAGTTGGTGGGTACACAAGAGAGGGCCTTTTCAGTGGCAGCCCCAGAATCATGGAACAACCTCCCCAGAGAGGTGCGCCTGGCCCCCTCACTTTCAATCTCCAGGAAGCAGTTGAAGATAGTTTTATTTAAGACTGCATTTGGTTAGCCTTATTAGCAGTCTTTAATTGTGATTTTAAATCTTGGTTTTTTATGTCTTTTATCTATGCTGTAAGCTGCCTTGAGCTCCTTATGAAGCTAATAAATGTTTTGTAAATAAAATAAAAGCCTTAGTTTCCTACCAGAAAAATTGTGAATATATACTTAATGCAATACTACAGAAAAGCCTCCTTTTTGAAACAATGTTTTCTGTTTATTTATTGGGACTTCACATCTCCAATAAGATGCCAGCTTCAGTCACCCACCCACCTGTCCCTTTAAGAAACGAACTCACATAGCAGGGCTGGGAAAGTCCTTTCTGATGACCATGGAGAGCTGCCACCTGTCCAAATAGACAATACTGGGCAAACTGGCCCAGTGATTTGACTTGGTACAAGATATCTTCATATGTATAATCTTCAAGTAGGAGTAAAGAGCCCAAAGTGAACTCATGACACAAGATACAACTGACCCATTGGTTGATGGATTTATTTGCTAAAATTCCACAGGAGTGTGAGGGGCTCTGGCTTAGCGGTAGAGCATCTGCTTGGCATGCAGAAAGTCCCAGGTTCAATGCCTGGCATCTCCAGTTAAAGGCTCTAGGCAAGTAGGTAATGTGACAAACCTCCGCCTTAGACCCTGGAGAGCCGCTGCCAGTCTGATTAGACAATACTGACTTTGGTGGACCGAGGGTCTGTTTCAGTAGAAGGCAGCTTCATGCGTTCATGTGGCACAGAACATGATGCCAGGTAGAAATTCAGATTCTGGATAAGCTTGTCTTTTAAAGAAAACATCTGTATCCCTTACAGTTTTAAAGATATGCTTGAGAATGTGTGAGCATGTGTTCCCAAGTTATCCTGAATGCATGTAGGAGTGGAACAGTGGGCACATGTTCATTCTGTCTGGGTGATAATTTATGAATAGTCCTTAAGACTCCCAAGAAGACAGTGATAGTGCTGAAGTGCTCTGTACAATTTCTTGTCCTTGAGTGACAAAACCAAAAATCCAATTAAAAAACCCAAAAAACCAGAGTGCAAAATAGAAAACATTACACAACAAGGTGTACAAAATAACAGTATACAAACACTGCAAAATGTATACAGATTCCAGGATGCAATTTGCTTTGGTACATAACTTGGTTCATCTGGGGAAAGCGTTTTTCTTTAAATGGATTTCATAGAATCATAGAGTTGGAAGGGACCACCAGGGCCATCTAGTCCAACCCCCTGCACAATGCAGGAAATTCATAACCACCTCCCCACCCCATTGACCCCTACTCCACGCCCAGAAGATGGCCAAGATGCCCTCCCTCTCATGATTTGTACCTTATCCTTCCTCCATGAAACTTGGGGAAGTGCCCTGGGTTCCCCCATTCTCTGTTGTAATCCCACAATAAACCTTTCAGTTAGGTAAACGTACGGAAGGATCAAGGTCACACACCCAATGCACTTCATGGCAGAATGGAGACTTGAACCCAGGTCACCCTGTTTTAACTGCTATACTGCATACAACATTACAAGTTCTTATACATAAGTTTCCTTTTGTTGAAATGTTCTTCTGGAGTGAGGCTGACCCTGGAGTGAACCTGTCTCTTTCAGTAAACCCACTGGATCAGGCATACAGCTAGAACATTGGCTATGTGGGGGTAACTATAAAAACTTGAGTGATTTTGGAATAAAGCCTGTGTAAACTGAGGATGCATGCTAAATACGTTTTTCATAGATTTTACTGACATGCACAATTTTTTCTAAGTTTTCTTAGAGTTCAGGCATTTTGGAGGGGTGGTTACTTGAAATTTTATTGTATATTGTTTGTTTTTAAATATGGCATTGTAAACCTTGAGCCACAAAGGAAAGGAAGGGTATAACAGATATTTAAATAAAGAATAAATCTGACTCATTTGCACATGTTTGGAAATTTAGTTTCCTTGACACAGAGTTTTACGTATTTTGGAGGGGTTGTCCCAAATATTACTCGCCTTGACTTTTTGTTATTAGTTTTCTCACCAGCAAACACAACATTCACAAGGAAATGGAAGTCATTCTTGATAAGCAGTTCACTCCAGCCTCTAGGGACAAAGCCTGCTGGTCATGCTATCAGATAAGCTTAGGTTGAACTCAGGCAACTTATATGTTCAGCTGCTGCATGAGCTTCACATGGCCTTAAAACATAAGAAGTTGGTAGGAAGAAGAGCTGGTTTTTATATGCTGACTTTCCCTACCCTTTTATGAAGAATCAAACGGGCTTACAATCTCCTTCCCTTCCTCGCCCCACAACACACCTTGTGAGGTAGGTGGGGCTGAGGATGTTCTGAGAGAGCTGTGACTAGCCCAAGGTCACCCAGCTGGCTTCGTGTGGAGGAGTGGAGAGACCAACCTGCTTCACCAGATTAGAGTCCGCCTCTCATATGGAGAAGTGGGGAATCAAACCTGGTCCACCGCTCTTAACCACTATGCCACACTGGCTCTGAGGTGGTGGGAGACCAGAACCAGCAACAGAGTTCCCAGAGTCAAGAGGCTCTGTAAATGAAAAACCCCAAAGTAAGTGGTGAGGTAAAAAGACAACACGGCATATAGTGGAGAAAACTTGCGATTGGGCGGACCAAGAAGTTCCAAGTGGCCCAAGAGCAAGCCAGTCTGGTGGTCCCTTTGGTGTGACAAGCCAGCACTACTGAGGCCGCTCACACCAGGCCAGCAATGGGTGCTGGCTCACCTGTCACATTCAGTGGGTGAGGTGACACCTATCACTGGTACTGCTAGCTAGGTTTGGCCCTTACATGGATGGGCCAGGCTAGCATGAGCTCACCACAGATCTTGGAAGCTAAGCAGTTTTGGTCCTGGTTATTACTTGGATGGGAGAATACCAAGGAAGTCCAGAGTTGCTAGAAAGAGGCAAGCAATGGCAAACCAACTCGGAACATCTCGTCTTGAAAACCCTATTTAAATCAGCTGCATCTTGATGGCATTTTCCACCACCAGCTAGCTCTGAGCTCTATGACCCCCTACAGTGCTGACAGAGCTCTGTTTGGTCTTGGCTGCCAGTGGTCCTCCAGGAGAGTGGCCTGCTGGAAACTTTCCTCTGTAAGTTGAAAGTCTGCCCCTTCTGGCAGTCAAACAGCAAGAGGAGATGCCTAATGGCTTCCCTTCAAGAATTGTCACCCAGCCTGAGGGAACACTAGGTCTAGGAGCTGTCTAGCAAGAAGTGGCATGGGATTGGGTCTCCCAACTGGTAACTCAAGAGGATTCTAGCCAGCAATGTCTGTTTGCTAACCTGAAATCTCCTCTGACCTGTGGTTGCAGCAAATAAACTGTTAGTATCTTGCCTGCAGGGCTCCTGTTTAGAGCCCTGCAATGAGTGACTGGATCGTCTTTGATCTGTTTACACTTAAAACTGCTCCCTCTGCAGGCTGGAGAGAATCCATGTGAATTAAATTGATGCCTTCCTTTATTGTGGGCACTAGGAGATTCCAAGTGTCCCCAAAGCACTTAGAATATTTTCAATATAAGTGAACATTTGGAGGGAGGGTTGATTCAAGCCTATTATACAATGAATTAACACAGATTTGATTTTTTTTTCTTGCAAGAATTGGCTAAATATCAAGCGCACTTCTGCATGGAGGTTTGTGCGTGAACTGAATACTGTTCAGTAAACCCAATGCAAGAGGAAAATCCCCTCATTCTCTGGAAATGGGAGTAATTTATTTGTGTGTGTAAAGTGCCATCAAGTTGCAGCCAACTTATGTTGACACCATAGGGTTTTTCAAGGGAACAGACTAATACAGATAGTTTGCTATTGCCTGCTGGAAAACCCTAGCCTCCCATCCACTAACCAGGGATGACCCTGCTTAGTTTCCGAGATCTGGTGAGATTGGGCTAGCCTGGACCATCCAGGTCAGGATGTATTTAGTGGATGTATTTATGCCATAGACTGAACATGAGTCAGCAGCATGAAGATGCGGAAGCTAAAAAAAAGCAAATGCGATTTGGGGCTGCATCAACAGTAATATGGTGTCCAGATCACATGAAGTGATGGTGTTGCTTTACTCGGATCTGGTTAGATCTCACGAGTACTGTGTTCAGTTGAAGAAGGATGTTGACAAGCTGGAACGTTTCCAGATGAGGGCAACAAAGATGGTGAGGGGCTGGAGACCAAGTTGTATGAGGAAAGGTTGAAGAAGCTGGGTATGTTTAGTCTGGAGAGGCGACGACTGAGAAGTAATTTGATAGCCATGTTCTAGTACCTGAAGAGCTATCATATAGAGGATTCAGCAGAATTGTTTTCTGTTGTCTCAGAAGGTCGGACAAGAACCAACAGATTGAAATTTGGCTAAGCGTTAGGAAGAACTTCCTGGCAGAGCAGTTCCTCAGTGGAACAGGCTTCCTCAGGAGGTGGTGGGCTCTCCTCCTTTGGAGGTTTTTAAGCAGAGGCTAGATGGCCATCTGACAGCAATGCTGATTCTATGATTCATTATTAATTTAGGCAGATCATGAAAGGGAGGGTTGGAAGGGATGAGCCAGTGCTCAGCTCTCGTGGCTCTTTCTTATATACCTCAAGCAGTCCCTTGGGTAGCTTGGCCAGAGAACCAACCCTTCAGTTAATAGAGCATACTGCAGGAAAAATTATTTGTGGTTTCCCTGCAACAAATGACCTTCATTTGGATCCTTGTCATCAGCTGAAAATAGTTTTCATCTATTTTACAATTAAATACATAAAGGCCCAGAATTTGAACTTACTCCGTTTCTTCAAACTGCACTAGGCACTATCCTTCTCTTTGACCACGGGAATCATTTGAACTCCTATTCAAGTGTTCTTTAAAAAGTAGGAATGTGTGAGATAAGACTGAACAGTATCCTATAAATTCTGCACTATAAATTCCTATACCCCAATTGTACCACAGTGTGGCGTGTGTGGCCCATTTTCCTAGGACTATTGGACTTTGCAAAATGACGTTACTGGTTTAATCTAATTTCTCAACAGATGTCTGATTGGTTTTTTTAAAAACAAAAATATTTACACAGTCCAGTAAACTCCCTCCTGCCCCTTAAAATCCAAATCATTTCCAAAGCTTGAAGACTTATCATATATTTTATTTGTATTTATTTTAAAATATTTATGTCCCACCCTTCCAAAGCTTAGAGGGGCTTACAAGATAAAAACAAGAACAATAATATTTAAATTAAAACTGGTTGAATTTTTAAAATCATCAGTATTTATATTTCTGTAAAATGGTTACTTGCAGATTAAATTGTGTCTATTTTACATAGGGTTGCCAATCTCCAGGTACTGGCTGGAGATCTCCTGCTATTATAACTGATCTCTAGCCGATAGAGATTAGTTCACCTGGAGAAAACAGCCACTTTGGCAATTGGACTCTATGGCATTGAAGTCCTTTCCCTCCCTAAACCCCGCCGTCCTCAGGCTCCGCCCCAAAAACCTCCCACCGGTGATGAAGAGGGACTTAGCAACCCTAATTTTACATCTCACCCCAGCTTCCATTGATAACAGTTCATGTAGAAACACAGAAATGTTTTGTAAAGGAAAATTTAGAATTTTGATTTTCAAATTAATTTTTCTGTAAAAAAGAAGGAACTTCTTCGTTTATACAGAGAGAGAGAGAGAGAGAGAGAGAGAGAGAGAGAGAGAGAGAGAGAGAGAGTGAATGAATACTGGCTGCATTCATAGTTTCCCCTGAGACTAACCACCTCAACTACCTGTGCCACTCCCAAGGTAACCTGAATACTGGCAGAATACTGAATTCTCATCAGGGGAAGGAATTTTGCCAGAGTTCAAGAAATGCCGTTGGGTTTGTGTGCCTTGCCACACTCCTTTCAAAGAGGAAGTGAGGAGCCAATTAGGATTAGCTGCTCTTGTCCCCAGGTGAGGGCAAGGCAGCAGAGGTGGTGGGTGAAACAGGTGAGGTGAGCCGGGAGGCTGGTGATGGGTGAGTGGCATTGCTCCCTCCAGCCTGCTACCTGAGATGGCCACTGCAGATGGCCTCATTATACAGCCAAGTCTACACACATCAAACCCTGAATCAGGTCTTCTTTAAACTTCAGTATTATACCTTGATATTTTCTCTTCAGTATTATACCTTGATATTTTCTCTTCTGGCCTTGATTATCAATATGAAATCAAATAATTTCAAGTTTTATGACACCAGTAGCTGGAAGAATAATGCTTATGTGTTGTTTTGTTTAAATATCTAACTTTTCCGTATAAATAAAAGCACCAAATCCAAGTCGCACCGGTTTAAAACCCCACAGGAAACAGGACTCAAATGCCATTTCTCTGGGCTCAGTACAAACTTTATAACATGCTGCCCCCTCCCTCCAAAAAAATCTGTATACAATAAAAAATTAAACAACAGTAAATTCAATCAGTTAAAACATTCCATCACCCTAAAATGTAACATTACATATGTAATGCCTGAAATCATTATATGCTATGGGAAATGTATTGGAAATGTATGCTTTTATGCTCAGTCCACATACTCGCATTTATAAAGATGCTAAGCCCAGGATATAAGGGGTAGCATCTAGGACAATACCATGTGAGAGCACATGTATGTAATTGACATGCAGCTCCAGGTATAAGGGGTAAAGTATTGATCCTTGAAACAGATGCCCTAATGTGTAATCATTTAAGTTAGCATGAGTCTGGCAGACGCCATTATGAGCTGCCAGAATGAAAGACTACATTGCTTGCCTGGTACGGCCTTTCACCAGTAGAGAATAACAGTATCTTACCTTCATCCTTAGGAATGTGGCCACAAGACCTAATGCTTGGTTAGAGACAGCTTTGACCAATATCTATATGCTATGCTAATTAAAGTGAAATAGACAACCAATGGGCAGTGAATCTACATAATTGTAACATCCCTAAACCAAAGTTATAAACGTTGCAATCCTTTGTTCTGGTGTGTGAATTGTCCTGCGCATTTGGGAAGTTCTCAACCGGTACGTATATTGGGCCTAATAAACAACCGCTTTAAACTCTCAACCTCCTACTGTGTTATTGTCATTGGAAATTAATACAATAATACAGACATTTCACATAAAACAAAACAAAAACCCTCCAGGGTTTTACCTGGATTTTTGGTGGCCCTTGTGAGAGCAGAAAGGCAGGACATAAATTCTTCAAAATAAATAAGTAAATAAATATAAAACAGGCTGCCTAATTATGGCACTGAATAAGTTATCATCACCTCTGATGTATACATTATCATTTTTAAAAGCCCCTGCAATTTGAGATTTCTCAGGAAACGTCCTTGCTAATAGATATGAAGGCTAAACTGGTCTCATTCCCTGAACACCAAATCACATCCTGAAGTGTGTATTTCCTAGGGGAAATGTGCTGCTAACTAAATATTCATCATTGCTGTTAATTACTAGAATGTGTGCAGAGCCTGGAGGGCATGAAAGAGAGAGGATATCTACACAGTAATAGAGAAGCTGACTTTTAAAAAAATGTAAAAGAAAGGAACTGCATTACTAATTGAACTGTTATTTAGCAAGCAATTCTAACCAGGTCTTCTCAGAATCCTACTCAGGTCTATTCAGTGAGGCTTATTCCCAGGAAAGTATTCTTAGGATCGACCGTCCATATCTCTCTATAGGGGCTCAAAACATTGTTCAAGAAGCAGAAGAGTTGGATTTTACATGCTGATTTTCTCTGCCACTTAAGGAAGAATCAAACTGGCATACAATCACCTTCCCTCCCCCTCCTCACAACAGACACCCTGTGAGGTAGGTGAGGCTGGGAGAGTGTGACTAGCCCCAGGTCACCCAGCTGGCTTCATGTGTAGGAGTAGGGAAACAAATCCAGTTCACCAGATAAGCGTCCGCAGCTCATGTGGAGGAGTAGGGAATCAAACCCGGTTCTCCAGATCAGAGTCCACCACTCCAAACCACTGCTCTTAACCACTACAACACCACTGAGAAGGTACGGAGAGCTCCATCACCCATTGTTCATTCCCAGATCATTTTTGTAAGTGGGCTGGTACAGAGGTTTAGGAGCTAAAGGCACAAGAACCAATTATTTACAAAGTGACATTTGGAACATGCCAAGCCATTCCATAAATCTCATAAAGATCATGAGCGTACAAAGCCACTCATATCACTCACAAAAGTGTCCACAGTAATGGGTATTAAGAGCTTTGTGGATTTGTAAAAGACATTCGCTTTTTAAAATCCAAATTAGCTAAGAAAGACAAATATTATGGTTAGTTAATACAGATGGTGCACATGCTCAGCACATATCTTATGCTGAAAAATGTATAACAATCCCATTATTAATGGTTGCTAGGGTTGCCAGTTCTGAGTTGGAAAATACCTGGAGATTTTGGGGGCGGAGCCTGAAGAGGGTGGAGTTTGGTGAGGGGAGGGACTTCAGTGGAGTATAATGCCATAGATTCCACCTTCCAAAGCGGCCATTTTCTCCAGGTGAACTGATCTCTGTTGCCTGCAGATCAGTTGTAATAGCGGAAGATCTCCAGCTACCACCTAGAGGTTGGCAACCCTAACGGTTGCTCATGTAGTTTGTACTTGGTTTCACTGGGAGTGAAGAAAGTGCATTGTAGCTTGTAAATTAACGTCGTCGTGGCTAAACTAATCAGTGTGCTAAAATACCAATATTTCTACATATTGGGCTAAATCCTGTGAATGATTTCCACTGATGGAAAGGGGACGAAATCTTTGCCCCACTCACAGTGCAGACCTCTGACTCCCCATCATGCGTTTCCTGGAGGCCCCCTGCGCCCAGGAGCAGCATTTCAGGGGACATATGTAGCTGCAAGAGGGCAGAGGCAAGGAATGTCTACTCCCCTGAAATAAATCCCTTCCACCAGCAGAAATATTCTTCAGGTTCCAAAGCCATTGCTACAAAATGTTATTTATGGCCTTTCTGTCTGGGCAACAAAACCTGTAAAACTTGGCTATGCACTGACAAGGCTGGGGTCTGTACATACTTTGGGGACTCCCCAGACAGGGGGCTCACAGAATCATTTGGGGGATTTTTAGTAATATAGACCAACACCAGCGTCATCTGAGGGGTGCATGCAGCCATGTGCTGGGTAATATGTTGCTTTGACCCACTTTTGGGCCCATGGTGTTGGGTTCTTGAGATTGCATGACGATTAGTATTTACTGCTGAAGAGGATTACTTACTGTAGGTTTTTAAAAGGAAGCTCTTCTGATCTTTGGCTTGGGATTTTCTAACATATATTGGGTTGGAACCTGCACTCGGACTGTGTGAGTACAACTCATCGCCAGCTTTCCACTTTCCCTTCTGCCCAGCAGCCATTTCTGACCCCAGGAAAGTTTATTCCTGGGTTTGCAGGGAGTATTAGCCATGCAGGTTAGGAGGCTGCAGTGAGGAGGGAGGAGGAGGCGGAACTGCTCCCTTCTGCCTCTTGTGTAAGCTGAACCCTACTGATGGATGAAGGAGGGAATGATTTTACCTCCTCCCCACTGCAACCTCATGACCTGCATGGTTATTACTCCATGCAGATCCCACAACCCTCTGGACAAACTCCCTGGTTCAACAATGGCCACTAGGGAAAAAGGAAGATTATGATTTGTACTAGGTTTTTCTCCAAGTTATATCTCTAATTCTAAGTAAGGAATTTGCAGAAGCCAGGGCAACAGGGAATTTTAAAAGTGGGATAAATGTTAATTTCCCTTGATTCATGGATTTTGTACAGAATGGATCAATAATATCTTGGGAGGAAATCAGGTGAAAAGTAGGTGTGGTAACTTCATCATTATACCAATACCATTATACCAATCAAGAGGAAGGTCTGTGGCTCAGGAAAAGAGCATCTGCTTGGCATGCAGAAAGTCCCAGATTCAATCCCTGACATCTCCAGTTAAAGGGACTAGGCAAGTAGGTGATGTGAAGGACCTCTGCCTGAGACCCTGGAGAGCTGCTGCCAGTCTGCGTAGACAATACTGACTGAGATGGACCAAGAGTCTGATTCTGTATAAGGCAGTTTCATGTGTTCATGTGTTAAAGAGTTCTGACTCTTCTGAATAAGCCAGCACTATATAGATATTTTTGACCCATAAATAAGTTTGACCCAATTATCTGCAAAAAAATGTTATTGGTGAAAATGCAGAAGATTATTGATAGTCTTAGTAATACAAGGTTTGACCTTAGAGGGAGAGGAAGGGAGAAAATCTAAGGACAAATGATTCAAAACAACACTGGTTTGTCCTAACCCTGGTATGTCCTAACCCTTTTAAATATAAACAGCAGAAGCCATCTCGCAGGGAGCTGTCAAGCACGCAGTCACCACAAGCACTCCCCTTCCTGCCTCATCAGCATGATTAATAGCCCATTGGGAGACATTGAGATACCAATGATAGATCGTTCCTCTGGCTATGCAAAGTGACCCGCCCCGGACACAGCTATGCGCGCCTTTGTGTTAGATCATTAATCCGATCTGCAAGCAACTCCCGGTCCTCCCGGAATTGCACAAATCAATGGAAATAGCATAGTTTTCTCAATTGCCCAATTGCCTCACCCCGGCAGCCGACCATTAGGGTCTTTGTCACCTTTTGTTTTACATGGGAACCACGAAAGGGTAATCCAATTACCCTGCCCCAGTAAAGAGTATATCTGGGGTCCCTGCCATCCATTCTTTACCTTAGGTCTTTCCCTGGCTTACTTGTCGCCACTCTGTTGGTTTGGGTTTTGGCAGCCTGACCACGCTCCCCTCCCGCCTCACTGGTTGAGCCCCCGGGAACCCCTCCTCCTCGCCCCTCTTTCCCAGTATCTTAGCCTACGGAACCCAGGTCAACTCCGCTCCAGGACAGGTGCAGTATAACCCATCATCATGGGCCTGCCACATTGGCAACTGTCTCTCTACTCCTCCCTTTGATTCCTAGACCCTATATGTTGGTGTGTGTATGATATTTGAGTGCTTGTGCACACATTTTAATAACAAGTAAACCTTTGAAACTAAAATCCATTGACTCTGCTTTATTCATTGAATCACGGTTTGGACTCCCGTAGACACAGGTTAGATCCTGCGGGTTATGCCCAGTGCTGGTTATTAATTTGCTAATTTCCCCATAAATATTCATAACCGAGCAATTTGGCTAACAGTCCAATTGCCAAAGCGGCCATTTTCTCCAGGTGAACTGATCTCTATCGGCTGGAGATCAGTTGTAATAGCAGGAGATCTCCAGTTAGCACCTGGAGGTTGGCAACCCTAAGTCAAGACCTTTACCTGAGACCCTAGAGAGCTACTGACACTGATAGACCAACTTCCTGACTCAGTATAAGGCAGTTTCACATGCACTTAGTAACCTTTAGGATACCACATAGTGCTCAGTTGATGGGAGAAACTGTATCTACTGAAATTAACCCAACTGTGTAACTTGTAAAGGCACAGGCATTCTGGCCCATATAGAATCCGAAAACCAGGACCTCTAAGTCTACCTTGTGGCATCATTTCCTGTGAGAAGAGTATTATTTTCCCCACCCTTGCTATGGGCCTTGTGCACGAGAGAACAGCAGCAGCCAGGTCATTTAAAAGACTGAGAACTGAATACCACCTCCCCACACACAAGAGCCTTTGCAACTTCCAAGCAGAACCTGGGCCATATTGTTATTGGCAAGCAGGTGAGGAAAGGCCCTAACAAAGAATAAGTACCAGGAGCTTTGGAGATCTGTTCTGAAGCAGTTCTCCAGGGAATATGGCTGCTATTTTCGCTGGCCTGTTTAGAAGGATACAGCAGCAGCTAGATCATCTCAACAGCTAGGGCTGCCAGTCCAATTGAGTCCAATTCCCAAAATGGCCATTTTCTCCAGGTGAACCTATCTCTATCGGCTGGAGATCAGTTGTAATAGCGGGAGATCTCTAGCTAGAACCTGGAGGTTAAGGGAATAAGCAGCACTAGGGCTCTATGCTTAAGTAGCGTTAACAACGCTGTGGTGAAATTGACCAAAGTGCAATGAGTGAAAGTAACACAGGGATTTAATAGATGATAAAACATTCGCAAAGAGAAAAAAATTGCCAACGTATACAAGCAAGTGAAATTCACAAACAGCCACTGTGACTCCTGCTGTAACAAACTAGTACCAAAATACAACAATGTAACTGAGGAAAAGATACATGCATGGCTGATAAAGCTCAGTCAACATCAGAAAGGTTATACATGTTAGGCTGATACAGCTCAGTCACAATAATCAAATAAAATAAATGAAAGGACCAGTGAACAGGCAAAGTATTACTGATAATTCTCAGAGTGCTAAGGCCCATAAATCACAATCAAGGAAAACGGAAAATATAACAGGTACATGGAAAATAAATAAATTGACTTTGGTCAATTTCACCACAGCGTTGTCAACGCTACTTAAGCATAGAGCCCTAGTGCTGCTTATTCCCTTAGTACCTGGAGGTTGGCAACCCTACCAATTATATCAACTAGTGCCTTCCTCTGACACCACCAGTGATCTATTTTAGTATTTACATTGAGAATTGTTTTAATTCATGTATATTATAGCTTGCCTTGTGAGCTGTTATGACTAAAAGGCTATACATACAGCAAATCAATGAATCAATAACTCCAGGAAAGGAGGCTAGGTAATTTAATATCCTACAGGGGCTAGTCCTAGAGATTTAGCAGTGATACTGTAGGGAGGGGTGCTGTTGACTTGTTATAGGGTTGTTTTTAAAATCCATCTGTCCAGGAGTGTTTCAATGGCCTCTCTCTGGGTCTCCTTGTGTTTCACTTCATTAACCACTGCAGGATGCCATGGTAACCATCTCATCATAATGCAGTCCACTCCTTCAGCCTGGAGCTTGACCTACCACGCAGGCATTCCTTGTGCCAACTGTTCCACTGGGTAAACAGACCTTGCAAAAGGAGATCACCTGCTTTTTTCCCCTGTCCCAGCAAGGGCACATTTTGCAACTGTAAACAAAGTTACACCCTTCCAAATCCATTGAAGTGAATGGGCTTAGAATGGTATAACTCTGTTTAGGATTGCACTGTAAACTACCCAACCACAGGAGTAAGAGACAGTCGCATGGGAAATGGTCACATGAGCCCTGAATACAATGAATGTATATACAATCCATGTACATTGCACACATGAGTTTTATTTGTACACACATTGAGTAAATTTTTACTTTCCATTCCATGTGTTTATAGCTGAATGGACAATTTAAGCTCCTCATTTATCCAGGTACTGATTCCTGGTTTTATTTTTAAAGTGAACATGCACTGACTCATTCACACAGAACCTGAGAGGGAGAATCATCTTTGTGCTTTTAGAACACAGATCCTAACATCATCATCATCATCATCATCAAATTGGCCAGCTCCACTTAGACTTCCTTTGCTAATTTTGATAGCTTACGTGGGCTAAATTACACATTATGTTTTCTTTTATGTTAATTAAAAATATTTTTCCTTTTGCAAATGCAGCCTCTTTTTCAAAGAGAATGGCAGGAGGAGTGACAGGAGTTCTTTAACTCTTTCCTCCCTTGCCATTTTCTTGCCACTCCTGAGATGTTTTCACCCTGCAGAGTTGTCTCTTCCCCCATCATTCTCCTTCTTGAAAATGCAGATTTGTTTGCAAATGAGGGGGTGGGAGACGTTCCAAAGCTAACAAATGAAAATAGTTTCGGCTTGGTTTGCAATGGCCTGCAAATATAGTTGACCTTCAACTGCCAATTGGAGCCGGATTTCAGATTTCAGGGTATAATATGCTATGTACTGGCACCCCAAAAGGCCTGAGTCCTGATGACAATGGACATGCACCTTAACTGGGGTATGGTCCATAGCTCAGCTGTGGGTTCAGTCTCTGGCATCTCCAGTTAGAAGGATGTCAATCATCAGGGTTGAGAAAAATCTCGGCTTGAGACCTTTCAGAGCTGCTGCTGCTGCTGAGTTTGCCCTTTGGCTCAAATCTGATGCAGAATTTGACGGGGATTTTTTAATTATTATTGCAACCATTAAAAGCAACCTCGCTGCATCAATCTAACTAGAAGACATGTTTCGCTGAGTGGAGGAACATGCAGTAAAATCTATTCTATGCTCCCATGCATCACTAGAGTTTGGGAGTCACAGGCTTTGGGGAAAGAGCAGCTCTAGAAGCTACAGGAAGATTATTCTTTCTTCATATTGGCCCATACAAAGGTGCCAGTAGCCTACTTTACATTGCAGTGGAAGTGTTTCTGGACCAAGCTCATGTATTAAGCTCCCGATAAAGGCAGAGGTTAATTGCATGTATACATGACCTCTACAGACTTAATGGGGCTAAGCTCTTAGTAATTAAGTATCTGAGGCCAATTCACAAAGAGCTGTTTACACAAGTATGGTTTATATAACCTAAATTACTGAGGCTAGCCATCCTTGCTTCATTATCTTCACCCTCTTTATCGTTTACAGAGCACTACTGTTGCATACATGGTGCTTTTCTGAGTAGCAAAAGCAATGTGGCAGATCCCTGCAGCCCAGGAGCTTATGATATAAAGTTTAACGCAGCGGAAGACAAAAGAAAAACAAAGGGAAGAATAAGCATTAATGTACTTACATGTTTCGTTTGTCCCTGGAGTGTAGGGTTGCCAACCTCCAGGTGATTGGAAGAAGAAAATACCTATGCTGGAAATAGTAGAAACTGTAATAAATGGCAGCACGTGGCTTTAAAGATAGTAATATTAAATATACCAACTGGAAAAGAAAACAATATTATAGAATATAATAATTCTATTTTTTGAAAAATCCAAAACACAACATATATTCATAAACACTGTGTTGAAAGCCACACAGAAACCTCACAGGGTCTAAAATAACAAAAAATGTATAATACAGATTGCTTTAAACAACATGAACAACATAAATTCAAGAATTATTTCTATGGCCTTAGCAAGGGCTCATGTATACTCAAGAATTATAGTCCATGAAAAATCTCGAAGAGACGAAGAAAGGTCCAAGGTGGGTCTATCACAAGTACGCGTTTCGGAATCCAATCCTTCCTCAGCTTGGCGACCACAATGATGTTTAAAGAGACCAAAAAATGGCTTCTAGGAATAATGATAATCATAGTAATAATAATAAGGCTAATAATAAGGCTTATCAAAATGGCTACAGTGACAACTTAAGAGTGTTGAGAATACATTTGTAACAACATGAATGCAATTTCAAAAAATAAGACTGCTTACCACTGCTTTTCAAAAGTCCAAGGAATCTTCAAAAGGAAATTCATGGGAACAATTTTTTCCTATGGTACAATGAAGCTAATCAATAAGGCTAATATTAAAAAAGAGAATCAAAGATTGAACAACTCTCCATACCAAAAATGAAGTCTTACCCCATATGAAAGGGATCAAGAAAGAGTAATCAACCCATTCAGAAATCAGTATTCTTCGAAGTGAGAACAGGGATGCAGGCTTTCAACACAGTGTTTATGAATATATGTTGTGTTTTGGATTTTTCAAAAAATAGAATTATTATATTCTATAATATTGTTTTCTTTTCCAGTTGATATATTTAATATTACTATCTTTAAAGCCACGTGCTGCCATTTATTACAGTTACAACCTCCAGGTGATAGCTGGAGATCTTCTGCTATTACAACTGATCTCCAGCCGATAGGGATCAGTTCCCCTGGAGAAAATGGCAGCTTTGGCCATTGGACTCTATGGCATTGAAGTCCGTCTCCTCCCCAAACCCCACCCTCCTCAGCCTCTGCCCCAAAAACCTCCTGCCGGTGGTGAAGAAGGATCCGGCAACCCTACTGGAGTGGATCACAGTCATGTCCTGGGAGCTCTGCTCTTCCCAGGCACCCAGAAAGGTATGTGCTGGTTCAAATCACAGTGAGCAAGGAGAGCTGGCTACGACCTTCTTCCACTTGATTTCCCCAATCAGAAATGCCCCTAATGAGACACCATTTGCTGAATTGTGGAAACTGACACATAGCCCTGTTGGCAAATAGTGACTCCCCAGAGCTGGTTCGGGTTGGGAAAACAGCACTAGGGAGTGTTCTAAGCCCCCTCTCCCTGCTTGCCACAGTTCTGATCTGAATCAGGTCCTTGGAAGCCTCTATTTGACTGCTGCAAGAATATCTTGCACATTCTGTGTTTCCTTGCTTCTGTCGTTCAACAATAACTGAGTGGTTAGTTGTGGTGGTGGCAGCAGCTGCAATGGGGTTACTGAAGACAGTGAAAGTATATTCATTTTGCTTATTTAGAGAAACACCAAAAATAAACATGCAGAAAATGGAACACCTTTGGCCACAATGGACATATTGTTCCTTTCTGCACTGCTTTCTTTTCTACAATGCAAAAGGTCATACTTTATGGAAGCGATTTATGAGGCTTCAAGGAGGTTCAAAGCTTCAGTTATCTTTCTTTAATATTTCCTGGAGCTCCTCTTTAATACTGAGATGAAAAGGAGTTTGAATCACCCTTAGCAAAAGCCAATGGATATTTCTTTTTGAACCCTATGAATGACAGCCAAAATCTCAGTGAGATCCTTTACTTCTCACAAGTCTTGATACCTTTGAAAAAAGTTTCCATAAAGCAGTCCATGGCTGCCTGCATGCTTGCATGGGGTGGGGGCATTATTTAGGACCATTTTTTCTCCTACAACAATTAATCTTGATTTTTGTGTGTGTATTCCTCCTTTCCTCATACCATCCAATATTTTAAGTCAATAGCATCCCTCCCTTAAGTAAAGTGCATCAAGAAGGCAATTTTTGTAAAGAAACCAATAATTATTCACACTAAGTGATAGTTAACCAGGTATGAGTATGACACATGTGTTTTTACTGGCTAATGCTGTATCAACAAATCTGATCTGAACCAGGTATGAGTTTGCTATTTTGACAGGGACAACTGTCACCCAAACTGGACCCAGAGAAGGAGAAATTAGCTTTAAAAGGGTGACAGGAAGAGGAAGAAGATGATGAAGAAGAAGTAGTTTTTATACCCCACTTTTCTCTACCGTAAGGAGTCTCAAAGCAGCTTACAATCGCCTTCCCCCCATACACACACAACACACACCTTGTGAGGCCGGTGGGGCTGAGAGAGTTCTGAGAGAACTGAGACTGGCTCAAGGTCACCCAGCAGGCTTCTTGTGGAGGAGTGGGGGGAATCGAGCCTGGTTCTCCAGATTTGAGTCTGCCTCTCTTAACCACTACACCATGTTGAGGAATAACATGAGACTTTGTAGTCTCTGTAAACAAGGGTGGATCTCATTATTGTTGTTTTTTGCCATCAAGTCACAGCAGACTTATGGTGACCCTGTAGGGTTTTCAAGGCAAGAGACTTTGGGAGGTGGTTTGCCATTTCCTGCCCCATGTCACACCACTGGTATTCCTTGGAGGTATCCCATTCAATAATACCCATTTACCTCCTCCCTCACCACTCCCGCTCCCTGAACTGAAGTAGGGGAGTATCTGAAGCCATTGAGGGCATCTATACCCTCTTCTCACTTTTGTTGCTGGTGTGTAAACCAGCACATTGATTTGTTTTTGACTTCTGGTTTCTCATCTATTTTATTTTTATTGCTACTTTTCACATAAAGTTCTGCTGCTTCTTCCTACTGTTGTTCTCTTTCTTTCTTTCTTTCTTTCTTTCTTTCTTTCTTTCTTTCTTTCTTTCTTTCTTTCTTTCTTTCTTTCTTTCTTTCTGCTGCTTTATTCAGGACTGTATTTTCCATTTTATTGGTTCATGCAAATATACCTGCTATTTTTGATGAGAGATAGGCCTGGTCACCAGAGTCAAAGTCCAGGTCTATTGCCCATTATTTAGTGCCCCCCCCCCAGCTCTTTGGCAGCACATGTGCCCTTTACATTTTAAAGGGCCGTTGTCTTCTATGGAGGAAGTCCTGGCCTTTGGAGTTCAGAAGCCCATCCTTCCCACAGAAAATAATGGCCTTTTAAAGGACATATATGCTTCGGGTTGCCAGCTCCAGATTGAGAAATACCTGGAGATTTTGGGGGTGCAGCCTGAGGAGGGTGGGGTTTGGAGAGAGGAGGGACTTCAATGCCATAGAGTCCAATTGCCAAAGCAGCCATTTTCTCCAGGTGACCTGATCTCTATTGGCTAAAGATCAGTTGTAATAGCAGGAGATCTCCAGCTACCACCTGGAGGTTGGCAACCCTATATGTGCTGCCAAAGCACTGTTTGCTGGAGCACACTTTTCTCTCGTCCTCCCTCCCCACTCATGCTGCCTCGGGGTGGCGGATGGGGGGCAATGGCAAAAAACAAAAATGTTCCTGACACTCCAGAATCTGAAAAAGTACCCCAGAGCAACAAAATTAATATGAAAATTTTGGAAGGACACCCCCCTGTTTTATTATATTCAGGGTAGATTTGCAGCTGTTCGCCATGCAATGCCTATGACAGTGGCCTGGCCTTGTGTTGCTCCCTCTGGATTAGGTTGCTCAGCAGAACCTGTCCAAGCTGCCTCCTTTGCTCAAAGCAGCTCTGTGGAAAGGGGAGCCATTTCCTGCCTTATCTTGAACAGCTGAAGAGTGAAAGCTTCTCATCCTGTTCCAGCACATGACAAGCACTGCCAGTATTTTAAGATCAGCTTCAGAGATCCTGTTCTGTGAATGTCACTTTCAGAAGCAACACAGGGGAGCTCCAGGGACCGGCCTTTTCCTGTTGCAAAACCAAGACTTAGGAGCGTCCACCGTACGGAAATTTACTTGGCACTGTAAGCTGTTTTTAGGCACTGGGCAAGACATTTTTTTCCCCTAGGTTTTTCTAATTTATTTACACTCCTTGTTTTGTTGGCCCCTCTTCTCACTTTTGTTCCTGTGTGAAGGGTTGCCAGCTCCCTTTTCACCACCGGCAGGACGTTTTTGAGGCAGAGCCTGAGGACGGTGGGAGCTGAAGGGACTTCAATGCCATAGAGTCCAATTGCCAAAGTGCCCATTTTCTCCAGGGGAACTGATCTCTATCGGCTGGAGATCAGTTGTAATAACAGGAAATCTTCAGCTAGTACCTGGAGGTTGGCAACCCTACTGATGTGTAAAGTAGAGCATTGATTTGTTTTTGCTTCTGGTTTCTCATCTATTTTATTTTTATTGCTACTTTTCACCAAAAGATCTGCTGCTGCTTCCTATTGTTCTCCCTTTTTTTAGTGCTGCTTTATTCATGATTGTATTTCCATTTTATTGATTCATGCTGCTTTATTGTTTTTCATGGACTACATAAGCCATGTCAGAAATATTTGTACTGTGAGTACAGGCACTTTAAATAACAGCAGGTATATTTCCTAAACTATTTAATTTTGCATACGCTAAAGTTGTGTCTGCATGAGGTGAAAGTCCTTAGACACAGTATGTGATACAGGATTAACACCAGCTGAATCTCCTAACTCTGTAGCCAATACTCATTGCTAGTCCCTCAAGCACTGGCTGTGAAAACTATTACATGTTGAACCCATTCAGAAATCAAGGTCTGTTTAATCCTTACATGCAAGATCTATTAAAAAATGCTGGAGGAAAGACCAGGTGGTCAGTATCCACTAACTCTTATAAAACCCTTGGTTTATAAGCCACAGAGTTCAGAGGACTTGAATAACCAAGTTGGCTTTAAACCTAAACATACCTAAATATGATACCTCTTACCCACATTCCACAGTCTTGCCCAGAATACAGTGTTTTCTCCAGTTATTTATTTTGGAAGGTTATCAAGATTTGCTGCCCCCATATAATTATCTCAGTACATAACCCCTTGACTATGATATGGGCCTATCCGTATATAATACCAAGAACAAATAATTGGGGGAGTTTGAATATTCCTTGCTGGAAACCCCTCACTGGATAAGGCCAGTCCCTCAAGTCTTCTTCTTTTGGTAAGCACACAGTTAGGAACCTCTCTGATAAATGGGCTATTCAGTCACTGAACTTTTAGGAATGAGTTTTTGCTGTTTTGATCTTGAATGCCCTCTGAGACACTTAAGGGCTGGTACCATAGAATAACTTGGCACTGGAAGTAAATTTACCTTCGCTTGGTTCAACGTTGCTTTACTGCCTTTACCCCAACATTGAGACAATATACATAGCTGGAATAATCATGCTGAATTTGTGTTTCTGATTTAATTGGAATGGTAGTGTCATTGTCTTGTGTCCAAATATCATCTACACTGAGAGCTGCGACAGAAAACTAGCACATGCAGTGGGCACCATGAGAAGGCAATTAACTCTTCTAATGGAAGGTATGTAGAGAAGGGAAATACTGGCTGTGAAAGGTCAAGTTCAGGAGGACAAAATTAGGAAACTGAGAAGGGTGAGCTCAGCTCACTTAGGAGAGTTCAGCTTGTTCTGTGCATCTTGAGAACTTCCTTGGGAAAGCAATCCTAAGTAGGCCTACTCAGATTCCTATCCCTGGAAAGCGTTATTTGGGTTGCACTGTAAGTGGTTTAATTGTTGTAAAATTTTCATCTTTGGACTCTCATAAGGAAAAAATGCAGCAAAAATGCAAAAAGGGAAATAACCCTTGGGCACAGTCATTAGCAATTATTTATTGGGATATTATGCTGGCCTCAGCCTCCCTCCTTTAGAATATATTGCAGCTTTTAATTATCAGTGAATGGCCATAGCTATATTTAGAAATAGCATCTTCTTCCCACTTTTATGGAAAGCTAATTGCCCAAAATTTATTGGGCTTTACCAGTCCTATGTCCATTGCTGGAGAGTTTATGAAAAATCGCCTGAAATTTTCAACTTGGAATCAAGACACCGTCAAGCAGAATTCTGTCTTATATATCATGTCTTATTTATCACCTTTGAATCCACAGCCTTCAATTAGCAAGATCTGAGCAAGGCTGTCAAAGATAGGACATTTTGGAGGACTTTCATTCATAGGGTCGCCATGAGTCGGAAGCGACTTGATGGCACTTAACACACACATTTATCACCTACTCTCTGCTAGGTCCATGCTGGCTGAATGGCTCTAGCCCCTTTTTACCAAATAGTGGTAATGATTCCCCATTCATATGGCATGAACACACTGTGGACAAAACTTAAGAGCATCATATATATTTTTTTGTATTTGACCATTATGTTGTTGTTATTTTTACCTCATTGCAAAGGTGGGCTTTCTAAATGTCAGAACCAAGGATGCTGAGGATCTGGTATGGGGTTCTGATCCTCTTTTGCTGTAAAATTAAATGCAGTAGAACTGACCCATCCAGTGACAAAGGAAGAGGAGAGTATCTGTCTGGAAATACACGTCATCCATGGAGTTTACCAAGCAGTCAAACAGCAAGAGTCATCAGAGCTGCAGGAAGCCAAGTGGGTTCATCTACAAAGAGAGCAGTACATACCTTTATCACTGCAAGCATCAGTGAGACTGCATTTAATGACTGTAAGTAAACAGTGTGTCAAACCCCACCCTTATTCTGGGCAGCATACATCGTTCTCCCCTTTTTCATTTTATCCTACCAATAACCCTGTCAGGTAGCTAAGGATGACAGAGAGTGACTAGCCCAAGATCAACCAGTAAGCATCATTTAGAGCAGGCCTCCAAGATTGTAGTCCAACACTCAAATCATTATACTACATTGGCTCTTTTAGTAGTTTTACTACTAAGTTTTACACTAACTTCCAGAAATCATCTTTTCCATAGTCACTAAAAAAGAAAGAAAGCCTTGGACAGTTATTTTCTCCAACATTTTCCTAGGTTACATAATCCTCTATTTTTAAAGCTCCCCTTTGCTCAAAGTGAATACATGTATATGAAGATAAGACTGTAAGATTGCTTTCAGACCAAGGGTTCCTGCAGCCACCCAGATGCCACTCTGTGTTCAGAAACAGGACACGAAAGAGGTGGCTCTACCACTATTATTTGCCCCCAGCATCTAAGATGCAGAAGTATACTGCTTTTGCACATGGAGGTGCCATTTAACTGAAATTCAGTAGCCACTGGTAGAGCCATACATCAACCTGACAAATCCTTTTTCAAAGTTATCTAACCAGGTGGCCTCCATAAACTCATTTTTGTGGACCTTAACTCTATAATTTAATTATACGTTGTGTGGAGAAGTACTACTGTGTATAATAAACCACAGCCTATATAAAGTCATGGGCTATGAACCCATAATTCAGCTACTTTCCATGTTGATGTGTTGTTTGAGCAATGTTCAGGTGAGCATTTTTTACTTTTTTGTTGTGCACTGTCCACATTATTATCCTCATGTTCTGCTTCTGTTGCAGAAATGCAGCATTTCTTAAGAAATCCCAAGGATAAAATTCTCTTGGAAGGTACTTTGACTGAGACTGCGCTCAAAATTCTTTACTCTCAGTGCGACTTTGGACAAAACACTATGAACGCCCCCCTTCCAGTGTTGTCATTTTGGCAGGACGTGTTGAAAACGTGAACCTTTCCTTGTTTAATCTTGACCATTTCAAAAGTCAGGTCAGCTGGGTGATTACCCTGGGACCGGGTAACATGGTTTCCTGAAGCGTTGCTGTCTGTTCTAATGAGATGGCTTTTATCTGTGCTAGCTGCCCTGCTGTGAGAAATGTCCACCCTCTAAGACAGCCACATAAAAGTTTACGAATGTGAATCCCACATTCGTAAACAGGAGCCAGCCCATCATGCACAGATGCTTTTCCTCCCTCTTTACTTACCCATTTTACAATTAACAGAGATTCCTTAACACATGGTCACCCATTTCTTTGGGAATTTCTCAGGTTATTTATGTATTGTGATTGTGGTGGTACCCGAGACACTGAATTTGTCAGTATTGTGAGTCATGACCTGTCATGTTCTCCAACTACCATTTGAAGCTAGTACTTAAGGTTGCAAACCTAAGAACATTTTCCTAGGAGTAAAACCAACTGAATAAAATTGGGCTTACTTCTGAGTAGATCTGCCTAGGATAGCTCTCTAAATATATCAATACCATCTCCCATTTTCAGATATCCAAGGCTTACTGTCGACTGTGATCAAGGAACTGTTGCCGCTGGACATAACAAAGGCAATGCCTATGACGATCAAAGGTGTAAGCGAGCTTCTAAAAGGTAGAGAAAACCACCAGTTTACAGAAAGCCTGAAGGACGATGCTGGTAAAAACGAGATGCTCAAAATGATACAGAATATGAAACGGTAAATAAATTGGTGTTGTGGAACTTCTCTTCCAAGTTCTCTTCCCAACACTTCTGGTCGATGTAACCAGATAGCAGTCAGGAGGAACGCACAATTGTTTTACAGAAGGGGTAACAAACCACTGAAAGATATTTGTAGAGAGAGCTAGTAATAGATGAGACCAGATAGTGGCTCATGGGTTGGGTTTCAGTTCCGTTACACTGATGTGCTTAAAATCAGAAATCATTACAAAAGGCTTTTCTGCACTGAGACTGTATGAAAGTGACAGAGGGAGTGACCGAACAATCACATGCCCCAAATTAGCTAATTTCAACCACTTCATTTACAGACCAGAATCTCAGCAGAGCTTCTACCAATATAGATATCATTGTTATGCTGAGCTTAAATCATAAAAGAGCAATCAATTGCATGTGCTTACTTCTGATTTTACCAGCAGTTACAACAACAACCACTGTCTTGAAGGTCACATCAGACAATAAGAGATCTTTTCAGTAATTCTAACCAAGTCTGATTTTTTTAAAAAAATCTCTCTCTCTTTGTGGGATTCCTATATTGAGGACGGTATAGGATATAGAGGGTTGCATTTCAAGGGTGAAAAATTGTTAAACAATGTGATGATCATATCCCTTCTGCTTGCCACTTCTGAGGAGAGGGGAATCAGTTTTGACAATAATACATCTGCTTGCCTCTTTCTCCCACCATTTCCCTGGCTTTTGTCTCACAGCCTGGCCATTGCAAAAATTGTCATTCTCCCAACTACCATGAAATTTTCACCTGGTGACAACACAGTCCGCTTTTCTCTCCCTGTTGAAATTGTCATAGAAGCTGTAAGGTAAGCATCCAAAGGGGCAGAACAACAGAAAAACTCAACGTAAATTACCGCAATGGTCGTGTTCACAAAAGCAGTTGTTGGCTTGAGCTCCAGTGCTACACATACAGAAGCTGAGCCAGGGTTCATCTCTTCACAGCTTCTGGTCTCCCTAGAGGTCCTTTCCTGAGACTACAGTCTGGTTATACTAGACAGAACTCTTGTCCTTCACCTGATTCAGGAGCCAGCTACAGACTTTGTAGCTCCCGTGTATTCTGTTCAGTTCAATCCTAACTACAGTTGTACCCTTCTAAGCCCATTGACTTCAGTGGACCTTACACCTTCTGCATGCAACTCTGTTTAGGATTGTATTGCTCATCCTGTATGGAGGTGAATTGCTGTGTACTAATACCAGCTAAAACATCTGAAAAATGAAGAAAAAAAACCCAATATGTACCTTGATGCTCAAAATAGTTGCGCATCAGTTGAATTTTCCATTGTTAATTAGGTTCATTAAAATGGAAAAGAGTACCAACTCTGGACATTGGGTTAGCTACAGCTCTCTGATAGGGTGAGGGGCTGTGGCTCAGTAGTAGAGCATCTGCTTGGCATGTAGAAGGTCCCAGGTTCAATCCCCAGCATCTCCAGTTAAAGGGACTAGGCAAGAAGGTGATGTGAAAGGCCTCGACCTGAGACCCTGGAGAGCCGCTGCCAGTCTGAGAAGACAATACTGACCTTGATGGACCAAGGGTCTGGTTCAGTATAAGGCAGCTTCATGTATTCATAGATTTCAGAGAGCTGGAACAGCGTCCATAAATTTGGCTAGCTGCTGTGACAAATCTGGTCGCATTGGGGCTTTAACTAATACGGCATTCTGAGAAAAGGTGTTATATTCATGCTAAGAAGAGTAATGGCTTTTACAACTGCATTCACTGAAAGAGTATATTCAGCCAATGCCCAGAATATTCTAAACAAACAGTACCCTTAATTTTTTTAAGCAGTTCAAGTTCAATAATAGAAACATGAAAGTACAACAAACAGCTAGGAAGCCAGGTCCCACCCCCCACCCCCCAAGCATCTTGTCTGTTTACACCCTTGGAATGCTGAGCAAAATGCTTTTATGGGCAAGGCTTTTTAAAAGCAAAATTACTTGACCACCATTCATTCATTCATTCAAATTTATAGCCTGCCCTCATTCCCAGTCGAACCAGGCTCAGGGCGAGTAACAACCTCTAAAACCACATAAAACATCAAGAATAAAAACACAACCATCGTAACAACTTTAAATATTATGGCATTCGAATAAAAACGTGGTAACCACTGTAGAACAGGCAAGCAGATTAAACTCTCACAGATAACAAGAGTAGAGAGGGAGGAGAGGGCGAGGCCAGCAATTTGCTTTCTAGCAACTGTGTGACTGTAATATCTACATAAGGCAATATATAATATTTAAGGAGATAGCTGGACAAAAAAGTGTATGAACACCATGGTACACAATGCCTTCTCTCAAAGTGTTATCAAACCTCTTAAGAACTGTCTATGGTCAACCTTGCTTTTAGGAATATTTATTTTTTCAGTTCTGTCATTGAGACATGACAACTGGCCTTGTTCATGATGGGCATGAACATAGCTTGTTATTGTGATCCCTTTCTCCCCGACCTCTTTTATTCTCAATGTTTGCTTTTTTAAAAAAGGTATAAACTCTGCTGTTGTTTTTCCCCACGGCTTTGAAACTTCTGGAAATGTTAAACATGAATACAAGCAGTAAGGCTGGCACCTGCAGTTCTTTAGTTAAAGTCAAGATTGATATTGTGGCCAAGCTGTTCTGGGATGCCTCCAAAGACCAGATATTCATCATCGAAGCCTCCAAAATCTTTACAAATGATATTCAAGTCAGAGAGCAGCAGAGGTGAGTGATGGGGAACATTCATATTCTGGTGAAAGCAGAAGGCCAGGAGCAGCGGTCCAGCGGATGAATTCAGGGGTCAGTGATCAGATCAATGTCCGTAGGAGATGTTTGCATAGGAAAATGGGCAGGCTTTTACTTTTATATTTCTGGCAGGAGGTCAAAAGAAGAGTGGGTTATTGAACCAGTCCACTTGGAAAGTAGGAAGTGGAGAAAGGGCTAATGCATATGTTGACTCCACTCTGATAAGTTAATTGAATTATGTTTCTCTTCCACAGCAAAGGTCACACATACAAGTATTAGACATAATGGTTCTGGGAAAAGAAAATGAGCTGAAGTGGATAATTGACTTTAAACTATACTGCAGGGGTCCTCAGTCTTTTTTGAACCTGTGGAGACCTTTGGAATTTTGACATGGGGTGGTGGGTGTAACCACAAAATGGCTGCCACATACGGTTACCAGGTACCTCTTTGCCACCGGTGGGAGATTTTGGGGGCGGAGCCTGAGGAAGGTGGGGTTTGGGGAGGGGAGGGACTTCCATGCCATAGAGTTCAATTGCCAAAGTGGCCATTTTTTCTCCAGGTGATCTGATCTGTATTGTCTGGAGATCAGTTGAATTAGCAGGAGATCTCCTGGTACTACCTGGCAGTTAGGAAATTAGCACAGGAGCAACACAACAATATAATTACAAAGTGCAAAAAAGTTCTGTTTGGAAAAGCTACAAGTAATAAGCAACAACATAACAAAAATAAATCACATTGTGTCTACAAAGTCCAATAGTAGCTGATGTATTAGTATTGAAGATAATAAAGCAAAGGTGATGATGCTTTAAGAGATGACTCGGGGATACGGCCATTTCAAGTTTCTTCAATTCAGTTCTTCATCAGTCCCCAAATGTCAAGAAGACTTGATACAAGTAATTTTTGACTACAGTTACTAATACAGGATAGTCACCAGGTTCCACTTAGGATACAGCCAGCATAATAGTAATACAAAGTAGTCACCATGTTCCACGTAGGATACAGCCAGTGTAGCCTTATCTTCAATACTAATACATCAGTTACTATTGGACTTTGTAGACACAATGTGATTTATTTTTGTTATGTTGTTGCTTATTACTTGTAGCTTTTCCGAATAGAACTTTTTTGCACTTTGTAATTATATTGTTGTGTCGCTCCTGTGCTAATTTCCTAACTGCTTAGTATCAGTACAGTGGTGTCTTCTTTTCTAGTAACTACCTGGCAGTTGGCAACCCTACTGCCACAGTAGGCAGAGTTACATAAACAGAAGAAGCCCAAGTGCAGGGGAGAAGAGGGGCTAATATGCAGAGTTCTGCAAAAGATGCAGGTGAAATTTGCAATGTTTGGTTGCTGAAGAAGTCTCATCTAGATTGTTGGGAATACTTTTGTCTGCCCTGCCCCAGTTTTATTGTCTGCATAGCACCATGGAAAATTTGTGTCCAGGAATGGATCAGTCTGAAATTTTGTGTATGCGTTTGCAGCTTCAAGGCGATCAAAAACCTTCTGAGTTACAATTTTGGTTTAATATTTGAGACCTGTGGTAGAAGAAATACAACTTTTTACCAATAACACATCTTCTCTTGTTAAATCTTGTTTTGGTATGTTTCAGAATGCAACATAATGCAGAATGCAACATAATGCAGCATTAAAGTTTCTGCACTAAATAAATACAACCACAGTAATAATAGTATCATTATCAGTTGTGACAATGATAATGTATTTTGCCTCAGGGTGACTGGCCCAGCTGAGAAAAATGTAAGATCCATCATATGGACAATCTTGAACGATGTGGTAAGTTGACATGTACCATCAGTTCAGCTGCTGAGTGTTTAATAAAATGGATCAGATTTTCCTGTTTGTGAGTTTAAGGGCCTGTACTACAGGTGTTGCCAAGAACATATGTTGCACATTGAAGTGTCCAGCCCCAGCTTAGACTGAATTGAAGGGAAAGACTACTACTAAGCAATAACTATTTTGTGTATCCTGCTGATTGCCTAGTGGCAAACTGGTCCCACCTGAGGCAGGGTTGCAGAGTGGTTGGATGACAGGGAACACCTCCTTGTATCTCCGGCAATCATTTTATATGAACAATTTTTGGATAAACATGGATCAAAAGGTGGATTGTGCACGTGTGTCTCTCTCTGCGTACCTTACATGAATTATTTGGTGGGCAAGAGGACTTTTCCCTTGCTTTAGGTATCCTATTATAAGGTTTACATTAAAACTTCTATACAGACAAATCCTAGATACTGGGCACTACTTTGAGTAAAATTCAGAATCAAATGTGTAGTTGACTGGAAGGAAAATCATTTCCCAATGTCTGTGTTGATAATAATTTTTCAAAAACATTCTCTGCACCTTATTTCACACATGTTCCCTCACCCCACACAAAACCATTCTCTCATCTTCTTTGTGTTTTGATTCATTGTCATGCAGTCTGTGTTCATTCTGCATTACAGATCAATCGCTGCATTCAATTGGTGGCTGACATCCTTAATTCATCACTTCTGAGTACACTGGTTTGTAAGTTGCTGTAGATGGTCCTTAAGCCTTATGGGGGAGCCTTTATAGGACAGTCTAGCACAGACGTCACTTTGTCTAGGAATGAAAGTTTAGATATCAACTGATAATTCCCTGAGTCAAGCATATGTAGTTCATTGTGATTCTCAAATATTTTACTAATTCAGCCAGTCAATAGAAGTCTTCTCTATTCAGAACGTCCAGTTAGTTCCATTTCTTAGGTAAGGTAGTCCCCTGTGCAAGCACCAAGTCATTTCTGACCCGTGGGGTGATGTCACATCCCGACATTTACTAGACAGACTGTGTTTACGGGGTGGTTTGCCATTGCCTTCCCCAGTCATCTACACTTAACCCCCAGCAAGCTGGGTACTCACTTTACCGACCTCGGAAGGATGGAAGGCTGAGTCGACCTTGAGCTGGCTACCTGAAACCGAGTTCTGTCGCGATCGAACTCAGGTCGTGAGCAGAGCTTTTGACTGCAGTACTTCAGCTTAAAACTTTGCACCACGGGGCTCATTTCCTAACCAAGGGATTTCCCCCGCTCATCTAATTAAATGGCAACTTCCTTCATGATATGGGCTGGGATCCACTGATGTGCAAGCGGAAGCTCAAACAGGCTTAGTGAAATTCTGCTTGCACAAGATCTCATGCAACACCTAGTGCTTTCCTCCCTATATGTTATAGTGCCCCATCATTGATTTCACAAGATCTTGCACAAACAGAAACACAAGTGGGGATACAGTAAGTCTGACTTAGCACAAGTGGGTACAGTGGTCTTTTCCTTTCATTTCTGCTTGCACAAGAGCTCCAGTGCAAGTGAAAATTTTGTGCTGACTCATGGTCTGTCCTCTTTCTAAAGTTCAATTCTGAGAGTTGAGCTAAAGGAGTTTTTCAGGTCCATTCCATCTTTACAACTCCCCAGTTTATGATTTAATAGAGCAAAATGGAAAAAATGGCTCAGATCCCATTGCCCACACGCTTAATTCAATGAACTCTTTATCTTTGCCAGCAGCTGCAGTTCCAGTGGGGACATTTGGCAACATTCAGTATAATCTAATGGACTCCCCCAAAGTAACTGATAGGTATTTCCTGATCCCTTATCAGGTAAGTATTATTCTTGGCTTTGGTTTCTGAAATTCAGGTCAACAGATCATGTTATGAAATTGCTGCTAATCCTTATTTCTCAATTACTTTTATAAGCCCGTTTCCTGTCTTAATAATAGTGTCAGGAAAGACTGCTGTAGCTAGGGTTGCCGACCTCCAGGCAGTAGCTGGAGATCTCCTGCTATTACAATGGATCTCCAGCCGATAGAGATCAGTTCACCTGGAGAAAATGGCTGCTTTGGCAATTGGACTCTATGGCATTGAAGTTCCTCCCCTCCCCAAACACCGCCCACCTCAGGCTCTGCCCCAAAAACCTCCCGCCAGTGGTGAAGAGGGACCTGTCAACCCTATCTGTAGAGGTTGGTCTAGTAGTCTTTTGCATAGCTATGCCTATATGTGTCTCAAGGTTTGCATGTATGTTCAGAAGGAACACACGGTACAGCTTGTCTGGGAGGTACCATTTCAGAATGTAAAAGGAGGTTTGCATAACTGAATCATCTTCAACATAAACTTAATAACACCAAAAAACGTGTGTTAGAGTAAAGGTTAGGCCAGAACCTCTCCATGTGATAGCTACTGCTGGAAGGGAGAAGAGTTCTACCCTTTCCTGTCACCTGACCTTGTAAACATATAAGAGTATTAAAACAAGAATGAGTATTGAACAAGAGAGTATCCAAATGTGATCCCCCCTACCTTCTTTATGAAGTGTCACAGTCCCAGGAGAGTTGTACCTGGTGCATCATCTGAATTTGTAGGTCATCCTTGATATGATGGACTGCAGTTATAACTGCAACTCAGAACCTTATGGAACGCATATGCACATGAGCTCACAGGAAGCTCCCTTATACTGAATCAGACCATCAAGGTCAGTATTTCTACTCAGACTGGCAGCAACTCTCCATGGTCTCAGATAAAGGTCTTCCCATCATCTCTTACTCTGCAAGCTTAAGCTAAGGGACATCAATGGGGTAAAGAATATAGAAAAGGTTGAGTATAGAAAAGGATGTGTATAGGGTTTAGTATCTCAGAGTGCATTCCTGAGGAGGGGGGCCAAAGCTCCATAGGAGCTGGCATGGCCATGTGCCAGCATAAGTGCCTGCTTAACCCATGACAACAGGCACTTACGCCATCGGTGCCTGGAGTGACATGGGCCTCCACCGCCTCTGCACTGGGATGTAAATCCCAGAAGGGGCAGGCTGTGCTGGCATCAGGAGGGTGTTCCCAGAGTGTTCCAAGGGGAGGAGCCGATGTAAGTCAGCTTCCAGGCCCCTTTTGCCCCGGGAACTCCCCCTTGAGCTTTGGCGTGGCTGTGCCATCTTTTTTGGTTCGCAATGGGGCGTTTTCCCCTTTCTTAATTTTTTTGTAATTTTTTAAACAGTTTTCCCCCCTCTGTGGTGGCCAGGAAGCCTCTGAGGAGGTGCCGTGGCTGCGCCGTTCCCGGCCGCCGCGGATCTACCCCCCCCCCCCCGCCCTCAGGAATGGGCTGCCCATCACAGAAGTCAAAATGAAGTGGACAGCCAGAGGGGCCTGTTGCTCTGACTCAGTGCAAGGCAGAGTGAGAAAGAGATAGGACAAGAGGCTGACTTAGTATTAGGCTGGTCTTTTGCATACTGTGCATGGAGCTTTGATCTTAACTTTGTCTTTAGAGATTAATGAAGACCGTGCATTTCCTTCTTGGATATCCATCAGGCCACATTCCTGATTCCTTTGCCAGGAGGCTTGCCCAGTGCCACGTCCTTCCAAATGAATCCACAGCCTGGCACCAACTTCCAGCTGGCCCTGAGCAAGGATTTCATCAGCTGTGGGATAGCTGCTATGACTGGAAGCAGCAGTGCCAGTCTTACCAAAGGAGCAGGGGTACAGGGATTAAAAATTCTTGTGTGTTTTTCTTCTCTCTTACTTTAATTTAAATTTCTTATGAAAAGCTCAGGATTAACTGACCAACATAGGGTAGCATTTAATAAATGGTTGTGAGTGGTCAGTAAGCCTAAATGTAATTATTGAGATAGCTGGGTAGCTCACTGAAGGGCAGCACCAATTTCTGAGGTAATTTTTACTCCCTCCCTTCCCCTTTGGACTCTCATAGACTTCTCCTTTTAACAAAATGACAATAAATGTATTGTTTCTTCCATAGACCGGACAAAAAGCTTATTTTGGTTGGCAAGTGAGATGGTTTAAACATGTACCTCTTTTTGCAGCTTAAGAACCGTTACCGTGTGACACCCACCCCCAAAGTGACAGAACTAGCAGCCTGTTTCTCCTGGTGAGAGAGATGGACTGGTTTGCTCTGGGAAAGTCTCACTAAACCCTGGAACACCTGGTCCTTTCACTATATGGAGGGTGGAACTGGAAGTCATCAGTCCCGTCTTCCACTTCTGAAAAACCCTACCACCAATATTAGCCCTTGAAAGGGGAAAAAAAAAAGATGTGTATATTTTCAAGTTTTTACTCCTAATTCCAGAACGTCACAACCTGTGGAACATAAGCAGTCAAGGGAATACATAATTGCTGCGGGTCTACCTCCTCTGGTTGTGCCTGCATGGAATCATTTTCAAGCATCTTGTGTCTGAAAACGTTATGAGGGACGAGAGGAGTCTGCTCCTCATCCAAAGCCGTATCCCAGATTGTCTCTGATCAGCCATTCCATTTCCTGCCATCTCCCTTTGAAAATTACTACCTCATTAAGAAGGCAATGAAATTCCTGTGATTAGTTTGAACATATGCCTTGCAATGTCCCTTATCCCAGTCCTCATCTTTCATTACCAGGGCTGTTTTTCTTATTTAAAAAAAAAACCCCAGTTTCACCAGATTCTTTTACTAATTTCTTTGGGGACAGCTGTTTTTCAATTTGTGAAAAGCGTTGTGTATTTAACAAGCCCGCGGAAGTATCTCTTCCCTTCCCTCTTCATACATGATGCTTGCAGCAAAGGATCAATGGCAGGCTTTCCTGACATGTCTTGTCACCCTGAAAGGTGAGTTGTATGGCTGTTCACAGGAGGAAAGGCAGCATGGTATAGCCTGATCTCGTCAGATCTTGGAAGCTAAACAGGGTCAGTACTTGGAAGGGAGACCTCCAAGGAAGACTCCACAGAGGAAGGCCATGGCAAACCACCTCTGCTTCTCACTTGCCTTGAAAGCCCCTTGCTGGGGTCACCATAAGTCAGTTGTGACTCGATGGCACTTTACACACTGTGTCCAGTGTGGATCTGAATGCTATGATGGTCCTGGTGAAGCAGCTGAAGCCCTGGTAGGAGAAAGACTGGTACTGTTTTTTCACTGCTGAGGCTAAAAGCGGCACAGTAGATTTTTTTCTCAATAGGGGCAATAGTGGGGGGAGATTAACATTTCCTCCTCCACAGCACTGGTAATAATCCATATCAGGGGTCTCAGCTGCTGTCTAGGGCCAAAACAAAAACGTCACATGAGGAAATGCCAATGTGGAACTTCAATGTCAAGTGCAGTTTGACCCTCAATCCACAGGGTAATAGCAAAATGTTGGAAAACCGCTGAACTTTTAACATTACATTCTTGGTATTCTGAACTGTGGCAAATAGCTATGGCAGAAAAATTGACACATCAACTTAGAGTAGTCAAAGGTAAAGCGAAAATACCAGATTCCTATAAAACGTGGCATGATTTTATTTTGTACACGAATCAGAAAGGTATTCAACATCTATCTAAGCCCCTTCTCAGATTATGGAAAAGGAATCAAGTCCAAAATATATAGAGAATTATTTCTTTTAAATCCCCAATGCCATTAATAAATTCGTCTGTAATTTGTAATTGTATAATTGTAAAATAAATTGAAAAATGTGTTAAATATTAAGCCTTCTGTCAATAATCTGATTCAACTTCATGTATTTTGTGGGTTTTTTGTATTATTTCTATGTTTTGTTAAAGGTTTTTTTGTTACTGTTTGGGTGGTGGTTTTCTGTTTGAAAAATTAATACAATTTATTTTTAAAAAATCCAAGCCATTGAGGGCAAATTTGAGTGAAAAGAAATGCAGGGAAAGGAAATTTTGCCGGTAGAGTGGTTGGTCCAGCATCTCTCTTCAGACAAAGATTGTTGAGCTGGGGACAATCAAGAGCTAAAAGCCAAGCCCTATTCACAATTTACAGTGCACCCATGTACAATTTGTGTACAGAGTACACTCAATTTTTCTTTCAACATGTGTCAAGTGATTTTCTTGTTACATTGAACACATGTACAGCTGAACATGTAATTTAAACCTGACATTGATCAAGGATGGTACTGGTCCCTAGTTTTGTTTGTAAAGTGAACACATGTTGGCTCTTTCTAACAAACAGATGAACATGCATACATGCAGAATATATGCGCATTCGCTGTAACTTGTAAACTGGGCTATTAATATAGAAAAATCACTGAGTATATTCCAGAAAATAATCAAAATGTGGATGGTCCAAGCTTATTCATGTTGTCGTTCCCTTTGCTCACAGAAACCATTTTTGACGACTGACTTGGCAAGTGTGATTCCTAAGGTTTGCCATTTTTCTTTTTACACATTTCTTGAGCTGCTCAAATATTTCATCTTCACCTTGTATAGGTGTGCAACTTTAAAAGATACATTGTGACTCTGTTAACCTCTTCTGGGTCCAAAATATTTCAGCAGCGGTATTGTTTTTGGTAATGAGGTTCTTACAAATGTGCATGAATAAAGTCAGCCCAGAATTACTGTTCTTGCACACAAAGTCATAACAAAGACTCATGATAATTAGCTGCCCAGATGCACAGATATTTGCATAGATATGAGTGTTGCATGCTTGCAGATCTGCTTATTAAATCTGGATGCTGTTGAATATAGATTCTTAGGCAAAAGCCTTTTTATCAGGATCCTCTGAACATACATTATTCATTGACTCGTTGACTCATGACTCTTTCTTCTAGGTCACTATTCCAGGGAAAGCCTGGTCTGTTCCAGGTGGGAACTCAGAACCATAGACTGGGGAGCAGATCCCTTGCTTAATCATAGAAGAATGGAATAGATAATCTACTAAGAACTCATACAATTGCTTCAAAACTTTGAACATGTCAGATGATTGATGTGTGTCCAGTCTTGATCTGAGAACATGTGATATCCCTACTACTTTGTTACTGGCAAAATATAATTAGTGTAGCATGCACAACCCAGTTCTCTGACTGGATCTTGAGTCCATTCTAGTTCACCAAATAACTGTCATAATCTCAGCCATGGCAAGGCCCAGCAAGTCTCCTCAGTAGAATTGCCAACCTTCAGGTACTAGCTGGAGATCTCCTGCTGTTACAACTGATCTCCAGCCTATAGAGATCCATTCACCTGGGGAAAATGGCTGCTTTGGCAATTGGACTCTGGCATTGAAATCCCTCCCCTCCCCAAACCCCGTCACCTCAGGCTCCACCCCAAAAATCTCCAGGTATTTACCAACCCAGAGCTGGCAACCCTACTCCTCAGTAAGGGGGCACAAAGTAGAGCCCTTCTTGTGGGGTGGAAAGAAGGATAAGGCCCAGTGAGTGAGATCCAAAATTAGAGATACACAGAAACATTTCCATAGATTTTTAAGGTAAGGTGAAAACCTCATAAAGCAGGTGCTTCAAATAAAACAGCTAAGCCTTTTAGGGACTAAGTGAACTAAGTTTAAGTATACTGTTTATACTTTTAGTGATACTGTTTATAGCCAGTTTGTACAAACTCGGGCACAATACTTACTTGCGTCTTCCCTTGCAGATTTCGGAGCATTTTTCCACCCCACAGCCCTTGGTGGTAAAGATAAGAGACTCAAAAGTTCCACTTTTTTCCATGAATAGCAACGGTGCTATGGTGAAGCAGTCTCTTTTCACCGATGTGTGCACACCTGGACAAACGATCCTACACTTGCAAGCTGTGAGTACAAAAACCACATCTCTTCCAGTTATGATCCAGTTCTCACATTAATTGGGGAATTTAGCCTGTTGTTTTCAGAAAGTTATCCCACTTATTGAATACTAAGATTTGCCATATCCTGGAGAACATAGGTGAATATATAAACCCTGAATCAATAGTATCATCTACTGTTCTGCTTTCTAAGATTTGGAGGACAGGTGAGCTGGTTGCAGACCAAAAGGGTACAAACAAAATGGAGGCAAACTGATGATGCAACATAGGCCTGTTATGCAGGGACTTTTCCCCACGGTCACCCCCACCAACTGCTTCAGGGCTTCCTTTTGATTATGCGTGCCTTTCCAGCCCGTCAGAGGTTGCCTCGCTTTCGCCATGCATTTTGCCCGTGTTTTTCAGATGCTGTTTTAGCCAGAATCTGGAAAATGCAGGCAAAACGCATTGGGAGAGCGAGGTGACTTCTGACGAGTGGAAAAGACTTGTATAATCAAAAGGAAGCCCCGAAGCAGTCAGCGAGGGTGACCGCGGGGAAATGTCCCCACATAAAAGGCCTTGATCTAGATCTTCCCTCCTTGTATTTTCAACATGAGCCAGAGGATGAACACCTCTGAGTAAACAGATGGAGCCCACATCTACTTCTTTTGATTGTTACAATATATTCCCCCTACTTGCGAATGGCTCCAGCTATGACTCAGCACAGAAACTACAGATGAACAAAATCATGCAATAAAAGAAAACAACCATGTAGATATAAAACAATGCATTAAAAAAGAAAGTATGACACATGGATCCACCTAGCTTTTTGGTCAATTCTCTTCCTCATTGCAGCATTAGTTCTGCAGTCCCTAATATAGCACTTTTTGGTGATCAAAGGGAATGCCTCCTCCCTCTTTCACCAACAGAGAACCTGACAGGATCCAACACACGAACAGTGAAAAGAAATAATAAAAACAATAAAACAATAAGATGTCCAATAGTCTCGTAAGCATTTCTAGCCCATCTAATTAAAAGCACAACTACACTGTCCTCTAAGCTACTCAACATCTGTACTTTAAAGCCCAACAGATTCTAACTTTTCCACTTAAAGCATAACTGGTTGTATCATTTACAATGAACTCCACAGCACAAAGACGTTTGCCATACCAACTTTCGCAATGATTTATTCCTTTTTTATTACAGAACACCATCTTCAAAGCAATGCTCTCAGCTTCAAATGGAAAACTGTTCATCTCTTTGTCACAAAACAGGTATTTGTCCTACTAGTTGTGTTTTGGGTTCATGTTAGGAAAATCTGTCGGGGAAGGAGAGATCATGGATGAACACTAGTAGTAAGAACTATAGCTATGACTTAAGGCTTAGAATACTAAGGAATAGATTCAGACATTATTACTTTGGAATACAAAGGAACATTATTTCTAATTTCAGTTGTTCTCTCCTCCCCACTCAGCAGCATGGACTAGCAGTTAGTGTATACTTATAATACAACAGCACAGTTCCATTAGAGAAACTCCAACACTGCAATTTACTCAAACGGGTAAAATTAATACCAGGAAGCCATGGATGTTGTGGAGGAAACCACAGCCATAAAACATAAACACAACAGGATGGACCTCAACTCACTTTTCTAAGCTTTTTCCAAGCCATGGCAGCTCATAATAATCAGGGTGGCTGCTGAACCATACATGAGACTGGTACCACCTTGGTGAATATAAAAAAAAACAATAGGGTTCAAAAAGCAGCTAAAAATGGAGGTGTGTATTTTCCCTTAAATAATCAGAATTGTGTGTAGCAGAGTAAATCTTTCTACTGTATAATCTGTAAGGATCACTCAATTCAAAGTATTTTCAACAATACAACATTACTTCCTTGGAAGAAAAATCATGAACTACACAGGCATTTTCTGAGGGAAAATGCAAATATATCTTTTCTTCTATAGTTTTTACTCTTTTTGTTACACTAACCAGTGGATATGCAATGCTTTCCCCTACATGGAAGTCACATTCATCTAGGAAACATGTAATGCACCCCCCTACTTTAAGAAGTTCTTGGGTACTACATAGTTCATTCTTCACCCTAGATTTTAGGGAGAGGTGATGAAAATCAATCATAGAGTTGAGAACATCACTCTAGTATGAGATGGAATTACAATTTTAGGGATTCACTCAACCTCCCAGACCTCCCCCAATTTTATCTCTCTCAACAGTCACCAACAGCCTGTTCTTTCTAACCTGATGTCATTTGTTTCTTTCCTTGTAGCTCTGACATTGTTCAAGCATCATCATCCCTTGGCTCTAGCAATGTAAGTTTCCTCTCCGAGATCTGAGATTGATCACAGGTCAATCAGTCTAATTTGCATGAAATCTTATTCCTTATTTGCATGGCCCCTCAGTGCTTGGCCCACAGAGTCTGAGAGCATGACCTAGGGTTGCCAACTCTGGGTTGGGAAATTCCTGGAGATTTGGGGGCAGTACCTGGGAAGGGGGAGAGTTTGGGGAGGGCAGGGAATTCAGCAGGGATGAGATACCACAGAGTCTGCCCTCTGAAGTTACCATTTCCTTCAGGGGAACTGATATCTGTAGTCTGGAGATCAGCTGCAAATTCTGGGAGAACTTCAGCCCCCACCTAATAGTTGGTTACCCTAAGGGGCTTGATACACTGAAACATTTATGGCCAGACTCTCAAGTAGAAGAAGGACTTAAAGCTTTTCACTTCTCTTCCCCTGAGTGTATCTCCTCCTTCATCTCTGCTTATATAACTTCTTGTTCTCTTTATTCTGCACAAGTGCATCTACCTTCCTTAGGAAAAGCTTTGTGGTTTTGTATGTGAGAACCAAACCTGAATGTACCCTCACTATCATGTTCATGGATAATGTACATTCTGCAAAAAGAGTTGTCCCATGGTGAAGGTATCATCTGTGAATAGATTTTAGTTGGTCATCCAAATCCACTTTTCACTATCACTCTTTATGTTGTCCCATTCCTGAAAGAATAAGGCATGAGCACCTCCATGGTAAATTTGGATTAAAAATGTGCCTTTCTTAAAACATGGCCTCAGGCCCATCTGTGATTGTAATGAATTAATGTTCTGTGTTCTAGGCCCAGAAGCTTCATGACTGGGTCAATAACATTTTCATGAACAGCTACCTACCAGCCATGAATGGTAAGTGCAGACGGATGCCTCATAGAAAACCAGGGACTCAGTCCAAGGGAACAGGCTGTTACAAAAGTGCACGTGTATGTAACTAGTTCAGATTTCTAGGAAGTTTGCAGTGAGAGAGGGTTTCTAACTATTTTTTATTCTCTGAGTCTTCTCGCTGTGCACAAACACGATCTGGGAAGCTAGTGATGGGCCTCTCCTAATTTTGTTTTACTCACATAGGCAGGCCAGGACCATTGATGCCAATATACATTTTGGATGTCTGCTCAGCTAAGCAAGAGATGTGAGGATGTGCCCCTTCTGAAAGGAGGCTGTTCTTTCTCCTAGGTATGCTCAGCAGGGGAATCACATTGCCTTCCATACTAAATGACAAGTGGATCAAAGCCAACACTGCCTTTTTCCAGGTATTGCAAGGACAAAGAAGGTGATTTTGCCATTTCCAAGAACAACCATTCATGCAACAAAGCACAATCATGATGGGTGTAGCTGGTTGGGTGTACTAAACTGTTTGTGGCAGCCGGAGCCCCAGCAGATGACTTGGATTTCCTGCTCAGTTAGTTACTTGCTATGCCTCTTTGTGGGTAGGGTTGCCAGGTCCCTCTTAGTATCTGGCGGGAGGTTTTGGGGGCAAAGCCTGAGGAGGGGGGTTGGGGGAGGGTCTTCAATGCCAGAGAGTCCAATTGCCAAAGTGGCCATTTTCTTCAGGTGAACTGATCTCTATCGGCTGGAGATCAGTTGTAATAGCAGGAGATCGCCTGCTAGTACCTGGAGGTTGGCAACCCTATTTGTGGGTTGCGAGTGGGGGAGGTCACATTCAACACGGAGCTTATAATGTGTTCCATATATGACATTGGGCGTGGGTAACAGTATTCCAAAGGGATGAACTCATCTACATCTTCTCTCTTTAGGATGGCCTAGTGATTTCGATGTGAGCAGCACCACCACCCTCGAACCTTGAAAAGCATCCAGTAGGAGGCAGAATGTTAAGAGAGGTCATCGGATTAAAAAAAAAAAAAGCCCCCATCAGATTATGTCTCTTAGTGTTCTGAGATGTGTCATTTTTCTGTTGCTAACTTTCAGCGTAATGGCCTTTAACGGCCAGCGTGATGTAGTGGTTAAGAGCAGCAGACTCTAATCTGGAGAACAGGGTTTGATTCCCCACTCCTCCACCTGAAGCCTGCCGGGTGACCTTGGGCAAGTCATAGTTCTCTCAGATCTTTCTCGGCCCACCTACCTCACAAGGTGTCTGTTGTGGGGAGGGAAAGGGAAGGCAACTGTAAGCCACTTTGAGACCCCTTAAAGGTAGAGACAAACAGGGTATAAAAACCAACTCTTCTTCTTCTTCTAATGCAGCTTGTTGTGGGCCCTGCAAATCTTGTATATCCTGTAATAAAAGTTTCACATATCCCCCTATGTGTATGAGTGCTGAGAACTGTACCTCCTTATGGGACCTGACTTCCTGTTTGCCTGTGAGCATGCTCCTTGCCCGAGGAGCTGACTAGGAATCAGTCCCACCTGACCCTATGAACTGGCCATACTCAAACATCCTTCAATTCTGTTTTTAAAAAGCAAATGATTTCCTGGCTCCCCACCCCCAACTGTCTGATGGTGACTAGTTAATGAATTGTTCACTGTTGCTGGAAGCTAAAATTCTGTGCACCAATGCAAAGTACTTTCTTGTGGGTTAGAAGTTTTGTGCCCTCCTTTCTGTTAATACAGAGATTGGGCCTCACCTCTCTGTCCTCTGTATGCCCCTTTGCCCTAGCTATTTCACCATCTACTCCTAGGGTTACCAGGTCCCCCCTGGTCACTGGTGGGGGATGGCGGGGTAGGGTTGCCAGATCCAGGTTGGGAAACTCCTGGAGAATTGGTAGTGGAGTCTGGGGAGGACATGGACCTCAGTGGGGTACAATGCCATAGAGTCCAGCCTCCAAAGCAACCATTTTCTCCAGGGGAATGGATCTCTGTAGTCGGGAGATGAGCTGTAATTCCAGGGATCCCCAGCTCCCACCTGGAGGGTGGCATCCCTATCCACTCCCCTCTTTCATTGCTGGGTTAGCTATTAAGGGCCAATTGAACACATCCAGTGGCCAGATTTACTCAGGGGTCTGGAGATGAGCTGTAATTCCCAGGGATCCCCAGCTCCCACCTGGAGGCTAGCATGCTGTCAACTCCCAGTGTGGTGTCGTGGTTAACAGCAATGGTTAAGAGCAGTGGACTCTATCTGGTGAACCGGGTTTGATCCCCCATTCCTACACATGAAGCCAGCTGGGTGACCTTGGGCTAGTCACAGTTCTCTTTGAACTCTCTCAGCCCCACCTACCTCACAAGGTGTCTGTTGTGGGGAGAGGAGGGGAAGGAGATTGTTAAACTATTTCGATTCTCCTTAAAAGGTAGAGAAAGTTGCCACATAAAAAAACCCAACAACAACTTTCATTGCTGTGTCAGCTATTAATGGCCAATTGAACTCCTCCAGTGGCCAGATTTGCTCAGAGGTCAAATGGGCATGAGCCTTAGCCAATGGTATTGCTATACCTTTCCTTGAGCTCTCAGATCTTGTAGGGTCCCATCTCCTAATGAGCCACAGAGCACAGCAGCTTTCTTCCCTCATTAGGCATGCCGAGCACCTTTCCCCACTGATCCAGTGTTGACATTTTGCCCTCCTGCTGCACAGATGGGGGGAGAGAGTGCCTGCTTGCTTCCTTTCCTAGATGGACTGTCTGGTTCATCCATTATTCATGGGGTATAGCAGGACCAGTCTGTTGGAGAGGCAAGTGCCGAGTGCGCAGCAGGGAGGAACCCTGGGGCTTTTGGCTATTGTAGCGTTCTCAGCTCTGACTCAAATCCTCACTCTCCCAGCTGTGAGGAGCACCTGTGCTGCCCTGACTGCCTCCTCCCTCTGCATCAGGCTAGCTGGGTTCAAAGATGCAAGGAGGTTTTGTTGATTTATATAGATCTCTTGTCAACAGGTTCGCAGGGAGGAATGCTTCTCCAGGATAGGAAGGAAATGGCAAAAATGCAGGTTACATGGGCCATCTGACATATAAACTCCACTGGGCTGTTAATGATAGGACATTTTGGAGGACAATGATCATAGGGTCGCCAGGAGTTGGAAGACACTTCACACACACTCACACAGGGACACAAGATGTAATTGATGGCTATATTGCAGAATAGGGAATTCTCTAGAACAGTGTTTTTTTAAAAAAAATCTAGGATTGTTCAAAGTTTATCAAGTCAAGGCTAAGATGGTTAATGGAGAACAACCTTCTTTGAATAACAGCTTGCCAAATTTTTTTCCTATGATGTATTGAGTGCATTATAAGGTGTATTGTAAATTCATGTGGGGCAATAGGCCTTCCCATGTGGCCCAGGACACTCCCCAGAATTCTCTATAATATGAGTGTTTGGTGGCGAATGGACAGTGGTTTTCTTCCATGGAAAAGCTTCCCTGATTATTTGAAACTCCTCCTGTACAATGCATAAGTCAAGGAGGGAATCCTTTTCAATCCAAATGTTCTGGTTTCCCTTTCTGGTGCTTTTAAATAGGTGCTAGAAGGAACTACCTCATAGACTTGGAGTATCCAAGTAGGACAGAATTAATCCGGCTATGATTTGAAATGAGGCAAAGCGATGTTTGCTGAGGTCACCCTGAAATAACTAATTCTCATGGGACAGTCCAGCTGTGAAAAAGATGTAATCAGGTCACACTGAAAAGAAGAGTTCTGTCTACCAGTTTAAAATGACATTAACGCAGAACCTACTTCTGTTGTATCTTTAGATTGTTGTCTGTTTGTAAAAACAGATTTATTGCCATTGTTTCTTTAACAATATATTTTTTTTAAAGACAGAGTCCCTTGGTAACAAAAGGGTAACAAAAGGGTAACAAAAGAAACAGGTGCTGATGTCAGACATGTATGCTTGCTGGATCACATTTTTTTGGCCCTGTACATCAACGGTTCCAAAATCACAGTAAACTCAAGAGCCTTATCCCATGAAGAAGGATGGCACAGATGCAGGCTACCATAATAAGCCTAGTCAAATAAGAACAGGTGATTAATGCTATGTTGTTGGTTTTTCTACCTGCTGTGGAACTAGGACTCAAAATAAAATTATGTCTTCTAAAAAGACAAGTCTCAGAGAAGGGTCCAAATGCAGACGAAAATAACGAACAAGTGGTGGATCAACTGATAAAGGAGGCCTGAAGAGCAAACCATGAGTCAGAGGGAATGATGTCAGAGTACCACCATATGAGGACTCAGTTATAGTTTCTCTGACAAATCCTGACTTTATCTCTATTGGTTTCTGACTAATTAATCTCTCCCTGTCCTGCTATTCTAAACATTTCATATCTACAGATTCAGATAAACTTCTTTGGGCTAATTTTATAAGGAAGATGCTGATAGGATGCTAGGCAGATGACTACACTAGCTTCTTTCAGAGGCAACTTAGGGCCCGTCTACATGTTACAAGTGCCACATAGAAGCTTCCTGGAGTAGTTGCCACAGCAACGGACCTCTCTTATTCTCTTTTTTTTGCATATGGTAGCTTGTCACATTGATCATCCTGATGGCAAGGAGTTTCAGTGTCATCATCAGCTATCGCCAGATGTGCGGTGATAGCACAGAGACACATAGTGCAGGTGTTCCTAATGGCAAACTGTTAAACTGTGGAGACTGTTAAGACTACATTCCATGTGAAGGCACCTGAATATGAGAACTACTTCTTAGACCCAACGGGAAAAAATAGAACAGTGAGTTTGTGCTCAGAAGTAAGCTTGAAACTGTCTACTTAAGTAGGATTAGGGGCACAAAATCTAGAAGGCATCTCCTCCCTGACTCCAGTGGTGATAGTGGAAGATGTAGACAGGATTTTCTTTAATTGGGAGAGTAAAAGTACTGGAAGAGTAAGTGTCTCCCCATTTTATTTAGACAATTCTTATCCCACCTTACTTGTACGAAGTACTACTCATTGTGGTTTGGCCGGGAAGAGAGCGGGGTATAAATCAAATCAAAATCCTGGACCTTGATCAGGTACATTCAACACCCAGATAGAAAGAGGACCCTGTGGATCCAGTTTTAGCACACTATACAATGTGGTCCCTCCCCCATGTCTTCCTCAGGACACAGCAATACACAAAATCATTTTGAACAATGGAAAGTCCCATTATTTTTATGACTGGGAAAAAAACACTTCACTTTCTGTAAAAATGTGTGGATATATTGGGTCAGATCCAGATCACACTAGCAATTTCCATTGATTCCCTCTTCTTGCTGTTTATTGTCTTCGTAGAATCATAGAGTTGGAAGGGGCCATACAGGCCATCTAGTCCAACCTGCTTCTCAATGCAGGATCTGTCAAGAAATGCAAGCCTAGTATATCAGGATTTGACAGTTCAAGACTAGATCTCTAGCATCTTGATAGATAGAAGACAGCCAAGAACCAGCCTGAACAGGTTCTGACCATAGCTGATGCAATGAGGAGTAATGGGTGCAATGACTCAGCAGTTAGCTGATTGGCTGGTGGTTGGAAAATGTATAAATGTATATATCTCTGTAACCAAGGTGTGGGAAATGATAGTGGATGTGATTCGTGTTGGAGATTGCTGTAAGTCTGAACACTGTAATATAAAGCAAGCACTGTTTTATGTAGCCTGGCTTTACTGGTGGTTATTTCTGGGATTCTGCATAATCCGCTAGCTCCCGCGACAGGATCAGCCTAGATCACTGTAGGTCAGCCCACCATTCCATCTCATGACATCTCTCCCTTTGTATGCTAAGGATCCCTTTTTCAGACTGGCTGTGTCCCTGCCCTCTTCAGTCAGTGGACTCCTTGGTACATATCCTTTTGCATTGACCTTACATGGACCAACCTAGGCTAGAATAGATTACACCATGTTTTAACAAATTGTCCGCATTTTCTTGAGCAACTTTGGAGCAAAAGGTTCAGTTCCTCTTAGAGGACTCTTGACCCTCAGTGTACTTATTTTGTTGTTCGTTTTTGGGAGGCTGCAGAGAAGTGTCAAAGGGAGGTGTTTTTAGAGATGGGTCTTATTTATTTTATGGTTTTATTGTTCAAGATCTCGGTCTAAGAACGGGGAAACAAAGAAAGAAAGAACATCCCTCACTTTCCTCTATCCCCGAGCAGCAGTGTTTCATGGAGATCAGTGGGAAGAAGAAGTAGAGTAGTTGGTTTTAATATGCCAACTTTCAGTATCACTTAAGGGAGAATCAAACCAGCTTACAATCACCTTCCCTTCCCCTCCCCACAACAGGCACCCTGTAAGGTAGGTGGGGCTGAGAGAGATGTAAGAGCTGTGACTAGCCCAAGGTCACCCAGCTGGCTTCGTGTATAGGAGTGGGGAAACCAACTCAGTTCACCAGATTAGCGTCCTCCTCTCATGTGGAGGAGTGGGGAATCAAACCCTGTTCTCTAGATCAGAGTCCACCGCTCCAAAACCACTGCTCTTAACCACTACACCATTCTGGCTGGCATTGCAGCCACAAAGGGTAAGAAGGAAAGTTCTATTGCATATATTGATGGAAGATTTAGTTCTAGAAATGCCTCTGGTGTTACTGCAATACACGTGTGTCAGTGTTCCAGAAACTTGTTAGTCATTGCCCATAACACACACCCCTTATGCTTGGGGTAGTTTTGGATTTTTTAGCATTTTAAAAAAAGTTTTAAGTACTTAGCATGGTGTAGTGGTTAAAAGCGGTAGTTTGGAGCGGTGGAGTCTGATCTGGAGAACCGGGTTTGATTCCCCACTCCTCCACATGAGCAGTGGAGGCTAATCTGGTGAACTTGATTTGTTTCCCCACTCCTCCACATGAAGCCAGCTGGGTGACCTTGGGCAAGTTACAGCTCTATTAAGAGCTCTCTCAGCCCCACTTACCTCACAAGGTGTCTGTTGTGGGGAGGGGAAGGGAAGGTGATTGTAAGTCGGTTTGATTCTCCCTGAAGTGGTAGAGAAAGTCGGCATGTAAAAACCAACTCTTCTTCTAATTTGTGAATAGATGAATATTTATCCTCGTACACTCCCATTTAAAAATGAAGGAAAACAGTGAAAAGGCTGCCTATCCATCTCAGCAATGGCACACTATTTTCTTGCAATCTGGTTTAGTCAGTTTTAACAACCCATTAGCTTGCAAAATGAATGCATGAATCACTTGACACTGGCAGTTCTGCAGTGCCATCTCCAACTTCCGGGGAAGCCTTGAAGAATCCCTGGAACATGCCAAGCCTCTTATCCTGCGATGTGCCCGCGCGCGCGTGTGTGTTAAAGTACCAAGAGAGGTAAGAGCAGAACGTGGTTCTCTCTTCAGCATTTATTATTCAACCAAAGAGCATTAGCAGAATTAATCTGAGGAGACAGACCAAAACCTAACCAGTTCAGAGAAGCACAGTGGACTGTTTATTAAGAGACAGGGAACCTGGAGGACATAATCATGTTTGGGTTACTTAATACAGACATAGCCTTGCATAATGTACATGAAAAGAATAATAAGTAACCAGGCATTCATAAAATAAATAGTTTCTATTCTCTCCTTGGGCTGATCTTTTGCTTTCTATTGTTTGAAGACAAACCTTTCCATTCTTCCCTATTTGTAAGAAAACTATTGATAAGAATATATGCAGAGTGCAAAGCATCAAACAACCATTTAGGAGAATTCCGTTTCTTATTTTTTATAACACATGCAATTTTCCATGTCTCTGAAAGATCCATTTTATTTAAAACAGAAAAGAATAATGTGTTTCTTGACTGGATACTGGCAATCAGCTAGAGACACAGGGGACAACACTACAAAACATATGGTGGTTTTATACCAATTTAACAGTTACAGAGTCCCCAGAATGATCTAGAAACTGAAGTTTAGTGATGGGTTCTTGTAGGTTATCCGGGCTGTATGACCGTGGTCTTGGTATTTTCTTTCCAGACATTTCACCAGCAGCTGTGGCAGGCATCTTCAGAGGAGTAACACTGAAGGACAGTCTCTCTCCTTCAGTGTTACTCCTCTGAAGATGCCTGCCACAGCTGCTGGTGAAACATCAGGAAAGAAAATACCAAGACCACGGTCACACAGCCCGGATAACCTACAAGAACCAATGGACTCTGACCGTGAAAGCCTTCAACAATATTTGTGATGGGTGTTGAGAATTCTCAGTGATAGATTCTTTCTTGTCACAGAAATGGAAAAACTATGAAGCCAGTTTAAGTCTGTGGTATAGATGTGGTCTAAAGTGTTTCAGGTAGCAGCCAAGCTATGGATTACATTGCAGCCACAAATCTCCTACTGCCTCTTGTCCAGAAGAAAAGGGAGTAACTAACCCTTTCCCTGACAATTGTCATTCATTCCTCTGAAACTCGGGGCCAAAGTAGATGTTTGGATTTTTAAGGAGTTGGGTCCAGGTTCCCTGCAGCCCACACAGCAGCTGTGGGGGAATGGCTTTTAAAAAATAAAGGAGAGCCAAAATGGGCAAGGAAGGTCTCTGTGGGGGGAGGAAAGGGCTCCAGCCTCCCCCTCCCCAAGCCATTTTCCCATGCCTAAACAGTGCTGGGAGGAATTATTTCCCCATTTTTGCTGTTCCATGTGCATAGAGTACTTCACATGGAGCAGCAAAAATGGAGAAATAACTCTCCCCAGCACTGTTTCAGCATAGGGAAATGGCTTGGGGAGGGGTGAAGGAGCTTTTTCTCCCCTGCAGTGGACTTCCAAGCCTGTTTGGGCTATCTTTTATTTTTTAAAAAAACATTCCCTACAGCTGATTTAAACTCTCTACTCTTTAAAAACTCAAACATCTGGTTTGGCACTCACTCCCACCATTCTAATTTTATAAGTGCAGGGTCCCATATTTGTAAGGTAAACATGGGTTTGAAATAGGGGTACAAAATAATATAATGCCCTAATGACAATTTAGAGCCTGTCCTCTCTAATTGTGAAGTGATTATTGCTATCTACTGCCAGCTTTATTTTGGAGCCTGACTGCTTGTGATGAGAATCAGTTTGTGCACCCGCCAGATCCTTCTCTGGAAAATCTGCGTCCACCAATAATACAGGCACGAGCCAGTTTTGGGCTACAATCAGCAACATCCATGTTTGATTCACAGTTCATAAATAACGTGCTGTTGAGAGTATAGTATATAGGTCAATAAATTAACAAGAAATGATACCCTGAAAGGGTCACACTAACAAGGAAGTGTTTGCTGTTTAGCATAAGAACAGCATCCAGCTCAATCAGATTAATGGCCCAGCCAGCCGAGCATCGTTTCTAGAGCGTCCAACCAGCAGCCTCAAGGAATTCCACAAATGTGGCACGAAGGTGCTGTCTGTCCACCATCAACTGGAATTCAGTAGCATGTGAAGACATAGCCTCTGTCTAGCCATCATGGCTGTCGGTACATGCATCCTCCATGAATTTATCTGATCCCCTTTAAAACCATCCAAGCTACATGAAATTGGAAACTATGGACACATTATCGGTTTCTCAGACTACAGACAGGACTGTGCTTATAGTTTCTCTGCACTTCTGCAGAATCACAGAATACACACAGGCTTGAACACAAAGCATCGATACATTCCACAGAAATCTTTTATCTTCTTATTTTTACTCTCATGGGTAGACATTTCCTAAGCACACTGTAATAACCTGAGGCACACGGCAGGGAAACACTGGTCTTAACTGCCTCAAAATCTTTCTGTCTTCTTTTTAATTAATCTCTAGAGGTTTGTACAATAACCATAGACAAACTCTCAGTTTGGTTCTTCATTACAGCTTCGGTCTCACAGCTCTACAACAGGCCTTCAAAATTATGCTCCCTTTGTGTACCATCACACTTCACTGGATGGATTTGTATCTCCATCCCGCCATGCTTCCGTCTTACACTGTTTGTATAGCCAGAAAGACTAAAAGGCTATGACATCATTCTGTGTGAAAGTTCTATGTCAAAATAGTAGAGGGGTGCAATGACATTCAGGAATGATGGCAGGGTGCATTCAGAAGTGCTCTCCCATTCCTACAGCTGCTGAGGAAAGGAAGATACAAGCACTGCACAAGAATATAGAGGAGGAAAGAGGCATGGAAGCAGTTGGGATGGAGAAGAATAACCCAGGAAGGGAGGCTGCCTTTTAAGGAGAACACTTGATCCATCAGCATGCTGGTTGCTTTGTAGAAATACCATGGGGGGATCAGTTGTTGTTCATGATCCACCAGGAAGCTGAGAAAACAAACAGGAGACATTCTCAAAGTTCATATATACAGAAGGGGAGACATTTTAGTCTAAGGAACTCTCTTGGGCACAACCTCCAAACTATGTGCAATTGGCCAGTGTATTCCTTATGGAGCTCAAGTGGGACTTGAAGAATCTAAATTAAGGAAATCAGCTGGCAAAAGTATTTTTATCTTTATTCAAATTTGTGACCTCAAATATGCCAACCTGTGATTTCACAATTTGATCCAGGAGTGCTTTGCATTGACTGCAAGGCAATGGAACACAACGCTGTAGCCTATGCAAATCTCATCTCTCCTGGGTAAGAGCTAGGGGTAGGCCTCAAGGTTTTTTTCGGTATTTTTCAGATTCAGGTTTATTAAACCTGAACATTTTTTTAAAAATCCATAATACTCTTATTTTTTTAAAAAAATTGGGTTAATAAACTCGAATCCAAAAAAAGCCAAAAAAATCTGGCTTGGATAGGAAGGAAGGCATATTCCTTTTGCTGCCGCCTGAATGCTCCAGTCAGAGCGGGCAGGCGGTGGCAAAAGGAACACCCCTGCCTTCCTCTTATCCGAGCTGATTTCCAGCAGCTCAGGCCTCCACAGGTAAGTAAGGGGGGAGGGAAGGGGGTAGAAAATGATGGTGGTGGCTGAAGCGACCGAATAATGCTGAATAAATTCAGCATTATTCAGGTCTGCTTTTTTCAGTCCCTCTTTTTTGCTGCCTCTTTAATGCTGGTTAAAAAACCCCGGAAAATACCAAAAAGGTACTTTTAAAGTTTTTTTAAACATTCGGCATATTGATATGCACACCCCTAATAAGAGCAATAAATATATTGGACCTCTCTCTTCTTTCCTGCCTTATCTATCTGGAGTTATTTCCAAACCTTATTTAATTTAGTGTTTTTTACTTCCTTTTTTATTAAACTGAGGCAGCAACCTGATGCACACTCACTTGGTAGGAGAAAATCCCACTAAACTACATGGCACTTCTAAACATGCATAGGATCAGGCTATATAGAAGTTTACTTCTGAAATTTGCAACAAAATATAGATATGCACAATGATCAGTTTCTGACAAAATGTTCTGCGCGCTAAGTTCTTTAAAAAGGAATAATATGAGTGCTCATTGTCCACTAGGTGGAAACAAATGCACAGGTTTGTATTGAAACATACCTACCTGGAAACAACATGGTGGTCAAGAGTTCTGGAGTATCCAATAAATCAATGAGGATCTGGTGAAACTTCTTGCAGCAATTAGATTGCAGATGGCTGCAAAGAAATTGGGAAAGTTATAGCAGTGTACATAATATTTGTGTCTCAGCCAGACTGTACTTCTAAGAGCAATAAGGGGGCAGGTCCTATTCAATAAACTCTAGTAAGAGGACTACTTGTAAAGTTTCCCACCTTTTCCCTGCAAGAATGCCACAAACCATCTTTCATCCTACAAAGAATTTGATCCCAGTTTCACCTCCATAACAATCTGACTACCCTCTGCCATTCTTCATCCATCTTTGCTATGGTGCAACATACCTTTCTCACATGCTGGAAGAAGTACTGTTCTGCTCCTGCATTTCAGTGCACTGTGTTATGATGTATTGACATGAAGCATAAAACTGAAGTTTGAGAAGCACTCTTATAAGATGTTGTCCTATTATTTTTGACCCTCTTAACCCACTATATCTATCCAAAGCAATCACAAATCCTTCCTTTGTCCCAACTTTGTTAATTCCTCATTGCCATGATGCCTGACGTACTTTATGGACTTTCCTAGGGACTTCACTTAGACTAGGCTGCTGGACTGAAGGAGAATAGAGGGATATTCTATTTCTCCCTTCAATCAACTTTAAGTGAATTAGCCTTCCATTGCTTAAGATCCACATACAGTGAAAACAGATGGAGAGAACTGATAATCATGGAATGCAGGTCAACCATTGAAACTGATGTGCACTAGGTGCGGGACAGACAAAAGAAACTAGTTCCTACATTGCACAATATGCAATTAATGTATGAAATTCACTGCCACAAAACATGGTAACAACCTTAATACAGGGGAGTGGACAAATTCATGAAAAATAGGTCTTCTGGTTAGCAATTATTACTAGAAGTAATAATAACCAAATGAACTTCCATGTTCAGAGTCAGTGTGCTACTGAGTACCAGTTGCTGGGCAGCAACACTGGAGGAAGGGATACTATCTTCTTGCTTGTGGGCTTCTCAGGGATATCTGGTTGTCCACCGGAGGGGGGTGGGAGAAACAGGATGCTGGTCTAGATGGACTTTATTCTCATCCAGCAGGGCTCTTCTTAGTTGATAAAGAACTGCCCTAACACAAAGCTTGCGGAAATGAGCTGAATGGTGGCATTTCTAAATTTGACTGCACTTGAACAACTGGGACCTGTTTACATGGTGAGGTCCAAAGCTCAGTCTGCAATATACACCCAACCCACACCTGACCACTTAAAAAGGGGAAACATGAATTGGCCATGTACTTTTAAACTCAGCCTCTACAGAAACGCAGCACGGATTGTAGGAAACCACTAACCTTCTCCACGAAGGCACATCTTGCCAGAACTCATAGAGGATGAAGCATGCCTCACTTGTCAGTTTGTGGGCAGACACACTGCAGGAACAGAAGATGAGCCAGGAGGAAAAACGTTATCACTACACACCAGGCTGTGCATAAGTACACAGAAATGGGACTCCAATGTCTACAGCCAGCCTGGCTTTTCTGTACCATAATTACTTATCTTCAGTGACTCACGGATAGGCTTTTGTTGTTGTTTTCATGGAAAGTTAATAGCCTTCACGCAGATGTTAAAGAACTGACAGTGCTTTTAAAGGAACACGTGGATTTCTTATGTTATCTCACAGCCTGTGCACAAAGAATAGCAGATAGCAAGGCTTTTATCTGATGCAATGAACATCCATATTTCCTTGATTCAAATGAAATGACTGATCATGATGACATTCTTCATTCACGGGAATCAATACCAGACCTCACATGCCACTAAGGAGGTCTCGTTCCCTCCACCATTTCAGGGTGGGTATAAATGTTATGTTTGACATGGATCTACCACTGAAAATGGAAGCCTTGTGTAAAGTTTTCCACATGTTTTCACATGGAGCTTCCAGCACTGTGACAAGCTTTCCATATTTGTCCCTTATTGTTTATGGATATTTATCTGGATTGTTTCCCCGAGTCTCTGCCAGTGGCAACTAATGATTTGGAGTGGAGAGGGGGCATATGTGACGTGATGATAGTTCATGGCACAGGGGGGAAAGTTTAAATGGGGAGTGGGGTCACTCCACTCTGGGCTGCAATTCTGTATGGCAGCTGCATGATGAGCTTAACACCTAGCTGTGCTACCTAGGGATTATACCTATGTTGACATGGGCATAGAGTATAAGTTTCTAGGGACAATTTCAAAGATGACACATTGCAGGTTGCTCTTCCACATAATGGGATCACAATGAAGTATCATCGGATGAGTGAGATGTGTTAAATCATAATACATTCTTACTGTATTATGATACAAAAAATCCTTCTTGACTCTAAATTCAGGATCCATTCTCACAATTTTCATTTTTTGGTAGATACAGAATTTGCTGACCTCAAGCTATTAGGGCAGGTGTGTGAACACCTATGTGGTATGAATTGGTTTGGTCACACTACCATGTATTGCAACAACAACAACAACAAACATTTCAAGTGGCCAAAATGCAAATCTGGTTTATTATTAGTTTCTGGGTTCAATTTGAGATATTAGTTATCACTTACAAAGTCCTTCATAGCCGTAGACCTGCATATCTGCAGGACTGCCTCTTCCATTATACATGGGTACTCATTTGAGCCAAGTCTTCTGAAGTTGCCACTTTGCAGGTGGGTAAGAGTGACAGCTGCCCATACACGGGCATTCTCTGTTTTGGCTCCCACCTTATGGAGTAGTTTCCCTGAAAAGGTCAGGAAGGCTCCCATACTTCTATCATTTCACAGAATGTGTGAAACAGAATTGTTCAGATGGACATTTTTATAAAGGGAACAGGAACATTGTCTGTGAATTTCTAGGCCGTCTTCATTGTACCGATAATTGCACAGATAATACTATTTTGTTGCAGTTTTGTACTTTTGCTTTATTATATGTATTATACAGCTTCTAATTTCTAATTTTGTAATCCATTTTTTTTAAAAAAAAATATAGGGCTGTTTACTATATGTATTGTATTGTTTCTACTGCGCTGTTGAGTCTCAGCGAGGAAGGTGGGCTCACTACAAACGACACAAATAAATAAATAGGATTCCTTGGAGGAATGCTGTAAGTAAATATTCAACAATATTTACTTAGTTAGATGGACATTTGTCAGCAATGCTGATTCTGTGACCATAGGCAGATGATGAGAGGAAAGGCATCTTGGCCATCTTCTGGTCACTGGGTGTGTGTGTGTGTGGGGGAAGGTAGTTGTGAATGTCCTACATTGTGCAGGGGGTTGGACTAGATGACCCTGGTGGTCCCTTCCAACTCTATAATTCTATGATTCTAATGTGTGAAAACATTGCTAGAAACCACCAAAGAATGACTGGAAAATGTGGCTACCAAATGCTTAGAGGAATTTGAGAGTTAGCCCCTCAGCCCAACTCAGTTCTGTATGTGTGGTTACTATCAGCAGAAGAGGGCTCTGGAAACTTTCAGAGTTACCTGTTTCTTCCTTAGAGAATAGAAGAATGTACTAACTTTGTTTGTCAACAACAAATATAATTATGGAAGCAGGATGAGGGGGATGGGTGTCTGAACTCACCAGCTTCTGAGCCCACAATTATAAATAGCAAATTCACTTTCTGTGCCTGTTTGTTTTGCCATCTGTGTAGGAAGAGGAGAAACAATATTTCTCTGTAATGAGTCTGTCTCTTGCAGAGTGTTTATTTGCTGTATGGGGCTGTTAGGTGGGCCAGATTAGTCAGTGGATGTTTGTCAGGTCTTGAGTACAAAGCAGCCCTGTATACACTCTATGTGTTATAAATAGCACTTTCCTGGCTATTGGGAGAGTGAATTAAGGTTTGTATACTGAAGATGAAAAGTTCAACAAAAGCCACAATTGCCACTCTTAAGCACATTTCTCATCCAAGCAACTTATAAAAGTCAAGTTTTGGAAGACTTACTGTAGGCAGCTGCTCTGTCCGGCCGTGGTTTCTGTGTAGGACTGGAGAGCTTGGCGAAACGCCTCTAACCCATTTTCTGTCACCGAGATCTCCCTTTGTGCCACCAGGATGTGCTGCAGGGAGAGAAAAGAGATGGAGGGTGAGGCTCCCCGTTCTGATATGCAACATTCAAGGTTGCATGATGTCCTTTGCACTCTAAGTGGCCCTTTTGCATCTAAGGATTTGTCCATGTTCCAAAACGCACCCAAACATGCACTGCAACATCCGTGGTTTGAATGGTAAACTTTATGCAAGTCACAAGTAAACACGCTAACATGGAGAATGACGGTCGAGAAAGAAGAATGTACTGATACTTGCCAGGGGCAAGGGGCAGAATTCCAGCTGGAGCCACTGGATTTTCCTTGTCAATTGTGGCAAAAGAAAAAGCATCAAGGGAAAACAAGGAAACCTGCAGCTGGCACGGAATAATAATGTTTGCCAGAGAGCCAAACACATGGGCATGATATTGCACTACAATATATTAATATAGCCCAACTATGTGCAACATGATTGACAGACGAATGTGTGCAAAAGACAGGTCCTGTCCCAAAAGAGCTTACAGGTTCCATTTAGACAGTTGGCCATGGGGGGCTGGGAGTGGGAATGGGAAGAAGAGGAAAGGCAAACTGAAAGAACTTTACTTCTCCTCTGAAAAACCAATGAATAAGCTCTGTAAAATTCAGAATAATTCAGACAACATGATCCATTTGTACATTCAATCAGCAAATGTACAGCTGGTGCAGGCAAAGGTGTGCTGGCCCTGCCCCCCTATCCATGTGTTGTCATCATTGTGAATGTGGCACCTATACACAGAGGAAATGGTTGGGAATGCTTCTCAACCAGCTTGGCTGACGGTCTCTCTCCAGTTGTATCTTTGGCTTCATAATAAACTAGTTGTATTGCTGGGCTAGGCGAGTACTAAGGCCTTTACTTCCATGGATCTTACAAGACTGAAGCAGTTTTGCTGGTGGGGAAGATAAGGCATCTCTCAAATTCCATTGCCAGTGCTGAGAGGCCACCTGGAGACATTCTGTCCTATGCCCCAGAGAAAAAGCAACATCATACTGGACTGCAGACTCAAGAAGGCAGGCAGCTCCTCTTTCTCTGCCTCCTCCTCTTTCCCTACAAGGCTAGGAGGTATCTTCTGAGTGGAAAGAAGACGTTGCCCCAGTGTTCCTATAAAATGTAATGACAGCCTGCTAAGGAGTTCTTTGTTCTTGCAACGCAATACATCTTTGCCTATCATTTTTGCCTCTTTGGTCCCATCATATCTAACCATTGAAAGGACTTCTGCTCCCTCAAATGACTGCTTTCTCTTTTGTTGTCCCATTATGCCTGTCTCCTAGAACACTTATAGGACGCCACCTCTGACTCTTTGTTAAAGCCCAACCACATCCAGGAAGCTTTCAGCACCAACCCTTAACCCCATCCCCTACCCTATGGAATCTAAATATGTCTAACTGTAGCAAACACATATACGTCCCCTGTCTTTCCCTGCCTCCAAGGTCTCCCCCTTGTTTTGCTGCCTCCCTTGTGTTGAATTCTAGACTGTAAACTCTTTGGAGTAGGGTCCTAAGTTCTTACGTTCTGTGAAGTGCCGCAAGACATTGGCCTTTTCCGCATGCACAGCTTACCACAGATTTTCCACATGGTCGATCTGCGAGGCTTGGAATCGGATTCCACGAAGTAGCTCTGCACACCTCCTTTTGCAACGCTGTTTTCTGTTTTCCTGTTCACTTCTAAATCAGTTTTATTTTGTCTGCACTGGTTTTCCAAAAAGCAATGTTTTCTGGTGAGGGGGTTTCATGCCATTCGAGGCACTGTGGATGATCGCACTGGATGCTCCCCCCACTTCCCCCTAATTTTTTTTGTGTGTTTGGGCATGTGCTCTAGTGCTTTCTCATTAAATGAGAAAGACACTATTTGAGAAGTGGCCGCCTGTGTTTGAAGTTGCCACCTTCAGAAACATGTTCCCATTGATCGAGACCATTCTAACCCACTGCAATTGGCCCCAGGGAGTCCATGATGCAATTCCGGGAACTTTCTGGGAAAGTAGCTTCTCTTGCTCATATGTATCTCATCCACCATTTTGCATTTGGAAAAGTTTGAATTCAAAATGGATGCTCCAAACTGAAGCACAATGGATGCCCCAAACCGAAGCACAATCCACCATTAGGCACATCTGCATGCCCCCCGCAAACAACTAGAGGCCCAGTGCGTTCGTGCACTTTGCTTTACACTCAAGCACCAATGAACTATTGAACTATCACACACCTTACAATTCACCCCAATTAATTCATTTTTTTTCACTCGGAGGGTTTTACCAAGCAATTTTATGAACTTCCCAGAATTAAAACATACCCTGGTTCTCCCAGTGCGTAACAAGAAGCTCAGAGTACATGTTAATTACAGCCTAGGGGGATGCAGAAATGGGGAGAGTTATTCTAGCATTCATGCGTCCATTAGATCCAGCATTATACTGCTAATCTTGTCATCAAAAAATAAAAAATAGGGGGGCAATGGGTGGAGGGAGGGGAAGGGAGGGGAGTAGAGCAAAAGAGTGGGCATGAACAAGGGAGGGGTGTTTGGTAGGACGGAGAAATAAAGATGTTTGAAGAAGTTTGCATGCTCAAGGAAAGCTGGCTCAGATACAGATTAAAAATATCATGGTAAAAGTGCTCAGGAAAATAATGGAGAAAAAAGATGGGGAAATTATTTGAGAACCAAACAGAGGAAAACATGTGCAGAAATGAAAAATAAAATGAAGCTTTTGACAACATGAAACATAGTAAACCATTCATGCAGAAAAGGCCATTGATAACACAACAACTATAGTGAAATGTGAACCTCTATTAGGCCCAAGAAATAGGGGAGGAGCCAGAAGTCCTAACAGGAAATGTAGGGTGGGAAGCAGAAACTACTCAGGAAAGGAACTGAGTGAGGGAAAGCTGTTCTGCTTGTATGTTTGTAATAAATAGCTATTGAAAAGTCACAGAGTCTCTGGCATTAATCTGACAACGACAGTTACAACAATAATACGTTACTTGTATGTATCACCATTATTAGTAAACAGAAATACAGTACTGGCCTTGAACTTACAGAATCTCTTCCTTTGCAGAGATTGTCCTCTTTCAGAGGCTCCAGCCTTGGGCTCTGTAGAAATGCAAAAATGTTGCCAAAGGGGAACACTTTATTTGAGAGGTTAAAACATTTAATGGCGTTGTGAGCTTCTGCACTGCATAGTCACAGTCATTACAAAGCAAGACTAGACTGCCCATCAAAATATGTCAAAGCAGACCCTGTGGAAGGTTCACTATACTAGTGGTGTGATGGGTTTGGAACAGGCTCTCCAGCTTTGGAACTCCGTTCCCCTTGAGGTTCAGCCCATCTGCCAAAGCCTCAACCTGAACATTTTTCAGAGGCAATGCCAGATATCTGGCACAGTTTCTAGGAATAGACAACTGGTAGTTTTAGCATTAGAGTATCTGATCAATCTGTACACACAGGTAGATTCGAGTCCAGTAGCACCTTAGACACCAACAAGAGTTTCAGGGCATAGGCTTTCAAGAGTCAAAGCTCCCTTCATCAGACACTTCATCATGTCTGACGAAGAGAGCTTTGACCCCCAAAAGCTTATACCCTGAAACTCTTGTTGGTATCTAAGGTGCTACTGGATTCGAATCTAACTGTTCTACTGCAGACCAACATGGCTACCCTCTGAAACACACGTGTGCACTTTCATATCCAAGGAAACTTTGAGCTAGTGACACTGGAAGGACACGGAAAGAACTTAAAAGGATTCACACAGATGTCTTTACTGTAATACCAAATGATGTCTCACTTGTGTAAAACAACCATGACATCTGCATTGAACCACAGTATGCCATTATATTTGCACCGAATAATGTCTTGGCATATGTCAAACAGGATGTCATTATTCAACAGCTGGAGTGGACTTTAACCCTGGTTTTATTCCCCAGTGCTGTCCTCAACACAGTACAGACCAGGGTATCAACAGGAACAGTGATGCCAATGAGTATTAGTTGAGGATTCAAATGATTCAAATGATTGCCAGAACACCAGATTCTGGTTTTACAAAATAACTTTTGCTAAAATAATCTGTATGTCAAGTCCCAGGACATGGCTGTCATGAACCAGGGTCTGATTTGGCTAAAGTGCCTTTCCTTGGCCTCAGATGGAGAGGGGCAGAGGTTGAGCACCACCCTATTCCACTTCTTCTCCCCTAGCTCTACTCCCTTCTGATCTCTCTTGTTACATTAGAAGAGATATTCTGGAATTTACGCTAGCTTCAATTCACTGCAAGTATTTAAACCTTAATTGAATGATTCATCCCACACTCGTTTACAGCATTGGAAGGTTTATTACTGGAATCAGGAAGCTCCCACTACCCTAATCAATTAAATTCTACAAGGCTTTTACTGTCTCTTTATGACTATCCAGGAAATGTAATCATAAACCATTTTGCTGAAGGGCAGAACTTTTTTTTAGGATTCCAGCACTACTTTGTTTTGAAATATCCAACCCTGTACATTGAACAGACACAATCTATTAGATAGAGGCTACACACACATTAATACCTCAGAGGCATGTATGATATCTTAACTCATATAAGCTGTCCCTATACATTTCAGCCTATGTTAGGGTTGTCAAGAAAAACAGAATTAGCAGCTGAAGCTTTTCATGGTATGGAGGTAAATAATATCAACTCGTGAAAAACATCCCAGTAAGCCCTTGTTAAAGGAGAAGGACATTTTTCTCCAACCTTAGCATTGTTAATAACTGTTATTTCTGCTAATGAAATCACCATCATTTATCTGGTATATGGGCTCTTTTCCCTTTAACATAAAATTCCCCAGGGTCCCTTCATTGAGAGCTGTGACCACTACATTGTTTCAGAGAGGGTTTTAAATTCTGGTATAAACATGTGAACAAAAGCACTATCAAAGCCATTTGGCAAGCCAAAAATGGTCTCCTGGATGATGTGAAAAAAAATTAAACAAAACAAAAACATACATACCGTATCTGTACATCCCTAGTCCTTTCATAGGTTTATATATTAAAAATGTGGAAGGTTCAGGTATAATAATCAAAGACCTACAACAGAGATCAGGTCAGCTGTATTTTGGCCCAGGCTCAAAACAGGAATCAGGATGTAGGTGGAGATGGGGAAAATGCATCAAGACCAAAACGAATCTCTGTTTTGCCTTGTACCTACTGAATCTGCTGGCTCACCTGACATTCCAGCTTCTCAATGAGCTGTTGTAGCCGATTCATCTCAGTTGTCCATTGGCTGTCAGCTTCCACGCAAACACCTGGGTGTAACATGGAAAGAGATGGCTGAGCTGAAACCATAGTCAAGGAAGCTCATGGCAGCAGTTCAGCATATAAGGATGGCTTTGGTAGGATCAAGAGCGAGGCTGATGGCATGGCAAACCTCCACTATTGCCTTTTAGCACAAATTAGAAAGATGCATTTGCTTTTTATTCATCCCTACTGTCTACTTCACAAAGGAAGGCAATGCTTTCTTCCTTATGCCTTTACATAACATTTGCCTTGTAACTGCAAATATATAATAATCTTTCTATCTAATTTGTCTTTCTCACTGAGACTCGAGATTGATTACACAGGATAAACCAATCACAGTATATACAAAGAGACACCTACTAAGCACAACATAGGTTGAGATAATCAATATGAGAAGACAGCTAATGAGCCATGTACTAGGACTAGGATTACTGGAATCTGAATGAGAGTAGCACATGAGACATGATACAGAGTGTGGATATAATGAAGAAAGTTGTATTACATCAGTAGAAAACAATGAAGCAACAACAGGACAATACTTGTAGCAGAATGATAATATGTCCTGTACACAGTGCTATAACCTACAGCAGTGGATCCCAAACGTTTTGAGTCATGGGGCACTTTGCAGGAGAGAAATTCATCATGGAGCACTAATTTTCACCTAGCACCTATATACTAAACCAAATGACAGTAGTATTTTTTTTTACAATCTCTTCATGGAGCACTAGGAGATGTTTAGCAGAACACCAGGTGCTCTGTGGAGCACAGTTTGGGAACTGCTACAGCCTTTTCCTACAGCCTTTTCTTTATATAGTGCCTTCCTGGTGCAGTCTATTATAGTATAGCAGTTTGCTCTTTTGTTGTAAGAAAGACAGGAATTCTGTTTGGAAAGCAGCTTCAGGAAGCCTCTTGCCCAGCAAAGGGGCAGCCACTGTCAGCTCTGAGTCAACATGTCCTCAAAGAATCAAGGGATGAGAAATCCAGGGATGCCTACGCACATGGGAAATAACCCACTGTTGCATACTGTCAAGACATTTGCATGAAACTTTGCTATTAGAGGAACCTTGCTGCTTCTCTATGGTACAAACACAGATAATACGAATAGGGACTTGCCAATACCTGTAGTCAGCATCCCTGAATAAGGATCTGTAGGAGACAAGCAGATGTTCTTCTGAGCCCTACGACCACATCTTTTCACAGTGCGTGGGCCAACAGACACTTCTGATTTGTTCACCTCAGTCCTAGAAAGCGCCAAAAACAACATAATACATCTCCTGTAGTAATGGCTAGTGGGTTGGATCCAACCAACTTTTGTAATGGTGAAAACGAGGAGGGAAGAAGAAGGTCTCCCCTGATCAACAGAAAGGCTATGCTGGGGATCACAGGATCTGTCTGGGCAAAAACCATGTGGGCTGTAATAAGGACAGGAATAAAATGTGATTATGACAAAAACTTGGCTGGATCCAACCCAGTACATGCATGTGTGTTTGTGCATGCAGTTTCCTCACACATCTAGACACTATGGCGTGGACCCTGTGAACGTATGCCAGGTATGCTAGACACCCTCTGCTGTGGCGTGTGCTTCCTCTCCCACTGGCCGTTTGAGCAAGATCAGTGTTTTCCAGTGAGCCCATGTGAAAATGGAAGTGCGTGCGTAGGATTTTTCAAATTATATTATCAGGAAAATGCTGCCGAGTGGGTCTCCTTTAGGAGTTAAAAAAAAGAATCTAGCACTGGTGGCTCTCAGTTCCTTCCCAACTGTTATTATTATGACAGTTGTTATTATTATAACAGTGCCATCCAGAATGGCACATCTGTGTGGCAGAGTCCCTAAGTCCTACACCACAGAATACCAACAGAAATGCAAAATTGGAAGCAGCATAGCTCATACCACTCCTGCCATTTCCCCCATCAGCTTTCTAACTAGGTAAAGGGGCAGCAGAGAATGAAGACCTCTGTGCACTTAACTATGCAAACTGAATACGCCTGACTCCCCCAGATAAGCTAGTGTACCTTACTTTATGGTTGCCAGAAGCCCGCAGCAGTTTTGGCAAGGCTAATCCCTAGGGGACTGGATAATGAAGAAGAGAAAAAATTGGGAGTGAGATGGGCAGGAGGAGGCTTCTCGGAGGGTGCTTCTATTATGATTGCACCTTCTTTTGTAGCTTTTGTTCAACCCAACCTGTACATTACCTTTCCCGGCCAGCCTGTTCTTCAATGGTGTCTGCAGCGCATTCCAGTGAAACGTGCAAGGACTGCAGTTGGTTCATTGTCTCTCGCAGCAGAAAGCGGGTCATAAACTGTTCCATCTTAGAGGAGCTCTCATATTCCTGGGGGATAAGAACGTGGGAGGAGGAAAGATGGGTGACCAGCTGAGTACTAATAGGCAAACTTTCTAAGAACGGCTACAGAGCCTCTCGCCTTGTTCAGTGCCCCATGAAGAGCCTTCTGCTATTCACACTTTGTGAACCTCAGAGATGGAGGTAGCTGGGGTGATACTACCTTAATGTTGACCCAGACCCAAAGCTATGAAGGAAAAACTCAGGATTTTATGGCTATATTGCAACATTTAAAAATCCAAGGTGGAGCCTGAGATCTCCCAGAGTTACAACTGATGCCGATACTACAGAGACCAGTTTCCCTGCAGAAAATGGCTGGTTTGGAGTATGGACTCTATGGCAGAATACCCTGCTGAGGTATCTTCCCTTCCCAAACCCTGCCCTCCCCAGGAACCACATCCAAACCTCCAGGAATATGCTGGAGGAATATCCAAAGTTGGCAATCCTATCAAGGTTGACCAACTTACCTCTTAACCACACAACACTTCATTCTAATTTATAGCAATTTTAAGAAAGTTCTACTTAGTCAAGAGGAGTAAGGGAAAACAGAACTAGAAAACAATACCATCTCATTCATTTAAAATCAATAGAAAACCGTGCCTCTGTCTTCTTCACTTTCCCTCTGGATACTACCATCTTCAGTATAATTCTTGTCTCAATATTCCGTTCTCCTAAACCTGATGTTGGAGTTTTTCCTTGATCTAATTTTCCATATTTGGCAGGCTTTGGGATTTATAGCTGTGACGTTGTCTATGTGGGAATGGGTGTTATACAAATCCTGCATTTACTGTTCTTTTTCATTGTGAAAATGCTATAACTTACTGTATATTTTCCACAAAAAAATGTAAATTAACATCTCAAATCTTTTGTGCAGATGACAGTCTGCATGCATACAAAACAAACAACAAATAACTAAACAGCAATTAAACTTAGAATTACAACCTAAAGAAATGTTAAAGTGTTCTCATACAAAACTAATTTCAGAAGACCATAGGGCCAATAGATATAAATAACATATCTTTGTTATGTTAACATATCTCACATCGAGATCTGAGGACTGAAATTCTGTAAACAGGGCTCAAATTTCTGCCACCCACCAATACATTTTTTTTTTAAAATCAAACTCTAAGTCTTGGCACATTTATTGCCCTGTTTATTTAATATTTTGCCTTAACCACTAAAAGTAAGCCATGGATTTTTCTTTTTTAAACCACTGGGCTCTTGTTGGTAATAATGCAAACAAAAAAATCAATAAATAAAAGCATTGGAGCCACTGAGCTAAGCAAGAAGCTGTAAGCAAAGGGCCTTTATTTTCACACACACACACACACACACAAGGGACAAAGGGACTTCCATTTTTAGCCATGCAACTGGGGCCCAAGTGATCATACATCACGGTAAAGCTTCTTCCCCCATTTTTCTGTACAACAAACGAACACCAGAGATGATCTGTGCAAGCAAGAGGCTCTTTTCATCCATCCAGATAAAACACAGATTGTTGTCGAAGGCTTTCATGGTCAGAGTTCATTGGTTCTCGTAGGTTATCCGGGCTGTGTAACCGTGGTCTTGGTATTTTCTTTCCTGATGTTTCACCAGCAGCTGTGGCCGGCATCTTCAGAGGAGTAACACTGAAGGAGAGACACTGTCCTTCAGCGTTACTCTTCTGAAGATACCGGCCACAGCTGCTGGCAAAACGTCAGGAAAGAAAATACCAAGACCATGGTTACACAGCCCAGATAACCTATGAGAACCAATGAACTCTGACCGTGAAAGCCTTCGACAATATTTTGACCGCCTCTACGGGGAGAAAATATTTCAAAGGAGAGAGACACTGTCCTTCAGTGTTACTCCTCTGAAGATGCCTGCCACAGCTGCTGGCGAAAAGTCAGGAAAGAAAATACCAAGACCACGGTTACACAGCCCGGATAACCTACGAGAACCAAAACACAGATTATGCATGTACACCTATTAGGCTTGACCTGATTATATAATTGCAGCCTCGGTGATCTGGCATAAACATCTGTCGAGGGAACATCTTTTGATTAATACATTCAAGGTCTAACTAGAGAACACAGTGGCATGACTTGAATGACGTATTAGAACACAGGCCACGCTAAATAGGCACAATTGAAAATGGAAAAGCAGCAGGTAGGGAAAGAATGCTGAATCCTTTCCAAAACTCCCTCCCCACAGCTGCTTTTCTCCCAGAAGGGGTTTGCTTCTGCTCTGAGAACCCAGCTGGGAGAAAAGAAACAAAGGTGAGAGATGGTTTCAGGGGAGAAAAACATCAGCTTTGAAAGGGAAGAGTTCATCACAACCCTCTTTGATTGCTGCCCTGCATGGAATCCCCTCCTGCACTAGGGTTACCACATCCCTCTTTACTATCGGTGGGAGGTTTTTGAGGCGGAGCCTGAGGAGGGCGGGGTTTGGGGAGGGGAGGGACTTCAATGCCATAGAGTCCAATTGCCAATGCAGCCATTTTCTCCAGGTGAACTTGTTATGTATGTACATAGTTAGGATAGTAAGCAGGGGGAAACTTAGGAGCTTGAGTTCCAGGCGAAGGCTCCTAAGCCCTGCTCGCGCGATTGGCCCAAGCCAGCGTGCCCCATTGGCCCTAAGCCGGGGGGCGCTATTGGCGACCCGGGGGTTGTTCCCCCCTATCATGGATCAGGGGGGGAGTGGCCGCACGCAGCCAGGGGAATATAAGCGGGGCCGGTTTTCACAGTTCTCAGTTCTGTTCTTCACTACAATAAAGCGTTGCTGTTGGGACTCCGTCTCGACCTCGTGTGTCCTCCCCATGCGGACTTAACATTGGCGACAAAGGCTGGTAGGCAGTCCAGCTTGCTACCGAAATCACTCTCGCTGAAATCACCTTCGATTCTCTGTGACCTCGCAGTGCCCGGTAGGCAGTCCGGCTTGCCTTGCTGAAATCCCTCGACACACCGAGACGCAACACTTCGCTGCAATGGCCACCCACGGATCACTGGAAGCGTTCGACTCCGCCAACCGAGTGGGAGAGCTACGCAGATTGCGTTGCCTGCTTCATGGACACGACATTGACGACGCCGACAAGAAGCGCTCGATCTTCCTGAGCATGTGTGGGCCACGGACCTTCCAGCTGGCGCAGTCCCTGATGGCCCCCACCAAGGTGCTCGAGGCGCCTTTAAAGGACATTCTGGCCACGCTGGGGAACCATTTCATGCCCCAGCTGACGCACCTCGCTCGCCGCCTGCCGTTCCACCTCCGTGACCAGGAGCCGGGAGAATCCGCTGCAACTACCTCGCCGCCCTACGACAGCTGGCCTGTTTCTGAAAGTTCCAGAACCTTAATGACGCCCTCCTCGATAGGTTCGTCTTCGGCCTCAGGAACGAGAAGGTGCGCCGCCGCATCATCGCCAGAAAGGCTGCAACCCTGATCTCTGCCGTCAAGGAGGCCACGGCGGCAGCCGGCGGCAGCGCCACCGCACCGCCTCGTGCAGAAACCCCTGTCCATTTTGGGGACCCCAGCGACTCCGACTCGGTGGACAAGACACACAAGATGTCCGCTAGACCACACCGGTCGCAGGGCCCCGTGGCTCGCCCATGCGCCAGCTGCGGGGACCTGCACGACCGCCGTTCCTGTCATTTTCATGACACCAACTGCCGGGCTTGCGGCTGGGTTGGCCACATCGTGAAGGTCTGCTGCTCCACACAGAAGGGCCGGCCGGCCGGGCCAGGAAAGATGGCATCGCTCAGCCCATCCACGACATGGCTGAAGACGAGTTTCCCGCCTCCTACCGCTATCGGCATGACACCAAGCTGCACAGCATCCACGTGAACCGGGTCTCCGGCGTGGAGAAAGTTTCCATCTCCGTAAGGATCGAGGGCACCCCCTGCGACATGGAGGTCGACTCGGGCTCACCCTCTCCACGGGTTCTTGGGACACTTTCCGCGCCCTGGGAAGCCACACTTCCTTGCCCAAGCTGCAACCAACCAGCGTCCTGATCTCAGACTACTAGCGTCATCGGGTGCCGGTCCAGGGCGTCGCCTACGTGAACATCCAGTTCAAGCACCACTCCAGCCGTCTCTGCCTCATCGTGGTCGACGGGCCCCGCGCCAGCCTCCTGGGCCTTGAGTGGTTCCAGGCCCTTGGGCTCTACATTGGGGGCATTCACCACATCTCCCAGTCTGCCCTCAACTCCATCTGGTCCGAGTTTGAGGACGTTTGGAAGGGCCCGCTCGGCTGCTACAAGAGGCCGCCTGTTCGCCTGCGCGTCGACCCCGCTGCCACCCATTTCTGGTAGTATCATTGGCATATCTCAAATTGGCATATTTTTAGGACCCATTAATTGGCCAGGCCTCTGTACCGGAGAAGGGCCACAGCACCCGCCCCCTCCTGCCTCCCTCACTGCCCTTCAGCCTTGGTGGCCAGGAGTTGCAGGAGATACCACTGCAGGGCCAGCCCATGGAGAAATGGAAAGAAGAGTTGGACTGGCTGGTGCAAGGCTCACAAGAGTGGTGCCAGCCAGGTACATTTCTCGAAGCAGGCAATGCAGTTAAGATTAAGCATCCCCAAAAGGGTACCTACTCGAAGCATTATCATTTTTTCTCATTTGTTCATTCATTGACTAAAAGGCGAGAGGATTGTCTAAAAACAAACAGATGTTCAGGGATGATTCAGAGGAATATCAAGGGGTGGTGGAAGCTCTTCTAGCTCAATATTTCAGGCTAACCCTTTCATCCCCCTGCACTTCTAATGTCAGTGGCTTAGATCCTATGTATCTGTTCTGCTGGTAGAAGAGGGTATTTTGGCTGATTCCCTCTCCCACTGCTTTGTCCCTGGGGATTCAATGAAGCACAACTGGGGGAGGGGCACAGAAGACTTCAGCAGGAAAATGGAACGTTGTCTTTTATCTGTTACGGCTCTGCTCTCACCACATCAAACCCAAGCCAGTATACTAAAGTCCAAAAGAATGGATTAACATTTTTTAGTTGCCTCTCCTCTATAAGGCCACATTTGAGCAATGTTGCACAAAATCCTCACTCCCCTTGATCTACCACCCCATTGCTGGCACCAAATTAGATTTTGCCAGAATCACTCTTGAATAGTGTACTGTTATACATCTGGTATCACCGTTTGAAAATATGGGTCTGGTGATACAAAGAACTATGAAGTCAAAATGAAGGAGGCAGAACAACTGCTGCATGGGATCCAAATCAGCTAATAGCGCCAAGGAAGCAATGAAAAATTAGATATGATAAACATTCATAATTAAGGAACAAAGATGTCAGAGCCACTCACAAGACATTGATGGACATGAGCAATGGGGCATTTTACAGGGGAAAGTAGCATCCTTGTGTAATTCTACGAGATGTGCCATCAACCTGCTCTGATTGCCTCTCTGCCTAACCATCAAGAAGGAAAGAGATAAAAGAGGAAGAGAGCTTGTGATTCATTAGGAGCCCCCAAAACACTGCAGATTAAGTAAAAGCTACCTCTGGCATACATCCACTCTGGCTGCAGGAGCCCCCCCCCTCCACTCAGCCTCATAAATATGCTAATTGTCTTTCTTCTGCCTGCTCCTTTCAAAATTCCATTTGTCAGAGATATGATAAACACACTTCCCAACCATCCCTGCATTGCAACTTCAAGGAACAAGAAGGCAGTGGAATCTTTTTTCTTGTAAATGGCGTTGAAGCAATGAAGATACCAGGTGAAAAATCCAGAAACAGTGCATATGAGCGTGTGTGTGAACATGTATGTGCATGTACATGTATGCCTCAAAATGAAACATCATCACTTAATGTCAGTATACAATCTTGGATGGTCTAAAGAAGGTCTTAGTAAATGTGCTGTTGATTAGAGCTTTGGGGATAAATAACTAGGAATAAAGTGGGATGGGGCAGAAATGAAGATCTGCAACCCATACAAATGGGGTGCTTTTCCATATCTTTCATATATCCTGGTAACTCCTGTTCAATGACAGGCAAGGATGCCTGGGAAAAAAATTCCTGCCATTCTGGCTGGCAGGGCTAAACAAAATACCCCAACCATTGTACAACGGCCCTATGATATCAGATGACATCACAATAGCACCTTGTATTAGTTCGCCAAGCTCAGGAGGGATAACAGGAGCAGGTAACACAACATTACCGCCACTGCTTCCCAAGAAGAGGAAGGGCTGCTCATGTGAAGTTGCATGATGGGAAATAACTCCTCCCACAAAAAGAGTAAAAAAGCTAAGCCTGAGAAGTTCCCAGACCAGGAAAGGGATAAAGAGAGAGGGCGACTCCTAATTTACTTGAAAAAAGACAATTCAACTGTAAGTATTATCAGAAGCGTAGATCCACCTACCCACTCAGTGACACATACAATCATACACAACCTACCCCAGGCTACTCAATGTGTGTTCCCCACACATGCTTTTCCTGCAGGCTTGTTCAGCACACATAGTTCAGAGATGCACTATAAGGAGCATCTGATCATTATGGGCTACTAAGGTGAGCATAACAATCACATTTTTGTTGGCACCCTAATCCCATCTGCTGGTGTTTCTGATCTCTTCCACTACAGCTAAAGTCAAGGATACGGTTAAGTGGCTGGGTTTCCCCCACTCCAGTCAAGGTCTCTGTGATGGTGATGTCATCAATGACTTTGAAGTCAAGCCTTTGGAGTCTCTCACTCTGTTTTTGTTATCTCTTCCTGTGACTTTCTTGATGGATCTCTGCTATCTCTTTTTCTCACTTCTTGGGTGTTCCCCACATCTGACCAAGCTTCCTCAGAGCCACCAGCACATTAACATTAGGTAGTACCGAACACAACAAGGCAAACCTCTGAAGAAGTGAGCTGTGGCTCACGAAAGCTCACACACTGCTGGAAATTTTGTTAGTCTTTAAGGTGCTACTGGACTCCTACTCTTTTCTACTGAGCCTATTACATTTCACTGGCAGCAGTGCTGTTGGTAGAGGTCTTTACATAGGTGAATGATACTGAGGGTATTCATATATCTGGCAACTTTCACCCATGGCCCATCTAGTCCAGCATTTTATTTCCCACAGTGGGAAACCAGATGCTTTTAGAAAGGACACAAACAGGGTATCCCATGTACAAAATGACACATATCCACATGCCTATTTACACTCTCAAAGAACACCATAACGTTGGTGAACTAGGACTTCCCTTTGCAGAAGCCATCCCAGTTCTTCGTTATTCTCCTGTGTACTTGTAATTTTAGAAACACTTTAGTCTCATCCACATAGCTGATAGATCGCATTATTTCCCTCAGCTCAATTTATTAAGTATATATGAGCTTGGGCACACCTGACATGGACATACTGCACAAAACTGCTCTATTTAATCCCTAATGTTTAAGGGATGGATCATGTCACACTCCCCTAAGGTGGGCTTGCCGAAAACAACCTTCTTGTTGATAATGGTGCTATCCAGGCCACAGCAGTTATAACTACTGACTACACTGAGTATCCCCTTATTGTGACTCTCCATTCACAACGTTCACAATCTTATTATGAATCCTAAAGCAACCGATTTCTCTAGATTTCTCTCATTCAGTATTTTCAGTTGCCTGCTTACCATTAATAACAACAATTTGGGAGCTATCACTCATGAAATAAATACTGGAAAAAGTAAATATTCTGTCAATTCCCTAAAGGCAAGCACTTTTGGAAAAGAACATAAGAAAAACCCTGCTGGATCAGACCAAGGCACATCAAGTCCAGCAGTCTGTTCACACAGTGGCCAACCAGGTGCCCAATATTTTTGAGCCTGTGGACACCTTTGGAATATGTCAAATATTGAAATTTTATATGCTAAGTAAGTTATAAATTATGCCTTTATGTTGTTAAAGCAGTAAACTTAGTTTAGGCTTGATATGACAATAAGTACTAAGGGTGTGCATATCGATTTAACAAAATTTTAAAAAATATATGAAATGTTACTGATATGAAATTTGATGGCAATAAAGGAAGCCAAAAAAACGGATCCTGAATAATGCAGATTTTTGTTTTTTTGGTGTGTGCATTATTCAGGCCGCTTTGGCCCACCACCATTTCCCCCCCCTCTCTCCTCCATCTTCTCTCCACCTTTACCTGCCTCTGGCACCAATCCAGCCTGTGCTGCTTTCCCAGAGCCCAGAGAAGCGGGGGGGGGGGGGCTGGACTCAGATATGCCCTGCCGGTCTTCTCTGGGGTCCAGAGAAGCCGGTGTGTGTGTGGATATGACACCAATGCAGCCTGCGCCGCTTCTCCAAATCCTGGAGAAGCCTTGTGGAGTGGATCTGAAAGCAGTCCAGGGGTGGACCCCAGAGAAGGCCAGTGGGGGGGGGGCAATCTGACAGAAATCCACCCTTCGTCTCTTCTCCGGGCTCCAGAGAAGCACCAGGGGGTGGGGATTGCTTATAGATCCTTCCTGCCAGGCTTCTCCAGAGCCCGATCTAAAAGATTCGGGGGTGGCGGTGGTGTATTTTTTGACTTTGGGTTTATTAACCCAATTTTTTTAAAAAAAATATGGGTTTTCCGGAAGTTTGGGAAATTTCCAGGTTTGATACACCCTAACTGAAAAGTACCAAAAAACTTGCTGCACAGCCCTATTGCATTAATATCAGCCCCCCCACCCCCATTTTTTTGTTTTTTTCAAAGGAAGGGAAAAACCCTCAAAATTCCAGGAAATTTTACATCTCTAGCTTGAGATCTACCAGTAGACTACAATCTACTTCTTCCTATTCGTGACAGAAATAATATAGCTACTCCTGACAGAAGTTAGTGAGCAAGTGGAACATTTTTTTTTATTTGGAAAAGGAGATTTGACTCTGAGACTTATATGACCCAAGGAAGCTGTTTTGTGCAGTAAGTACAGGGCAAGGGTGCCCAAGAGGGAGCCTGACCAGGCTCCATTAAAAGATTGTGAAGAATTCTCATTTATAAGCGAGGAAGGAACACTGCTGGTTATTAGAAAGATTCTGTTTTGCTTACAGGTGAAAGTAGTGCTGCTACCTCCTCTTGGAAAACTCTCTCATGGCTCAAAAGTTCCCCCTTTGTTCACTCTCCCTCTGGGAAGTAGGGTAAACATTTATGGCAGGCAAGAGCTGAGGGACTTCCACGGAGACAATTCTAGCCCCTCCTTGCCATTTCTATCAGCAGCACGCCGAGGAGCAGGAGATGGAGAACCACCAAGGAAGCAGAACATCCTTAGGTTGTTTTTCCTGGTTGAGCCAGAGAAGCCAGCTGATGGAGACTCCCCAGTTGCCAAAAATAAAATCAACAATTGGTACACCATTCATCCAATAAGCATGCAGGGGCAAGCTGACCTGTGCTCAGCTGATTGTTGCAACTTCCTAAACCAATTGCTGGAGTCTAAAACCTCCAGGAGGCAATAAACCAATGTTAAGCATCTCAAAAAGCTGGCTACATGTACTGTCTGCTTGGTGGTGGGAACAGCAGTTTACTACACTAGGATGTCATAGTAAATGGAGGCTGTTAACAACTATCATGTTGGAATGGGAAATTCTTTTAATCCGGGGCCAGATTAAATTTAGCTAATGGAAATAAAGTACACAGTTGCATACTCAGGACTTCTTTTCAATGGCTGTCCACTCAGAAAATGAAGCCTAAAATTGCTAATGTTGATGTTCACATTAAGGTGCTTCCCTGGATGGATAGACAAGAGGTGGGCGGCTGATACCCTGCTAGAAAATCAAGTAGGCAAAGTATTAAATAGTCTGGAGAACCTATCAGAGAAGGGATTAAGCAAGTCTGTAATAGTGTATATAAGACCACGGCACAGAAGAGAAGGGGCACCCATAAATGCTGTTCAGATCCTGATTGTTGCATAAAACTGGTGTTCTCTGCTCACAATGGTGAGTGGAAACCTTGATCCAACACTTACATCTGAGCCTTGCTGCCAGGTGAGAATCTTGCTTCCTTTGGTTGGCTTCATGCTAGTCACTGTAATGATGCCTAGCAAGGGAATAGGTACTGGTGGTCTATTCTGGAGCCGAAATTCTGGGGCAAATTCTTGACACACATAGCAGTAGAAGATGCTGGGGAAAGAAAGTTATCAAGAAACTTCCTTGTAGATAGCCTGCATCTCTTCCTTCTGTGTTCTTATTCCATTAGCACCAAGAAGATGAAAGCTTTTTGTCTTTTGATCCCAGCAGGCATTTTAAGAGTTTCTCTCACACCAGCTCATTACCATGTGCATTGATAAAACAATCTGCTTTGAAAAATGTGAATACAATAACCCAGTTACTTCATCATGCATCCCACCTCAGCCCATGTACTATGCACTTTACTTGTTAATTTATGGATTAGGAAATTGTTGTCAAATCCACACAAGGGAAGTAAAGTATTAGCCAAACGGAATCTCTCAGTTGGGTCCATAGCTTCTTTCTGCCATAATGGATCCAATGGCTGCCTTCCACTAAATCTTGCTTTCACAGAGGAATGAGTCCTTGGATACAAAAGGGGTGCTTGGATATAACTTGGTGGAATCAAGCCATTGGATCCTGCACTCGGATGCCTTCTGAACATAGAAAGTGTTGGATCAAGGTTTCCACTCACCATTGTGAGCAGAGAACACCAGTTTTATGCAATGGATCAAGGTTTCCACTCACCATTGTGAGCAGAGAACACCAGTTTTATGCAACAATCAGGATCTGAACAGTAGTTGTGGGTACCCCTTCCCTTCTGTGCCATGATCTTACAGACACTATTACAGACTTGCTTAATCCCTTCTCTGATAGGTTCCAGAGTCAGCAGAACTCTGATTGCTGGAAGCCAGCATGGTGTAGTGGTTAAGAGAGGTGGTTTGGAGCAGTGGACTCTCATCTGGAGAACCGTGCCTGTGAATTCCCCAAGTCACCCAGTTGGCAGAATGCTGGACTAGATGGACATTTAGTCTCTTCTAGCAAAGCATTTCTTGGGGTTATCTGAATTTTCACACATTTTTCCCTACAGGAAGGTAATTTCTGTGTGTGTGCAGGGGTGGGGGTGTAATTGGTTTACACGGTGAAGTTGTCAAGCATAGTTGAGGAAATATAAAAACATTATTTTCACATGTATATATGCCATTTTTCCATGCTGAAATTATAACCATGTAGGGGAAACATTGTGAAGCATCACAGTGTGGTTGAACCTATATAACAATAACAACAAAAAGGTATGAAGGCTCACAATGAGGTTGTGAAGCTGAAGCTAAGGTGTAGGGTCTGGCCAGCATCTGAATAACAGACTCCCTGTGAACACATTGCTCTGAACACCCCTCACTTGCCATGAATAGAATGCTATGTGGTCACAGAAGCAAACCCTTGTTGAGAAGACAAACCACAATGGGTAAATAACAGTTCTTAGAATTCCCAACAAGACTGCATTTTCCCCATCAACCATCTGATCCAGGACTTTCCTAGTGCACCACTTTTTTTTCTATCGAGAGGTAAATAGACAGGCACATGTCAGAAGGAGATTTGACAACCATCTAGCTTTCTACCAACCCCAGTGTTTTACACACACACACACACATATATAATGGGGAAATAGGAGAAAGATTATTTTTGTTGTTTATTGATTTATCATTTTAAAAACTTCTTTTTTGTTGTGTTGGGCATGCAGCCATGCTATGGGGAGGGAGGCCCTCAGAAGTGATCAAAGCAAGACTCCAAAAGGCAGGTCTACAAACAGAAAGAACTGCCTGCTATAGGCCTGGCTGTTACTCCTGTGGCAGAAAGTCACCGATTGTAGGTTGTCCTCCATGCTCAACTTCAGCTGATCAACCCCTGAGAGAACTCCATTAACCCACCTACTGTGCTACATTTGGGTGCTCCACAGACTGAGGGAGTGGGAGAGGCAGCAATAGCAGGTAAGTCAGACTCCCAGCCTTCCTGCCTGACCAAGTCTCCTCCACTGCCCAGCCTGCTTATCTGGGTCATTTCTATCTGTCCTGCAGCTGTAGTTTCTCCATCTACTGGCAAGGCTGGGCAGCTGTTCAGCAGAACAAGGAGCAGAATCTAGGACAAGGTTGCTGAAATAGCAGGGGAGCTGTCCACAGCCGCCATTTTCACAGCTAGTGCTGAGCTACCAGAGTTGGGCTGCTTCCACAGAGAGACTGGAAAAGGTAACCCCATTGTGAAGGAATCAGCAAGTGGGATGAAGGCAGGTGGAGGTGGCATCTGCACTCCCAGTCTTTATGCTGCTCACTGCTGTCCCCATCCCACATTTCTGCCGCTCCACTGCATAAGCACAGAATTGTGTTGACACACCAACAACCATACCATGCCTCCTGCAGCGTGACAATCTCCCTTTCCCCCTTCACAGCAGTGCTATGGTTCAAGGAATACTGTGAGTATGCCATGAAAAAAGCCTCTTAAAATATAGAAATGTGGAGCATAGCTCCATCCATCTCCCTGGATTGGCTCCACATGGATGCTCCACCCACAGCCAACATACATTTCCTCCTTTGAGTAACAGCAAAGGAGTTTTTTCTTTGCTCCAACTTATGGGAGAAAGCCCTGGGAGCCCAATGAGTCATGCTTGGAAAGAGCATGACATGCCTTGGAAGCTACTCCAAAATACAGAGGCAGCTTCGATCATTGGGGGAGGGGGAATTAGAAAGAGAATGTCTGGCATGGCTGTGCATGTTTGGGACAGAGTGAACAAGAATGTCTATAATGGGGAAACAGGAAGCATGAGGCTAGGTAAGGATGATTTCCATTGGCCTAGTAATGAGTGGATAGATTGCTTGGTGGTAGAGGACTTGTACACCCTGACCTGGATGGCCCAGGCTAGCTCGATCTCATCAGGTCTCAGAAGTTAAACAGGTTAGTTAGTACTTGAATGGGAGACCACCAACGAAGTCCAGGGCAGCAATGCAGAGGCAGCTAGGTTTGAGTGCAGTAGCGCCTTAGAGACCAGCCAGATTTTCGGTGTATGAGCTTGAGAGAGTCAAGCTGCAAGGGAGCTTTGACCCTTGAAAGCTCATACCCTGAAAATTGTGTTGGTCTCTAAGGTGCTACTGGACTTGAATCTAGCTTTTCTACTGCAGACAAACATAGCTACCCTCTGAAACTACACAGAGGCAGCCAATGGCAAACCACCTCTGATCGTCTCTTGCCTTGAAAACCCTACAGGGTTGCTATAAGTTGGCTGCAACTTGATGGCACTTCCCACCACTAGAGGTGAAAACATAAACAGGTGGAATACCTCTTCCCCTTAAATATACCTTGTTTTTTACAGGCTGTACCCTTTTGCAGCTGAAGTGTACTGCCTGACTTCACTGGACTCTGCCCTGGGCACATGGGTATCTGTGCCGCTCCACCTCCAGGTCCCTACTGTTGTCTTCAAGGAACTGGGATCCCTAATCATAAAACAAATTCCATCAACCGCCAAAGGCTAATATCAGGGAATGTCACTGAGAATGATCTAATGTCATGGCACTACATGAGGACATTCTGCTCCCAGAGAAACCATGCTTTCTCCTGCAGAGATACCATTCCCTCTACAGAAACACATATACACCAAAGAAGCACTAGTGTTGTTCTGGAGACTCACAATGAGTATCACCAGCAAGAGTTCTTGGCCCCAGTATTTGAGTGGGGTAAAAGAAAACAGGATGACTGTCAGGATGCAAGTCTTGTCGGGCAGCATGGAGTACACATTTGTACATGCCACACTAGGCAAGCAGGAAGCACCAAGTCTCAACCTGTGCCATGCAAAATGCAGCATATTCCAGATGCCTCAGGGGCTTGGGAGGGGAGCTTTGGTGTCATGCTGTCACTCACGCAAAGGGACATTCCCACAGTTGCCTCTGTCATATGTCCACATTCACTTAAAATAGGGACAAAGAGACGTTATTTCAAGCACTGCAGGGTTTTTTTTTTAAGTCTGCTGTAACACATTTTTATTTAAGCACATTGCTTGTGAGGATTTATGGGGAATAACATATTTGACAGCAGGCAAAGTAAGCCCATTTCCTTTTAGGCCCATCTCACACTGTTCTACTCCTATGGTGTGAAATGTTAACCTGGTAGATCCAATTAATCTGGCGACATCTAGCCCCAGCACTGAGACTGGGAGTTGATTCAGAAGTGCAAGAGTGTGAAACTATAGAAACAAGATGAGGCAGGTCTACTCAGAAGCAGGTCCCATCTTATTCAATGGTGCCTACTCCCAGGAAAATGTCCTTAAGGATTACACAACCTGTGTCCTGAAAAATGGGTCTGTGTTATGTAATGCAATATGCCAAAGGTAGATAGGATAGCCATTGTTAGCTGTTATGTTTTTGGAGAGACCTTGAGGAAGCTCAGCACTTTGCATATTGTCATACACGAGTTTGTCATCATGCAATGTGAAGTTCTGTATAACTGTGCTTCCTACAGATTGCTGCCACAATTATTTCTGGAAATGACAACTCTTTTTTTGTGACTGAGTATTGATTCTTGCTCCACTGAGAGAGTAGACTGAAATTTCCTGCCAACTGCAATCCTCTAGAATTCAACATTCCCAGTAATTGTTGATTAGCAAGGGAATGCGAAGCATAATCGTTTCCATACTTAATCTATTTAGGGGCTTTTTGGCAAGGTGAGAGAGCTTTTCTTCTTCTGCCTGCATAGTTCATCTTCCACACAGCCAGGAGAAAGTGGCAGAGAAAGGAAACAGTATGGAGAAAGTTGCGATTGTAGTCGACAACGGCAGTGCCTTCAGTCGGTCAGGCTTTGCAAGAGAGGATAAGCCAAGAGCTGTCATGAAAACAACCTTCTTGCTTCCCAGCCTCCCAGGGACACAGCTGTACAAGCAACAGTCTCTTGACACAGAGAGCACCACAGAACCCAAAACTCATCCAATCAAGCATGGCATCATAATTGACTGGGACACCATGGAGAACCTTTGGAGCCACCTCTTCTACTGTAGGCTGAGAGTGTCAACTGAGGAACATCCCTTGCTCATGAGTGACTCTCCCTCTTGCCCCACCACAAACAGAGAGAAGATGGCAGAGGTGCTTTTTGAGGGTTTTGGAATCCCTGCTTTGAACGTGGCCAATACAGGATTTCTTTCCCTCTGCTCCTGTGGCAAGGTCACGGGATTGGCTGTGGAAGCAGGGGCTGGGGTTTCCCATGTCACTGCAATCTACTCTGGGCAAACCTGGAGAGAAGGAACACAGAGGCTAGATGTGGCTGGGAGGTTGCTCTGCAAGTACATGCATCACCTGCTACTGAACAGCACCACCAACCCACAGCTCATTAGCACCTTGGACAAAAAGACAGTGACCCTGCTTAAGAAACAGTACTGCTACGTCTCCATGAACTATGAAAGGGATCTCCAACAAAATGACAGCCAGGAACCTGTGAGCTTTGTGACTCCCGATGGGCACTTGATAAAGCTAAGCAAAGAACGGTTTTGCTGCCCTGAACCCCTTTTCAGGCCACACCTGTTGAGCCAGAGCACCCCAGGACTTCACCTCTTAGCCTGCCAAAGCCTGCAGAAGCTTCCAGAGGAATACAAAACAGAGGTCATTAACAACGTGGTGTTAGCTGGAGGCTCTTCGATGTTTCCTGGTTTCCCACAGAGGATGGGCTTGGAACTGGATGCCTTGCTCCATGGCAGAGGATACCAGATCAAAATTTTGGCTGCCCCAGAAAGAAACTCAGCAGCCTGGCTTGGGGGCTCTTTGGTGGCCTCGCTGCCCTCTTTCCAGCACTTCTGGATGAGAAAGGAAGACTACCAAGAGCATGGTACAGCTTATGTGCATGAGAAATTCACACAGTGAAAAAAAGTTTGCACCCTTAAGGCGGGAAAGGCCAGAAACCATTTAAAATACTGAGAAAAGCCTACAATTACAAGGAAATAGAAAATATCTGGCTTTCCAGGTCTGCTTGTATTTTATATACAAAGTATAGCATTTCATGCCCTATTGATGTCAGCTTTCACCTTTGGGGGTTAAAAGTGGTTTAACTTTGGTCTACCTGTGCTCAGTTTCTTTACTGAAACAGGGTTTTTCCTTTACCAGCTCAAAATGAAATAAATATGAGAGCAGAAGCATGCACAGACATAAATCATTTTTAAAATTCGGATACATATTAAAATAAAGATCATCCATTGTTATAGTATGACAAATTTGACACATTTTGTATGCAAATTTGGTTGCTATATTAATTCACCTATTAGTACGCCCGTTCTTATTTTCCCCCACCCCACCTCCCTAAAAAAGAAGGAAAGAAAAAACCCCAAATAGTGACAATTTAACACAAAGGCCACATATATCTGCTCTCCTGTTGTGACAGTGAGGCAAGTCTGCATTATTTTATAAGTCCTAAACGTAGTCATGACTAGATTTAAACTGGCTTATACACAAATATATATTTGTATCGGGGAGGGTTCATGTCTCAGTGCTAGAGAGTCCGCTTTGTATGCAGAAGGTCCCAGGTTCAATCTCTGGCATCTCCAGTTGAAAGGATCAGGTGATGTAAAAGACCCTTACCTGAGGCAGCTTCATGTGTTCCTTTATATTTATTTTGGAGATTGTACTACAGATTCCAAGTTCTCTACCAGCTTCAGGAAAGATGCCCAAGCAGGCAGACATACTCTGCTGCCTAGCCCAATACGTAATCCTATCTATGGGGAATATGTCTCAAATCTGATTTACTATCCAGATGGAATCCTATAGTGCCCAGTTACTTTGGAACAGTTGCTGTTCTATTTGCAGGAAGATGAAAACTTTTTACCTGCTGTCTGGCCTGAAAAGGGCTTTGCTCAGAGACTCCATGCTAAGTAGCTGCTAACACAGCTTTAACTGACAAGGGCAGTTGGGGGGCAATGTCTTGAGTTTCACCTTTCACATTGCAGGGGAGGAGCAAGCAGGGGTGGTCTTAGCCACGGGGCATCTGGGTTAGCTACTTGGGCCGCACATGGAGCGGGGAGCTGACTCTGCAGCCAGCTGCCCTAGTCACTGCCCTAAAGCCCCACCCCCACCCCCACTGATCCTCCCCCACGCTGCCTGAGACAGGCAGTGCAGGGGGGAGCGATCAATTGTAGCTTGGTAGCTACATCTCTGCCCCAAGTTAGTCGCCCTCCCACCTGCCGGAATGATTCTGGGGGCCCATCCCTAAGTTTTGCCCAGGGCCCCAGAATTGCTAAGAATCACTTGGGAGCAAGGAGGGAGATCTTCTGTTGCATTTCCCCCCCAAATCTCATCAATTTCTTTTTAACTAAAGAGGCTAGGAAGAAATGAGCCCAGGAAGTCTTCTCTGTCCTCTTCCAAACTGGCCATAGCAGATTTGGATGAGACAACGTATATTTGATCCTAAATTGTAACTGTGATCCACAGACTCCTCATTTTGAAGTAATCTCATTGAAATAAATTAAACTGTTTCGGGGTGTGATGGAAAGCAGAGTTAATGGCCCCTAGATTCCCATTCCAAAAATTCAAAGAACACTGAAAATTAGTTTCTGTCAATGCCCAGGGAACCTTCACTCCGAATACCAAATAATCCATATTTACTAAGCAAGCCAAATAAAGGCTACAGTTGGGTCTGCACTGACAAAACCTTGATTTATTCCATATGTGTTTAGCATCAGGCTACAGTTGAAGGAGAAAATCGAAGGCCCTTCCTCTGAATGGATAAACAGGGAGTTTTCTGGTTCTTGTAGGTTATCCGGGCTGTGTAACCGTGGTCTTGGTATTTTCTTTCCTGACATTTCGCCAGCAGCTATGGCAGGCATCTTCAGAGGATCTCCTCTGAAGATGCCTGCCACAGCTGCTGGCGAAACGTCAGGAAAGAAAATACCAAGACCACGGTTACACAGCCCGGATAACCTACAAGAACTAATGAACTCTGACCGTGAAAGCCTTCGACAGGGAGTTTTCTGTTTTTGTTTTTTTACTTCCAAAAATGAACCTTACCTCTCAGTCAAAGCCTTTCAGGATGGCTAGGGTCCGATTAGATGTGTGTGTGTATGTGTGTGTGTGTGTGTGGGGGATCAGTCACATACCAATACTATTCACATATACAAAAGAGGGGCTTGCTTTAACAGTAAGAGGGGCATGTGGGAAAGGAGTGCTGAACCTCCTTCCTCCCCCTTTCCTCTTAGTTCCCTGCAGCTGCCACTTTTCTTGCTTCCTGACCCCTGTACTAGAAAGGAGATGGGAACAGATAAAAGTGGGTGGAGCAATGGACTGAAGGGAAGCAAGGAATGGGCTGTGGGCTTCTCATGTTACCCAAGCAGCATGAAAAGGAACTATGCTGCGACAGCCCCCATAGCATAAACATAACCTGAGGACAGGATCTTAAAAGAAATGTCTCCCCTTTTCCAGCTAAGGAGAAGAGAGGTGCCATCCAATAGCTCCACCATAGTGAATGTGGATTCTGTGAGTGTAATACTTCCCAGTTCCATCCATTTTGTCACCAAAAGTGAGTCAACTTGAATAATGCAAATATCAGACACTCCTCAGACTATAAACTGGAGAACAGATGCCTAGAGATTAAAATTTTGGATCAGGCTCCCTCTGGTTTTCTCTGTATCCCCTTAGGCACATCAGTCTTTGTATTTAAGTACATTTGCATAACCAGAGGAACACTCATGTGGACGCCATTTGAAATACCTCTCATTCAAAGACTCCAGGACCATCTGAAGAAGGAAACCTGTGCCAGGCTACCATAATAGCCCATTTGGGCCTCATGGTAGGTAACATTATTCATTTGCTGAGACATCAACATTTTCGCTCAGGGATGAAATCATTCCAGGATCCAAATGTCTCTCCTTCTCCATCAGCACTAGGAGCTTTCCACATGTTGAGCAACCTTTACATCTACACAGCCTGACTTAACAAGACAAATTCCTTCCTCTTCCTACGCCTACTGAGACTCCCACCAAGGCTATCTGAAGCCCAGTTGACCTTGGACTCTTAATGCTTTCCTCATGTAAGGCACCTCTATGTTGGGAAAACTAGACGCGTTGAATTGCTGACTGTCATGCTGCTGTGAAAAGCACAGCACTAATGGGGTCCCTGAGGTTCATAGTGAACTGGTTCAGAATACAAATTTGCCCAATTCATAAAACTTGGAGACACTATGAATTAAGAATGATAACTCTGGAGCTCTTCTCACGAGTGAATGTGTTGCTGGATTTTCAAGCAATTCCAGAAATACTGGGAAATGATAATTCCCAAGGAACAAACTTCGCCAATGTTATAAGCTGGGAAAGAACTCTCAGAAAACAGATGAGCTTTTCCCAGATACTCAAGTTTGTAAATACTGAACCAATTCTGAATCAACAGAGAGCTCTCCCCTTTCACAGGACCCCTTTCAGAAGAAATGGTGGCAAACCCAATTAGATTATTTCATTTCAGAAGAGTCCAATCTAAATGTTGGCACTTACCATTATAATCCTAGCAACAATTGGAATTTCTTGTTTGCATTCTAGCTTTCTGTATTGGTTTGATTTGTGGAAACCAACCCTTTACAGTATGTTTTGCTAAGCAATGTATGATAAAAGCTTAGTTTGAATTAAAACTCACCAGTGGACTTCTATCTTTTTTTCTGATAGAACTCCAGATGCTTGGCAGTGCTACCCTAATTGTAGTACTTCCAAAATCCAGTTTTTGCAAGCAGCTCATCCAGGTTTTGTGAGCATCGAACTCCTGGTAAATCTCCCATGCATAAAAGACCATTAACTAGTTATATTTCACTGTGATTTTGACCAGAGTTATAACCTTCTATGCCCACTGACTTCAATGGACGTAGAAGAGTGTAACTGTTTAGGATACCACCCTTACATGACTAAAGACGCTAGGAATTGTGCAGATTATTCCTTGGCTTGGATTTACAGAAGTGTTTTACTGATAGTCCTATCTGAATTTGCCAAAGCATTTTACTGTCTATTCTTATTCGACGTTGACAAAGAACTCTTCCTGTTAAGTGCCATTTACCGTAAAGTGTTTTACCGCTACTCATCTTTACTTCGTCTTTTTGCAGTCAATAAAGTCAGTCCAGTTAAGGACAAATGCCTCTTTCCTTTGCTTGGGGAAATATTGTTCCTATCAAAAAAAATTAACCGATTGAAAAGTTATCATTGCATGAGGATGAAGTGAGGTGAAGAGCTTCACAGCTGAATTTCTAGTAAAAGTTAAAGAAACACACACATACACACACATATACACCTAAAAGGAGAACTTAGGGTGGCATTCAAAACATAACAGGTTTGATTGTCAGTGGTTCTCATTAAGTCCCGTGGGACAAAGAAAATGAGCTGCATTTGGTTGGAGTGATGTGGGAGTGGCAAAGACTGAGAGCCAGCGTGGTATAGTGGTTCTCCAGGCTCTAATCTGGAGAACAGGCTTTGATTCCTCACACCTCCACATGAGCAGCAGTCTTTAATCTGGTGAACCGGGTTGGTTTCCCCACTCCTACACAGGAAGCCAGCTGGGTGACCCTGGGCTAGTCACAGTTCTCTTAGAGCTCTCAGCCTCACCTACCTCTGTTGTGGGGAGAGGAAAGGAAAGAGATTGTAAGCCACTTTGAGACTCCTTAAGGTAGAGAAAAGCAGGGTATAAAAACCAACTCTTCTTCTCCTCCTCCTCCAGATCTGGAATTACCAGGGGCCAGCATAACCTGGATTCTTCATTTTCCCCCTCGCATTTAATGTATGGCTGCTAGTCACTCTTAAAGTACTGAAGTTGGGGACACCACTGCTTAGAAGCAACACCCTCCCCCACAGAAATTTAGGCTCCACTTGCTAGTTCTTCCATTGAGTGGAAATTAACGGTATGGTGGTTTGCATGCTACAGAATGTGATTTCCCAATGGAGACACCTGGTAGCGGCAGGGAGCAGAAGGTCTCTTAGAAGATCTCTTAGAATATTCTGAATAACAATTCAGAAATGGCCTCATCTCCCTTCCCCACAATCTTTCATCTGCTTCATGCCAAGTTTTGAAAACTTTCATCTGCAAAGTCAAGTCCCCTGGAATTCCCATCCACTTAAGACAGCTGTAAATGGAACACACGTTGAAGTTCTGAAGCGAAGTTGTTCTGTACATTTAACACACTATTCCCAGGAATGTGTATCATTCATTATTCACTAAGGGTTTCTCAGAGCAATTGGTTTGAACAAGGAGGATACTCTTACTACAAATGCCCGGTGGAAAGTTTTTAAAAGAGCTTTCAGTCCTCTGGTAAGTTGCACACATTTGTGTTTCAATTTCAGAAAAGGAACTTACAAGGAAAGGCAATAGTGTGCAAACTCAGCATAACAAATAATACCCAGCTAGGAGAATAGTTCTGACCTGGATGATCCAGGCTACTCTGATCTTGTTGGATCTTGGAAGCTAAGCAGGGTTGACCCTGGTTAGTACTTGGATGGGAGACCACCAAGGAAGACCAGAGAAGACAATGGCAAACCACCTCTGTTTGTCTTTTGCCTTGAAAACCCTACAGGGTCACCATAGGTTGGCTGTGACCAGCTAGTACTTTCCACCAGCAGGAGAATATTCATTTAAATAGCTATCCATCATACATTTACATATTGTTCCTGATAACCTGAGTTCTGCCTTAAACAGCTTTACTAACCAAAGAAACGAACAGCTTTCAATCTGAGAACCGCTAGTATTACATTCAGACTAACAGGCAGGAATGTTTGCACTCATTGGGCATCAATCTGAGTCAATGAGATGTTTGAATGAATGGAGATGAACCATAATGGTCACTACAGTGACTATTATTATTGTTGTTGCTGTTGTTGTTATTAATTTCTCTAGCTGGAAAATAGCATAGAATCTGAGTTAAAAGACATGTGGCCAAAGCAGCATAAAGTGACAAATTAATGAACATGATTTGCTTCCTAGGATTGCCAGTAGGGTTGCCAGGTGCCTCCTCTCCTCCGGCGGGAGGCTTTTCCGGTTTAGAACCGTAAGTGCCTCCTCGTAAGGGGCCTTTACCTCTTAGTTTGAGTGGTAAAGCGGCCCTTTACCACTCAAGCTAAGAGGCAAAGGCCCCTCGCGAGGCAGAACCTCCGGTTCTAAACCGGAAGTGCCGTGCGCCGTATGCACGAGCACCTGCACGTTTGCCCCCCGACCCTCAGTGGTCGGCGGGCAGAGGGGTAAATGGCCGGGGGTTTGCCCGCCACCAGCGGGCACCTGGCAACCCTAATTGCCAGTGCTGTCAGAAAACTTGAACAGAACATAGAGAACTGGGTCTCCACAAACGGGACTGCCAGATTGCTGTTTAGAAATACTGCACAACCCATTGGAAGTTCCAAGTCTCCCGAGGATGATGGAGCCCCAGTTTCTGCCATTCACTTGTCCTTCACCACTCCCGCTACAAGGCAAAATTGGACTCCTGCTTGTCCCCACCAGCAAGGGAGGAGAGTAAGTAATGGCACGGATGCAGGATCGGGGCAGGAGAAGCCAGGGCTGGTTTCAACTACCTCTGCCAGACCTGGAACTTCCCTTTGCTGTCTTTTAAGTTTCCATTTCCACAGGATGATGCGGGGTCAGGAAGAGACAGAGAGTGATTCAACAGATACACAGCTGACATGGACCTCATCCAACTAGCACATTTAGCCCATATTGTACAGTATCATCTCTGTTTGACATTTCTGTGCATTCCCTTTCCCTTGCTGTCTGGCTTAGGGGGCTTCCCGTTCCCCATGTTTAAACCCACATGCTTGGGTGCAATTCTTAAAATAAAAACAGAGCATGCAGGTGAAGACCCCACGCTTGCCCACATCTTCTCTCACTTTGCATCCACTGTATAAAACATTTAATGTTCTCCAAGCAAGCCCTGGATTTCAGAAAAGTTGAGCATGGTCCAGAGGAAACATAAGTGATTCAAATACAGGATCAATGGCTCTTTGTAGGGTGTATCTCCACTTGCTGTTTCTGTTTCAGAACAAGTTCCTATCCCCACCCCCATCAGGACCCAGCAGTGAGAAACGAGAGAAAAAGATCTGATCACCATGCCTCCGTGTATCTGCTCGACAAGGGAGAATTCTAATGGCCCGTAGAGCAGGATTGTTTTTTTCTCTTTACCCGCTATTGGGCAGGGAGGGTCCTTTGGGTAAGCAAAACAATCCCTAATAATTCCATCTGAATTTTGTGGGTAGGGGAAGTTGCACATAAGAATGTTTTTCCCACTGAAACCAAGCGAAGCGTCACCCGAACACGATAACACCCCTGGACATACGACATAATATTAAAGAACCTGGACAAAACATTAGTGGAAAACGCAAGCTGAAATCAAATGTGAAAAACAGTTCTATGGATATCATGTAGGTCAGTCACACCTAGAAAGACATCATACTGCTTAGGGAGACAAAATTAATGTATTTACTTCTTTTATACCACACCTTTCTCTCCAGTGGGGACCCAAAGCAGTTTTCACTGTTCTCCTCTCCTCCATTTTATCATCACAACAACCCTGTATGGGAGGTTAGGCCAAGAGTGTGTGGATTGGCCCATGGTCATCCAGTAGGCTTCCATGGCAGAGCGGGGGCTTGGACTTATACATGAATACATGAAGGTGCCTTATACCGAATCAGACCCTTGGTCCATCAAAGTCAGTATTGTCTATTCAGACCGGCAGCAGCTCTCCAGGGTCTCAAGAAGAGGTCTTTCACATCACCTGCTTGCCTAGTCCCTTTAACTGGAGATGTCAGGGATTGAACCTGGGACCTTCTGCATACCAAGCAGAGGTTCTACCACTGAGCCACGGCCCCTCTTGGGTCTCCCAGATCCTACTGTGACTCTCTAACCACTACACCACACCCGCTCACAGCACAACTCACAATTATTTGGAAGACCTTGAGTTTCACAGGCTGTGTACACAGCACCATCCTAAGTGGGATCCCTCAAATATTTCTGAAAATTCCCACCCAAACTTGGGAGAAATGTATAACATTTTGAAATATATAATTCCAGGTTTCCATGAGAACCTTGGGGGCTGGAAACTTGCTTTCCTTTAAAAAGTTACAGCACTGTCCCTCAGTATCTGAATATCCATTATCACACACAGGAATACTGGTGCACTATTAGAAACCGGAGATAAATAACGACACCTTCTGTAACAGCAACTTATTCTTGCCTCCAATGGAAACTGCACACTTACCATTTTGGTTTTATCCATGGCTGACAGGACGGCAATGTTTAGCTGTTCTAAAGCAGACAGAACATGCTTGTATTCTCCAAGATGTTCTGAGAAATAATCTGTAGCAGAAGAAAACATTCATGGTTAAGATTCCCACAGAGTGCCCAGTGCTCACATTTTTAGCTATTATTAAACACAAGTTTCATTTCTACGGTAATTTAGAAGAGGCCCTATTTATTGTGCCCCTCCTTGTCAGGTAAGATGGCTGGGATTTTCCAAGTGGCCCTTCATTTGTGGAAATCCATCTTCGCACCCTATTCAACTGGTACATACTGTTTAGAGTTTTAGACAGAGGTGGGAATGGTGTGTGGGATGCCATGCCACATCTTTTCAGGCGGACCTAAAACCATCCCAATTATTTTTCAATGGATAAAAGCCATCTCAGAAGGGACCAGGTAAAGCGTAACCCTCCCCCGCATAATTCTGAACAATTTTGGAACAACACGCCTATTTCTTTTTTCCTTAGTTGGGAAGTTAATGGCATACTTACCACACAACTTTTCAGTCTCCAAATTCCTGCAAGAAACAAAGAAAAAAAATACTCTTATGGGTCCGAACTTGACAGAAACAGGTGCTCTTAATGAGAAGACTGCAAGTGTTGGCTAGGGCTGCTGATTGAGAGGGGAGCAGCCATAGCTCAGTCGTAGGGAACACTCTTTCCAGACAGTCCCAGGTTCAGTCCAAGGTATCTACACTTAAAGCATCTCAAGTCACAAAAAGATCCTTCTTGGCCCAGGATGCTGGAGAACTGCTGTTAGTTAAACTGAATTAGAAGGAGCTATGTGCTGATCTAGTACAGCCTCCCATTTCTCATATCATGGTGCGGTGGTTAGAGAGCTGACATAGGATCTGAGAGACCCAGGTTTGAATTCCCACCCTGCCATGGAAGTTTGCTGGGTGACTTGGACAAGTCAGTCTCTCTCAAGTAAACTTACCTCACTAGGTTATTGTGATGATACCACAGAGGAGGCGAGAATAAGTACCACCCTGACTAATCTGAAGAAAAGTCAGCATAAATAAATATCGAGGTATCTTCAGAACTACTGGTGACCTAGAATCATAGAGTTGGAAGGGACCACCAGGGTCATCTAGTCCAACCCCCTGCACATTGCAGGAAATTCCAAACTACCTCCCCCACCACACCCCAGTGACCCATACTCCATGCCCAGAAGGTGGCCAAGGTGCCCTCCTTCTCATGATCTGCCTATGTTCATAGAATCAGCATTACTGAAAGATGGCCATCTAGCCTCTTCTTAAAAACCTCCAGGGAAGAAGAGCTTACCACCTCCTGAGGAAGCCTGTTCCACTGAGGAACTGCTCTGTTAGAAAATTCTTACTAATGTCTAGACGGAAACTCTTTTGATTTAATTTTAACCCGCTGGTTCTGGTCCGACCTTCTGGGGCAACAGAAAGCAACTCGGCACCCTCCTCTATATGACAGCCCTTCAAGTACATGAAGATGGTTATCCTATCCCCTCTCAGTCTTCTCCTCTTCAGGCTAAACTTACCAGCTCCTTCAACCTTTCCTCACAGGACTTGGTCTCCAGACCCCTCACCATCTTTGTTGCCTTCCTCAGGACACGTTCCAGCTTGTCTACATCTTTCTTAAATTGTGGTCCCCAAAACTGAACACAGTACTCTAGGTGAGGTCTAACCAGAGCAGAGTAAAATGATACCATCACTTCGCGTGATCTGGACACTATACCTCTGTTGATACAGCCCAAGATCACATTTGCCTTTTTAGCTACCGCATCACCTACTGCATTACAATTCTTCCCTAGTATATCTCTGACCAAAAGAATACACTCCCTTGTAAGATTTTATATCAGTGGCTATTTCAGAATAAGTGAACACAGTATATGACAACTAGAACAAAGCCTTCAGCTATGTGGGATGGTGAAAAGTAGGGAGATCAGGCAGGGATCCTTATCATGTACATTAGGGTGTTCCAAGTGTGCCCTGATTATCAGCTGTGAAATGTTGGAGAGTACTCATTAAATATTTGGGAGAGGGGTACAGGGAGTGAGATTTTCATAGCTCTTACAAACATATGCACAATGATGCCATACGAGGCAACCCATCTGTTCTTTTCTTAGCTTCCAGCCACACTGACTTAGGTATTCAATAGTGCATCTCCCAGCCCTGTGTTTAGGCAAGGATACTGCGTCTTCTACTTTAATGAAAATAGATGTCCCACTTAGGCCAGCAATTAAAAAAAAAGAGAAATGGAGAAGAGGCACATTACAGAGCAGGGGGTTGTGGCTGTGGTAAAGCATCTGCCTGGCATGCAGAAAGCCCCAGATCCAGCCTGTGGCATCTCCAGTTAAAAGAGCCAGGCAGTAGGTGATGTGAAAGACCTCTGCCTGAGACCCTGGAGAGCTGCTGCCAGTCTGAGTAGACAATACTGACCTTGATGGACCAAGGATCTGATTCAGTATAAGGCTAATTCATCTGCACATGTTTAGAGGGATATGAGCTACACAGCCAGCATCACTGCAACGGGGGATGAAGGTAACAACTCTCCCCATGTGATTCCCCTTGGAGATAAGCATGAGCACCAGCTCAAGTTTGGATTCATGCAGAAGGCAGCTTTTCCCTATGGTGATGCTCATATCAACTATTCTCTACAATATAAGGCAAGCTTTAGAGCATCAGGTCTCTGCAAAGAAATATTCGGAGCAAATCCCCCCAAGAAAAGGGGCAGTTGTCCCCAGATTGATGCATTCCCAGCAAAGTGAACTAATAAAACATGACATGTGCACCCATCACTCTTCTTAGCCTTTTAGGGGTCCCAGAAAGGAAGAGCTGATTAATTGTCTCAGGATGCAAGAATATCTGTTAAAAGCCCATTCCACAAAGAAAGACGGTACACAATCAGTTTTTATAGGGCACTCTTTGTTTGTGGTGAGAAATCCCCGTAAGTCTTCAGCATCTCCTTGTGCTTATAAATGCACCTTATTGTAGCACAATAGCTGTACAGCTACAGAATTCCTCCCAACAAAATTAACAGTACTATTTCTGTAGATCCAGAAGAGCAACCACATTAGATAATACTATGACCATTTTTTACAGGAAACCAGGGGATATTGGCTATAGGGTATACAGGTCATGCTGTAAGCTGTTGGACTACTCCCGCTAAGCAGCGCACGAAGGCATGGGGCCAAAGACTGGCCTAAGAGCAAGACACTGCTCCCCACAAAATGGATGCCTCTCAGAGAGTTTTGGGACCCGTTTTGTGTGTCAAACCTGGGCAGGAAGGTAGTTGGCCACCGAACTTTTCCTCTGGCCCTAAGGTACACCTCGCTGGACAACGAGGCCAGCTAATCCCCACTGTGTCACCCTAAGGTGATTTAACTGACAATCTGAGATGACCATTACTGAGACAACGTTTGCAAAGTGTTCTGAAAAGGCACATATAAGCAAAGAGTTTTTTGTCTGTTTGGTTTCTTTGGTTTTTAATTCACCGGCGCTCTGTAGCCACCCAGCTGTTCCCTGTGCTCATTAGGGCAACCTGGCCATCTTCTTTGGTGCACTCTGGCTTTGGGAGAATCCATTTCCGTTTACAGAAGCGGATAATTAATTTCGTTTTCATTGTGCGACACAGCTGCCCCTTTTACAAAATCTCCTCTGCCTCCTAAGTACCCCGAGAGCTATTACTTAAGTAAGGCCTCCGAGCTTAGAGGGTATTTCAAGGAATTTTCTTCATTGCATTGGGTGGCTTCCATCCATTTGCTAATGAAAATTAAACTCCGGAATAAACTCCTCATACGAAAGCAGAGCTCTCCTGACCAGGAAACACCAGTCCCACTTCCCAGAGGCAGTCAGTTGCATTTGGTACTTATCTAGCCCTTCCTGAATGTGTAACAAACATTAGCCAATTAATAATTAAAACGCTGAATAATTTAATGCGGAGACAAACCTCGAGACAAATTAGACATCCTGGCCTATGTATGCCCAGCACTCTCAAACGAAAACATGGCTTTCCTTTAATTTTGCCTTTCCCATTTGGGCCATATTGTTATTATTATAATTTATTTCAGTGTACCCTATGTTTCGCAAGGGTAGTCTCACAAATCTGCCAGATTTGCCCTGTAAGCACTAGCAAAAAGCCTCAGCATTCCCCACAATGTTATCAGCTACCCCAGAGCTGCTGTATAAACACATTTCCATCAAGCTGTGCTCCTGCTGACTCCTTGGAAGCAGTAATATACAAAACTGGATAAAAAATAACAATATTTTGCATTTACCTAGAGTTTTAGAGTCTTCTTTTGTAACCCTGCCAAGTGTGTGTGTGTGGGGGGAAGGGAGGCAAGATTAGAATTGAAGATTCCCTAATTTGTAGACTCTTAGCCCCTATTTTACACTAGCAGCATAGGCAGCTCATAACTAGGGTTGCCAATCTCCAGGTGGTGGCTGGAGATCTCCCGGATTTACAGCTGGTCTCCAAATGACAAGATCAGTTCCCCTGGAGAAAATGGTTGCTTTGGACGCGGACTCTATGGCAATATACCCCACTGAGGTCCTTCCCCTCCCCAACCCCGCCCCCAGGCTCCATCCGCCAAATCTCCAGGTGTTTCCTAACCCAGAGCTGACAACTCTACAGAAGACAGTGGGTGGCTACAAGAGAGAGAAGAGAGGGTTGCCAGGTCCCACTTTGCCCCCGGCGGGAGGTTTTTGGGGCAGAGCATGAGGAGGGTGGGGATTGGGATGGGGAAAGACTTCAATACCATAGAGTCCAATTGTCAAAGCAGCCATTTTCTCCTGGGGAACTGATCTCTATCGGCTGGAGATCAGTTGTAACAGCGGGAGATCTCCTGCTAATACCTGGAGGTTGGCAACCCTAAGAGAAGGCCTTCTCTGCAGCAGTGCCAAAGCTTTGGAACGTCCTCCCAACTGAGAGGTTCCTCACACTATTTGTCTTCACCATGCTTTTTATTTTATTTAATTTTGCATCACTTACAGCCCACCTTTCTCAAGAAGATTCATGGTGGATGTCTCCATTAACATTCAATAAAATACACACACGATGTAACTACCAGGTTCAGCATTTCCCTGCCTTCATTCTAGTATACATGTGTCACTTGCAAGAAGGTGCAGGACATAAACAAATGCCACGAATGATGGGGCATTTAGTTGTTTGTTTTTTTATTTCTAGTTTGGGTATTTTACAGTTCTCAAAGCCACTAAAACAAATAAAAACACATTAAAAAACAGAATACACATCAAAGCCAACAGGATGTGGTAAAAAAAACATATACAGCCTAAGAATCATCAGCTCAGTAGAACAACACTCATACAGCTTCTATTGTTCTTCTAAAAGAGCTCACAATGTGACTATGGTAGTTTTCTCTCAAAAGGGAGGTCATTGCATGGGAGACCCCGGCAAGAAGGCCATATCCCTAGCAGATGACAATCTAATCTCCCCCATTTGCAGAACCCATAGCAATGCCTCAGCACTGGATCTTAATCTGGGGGGAGGGAAAAGATCTTTCTAGAAATATCCTGGTCCTGGGCTGTTTGGAGCTTTACAAGGTTAAAAACTATGTCTGTATTTGAGAGCCAGCATGGACAGCCAGCGTGGTGTAGTGGTTAAGAGTGGTGGTTTGCAGCAGTGGAGTCTGATCTGGAGAACAGGGTTTGATTCCCCACTCCTCCACATGAGCGGCAGAGGGTAATCTGGTAGATTCATTTCCCCGCTCCTACACACGAAGCCAGCTGGGTGACCTTGGGCAAGTCACAATCTCTCAGCCTCACCCACCTCACAGGGTGTCTGTTGTGGGGCGGGGAAGGGAAGGTGACTGTAAGCCGGTTTGATTCTGCCTAAAGTGGTAGAGAAAGTCGGCATATAAAAACTAACTCTTCTTCTTCCTCTTAGAAACAAACTACATACCAGAGGAGATTTCACAAAATAGTTGTGTTTCTTGCATGCGGCAGCAGACAACCAATAGTTTATGCATTCTAGACCAGCTGAAGTTTCTGAGTCATCTTCAAGGGCAATGTCACACAGAACACATTAGCTGTCAAGCAGAGAAATTACCAAAGCATGCGATACAGCAGCAAAGTCCTTCTCATCCAGGAAGGGATGCTGTTGATGTACTAGCTGGTGAAATATACACATGGCCCTTAGAAGAAAAAAGCGACACTTTTATTACGGGTTCAGAAAGCAAGCCATGAGAGAGCCAACTGAAGGGATGGTAAGCATGCTCAGCTTTAAATAAAGATGACAAAGTACCATCAAAAAACCAGGCCAAATGTACGATGACTATATGGAGCGGCCTGATATCGAATCAAGCCTTTGGCCCCTCTGGAGCAGTGAAAGATCTATCCCAACCCCTGCTGAGATCCTTCAGCTAGAGATGCCAGGAACTGAATCTGGGACCTTCTCCAGGTACAGCAGGTGCTACCAGTGAACCACAGGCCCCCCTTCTCTGTTTACAAAACTGCCATAAAGAAGAAGAAAACCAGTTGCTTTCCTCCCCCACAGATCTCAGTGCAAGACATGCATGCTTTCAGGGCCAGTCTTCACAAGTCTCTTCGAATTTCAGATGCACTTAAGCAGAGCATCTGTTCCCTACAAGTCACATGACCTCTGAGCCAAGCCCGTGCTGTTCTCCACGCTGTCTGCATAGGGGCAAAAGTCCAGCTAGGGCCCTCCACACAACCCAAGGTGTGGTGCTCACACAGCTTTATTTTCCACTACATGGTGTAGTGGTTAGGAGTGGTGGACTCTCATCTGGAGAACAGGGTATGATTCCCCACTCCTCCACATGAGCGGCGGACTCCAATCTGGTGAACCGGGTTGGTTTCCCCACTCCTACACATGAAGCCAGCTGGGCGACCTTGGGCTCGTCACAGTTCTCTCTGAACTCTCTCAGCCTCACCTACCTCACAAGGTGCCTGTTGTGGGGAGAGGAAGAGGAATTGTAAACTGGCAAGGCAATTGCAAGCTGGTTTGAGTCACATTAAAGGTAGAGAAAATTGGGGTCTAAAAACCAATTGGGGCATAAAAACCAAAATTGGGGTATAAAAACCAACTCTTCTTCTTCTTCTGTGCTGAACTAAGAACAGGGAATTTCCCACGAAGATGCAGCCTTTCACTGCAGCAAGGTACAGATTAGGAAAGGATGTCCAATTGTATACACAGTCAGGAAAGTTTTCCAAGGGCAACCAGAAGATACCCTTGCTTCTGTAGACAGAATTAGGACACCTCGGAGGTTGCCAGAGATTCAGCAACTTTATTTTGCGACCTGCAAATCAACCTAGCTGTACAAGAGTGAATTCTGGAAGAATTTTCAAGACAACACTACTAAACATTTCCTCTTTCAGATCCAGCCTCTCTAGCCAGGATATCAAGCCTGCCTGCAATTGCCACTGCGGCAACCAATCAAAGGCAGAAGGTGTGTGTGAGACACTCTGTGGGTGCACAAAAAGGAAGGCAAAATAATAAAAGAGGGCTCTGAAATATTCATCTTCCCAGATGTCAGCCCTTCTCCCAAGGGAATGGGAAAACACCAGGAAGCAGGAGACCCAGCCTTTCTGGTACATTCTCTCCACCTCCTTACTCAGCCAAGGATTCTGCTTCGCCTAAGGAACAGTGGCAGTCCCCCCCCCCCCCGAATTAGCAAAAATGAAATATGCATGTTGCATGTCCCATGCTTGGGAGGGGGGGAGATCCCTCTAGTTTTTAAATTTTTAATTTGGGGCTGAACAAACCAAGCTGGTTTCAGAAACCTCCTTCCTTTACAGAGTTGCTGCAAAGGCAGAGGCGATGCCAGGGCGGATTGGGAAGTTAAAACAGCCCAGGAGTCAGCCAAGGTCTGGGGAGGCTGCTGCTCAGTGTGCCAGAAGCACTGCAGGAGCCACGCAGGTCAGACCCAGCCGGTGGGCGAGGCTCACCCCGTGCTTCCTCCCACCCTGCTGCCAGCCAGCTGACTTTCAAGAAGAGGCAACCAATGAGTTAATTGCAGAGCACAATCGCCACGGTTTGAGCCAAGCAGCCCTGTGATGCTGGCAGGGCTGCCGGGGCTGGGCTTGGCTTGCTTCTGGCTGCCAGCGGCTCTCCAAGTTAAATTCCTGAGTCTACCCATGAGGCAGCATGCTGCTGCAGTTGTCTTGCTTATGGCCTTCCCAGAGGCACATGGTCGGCCACTATGTGAACAGACAGCTGGACATGATGGACCTTGGTCTGATCCAGCGTGGCCTTTCTTGAACACATGAAGCTGCCTTATACTGAATCAGACCCTTGGTCCATCAAAGTCAGTATTGTCTACTCAGACTGGCAGCAGCTCTCCAGGGTCTCAGGTCTTTCACATCACCTACTTGCCTGGTCCTTTTAACTGGAGATGCTGGGGATTGAACCAGGAACCTTCTGCATGCCAAGCACACATGAAGCTGCCTTATACTGAATCAGACCCTTGGTCCATCAAAGTCAGTATTGTCTACTCAGACCGGCAGCGGCTCTCTAGGGTCTCAGGCAAGAGGTCTTTCACATCACCTACCTGCCTAGTCCCTTTAACTGGAGATGCCGGGGGTTGAACCTGGGACCTTCTGCATGCCAAGCAGAGGCTCTACCACTGAGCCACGGCCCCTGCCACTGTTTAAATGCTAGAACAGCAAAAGTGAAAGTGCCCTAAAAGTGGGGGGGGGACTGGCTCCAGGGCCAGCCTTTGTCGTGCTAGTTTATCTGCGCTGAAGGGAAAAGAAGATGAGCAACACGTTGCTCTGTTAAGGACAGGGTTGTTCCAATGTAGCATGGATCTAAGCACCCCAGAATCCCCTGCAACACTGCAAGGGAGCATGGGATAGATGTCCTTGTAAATATGATTTCCCCAAGCAGCCACTTTGGTTCACTGTGCTACCAGGCTGGATGTGTTTCAAACAGAGATATCACCTGATATGTCTCTCCCTAGATTTTCAGATAGGCTGGCTTTTCATATATTTTAAACAGAAATGGCTGATAATATGCACACAATTCACTGTGCCTTGATGTAGTCTCCAATTCAGTATGGTGCCTGTGGGTGCCACGGTGCCTGTTGATGTGTTTCTTTGCACTCACATCCTCCTTCCACAAAGCAAAGAGCCAATCCCAAATTTCCTACACCTTTTGAGCCAGAGATGCTTTGGAAGGCATCCCTTTTTTAACTGCAAGGAACATTCATTCAGAAACAGTTGCTGCCTCCATCATAGGAGGATGCTTGGCTTGGACCCTCCCAATATTTTGTGACTGGCCTTAACCACCCTTGGGAGCCATTTTGTGGTGGTGCCCACTCAAAGTTCTCAACATTGCAAATGTTCCCCCAGGCTCAGCAAGGTTGGGGAATGGGGACCTAGAGCCAGTGTGCTGTAGTGGTTAGGAGCGGTGGACTATAATCTGGAGAACAGGGTTTGATTCCCCACTCCTCCACATGAGTGGCGGACTCTAATCTGGTGAACTGGGTTGATTTTCCCACTCCTACAAATGAAGCCAGCTGGGTGACCTTGAGCTAGTCACAGCTCTCTTAGAGGTTTCTCAGCCCCACCTACCTCACAGGGTGTCTGTTGTGGGGAGGGGAAGGGATTGTAAACCAGTTTGATTCTTCCTTAAGAGGTAGACAAAGTTTTTTCTTCTTCCTCCTTTTCCTCCTCTTCCTTCTAGTGGCAGAATGCGGTCCCTTTTAGGTGCCAACACTACTTTTGAACTAGAAATACCTATCCGTGCAGCTCCTGGTTTCCTACCTGCTCTCATATGATAAAAAAGAAGGGTGTGTATCATCACTGTTCTCTTGGAGACATTAACTTCAAAGAAGTGCCCATAACCAGTCTCTTCTTTGACTTACAGAGGAGCTGAGTCTTATCAGACCAGACCAAATCCATTTTCTTGGTCGATCTAATTGTAAAGATGGCTAATCTTGAAAGTGTCTGCACCAAACATCTCCTCCGCAAGATATGATTTGTTCCCTTTTGCGTAGCTTTCTTTCACATTTGGCAAGGACACTGAAAACCCACTCAAACATAATAACTTCCCTTTTTGGAAAATCAGCAGCCTGCCAGCTCAAGACATTTCTTAAGCATCATCTTCATTGCACAAAGACAATCCCATGCCCTCCTGGTCCCTGGACCACCGTCTGCAACTCCCCAGGGTCTCAGCCTGCTCTCAAGACCTCCAAGCCCTGCATGTGAAGGCCATGGATGTTCAGATTTAACAAACCATCTGCATATCCTGTTGCACCCCCCCACTGCTTTTCAAATTACCTCTTGCTGCTCGAGAACACTTTGGGTTAATCTAATCTCTTTTGTAAAGTTGCTCTGGACCAGAGTTAAGGCATCATTCAAAAGGAGGAAGGCCCACCAATGCCTGAGGTGTCATCTTTCTGAGGATGAAGCAAAATATTTCCATGGCTCCACAGACAGGAGGAAAAAAATCCAGCTCTAAAACATGCGTAGAACACAATGTGCTATTTCTACCTGTCCCCACCTCCATATCCTTTAGTGGATGAACCATTAGAGGCACACGCTTCCTATCCACGTACAAAAGAGCATTCCTGGCTCCTGTTATTCTAACCAAATTTAGATCTTTATTGTGACAGGCATTTATGTTCCTAACGCACCGTTTCTCTTCCCACTGGCTCCTCTCTCAGGCTCTTTCTTCGAGCGCACTCTGCCTCTTCCTTTTCTGGGACCAGGGTCTTCCTTTCATCGTCCCAGGTCCTGTCTTCCTCTTACCCCCAGCCACCCTAACCTCTTCTATTTATTTCTTCATTCTGCAGTGGCTGCAGGAAAAGGGAGAAAAAGCTAAGGATGCTCAAGCGACACTTCGTTTTCGGTTCCTTAAAACTGTGCAATGCTGACAGTGCTTTTCTGCATCGAAGCAGAAGGAAAAAAGATCCAGCAGGAGATCACTAATGAGCAAGACAAAACACTAAAGGATGCTCTGGTCAACCCTGGGCAGCTGGAAAGGCTGAGGGGGTTGGGAATGTTCAGTCTGGAAAAGAGGAGGTTGAGGGGGGACATGATTGCTCTCTTTAAGTATTTGAAGGGCTGTCACTTAGAGGAGGGCAGGGAGCTGTTCCTGTTGGCAACAGAGGACAGGAATCACAATAATGGGTTTAAATTGTGGGTGTAAGGTACCGGCTAGATATTAGGAGAAGATTTTTTTACTGTAAGAGTTGTTCAACAGTGGAATCAGCTACCCAGGGAGGTGGTGTGCTCTGCCTCACTGGCAGTCTTTAAGCAGAGTCTGGACAAGCCCTTGTCAGGGATGCTCTAGGCTGATCCTTCATTAAGCAGGGGGTTGGACTAGATGGCCCCTTCCAACTCTATGATTCTATGATCCAAATACTTGCTTCTTAAGTGTAAGCAGAGGATCTTCCTCCCTCACCTCAAACTGCATCTGAGTTTATAATGTATATGTATGCCCACAAGCTGCTACTAGGGATAGCAGCAATCCCCCCTGCCCCCCCGACACACAACTCAGTGAACGCCAGTGGCTGACAGCTAACGTGTCTGCAACAAGCCGTCGCCAGAGTTGAGAGAATCAATTGTCTGAGCTCCAGAGGCCCAGCTGCTTTTTTGTAACAACAGATGCCCGAGAGCCATAGCTGGTTGTTATTACATTAGAGCAGGCAGTGGGATTCAAATCAAGAAGAGACAGATGGCAGCTTTCATGCCGAATCGGAGCACCTCGCCTGTCCCCAAAGCCAAGGGCCTGCGCTCCTGTTAGCTCGCTTGCTGACAGCATAGATTGAGAAGTACACGGATGACTGCGATGGCACCCCTGCAGATGGATGTTTTGTGATGTACGCTGCTAAGCCTGGCACAACTTGGGTTATTAGGGCTTTACCTGCCACGAATGACAACCTGTGGGGAGTTGCTTGGAAGGTGGTATGAAACACACACTGTAGAATAGAAGAACACCTAGGCTAAAATAAGGCTGCCTGGTACTTTGTAGTCTATAGCTGGAGGGAGACAGACAAACAATAGGGTCGTGTGCCCACCCACTAAGATTATTGTGGTTTGGAAAAGAGATTGTTACTTGCCTCCAGTAAACAGGGATTGCAGGTTTTTGGTGTGATTTCAAAAACTGGACTGTGGCACAAGGGGAAGGAGGGGCTTAAGACACCCACTCCTAATATTGGCCTGATCTGAAACAGCCCCATGGAGCCCCGATTTGCCCCACTGGGGAATACTGGTATGGAAATTAATATGGGTACATGTCAGATTTCCAAATGGAGTAAATGGCAGCTACCCAGGGCCAACAGACGGGTAGTAGGAGAGTGTCCCCCTGGTTACTCACTCAGGTCGGAACCGGATTGGTTTCCTTTAAGGTAGCCCTCTGTGCCGGTTCGTTCACAGAAAGCCCTCCTCGTTTTTTGCCGGCGACGAGTCCCTGGAACAGCAGCGATGGTCGCAAGGAGCAGGTGCCGGGTCTGCGCGCAGGGCAGTCATCCTGCGCAGGGTGGTCGTTCCCTCCGTCTTCCTCTGGTTCGGGATCCGGGTCACTTTGCCAGCGGTTGGTTCTGTAGATCCGTTGGAACATTTTGCCGCGAAGTGTCCCACTTTCCCGAAGCGCAGGCAGGCTCCGTCCTTGAAGCGGCGCACCCTTTCTTCCGAGAACCTGCCCCGGTTCCCTTTGTCGCGGCGGAACTCAGTCGCGGCGCCCCCTTTGGAAGGACCTCGGGGGGGGTTCTTTCGCTGGGCGATCCTTAGAAAGCTGGAGTGTCAATTTTTGGGTCTCTACCTGCGCCACTAGCTGGATCCATTCATCGACCATTCCCGGGTCGCCCAGGGTCAAGCAGCCGTCCAACACCTCCCAACGCAGTCCCTCGCGGAAGTGTTGGATCTTGGTGGCTTCGCTCCACTCTCGTATTTTGCAAGAGAGGGACTGGAACTCTTGGGCATACTCCATGACAGAGCAGGCCCCCTGCTTTAGCCTGCGCATGGCAACCTTGGCCCTCTCTCCCCGGTGAGGGTCTTCAAAATGGCATTGCAGGGCTGCCAAAAACATGCTCAGCGAGCACAGGATCCCGGGTTTGGATTCTGTCACTGTTACCGCCCACTCTACTGCCTCCTTCTCCAGCAAGCTGATTGTGTACCGGACCTGATTGTGTACCGGACTTTTCCGAAGGAAAAGTCTCTCCCTGGTCCTTCATGAACCCGGACAGCTGGAGCAAGAAGTGGGGCAGCTGGGCGCAGGACCCGTCAAAAGACACTTTCAGGTCCCGGGTTGCAGCTCGCCTGGGTGGAACGGGGGTGGGTGGGTGTCTCTGTGCCGGCGGGTGATTTGAGCCCTCTCACCGCTCCTAGTACTGCCATCATAACCCTCTGCAGGGCTTGCAGCTGTGCCTGGAGATCCTGGTTCTGGAGGGTCAGTGCGCGGTTCTGCTCCCGCAGCAGGGCTTCCTCTTCTCTGGAACCGAGGAGTGAGGTGACCGGAGCGTGGAGGGTCGAGGGGCTGTCCCATCGGTCGATCGTCATCCATTCTCAGCTCCGTTCTCTTTCCTCCCCGTAGAAGTCAGTTAACGGTCCCCGGTAAAAGCGGTCGAGATCAGGGTCTGTCGCCGGCCGCTGGATGACCCTCCTGAAGGCGCCGTCGGTCCCAGCCATACCCCATAGCTCGGCGTGTGTTGGTAGAGACGTCCACGTCAGCTCCCCGGCGAACTCTGAACGGGCACCGTCCCGGGGTTGCTTCTTCCCGGTTCCTCCCATCGAGAGGGGCCGCTCTCTGCCAGTCCCCCTGGCAGGGTTCCTCCTCCGCTCGAAACGGGTTGTTGGAATGAAAGGACATCTTATCCTAATGTTAATTATTACAAAAATAATAAGTGATTCTAGCCTACTGTCAGGTCTCAGCAACAAGTTGCGTTCCTGGTAATAAAGACTTCTCTCCAGACGGTGCAGCGAGTTAAAAGTTTTATTTCAGAAAGTCAGCGAGTTCAGCAGATCATAGAAACTTAAGGCTAGAATACAGACATGGGGAAACATCGGTGTGTGTGTGTGTGTGTGTGTGTATATATATATATATATATATATATATATATATATATATATATATATATAAAACTCGTGTGTTAACTGGGTGATCTTCCCGGGCTCCCGGCATTGTCTTGCAGGACCCGGTATCAGATCAGCGATTACTCGGGCGGGTCTCCATTGAGGTGCAGATCTTGGGCAGGAGACTGGGTGCAAAAGGGGAGGAATGGAGTGCACAAAAAACTCCATTTTGTCCGTGGGGGGAACCATCTTGTTTCTTAACCGGGGCCGGCAGAGAGCCTATCTGACAGTAAGAGACTAACAGAGGTAGGTTGCCAGTGCCTTCCTCTGCACAACTCTGGAATTCCTTGGTGGCCTCCCTTCCAATTACTAACAAGGGCCAACCCTGCTTAGCTTCTGAGATCTGATGAGATTGGGCTAGCCAGGGCCATCCATGTCAGGGCACCTGGGGACATACCCAAGAAAAAAAACACACGATGTATAGTTAGGCCCCAGCCTTAGTACCATGCTCTAACCACTACACCACACCAGCTCTTTTGTAAGTACTCAGACCCATTTCACAAACATCTCTTTTCATCTGTGGCTACTATGGCTCTTGCAAGTTATTCAGTGCTCAGTTCTAGCTGCTCTGGCACAGGTCGAGCTGACAGGGAGATGAATCAGCTTTTGCAAGGGCAGCTTTTTGAGAAGTCACAATCAGTTGCCAAAAGAGGATCTGTATTGAAATCTGTCAAACAATATCAACTGAAATGAAACATTGGGCTTACTGGGAGAGTTTCTTCTCAGCAGGGGACATGAAGGTGTCCTTAATATTGGGTTATGCCTCCTCCTTGCTCTGTGGGCAAAGTAATTTTGCAAGGCTTCCTCCATCATCTGGAGACAGACCCTAATTCATGTCTTGCCAAGCTTCCAAGGAAGACAGCCCCACTTCTATGCAGAAATTGTTAAAAAATGTTGTCTGTGAGAAAAAGGCCTCCATTCCGGTACACCTTGTACAAAAACAGGTGTTCCCCCAACCGATTCCTCTGCTGCCAACCAGGATGGGGACGGAAACCTTCCAATATGCTGGGAAGAAGAAATCCTCACAGTTAAGTTCAATGTTTCCTTCTCTATCGCTGGAGGAAGGTATTGTTAATATTGGGATATTGAAAAGCTGAAGGATCCCAGATAGAACAGCCAAGGGGGGGAGGAATCAATGCACGTTTGCCCACCAACCCTCAGGTAGTTGGCAGGCAGAGGGGCAAATTACCAGGGGTTTGCCCACCATCACCGGGCACCTGGCAACCCTAATCTGAGACTGGTGGCAAACAGGCCTACTTTCCTTACTGTGCAATTCTGTGATTTAACCCAAGTTATGTGCTGATGGATCAAACCAACCCTATCACTTATAGTACCATCCTAAGAGGAGTTATGCCCTTCTAACCCCATTGACTTCGAAGGATGCCGGATGATACTGCTAATAGCAAAAAAACAAAAATCGTGCTTGCATATTGTGTATAGAAGTCATGCCACTTTAACTGGCGCATGGACAAAAATAGCAAAGCAGATTTTTTTTTTTGATCCATGCAACACAGGCATACTGCTGTGAGGTTAACGAGCCATCTTAATTATGATCAGATTCCAGACTATTTTTAAAATCAGCTTGAATTCCCAGGCCTAACAAATGCCATCTTCCGGCTCTCTCTGCTCTCCCATTGGCACAAAGCAGCCATGTATGGCTTGTAGGCAAGCTGCCCTGAAGTCTGGGTGCATTATAAACCACAGAACTATAAACCTAGAGGTCGACTGAAGGTCATCTTTCCCCTGATACCAGAACAGGATCTTCTATGTACACCAGCCAGCATATAGCTCAAAACTCAAAATACACTGCAACAGAGTAGGATTAAAACAACCTACAAAGAATGGAAATCCCATGTACCATAATAGACAGAAAGAAGGAAGAAAACAAGCATGTCCACATCACTTTTGTTATCTTGCAGAAATCTTTACATCATCCATGTGAGTTAGGTGAGTATTACTATGGCCATATCGCAGAAAAGAAAAACTGAGGATGAGAAAGTGGTTTGTCGAAGATTAGCTCTGAAGCTACCTGGACATCTTTTGATCTTACCACAACATCCCTTTTCTGTGACCAAGCAAAGTTTTCAAAAATACATGTCAATTATGGCTCACTTCATCCAGATTGCTTTTTAAATTTCCTCTGTCTTTAAATCCTTTCCTACTATCTGATGCTATCCCATATCTGACAATTTCACAATGCAGATTTGGGTTTTTTTAATGAACAAACGAACAAACCAGCATATTGTAGTGGTTAAGTGGCGTGGACTCTAATCTGGAGAACTGGGTCTGATTCCCCTCTCCTCCACATGAGCAGTGGACTAGGGCTGTCGATTCGGTTCGTCCCAAACCGAAAAACAGCCGAATTTTCCCCGATTCGGCTGTTTCTAGTTCGGATGGAACCGAATTTTAAAAAGGCGGGAAAACAACAAGCCAAATTCGGCAAGTTCGGGGCGATCGCTGAATAAATTCAGCAAATTCGGGGGCTCCGAATCAGCAGCATAACCATAAAGGCATTAAAAACACATTCGCGCCTTTCCGCGGCTCTGGGGGGGCATGTTTGGAGGTAGAGGTCCCAAACTTTCAGCATAGCTTGAGGTGACCCTTCTTGCAAGAACCCCCAGGTCTGGTGATTATTGGGGCAGGGGGTCCCGAGTTATGGGGCCCAGAAGGGGTCCCCCACCCATCTGCCCATTACAGCCTTTAAAAACACATTCGAGTTGGGCCGTACCATTACCCTGGCCCGGGGGTCTGGTCTGGTGGTTGCCTCGGTTGCCGGAAAGGCTCGGGAACGCCGCTGCTTACCCCTCCCCCCCTCCAATCATCCACGCATCGATCCCCCGCCTTCCCCCCTCTCAGGGGGAGCGCGGCCCGCCTCCCTTCTCCTCTCGAGACGCCCCCTCCCGCTCTGCGGGATGCTCACCTGAATAGCTCATGATGGCGACGGCGTCGAAGGCGCACTACAGCCCCGCTCCTCACACCCGTTACCTCCTGCGCCAGATGGCAACGGCACCCTGCTAGCCCCGCCTCCCGTCCCTGTTGGCCACGCTCGCTCGCCAGCCTGCCAGCTATTGGCGGCCGCGGCGATTGAGCCCGCCCCTCCCACGCTGGATTGGCCTACAGGCCTGAACCCTTCGCAGTTCATTAGACACCGGGGACATCTATCAAACATCCTCCTGTGAACCCGTGGAAGATGACGGGTGTCGGTCAAGCGGCCTCGGCAAATCACGACGCCCGGCGGAGGTTTCTTAAGCGGTCATTGGGTGAGACTGCTCATCAATCATTAACGAGAGGCAGAACGGCGGACTCTGATTCGTACACATTGTCCGCGAGAACGCGGCAGGCCCGCTTTTCTTCGCTTGTTGGTCTTTCTAAAGGAAGGATCGTTGGCCTCTCCTATTGGCCAGAAAGAGCGAAACTGAGCCCGCCTCCCCCGGGGCCACTGCTTACGACGAACTATATAACGGGAAGAAATTTAAGTTGTTCCCAATCTGCCCGGCTACGGTGGCTGAGCGGGCAAATTGCATAACCCTTTACGTGGTCTCGCAGTTTTAATAATGTCTCCTCCGAACTCTCATCATGGCGCCGGATCAGAATTTAGCCAACCAGTCTTTGAAATAGTGAATACAAGGCTTCAAGTTGAGCATGCCTTCTACAGATATGGTTTATCCTTTTATGTTCCTACGTCCCACATGACGTATAATCTCATGTACTCTTCTAATGCTGGAACTCTTGCACTTTTGTTACTGGAATTGTCTTAAGACAATTTCACACATTAGACAAGGTCCAGCTCAGGTCTGTCTCTGAGTGTATGCTCAGCCAGGAGTTGCAGTCAGCCATAGCTTTGAAATGAAATCAACACTTGTATGTCCAGACCTAAGGATATATCATCGGAACCTGTCTCTGATGTCTGCTTCTCTTATTAAAATAATCCCAGACTTAGATGCAAAGTGAAAACATCTGCCTAGCCCACTACTGAGTAGGGTTGCTAGTCTCCAGGTGGCCTCAAGGTTGACTCAGCCTTCCATCCTTCCATGGTCGGTAAAATGAGTACGCAGCTTGCTGGGGGTAAAGTGTAGACGACTGAGAAAGGCAATTGCAAACCACTCTGTAAACAAAGTCTGCCTAGAAAACTAGGGCTGACGATTCGGTTTGTCCCGAACCAAAAAACAGCCGAATTTTCCCCGATTCGGCGGTTTCTAGTTCAGATGGAACCAAATTCAAAAAAGGCGGGAAAACAACGAGCCGAATTTGGCGAGTTTGGGGCGATCGCTGAATAAATTCAGCAAATTCGGGTGCTCTGAATCAGCAGCAAAACCATAAAGGCATTAAAAACACATTCACACCTTTCTGCGGCTCTGGGGGGGCATGTTAGGAGGTAGAGGTCCCAAACTTTCAGCGTAGCTTGAGGTGACCCTTCTTGCAAGAACCCCCAAGTTTGGTGACAATTGGGGCAGGGGGTCCCGAGTTATGGTTCCCGGAAGGGGTCCCCCACCCATCTGCCCATTACAGCCTTTAAAAACACATTCGAGTTGGGCCATACCATTACCCCGGCCCGGGGGTCTGGTCTGGTGGTTGCCTTGGCAGTTGGGGCATACGATTACCTCGGCCTGGGGGTCTGGTTGCCTCGGCAGTTGGGCCGTACCATTACCCCGGCCCGGGGTTCTGACTAAAAGGCAATTAATCCCGAGTTATGGGGTCCCCCCCCCCAATCCACCCATTGGAATGAATGGGAGCAGGCAATCCTTAATGTGCATCTAGAAAGCGGCAAATCCAAGGCAAAACCTCCCGTGCCAGAGAGTATGTGTGTGTGAGTCTGCTCGAATTGATTGGATAGGATTACTCCTGAGTCCTCCCAGTCCCTGCTCATGATAGAAGAGAAGACATCCACAGTAAGACCCAATTGGGGGCTTTTCTCTATAATTCTCTATAATTTTTTTCCTGTGTGTGTGTATGTGGGGGGGGGAGATTCTGTGTGTGTGGGGGGGAGCCAAAGGGGGGTGGGCTTGATTGCCTCTGTGTGGGACTGTGCTTTCTACTGTTTTCACTGGTTGCTAACTTCATGTGGAGTTAACTGTGGGTCAGTGAGTCTCTCTCTGGCTGGTTCCCATTGTTTCCAAAGGGCTGTGCAGCCACTACTGTTGTTTCGAATGGGCTAGCCTGTCATTCTTTTTAGTACATCCCCTGTAATGTATTTCAGTGGAGTCAGTGCAAGTCAACCGACATTTCCCTCTCCCATTATCTTCAATGGGCTGGGCAGCCTCTCCCATTGCTTCCAATGGGCTGACTTGTCATTCGTTTTAGTACATCCCTTTTAATGGCTTTATTCCAATGGGCAGATGGGGGGACCCCTTCCGGGCCCCATACCTTGGGGGGCCCTGACCCAATCTTCACAAAACTTGGGGGATCTTGCAAAAAGGGTCTCCTCAAGGTACGCTGAGATTTTGGGACATCTACCTCCAAACATGCCCCCCAGAGCCGCGGAAAGGTGCGAATGTGTTTTTAATGCCTTTATTCCTGTGGGCAATTTTTGGGGGGACCCCTTCTGGGCCCCATATCTCGGGACCCCCTGACCCAATCTTTACAAAACTTGGGGGTTCTTGCAAGAAGGGTCTCCTCAAGGTACGCTGAGATTTTGGGACCTCTACCTCCAAACATGCCCCCCCAGAACCGTGGAAAGGCGCGAATGTGTTTTTAATGCCTTTATTCCTGTGGGTGATTTGGGGGGGACCCCTTCCTGGCCCCATATCTCGGGACCCCCTGACCCAATCTTTACAAAACATGGGGGTTCTTGCAAGAAGGGCCCCTTCAAACTACGCTGAAATTTTGGGACCTTTACCTCCAAAAATGCCCCCCCCGGAGCCGCTGAAAGGCGCGAATATGTTTTTAATGGCTTTATTCGGCCGAATTTTTCCTCGAACTCGGAACTTGGCTCCGAATTCCACGGATTCGAATCGGGGGAGCTCGGACTTTGGCATTTCCCGAATCAAAACGGGCCAAATTTTGCCGGATCTGAATTTTACCGAATTTTCTTTTCAACAACTCTACAGTGGACTTTTATCTGATTAACCAGGTTTCCCCACTCCCACACATGAAGTCTGCTAGGTAACCTTGGGCTAGTCACTGTTCTCTCCGAACTCTCTCAGCCTCACCTACTTCACAAGGTGTCTGTTGTGCGGAGAGGAAGGGAAGGTGATTGTAAGCCAATTTGACACTCCTTAAAGGTAGAGAAAATGGTGACATAAAAACAAATTCTTCTTCTTCAGTATGAATGTAGGACGCCCACTTATTCTGGGGCCGTTCTGTGCTCCAGTCTCCCAAATAATGGGGGGGTGGGGAGAAAGGCAGGAATTAAATTTTAATTCACCTCATCTGTAACAGACTAGCACTTACTCTGAATGACGCCTGTCAATGCCGCTGAATACCTCCCACAGTTCTTCAGAACTCAGGATACCGTCACCACAACAATTCTTAAACTCTTCAAATGACAGCTTCCCATCATCTGCATTTGAATCACAGGAGAAGAGTAATTAAACCATGGCAGGGAGGGACCAACATGAGCCAAAATATGCTGCACACTGTCTAATGCCAAATGCTCTACACTCAGAAAATAAGGCATAGCACAGGAGCCAAGAGCTCATGGATCTCTGTTGTACAGCCTTGGTGATGATGGTGGAAAGTGCCGTCGAGTCACAACCTTAGCAATTCTGAAAGAGTGCAGAGCTGTAGATTAGATCCATGAGTTCTTAGCTCATCTATTACCCTTGTTACAACATTAAACATCCCCTAGGGGGCAGGGGGGCTGCACATTTACTGGCTACCATTACCGAGTGGCAACTTAGATGGGGGTGCAGGTGCTGAAATGAAGGGATTCTGAGTTTGCACAGAGGACTTAAACAGCACTGATAGGAGCCAACAGCATTGGTCACCTCTACCAGTTGCTAGTGGCTCATCTGCAGACGCACTAGCGTTACATGTCTGCAAGTCACTCCCTCCTCTATGACACTTGCACCCAGAAAAGCTGGGCTAAAATCCAGCCAGAGAGACAACGGGGCTAAGTCAATATGGAGTAGCCTCACTTTGGCATCTGTAAAATGGGAATTAAAAACAACCAGCACAACAACTGTGAAGATTGCAAAGGACGCAAAATGTGGAACAGAGTGGGATTTTAACATCAGCCGAGAGTGCATCAAACCAGAAATGTCATCACAAAAAAGCAGACCGGTTTCTGAAGAGTGACAGGAGTATGAACACAATAGCCACAGGGGGTATAGAGGTTAGAGCAGATGCCAAAATAGCAGTGAAGGGTGGGCATTTGGAGGTGAAGCTGACATGAACAGAATAAAAGGCTGACACGTGAGCTTGCATGATGGGCAGAGCAAGGGCACGGATCCTTGTGAAAATGGGAAATGACAGACAGCAGTTGTCATAGAGACGGACAGCAATGAAGAGAGTTATGCGGGATTTAAAATGATTCACGGGCTAAAGCATGGGTCAGCAATGTTACAGAACAGCCTGGGCACACCACGCACCCCCACGATGCAAAGAATTCATCATCTGATGAGAAATTTGGAAGCCCAGCAGGCTTGGCTTTCATCTAGGAGGAAGTTTTTAGCCCTCGTAGTTGCAGAGAAAAGTTTGGGAAATATTATTTGCTGTTCTGTTTTTAGCCAGAATACTTCTGAGGCTTTAATGCTCTACTAAGTATATTGTTGCCCACCTCAAGCCCCTGTATACATTTTAATCATATTTGATAAATAACATAAGAAAGAGTAACAAGAAATCAAGCAGGTTGCTCACCATTCTTGTCGGCTCGTCGAAAAATCTGAAAAGGAGGAAAACATATGTCAGTTGTATCCAGAATAATATTGGGGATCAGTATCTCTTTTGTATATGAACATGTAGGAAGTAAAACACAAAAACAGTATAAACAATGGGTCTGCATCTCGTCCCCCATCTCCCTTTTTCCTCCCCCCTTGGTGTCTCCCTTCCCTCCTTCTTCCATCCCCTTTGGTATATTTAGTTACGGCAACCCAAAATGGTACTCAAAGTCTTGCACGGTCAACTTGTGAGACTCTAGATGCCATTTTGGATTGCTACAGCAACCTGGCCAGAAAATATGGTGTACAAGTCCTACTGTGCCATGGGGCCTTTATGCAGAGCATAGTCCCTTTGCCCAAGAATTGAGAGTACCAGATGTTTGATCCCTGGCCAAAGGCATCATACTGTATGGTGAGATCACCTGCCACAATATGAGCTGCACATGCCAAGAGAACCCAAGCATCATCTTTGCAATCTTATTGGTCTTGCAACACATCCCAGATGCATGTGCATGTTGCAGAAGGCCCCCTTTTTAGGGGTGGCTCAAATTTGGAGATTGAGGGGAAGTTGTATTTTTCTGCATGCTTGGGGATTCTCTTAGAGGTGCAAAACTCTTTCCCCCTTCATGCCTGAACCCACTGCACAGATTTTGCTATCCGCAAAGGAATTTTGGAATCAGACTTTGGAATGAGACACAGCAATACTTATATTGGCTGAATGTAAAACAAAGTCTTACAGTCCTTGATGTGAGGGTATACCATATCTTGGGAATGCAAACATGGGGATTCATTTCTCACTGGGGCTAGAGCCCCATACATACTGTGATAAGATGTAGGGGAAAGGTAATTTAAATGGAGGAGAGTACATGGGTAAAGAAAAATGCTGATATCTCTAAGGGGACTGCCTCTTTGGGCCCAGGAGTTCCATATATGCTATTTAAAAACCACTGAATTGTAGCACGCATATGTTGATGCTGCTGAGTACAGAACTGCTGGACAGAATCACAGGGACCATAATATTTTCACTGTGCCAGGATTTGTCTTAGTGCTGGGTTTTTCTCAGGCTTTACTGTAATTATTTTGGCCCTCCAGGACAACTGGCTGGCCACTATGTGAACACCATGTTGGAGCAGATGGACCACTGGTCAAACTGAAAAAAGCTGCCATTGCAGTATCCCTTCCCCAGCCTGTGAGCAATCACAACAAAGCTTTTGTAACCAGAAGGAAGGAGAAAGAACAGCAAGCGAAAGGAAGAGAAAAGGACAGAGAAAAGCAAAGCCTCAGAAAGAACTGTGGCTCAATTGCAGAGCATCTGCTTGGCATACAGAAGGTCCCAATTTCAATCCCTGGCATCTCCTGTCAAAAGGCTCAGGTAGCAGGTGTTGTGAAAGACCTATACCTGAGGCCATGGACAGCTGCTACTAGTCTGAATGAACAATATTGGCCTTGATGGACCAAGGGTCTGATTCAGTTTATGGCACCTTTGTGCCCACATTCTATTTCATCTAATCTTCATTGTTCTCATCCATTTTATTTTAAAGAAACAACCTCGCTCCACATGGAACATCATGTTCCCAACTTCACAAAAGCTGACTTCCTACTGCACGACCCCTTGACAAATTATGTTCGGCTTATGTTCAAATAAAACTGGGTTTTCTTATTCCACATTTTCCCCCTCTTGAAACAGGGCCATTCTAAACTGGTGCATTCTGCTGTGGAATGATTCATCTTATCAGAACATGAACACCAGTTGGCTTGTGAGGAAAAAATCTAGCAGGGTGGAGGATTTCTTTCAAAAATTCAGAGAGTTGTCCCTATTGGCAAGCCCACCACGGAGCTTTAGCCACACGAAAAGCCTAAAAAATGCATCCTCTAACTTCATAAAGAAAATTGCAGAGAAAAGCCAAATGGCATCCTCACTACATTACCGTTACTCTCATGTCTTTAAATTTTCAACAGCTTTAAACAACGTGGGTTTAGCCTAAAAAACAAACCAGAATAAAACATTAGGTACAATTCCTCCTGTGTTCTATCATCAGGGGGGAAATCCTTGCACATACCTTCACTAAAAATGGTTTTTTTCTCCCTTTATGAAGTTCCTATTTGCATACAGAATGACAGCCTAAGTTGGTTGGGCCAATATCTATGCCTGGTAACTGGGCTATCACCAATTAGAGACAGCTTCGAGGTTTGGGCATGGCTTGGTTCCAAAGTGTGGGAACGTGTGTAGAGCCAGAAATATTAGAGAGAGACACACACACAACGTGATCCTGTTGGTTTCCAATTTGCTTTGGAAAATTCATCAGACTCTACCTGAAAAAGTAAAGTTGGCACAATGTGGGGGGTGAATCTGGTTGTGATAGTGGTGCTTCTTGTCAACCTGGCAGTGCAAGGTAGTGCTGTGCACTTTGACACTGTGCCTATGGCTCCCTGACAATGATAAAAAAAAGGAGTCCCGTGGCACCTTAAATCATCACGTTATAGATAAATGCACAGAATGGTACATCAGTAGATAAACATGCAACATGCATATGAACACATTTACGTGGGTATACTTAATTCCGTCTTGTTCACTTTGTTCATGGTATATCATTGTAATGGCCTGCTTGCTTAAGCAATATAATACGACTGACTGACATGTATAACCCAGATGAACCTGGGAGACGATTGGTTCCTGATCCTATATCTGATGACCCATTAAACAACAACAATGAAAGAAAGGGCTTCCTTCAAACTAATATTTTCATAGCTTTGTCAGATATCCCACTTTCAGCTATGCCAGTTTTTAATGCAGAGAGAAAGAGGGAGAGCAAAAATCCAACCTAATAATTAAAGTACCCATACCACAGGAGGGCCTTAAGATGATACTAGACTCCAATTCATCACTCTGTGCCGCCCTTGACAAATCTATCCAGCTCAGACAAGCTCTCTCTCATTAGTAACTCTCCTTCCCTCTTGGGAGGTCATGCTAATATCTGCATTTGCACCAGTTGTGTCCAGAGTGGCTTTATAAACCTTCCTCAGTACGGAAGAAAGTATTCAACAGAGGAAGCCAATTTTCTGGGGGAATTAGGTAATTGAAGAATCCAGCTCTATGCCTAGTGTATGATATGCGGTAATCTATAATGATCCCTTCTGTGGCAGTCTGAAGAATGTGAATTGTTAGACACAGGAATTGAAAAATAATTTGCTGCTGGCTCTCCCTGCTCCCTCCCTTTGCTCATCTTCAAAACACACGGGCGAAGGAAACCACCTCTCCCCATTTACTGGCATGAGCTGATAGTCAGAACACTCTTGGTTGGCTTCAGATGCAGTGAGAAGATAACATATCCACATTCTAAAAGCTGACCCAAATACTGCCATGTTACAGTGGGCAAAGCTTCAAGCTGCTTTGCAAGTGTACTTCGTTCAGGAGCCTCAGAGGTTTGCTGCGGCGTCTGCCTGGCAGACTACGCCATTGCGTTCAGGTCTAAATGAGGATGTAACTTCACACTTGGCTCAGGAGCCAGTCTACAGGTTGTGTGCTCTTCAAGGGTGAAACAAGAAAGCAGGGGGGATGTAGCGGAGAAACCTGGCTTCACACTCTCACTCCCCTGTAAAGCTCGCCGTGGCTGCTTCCACGTGGGTGTTTCCTCCCACATGGAAGGCAGGAAGCTCCCAGGTGAAAGGGCAACGTCTGTGTGACACTGTGCCGATTCTGATCATGACTTGCAGAGTTCCCCTCCAGCAATCTTGTCTTCCCCAGCTCAGAGTGGCTGAAGGGCAGCGTCTGTGTCGGCGCTCCCTCTGTCACCACTATGGGGAAGGGGTGAATGTGAAGCTAAGCCCCACTTTCAAAATGCCACCGTCATTTCCCCCTTTTTAGCCCTCTGAAGGGCTTTCGTTTCATTTCGCTGCAGAACTACGCGGTAGCATTATAGCGCAGCTCATACTGCCCTTGTACAAATCTATGGTGAGGCCACACTTGGAATACTGTGTGCAGTTCTGGTCACCACACCTAAAAAAGGATATTGCAGAGCTTGAGAAGGTGCAGAAAAGGGCAACCAAAATGATCAGGGGGCTAGAGCAATTGCCCTATGAGGAGTGGTTGAAACACTTCGGGCTGTTTAGCTTGGAAAGAAGGCGGTTAAGGGGAGACATGATAGAGGTCTATAACATTATGCATGATATGGAGAGAGTGGACAGGGAGAAGTTTTTCTCCCTCTCTCATAATGCTAGAACTGTGGGGTCATCTGCTGAAGCTGGAGGGTGAGAGATTCAAAACTGATAAAAGGAAGTATTTCTTCACACAAGGCATAGTTAAATTGTGGAACTCCCTGCCCCAGGATGTGGTGATGGCTGCCAACTTGGAAGGCTTTAAGAGGGGAGTGGAGGATAGGACTATCCATGGATACTAGTCAAAATGAATACTGGTCATGATGTATACCTATTCTCTCCAGGATCAGAGGAGCATGCCAAATATATTAGGTGCTGTGGAACTCAGGCAGGATGGTGCTGCTGCATCTGTCTTGTTTGTGGGCTTCCTGGAGGCACCTGGTTGGCCACTGTGTGAACAGACTGCTGGACTTGATGGACCTTGGTCTGATCCAGCATAGCTTTTCTTATGTTTCTTATGAATGAGAAAGGAGGGAAGGGGTGGTGCAATTGTCACTGCGTCTGCACCTTTGACCAAGTTATCAGGGAAAAGAGGAGGAGTGGGATGGGGTAGTGGGCATGGCAGCAGTTAGCAACACAGGAACAGGTGTGTATGGATGCCATTAGGGTCACTGCCACGTATCCCAGCTTGATCCTTGGACCAAAAAAAATGAATAATAATGAAAGTTTTATTCTTAACTGCTAAGAGAGGCTAGATCACATGCCTTGCCAGAGCTGCAGTCTGCACAGGAAGGATAATGAGCCAGAAGCCAAGCTGCTTGTTTGGTTTGTCTATGATTAATGTAAACTCCTTGCATGGAAATAAATCTGTAGTTGTTACCATTTGTTGCTGAGGATTCTCATTTCAATGCAGCAGCTCAGTCATGAAGATACTGCATTCTCCATGCACTCTAATCCCTTCATTTTCAAATAATCTGATGACCCAATGGTCTTGCACAACATAAATCGCACTAATGCCACCCTCTAATTCCACCCTCAGGTTGAAGCCACTGCAGACAAAGATTTTGCCACAGCCAGCAATTATACCAAAATCTATATCCGCTAACAAAAAAGCTGGGAAGAATCAGAAGCAATCACTGGCTGAATCTAGAAATCTCTCAAAGGGGTCACCGCCACACAATCAAAGAAGATGTGAGCCAATATGCATTCAACATTCCAATTTCTGTACCTAGGCAAATGCAATACTTTCTCTAGATAGCACTAGAGTTGTGAATGACCCTGCATACATTGTCATGAGCACTGTGGATATTATTTCTCCAGGCCATCTGAGTGAAAAAGCACCAGGTGTGTGTGTGTAAAGTGCCGATTTATGGCGATCCCAGCAAGGGGCTTTCAAGGGAAGTAAGAAGCAGAGGTGGTTTGCCATGGCCTTCATCTGCAGAGCCTTCCTTGGTGGTACTGACCCTGCTTAGCTACTGAGATATGACAAGATCAGCCTATACCTTGATGCCTTCCCTCCCAGAAAGCACCATATCCCTCTAAAAACAATAAAAATTCTGAACACTCAAGGTTGAGAGACTATACCCAGTGTGGTTTCCAGCTATGAGAGGGTGGCAATGAAGGTGCCTTGAACATTGTCTCTGCAAGCCTATTCCATAGATCAGAGACAATGATGGAAAAGACTCATGAATGGGAAGAAGCAACATGTGCCGCACAAAGCAAGGAGACGGCTCAAAACAACTATTGTGAGGATCACAACTAGAACATGGGAACATATGGAGAGAGGTGGTCTGTCAGATATATGGATGTAAAGTTGCCCACCAAAGTGGGCAACTTCCCACTGCTGGCCTCTGGCCTCCGCCACTGCTCAAAGGCACAGAGGAAGTACCATGGTGATTTCCCCACCACCACCTTCCTTATTCATTGTGTGTGTGTGTGTGTGTGTGTGTATAAAGTGCCATCAAGTCGCAGCCGACTTATGGCGACCCCTTTTGGGGTTTTCATGGCAAGAGACTTAACAGAGGTGGTTTGCCAGTGCCTTCCTCTGCACAGCAACCCTGGTATTCCTTGGTGGTCTCCCATCCAAATACTAACCAGGGCTGACCCTGCTTAGCCTCTGAGATCTGACGAGATCAGGCTAGCCTGGGACATCCAGGTCAGGTCCTTATACATTAGTCCCTCCCATTAGTTCCCCTAGCCTTATCTGCCATGTTGCAAGATGACATGATGTTCTGCACCCAGTGAGATTTTAAGGTGGGCAGCAGGACTGGGAGATGACGTGGCCAGCAGGCACAGCAGTTGCAGCCTCCGTCAGCACTTTGGGGCATTCTGAAGGGTAGGTATTATCTCAGGCCAAGCCCAGAATGATTATATATTAACCTGTGGACAAACATGTATCTCCACCCATCTATCTGCCTGAAGAGTTGCAGTCCTCTAAGCTGGATGCAGCACACCAACAATGTACTGTGTCTGGCTCCTACCAGTTAGAATCATAGAGTTGGAAAGGACCACCAGGGTCATCTAGTCCAACCCCCTGCACAATTCAGGAAATTCACAACTACCTCCCACACACACACACACCCAGTGACCCCTACTCCATGCCCAGAAGATGGCCAAGATGCCCTCCCTCTCATCATCTGCCTATGGTCATAGAATCAGCATTGCTGACAGATGGCCATCTAGCCTCTGCTTAAAACCTCCAGAGAAGGAGCACTTAACACCTCCCGAGGAAGTCTGTTCCACTGAGGAACCGCTCTGTTAGAAAATTATTTCTAATGTCTAGACAGAAACTCTTTTGATTTAATTTCAACCTGTTGGTTCTGGTCCGACCTTCTGGGGAAACAGAAAACAACTCAGCACCATCCTCTATGCAACAGCCCTTCAAGTACTTGAAGATGGTTCTCATATCCCCTCTCAGTCTTCTCCTCTTCAGACTAAACAGCTTCAGGTACTTGACAGCTACCTTGTTTTTGCCATTCTCGGCAGGAAATAAAAACTAGTACATTGATTGAACCTCTAAGGGGCCACAGTGTCTGGCTGGAAGAATCTATCTGCCTTAGCACATGCAGGTTTTACAGGGCTGTTCCCCGAGGTGCAGAGTGTTAAGCTGCAGTACTGCAGTCGAAGCTTTGCTCACGACCTGAGTTTGATCCCGACAGAAGTCGGTTTCAGGTAGCCGGCTCAAGGTTGACTCAGCCTTCCATCCTTGTGAGGTCGGTAAAATGAGTACCCAGCTTGCTGGGGGTAAAGGGAAGATGACTGGAGAAGGCACTGGCAAACCACCCCATAAACATAGTCTGCCTAGGAAACGTCGGGATGTGATGTCACTCCATGGGTCAGGAATGACCCGGTGCTTGCACAGGGGACCTTGACCTTTTTTTTCTAGACTAAGCCCAGGGAATCTGGGCATCTTTTATCTCACTTTTGGATGTCGAAATCTTTGCTAGGCTGATCAAACTTCAAAACTCCTGACATTAAATAATTTCTGACTCGCTTCCTCTGACAGAATACACAGAGACTATGGAAAGAGCCTTCCACCAGAACAAACACCTCTATACCACCTCTAATGTTGCGGCAGGAAAACAAACCTGCTCTCATCTTACCAGTGTTAGGTAATGGGTGCCTGTGGGAGACAGATGTTGTCAGCCAAAGATGCTATCTTAGCACGAAAATATTGTGCTTCATTCTCTAAGAGTCCATTAGCCAGATTTAATCTAAATAAAGAAATGTGCATTTTTCACCCTCTGGAGATTTTTTTCCTGGGTTTTAAAGGAAAACATTCCCAGTGGGTTTCCTTTCTTGTGCATTTATTTCTTAATGCTTTGCTTTCAAGATGTTGAGGGATACACAACTGCAAACATGCCTTATGACACATTACCTGGCCTTGCATGCCCCATACACATGACTAGATCTCCCCTACAACAAGCTATGGGTGTGGGCTGTACTGAATCGAGGGGATAAAACACATGCCCACTTGAACAGTGGATGGAGGGGGGTGTTGGATCCAATCAATACTTACTGTTAATATAAGGGATATGATTTTTGCTGATTATCCCCTCCTGTTGCAGACCTCAGATTTGCCCCTCGTACTTTCCTTGGGGGTTCCCTGTCTCCCAGGAGAAGCATCTATTTCTTTCGTTATTAGTAAAATTATATCCTGCCCTCCCCAGCACGGCTGGGCTCAGGGAGGCTTCCAATAGATAATGCAATAAGCATAAAACACATAAATATGGCAGCATTTAAAACATACAATATAAACTTAAAACCCCAATTTAACAAGGATGGTGCCCTGTCTCAATAGCCAACGCCTATGATATGTCCTTGCCAAGGAGGTTCGCCAAGGTATTAATCAGGTCAGTCACCTCCAAGGCCCAACCAGTGTAAGCCAGGAAGACACCGATGGCGGGGATGGAGGAGGAACAGAACAGGGAGGAAAAGATAGGAAAGGTAGGTAGGGGAAGGAAAATGGAAAAAGGGGAGAGGGGCAGGGAAGCCAGCCAAACAATGTACCGTCACTGCCTTCAACCATATGCCTGGTGGAACATCTCTGTCTTACATGCCCTGCAGAACTGAGTTAGGTCCCGCAGGTCACTGGTTTCATTAGGCAGAGAGTTCCACCAGGCTGGGGCCAGAGCCAAAAAGGCCCTGGCCCTAGTCAAGGACAGCTGGATGGTTCTAGGTCCAGGGACCACCAGCCAGCTGTTCTCAGTTGAGTGGAGCGCCCTCTGGGGGTGTAACAGGAGAGACGGTCCCGGAGATATGCTAGTCACAAACCATTTAGGGCACAGGTGTCGAACTCATTTGTTACAAGGGCCGGATATGACATAAATGTCACTTGGTTGGGCCGGGCCATGCCTCACCAGCCAATATTGGGAGCGTGGGGTGTGTGGCTACCTCAGCTGGCGACCCTAAAAAAAACACGCAACCCCAGATCGAGGGGGGGGGGGGTTGGCTTAGCTGGCTCACGGGCCAGATAAGAGCTCTCAAGGGGCAAGCTCCAGCCCACAGGCCTTATGTTTGACACCCCAGGTTTAGGGCTTTGAAGGTGAGTACCAGAACCTTGAGCCTGATCCAGTATTTAATCTTGAGCCAGTACAGCTGGCAGAGCACAAGTTGGTGCTCTCAAAGGGATCCTGGTAAGGACCCACGCCAACACATTCTGGACCAGTTGAAGTTTCTGGAGCAGCCTCAAGGGTAGCCCTGTGTAGAGTGAGTTGCAGTAGACCAGTCTAGCGGTGACTGCTGTATGGATCCCTGTGGCTAGGTCGGTAAGGGACAGATACGGGATCAGCTGCCGAGCTTGGCAGAGATGGAAAAATGCCAACTGAGCCGTATTCGTGACCTGGGGCTTCAATGACAGGGAGGCATCCAGTGTCACCCCCAGATTCTTGATGGAGGAAGCTGGAGTCAGCTGTTTCCCATCAATAAAGGGGAACTGAATTCCCCAACCAGAACCTTCCTGGCCCAGCCACAGGACCTCTGTCTTTGAAGGGTTCAATTTCAGGCAGCTGTGTTTCAACCATCCAGCCACAACCTCCAGACACCTGGCCAGCTGTTCTGGGATAGTGTCCGGAAGACAGTCCATCAGCAGATACAGTTGGGTGTCATAAGGGTACTGATGGCAGCCCAGCCCGAAGCTCCTGACAAGCTGGGCGAGGGGACGCATACAGATGTTGAAAAGCAGTGGGGAGAGGATTGCTCCCTGAGGGACTCTGACACCAAAGGGTGCCGCATCAAGACTCTCCAAACAAATGTCACCCTCTGTCCCCGACCTTGAAGGAATTAGATCAGCCACTGAAGGGCAGTCCCCCATTGGGGGGAGATCAATGGACTTCAGTGGATGGGTGGGGAAACAGGGAGGTTCCATTCCATTTGCAGAAATGATCAATGGGATCAAATCTTAGGGCTAAAACATACAGTACGCTTGCAAGGTACTTGTTGTGGGGAGAGGAAGAGATTGTGATTGTAAGCCGCTTAAGATAGAGAAAAAGGAGGGTATAAAACTAACTCTTCTTCTTCTTCTTCTTACAAGTTCTCTCTGGGTTTGCTTCTTTGATCAGTCACACACCAGCTTCGAGAATGTGGGGGGGAGGCACTCTCACAAAATCCGTTTTCTGCTGCTTCTTTTCTAGCTTCTCACAGTGAGGACCACCTGATCACAAGGGGCACCCAGTTTGATACAAGGAGAGGCCATCTTTCAAGTATGTAGGTTCTTGATCATGAAGAGCTTGATAGTTTAAAACCGGTTCTGGGCCTGCAAACACACTGCAATATGGTCTAATTACTACAAATTATGCTCATGTCTAGTTGCACCCATTAAAAGACAGGCGGAAGCATTCTGAACCAGCAGAAGTTTCTGATTTGACTTGAAAGGTTGCATTTGGCATCACAGCCATTCAGCGGAAAACCTCTTGCAACCATACTGAGATCCAGAGAAGAAAGGCATCTCGCAGAGCACAATTCACAGCCAAGCGTGTAGAGTACATTTCAACTCAGTTACTAGAAGTGTGCATGGGGAAGGGCCCTGAGTCAGTGATGGAGCATCTGCTTTGCAAGCAGAAAGTCTCAGGTTCAGTCCCCGGCATCTCCAGTTAAAAGCATCAGGTAGTAGGTGATTTGAAAGAACTCACCTGGAGACCCCCAAGAGAGTAGGCAATAGTGACCTTGATGGACTAATGGTCTGACTCAATATAAGGCAGCTTCATGAATTCACATATTGTAGGTTTGGGGAGGGGAGCCTGCATAAAATGACTCTCTCGTCCTCACAAAATATCCTCTGAAAATATCCTCAGAAAATTTCCCCACTCCTACACACAAAGTCAGCTGGGTGACCTTGGGCTAGTCACACTCTCTCAGCCCCACCTACCTCACAGGGTGTCTGTTGTGGGGAGGGGAAGGGAAGGTGATTGTAAGCTGGTTTGATTCTTCCTCAAGTGGTAGAGAAAGTCTGCATATAAAAACCAACTCTTCTTCTTCTGCCCTAATTCGGAGAGCTTGCCAGGCTGTTGCTGCCTGGTATGACTTCAAGAGAATAAATCCTTCGGCATTGCTAACTACTGTTGCTCTTCCCATAAGTTCAGAAACAACACTGTTTGTAAGCACCATTCTACACACAAGCCAACGAACAATGTCACCTTTTTTCACCCTCATTTCCTGCAAGTGACACAGCAATAACTCTCCCCCCTCCATCTCAAGCGTAGCCCCCCTCCCCTAAGGTTCATTACTCACTTGTTGTTCAACAAAGCCCAAATCTGCTGATCTTCCAGTACCGGCAAAATTGTTTCTCGCCCACAATTATTAAACCACACAACATCCAATCACCTCACCGTGCTTTCGGTAGCCCTTTCTTTAATGTGTGTTAGGCTCTAAACGATAAAGTTTCACAAAAATTGGTCAGAGGTAGCTGTTCATTACTGAGAGGTGTATAACTGCAGGATTCCCCCCACCGCCCATCATGACCCTGAGCCAGTACAAGTGGATTGAAAGACTTGTTTTAATGTTAGGAAATGTGCCTTTGAAATGGGGGTTAAGGGAACGGCAAGAACACAGCTCACAGCCCTCTTGCTGTCAAGTTTGATCTTCATGAGGCTTTCTTCCTTTTCTAAAGAACCCTGCAAAGGACTTGGCTGGACGACGGGGTCTTAGATATGCTTAGCTGGGGAGGGGGGGCTAGTAAATGGGTCAGTCACTGATGTTTTTACAGCGCCGTTGGCTATAATAAGATACGGCTGAGATTTCTAACCATGTAGTCCTAAACTGAATCACACCTTTCTAAACCAACTGAGTTCCATAGACTCAAAAGCATGCAACTCTGCTTAGGACTGCGCTCTTAAGTTATAATGGTCCCCTCCCAGAGCAGATATGTTAATTGCTCTCCCCCTTCTTGAAGTTTCTTTCTCTTAAAGGTAAGATAAGCCTGAGTGTGCTTGCGCACACCAGTTAATTTAAAACTGATATAAAAATTATCCTCTAGTTAGTCTTGCCACTGAGCTATTAAATACAACTCAGATCATATTGGTTTTAACATTAGTTACACGGCTGAAAATGCTGATTTCTAAAGTTCTGTGCAACATTCTTTTAATGGCAACTATCTCTTTGATGCCTTTATTTATGGACTCAAAAAGGCCTGACATGCTGCATGGGATTATCAACCTCCAGGTGGGACCTGGAGATCACCTGGAATTACAACTGATCTCCAAATTACAGATCACAGTTCCTTTGGTGAAAATCGCTGCTCTGAAGGGTGGACCACATAGCATTATGCCCTGCTGGAAACTCTCCTCTACCTAAACCCCACACCCACCAGGCTCCACCCACAAATCTCCAGGAATTTCCCTACCTGGAGTTGACAACTCTACATGCAGATTCTAACCAATTACAACAAAGTGGTAATCTAAGAAGGTTAATGTGTGTATTAAGTGCCGTCAAGTCGCTTCCGACTCATGGCAACCCTATGAATCAATGTCCTCCAGAACTTCCTATCTTTAACAGCCTTGTTCTGGTCTTGCAAATTGAGGGCTGTGGCTTCCTTTATAGAGTCAATCCATCTCTTGTTGGGTCTTCCTCTTTTCCTGCTGACTTCAACTTTTCCTAGCATCATTATCTTTTCCTGTGACTCTTGTCTTCTCATAATGTGACCAAAGTACGATAGCCTCAGTTTACTCACTTTAGTTTCAAGGGTCAGTTCAGGCTTGATTTGATCTATAATTCACTGATTTGTTTTTTTGGCAGTCGACGGTATCCGTAACACTCTCCTCCAACACTACATTTCAAAGGAATCTACTTTCTTCCTATCAGCTTTCTTCATTGTCCAGCTTTCACACCCATACATGTACACATTATTATTATTATGCTGTTCAGCTTGGTTGGTTACTTCAGTAGTTTCATCAGAGTGCCAAAGCATGGTACTCTTTCGAACAGGAATCAATTTTAAAACCACTGAGAGTATAATTATGGCTCTCTATGAAAGGTCAGCTTAATTTAGTGGGCATGAAACTGATCTATCCAGCTCCACAGAGCCATTTCAAATTGGGTAAATGGCACAGGGTGAAGGCATAAATCTTCTCCACCCATTCTGCGGTCCTGATCCTAATCAAGACTCTGTGAATCTGCTTTTCAAAAGGAAAAATACTTGGGAGCTCATTCACACAACTCCCACCATCACATCTGTTTTTGGCCTGTGCTAGACAGACATGTGGGTTGGATAAAGGGTCACAGAATCATTGGAACGTATCTTGATCCCTCTCTTTTGGCCCCACACTCCTGGTTGCTCTGATCCTGGGATGCCACAGTTCATGCAGGTCTCCTGACTGCTCCCAGACTCTTGTGAAGAGAGAAGTCTTCCTAAGAGGCAGAGATCTGCCCCACCTGAAGATACAACCAATCAGCTGTAATGCAGGCAATGGCTCCATAGAGACACAGTCCTCTATGGTAGGTCCACAGTGACTCCTGAGCACAACCAGGGATCCCCCAATCTCCTAACAGAGAGACCTGATCATTTTCTGTATAACCTGATCCTGCCTCCCTTCAGGAGTAGGCAAAAAAACAAAACCCTAAAGCTCTTGGCCAATCTGGACAACATAGGGGGAAACTCTAGTTTGGCTCATCCTCTACAACAAAGTGGGAGGGAACCAATCAGTGGCACCTTTACTGGTCTCAGCTACTAGGCCAGGGCCAACCAAAATCATGCCATTCTCCCTGCCACAGCTGTGCACAACACTGCCCACAACACCTTCCTGTCCTTGTGAGAGAAAGCAGAGTGATTCTCTCTTTTTTCAATAGATGCAAGTTTATCATTTGCTTATACAGAAGCTCCAAAGAAATACATTTCCCAATCTGCATTGCCTTGCTTTTAAATATTTTCTCAATCATACTGAAAGTTCATATGATGCAGAAAATAATTGGAAGTAAGTATATTAGCAAAGGCTTGTTGGCAAAAATGGAAAAGCGGACTATGGAAAGGATTCAAAAAGAGGACGTATTAGAAGGAGATGGAAAAAAGGTAGCTTTGGAGTAGAATACTTATTTTGATATATTTGCTCATTTACTCCTTTAAATTTGAGACAGGTCCAATATAATCTTTTGTATAGATGGTGTCCCACACCACAAAGACTGAACACTATTTCTGGAACCAAATAAACTGAATGTCAGGCAAGAGATGCTAGTTCAGAGTATATATATATAAGGTGGGAGTATCCAGTTGTGAATTAATCAGGGCATAGTAGTGTATATATAGAGAGAGAGAGCCAACATGGTGTAGTGGTTAAGGCGTCAGACTAGGACCTGGGAAACCCAGGTTAAAATTCCCACTCAAGCCATGGAAGCTTGCTGGATGACCTTGGGCCAGTCACACACCCTCAGCCCTGATCCTGGCTAGTATTTGGATGGGAATACCAGGGCGCGACACAGAGGCAGGCAATGGCAAACCACCTCTGTTAGTCTCTTGCAGTGAAAACCCTACAGGGTCGCCATAAGCTAGCTGTGATTTGACAAAAAAAAAATGTAGTATATAATGACAGGAAACATGTTAAGATTTGATCCTATTCTGATGTTGATGATTAAAAAAAACTAACATAACTGAACATAAAACTATTTTTGAAATGTTGTAGTAGTTGCAAAAATTGTAATTACATTTGTTAGGAAACTGGAACTCCCCTGCATGAGTCAGAATGGTTGGAGATAGTTTTGTTATGAAGAGAAATTGATTAATTAACTGGCCTCATCCAGCTCCAGGATGGGACTGGAATTACTGTTAAATTGCTGAATAGGTGACCATTCCTACTGGAATTACCTTCTCTTAGAGGACTATTTCTTTTTGGTATTGTACATTTGATTTTTATTTGCATATTTATTTCAAAATGTTCTATTAGAATATAAAGGGAACTCTGCAGAGGTTTTTTTTAACAAAGATCTCAGGTTATGATGTATGTTGCGATAAGACTTATTTCCCCAAGCTTTTTTCCCTGATGGTTTCTGGTTTTTTAGATATGTATGTAACATAATTGATTGGCTATCAAACTGATTCAAATGGTGTGTGAAGACTTGAATATGAGGACTTAGAAAACAACTGCATAGCTTCCAGCTAACTCAAAACATTCAAAGGTTTCTAGACTTCACAACTTCCCTATAAGCATTCCAAGATTCACAGCTGAAAGCTGACAAAGGCTCCTTCTTACTAGCCCTTAATTTAAGGGTTTAGGAAGAGGAGGAGGAAAAAGAGGAGGAAGAAGAAGAGTTGTTTTTATATGCTTTCTCTTACCACCTAAGGAAGAATCAAACTGGCTTACAATCACCTTCCCTTCCCCTCCCCATAACAGACGCCCTGTGAGATAGGTAGGACTGAGAGAGTGTGACTAGCCCAAGGTCACCCAGCTGGCTTCGTGTGTAGGAGTGGGGAAACAAATCCAGTTCACCAAATTAGCCTCCGCCACTCATGTGGAGGAAAGGGGAATCAAACCCAGTTCTCCAGATCAAACTCCACTGCTCCAAGCTACCGCTCTTAACCACTACACCATGCTGGAAGGAGGGTATTGTTCTATTTATTTATTTAGGTAATGGATATGTGGTTTTCTTTGTCCAATCAAAAAGTGGGAGACATTATCCAAATATTCCTACCAAAAGGTTTCCCCAGGATAATGTGAGTTTTGCACTCAGCCCTGTTGAGGTTGTGGCCAAAATCTGGAGTGGGGTACAAACTCTGAGAGTGGTCTGCAAAGGTCTCCCAGAAAGTCATACTTTCTCTCCAGATGGGGAGAGATTTCCCTGACACGGTCCATTAAAGTATGGGTGGGTCTCTGCATTGTTCTCTCCTCCAAAGGTACTTGGGCAGAGTCCTTGACAGCCATCCAAGGCAACCTACAGCTGTAGATCTAAAAGTGGCTCAGGACACAACCAAACCTAGCTATTTGAACAAGAAAATGAAACCCTTTCAGTTAATGAATATTGAAGGGGTAAGATGGGATGCTTGAATAACCAGTACATGAAGAAAATGGCAGGAAAATACTGTATGGGAGTAAAGGGCTTCTTGGATAAGCTTCACAGGAAGGGAAATGATAAGAGGTGACCAACTGCCTGTAATCCAAGTGAAAACCATGCACAGATTTATGCCAGTGCACTAAAACAATTGCACAGGGCGCTCCTCGTGTGTACCTCCTTGTAATAAAGGGCTCACAACAACCAGTGTTTGGGCTGCAGAAACATTAATCAAAATGTAAATTACCAGTAACATTAATCTTATTTTCAGTTACACAAACTGACTTTCTGATACTGACATTTTGTTGATATCTCATTCTGAATGTTGACACGGTTTGGTTCTTTCACTGTAAAAAGTTGTTGATAACCAATATAAGGTGTTAAACCTTTGGAGCCTAAGTGCCCTACATCAGCTAGGGAAATGGAGATTTGTTCTATTAAAGTCCACATAAAAATGGCCTAGGTAGCTAAACAGCAGAGCAATTTTTTCCACAGAGCCTTCCTCATTTCTCAGATGCTTACACAAGGTCAGAACCCATGCCTTAGTGCAATGCAATTAGTGCTTGAAGAACTGTGTACAAAAGTTGTTCCCTAGCCTGGAAGGTCAATTGATTGAATAACTGTAATTCAGTTTTCATTCCAGGTAGCTCAACGAGTAATACACTCCCATGAGAAGATGGAAAGACAAAAATACAAAAGGGGGGAAATAATAATCCTTCCCCAACAAGAATTTTTTCACACACTGAATGGCTGATGCCTTCCTGTACACAATGGCTGCTCATCAATTTCTCTGCAAGACCAGCTGTTGGCAGGTCCGTAATCGAATCTCACAGCATGTTGGCATTTTGCATCTTCTGTGCGGGTCCAGGAAGGGTGCAGACTGCGGGTGGGATGTATTATCCTTTACTTGCTAAAAAAAAAATCCCTTTCCTATTGTACACCGTCTGCTAGCCAAAATACTGAAGAACAACACAGATGCACAAAAGAAACCACTTACAGCTATACGAGGCAGAGAGACATTTCCTTACAAACTTCCACATGTCCTTTGCATTCACAGCATGCTGTCCTGTTATGAAATATGAATTGCTTTGGCAGCTGCTCTTTCTTTTGATTTACAAGCCTTCAAATAGCAAGGCAACCAGTCAAGGTTGCGCTGAGAGCCTGCATCTCATCAGAAAAGCCCCTCTGACCTGCCCTGCTCGTTCTTGAGGGAGAGCCCTCTTTCAAGCTACAGACTCTGCGCCAAGGCCAAGATGGCTTGAAGTGCAGACAACCTTATGGGAAATTATCTTAGGGCCGGTTCACATGCGACAGAACACATGAGAACATCCTTTGCTTCTGTTTTAAGGTGCGTACTTAAGACTCTACACAGTCACTCGTACATCTTTTTCGGTTTCTTTTCCCCTAGATGCCCAATTTTGTCCATAAAATAGCAGTAGAATAGGAGCCCCATGGCGCAGAGTGGTAAGCTGCAGTACTGCAGTCAAAAGCTCTGCTCACGACCTGAGTTCGATCCCGATGGAAGTCGGTTTCAGGTAGCCGGCTCAAGGTCGGTTTCAGGTAGCCGGCTCAGCCTTCCATCCTTCTGAGGTCGGTAAAATGAGTACCCAGCTTGCTGGGGGTAAAGGGAAGATGACTGGGGAAGGCACTGGCAAACCACCCTGCAAACAAAAGTCTGCCTTGGAAACGTCAGGATGTGACGTCACCCCATGGGTCAGGAATGACCCAGTGCTTGCACAGGGGACCTTTACTTTTACTTTAGAATGGGAAGGGGTAAGCAAGCAAAGACTACGATGCATTTTGGCATACTCACTGGAATTTGCCACTGTTGTAATTGGCTTCAGAATATTATTTTAGGCATGTCGGGATCTTGATGCTTCTGCAAAAACTGCATATGCATGGTGAAGATTGTATGGGTTGTCCCCACTCCTGCTAAGCAGTGGGGGGGATGGGGAATGCCTCCTCTGAAATGCAGGCCACAACCTTCACCAAGGTCCCAGATGCTTCTGCGCATGTATAGGGCACTCAGAGCCACTGAGCATTAAGGTAACAGAACATGGCCTGGATCCTGCCAAAGAACACCTGCTGATTACAAGGGTTTCCATCTAGTAAGTAATAGCTTTATTTGGATTTAGCCATAGGCCATTACAAACATGTCTAGAAGACCACAGATATGTAATAAAAGGAAATACGAGGTTAATAAAATGCTGGATTAACAATAGATATACATAATAATAGATATACATAATTGTTCAAGACTTTCTATTCCTTGGCTCTACCATCAACCAAAAGGGAGACTGCAGCCAAGAAATCAGAAAGAGATTGAGACTGGGAAGGGCAGCCATGAAGGAGCTAGAAAATATTTTGAAGTGTAAGGATGTGTCACTGGCCACCAAGACTAGATTAATTCATGCCATCGTATTCCCTATTACTATGTAAGGATGTGAAAGCTGGACAGTGAAAAAAGCTGATAGGAAGAAAATAGATTCCTTTGAAATGTGGGTTGGAGGAGAGTGTTATGGATACCCTGGACCGCCAAAAAAACAAATCAGTGGGTTATAGATCAAATCAAGCCTGAACTGACCCTAGAAGCTAAAATGACTAAACTGAGGCTGTCGTATTTTGGTCACGTCATGAGACGACAAGAGTCACTGGAAAAGACAGTCATGCTAGGAAAAGTTGAGGGCAGCAGGAAAAGAGGAAGACCCAACAAGAGATGGACTGACTCAATAAAGGAAGCCACAGCCTTCAGTTTGCAAGATCTGAGCAAGGCTGTCAAAGATAGGACATTTTGGAGGACTTTCATTCATAGGGTTGCCATGAGTCGGAAGCGACTTGACGGCACTTAACACACACACACATACATAATAAAACTATGCTAAATTGATGCATACAGAGAAATAGCAACTAAAAGTTGAAGTGGTGTCCCAAATCAGCCAGTGGGACCTAGCAACCATTAAAATCAACTCAAACGATCAGCTCTCTTAGCAACCATATTGGACCTTATTTTCTTTGCCGCCAGAGCATACAGGGAAGACGGTTTCCATCTGTGAAGCAGGACTTTCTCACCTCCCCTTCCCAGTGCAGCCTAAAGTGCTTCCCAAAATGCTGCTGCTTCTGGGTCACACAGGGCCCCTAGGGAAGAGCATGAAGGGGGAACTGAAGGTTTGCCACAGGAGGGGGCAGTAAACAAACATTACCCCTCTTCCAGCCATGGAAATCCTCTTCCACTGGATCCAATCGAATGTTTCTGTTTAATACTTTTCATGTTGCTCTCCAGATAGGGTTGCCAGGTGCCCGGTGGTTGGGGGAAAACCCCTGGCAATTCGCCCCTCTGCCCGCCAACCACCTGAGGGTCGACGGGCAAACGTACACACGTGCGCCAAAGTGCCACTTTGCGAGGGGCCCTTTCCTCTTAGTTTGAGTGGTAAAGGGCTGCTTTACCACTCAAACTAAGAGGAAAAGGCCCCTTGCAAGGCGGCACTTCCGGTTTACAACTGGAAGTGCCATGCGTGCACGTCGTTGCATGCGCAATCGCACTCACAGCCCCAAAGCCTCCTGCCGGAGCAGAGGAGAAACCTGGTAAGCCTATCTCCAGAGCAAGGGTGAGGCCATCTAACCTGTGAGGGATCCACACATGGTTGGATACCACCCAATGATAATTATTTATCTCCTAGATTTGTATGTTATGTATATCTGCAGAGGACTGGAAACAACAAAACAGACCAGAATTTTTTTTTTTAAACCCTGTAATCTGGGGGGAAACACATGAAGCAAAAGAACAAGTTCCTACTGCATATCTGCAGTTTCCCCTCAATGTCACTGGTTGTGTGAATGATTCTGGAAGACTGATCTCTGTGCCCTCGCTTTATTTTACTGTTTACTCTTCTTTTAGCAGACTCCGAGCTGAGCAAATGGGGTTATATAATCTCATGATAACCCTGTAAAGTAGGAAGACATCAAAAGGTACCAATGAGCTTTGAAGCAGAGGAGAGATTTGAACCAGGGGTTTCCATAGGCAAGCACAGCATTCTATCAATTAATTTTTTCATTATTGCCCTACAAACTCTACTTCCACAGCTTAAAGAATATGCACTACCCCCTTTCAGTGCTATTTGATAGAAATGATCAGCGTTAGATAGATTTTCAATGCAATCCTATGCAGAGTTAAAAGGTAAAAGTCCCCTGTGCAAGCACCGGGTCATTCCTGACCAATGGGGTGACGTATCATCCCGACATTTACTAGGCAGACTTTGTTTACGGGGTGGTTTGCCAGTGCCTTCCCCAGTCAGCTTCCCTTTACCCCCAACAAGCTGGGTACTCATTTTACCGACCTCGGAAGGATGGAAGGCTGAGTCAACCTTGAGCTGGCTACCTGAAACCGACTTCCGTCAGGATCGAACTCAGGTCGTGAGCAGAGCCTGGACTGCAATACTGCAGCTTAACCACTCTGTGCCATGGGGCTCCTCAATGCAGAGTTACTCCGGTGTAAACCCAATGTAGTCAACAGGGCACAGTCACTTTACATACAACTGCACTGTTAACTGGTTCTTGTAGGTTATCCGGGCTGTGTAACCGTGGTCTTGGAATTTTCTTTCCTGACGTTTCGCCAGCAACTGTGGCAGGCATCTTCAGAGTAGTAACACTGAAGGACAGTGTCTCTCAGTGTCAAGGGTGTAGGAAGAGTAATATATAGTCAGAAAGGGGTTGGGTTTGAGCTGAGTATTGTCCTGCAAAAGTATTGTCCTGTAAGTATCAAGATAATGTGCTAATGAGGGTATGGTATGTTAATATGGAACCATTGTATCCTGAAGTGATCTGTTAATGTGTGTAATCCAAAACTAATCTGTATGGCTATTGTTGAATGTTGTCTTTGAATGTTGAATGTTGAATGTTGTCTTTGTCTGGAGGTTTTTCAGGGCAGGAAGCCAAGCCTTATTCATTCTTAAACTCTCCTCTTTTCTGTTAAAGTTGTGCTGATGTTTATGAATTTCAATGGCTTCTCTGTGCAATCTGACAAAATAGTTGGTAGAATTGTCCAGTCTTTCAGTGTCTTGGAATAAGACCCTGTGTCCTGTTTGTGTCAGTCCATGTTCAGCCACTGCTGATTTCTCAGGTTGGCCAACGTCAGGAAAGAAAACGTCAGGAAAGAAAATTCCAAGACCACGGTTACACAGCCCGGATAACCTACAAGAACCAATGAACTCTGACCGTGAAAGCCTTCGACAATATTTTGCACTGTTAACCTCTCAGGCCTCAAGTGCTTTTTGTTTTCCAATTCTGTAATCCTAGACCTATTTGCTTTGTTATGTTATTGGATATCCTATGCTGCCTAGTTGAATTGTTTTCTGTTGCTTTTACTGCATTGTCTTCTACCTTTGTAGAAGAAGGGGCCGTGGCTCAGTGGTAGAGCCTCTGCTTGGCAGGCAGAAGGTCCCAGGTTCAATCCCCAGTGGCATCTCCAGTTAAAGGGACTAGGCAAGTAGGTGATGTGAAAGACCTCTGCCTGAGACCCTGGAGAGCCGCTGCGGGTCTGAGTAGACAATACTGACTTTGATGGACCAAGGGTCTGATTCAGTAGAAGGCAGCTTCAGGTCTGCATACCTGCATTTGCCTGGCTTTAGACAGGTTTTTTGCTGTTGTTTGTTTGGTTGGTTGCTTTTTTATTATCTTATGCTGTCTGATGGAATTGTTTTCTATATTTTGCAATGTGCCTTGAGTCTCAGCAAAAAAGGCAGGCTATAAATGAAGTGACATAAAATAAGAATAAGCGGGGGATGCACGAGGTTGCGAGCTCAGCTTCCTAAATCCCAAGACACGGTGATCTCCAGTGACCAGTATAGGCACTGGTGGATGCAACGTTGTTAAAAAATGTCTGCAGTAGACACGTTTTGCAATGACGCCTGCAGTGTGTTTGGAGGACTGCCCCGACCAGATAATTTGGAGAGGGGGAACTCTGCCTATCCCGTGTCCTTTCCCATTTCTCCACTGATTGATGGCCAGTTGGGTTCGATTACTGCCTCAGCGTTGTGGGGAGAAAAGAATCCAACCAGAAGGAAGCTGTCAATGCTTGAGTTACTGCTGGCATAAATTCTGACGTGTGAAATGATAACCTGCCACCCCATCTAATCTAGAATTCTGTAGAAAAAAGCATGCTAAGAATAGTAATCGTAATTAGCACCATCTTGATGTCTAAGAATGGGCTACTGAATGACAGCTGCAGCCCTCTCTACAGCAGCCAGCATTAGCCCCTGGCTATGCAGTTAAATAGTCACATATAGAGGCACTATATTAGTTTAGTATGCCAGTGAGAATCAAGTTTTTGCAGGAGGATGCTTCTTTTAAAAAACGCACAGAGCAGATAATTGTATTCCTGACTTGTTCCCTTTCTTTAAATACCCATTATCAGGCAAAGACTTTGTTGCTTCATTTAGCATTCCCTCAGTTATCCTTCCTCCCTCCCCCAAAGTTTTGATTGTTGTTTCTATGTTTTGCATTTGTCTATGGTTTTAATTGTTTTAATGGTGTGTTTCTTGGTTTTAATGAGCCCCGTGGCACAGAGTGGTAAGCTGCAGTACTGCAGTCCAAGCTCTGCTCGCAACCTGAGTTCGATCCCGACGGAAGTTGGTTTCAGGTAGCCGGCTCAAGGTTGACTCAGCCTTCCATCCTTCCGAGGTTGGTAAAATGAGTACCCAGCTTGCTGGGGGGAAAGGGAAGATGACTGGGGAAGGCACTGGCAAGCCACCCCGTAAACAAAGTCTGCCTAGTAAACGCTGGGATGTGACGTCACCCCATGGGTCAGGAATGACCCGGTGCTTGCACAGGGGACCTTTACCTTTTAATTGGTTTTAATGACTTTTGAGAAGAGATTTTGTTATGTGTGTTTAAATTTGTTAGCAGCCTCAGTGGCCCTAAGAGGAAAAATGTGGGGGGGGGGGTAATATTTTGTAATAAACAAATAAGGAAATAAATTAGCTGAGGCAGTTGAACTTAGGATAGGGTGTGGAGGAGGGTTGCCGGCTCCAGCAAGGAGCCATCTTTTTACTTCCCTTACACAGAATTCTATAAGATGGGTTTCAGCACACAGGAGCTACAGAGGCTAATACAAGCACACCTGATACGTGATTAAGAAGGAAGTGAGAGCTGTCTGACTTTGTCAGTCCCATTGGTCACAACAGGAATTCAGGTTTGACTCTGCAGTTAAATGACATCCATAGGGAAGCCATCACATTTCACCATTAATAGAACAGTTGTGGGATCCTTATTTATAGATTCAAGGCTCGTACGAACAGTTGCTATTTGGGGGCAATGACTTCCCCCTTCACGCACGGCTAATATATATATATATTTTAATCAAAGAGCCACAGGCCAGAAGACCTAATGCAAACCATCCTATTTCACACAATGGCCACCCAGCAATGGAGGACAGAATATTTACAGTATAATCCCAAACAGAGTAACACCCTTCTAAATCAATTTAAGTCAACTTTAAATAGTATGCCTAGGGTTGCCAACTCCAGATTGGGAAATTCCTAGAGATTTTGGGGGTGGAGACTGGCAAGTGTGGGGTTTGGGGACTGACTACAGAAATCAGTTCCCCTGCTTTGGAGGGTGGACTTCAATGGGGTATAATGCCATAGAGTCCACCTTCCAAAGTGAACATTTTCTCCAGGTGAACTGATCTCCGTCACCTGGAGATCATGTGTAATAGCGGGAGATTTCCAGCCACCATCTAGAGGTTGGCAACCCTGTCTCTTAATGACCTTAGGGTTGCCAACCTCCATGTGAGGCCTGGAGACCTCCCAAAATTACCACTCATCTCCAGACTACAGAGATCAGCTCCCCTGCAGAAAATGGCAGCTTTGGATGGTATACTCTACAACATTATACCCCACTGAGGTCCCTCCTCTCCCCAAACTCCAACCTCCCCAAACTCCACCCCCAAATCTCCAGAAATTTCCCAACCCGGAGTTGACAATCCTAACTAGCATTGTAGGGGCATCTCAATAGGTTACAAAGGGATCTAATTTTGTTCAAGTACCACTACGCATACATAATTTCATTCCACGCATCTGTTTGCCCAATGCAAGAGAATGAAAAGGGACTGCTGGCCTGTTCTGATTTCATGCTGTCTTTATGAGATCAGGACAAAAACAAGCTCTGCACATTTTAGATTAGAACATAAGAAAACCCATGTGGGATCAGACCAAGGCCCATCAAGTCCAGCAGTCTGTTCACACAGTGGCCAACTAGGTGCCTCTAGGAAGCCCACAAACAAGAGTGACTGCAGCAGCATTATCCTGCCTGTGTTCCACAGCACCTAATATAATAAGCATGTTCCTCTGTTCCTGGAGAGAATAGGTATGTACCATGACTAGTATTCATTTTGACTAATAGCCATGGACAGCCCAATCCCCCATGAACATGTCCACTTCCCTCAAAGTCTTCCAAGTTGGCAGCTCCCCTCTTAAAGTCTTCCAAGTTGGCAACCATCACCACATCCTGGGGCAGGGAGTTCCACATTTTAACTATGCCATGGAGGTCTGAAGGATAATAAAAAGAAACAGTATAATAAAATGAAGCATCTCAAGGTAGATTCTGATCATCCTCATAATTATTTACAGTGGAAAGATTTTTGCAAATGCTCTTTTTTTATGGAAAAGGAGCCTTTAACAAAGGATTTGAAAACAACCCACTTGCTGTTCCCAGGTTGAATTCCTTGTAAAAGTTTCTTGCATGTTGTCCATGCAAGAATTCTCACATGTGGTCTCCCAAATTTGTAAACACACACACACATCCTTGGGATGGCAGCAGGCCCAGTAAACACACATAACACAGGGGGGGGGGTGAATCAATGACAATTATTGGAGGTATGCAAAACAGAACAAAACAGTCTTCATCCACTGGCGGAAGGCAACAATAGAGGAAGACAGACAAATCTCCCTGTGCACATGTAACATATAGTTTGACTGACTGTGGTCTTTCACTCACCGTCATCCCTCCGATGACTTTGGATCTTTGTGTTGATTATGCATGCCGTTTCCAGCTGTCAGAGGTCGCCTGTTTTTATTTTACATTATGCATTTTGAATGTCCAGTAAGTAACATGTTCATTGTAGACTTGTCACTTTTCACTCTGTTGAATGGGAGGGGGGCATTAAAGCCATAGTTTGCCTAAGGCAACAAAAAAACCTTGGGCTGGCCCTACCTGGTAGATCAGACCGAAGATCCATCTAGTCCAGCATCTAACAGTGGTCATCCACATGCAGTTTGGAAGCACACCATATAGACATTAGCCCTTACCCTATTGATTGCCATCCCCCATCCACTGGCAGAAGCCCTTTCTTCTGCTCATCAGTTTTGGTTGACACATTTCTACCATCCTCACCCTCATTAGTTTGCCCATCGGTTGGAAAAGTAGTCATCAACATCTTTTGATATAGGAGCAGGTCAGCAAAGTGCCGCTTCCCTGCCAACATTGAGTCAAACGTTCTCATTTCCCCAGAGAAGCTGGCTCCTGCTTCTCCTCCACCCCCAGCTGCCCCTATCCCTGGGGTGCCAACGCAGTGCTGAGATGATGATCCAGATTCTATTCAGGAACCTTCATCATCTGTAGAGTCGCTCTGACGGCAGAATTATTGTTACAGATAATAGTGGGTGAGTCAGAGAGAACACAGCATGAGTCCTCATTCTCAGGATGAGTTTGCCAAGTTAGCAGCAAGAGAAAACCTTTCAGTTGAACCCCGGGACAATTCAATAGTGCCCTAAAGCAGAAATTCTTCAAAAGTGTGAGATATGGTTCCATTGGGGAAGGGGGGGGTTCTTAAAGGGCTATGTGTGTGGATGTGCTCATTACATATACCTAAAAAAAAAAACCTGAAAGCTATTTCCAAAACCACCCCATATATACAGTTATTTGTTATGGGTGCTAAGACAAGACTGTCAAATGAGCGTGTATTTTAGAAATACTAACTAATATGACAGTTTAGGGGGACTAAAAAATAAATTTGTGTGCCATAGACAATACACTTGTACAATACGACCGCCAATGAAAAGCTATTGTCTGAACACCGCCTCAGATTATGTTAAGGCACAGCCCTGATTTCTTCCTTTCACTAGCCTTATTCCCTTTTGTGACACCCTTTCTGGAAAACAAACTGAAACAATCATACCATCCTTTCCAGGTTATTTATATATTCTCTTGCTTAAAAACACCAACAACATGGAACACTGAGCAAACCTAGAATCATCCTCCATATATTAAACATTGATTCCTCCAGCTGTAAAGCAGGACAGAGATGCCACAGGCTACTTGGCAAAATCTCAAATGCAGAAATCCAAGAGAGATCCACTTTCCCACGAGCACACACAAAACATCTAGCCAGTCTGGCTGATCAGTCTTTGTGCTAGAAATTCTCCTGACTCCTGAGGTCTGTACATGTGAATGACAGAAGGTTACCCAAACCTAACCCAGACAGCTTCAAAGGCATGACTCAAGACACCCCACAGAGTCTTAGCCATCTCTGTCCTGATAACGCCCAATTTATTCCTTCTTCTTCACAAATATTAATTCTTACCTTTCATAAGGAAGGTAGCCCAGCCAAGATAATTCAGTAATGAATCATAGAGATGGAAGGGTCCACCAGGGTCATCTAGTCCACCCCCATGCACAGTGCAGGAAATTCCAAACTACCTCCCCCACACACCCCCAGTGCCCAGGAGATGGCCAAGATGCCTTCCCTCTCGTGAACTGCCTAAGGTCATAGAATCAGTCTTACTGACAGATGGCCATCTAGCCTCGGCTTTAAAACCTCCAGGGAAGGAGAGCTTACCACCTCCCGAGGAAGCCTGTTCCACTGAGGAACCGCTCTGTTAGAAAATTCTTCCTAATGTCTAGATGGAAACTCTTCTGATTTAATTTTAACCCACTGGTTCTGGTCCAACCTTCTGGGGCAACAAAAAACAACTCGGCACCATCCTCTATATGACAGCCCTTCAAGTATCCTGCATTGGGCATGGGGTTGGACTAGATGACCCTGGTGGTCCCTTCCAACTCTATGATTCTAAGTACTTGAATGCCCTAATGCAGTGCTATACAGAAATTCTGTATGCATGAGATATTTTGCTAGGTATCACTTTTTACCGGGTTGGATCCAGTGGTGCTGTTCCACTGGTATAATGGTACTTAACTCTGGCAGAATGGCACTGGATACAGCGGAGGAGGGAAGGTAACTTTTGCCAGTGTGCCATCCACTGCAGACCCCCCCCCCCCATGTTCTTTGTGATAGCAAAAATTTGGGCAGGGGAAGGAATGAGTGAACTGCAGTAGGAGGAGGAAGGAGAGAAAGTCCCATTCCACAAACTTCAATCCACCGTATTTTCAGGACATTTAACGTATTCAGTTTTTGATTGCTATATCAGCATTGTTTTTCTTGCCTTGTTTTCTTTTATTGCATTTTCATCCTGTCTTTCTTCCCAGGAACTCAAGGCATTCTTGATTGTCTCCCCCCCCCCCCATTTTATCATCACAACACCCCTGTTGGGTAGATGAGGCTGAGAGGGAATGTTTGGCTTAATGTCACTCAGTCAACTTTATGAGTGGAGGTTTAAGCCTGGGTCTCTCCTGTCACAGCTCTCTGAGCTTTATCTGCCCTATTATCTGTAGCCGTTTTTCAGAACTGGCCCGGTTGTCTCAATTCAATGCTGCTTTTTAAATGGAGTTTTGAAGCTGATATAAATGCTTAAAAAAAAAAAAAGCCAGCATTGTTGGTTTATTACTGCAGTTTTGTGCATGCTTTTATTATTGTATGTGAGTTTGTATTGTCGCACCATTTTGTGCCATTTGTGACTGTTTTAAACACCAATGAAGTTTCGATTAATTCATAGTTTTATTTTTAATTGTTGTATGCCACCCACAGCAGCATTCTAAAGAAGCAGAAAATAGAGAAGCTAAGACAAAGAAATAATAGGGAATTAATGGTGGAGTTCTTAAGATATTCATTTCAGTGATTCCAGGGTGCAAACAAGACATACAGCTAGACATTTTTTATAATTTTTCTCCCATTTTCTACTGAGGGAAACCCTTCACGCCCACCGTTTTCTCTATTGTTACAAAATCCACAATTATTTTCATCGACAAAGCTCTACCTTCTTGGCACAAGTGTACTAAAAACTTCAAAACCCTAAAGGCATTCAAAGAAAGAGGCAGAACATTCAGTGAGCTATCTCTTTTCACATTTTTCTTATTTCATTTCTAAGAACTATAAAGTGAACACCAGGGCTACCAGAAGGTTGACCTTAAAAGGTAGAGATGATCAGAATGGCGATTCTGTAAAAACAGAGCTTTGCACCAGAACATTTATTCCCCATAACTCTGTGGTGTATCTGCTTAGACTGTTCACAAAGTCACCTCAAGCTGAACTGATGCCATATAGCAAGTCTAAAGGTCCTGTGCTAGGTATATTGGAACAGATATACCCAAGGTTACATTCATACCATGGTAGGTTAACATGGTGATAAATGTTCAAAAAGACGAGAGCCTTTGGTAGACATTATGGTAGTGTTCTGTTAATGTGTGATGGGAGCCCACCAATCTCACATCTCAAGTGTGTGCAGGTATGTGCAATCCCATCACGTGTGTTCATTTTCCATGCTGGTGTAGGTTCCATTTATAGCAAACAATTCACATGAATGAAAGCTATACCTGCATGATGGAAATCCACACAGTGCCTAATTCATATGTTACAAGCTCATAGTTTCAGCTGGGTAGCCATATTATTCTGCAGTGGAAGAGCAAGATTCAAGTCTGGCATCAGTTCCAGGTTCATACTTACTGTCTCCTGAATATATGCGGCTGCCAGGCTCTTGCCATGCATGAATAGAACACTACTGTAACATCTGCAGAGGGCTATCAGCAGCAGCAGATTTAGTTGTTGGAAGTTAGATTTGATGGCACGAATGCAAAGTATTGTACATCATTTTTATGCACATAAGTGATGCCCATCTATCATTTGCTATGTTTGCTGAATGCGTTTGTGTTATTTAGTGGGGCTGTCACCCAATTAAAACCTATCCATAGGGTTGCTAACCTCCAGGTAATAGCTGGAGAGCTCCTGCTATTACAACTCTTCTCCAGCTGATAGAGATCAGTTCACATGGAGAAAATGGCCGCTTTGACAATTGGACTCTATTGCTTTGAAGTCCCCGCTCTCAAACCTCACCCTCCTCAGGCTCCGCCCCCAAAATCTCCTGCCCATGGCAAAGAGGGACCTGGCAACCCTACCTATCCAAGAGACAGACTACACATTCAGTGGGGGTGGGGAGTGGAGTCTGATTAGTTCTCTTGATCCTAACTTTCAAAAGAAGCCACAGGGGCTAGGGCTGTCAATTCGGTTCGGTCCGAACCGAAAATCAACCGAATTTCCCCTGATTCGGTGATTTTCAGTTCGGACGGATCCGAACTCAAATCTGGCGGGCAACGGGGGGGGGGGCGAATTCAGCGAGTTCGGGAGTTCGCGAATAAATTCGGCCAATTCGGCCCCCCTTCAGGGCAGCCCGCTGAAAGGCGCGGGCTGCCCTTTAAACAGATCTGCGCCTCCCAGCTGGGAGGCGCAGATCAGTTTAAAGGGCAGCCCGCCTCCCTTCAGCGGGCTCCGCTGAAGGGGGGCGGGCTGCACTTTAAACTCATCTGTGCCTCCCGGCCGGGAGGCACAGATGAGGTTAAATGACAGCCCGCCCCCCTGCAGGGAAGCCCGCTGAAGGGGGGCGGGCTGTCATTTAAACTCATCTGTGCCTCCCGCCCGGGAGGCACAGATGAGTTTAAATGACAGCCCGCCCCCCTGCAGGGAAGCCCGCTGAAGGGGGGCGGGCTGTCATTTAAACTCATCTGCGCCTCCCGCCCGGGAGGCACAGATGAGTTTAAATGACAGCGCGCCCCCCTGCAGGGAAGCCCGCTGAAGGGGGGCGGGCTGTCCTTTAAACTCATCTGCGCCTCCCGCCCGGGAGGCACAGATGAGTTTAAATGACAGCCCGCCCCCCTGCAGGGAAGCCCGCTGAAGGGGGGCGGGCTGTCCTTTAAACTCATCTGCGCCTGGCGCAGATGAGTTTAAAGGGCAGCCGCGCCTCTCCAGCGGGCTCCGCTGTAGAGGCGCGGCTGTCATTTAAACTCATCTGAGCCTCCCGCCCGGGAGGCTCAGATGAGTTTAAATGACAGCCCGCGCCTCTCCAGCGGAGCCCCCTGAAGGGGGGCGGGGGGCCCTTTAAACTGATCTGCGCCTCCCAGCTGGGAGGCTCAGATCAGTTTAAAGGGCCCCCGCGCACCTTCAGGGAATCCCTGAAGGCGCGCTTCGGCCGAATTTTCCCCCGAACTCCGGATCCCCCCGAATTACCGGGGATCCGAAGCGGGGGAGTTTGGACTTCGGACCGTACCGACCCCACAAGGGTCAAATTCGGCCGAATCCGAACTGTACCGAATTTTTTTTTTTTTGACAGCCCTAACAGGGGCCTGATGTGGTTTGGAGCCATAGCCCTGGGCAGGAGGGTTAACCCTGTCGTCCCATGACATTTCCCTGATAGAAATTGAGCCATTCCTCAGTTGATATTAGATCTGGAAGGTGGAAATGTAGGACTGTCTGTCTTCCCCCCCCCCAATTAGGGTTAAGAGTACTTTGGAGAAGTCTATCCAGAAAATAATGGGAGGGGGTCTATTGGGGAATATATTAACCTCCTGCCCAGGTGCCATGACCACAATCTAAACTGGGGTGGGGAGGCCTTGTAGTTCTGGTCGTAGTTTCAGAAAGTTACATGCAGCTTGGCTAATAGAATTTTAGATGGTTAGCAATTTAATCAAGTCTACAATTCATTTTCACAAAACCAAGTGCTTTGATAGCGGCATACCTTGTTTTTAAGCAGATGCACGCTTTTGTCACAGAAGTCCCCATCTTAGACGTAACATTCTCTCCTACGCCAGAGAGAAGGAGAAATGCCTCTTTAAGTCAGCATTAGTCTTCTGCGGGTATAGAAAGCACTTCCAATAAAAGTGATTTGTAAAATGTTATAACCCTGCTCCCTGATTAACTGAAAGCAGTTTTTTAGTCAATCCAAAAAATTTTTTGCAATCAACTGACCAATGGCTGCGCTGCTAGTCAGCATTCATAAAATAGCCCCATGGTGCTCGGAGCAGCTGAGATATATTGTGTGTAATCCTTACAATCACCCTGTAAAGTAGGCCAGTGTTATTTTTATGCTGATAATACAGAATGGGGGAGGAGGGCTAGGGATTGAGTCACCCAATATGTCTCGGCTAAGGTATGAACATAAGACTTCCAAGACTAATATCCTGCAACGTACTTTTTTTGTGTGTGTGTGTTTTAATGAATTAGGAGCCCTGTGACCCTCCCTTGTAGTGTACAAAAGCAGAGCTGTGGAAGGATATGTTCAACTAGTTTCTATTACATGTGTAAATTTCCCCATTCTCGGGGGGCGGGGGGAAGGAAGCCGATGCTCATTTCTTTTCCGGCATAACTGTTAAGGACACAGAGGAACTGTCCCATCCTCAGAGTACAATCATAAAACAGATCTATTCAGAATACTACTCCAGCCTAGTCAAATGTGGCTGACCCCCAGGAAAACATTGCTAGCATTGCACTGCCAAGCTAACAATCTCTTTCCCCTACCCCCCCACCACCACCCAGCCCCTCTCGCAATTCAGCATAAAGAATGGAAATCATTTTGCACTCTAAAAGTGTTGGAGCAGCAAACACAAGGTAAATTAGGTTTAAATAACTCAAACCTCTTTGCCTGTACATTTGTTACCTGGTAGCCCCACTGCCTCTTCTAAATCTCCTTCCTGCTGCTTAGTAGTAACACCTGTGGCCAGCTCTTTTATTTCCTTTTTTTTTAAGAAATGCTGTTTTTGGCTGCCTTGTTTAGTGTTCTCTATGAAGAAGTATCAAATAATGCATCAAAGGATGACAGGCAGGTGCTTAAAAAGCATCGTGTTCCTCCCACAATAGGAAAGTTACTATGGAAGAGGAAGGCCAAGCAAGGTCAACTAGAGTCATGAATAAGGTTGCCAACCTCCAGGTAATAAAACAAGAATTTTTGTGCTGAGAATAGTTGAGCAACCAAACAAGAACCAGCACGGTGACCAAGCTGCAATTAGTTATGTAATGAAAATCTCATAATATGAAAATAATATACAAAATTACAAAAATCCACAAGGTGGATAATTTGCGAAATCTATAAGAAAGTTGTATAGCAAACTGTGAATCTACAAATTGCATGGGGTGCTATACAGTCAAACAAGTCTAACATTCAATATACATTATAACATGCTCCATGGCAGAAAATCATTTTTAGCACACATTGTGGTAATGGAAAAGGTACACAATAAATAAACAATAATCCATCCACTGTGCTATATGAATTCAAAGTCCAACTGGTGAAGTGAGTGCAAATAGGAGCAGCCAGCTTCAAAAGATCCTTTTCAAACCATTCTTCCTCAGTCACGATGACGCAGGAGAAATGGGCACGAGCTCCTATCAAACACTTTCCTATGGAGCCTAAGTCTCAAAGCACTCAATGCTTAAAGCCATATTTAATCGAAGGTACCTTTGGAAACCTTTCTTGCCAGTTTCACCCGCTCCACAAACCCAAGAAGACTCTTGCACCTCTTAAGTCCTTCATGAAGGGAGAGTATCACCAGGTGTGCTTTTTTGTTGCCATAATCACATAGAACTATAAAATTCTTAACAACACTGGAGCTGGCAGCTGAGCTCAGTGAATGACAAAAATCTGAAGACCTAAATGAATAATGAATCAGCTTGTAACTTGCTTCCTGTTTACTCAGCACTGCTGCAAGAAAATGTTACTAGCTTACTACTTTACTATCACTTGTACAGGTTGCATGCCTTAATAGCTAAGCCCAATGAGAGCAATCCAATGGTCATTGTAAAGAAGTAATTTACACATTTTAATATATAGCATTTGCCTGAGAGGAAGACCATGAATTTTCAGTATATTTAGAATTCTATTGTCCAGGAAAAGATTTTGCTCATAGCTGTGGCCTTCACATATCCAGAAGGCTAAAATAAACTAAAGCTGACCACAGTCATCCTTAGTAATGTCTATGTGCTTAGATTTCCACACAGATAAGTCTAAACGAACAGTTGAGGTCCATTGGGTAGAAGAAGATTTAATATATGTGATTAATATTCCACAAGGAGCTCCAACATAGGAGGGTTGGATCCCGCAGATCCATTCAGCTAGCAGAGATGCTTTTCCCGGCACAATAGGTGCTTCTTCCATCAGCAGAAGAACCTCTTGTATAGGGAAGGCTTCTTGCATAGGAGGAAGACGCTTCCACCAGGGGAACAGATCCACAGGATCCAACCAAATATTGTTTGGTCCCTAGGAATCAGAGGAGAATACACATAGAAAATATTATGTTGGAATCAAAAATCCATTTGGAGTTTTCAAGAATGAGCCATGACCAGAATATGTTTCCTACCAGTTTGCGTTTGTGGGTCAGGTGGATTTTCCACTTCCAACCCAACCTTTCCATAACCTGGCTCCATAGTGATCATTACAAAATATAACATTGGGAAAGATAGGGAATAGCTTTTAAGAGCATTCCCATTTTATTCAATGTCCATACATTTCTTTTGTCCTTTTGTCACATCTAGGGTCCAAACTAGATGATTGTGGGAGATTTGTGGTCAACTCACCTGTGGGTTTTTCAAAGTGCTAAGAGCAGCCTCTCAAGGCAGCAGCATGGGGTGTGGGAATGTAGCACACAAGGACCTATGGATACTTACATCGTGTCCCTAGATGGGGCAAATAACTGGAGGGGGATTCAAATTGCGAAAACAACATTGAGAGATGTATTAATCCTCTCTTGCATCACAGGCATGATCTAGATTACTCCCCACACAATGACTTTTGGCACTGGGGGATTCTAATCACGTATCTCCTTAATAATCTGCCTTGAGTCTCAGTGAAAAAAGCAGACCATAAATAACGTAAATAAATACATTAAATAACGTGCAGTTTTCCTTGGAAGATTTTTAAGCCCTACAAATGTTGTAGAACCTATAGATCAGAGGTTTCAGTAGTATGCAGATTTTTAAGCCCTACAAAACTTGCAGAATCTATAGACCGGAGGTTTCAGTAGTATGAGTTCACACACTGTGATCCTTTCTTTCTAACTGCATCCTGCTGCCTGAAGATTATCTGTCTCTATCCCTTTCAGCGTGCTTTGAGTATGCTGTAATTGGAGAGGATAAAACAGGCAACATGCAAATATTCTAGCATCTTAGCTATGCAAGAAACCAGTGGGCATCACTTTAAAACATTCATCTTTGGCTACACCACTTAATTTTGCTGAGCTTGGAGACCTGACATGTCTCTCTACATTTGTAATTTCATTGATAGGGTGGGCAAATGCATGTTTCATTTCCCTTGGATACTTCTTCATTCATCACTGACATTGATACTGGGGATATGCATTGAGTCTCACACATTAAATCTTGTTATTTTAACGTGCAAAGCACTTTACCATCTTAATCTCATTAATAAATGCTGCCTTATGCCTGGTCAGATCACCGGTCCACCTACCTCAGTATTACCTACTGACAGCCAGGCTGTCAGGCTGAGAAAGATGCTTCCTAGCATCTACTACTTGAGATCCTGGGGACTGGAGGCAGGCCCTTCTGAATGCATAGCACATGTGCCATCAGCCACAGCACTTCCCATAAAAAGGTGCATATCTCCACAACAGAAGACAGCGTCAAAATTTAGTTCAAAATAACTTGCACTATCCTAGAATCTCTAACTGCTAGGGAAGCAGATATAATTTACATGATGGCAGGGACGTTAGCCAAAATTCAAGATGTTCAGAGCTAATTAGCGAGATAATTGTGTAGACTGATTAATTGCTACATGCAGAGTGCTTTCATTGTACAGGCTGCATTAGCGATGACTGAGCCAGGCTGACGAGCTGTGCCGCAATCTCATGGCTGGGGCGCTCACTCTGCCTATCAGACTTTTACTCCTGCTGTACATGCCAATGCTGAACTAGGCATGCTGCAATACAGACGTCAAGCTGAAGCCCTATTGCACATAATCAGGTCCCCTGTATGCATGGACAGAAGTGGCATCGCATGCTGGGAGGACTGAGGAAGAGCAGGCCATTGGACACCCCAACGGGAAGGTAAAGGAAGGGTCAGCTCAGACCAAATAAGTAGTACTGTAATGGGGAGCTTTTATCACACACCACCTGCCAAAAATTGCAGGAGAGCCCTGTGTGTGTGTCTGCGTGACCAGGCGTGTGTGTATGTGAGTGTGTGACCGAGCCATTCTCTTTAAGAACCAGAGAGAGGTGTTCATTCTAGTGTATTAGTCTGAGAGCGCGTTACCGAGTCTGACCACCGGAGGCCCGCGTGCTAGAGAAGAGTGTTTTTTAAGAAAACACCATTTTTTATTTTTTATGAGAAAAAAAGGGTGGAGAAGTCTGTGCTAAAAGAGTGCTTATGCAGACATTATGTTAAAAGGGCTGAGCGTTTTTTCCCCCAATCGTAGGGTGTGTAAAGCCCCTCCGAGTGGTTTTTCAACCCCTTGCCACCTCCAGGTAGGAGATTCCCAAACAAGTGGTTTTTTTTTAACTAGGAGGGGCAATAACCAGGATTGTGTAAAACAAAAGCTTAGAGAGAGCGGGGTGTAAGGCTGCAGGAAAAGTTAAAACCCCCACAGCCCATTCCTACAGAAAGAAAAAGTTAAAAAGCCGCGCCCCAGAGACTAGTCCCACGGGGAGAGACATCTTCTCTCTCCTATCTACCCAACACCCCCAGCCCCTAGACAGAGAAACCAGCCACCCAGCCACGTTTAGCACAGAGAGCCAAAAAGGATCTTAAGAGAGAGAGAGAGAGAGAGAGAGAGAGAGAGAGAGAGAATAGGTATATCGCTTTGCTTTTTTAACAGTTCTCACCAGCAGAGCTCTCACGACAGAAAAGAAAGCAAGAAACCGTCTGCCCCCAGCCTATGCAACGAAGGGGAGGGGCTGGTATTTTGGAAAACCCTCCGTTCTAACACCTGATCTGGCTTTAAGAATTTGATAGGCTAGTCCAGGGGGGGGAGTGGTATCCCCTCCCCACATCCGAGCAGCCAGAGATTGCGAGATTGTGACTACAAACGGCAAAAAAAGCTCTCTGTACAGGGAGTAAGCAGGCAGGAGGGTTTCCCCCAGAGTCTGGGGGGGTTCTACATCTCCGGTAAGCTCAGAGTGTGCTGTTTAGCCCCTGCAGGCTGGCAGGCAAAAACAACAAACTTTTCCCCCCTCCTTGCATAAGCTCCTGCAGCTTCCCCCCCCCCCAGAAAACAAGCAAGCTACTTTCTAAGCCCTAGTTTCTGGCCATCGCAGGCAAAGTCTGAAAAAAAGATCTTAAGAGAGAGAGAGAGAGAGAGAGAGAGGCAGGCTCTGTCCTTATCTTGCACCTTCTATGGCAAGAACAGCAGGGAGCCTGAAACGGGGCCCCTCTGGAGAAACTTCCCCCCGGCAGGCAGTCAGGAAAGAGCGCAGAGAAGCTGACAAACCAGTTTTACCACTCAGCAGACACACGGAGAGGGGGAGGGGAGTTTTTTACAGAACACCCCCGGTAGTGCAGAAAAGCGTCGTTTGAACAGAGAGAGAGAGAGAGAGAGAGAAATCAGCACACAAGCAAAACACTCCCACAGACACCCAGCCACCCCCCAGCCCCTGAGAGAGACCGAGCAGTGGGCTGGCTTTTGCCCGCTTGTGTGGCTTTTTAAAAAAACACCTCACGCAGAGGGGAGACCATCCCCCAACCTCACTGAACCCCCCCCCCCCGGCAGGCAGTCAGGAAAGTTTACAGAGAAAACTACCTTTTTCTCAAACTTTTTAAAGTTGTTTTTTGGGGGTCTGACCCCTGTTTACTAGTGCTCTGGTGTTTAACGACCTTACCCCTCCAGAGCATTCACGGCAGAAAGAAAAGTTAAAAGGCGCGCTCCTCCAGCCGTCTATACAACAAAGAGGGGCGGAGACTGCTCCCTACCCACCTGGTACAGCTTTAAGAGAATAGGATTGGAGGATGGCTAAAACATGTGGGAGAGTGGTGAGAGAAAGGAGGGGGAGAGTGGATGGAGAAAGGAGGGGGAGGAGGGACTGATCACCCCCCCCACACACACACACACACACACCACACCCCAGACAGGTCAAAAACCAGCCAGAACAACTACGTTAAAAATGTGTGTGTGTGTGTGTGTGTTTGATTTCTCTCAGGGCACACAGGCACGCTTATCTCAAGGACAACCGACTTCCTGTTTTTTAGCAGTGAGCTGGAGAAAAAACTAAGCCAGCCGTCAGTTCCCTTCTCCCTTCCCACTCAAACCCCCCTGCTCTTTTTAAAGTTGTTTTTTCTTTACTCCTTTACAAACAAGACGAAACAGGGGCTGGATGACTCCTGTTTGCTTAGAACGTAAGAAAGACCCTGCTGGATCAGACCCAGGCCCACCCAGACCGGCAGTCTGTTCACATGCTGACCCAACAGAGCGGGCAGGGATGCAGACGTGAAAGTAAACTTTCTTAAACTTTTTTTCCCCTTTTAGCCGTAGGCAGGAGGGGCTCCCACACGTGAACAAAGCATACACAAATACCCCCTCTGTATCTGCCCCCACGGGGCACTTCACGCCAACCACTTCACGCCAACCTTGCAGGGCGGGCCTTTCTGACCCAACTCGTAGAGAGAACCGGACGGAGCGCCGAGCTTCGCCACGGTGGTCAGGGACGGCGAGCCTGGCCGCCCTGCCGATTTTTGTGGCGTTCCGAGCGGGTTTAGCCAACGACCACAGGGGGACGCTCTCCCCGCACATGTGTCAGCGGGAGGGGGGCGTGTGACCTATCCCCGCGTGCGTCCGGTTGAGGGGGTGTCGGATCTGTGACCCCCGCGGGTCTGCGGGGTGGCAGGGAGGAAGGGGGCGCAAAAAGCGCCCCCTATCGAAAACACAACACACGAGAGTCTGACACGGGGCGGGAGGCGCGGCTCGGGGTGAGAGGGCCTCCGAAGCGCGCGGGGGCGGAGCGGGGTGCGGCCCGAGCCGCGGAGGGGGGCCCCGGGGGAAAAAAACTGGAGGCGGGGTGGGAGACCCGGCGAGCGGGTTTAAAAAGGATGGTTCGGGCGGCCTTCCTTCCACGGCATGCTCAAGTGCTTCTGCATCTCTCATTGTGCTACGGAGGATAAAAACAACGTTTATTTAGAAATGCGCCCTACAACTCTAGCGCTGCCAGGGGTACAGGCTAAGGCGGAAGAGGAGCCGATTTATGAAGAAATGGACGCACAGGTGCCACCGGCTCAACGGGAAGAGGAGCAGATTTATGAAGAAATGGACGTGCCGTTGCCCCGTTCAAAGGTCAACGAGGTCCCCGATTCGAAGGAACCTGATGACGACCGTCCGGAGTGTATCCGTTCTCTTGTACAAGGGGTGAGTATAAGGCCGATAGAGGGTCCGAGGGAAAGAACCCCCGGTGTGGCTGTGTAGAGGAAAAGCGCCACTGTGTTCTTCTCTCCTAGCTGAACGAGGGAAAAGTCCCCTGGTCTGTTTTTACCCAAATTGTGTCTGCTGCACTGGGGGAAGTCCGCACGGACTGTTGTGGCTATTGTGACTATATCGCCTTTTACGACCCGGCTACCAGCGTGGGATATGCCGACTACAGGCGGTGGAAGGCGCTCCGCGTAAGTATTTGGAGGACCTGGAAGGGTCTGAACCACGTGTCTGAACAGCTGTGAGACTGACGTGGCTTTGTGTTTTTGAATTTTTCTGTTTTTGACAGGCCGAGGCCGCCGAAAAGGCTATGAAAGAGTCAACCGTCATCTCGAAAGGAGAGGCTCCGAATCGACTCGATGCGACCTTCTCCTCGGACTCTGAAGAGTCGGAGGATGAAGTGAGATGGAAGACCGAACAGGCCTCGTACGGCGAGGAATCATCGGATTCGGGCCACCTGACGGCGGACGAGGGTGAAGGAGAGGCGGTAGAACCCCCGCCCTCACGACAGGGGACACCCGAACCCCCCGAGGACGAAGAGGAAGCGGAACGGCGCCCCTGCGTGCAGGAATTATTCCCTGGGGTAAGTAGACCTCCCGAGTCCCCGTCTGCGAAGGCCGTGACGGCGACACGCTCGCTGAACAAAGTTTTTTTCTGTTTTTTTCAACGCAGGTGTGGTCAAAACTCGTACATTACGGATGCCTGGCGAAGAGAGTCACCGCGGAACTGAACCCCTTGTGCTGTCACCGATGCGCTTTAACCCGTGTGTTTCAAGAGTTGAATTCGGGGGAGGCCGACGAGGCTGACCAATGCTTGAAAGATGTGGACGTGTTTGAGATCAAGGAGTCAGAGCTGATTGATCTCCTCAAATCAGACATGCGAGAGGTGGTGCTGGGGATGAAGAAGAAGACGGACCCGAAGGCCGGGGAAGGAGCTGAGAAATAAAATGAGGAGGAGGGGTGTGGGGAAAAAGCGCCTGTGTTTTGTCTATAAAGCTGTCTAATAAAAATTACTTTTTCATTGGGACCACGAAAGATTGCGGCGTCATGACTCGGCAGGATGCTATCCTGAAAAAAATTTACTACCAGCCCGGTGAAGAGGGGAGCTTCGGGGGGGCCGAAGCGCTTTTCAGGGCGGCTTCTAAGAAGGGGTACGTGCGGGGTAGAAAAGGGGCCGAAGCCTGGCTGGCGGATCAGGATGCTTACGTCTTGCACAAACCGGCCAGGGTGCATTTTGAAAGAAACAGGGTGGTGGTGGGGGATATCGATGAACAATGGCAGAGCGATCTGGTGGACATGCAGAAATACGCCGAGTACAACGGGGGGTACAAGTACATTTTAACGACGGTCGATATCCTTTCGAAATACGGGTGGGGGGTGGCTCTGAGAGACAAGACGGGGCCGGAGGTGGCGAGGGCTTTTCAAAACATCTTCGCCGAAGGGCGCGCCCCTAAAAAACTGCAGACCGACAGGGGGAAGGAGTTTCTAAACAAACACGTCGCCGGCGTGTTAAAACGGCACGGGGTTCAACACTTTGTCACCAACAACGAGGTGAAGGCGTCGGTGGTGGAAAGGTTTAACAGAACCTTAAAGGGTAAAATGTGGAGGTATTTCACGGCCCGCAATACTTTCAAGTACATAGACGTCCTCCCCGACCTCCTTAAAAGCTACAACGGGAGTTTCCACAGAACTATTCGGTCCCGCCCAGCGGACGTCACCCCCTCCAACTCTCTAGCCGTGTGGCGCACCGTGTACGGCGCGGACTCGCAGGCTCGCCCGAAGCCCGCCAAACGCTCGTTCGGGAAGGGAGACCGCGTCAGGGTTTCTAAAACAAAGGGCTTTTTCGAGAAGGGGTACGAGCAGTCGTTCACCGATGAAATTTTTATCGTCGACGACGTGTTCGAGAGGGGGAGGCGACCGGTGTATCGTCTGACCGATTTTGACGAGGAACCGATCACGGGCGGGTTTTACACCGAGGAGCTGCAGAAAGTCAGCCGCTGGCGAGACAGGGTGTTTAGGATCGAGAAAATTATAAAGACCCGCCGCGATAAACGAGGAGAGTTTTTCTTGGTGAAGTGGAGGGGCTGGCCCGCTAAATTCAACAGTTGGGTGCCCGCGGAAGACGTGGTAGAGCAGGATGGAAGATGAGGGGTTCTACATCACCCTCCCCAGCAACGCCTCCAAGGAGCTCTTTCCCGAAAACACCAACTCTTCTTTCACCGTGCGCCTGGCTAAGCCCCTGGACCTGCGAGGGGAATGGGAAGTGGGCCTGGTGGAAATCCAGTATCCGCACAACTGGTACACTTTCGATTGGCCTGCCGCGTTCTGGGTCAGCCGCGGAGCGATCACTTTCCAGTATCGGGTGAAACAGGGGTATTACGCCACCCTTCAAAGCATCGTCGAGTTGATGGATAAAGCCGTCAGGGAGCAGGCCAAGACGCACCCCCAGATGTTTTTCTATTACGATCCCTCGGCGGCCATGTTACGCTTTAAAGGGGACGATATGTACGAGGTCACGATGAGCAAAGAATTAGCTTACGTGATGGGGGCCCCCCCTGACAAGCCCATTAAAAAACTCGAACACTGCTGCGATATCACGGGGGGGGGGTTAATACGCTGTACGTGTACTCCGATATCGTAGAATATCAGAGGGTGGGGGACGCGTCGGTCCCCCTTCTGCGCTGCGTGCCCGTGCAGGGAAAGGTTCACGATTCTATCACGGTGACGTACGACCGGCCACATTATATCCCGATCAGCAAGCATCACATCGAGACGGTTCACATCGAAATAAAGAACGATCGGAATAAGAACGTTCTGTTTCGCTATGGAAAAACGGTGCTTAAACTGCATCTCAGGCCTCGGAAGAAATGGTGATCGTCAAAGAGTACGGGGACCCCCGGCTGTTCAGGGGCTATTATCAAGCCCAGGCCGGGTACGGCCTCCCCGGCTTTCAAGGGGCGCCGGTGATGTACGGCCGCGGCGTGGGGGGAATTTTTAAGCGGCTTTTTCGAATGGCCGTGCCACTTTTGAGAAGGGGGTTGGAGATCGCCAAACCGCACGTGAAAACGGCGGCGCGTCATTTCGCCAAAGACGTGGTGGGTCGGGTGTCTCAGGCCGCTCTGAATAAAATCGCGCCACAGGAAGGCTGGGGGATGATGTACCTTCCGAGAAGGGGCGGATTGAAAAGGAAAGCCTCGAGGACCCGTAGCGGCCCCCCGTCGCCTCTTAAAAGAGTACGCCCCGCCGCCAAGGAGCAGAGGAGCGGAAGGAAGCGCGCCGGCCAGAACAAGGGGGCGGAGAAGAAGAAGAAGAAGAAGAACAAGAAGAAGGGCGCGAAGAGCCCTCCGCACGGCGACCTAGCCGACGTCTTATAACAAAAAAACAATCCGTGTAAAAAAAAAATGGCCTTCGTCCACTGCGGCTCCGCCGAGTGCACCAAGTCGGAGCTCGACCTCTTCCTGCTAGCCCCCACCCAGACGTGTATCGAGAAAAGCACGTACGTGGAAGTACCCCCCCTCTCGGCTCTGACGGCGGGCTCGCCCGTGGAGTTTTTTATAACCGGGCACGGGGAAGATTATCTGGACTTGAATAACACCCTTCTGTACGTCAGCTGTAAAATCGTCCTGGAAGACGGGACGAACATCCCCCGCGATGCCCGCGTGGCGGTGGCAAACTACCCCATCGCCTCCCTTTTCAGCCAGCTGGACGTGACCGTGGGGGACCGCCTGGTCAGCCAAAGCAGCAACTGTTACCCTTACAGGGCGTTCATCGAGGGGGTGCTCAACTACAGCGGCGAAACCTTGGCGACGCAGTTTTCCCCGGGGTTGTTTTACAAAGACACCCCGGGGCACCTCGAGAACACCGCTCTGGACGGCCCCAACGAGGGCTTTAAGCAGAGGGCCGCTCTGACCGCCGAGAGCAAGAAGCTCGAGCTTCTGGGGAACCTGCACGCCGACATTTTTTTCCAGGAGAAACTCCTCCTGAACGGGGTCGATGTGAAAATCAAGCTGACTCGCAGCAAGGATGCTTTCTGCCTCATCAGCCACGGTCAGGTCGACCACTACAAACTCGTGATCCTATCCGCCTCCCTCTTTGTAAAAAAGGTGAAAGTGGCCCTGAGCATCCGGCTGGCCCACGCCGAAGCCCTGCTGTCCTCTACGGCCAAATACCCCGTGGACAGAGTCGCCATGAAGGTGTTCAGCATCGCGGCCGGCACCCGCGTGAGCAACCAGGATAACCTCTTCCTGGGCCAGCTCCCCAAGATGGTGGTGATGGGCCTGGTGGACAACGACGCTTTCAGCGGGGCTTTCAACAAAAACCCCTTCAACTTCAAACATTACAACATTAACTTTGTGGCGTTGTACGTGGACGGGGAGCAAGTGCCCGCCAAACCCTTCCAGCCCGACTTTCCGAACGGGAACTGCGTCAGGGAATACATGAACCTGGTGCAGACGGCCGGGAAGCATCTGCAGGACCGGCCTCTCCTGATCAACAGGGACGGGTTTGCGAAGGGGTACACGTTGTTTGCCTTCGACCTGACGCCCGATCAGGAGTGCTCCGACCATTACTCTCTGATCAAGACGGGGAACCTGAGGGCCGAAATCCGCTTCGCCGACGCTCTGGCCCACACGGTCAACCTGATCGTGTACGGGGTGTTCGATAACGTGGTCGAGATCAACCACAACCGCAACGTCCTCTTTGACTACATGTAGCATGGACACGCTGCAGCTGACGAGGGCCTTGCTGGCCGACCCTCACACGCGAAAATCCTTCGCGGGGGTCTTCCCTTGCGACCGGCTGCCGGCTAAAAGACTGCTCCGCCGACCCGTCTCTCTAGTGGTCAACACCCACCCCCACACTCTACCGGGCGAACACTGGCTAGCCATCCATCTCCCCGACCGCCGCCGCGGCGAGTTTTTTGACTCTTACGGCAACCCCCCCTCCAGCCCCCTCTTCCCACGAAACATCATGGCTTTTCTGAAAAGAAACGCGGAGGAGATCCGCTTCCAGCGGCACGGCCTCCAAAGCCTGACGTCCGCCACCTGCGGGCACCACTGCCTGTTTTTCCTCCATCAGCGCTGCCGTGGAGAGCCCTTCGATTCCGTGGTGGAGATGTATTCGGTCGACCCCCTGCAAAACGACCGGCTGGTTGTGAATTTTGTGAAAAAAATAACCCCCCGCAGGAGGAGGAGAACTTTACAAAGCACGTACGCGCCTGTTCAGGCCTGTGTTTCTTGCCGGTTCTAATAATAATAAAGTGTTTTTTTTAAAAAACGAAGCCTGGCGTGCGTGTTTTGTTTTCAAATAAAAAAGAGACCGTGATGACGGTTGGGTTTTTTTAAAAAAGATTTTATTAAACGGTCAGCCATAGAGGCCGTTCTTTCCCATTTTTCTTTTTAGAAGGGGTATAGAGGGGAGTGACCGTTCGTTTCTTAGTCGATACGAGAGGGGCCTTCTTCGAAGCCGGGGTTGGGGGGGACCTTTTCAGCGAATCCAACATCGTCCTGACGGTTGAGTTCCCGGCCACGGTCGTCGGCACGTTCAGCTCGGCCAGAGCTCTCAGAAACAGATCCATGCCCGTCGGCAGGCTGGTGGTGGGTGGGGCGTGGTTCTGGGTCACCGTCCTGACGAGGTCAAACAGGTTGGTGCCGGCCACTGGCTTGCTTTTATAAACAAAAGTTCCTTTCTGATCCCAGGTGGCCGTCTTGCTGTTCTGCCCCAGTTTCTTCAGCAGGACGTGGGCCCCCGCTCTGTACCGGGCTGGGAGGTTCTCCAGCAGTTCCGCCGCCACGCCGTCGGTCTTTTGGGGGGGCTCGGGCTCGGGGCCGGGCGGCGTCTCGGGCGGCGGGGGGAAATAAAGGTTCAGTTGTGTTTTTTCTTCCTCCCCCGCTCTGACGTGCCCTAGATATTTCTGGAGCAGGGATCCGTAGAGCCGTGCCTTTTCACGCTCGGACAGGTCCCGCCGGTCGAGAACCGCTTTCATCTCTCTGTCCAGAGAATGCACGACGGCGGTGCGGATGTTCTCTTCGTCCCTGGGCCCCCCACGTTTAAACGCTGTAACTGGTGACTGGGGACCAAGTACATTTTCTCCGCGTGCTCCATCAGCTACGCGTTAATAGCCCGGCGATCAGAGGCAACGCGAAACCCAAGAGAGACCCGATAAAGCCCCCCGTCTGCCTCACCAGCCGTCTTTTTTGACGCAGTGGCGTTTTAGAACTGCTCAGAGCCTTGATGACCCCGCACTTTTTCCTCAGCACCGCTTTCTGACGCGGGGCCAGCTGTATGATCCCTTTCAAGACGTTCAGGGCGATCTCCGCCACGGCCTTGACGAAGTCGTCGGGAGCCAGCCCCAGAATAGCTTTCCTGAGCCGGGGAGAAGACCGGGAGACCACTTTCAAAAGGTCCCCGTTCCTCTTGAGGCAGGCCGACATGCCGGCGCGTGCGTTTTCACCACCCCGCCTTTCCTTCAAATGCGCCAAGGAGCCGCCGTCAGCGTCTTTTGGCGCCCCCCTTTCCTGATTTTTTTTTAAGAACATAGCTGGCGGGGAGGGCAGGGGGGAAAAAACCGGTTCTGAGCCGGTAGGCCTCGGGCGTGGTAGCGTTCAGATCGACGATGAGGTAGCCGTAGGGTTCGGAGGTCGCATCCTCAAAGGCCTCCATGAAAAAGTTTGCTTTTCCCGGGTACATCTGCCGGGCCAGGGTGACAATCTGTTGTTTATCGCGAGGGTTTTTAAATAAAACCATGTACTTGGCGTTCAGACTGATGGTGCGCGCCGACTTCCCCTGCGTGAAGAGGTTCTGGACTATGTAAATGACGCTCATGTTTTTATGATGCACGTATTGGGTGAAAGCATTTTCGATTTCCGAGCTGCCCGAAGCCGCCCCCATCAGGTCGTCCAGAATAATCAGGTTTCTCTTCTCGGGAGGCAGCAGTTCCTCGTCGTGCAAGCTCGCGGGGAGCCCCTCCACAAACTTGATCAGGGGGAACTTGGCTTGTAATTCGTCGTACAGGGGTTGGCGGCAGGAAAAAAACCAGACTATGTTCTCGGGGAAGACAGAAAGCGTCGAGCGGGCGTGGGTTAGCAGGTTTTTAATAAAGTACGATTTACCGCAGTTGCTAGGACCCGCCAAGATGGCCGAGAAAGGATGCTTCCACCGCGTGTCCATGCTGCGTTCGGAAAAAACAGAAGGACCGGCTCACCTCCCTCCCTTTTTAACCCGCTCCGCCCCCGCGCGCTTCGGAGGCCCTCTCACCCCGAGGCGCGCCTCCCGCCCCGTGTCAGACTCTCGTGTGTTGTGTTTTCGATAGGGGGCGCTTTTTGCGCCCCCCTTCCTCCCTGCCACCCCGCAGACCCGCGGGGGTCACAGATCCGACACCCCCTCAACCGGACGCACGCGGGGATAGGTCACACGCCCCCCTCCCGCTGACACAAGCGTGGCTCAGGTTACAACGGCCCGCTCGTCGGGGCCGGCGTTGTTTTTTAAAAAACTAGCTCGGAACGCCACAAAAATCGGCGGGGCGGCCAGGCTCGCCGTCCCTGACCACCGTGGCGAAGCTCGGCGCTCCGGCCGGTTCTCTCTACGAGTTGGGTCAGAAAGGCCCGCCCTGCAAGGTTGGCGTGAAGTGGTTGGCGTGAAGTGCCCCGTGGGGGCAGATACAGAGGGGGTATTTGTGTAAGCTTTGTTCACGTGTGGGAGCCCCTCCTGCCTACGGCTAAAAGGGGAAAAAAAGTTTAAGAAAGTTTACTTTCACGTCTGCATCCCTGCCCGCTCTGTTGGGTCAGCGTGTGAACAGACTGCCGGTCTGGGTGGGCCTGGGTCTGATCCAGCAGGGTCTTTCTTACGTTCTAAGCAAACAGGAGTCATCCAGCCCCTGTTTCGTCTTGTTTGTAAAGGAGTAAAGAAAAAACAACTTTAAAAAGAGCAGGGGGGTTTGAGTGGGAAGGGAGGAGGGAACTGACGGCTGGCTTAGTTTTTTCTCCAGCTCACTGCTAAAACACAGGAAGTCGGTTGTCCTTGAGATAAGCGTGCCTGTGTGCCCTGAGAGAAATCAAACACACACACACACACACATTTTTAACGTAGCTGTTCTGGCCGGTTTTTGACCTGTCTGGGGTGTGGTGTGTGTGTGTGTGTGTGTGGGGGGGGGGTGATCAGTCCCTCCTCCCCCTCCTTTCTCCATCCACTCTCCCCCTCCTTTCTCTCACCACTCTCCCACATGTTTTAGCCATCCTCCAATCCTATTCTCTTAAAGCTGTACCAGGTGGGTAGGGAGCAGTCTCCGCCCCTCTTTGTTGTATAGACGGCTGGAGGAGCGCGCCTTTTAACTTTTCTTTCTGCCGTGAATGCTCTGGAGGGGTAAGGTCGTTAAACACCAGAGCACTAGTAAACAGGGGTCAGACCCCCAAAAAACAACTTTAAAAAGTTTGAGAAAAAGGTAGTTTTCTCTGTAAACTTTCCTGACTGCCTGCCGGGGGGGGGGGGGGTTCAGTGAGGTTGGGGGATGGTCTCCCCTCTGCGTGAGGTGTTTTTTTAAAAAGCCACACAAGCGGGCAAAAGCCAGCCCACTGCTCGGTCTCTCTCAGGGGCTGGGGGGTGGCTGGGTGTCTGTGGGAGTGTTTTGCTTGTGTGCTGATTTCTCTCTCTCTCTCTCTCTCTCTGTTCAAACGACGCTTTTCTGCACTACCGGGGGTGTTCTGTAAAAAACTCCCCTCCCCCTCTCCGTGTGTCTGCTGAGTGGTAAAACTGGTTTGTCAGCTTCTCTGCGCTCTTTCCTGACTGCCTGCCGGGGGGAAGTTTCTCCAGAGGGGCCCCGTTTCAGGCTCCCTGCTGTTCTTGCCATAGAAGGTGCAAGATAAGGACAGAGCCTGCCTCTCTCTCTCTCTCTCTCTCTCTTAAGATCTTTTTTTCAGACTTTGCCTGCGATGGCCAGAAACTAGGGCTTAGAAAGTAGCTTGCTTGTTTTCGGGGGGGGGGGGAAGCTGCAGGAGCTTATGCAAGGAGGGGGGAAAAGTTTGTTGTTTTTGCCTGCCAGCCTGCAGGGGCTAAACAGCACACTCTGAGCTTACCGGAGATGTAGAACCCCCCCAGACTCTGGGGGAAACCCTCCTGCCTGCTTACTCCCTGTACAGAGAGCTTTTTTTGCCGTTTGTAGTCACAATCTCGCAATCTCTGGCTGCTCGGATGTGGGGAGGGGATACCACTCCCCCCCCCCTGGACTAGCCTATCAAATTCTTAAAGCCAGATCAGGTGTTAGAACGGAGGGTTTTCCAAAATACCAGCCCCTCCCCTTCGTTGCATAGGCTGGGGGCAGACGGTTTCTTGCTTTCTTTTCTGTCGTGAGAGCTCTGCTGGTGAGAACTGTTAAAAAAAGCAAAGCAATATACCTATTCTCTCTCTCTCTCTCTCTCTCTCTTAAGATCCTTTTTGGCTCTCTGTGCTAAACGTGGCTGGGTGGCTGGTTTCTCTGTCTAGGGGCTGGGGTAATGGGTAGATAGGAGAAAGATGTCTCTCCCCGTGGGACTAGTCTCTGGGGCGCGGCTTTTTAACTTTTTCTTTCTGTAGGAATGGGCTGTGGGGGTTTTAACTTTTCCTGCAGCCTTACACCCCGCTCTCTCTAAGCTTTTGTTTTACACAATCCTGGTTATTGCCCCTCCTAGTTAAAAAAAAACCACTTGTTTGGGAATCTCCTACCTGGAGGTGGCAAGGGGTTGAAAAACCACTCGGAGGGGCTTTACACACCCTACGATTGGGGGAAAAAACGCTCAGCCCTTTTAACATAATGTCTGCATAAGCACTCTTTTAGCACAGACTTCTCCCCCCCTTTTTTTTCTCATAAAAAATAAAAAATGGTGTTTTCTTAAAAAACACTCTTCTCTAGCACGCGGGCCTCCGGTGGTCAGACTCGGTAACGCGCTCTCAGACTAATACACTAGAATGAACACCTCTCTCTGGTTCTTAAAGAGAATGGCTCGGTCACACTCACACACACATGCCTGGTCACGCAGACACACACACAGGGCTCTCCTGCAATTTTTGGCAGGTGGTGTGTGATAAAAGCTCCCCATTACAGTACTACTCAAATAGTGTAACTGGGGAGATTGCTGGCATTATGCTTTGCGATTTAGGTGTATTCGACAATAGCCTTTAGCATCAACAAATCATAATTAGCGTATTCATTGGTATGATATGTTTCGAGGACATGTTAAAATGACTCAATTTCTCCCTCTTTGGTTATATTTTATTGCCTCTGAGCTACCAAATTTTGAACCTGTCAACTATGATGCCAGCTCTGAGTTGGGAAATTCCTGGAGATTTTGGGGTGGAGACTGGGGAGGTTAGGGTTTGGGGAGAAGAGGGACTTCAGTGGGGTATAATGCCATAGAGTCCACCTTCCAGAGCAGCCATTTTCTCCAGAGGAAGTGATTTCTGTGGGGCCTAGAGATCTGGAATTAAAATGGATCTCTACAGAGATCCTGTACAGAGACTAGTTCTCTGAGACTACAGAGACTACAGAGATTAGTTCTCCTGGAGAAAATGGCTGCTTTAGAGGATAGACTCTATCACATTATACCAAGAGCCAAGGTCCCTCCCCAAACCTTGCCCTTTCCAGGCTCCACCTCAGTCTATAGGAATTCCCCCACCAAGAGTCCACAACCCTTGGCATCACTGAAGTGTGCACCTGTATTCAATAACATCCCAGAGATATTGGAATTGCCATGCCCCTTCACCAGTCCCCTAACTATGGGATTTCAGAACTAGATACCAATTTGTTTCTCTTACTAGGGTTCAATCTAATTTATATTTCCATGTACCCCCTTTTAAACATGTTATCCATAGTGGAAATTAGGGAGCAATCCTGTGCACGTCTACTAGGAACTAGAAGTCCCATTTTATTCAGTGGGACTTACTCTTAGGAAAATGTACTTAGGAACACAGCCTCACAGTGTAATCCTAAGTATGTCTACTCAGACGTAAATCCCATTGAGCTCAAGGGGATACTGTTCTATCACTAGGGTTGCCAACCTCCAGGTGGTAGCTGGAGATCTTCCACTATTACACCTGATCTCCAGGTGACAGTGATCAGTTCACCTGGAGAAAATGGCTGCTTTGGCAGTTGTACTCTATGGCATTGAAGTCCCTCCCCTCTCCAAACCCCTCCCTCCTCAGGCTCCATTCCCAAAATCTCCAGGTATTTCCCAACCCGGAGCTGGCAACCCTATCGCCCATGCTTTTAAATCTCTATGTAAAGCCCTTAGGACAAATCATTCATAGTTTTGGCATTTGCTGTCATCAATATGCCGTCAATACTCAGCTCTATCTATCCTTATCCAAATCCCCTGGTGATCTGGTAGAGGTAATGGTGGTTAGGAAGGCAGAGGTCTTGAAGGACATTATTCTCCTCACTTTTGATGGGAGTTCAACTGACCTTTGCTGACTCAGTTAAAAGCCTTGAGATCATACTGGAGCCGGCTTTATTATTAGAGAAGCAAGTTAATTCAGTTGCCAAAAAAAGCTTTCTTCCAACTCAGCCTAGCCCATCAGATGGCCCTATAGCTTGATATGGCTGACCTGGAATCAAGCCACAGTAACATCAATACTAGACTACTGTAAAGCACTGTACATTGCTTTCCCCTCAAAATTAACTCGGAAACTCCAGCTGATCCAGCTATTAGCTAAACGGAGCATACATACTAATCTTACCCTGCAGCCCCTCCAATGGCTGCCCACGTGTTACCAAGCTCAGTTTAAGGCAGAGGTTCCCAAACTGAGCTCCGTGCAGCACTTGGTGCTCCGTGAAACATCTCCAAGTGCTCCATGAAGAGATTAGAAATAAAAACACTACTGTCATTCAGTTTAGTACATAGGTGTTAGGGTAAAATTAGTGCTCCATGACTAATTTCTCTCCTGAAAAGTGCTCCGTGCCTCAAAAAGTTTGGGAACCTCTGGCTATCCCACTGAAAGTCCTCCATGGCCTTGGCCCCTCTTATCTGGAGGACTGCATTTCTTCCTATGCGCCACCATGACAACTACGCTCATGTCAGCAGGGGGTTCTGCAGGTGCCAACCTACAAATGGGCAAAGCCAACAACTACTAGGGTTGCCAGGTGCCTCTTTGCCACCAGTGGGAGGCTTTTAGGGAGGAGCCTGAGGAGGGCAGGGTTTATGAAGGGGAGGGAGACCAATTGCCAAAGCGGCCATTTTCTCCAGGGGAACTGATCTCTATCGGCTGGAGATCAGTTGTAATAGCAGGAGATCTCCAGCTAGTACCTGGAGGCTGGCAACCCTAACAACTACTCACACGCTTTCTCCATTGGGGCTCCCGCCTTGTGGAATGGCCTGCCCAAGGTGGTCAGGAAAGCTCCAACTCTCCTGGGCCTTCGGCAAACTATGCAAAACTGAACTATTCAAATGGGATTATCTGCACAGGTAATAGGGTTGCAGTGTACAAAACGGTACAAAATCTTATTTGGATAAACTATTGGGACTGTGGTCTATACTCCTGTGTATAGCTTATCATAAGTAGGATCCTACTATGTAATTTCTGTACTGCTTAATGTGTCATGTCAATATTTCTGCTATGCTTCAGTTCTTCCTGGTGGTTCCAGACTTCTAAAATCTAATGCATTGGTTATTGAATGTCCCATTTTGTCGATTGTACTGATTCGCTATGTGTAATCCACCTTGAGTCCCTGTGAGAAAGGCAGAGTATAAATAATATAAATAAATAAAATAAATACTCAATAGTAATTGTGACTAGGAATGAAGACAAAATAATACTTTTCTTGTCCTGGGATGTGCGGCGCTTGAAGCTTGTCAATAAAAGGCCACACTTTGTTCATCCTAAGGGAACTCTAAATAATACATTTTAAATAGTTAAGACATTATTTCGTAGTAAAGCTTTTGAATACCTGTAAATTAATTTAATTGAGGATAAATAGCTTGTGAGATTGTTTTTCCTGTCAGCCAGCCAACTCGGTTTGTTACCGGGGGGGGGGGGCATTTATAAATCAAAGATATTTCTGCACATTTTATATTATATTTTCAGTGCTTGCCCCAGTTCTTTACAGAACTTCTGGGATTTTTTTCCAGTTTAGCAATTTTTTGTGTCATTTCCTATTGACAAGTCCACTATTTATTTCTCTTAACATCAGCTTGAAAGTAAAATTGTTAATTTTCCCATGGTTTTATTCTGTCTTTTCTCAGCCTGAATACGTATCTCCCTGTAATTTCCCTGGGCACAAATAATTTCTAAAGGGTCATGCTTTGATAACATCTTTTTAGCAACTGATAGCGGACTCGTTAGTTTAACTCTGTTAGAGCTTGTTTTAAGGGAAGCCATTTGAGAATAAGATTGGAGTTTCATCGCCATATCCATACAAGCAGGCTGTAATCTTTGAACCCTTCAAACATTTATGAACTTTGCTTTTGCATGTGCAGTCAACAGGGCTTTAAACTGGTGCCTGTATTATAAGAACCCACTCAAGAGAGCAGAGAACCAAACAGAAACAAAGGCTTTGATTCTAAGAATTAAACCTACCAGTAAAAGAGTTATTTCCTGCACCAACAAGTGTAAGAAATATTAACAGATACTCTAAGCTGTCTGTGTCGTTTGATTTTTATGTGGCTAAGATAACGTAAAGTCATGATTTAGACCAGTTTTGATTTCTTATATTATAAAAACACAATGTGCGTAATAGTTAGGAAATACTGCAAACCGGTGACAAATTGTGTACATTAAAAGCACACACATTTTGAAATGGTTCCCATCTGGCAGTATTCCCCACCCCCCATCATAACGGCAGTGGGGAAGGGAGGAAGCTTCATTACTTACTTTAAATCTATGACTTCTACATCATTTTGTTAGGATTTGAAAATCCTACACTCAGGGAATAAAAATATTCCTGCCCAGGCATAGCATGCTAGTGGCTTATCCTTTGATAACAATGATGACTGATAAGGAAATGGGTTGATTTATGACTTTAAAAAGGGTGGAAATTTTCAATTGCTATTTTAAATTATCTTTTAGGAACTGCCTTGGATGCATTTTTTTAAAATGTAAGACAGCACACAAGTAATGCAAGTAAATAATAAATGATTTCCAAAATGCCAAAGACATTGTCTAAATGTTAAACAATTTTAATTGTGTTTACTTCCGTAACAGTTTTGCAAGGGAGGTCTAAATGAAGGCCAATTTGATCATCATCCTTCTTTGGGAATACCACCGGTCAATGAGTAGGGTTGCCAACCTCCAGGTACTTCCTTGCCTGATCCATAGTAGGATAGCTACTATGCACCTCTGGACATTCTATTAAGGAACCTCCAGGTACTAGCTGGAGATCTCCTGCTATTACTACTGATCTCCAGCCGATAGAGATCAGTTCACCTGGAAAAAATGGCTGCTTTGGCAATTGGGCTCTATGGCATTGAAGTCCCTCCCCAAACCCCACCCTCCTCAGGCTCCACCCCCAAAACCTCCCACCGGTGGCAAAGAGGGACCTGGCAACCCTATCAATGAGTGAGAGAGAAGTGTAGCATGCCGGATGAGAATATGTGTGTATGCACAAGCTGTCACATGACGGCAACTTGCAGGAATAAAGGGATTTGCAAATGTACTTCCCTGTCCACAGAAGCAACTTTCATGGCACAGCATGTCCTCTCCCTGTACACATTACAGTCTGTCACTTTTGCTTCTACAAATTAACATGGCTACCCGTTCTCACATAACTTTACCATACTTGTAAATATAAACAATTGATTCTAATATGTGATTTCATTCTGGGGCTGCATCCAACCAGCAGGGTTTTCTCTCCTACAACATGCTATTGACACTTGTGTAAGTGGACTGTGATCAGTCATCGTTTAGTACTGTAATTCCTAGGGTTTTTTTCCCATGGAGAAACATATACATTAAAGAGGTAGAAGCCGTTCTGATACTGCTCTAGGAAGAAGTCTTACATTATCCTTCTTTCTGCCCTTTTCTTGCTCCACCTGTTCTGTCAATGTAGCCTTAAAAGTGCTGTATTTGTGCTATTTAACCCATATGACCATTCATTTTGGTACAGGGCAATCCTGTGCAGCGTGGTGCAGCGGTTAGGAGCAGTGGACTCTAATCCGGAGAACTGAGTTTGACTCCCCACTCCTACACATGAGAGGTGGACTCTAATCTGGTGAACCAGGTTGGCTTCCCCACTCCTACACCTGAAGCCAGCTGGGTGACCTTGGGCTAATCACAGTTCTCTCTGAACTCTCTTGCCCCACTTACCTCACAAGATGTCTGTTGTAGGGAGAGGAATGAAAGGAGAGTGGAAACTGGTTTGATTCTCCTTAAAAGGTACAAAAGTTGTAATAAGAAGAAGAGTTGGTTTTTTTTATGCCATCTGTTTAGTTCAGTGACCTTAGACTGGAATAACTCTGCACACGGTTGTACTTAGTTTTTTTTAGTAGAAGCTAATCACGGGTATGCCAGGATGCTGTTTTGAGGTCCTTCTGCTTTTCCATAGATTGAATGTATGAATTTCAGCCTTATTTCAGAGGAAAAAAATTGAAACCCGGTGGTCAAAATTCCAGGAAGAAACTCTAGAAGATTGGTATTGGGATAGTGTGGGGCAAAAATGACCAGAATTGTGTGGGCGGGGCAGGGCTGGATTAACCATCAAGCAAAATAAGCACGTGCTTAGGGCATAACAGGAAGGGACGCACCACGGAAATTTTACATTGCCAGATTTACCATGAACCGTATGGTGCAAAACTGCAAAGGGTGCAGCTGAACCAGGGTCCACAAAAAGTAGGAGAAAACTTTCCAAATATAAATGAAGTGGAAGTATACAAACGTAAACATTATTTTCCATCTTACTGTAAGTTTTGTTTCATTTCAAAAAATAAAATTTTATTTGATGGTTTATTATTGTTTATATTTTGAATTACATATATATGGGGGCACTAAAACATTTTAAGTGCTTAGGGCCTCAAAAGGTCTTAATCCGGCCCTGGGGTGGGAAGAATCCCCCTCGGTTTGTGCAATAGAGCCAACAGTGGCCATTCATTTCAGTAATTCCAACTGTTACAGTGCAATCCTATTGGTTTCCACGAGGGACAAGAATGACCCAAACGAAAACATAAAAAGAGTGCTCGTCTAGAGACAACATACTCTTATCCTAATTTTAGGAACTATCGGGGGGGGGGGGATCCCTAGATTTCCAAGACCACATAAATTGACTTAGAGTAAAGGCAGGACATGTGTGTGTGTTAAGTGCCGACAAGTCACTTCCAACTCTTGGCGACCCTATGAATCAATGTCCTCCAAAACGTCCTATCTTTGACAGCCTTGCTCAGGTCTTGCAAATTGAGGGCTGTGGCTTCCTTTATTGAGTCAATCCATTCTCTTGTTGGGTCTTCCTCTTTTCCTGCTGCCTTCAACTTTTCCTAGCATGACTGTCTTTTCCTGTGACTCTTGTCTTCTCGTAATGTGACCAAAACACGACAGCCTCAGTGTAGTCATTTCAGGTTCTAGGGTCAGTTCAGGCTCGATTTGATCGATAACACACCGATTTGGGTTTTTTTTGGCAGGTACCCAATCCCATAACACTCTCCTCCAGCACCACTTTCAAAGCAATCGACTTTCTTCCCATCAGCTTTCTTCCTTGTCCAGCTTTCCCACCCACGCACAGGCAGGGCATCACCCTGTTCTTTGGGACACAATTGCAACGTTCGAACCACCATCCCTACTGTCATCCCATGGCTCTCCAAATCCCCATTTTTTTAGCACCCCCCCCCACATACACTTCTCTGCAAAAGTAGAAAAGAGCAAGAGTCCAGTAGCACCTTCAAGACTAACAAAAATATTTTCTGGCAGGGTAGGAGCTTTCGTGAGCCACAGCTCATACCCTGCCAGAAAATATTTTTGTTAGTCTTGAAGGTGCTACTGGACTCTTGCCCTTTTGTCTTTAAGGTGCTACTGGACTCTTGCCCCTTTGTCTTTAAGGTGCTACTGGACTCTTGCACAGCTCACGCTGTGGCTCGCGAAAGCTCCTACCCTGCCAGAAAATATTTTTTGTCCGTCTTGAAGGTGCCCCTGGACTCTTGCCCTTTTCTACTACTGCAGACAGACTAACACGGCGACCCACTGTGAATTTTGTGCAAAAGTGCACACACACACCCCCGGCTTTGATCTGCCTTGTTCCCTGGGACGCAGGAAGTTTTTAAAACCAGACCCCGGCACCCAAGAAGGGATGGGACGAACACGGCCAAGCAGGAGCCCCCCGGAAAAAGAATCTGCTGGGAAAAGGCGATAGATAGATAGATAAGATAGATAAGATAGATAAGATGGATAAGATGGATGGATGGATAGATAGATGGATAGATGGATAGATGGATGGATAGATGGATAGATGGATGGATAGATGGATAGATGGATGGATAGATGGATGGATAGATGGATAGATCTACATGCCCGCCCGTTTCTTCCCCTCGGACCTCATCTCCCGTTCGCAGGGCGGCCCCGGAGCCGCTACTCACGTCGTGGAAGATGGCCAGCCCCTGGCCCAAGCGCGGCGAGGAGGACCGCGCGGCTCTGGGGCTGTGAGCGTGCTTGGCGGAGAGCAAGCACATCGTCAGCATCTCCGCGCACGCCATCATCTTCGCCAGCGGCCCCTTCCTCCGCGCCCGACCCGACCCGCCCCGGGGCTCCTCCGCGCTCGGAGCGAAGCGGCGACTGACTGCAGCCCGACCCGGCGAGCCGCTCTCGGCAGCCTGGGAGCAACTTTCCGTGCGCGCCGCCCCGATTGGCCCGGCTCGCTTTGACTGGCAGGGCCGGCTTCTGAGCCCGCCCCCAGGCGCGAAGCGGGCTCTGGGCGGCTGCCGCAGCCTCAGCACGAGGCCCGTCGGTCGGGAGGGAGGACGGGTCGCTTCCCGGTGGTGCCAGCCAGCCAGCAGGGACCTTCTGCGTGCCAAGTGGATGCTTTACCGCTGAGACTAACAAAAATGGTTTCTTCACAGCGGGTCGCCGTGTGAGTCTGTCTGCGGTAGTAGAAAAGGGCAAGAGTCCAGGAGCACCTTCAAGACTAACAAGAATATTTTCTTCAGATACCTGAAGAAGTGAGTTGTGGCTCACGAAAGCTCCTACCCTACCAGAAAATATTTTTGTTAGTCTTTAAGGTGCTACTGGACTCTTGCCCTTTTCTAAAAATATTTTCTGGCAGGGTAGGAGCTTTTGTGAGCCACACTTCAGATACTGAAGAAGTGAGCTGTGGCTCATGAAAGCTCACACCCTGCCAGAAAATATTTTTGTTCGTCTTTAAGGTGCTACTGGACTCTTGCTCTTTTCTACTACTGCAGACAGACTCACACGGCGGCTACCCACTGTGGATTAGCTTTACCACTGAGCCACACACCCACCCTCCCGACGCATGGAGCTGCCTTCCTCCGAATCAAACCCTTGGTCCATCAAGGTCTACCACTGAGCTACAGCCCCTCCCCAATCCTTTCAGACCCAGCTCCTTCAGTCTTCCCTCCTTTTTAAGGATTTTTTTAAAATCTCGAAAGTAAATCAAAGGAGGAAAGACTGAAGGAGCTGGGTCTAAAAGGATTGGGGAGGGGCTGTAGCTCAGTGGTAGACCATCTGCTTGGCATACAGAAGGTCTCAGGTTCAATCCCCGGCATCTCCAGTTAAAGGGACTGAGTGGACAATACTGACTGATGGACCAAGGGTTTGATTCGGTGGAAGGCAGCTTCATGTGTTCATTTGTTGGGAGGGTGTGTGGCTCAGTGGTAGAGCATCTGCTCAACATGCAGAAGGTCCCTGGTTCAATCCCCAGCATCTCCAGTTAAAGGGACTAGGCAAGTGGGTGATGTGAAAGACCTCTGCCTGAGACCCTGGAGAGCCGCTGCCAGTCTGAGTAGACAATACTGGCTTTGATGGACCAAGGGTCTGATTCAGTATAAGGGTCTGATTCAATATAAAGCAGTGCCATGTGTTCATGTATTCAAGATTCAGGGGAAACTCTGTTGAATGTGCTTAAAAATGTCAAAAAGCTGCTCTCTCCCACCCCCCAAAAAGGAGGGGTGAGCTCAGGAAATAGGGGATTGCTGAGTCATGGTTTGATGCTGGGTGGGTGGGGGCTCGGTTTGCCAGCTGGCCTGGAGAAAAAGTCCCTACCCTTTTAAGAGACACTTAAGGTGTGGAAAGGGGCAGTTGAAGCTTGGAGGTATGGAGGTATATTCATGGCATGGAGGTAAATTAAGCTTGTGTCAAAGGGACAGGAAGTTTTTCTCCACAGCCAGTTGGCAGCCCAATTTGGGACATTGTGGGGGAGTGTCTAAGTGCACATCAGTTGTTACTAACGGCAGGGCAACGGTGGCTGTGCATACTTGGTTATGGGGTGCAGAGTTTGAGAGCCCGACCTTCCATTTACTACGGGCAGGAGGCAGGACTGCCAAGAGCATCTAGCCCAGGGCTATAGGGAGCCTTCCTTGCAAGGCAGAGATGCCATGCTGGGGAGGAGGGAATCCTTTTGTCACACTCAGATGACTCCTTGTATTTTAGCATTTAATGTTCCTTAGCAGAACAGGCTTCCTTGGGAGGTGATGGGCTTGTTGTTTTTTAAGCAGAGGCTACATGGCCATCTGACAGCAATGCTGATTCTATTAATTTAGGCAGATCATGAGAGGGAGGGCAGGAAGGGATGAGTCATTGCTCGGCTCTCTTGGCCCTTTCTTACATTCCCAGGGTAATGCCAATTGCCACTTTGGGGTCAGGAAGGAATTTTCCTCCAGGCCAGATTGGCCAGGGGTCCTGGAGGGTTTTTGCCTTCCTTTGGGCATAGAGCAGGGGTCAATGGGAGAGCTGGGGATGAAGGTAGTTGTGAATTGCCTGCATTGTGCAGGGGGTTAGACTAGATGATCCTTGGGGTCCCTTCCAGTTCTGTGTTTCTATGCATAACTTATTTTGTTAAAAAAATTGGAAGCTACTATAGACTTATAAGGAACACCTTTCTTACAACAATTATAATTTTCTTTAAGTTACCCCTTCCTAGCTGAAGGTACCCTGCCATGCTCAGTCATAGGCATGAATGGGGTTTTTTCAGTATGATTTACGCATGATGGGTTGCATCCAGCCAACTGCCAATGGAGGTCATGCAGATTTCCCCCTCAGTCCCCTTCCTTGAAAAGTCCATTTTGACTGCAGGAAAAATCATGCCTGTATTTGTAGGACCCACATGGACAAAAAAAAAAAAAAAAGCCATGGGTGGTAGCTTCACCAAGGAGGGATAGTTAGGGTAAATCATCTTCTCTTCCATCTTCTATAAGCAGAAACCCAGGAGGAAAGGGAGGATTTTGGTAGATTCTCCCTTCTCGCTGCAAGCCCCCAACCCAACCCATAGGGCATGCAAATCCTACAACACCAGGCATTCTCTTTCTGGGAATCAAAAGGGGCTGCTGGGGGAAGGGGAATGTGGTGAAAATCCATGCACATCATGCTGCAATTGGTTTGATATAACACAATACAGGTGATGATGATCTTTAAAAATACACCAGTGGGAATCCTGGGCGAACAGGGAACCTGCTATTGCTGTTTTTTAAATCAGATACTTTCCTCTTCCAAAAATACAAATGGATATTCCTTAATAGAAGCTTTTATGTCATAAATGGAAAACCCAGTTTCTAAAAAAAAATAATCTTAAGTGGGGTCTTGTGTGTATGTTAAGTGCCATCAAGCCGCTTTCGACTTATGGCCACCCTCTGAATCAATGTCCTCCAAAACGTCCTGTCGTTAACAGCCTTGCTCAGGTCTTGCAAACTGAGGGCTGTGGCTTCCTTTATAGAGTCAATACTCCCAATTACTCAGATTTGTCCCTAGTGTAATTCCTGGACATAAGTGTACTTGGAAAAGCTCTTCATTTCTCAGCAGTAGTGTTCTACACAAATTGCATTCAGAGAGCAAACACACTCTAGTTTCCCAGTGGTGGAATAAGATGCAGTGCTCCGTAGAAACCTATAGATTACATTCCCACCTGAAAAGGAATCCTACTTTAGGGTAATAAGGTAGCTGTTTTTCAAAACAGATCACCCCCATTCTTTAGGACATATCTTGACATTGTAAAGAGACCTTTCAGGCTTTAGAAATAAAATTAAAAAAAAGAACACCACATACATCTAGTTTTAAAATGGTTTCTATTGTTCTCATTGGGGAGTGTTCAGAAGATCCCGTTAACCCGTTTCTCTTATGGCCAAACTAGATGAGATGTAAGTTGTGAATGGATGAGCCCATTGTTTTTAAAGGGAAATAGTAGCCAGTATTCATTGAGAGGTACAGAGGAAGGCACCGGCAAACCACCCCTGTTAGACTCTTGCCATGAAAACCCCGAAAGGGATCGCCATAAGTCAGCTGCGACTTGAAGGCACTTTACACACAACACATTCATTGGGAGCAGAGATATGATGTGGGGCTTTAACCTCTCTACCCCATGCACTTTTCCAAATTGAAAATGCTCCCCCCCCCCCGCCAGCTATTATTAGGGAATGGGGAAAAGACTGGGAACCTCTCCTGGCTTGCCTTTTTCCCTTCCAGGATTTACAGCCTGGGAAGGTCTGTTTTGACTGGAGAAACTGCACAGGAGAGGGTTAAACCCGGGCAACCAATTAAACCCACGCACACCCACCCTCCCGCTGGCACAGGTATGAATCAGGTTTCTGCACAACAGCTTTTGTCCTTTAAAAAATGCACAGAATCTTCATTCATGGATCAGCATTACCCCAGTGTGTCTATCCTGCTATTCTAGATAAGTTGACCAGGATGCTCTAATTAACAATAACATTCATGAGAATTGCCATGAAATCCTTCAGATGCACTGAAGTGGTGGTAGTAGAGCTCTTTCACCATATTTTACTCCCCCAGGTGAAAATGGGAATTTAAATGCTTCTAAACATTGTTTGCGTGGATCAGAGGGCCTTGATAAACACTTAACATTTTTTTCCCACAGTTTTGTCTCCTGCTGTCCTTGAAACAGCAGCCATATGGACTGGCTACAGGAAACTGTGAAGGTTGCTTCCCTAATGGGGAGCTGTTTTTTACTCACGCCAACGTAAAGCATTTGTTTTTGTCATAACAAGAACAGCAACCTGTGTATCTAATGCTGTTCCCCATGGGGTGCTCATAATGACTACTGGATCGTTGGGTGTTTATTGAATATCAATTAACTCTGAAGCACCACTGATAAAGTCAAAATCCTGCTGTAATAATCCCAGCAAGCAGCAAATAAACCTGAAGTACTGCAGCTCACATGAAGACAACAAACTTGGCAGAGGACTGTAGGCTCTTGCTTCTGCTAGGCAGTCTTGTTTAAAATCGCTGGGCTGGAATGTGCTAAGTTAAAAGTACCTACCCCAGAGACGACTATCTTCAAAATACTGTGTAACGATTTCAATGGATTTAGAAAAGTGTAATTCTATTTAAGATTACACTGCCAGTTCTTTTTGTCACAGAGATGTTTGGGTGAAAGAACAGCACATTTTTTCCCCTTCAATAATCGTCAATAAAACACTCAACACAAAGCAAAACAGGACATGGTTTTTCTCAAAGAACATGATCTTGGCTATTCATCCTGATTCACTGCTGGGAGGAATGACACCTTGTTGCTGCTGGATCATGAAAAGTTAGGCTAGATGCCATTTGAAGCCCAGCCTTAGGTATTTATTTTAGATATTTGTCCCTGATTTTCTCTCCAATGGGTCCCAAAGTGGTTTACACCAATGCACTCCCCCTCCTCCATTTTATCCTTATAACAACAACATTGTGAGGTAAGTTAGACTGAGAGCAACTGCCTCAGAGCCACAGCAAAGATTCAAACTTGGCTCCCCCATATCTTAGCTAGCGCTCTAACCTGTACACTACACTGGCTCATTAAGATACTTCCCAAGTAAGTGGGCACAGGATTGCAATCACAATGATCAGATAATGCTTTTGACTCAGACTAATCTTCCCACAGTGAGGAGTGGGAACAAAGGAGGCTGAGGACACTTGGAAGGCAAATCGGCACAAAACCCATACAGAAATACAGGCTCCTTTCTCCCTGCTTGGTAGGGAAGAGAGTTATAGCCCTCTTTTCTCCCCATGGGGACCCAAAGCTGTTTACAACATTGTTCTCCCCTCCACCACTTTATTCTCATCACCACAACCATGAGAGGTAGGTTGGGGCTGAGAGAGAGAGAGAGTCTGGCCCAAGATCCAGAAAGATCACGGTCAACTTGACAGGAGCTGAATCAACACGGGCCAAACCGTGCCTTATGTGTGGCAACCCTCCCATTCCATAATTGTTTTGGTCATTCATATGGAAAGGTAATTTGTAATCATGGTTTTATAAGAAATGGGGCAATGATTCTTAAAGCAGTAGCTGTCTTTTTTATTACAGAGCCTTGAGGCTAAGTACCAAAATAGGCCATGGTTTCCCCATCTTTGCTGAGCAGCCCAAATTCTTTTTTCTTTAGCCTGTGGGAGAACATCCAGTCACATCCAGTGGGAATATTTTTTTTGCTGCCTGACTGAGCTGTGTTTACTCTGCTGGTCTGTCTGCTGTGCTGGCTTCCACGGGCTGTGCTCCCTTTAGCCCACAGGTGTCAAACGTACTGCCTGCCTGCCCAGATCCCAGAACAATTCAGTGAGGTACTCCAGGTGCCTGGACTTCTTGGCCGTGCAGTTTGAAATGATATCAGAGGGCAAACGGACTCTTCCACTGATCCCGCTGGGAACTGATGCCAGCAGCTCTTAATATTGTCTGTCTTCAGCAACCTAGGAATGACTTGCAGTTGGCTGTATCAAGTTGTAGTTGTAGAAGGAGGAGGAGGTGGTTTTTATACCCCAGTTTTCTCTAGCTTTAAGGAGTCTCAAACTGGCTACAATAACCCTCCCTTCCTCTCCCCATATCATGTGAATACTTGGAACCTTCACACTTGGAAACATGAAAACAGTATTTAAAACATTGATTGTGTGTGTGTGTTAAGTGCCGTCAAGTCGCTTCCGACTCATGGCGACCCTATGAATGAAAGTCCTCCAAAATGTCCTATCTTTGACAGCCTTGCTCAGATCTTGCAAACATTGATTAGGAAGGAGAAATAATTGAGGGAATACCAAAAATTTTTTAAAGTCTTCATCCACTGGTGGAAGATGGCAACAGAAGGGGACAGAAGAATCTCCCTGGGGAGAAAGTTCAAGAGCTTTGGTGGCGTGACTGACAAGGCCCTCTCCCAGGTTGTCACCCACCTAATCTCAGAAGGCGGGGACACCTGATACAGGGCTTCCAAAGATGACCGTAGCAGTTGGGCAGGTTCATAAGGGAGTAGGCAGTCCTTCTGGTATGTTGGTCCCAAACCATACAGGGCTGTGAAGCCCATATAAGACCAGCACCTTGAATTGTGCCTGGAAACAAATTGTAAGCTAGTGTCGATGGGCCAAGACTGGAGTGATATGGTCCCTACAATCCACTCCAGTCAACATCTTGGCTGCAGCATTCTGTACCAATTGACGTTTCCAAACACTTTCAAGGGCTGCCCCATGTAGAGCAGATTGCAGTAATCTAATCTAGATGTAACCTGGGAAAGGCTGCAGCTGGCTAATCAGTCAAAGCTGGTAAAAGGCACTCTTGGCTACAGTTGCCACCTGCTTATCCAGCAGCAGGCTTGGATCCAAGAACACCCCCAGATTAGGGATCTGTTCCTTCTAGGGGAGTGCAACACCCCATCAGAGGCGGATCTACTGTGAAACTAATGAAGCTTAAGCTTCAGGGCCTCTAATCCTGGAAGGGCCCCCGATGCAACTTTTTTTAATGAGTGAATTTCGCAACAAAATCGATGGAGTTTTTTAGTGATCGTATCATAAGCCAATGGGTTGAAGTACTTAATATTGACTTTAGAATATGCTCTATTACCCATTTCATACGGCCTGAAAATGTCCCTGTAATTGGTTAAATTTCAAGATTTTCTCGGGGGTTTGCAGGGCTCGAACCCCCAGCTGTAAGGGCTCACTGAGCTCACCAGAATCTATTTACAGCCTACATTTTGGCAGATGGATCCTCAAATTCTTCGTTGGTGCATGGCTTAATAGTTTTGTAGTTTTATTTCGTCACTGTATGGCCCATTCTCAAGGACTCCACCCCACCACCCTGTTCTCCCCCATTTGGGCCTCGAGGTCCTTGTAAGGGCAGCAAAGCCCTTTGAACCTTGTTGGACGATGCTCTATTGTTGCTGGTTGCGAAGGGGCCCCCATAACAGTTCAAGCTTCAGGGCCCCAAAAATGTAGGTCTGCCACTGCACCCCATTCAGAAGGGGTGATACCTTAAATCCCAGGTCAGACCTTCTGCCCACCAGTAACACCTCTGTCTTATCAGGATCAGGCTTCAGTTTATTAGCCAGCATCCACTCCAAAACTGCCTCCAGGGTTTCTACAGTCTCCCTAAGATCAGCTGGAAGTGTAAGATGGAGCTGAGTGTCATCTGCTTATTGGTGACAACCCAGCCCAAGTTTCAAGATGCCCTCACCCACCCAGCAGTTTCATGTAGAAGAAGAAGAGTTGGTTTTTACATGCCGATTTTCTCTACCTTTTTTTAAGGAGAATCAAACTGGCTTACAATCTTCTTCTCTTCCTCTCCCCACAACAGACACCTTGTGAGGTAAGTGAGGCAGAGAGAGCTCTAAGAGAACTGCGACTAGCCTAAGGTCACCCAGCCGGCTTCATGTGGAGGAGTGGTGAATCAAACCCGGTCATTCAGATTAGAGTCCACTGCTCTTAACCACTACACTACGTTGGCATGTAGATGCTAAAGAGCATAGAGGACCAGATGGAACATGAGCCACAATCCTTCATAACTATATGCCTTTATTACTTATTCCTTCAATGAATGTATTGTCCATGCATGGCGCTGTAGGCTATGTATTAAAAAATAACAAAATTATGGCCCAAAGACAAAAAAAACATAGTGGATTTGGAAGTGGACAAGGACCACGGTTCAAATACCTGCTCAGCCACAAAGTGACCTTGGCTCAGCCAAGCTCTTTCAGCCCAGCTGGGTTGTTTTGAGGACAAAAGGGATGGGGAGGGAGAACGGGATATGCTGTGGCAGGCTCACTGGAGGAAGAGCAGGGTAAAGCACAATCAATAAAACAGCAGCCGATCCAAATAAGTTGCAAACATGGATTATAAATATGTTTAAAAGCACATCCAATCAATCAACTGTTAAAAGCCTGGATAAATAAAAAGGTTGACATCAGAGAGGGTACGGGCCAATTATATCATCCGCTGAATGCACAAAAGGAAGTGAAAATGTCATATGAGCTGGCTCCTGGTAATGTCTCCTTATTAGTATGGTTCCATCAGTTATACAGTGGATTACTTCTTATTAAAACATTTCTACTCGTTTTTTTCCAAAACAATTTGCTCTAAGTGGCTTAGAGTGTTTTGCAGAATAACTGAGCAAGAGACCTGTCCTTGAGGAGCTTACAGTCTAAATCAGGGTGATGTCATGCCATGTCATCAAAAGCTTCATCTGCCCATTTCCCCCACATTAAAGGGACAGTACGTTTTCCTCCAGGCTGTTCTTCAGCTCTCCCACCTCCTGCTGCTTCCTGGGGTGAAACTACACCTTCAACTGTGACTGATTTTAGCCCCAGTAGTAGGGTTGCTGCCAACTCTGACATGGGGAATTCCTGGAGATTTGGAGATGATGCCTCGGAAGGGTGGAGTATGGCAGGGCAGGGAGCAAAGAGGAGATGTGATGCCATTCTAGGATTTCTATTTCTCCTAGACTTTATGGTATACCATATAGTCCACCCTCTGAAGCTGCCATTTTCTTTAGGGTAATTGATCTCTGTAGTCTGCAGATCAGGTGTAATTCTAGGAGAACTCCAGGCATCGCCTGGAAACTGGCAACCCTATCCAGTAGGGAAAAACCATTGTGTATAGAATAAGACTCTTAACTGAAATTGCAAGAGTTCTATATGATACGCAAGTGGTTTGCTCCACAAAAATGACATACGTGTGTGTGTGTGTGTGTGTGTATATATTCATTCTAAGGAAAACACTGTGGATTTCATTTAGCAGGAGATAGATTATATATATATATAATTAATATATAATATTATATATATATAATTTTCATATACACAGGGCTGACTTTGTATTCCAACACTGCTAGAGTACTTCAGAACTAGTGTTGACAATTGTAAGAAAATAATTTACTTTAAAACATTTTGGAGAACCTGAGGGTTGAATTTTCAAATTTTCAATTCATAATGAAATTTCATCCATTTTGAAGACAAAAATTTCATCCAGTTTCACCACCTAGTAAAGGAAAGAGGACGTCCCTATCAGCACCATCCCCACTAACATAGAGTTTGCCACAGAAGCCAGAACACACTGATTTTCTTCTTACTCTTAGAAGTACATCCAATGGAACAGTTTCTTGCATGCTGGGTAAAATATGTTGTTCTCGCTTTAATTCAATTGCTCGAAAAGCCAAGTTCTAAGGAAAACACTGCGGATTTCATTTAGCAGGAGATAAATTGAAATGAAGCACCAAACGTGGCAGCACACGAAGAACAGGTGATGAAAGAACAAAGAGAAAAGCCATGCTATTTTAAGGCAGGTGTGCTTTAACCAGTGGAGCACAGTGCCAAATGACACTGCTCTATTATTCAGTGAAATCCAATAATGGGCTTTGGCTGTTATGAATAATAGCATTCCCAGCGACATCAGCCAGAATGTATCTGAATAGAATATATCTCGGGGGTTGCAAATCTGATTCTTTTGAAAAACAAGCTCATCACTGAGAAAGACCATTTCCCCATGCTAGGATATTGCACAAATAGTTGTATGTTAGAGGAATTCCAGGAATAGCATCTGGAGAATTCAAAAGATGCTTCTGATGACAGGGCATTCATTTATATTAGGGCTGGGCAGAGGGGAGTGTATCTCACCTCCCAAACCATCTTTGCACTATATGAAATTCACCCCTACTTTTCACTGACCATTCATGAGGGCACTTAAAAGGAGTTTAAAAAAATTGCACCTCCATACACATTCAGCCCTGACTTGGATAGCCCAGGATAGCTTGATCTGGTCAGATCTCAGACGTTAAGTTGGGTCAGCTGTGGTTAGTATTTGGATGGGAGACCACCAAGCAAGTCCAGGGTCGCCATGCAGAGGCAGGCAATGGCAAACCACCTCTGTTCGTTTCTTGCCTTGAAAACCCTACAGGGTCACCATAAGTCAACTGCGACTTGACGGCAACCACACACACATTCAGACAATTGTGCTTCCCCTCCCCGTCAGAAACTCTTCCTCAGCATCAGTATATCTCCCTCTTCCCCGTCCCGGTACCGTTTAGTGCAGTGGCATTCCCAGACCTTTAGGTGGCAGCACCTCTATCATCTACTCTGTGTGTGTGTAAAGTCGCTAGCTTGGTACAATTATCTTATTTAAAAATATTGTCTCCTCCTTCAGGGAACAATGATATTATCACTTAGCTAATGAAATCGAGTTACATGATAACATCATTGAGAGCCAACGAAGCAAGTGCATTCTGCATTAATTTCATTTGCCCTCAATGACGTCTTCACATAGCTCAGTCATGCTGCTTATCTTAACATTACTGTCCTCAGGAAAAAGTGATGGTAAGGGTAAGATATTTGGGGAAATTTGGGGGAACATTCCTTCCCAAACCAGTTTCATGATGAAAATGATTGCTGTCATACATTTGATTCAGTCCTGGTTTACACTAACTTCAGCATAAGAGCTGATTGATACTTAGGGTTGCCAACCTCCAGGTGGTGGCTGGAGATCGCCTACTATTACAACTGATCTCCAGCTGACAGAAATCAGTTCACCTGGAGAAAATGGCCGCTTTGGCAATTGGACTCTATGGCATTGAAGTCCCTCCCCAAACCCTGCCCTCCTCAGACCCCACTCCAAAAATCTCCTTCCGGTGGTGAAGAGGGACCTGGCAACCTTATTGATACTTAAGGACAATTATTAGCATTTCGTTCATTCCCAGGAAGGAGGGATGAAGTCTGGAATTTCCAAAAAAAGACTCTTCCTATAGCAGATGTGATGTTAAATGAAGAGAACACCATCTTTTCCAAACTGGATAGCTTGCTAATGGTCAGTAATAGTCAGTGTATGTTTCTGGAGCTAGCTGGCTGTTTAGGGACTTTGAATGTCTGGAAGATGTTTCTTGAATGAACATAGGTGGCTGGAGACTAAGATCCAAAGTCTTCCCTTCCCTTTTGTGTTGTGCCCTTTTCAACTGTGCAGGTGGGCTTCTGGTGTAGATAGGGTTGCCAACAGAGCTCATGAAAAAAGTCCTGTCCCTTTAATAGAGGCTTAATATGTGGACATGGATAGTGGAGGTAAATCACATCATCTGGGAAATAACACCTTGCTTAGTCTCAGTTAAAGGAACAGGACATTTTTCCTCTCTCTAGGCAGTTGGTAACTCTACCTCCAGCATTCTGAGCTTCCACTCACCCAAGAACAGGATCGTTCAATGATCCAAGAAACTCTTAGTACTTGAAAATGCTCTGCAGTGGAGGACTACCTCTGCAATAGGCAACGATCCAAGCCTAACAGTGCAGCTCCAAGCAGAGATACAGCCATCTTCATTGAAGGCAATGGACTGGAAAGGGTGACACTCTGCTTACAGGATGCACTGAAAGACAGCCGGCAGGCTTGCATGGGAAGATAATTTCGACTATTTCCAAGGTAATGAGCAAAGAAACAAATGTCTAAGTTTTGCAACTGGCTGGAAAGAAGTAGCGTGGGGGAGAAGCTGTTTGCTTTGGGAGAAAATAGATGCTGCTTTAAAGCTAGATCTGGGTAATTTGTTTTCCTGCTTTTCCATGCTCAGCATGTATAAATAGATATTGTAAAGTTATTGTAAGTCTCTGGTGCTCTTTCCTCATAATGAGGAGGAACATTTACCAGTTAGTGAACTGAGCAAATGCATGTATGAAGCAGTACTTATTTATTTACTTCTGTATAGCCCATCTTTCTTGCTTGGAGAGCCAGCATGGTGTAGTGGTTAAGAGCGGTGGACTCTGATCTGGAGAACCGGGTTCGATACCTCACTCCTCCACATGAGCGGCAGACTCTAATCTGGTGAACTGGTTTGGCTTCCCCACTCCTACCCATGGAGCCAGCTGGGTGACCTTGGGCTAGTCACAGTTCTCTCAGAACTCTCTCAGCCTCACCTACCTCACAAGGTGTCTGTTGTGGGGAGAGGAAGGAAAGGTGATGGTAAGCTGGTTTGATTCTCCTTAAAAGGTAGAAAAAATTGTCATATAAAAACCAACTCTTCTTCTTAGACTCAAGCCAGATTACAAAATATAACAGAATGTAATCAGACAGCATATGACATCCGATAAACAATGCAATAAAGTTGGGAAAACAATGCAAAAGTGGGGGGGGGAGTATCAGTCATGAGATATTATAAACGATTCAGAAAATGGAGCCACAGAAGCAGCAGACAATGCAGTAAGAACAAGATAATACATAGAATGAACACTGGAATACTTCCAAAGGGATTTTTTGAACCAGAACTACAAGCTACTGCTACCGTCATTCAACTTGCCCTCCCTTGCCTGAGGCATACCCTGCTGTCTTCAAACAAAACAACATTGTAGTGAGAATGATATAAGATTTCACAGGTACAAGAAGCTTCCCATAGATAGCTTTCTTTCACCTGGCAGGGATGGGGACATGCTTCCTTTGCCTGCAATGCTTACCTTTACTTAAACAGTAAATCAGCAAAAAGGGGGAAGGAATGTTCACTAACCAGGTTACCCTTAGCTTTGGCTAGCAAGGACTTGGGCCAGTACAGCACAGAAGCTGGCAACAGAACTGGATTAACAATTACCTTGTAGGATCTGCTACCGATCTTGTTAATGTTCACATTTGACATGGCAAAATCACTACTATGGGAAAGCAACTTTAAGCTGTATTCTACACCAGCATGGTGCCATGGTTAAGAGCGGTGGTTTGGAGCGGTGGAGTCTAATCTGGTGAACTGGGTTGGTTTCCCCACTCCTACACACAAAGCCAGCTGGGTGACCTTGGGCAAGTCATGCTCTCTCAGCCTCACCCACCTCACAGGGTGTCTGTTGTGGGGAGGGGAAGGGAAGGAGATTGTAAGCCAGTTTGAGTCTCCCTTAAGTGGTAGAGAAAGTCGGCATATAAAAACCAACTCTTTGTCTTCTTTTTCGTCGTCTTCTTCTAGATTCTGAACTTTAAGAACCGTATCTCATGGGGAGGAGATGGGATTACCTGCATGGGAGGTTTTCAAGAAAAGGGTGGACAAACTTTGGATATAACAGTCAACTGTTGTCTATCAGTGAGGCTGGAGCTGCACACTGTACCAGCTAACTCACGTGCTAGCAAAACTACAGGAACGCAGCAGAGTTTTATTTTGGCTGTGGGCCAGTATGGGCAGAAAAGAGCAATATAAATGTTTTAAATAAATAAGAGAAGCTTTAACAATTTGCCTATCTTCCTCTGTTCCTTCCAAGCCTCTCTCCTATTTCTCTCTGTTTCTTTCTCTCTCATACACACACCCAGCAATGTGGCAATCTTGTCTCTGTACTAGGGCTGTCAATGCGGTTCCACGCGACAAGAAAAACAGCCGAATTTTCCCTGATTCGGCGGTTTCTACTTCGGATAGAACCAAAGTAAAAAATGGCGGGAAAACGACGAACCAAACGTGACGAGTTTGGGCGGACGCCGGATAAATTCGTACAAGTTCAGCGCCCCCAAAGCAGCATTCTCCTGCGGCCAATCGGTGGCCAAGCTGGGTCTTCTTCTGGTCAATCAGTCGTGGATGAGTGCATGAGCCCGGCCGCTGTGCAGGAGAGAGAGAGAGTGTGTCTGTTTGTGTGAGAGAGAGATCCCCATGGGTGGGGGGGGTGCGTGTGCACATTCATGGCTTTCCACGGCTCTGGGGGGGCATTTTTGGAGGTAGAGGTCCCAAACTTTCAGTGTAGCTTGAGGGGACCCTTCTTGCAAGAACCCCCACATTTTGTAAAGATTGGGTCAGGGGGTCCCGAGATATGGGTCCTGGAAGGGGTCCCCCCCAAAATCGCCAATTGGAATAAAGCCATTAAAAACACATTCGTGGCTTTCCACAGCTCCGGGGGCACATTTTTGGAGGTAGAGGTCCCAAATCTTCGGGGTAGCTTGGAGGGACCCTACTTGCAAGAACCCCCAAGTTTTGTAAAGATTGGATCAGACTCTCAAGCTACAATGAAAGTTTGGGACCTCTGCCTCCAAAAATGCCCCCCCGGAGCCGTGGAAAGCCACGAATGTGTTTTTAATGCCTTTATTTCAATTGGTGATTTTGGGGGGGGGCTTCTGGGCCCCATATCTCAGGACCCCCTGACCCAATCTTTACAAAACTTGGGAGTTCTTGCAAGAAGGGTCCCCTCAGGCTATACTGAAAGTTTGGGACCTCTACCTCCAAAAATGCCCCTCCAGAGACGCGGAAAGTCGCGAAAGTGTTTCTAATGGCTTTAAATGGCCGAATTTATTCGCGAACTCTGAACTTAGTGCCTAATTCCATGGATCCGAATCAGGGGAGTTCGGACTTCGGCATTTCCCAAATAAAAACGGGCCGAATTTTGCCGAATCTGAATTTTACTGAATTTGTTTTTCAACAGCCCTACTCTGTACCTAGGCCTTCTGGAGGAAACATCTTGTGTTTGCCTGCCCATTCAGATTGCCAGTTTTACACTCACAAAGAGAGTAGCATGGTTTTTGTACAGGGTTACAAAACACTCAGGAAAAACTCTGACCTTGAAGACCCTTTTCACTTCCAGCTCACATGGAACAGTGGGTCTATCACCATAGGTTTTGTATGGATTTGATGTGTTGATTGAACTCCATCTGATGCTCTCAAACCACCTGGCAAAAGAAGCATAGTTAAACTGCCCATTTTGTTATATGCACGGGAGACAGAGGGACTGAATAAATTGGGGAATTAAGCTTACTGTTCACACATTAATGAAACAGAGTCCAGATGGGAGAATGATGTTCAGAACACTGTGGAATATAATTCCTTATTTCGCTAACACTTCCTGGACTTCCAGCTTTACGTTACAAGACATCACCTGGAATACAGAAAAGCCTTCTCTGCGTATTCTGATGAGCTCAAAAGCTTGCACAGTGTTGTGTCATTTCGGTTAGCCCTAATAAAATTGTATTACATGGATTTTGGTTTTGGTATTGGATTTTATGTGGACCAATATGGCTGGCTACAGCTTCTGTTCTGGATGTACAATTAGCTGAAATATGAACAGTTACTACATGGGGGGAGGTCATGGAGGCCCTCCGCCTCCTCATACTTCCCCAGTCCTTTCTTTCTTCCTTCTCCAACTTCTCTTCCTCCCCTCCTCCTTGTTGACATCTGACTAGGCTTTCTACAGCAAGCCAAAATGGCTTGCAAAGTCCTGCAAGTTGACATTTTGGGTTGCCACAGTATCCTGCCATCAACATATGTGGTTCCTGTGCTGTGGTGGGACCTGCCCACAGAGTAGGGTTGCCAACTCCAGGTTGGGAAGTACCTGGAGATTTTTGGGGTAGAGCCTGAGGGGGGCAGGGTTTGGGGAGGAGAGGGACCGATACCATAGTGTCAATTGCCAAAGCGGCCATTTTCTCCAGGTGAACTGATCTCTATCAGCTGGAAATCAGTTGTAATAGCAAGAGATCTCCAGTTAGTACCTGGACATTGTTGTTCACACTTTTGGAAGACCAGCAAGCTGAAGAAGCACATGAAATGTGTAAGGATCTAGACTGCACATTCTTGCTGTCTTCGTCTTTCACTTGTATCTGCACTGAGCATTGATTAGGTGGATGCTTTGAGGAGTCTCCTTCCTGGATAAACCAGTCATCGTGTTGGACAGTTTTGTATGCACCTAGCATTTTTGCTTGTTTTCTGTATCATCATCTATAATTTAACTGCTGTCGCCTTGAATACCTTTTTGTCATTGAGGTATTTCCCTGGTTATCATTGTAAACCTTTAGTTAGTGGATCATAGTATGTATAGTAGATACGTGTGTTATGGTAAAGTGTATGATGTATGTTAATTATGGTTCTTCAATAAGGTGATTAGTAAACGTATATGTAATAGTGGTATTGCTCTTGAGCTTGCTAAAGCATCTGAAAATGGCACCAAAAGTGTTGCAAGACTTCAGCCACTATTTTAGTTGTCTTTGCAACCTCATCCCAAATGCACGTGTGCCGGCATGAACCTCTGTGGAAGGGGCGGGCCCAAATTTGGGAGTTGTCACATTTTTCTGCATATCTGGGAGTTCCCCCAGTTATGCAGCACCTTACTCTCTTGCCCCATGATGCAGATTTTGCTGTCTGCATGTAGGGCACCACTTTGGAATTAGAGAGATAGAGAGATAGAGATATAAATATAGATTATGAGGATTATTTACATTGAGATACTGCCTTTCCTCCATGGAGATGAGGCTGCTGTACTACTGCTGGTGCCTTACCTCTCTCGACTCGACCTAGCCAAAGTGATCCATGCAACGGTCACCTCCAGACTAGACTACTGTAACACACTCTATGAAGGGTTGCCCTTAAGACTGATCCAGAAACTTCAACTGGTCCAGAGCGCAGTGGCGTGGGTCCTTACGGAGACCCCTTGGAAGGCATATATTCAACCTGTGCTCCGCCAACTGCACCGGCTCCAGATTGTGCACCGGGTCAGGTTAAGGTATTGGTGCTAATCTTTAAAGTCCTAAACTAGAGGCGTCAAACATAAGGCCCGTGGGCCGGATCCAGCTCTGAGAGCTCTTATCCAGATCGCAAGCCAGCTGAGGCAGCCACACACACCCACTCTTGATCTGGGCTGGTGAGGCATGGCCCGGCACGACCAAGTGACATTTATGTCATATCTGGCCCTCGTAACAATTGAGTTCGACACCCCTGCCCTCAACGGACTGGGACGGTCATACCTGCAGGAACGCCTCTCCCGATATACCCCCCAAAGGGGACTTTGCTCATCTGGAGAAAATCTTCTGGTGTTGATCTTTGGCCTGAAAAACATCCAGCTGTCCTCAACCAGGGCCAGAGCCTTTTCGGCTCTAGCCCCAGTCTGGTGGAACGCTATGCCCAGGGAGGTTCGGATCTTGCCGAATCTAAAACAATTCCACAGGGCCTGTAAAACTGAGCTGTTCCGCCAGGCATATGGCTGAGGGCAGCAACGGTCTTCCAACTGGCTGCCCCTCCTCCTCCTCCTCCTCCTCCCCTTCCTTCTCTGTCTGCTATTTCCCACAGATAGTACAAATTGTTAGTGTTGCTGTGTTATTATGTTATATTATAGATGTATTTGCTGCTGTGTCAGTACAGGCGCCGGTTTCACTGTTGTATTTTATGTGATTACTTACTGTTTTTAGATTGTTTTAAAGGATTGTGTGCTACTGAATGCACAGTGACAGACCTCTGTTTTACAGAGCCTGTAAAACAGGGGTGTCGAACTCAATTGTTACGAGGGCCGGATATGACATAAATGTCACTTGGTCAGGCCAGGCCTCGCCAGCCCAGATCAAGTGTTTGTGTGTGTGTGTGGGGGGGTGGCTGCCTCAGCTGGCTCGTGGGCCAGATAAGACCTCTCAAGGGGCAGGATCTGGCCCGAGGGCCTTATGTTTGACACCCCTGCTTTAGGGCACTGAAGTCCCTCCCCTCCCCAAACCCCACCCTCCTCCGGCTCCACCTCAAAAATCTCCAGGTATTTCCCAACCCAGAGTTGGCAACCCTAAGTACAACCATTGTGTTGTCCAAACTAACTTCTAGACAAGGTTTGTTTTAAATTGGCCTTAATATGTTTTTATTGCCAAGTATGAAAATGCACAACATTGAAAGGTTAGTTCACAATAAGCTTGATTATGGTTTTTATTCTGGGACCCTCATATCTGCAAGACCGCCTCCACGCATATGTGCCCGCAAACCAAGGCTGATCACCAGACCAGGTATTATTGTTTGTAGCTCCCCCCACCCTTCTTGGATCAGTGAGAACTGTTGCTGCTTGGGCTCATATTTTATCCATGGCTGCATGGGCTTCCAGAGGAGATGATGCAGGCCTAGGGTTGCCAACTCTGTGGGGTTGCCAGGTCCCTCTTCGCCACCGGCAGGAGATTTTTGGAGTGGGGTCTGAGGAGGGCGGGGTTTGGGGAGGGGAGGGACTTCAATGCCATAGAGTGCAATTGCCAAAGCGGCCATTTTTCTCCAGGTGATCTGATCTCTATCGGCTGGAGATCAGTTGAATTAGCAGGAGATCTCCTGCTACTACCTGGCAGTTGGCAACCCTACAACTCTGGCTTGGAAAATTCTTGGAGATTTGGGCAAATACCTGGGATAGGTGAAGTTTGAGGAAGGGAGGGAACTCACTGGAGATGTATTGCCATAGAAATGATCTTATGAAACTACCATTTCCTCCACGGGGACTGGAGGTCAGATGTAATTCCAGGAAAACTCCTGACCCTACCTGAAAGTTTGCAACCCTAGGCAGGCCATGACATTGCACAGAGGGTGTGTTCATATTACCAATTTACTTAAGAAAGAACAGGCAATTATACTGTGGGTAGGATAGGGTTGCCGGGTCCCTCTTCGCCACCCGCAGGAAGTTTTGGGGGCCATTTTCTCCATTGGGTAGAGATCAGTTGTAATAGCAGGAGATCTCCAGCTGGAGGTTGCAATAAAGAAACAGTGCTGGCAGAATGGTATCAAATCGTATATTCAAAAAAACTACATAAAACTGCAACACACTGACATAACAAGTGATACATAAATTATATACAAAATCTATACAAAGTTGTCAACAATATGATCAACATCACTGCATAAAGCACAATGGCTGTCTCCAAGAAGACGAAGATAAAGAAGTCCAAATGAATGGTAGAAGTACTTTAGCCCAGCATCTGGGATATAAAGTTCGCTGCTCTAAGAACATTAATTGGCACAAGAGCGAAGGACAATTAACGTTCTTGGAGCAGTGAACTTTATATGTTGATCATATTGTTGACAACTTTGTATAGATTTTGTATATAATTTATGTATCACTTGCTATGTCAGTGTGTTGCTCTTTTATGTAGTTTTTTGAATATACGATTTGATACCATTCAGCCAGCACTGTTTCTTTATTGCAGTTGTTATATTAACAGTGATAGTGAGTCCTTTGTTACTATCTGGAGCTTGGCAACTCTAGAGTAGGAGGAGGTTGAAGGCCAGTCCTGGTTAGGACTCTGTATCATCAAATGGCATGTTTTAGGGAGATGGAGACATTATTCTTGGTGTGCACAGTTTTTGTCTGAAATTAAGGGGTGCCCAAAGGAACTGTGTATATCTGGGCATGATGATGGATGTCCAAAGCCATCCAAAACAATGCAATTTGGAACAGGAAACATATAATACACCTTCTGTTTGAATTTTACTTTTATCAGACCACAGCATGCCTGCAAGGGATACAGTGTCTTGCAGCATGAAATGTAATACCTGTAATACAGTTAGTCATTGACAGAACACCTGTCTTGCCATATGCTCCTGTGCAAATTGATTCCAAACGTAAGATATTTTGTACTATTATTTCCCACCTGCTGAAGGTACCTCTAGCATTTCCCTCTGCTGTGCTTTTTTGAAGGTACATTCTTATTGAAAGCTTGTTTGCTCTTCCTGTCTCAGTAGGGTTGCCAACCTCCAGGTAGTAGCAGGAGATCTCCTGCTATTACAACTGATCTCCAGCTGATAGAGATCAGTTCACCTGGAGAAAATGGCTGCTTTGGCAAGTGGACTCTATGGCATTGAAGTCCCTCCCCTCCCCAAATCCCGCCCTCCTCAGGCTCCACCCCAAAAAACCTCCCGCCAGTGGCAAAGAGGGACCTGGCAACCCTATGTCTCAGGTATACCTCTGGTGTGGCTAGGAAGCTCAAGGCCTTGGATGTGAGCCAAAGAGCTCTTGGCTATGGCTTCTGTCCTGTGGCCTTGGACAACTGGCTCATTGGATTCCAAACCAGCCCTGTCCTTAGGATACACTGCTTGTGCTGTCTTTTTTATATATGTAAATTGTGTGTTTAAATTTGTATTTATTTTATTGTACTCAACTGTATTTTTATGTGTTGTGAGCCTCTTTGGGTTCTGTTAAGGAGAAAAGCTGCCAATTAATATGCTAATAAATTGAATCTCCCTGCTTAGATCACTGACACAGTGCTGTTTTTCTCCTTCCTGAAGGACTGATGTTGACTTGGGCTCAAGCAATAAATCTGAAAGATCCAAGAATAATTTTGCTGCTCTTTGCCCTGACATGGTTGCAAAGGACAGTGAAGTCAGCTTCCCTCAGCAGAAATAGCTGGAAAGAGCATCCTTTGCAAAAGCAGAATTGTCTGTGTTCCCTAATCAAAAACAGACAGCTCCCAGCTTTCCTTTTCAGCCTAGGAAGCAAAACACAAGGTAGTAAGCACTAACAAGATATACTTGTAGTATGACAGCGCTAGAAAAAACAAGTGCCCAGACTCAGAAGCATTGGAAGCAACACAAACTGGTAACACCTTGTATATGTTATGTGCCACCAGGTTGCTTCCAAATTATGGGGACCCTACAAATTAATGACCTTCAAAACAGCCTATTGCTAACAGCCTTGCTCAGACATTGCAGACTTGAAGGCAGTGGCTTCCTTTATTAAGCCAATCTACCTCATGTTGGGTCCTCCTCTTTTCCTACTGCCTGCAACCTTTCCTAGCATGATTATCCTTTCCAGTGAGTCTTGTCTTCTCATGATGTGACCAAAGTATAATAGCCTCAGTTTAGTCATTTTAGCATCTAGGGAGAATGGGGGCTTGGTTTGATCTAGAGCTTATTTATTTGTCTTTTCGGCAGTCCGTGGTATTCATAAAACGCTCCTCCAACATGTCATTTCAAATAAATCTGTTTTATTCCTGTAAGTTTTCTTCATTGTCTACCTACTGGACAGGAAAGAACAGTGCCCCCAATATTCCTATAGCCCAAGGATGGTCAGAAGGCACTTAACTTGTTCTTCCTATGTTTTATCTAGACCAGTGGTTCCCAAAGTGGGCAGTACCACCCCTGGGGGGGCGGTGGGATTACCTAGGGGGGCACTAAGAGGCAAGAGGGCTGCAGGGGGTGCTAGAGGTGGGCCCCTTTGACTGTGTTGTTGGATAGGGTAGGGGGCGCTGGGGTTCGGTTTGTGGGACTAAGGGGGCGGTGGCCCTAAAAGTTTGGGAACCACTGATCTAGACCAACTTTGATGTAATGGTCTTTGGCCACATGCAATAATCCTTTACTACTTGAACACACATGAAGCTGCCTTCTACTGAATCAGACCTTTGGTCCATCGAAGTCAGTACTGTCTACTCAGACCGGCAATGGCTCTCCAGGGTCTCAGGCAGAGGTCTTTCACATCACCTCCTTGCCTATTCCCTTTAACTGGAGATGCTGGGGATTGAGACCCGTTCACTTCATGAAACCCGTTTTCTTCCCAGATGTTTTTGTTTCCCAGAATCCCCTGCCACAAGGAAACTCAAGAGCCTCTGGAGGAAGCTTCAATCCCTCAACTCATCTGGGTATCTATTCCTCTTACCCTCTCCTGCGCTTACCCAGGCATCCTGCGCTCTTTTAACCCTCTCCAAAAGAAACCAGCAGCTACTACTACTTGTTTAATGATGGAGAGAAAAATATTAATATCAGGGATGAAGATGTTCAGTAGTATTTCTTGCTGTGGAACCACAATGGCTCTAACGTTGTTGAAAAATAGCTACCTTTGGTTGGGATTAAACAACAACAAGAAGAAGATTACTATAGCAAGAAATATTCACCTGAAAAGGAGACTTGATTCTCCATGTAACCAACATACATCCATTTTGCTGTAGCATTTCTCTCAGGAGCCTGGAATTAAATTCTAAACTTGTCTATTAGAAGCCTAGGAGACCAGCACTAACCTAGATCAGCATCTAACCAAATTGGCCATGGCAGTTTAAATGGTTGATTTATAGAGGGTGCTGGAGGCGAACAATATTATTTCACTGAGCCTGGGCTTATAATTATGGAGGTTATTTCTTTTTGCAAGAAATATTTCCAGTGGTTTCTCATGTGGCCAATTCTTTGCAATTTTTTTGTTGCTAGGACAAGGTAGCATGTAAAGAATGTTTTGCAAAGTACAACACACACAATCAGTTAGCAAAGCCCCAATACAGATTAGCCCCAGATGCAAAACTGACTCACAGAAATGACTTTTTTGGGGGGGAAACTATCCTTCCTATTGCAAGTACTGCATTTCATGCAAGGCTCTTAAGGAGGCTTACATGAACATAGGAAGCTGCTTTATACTGAGTCAGAGCCTTGGTCTATGAAGGACAGTGTTGTCGACTCTGACTGGCAGTGTCAGAGGACAAGGCAATTGGAAGGAGGATCTGAAAGTAGAATGTGGATGTTCTGTGCACCAACAATAACATTATGCAAGTGTGGAATTTTGAGTCTGGCATTGAAAATCTCCACCTTTAGCCCTTGTCGCTGCAAAAATAACCTTGAAAACTCATGAGTGGTACTCGATGACACCTCCAGATGCTTCTGCATTGGAATTTATTTCACTTCCTGTTGATGTCTTTTGCACTAACTAGGGAGCAGAATTCCAAAAGAAAGTTATATGGAATTACTGAGTTTCAGCCTGTTTCCTTTTCTTTCCTCCCCTGCATTTTACAGATGATGGGGAACCATCTGGGCTGAGGACAGATTCCGTTTTGCTTTTGAGGGTTTGGATGCATGAAATAAGCATATCTAGTTCTTAAGACATCATGAGAAGAGGTCCACAGGCAGGAGGACAACACTGGTGTGGCTGCAGGAGAGAGATAGACCTAAAGGTAGGGTTTAACAAGAGAAGGGATTTGGCAGGCAGTAGTCCTGAAGGCATCCATTCATTGCTCCATCATACCCTCCCTTCAGAACAGAAGCGCCTCTTACTGCTGAATGCCAAGGGAGATGATTAGGCTTTGGTAAGGCATGCATTTGAATGAGATTGACAGAATGGGACATAGCAATTGATTCTAGTCTCTCCCCATGAGAAACAGGAAAGAAATTTAAGCGATGGCTCAGTGGAGGAAAGCCACATTCAATACTCCCCATTCAATTCCTCTGCAGATGCTATATTCATGCAAACAGGGTGACTGCCACTGTGTATATTGGGAGTGTGTGGTCCCCATGATGCACCTTTCAAGCATGATCATGATATTGTGTGAATGGTGCAACACATGAATTTTCCGTGCACATACTGCCTCCATAGACATGCATAAGGAAAATCTATGCATTGCCAATTCACATGGTACAGCAATCATATGTGCCAGGTTCATGACAGGGACCATCCATTTCTAATATATACAGCTGGCGGGTGCCCAGTTTTTGCAAATCTAACATCTGCACAAGTCTTCTGTCTTCTTTGGACAGTCACTGTGCCACAGGGACCGCAAGATTATGAATGCTTCAGAGCCATGAGTATCATGTTTATAAAATGGGTCAAAAAGAGCTGAGGAAAGAACAAGCTTTTCTAAGCCAGAGGTGTACCCCATGTGGCTAAAGCAACCAAGCTATTCCAGCTTCCTAGGAAAAGAAGGTTTTTTAAAAAATTACTAGTCAGGATGGCATTAACAACAAAAACCCAGCGCTAACTGAAGATGTTATCTTCTCTCCACTTGCTCTGGCTGGCTGCCCCTCTACTGCTTACTCATAATTCTGAGCGAATCCTCGAATCCCTTTTCATCATTCTCTCCTGTTTTAATTACTTGCTAAGCCTCCAGCAAACAGCCTGGGTGCTGTCGACTGTGTCCAACATGCTGAAGAAAATTGAGACACTTTTTGAAACTGAAATTAAGTGGATTAAGCACTGATGAAAAGCATCAGACTCTAGGCTCTGGAGACTGACAATCAGTAATTAGCACAGATGTCCGGCAAATGTTGGCAAAAGAAGAGGATGTGTTTATTAGCTATGCAGGATTTTGAGTGGGGAGGGGAGGGATGCTACTTCTGTGCTGGACAGTCATTGCCCCTCTGGCCTGCTTCTCACATGACATAGCTAGTTGTCGTCAAGCATACACACAACAGGGAACTGCAGCCCATCCTGATGCCCTGAAGAGTAAGGATGGGGCGAATTTCACCAATGACGTGTTCAACAGTTAAACTTACCATGGTCAAAGGTCTTGATCAGACATGAGCCTGTCACCCAGCCTGTTCCATTTCTGCTGAACAGTCACGAATGCCTGCATTAGGCTTCTGCAAACTGCGCATGTGCAACGAGGCTGCCAATTCAAACTGTGGCATCCGTTAGTGTGGCTAAGGGCTACTTAAACAAACACCAAAGAGTAAGATTTTATTAAAACAGCATTTATTTATGACAGATTTGGGACTGATCTAATGGCCTATTTAAACAACTGCCTGCTGAATGAAACCATTATGCAGCAAGAATAGGAGGGTAGTAGAACACATTTGAGCTGCATGAGAATACACATGCATGAATAGCCAATTTGCTTTACTGCATGGTTAGGAAGGAATACAGTGACGCAACCTGTCAAACAGCAACAAACTGCTTGACCCGATCAAAAAATCAGTGCCTTGGTCATGACTGGTGAACAGTATGTGAACCAAGCTGGCCAGTGTTCAAACATCCCTACTCAAGAGTGAACCTATCTAAAACAAATGTTTCACAGTGTAATTCTAAACTGAGTTACATCCTTCTAACCTCATGGACTACAACACACTCAGAAGGTATAACTCTCCTTAGGATGACACTGTCTAACATCTGCGTATCACTTTTAAATTTTATGCAACATAAAAAGATAAAATAAATAAATAAAAGAGTGTTAATAATAATACCAGATTCTGGCATTTCATAAAAGTATAATCATTTCATAATATAAATGATCAAAATGCAACAAATGCAGTTTATTATAGTCAAGAAGAACAATTGTATAAATAGATTGTCAGATCATGTTTCTGATCCCATGTTTTTTAAAAGGGTTTCACAAAAACTGATAGTTTTGGACCGCCATCTATAAGTCTTACAAGTTCACTAACAGTGAAGTCTTATGCATTTTGACTCTGGGCTTTTCAAAAAATAGGATTTCACTGTTACGAACTAGTTTTTAGTCAGCTGGAAGTGCTCCCAGGTAAGTGTTCTTAGGATTGCACCTTTTCTTTGGAAAGTCTGCCTATTTGTCAAATTTATCCAGCTTTGCTTTTATATTTAAATTTTGTATTTTTCCCCATTTTTTTCCAATCAGGATTTTAGCTGCCATCAAAAGGTCTGGGATCATACTCCTGTGGTCATTTGTTCAGAAATTTGCCATGGAATATCTTTTACCCTGCTGTGATGGTTTACAGAGGCATTAGTCAACACAGCAGGAGTTTCTTTCCATCCCATGGCCTGGTCCATGCGAGAATTCCTGGGCTGCGTGTTCTGTAACTTCCACCATGCAACATGCTGTTTGGTACCCAATGAGAAGATCAGGGCTTCACTTCGGTGTAAAGCCCAGAGCACCAGCAGCAGCCTTATATAACCAAGCTGGAAGTGAAATATTTATCAGATGGATTAATTAATAACAAATGGAATGCTACATACAAACAAGAAGGTGGCTGCAGTAGCACAAACAGAAGTTGAGATTTGGGGGATGGAGTTTGGAAAGGGTGGGGGAGGAGAGGGAATAGCATGGTATCCTACCATAGAGTTCCTCCTCCAAAGCAGCCCTTTCATCCAGGGGAATTGAACTCTGGAGATCAGTTGCAATTCTGGGAGATCGCCAGGCCCCACCTTGAGGTTGGCAACCCTCTAACCAACAGATCTTTTTATTAGCCTTCTTGCTATGCATTGGTTGGTCACTGGTGCTAGGGATGCCAACCACCTGGAGAAAAATCTTTACTGTGTGACTGAAAGTAAGCTGAGACAGCCATTTTGTAGGTTGCTCCGCCTTTTCTTCTCCTGGTTGTTGGCAACCCTACTGGCGGCCATAAAAAGCACAATGTTTATAAAGTAACCTTTTGTGGTCCCATGGAGGTAGTTCTCACTTAGGGCGTCTGCGAATAGGCCTCTGTGCAGAAATCAATACACGGAGGTCAGGGTGGAGCTCAGAGGCACAATCCTGAAGCCCGGCTCTAGGCATACATTTTTACACGCTTTTGCCATCTTCCCAGGGCTCTTGTCTTTCTTATGAACACAGAGCTGCTCTGTTAATTAACATGGCAGGATGCTTGCCAAAATCTGTCTCTTCTGATTTGGCTGGAATAAGCAGGATGCAGAGGAAGCGAACGACCTCCTGACATCCCACGCTGCCAGAGCACCAGGCAGCTTAAACACGGAGGGTGATTGAGTTAAAGAGATCCACAGAGGCAGAGAACGCTTCCACAGTGACTTCTCATTCTCAGCATCAGCATCAAACTCTTGAGTAAAGCTCCGCGCACTGCAGATTGTGGAACCAATCAAAGTTTATTCTAAAGAAACAGGGTAGAGTTACCGGGTAGCGGGGGACAGATAGGGGCAGATTACTGGCTACCATCAATAGGTTCGCAGTTGTGGAGCCATAGATTGTGCCCTGTTATAACAACTACCACAACCCATTTAAAGGCGATGCAAAAGAAGAGCTCCTCCTAAGTTGTATAGTGGTATAGTGGTCAAAAGCAGTGGTTTGGAGCAGTGGAGTCTGATCTGGAGAACCAGGTTTGATTCCCCACTCCTCCACATGAGCAGCGGAGGCTAATCTGGTGAAGTGGATTTGTTTCCCCACCCCTACACAGGAAACCAGCTGGGTGACCTTGGGCTGGTCACACTGTTTCAGCCCCACCTACCTCACAGGGTGTCTGTTGTGGGGAGGGGAAGGGCAGGTGATTGTAAGCCGGTTTGATTCTTCCTTAAGTGGTAGGGAAAGTCGGCATATAAAAACCAACTCTTCTTCTTGTTTCCTAGTCACTCCTATATGGGGCAAAAAACAAGCAGGAACAGACTTACTTCTGTGCTGAAGGATTATCAAATGGGGCCAGATTTCCAGTCCCCCCCCAACCCCCTCCTGTACGTCTCCCTCCCGCATCTCACCGGTTTTCATCCACTGTTTTAGGCACAAGGTCAGTGTTCCTGAACCAGAGCCCCAAGGCCATAGGAAAGGAGGGAAGGCACACTTCCCCCCTGGAGTTCAGGAACTGCATTCAAGGTGGTAGAATGGGAGAGGGTGCTGGGATTGCACTTTTAACACCAGATCCTGTGTAAAGTTCAATTCTTAAATCTTTGAGGACTTTTGCCTAACTTCACTGGGTCATCCCCTTAACATGCAAAGTGTTTCATAGCCTTCATCCCACTCATTGCCACGCCAGCCCTGCAAGTTAAGTCTTCCTCTAAACTTACTGCTGTAGTGTTAGGGTTGCCAACCTCCAGGTACTAGCTGGAGATCTCCTATTACAACTGATCTCCAGCTGATAGAGATCAGTTAACCTGGAGAAAATGGCCGATTTGGCAAGTGGATATGGCATTGAAGTCCTCCCCCTCCCCAAACCCTGCCCTCCTCAGGCTCTGCTCCCAAAATCTCCAGGTATTTCCCAACCTGGAGCTGGCAACCCTATGTAGAATTGAGGCCAAAGGGCAGTTATTTGCCAAAGAGTGCTTTGTTTGGAGATTTGAACCACTTCCCCCCTAACTTCAAATGCCTGTACTTCCTCTACCACAGGGGTGGGGAACCTTTTTCCTGCCAAGGGCCATTTGCACATTTATAACATCATTCGGGGGCCATACCAGGTGTGGATCTCCTGATGGGGGGGGTGGGAGGGGGAAGAAGCTAGGGTTGCCAGGTCTCCAGCCACCACCTGGAGGTTGGAAACACTAGGAGAGGCTATGCAGAGGCCCCCCCCACTCCACACATACACACACACCCTCCACAGACACACACTCTCTCACTGGCAATTGGGGGAAGCCTTGCTGGCTCCCCCCTTCCACACACACACTCCAGGTGGAACCTTCCCAGCTCCCCCCCCTTCCAAACACACACAGACACTCTCCGGGCCGCGCTAGCAGCCTGGCGATCAGGGGAAGCCTTGCCGGTTTCCCCCTCACACACACGCATGCCCCAGCTTCCCCCCCTCCACACACTCTCCAGGCTGTGCTAGCCAGCCTTGCTGGCTTCCCCCTCACACACATGCTTGTGAGCGCCAGCTGTGCGGTGGCAATGGAGGAGGCTTCCGCGGGAGAGTCCACAGGCCACACCAGATGACGACACGGGCCTTAAACAGCCTGCGGGCCGGAGGTTCCTCACCCCTGCTCTACCAGATCCAGAGTTCCCAAAGTACAACAGGATTGAATACTTGATGTAACTTGGGCACCAGATCTGGCACCTATATCAGAGGAAAGAAGGCTGGTGTGGCAGCTCTGAGGTTATGCAATCTTGTTTATTGGTCTTTTTACCACAGATCTTCTGTGTGTGTCTGGGGAAGTCACATAATCTTCTGGAGTTCTTGTATGGTTATTCCTTCCCCCACATTATGCAGGGAGCAGCTGATGCAATATGCAAAGCTAAATGCTCTTCGATACTATCAAAACAGGGTTTTCACTACTGAGTGGCTTCCCGTGACGAATTCTGCATATCAGACAGAGCAGTGAAGCAAGGAATGTACATCACAAAGCACTCCTGGTTTATTCATCGTCTCAGCTGTCTTTGAGCTTTCATTATTGATGATTGCATTGCAGAGTGTGCCTTTTGAACATACCACAGGATCTTTCCGTGAAAGAAAGGCAGCACTGAGAGCCCAGATGCCTTCTTTCCCACTCATGTGAAAGAGGTTGCTGAGGAATAGAATCAGGTATCTAATTCCAAACCAAGCCACAGAGTGGGGATCAATAGATCTGCAAAATGGAGCTAGGGACGGATAATCAGAGCCACGGCCACTGTAACGTCTAGTTTGGCCCTAAGTCAACACGATAAGAGGAAAAGGAACATAATTGTTAAAACATTTGGGAAATTAACAGCCTACTTTCTTAGATATACAAGATATGATGGCATTTCTTGTCCTATGGACATAAGAAAGGCCATGCTGGATCAGACCAAGGTCCATCAAGTCCAGCAGTCTGTTCACACAGTGGCCAATCAGGTGCCTCTAGGAAGCCCACAAACAAGACGACTGCAGCAGCACCATCCTGCCTGTGTTCCACAGCACCTAATATAATAGGCATGCTGCTCTGATCCTGGAGAGGATAGGTATGCATCATGACTAGTATCCATTTTTATTAGTAGCCATGGATCCCCCTCTCCTCCAGGAACATGTCCACTCCCCTCTTAAAGCCTTCCAAGTTGGCAGCCATCACCACATCCTAGGGCAGGAAGTTCCACGATTTAACTATGCGTTGTGTGAAAAAATACTTCCTTTTATCTGTTTTGAATCTCTCACCCTCCAGCTTCAGCAGTTAGGGCTTCTTCCCCATGGACATTTTGTTTTGCCTTGGCTCTCAAATGGGTGCATTTCCCCCTCAGGCCATCCACAAAGCACCAGCCTCCATTCATCCACTTTTAAGGGTTCCTTCTGCTTTGCTCCAGTGTTTCCCAAACCTGCTTCGGCATAATCTGTTCTGGTACACCACATGGACCTTCCCCCACATTGGTGCGATTTTGCTGCTAGCATCTCTAACAGCTGCCACCAGCAATGAAGGCTATTTTAAGCATCAATACTTGCTATAGCATAACATTATAGCAATGGGGGGGGGGGGGATGGCAGCCATGTGGGGATAACTGAGGACGCTACATAGATTCCTCCCATGTGGAAGCTCCATTGTTGCCACTATGAATGATGCAATGACTACACAATGGGGAGCCATGGCTGTGCGGAAGCAATCAGGGAAAGGCATTGAAATTGCATTGTTTGCACCATTCAGTAGAGAAGTAATGGTTTCAACCTATGTAGCCTCACATGCAACGTTCACTTTTTTTCCACGTCGTTATCATCACATCAGACATTTTCAAATTTATTTTCTATAATCTTCCACGGTAGCATAGAGATCCCCTCGGCACACTTTCAGCGTCGATTTCCCACAAATAAATTAATCTGCCCATTAGAACTTCAGCCATTGTTTACCCTGCGGTCCCTTCAGCTACCCCAGTTGCACGATTCAGATGGCCAGGAGGTCTTCAGGCATGAGTTTTCACTTGCACCATTCTACACCAAGGCTCAGTTTTGCATGTCATGTTTTACTTTAGCCAGATTGGTGTAGTGGTTCAGTTCAGTTCAGATACCTTTATTGGCATATCCAACATTCATCCAAGTACAGTAAGGACATAACATAACTTATTAAAAGGAAGAGCGAATTGCCATCATACCAACAAAAAAATTAGCCACAATTTCTATGATTTTAGGGTCCTGGTTATTAAGAACGGTGAGAACCTTTGAACAGTTAGAAAATCCCTCCAACTGAATCAGACTAGTATTTAAGAGTTTTAATCATAATCTGTGATACAGAGGGCACCGAAGAACATGTTGAATAGTTTCCGTCTCTTCCATAGAGCAAGGACACAGTCTATCGAGAAGGGGGACACAGGTGTAGTGGTTAGGAGTGGCGGACTCTCATCTGGAGAACCAAGTTTGATTCCCCACTCCTACACATGAAGCCAGCTGGGTGACCTTGAGCTAGTCACAGTTCTCTCCAAACTCTGTCAGTCCCACCTACCTCACAAGGTGTCTGTTGTGGGGAGGGGAAGGGAACGAGATTGTAAACTGGTCTGATTCTCCGGAAAAGGTTGAGAAAGTCAGCATATAAAAAAACCTCTTCTTCTTCACTGTGTCATCACTGGTAGTTAGGCTGAGACCTAGTACCCACTGCCACTGACCAGGGGGAAGAGCTCAAGTGCCAGGGGAAGAAGCAGAATAAAGAGTTCGCAGCTTGCAGACCTACTTGTCAACAATCAGGGGAGTGAGATGAGGACAGCCACATTGACCTGTTGAGAACTAGAGCTCTGGTAGAATCCTACCCTTGAGTAGTGCTGTATGTTAGAGAGGATGGAAGGTCCCCTAACCTCCTCCAATTTAACTATTATTTTACACCAGTTGCTTTGATGATTTTTCTGCATTGAAAGACAGGGTAAAAAAAAAAGCAAAATCAAACAAATAAGGTTTGCTGTATTATAACTACATAGATGTACTATCCTTAATACATGGCATATTTTGGTCTTAGTCACACCCACTGCCAAAGGATCCAGTGTGATGCACGGAAAGGTTCTAGCACGACAGTGGTAAAACACAGCAGACAAATACATCATGCTCATTAATGCAAGCATGACAACAATGAAAGCATCCTGAACATGCTGCAATGCAGAGTAATCAAAAGCCCAGTGGCTTTTAGGGTGGCCACTGGCGCAGAGTGGTAAGCTGCAGTATTGCAGTCCCAAGATCTGCTCATGACCTGAGTTCGATCCCGACAGAAGTCGGTTTCAGGTAGCCAGCACAAGGTTGACTCAGCCTTCCATCCTTCCGAGGTCGGTCAAGTGAGTACCCAACTTGCTGGGGGTAAAGTGAAGATGACTGGGGAAGGCACTGGCAAACCACCCCATAAACAAAGTCTGCCTAGTAAACGTCGGGATGTGACCTCACCCCGTGGGTCAGGAATGACCTGGTGCTTGCACAGAGGACCTTTACCTTTACTGTAGCCATTTCTGCCCATTCTGTAGCTATTTAATGGGGGGGCGTGTCTTGTGGACATGCAAGCTGACGTACCAGGGCCATGCAACTGGTTGCAGGAATGCAGTTATGAGTTGGTCAGTACAGCCCTACAGTGGCAGAGGTTCAACATCTTATAATTCCAAGTTGTAAATACGTTTTGGATCTGTGTTGTCAAAAACCAAGAGAAGAATTCTCCAGTAAGGGAACTGAAGTCAAGAACTCCCAAACGCACCCTCAAATTCAGCAAACATTGGACGGCTTGCAGCAAGGATAAACCCCCATAGTTGCTGATTTTCCCCCCTACCTATCAGTTTTCCCGCTGCACTATACTGGCACCTGCTGGCCCTGCTTATTTACTGCATCCATGTTTCCTTAGACCAGGGGTGGGGAACCTTTTTTCTGCCAAGGGCCATTTGCATATTTATCACATCGTTCGGGGGCCATACCAGTGGTAGATGTCCCGGCACGGGTGGGGAGAGGCTAGGGAGGTTTTCGGGGAGGAAGAAAGAAAGAAAGAAAGAAAGAAAGAAAGAAAGAAAGAAAGAAAGAAAGAAAGAAAGAAAGAAAGAAAGAAAGAAAGAAAGAAAGAAAGAAAGAAAGAAAGAAAGAAAGAAAGAAAGAAAGGTGATAGATAGGTGATAGATAAGTGATAGATAAGTGATAGATAGGTGATAGATAGGTGATAGATAGGTGATAGGTGATAGATGGATGATAGATAGATGGATAGATGATAGATAGATAGATGATAGATAGATGATATAGATAGATAGAGGGGGGAGAAAGAAAAGGACAGAGAGAAAAAGAAAAGGATGGAGGGAGACAGACAAAGAAAGAGACAGAAAAAGAGGGAGAAAGAGAGGGAGAGAAAGGAGAGAGTGTGACAGAAAAAGAGGAAGAGATAAAAGCCTCCCCCCTCCACTCACTGATTAACATGTTCAGGGGCCCTCGGGAGCTCCAGGGCCCTCCCCGAAACTGTTCCTGAAGCCGCCCTGCTGCGCCATGTTTCTATGGCAGGGCCCTGGAGCTCCCGAGGGCCACTGAAAATGTCCTCGCGGGCCATTTCCGGCCCCCGGGCCTGACGTTCCCCATCCCTGCAGTAGAAGAACCCAAATACATGAATGGGAAGCTTAACTGTAAATTGTTCCTAGGATAGATATTTTCACAGCGCAGAAAGCAAGTAAACAACAGTCAAAGCATCCTCAAGTATCCAGGCAATCATTTTAATATTTACTTTGGCGTCTCCAGGGGAAGTAATTCACCAACGCTCAGCAAACGGCAATTCAGAATCATCCACTCTTACAGAAAGTGAAGAAGTGCTTTCAAGGATCCTCCTTAGCATGGATTCAAATTAGGAACGGCGGAGAAGGAGCACAACACATTACTGAGACATCCAGAGGGCAGAAAGGCCGCAAGCAGCACAAACCGTAGGAAGGGAGGCAAAATGAAGGAGATGAGCTTTGAGTTGGGAGAAACTGGGCAAGATCCACAGCTGCCTGTTCCCACGCACTCACCGCTATACCCCAAACTTGGTGGAATACCTCAGAAATACCTCCTGTACTTTTACCATTCTGCAGAATGCATAAAATGGATTTATTCATGAGGGAATTTTTTGTCATAAGGAATAAGATTAAACAACCCGTGTTAGGTGAAAAGTCGTCAGCTTCCATCACTGTGTTCCTTGCATGCACTATCATTTATTGCATCGTTCACTAGTGTTGCAACTCAGCTCTGTTGCATTCCTTGCATGCGTGATACAAGAGCAAGACTCTGAAGAGGCAGCATAGAATAGAAATATTCTAATTAAATAGACATAGTTTCAGTACATTGCTCTCCAATTGTGCAACCCAGTTTTATCGACTGCTGGCTCGTGTTTCCTATTGTCCTTATTGTTTTAAAATTGTATTAATCTGCCTCGAGTCTTAGTAAGCACCTCAGACTATAAATGAAGTAAATAAAAAATACTTTCCAATAGTGTAGAGTTCTGCGCTTACCAACACAATGCACTAATAAGACTTCTGCTCAGCCGTGCAGAGGGGTTTAAATGAAAACGTGTGCAAGACAGCAAATCCACAGCAATCCTGCCGCGTCAAAAAGGTTGCGCGAGTGGATCTGCCCCTTGGAAAATCAGGTTCTGGTGGAGTTTCAGCTCTCTGCTTGCACCAGCTTCATTTCACTAACTTGCCCTCCTTTGAGACATTTTGCTTGCTCAGTCAGAGCTCCAAAACAAAACGTTGCAGTGCCCCCATCTCCATGCTGAAGACATGGCACTGCAAGGAAGCCGCTCGTAGGCCAGGCTTGGCAGCTAAGACCTGTGCTGCGATAACTGGGAAAGACAAAGACTCCCAAGGGTAGCCTAGCAGTGGCATTCCAGACTCTTTAGATCCAAATAGATCCAAATAGCCTGCAATTTGGCAACTTCCTTACAAGCTGGATTAAGGAGCAGGAAAGCCGCTGCCAGAGGCATAGCAGCCATCTTGCCACACAGCAGGCTAAGAGGAGCACAAATTACCTTTTACCTTTACCTTTTATCCCTTAGAAGCTCCTTGATCAATTGATCTTGAGCAGCATATATCTAGTGTTGGAGGGATATAAGGACTGAAACAAATCTTGCCACTGACAATGTAGCCTTGGGGTCCCTATCGCTTAGTAAAAAAGGCATTATGTCAGTCACAGAGGCATTGGATTTGTATATTAAAAGGGGGGAATATAGTGCGATCGAAGTTCCTCGTAAAAGCGGAGAGAAGCACAAATTATAGCTCCTTGGTATTGCCCTCTCCGCTATTACTCGCTCTTAACAAAAGCAAAACGCCCTCTCTAACCACTTCAAGTAGTTGAACCCAGCCAAAACATGGAGGGTGGTTGTTTTCCTAAATCCCCCCTCCATAAACGTACAGCAGAGTTTGAAGGAGATAGTGTGAAAGCCAAGGGGAAGTTCTGGAACCCGGAGAAGGAGCCCAACAGTGTGTTGCTGAAGCAACCTGGCTTAGGCTCCCTCCACTCAGGTCAAGAGCTTCATTTGTCCTCAAATGACATTGCCAAGGAGCCCAGTTAGATTAATACTTGAATTATAATATCTGAACAGCAAACACTCGGCTAAGCTAAATGGGTGGGGTTTTTTTATTAAGTAGGTAACTTAACACTTCAGTAGGTAAAAGCACCGTTTCTAACAGTCTCTTAAAATCCCAGCAAGAGGTCACAGTTCACACAGAGCACTCGAAACTAGGATGGCTGCGATAGGGAATGATCTTGGAACTACCCTTCATATAGTGCATAGAGCCCCGTGGCGCAGAGTGGTAAGCTGCAGTACTGCAGTCAAAAGCTCTGCTCATGACCGGAGTTCGATCCTGACGGAAGTCAGTTTCAGGTATCTGGAATCAAGGCTCAAGGTCAACTCAGCCTTCCATCCTTCCGAGGTCGGTAAAATGAGTCCCCAGCTTGCTGGGGGTAAAGGGAAGATGACTGGGGAAGGCACTGGCAAACCACCCCATAAACATAGTCTGCCTAGTAACTGTCGGGATGTGATGTTACCCCATGGGTCAGTAATGACCTGGTGTTTGCACAGGGGACTACCTTTCCCTTTTTTCATAAAGTGCAGATTCCAATATAGCAGAATATCAATAATCAGACTTGGTGACTGCCTGACACAAAGAGGAAGCTTGCTGGGACAAATCTCTGAATACGGCTTAAGAGAGACATGAAGAAAAAAAGCAAGATGATGAAGCCAAATACTTTCTCTCAAATTAGCATTAGTGGACTGAATGCAACTCGAGAATTATGAATTGTGTTAGGAATGTTGATGCAGTATTTTATTTGAGCTTCCATGCCCCACACCCCCCCATTTATTTTAAGTCTTGAAAGACAGCAAAGATGTAGACCAATAAAAATTCTGAGAAAACAGTATCTGCCCCATTGCCGGTGCTTCTTTTGGCCCCAACCTCTCCCAGCAATTGCAAGAGTATTTGTAGATGCCTACTTTAAAATAAATAAATAAATAAATAACCCCTACAAATCTTGACAGTTATAGGAAATTGTCATGACTTCATCACAGGGAAAGTTGGAATTTTCTCCACAAAGTCTTGTCAGCTACAAGAAGTTACGTTTTATGATCATTTATGAATACTCAATACAACGAACAGTACTTGGAAACAAAAAAAGAACAAAGAAAATCCAACCCCCACAACCATTTCTTAATGCAGGATTTGGATGGTTCTGAAACTGAACATATCCAGCTCTGCTTATTCTATGAACACACCTTATTGAGTAACCCCCTTACTGTAAAACAAGTGACATCCCACTGAATCCGGTGGCATTTATTTCACAGTAAATGTTAACTGCAGCACTTCAAGAACATCAGTTTTGGGTGGTGGCTGTTTTAGTCCTTAAAGTTGTGATGTACCATAGGCAGGAGGGCAGAACAGGACTTCCAGTGATGAGGCCGTGCCCTCTTTGACCCTCCCCATGGGTAGCTTAATTAGGCAACCTTGGCAAATATATACATATCCACATAATTTATATAAGATTGCTTTTAGAAAAGCAAACAAAAAAAAATCTGCAGAGCACACAGAGTCCAGACTGTGAAGATTGTGAATTAGACAGTCCCTTTCTTGAGAGGGTTTTTGAACAGGTCGGGGTAGAGAAGCACAAACAAGATTTCACACTGACAAGTTCTGGTCAGGCTAGTCAGCCTTTTAAGAGACAAACTGTGTGTGTGTGTTAAGTGCCATCAAGTCGCTTCCGACTCATGGCGACCCTATGAAGCAAAGTCCTCTAAAATGTCCTGTCTTTGTCAGCCTTGCTCAGGTCTTACAAATTGAGGGCTGTGGCTTCCTCTATAGAGTCCATCCATCTCTTGTTGGGTCTTCCTCTTTTCCTGCTGCCCTCAACTTTTCCTAGCATGACTGTCTTTTCCAGTGACTCTTGCCTTCTCGTAATGTGACCAAATTACAATAGCCTCAGTTGAGTCATTTTAGCTTCTAGGGTCAGTTCAGGCTTGATTTGATCTATAACCCACTGATTTGTTTTTTTTGGGGGGGGCAGTCCATGGTACCCATAACACTCTCCTCCAACACCACATTTCAAAGGAAACAAATTATCAAAGACAAATTACCAAGCAACAAAGAAATGGAGTAGAAATATTTATTAAAATCAAAAGCACAAATCATGAACAAGGCTTGTTATAAAAAAAGGTACACAGAAGTGCATTACCCCTCAGTGTTTAGGCACTGGGATTTGCAGCAGTTTTGCATTGCATTGAGCCGCTTGGCTGCCGGAAGGACCCAGAACTCCCAGCTGGGCACGTACAGAAAGGTGCAGTCTTCAAGAACCACCATCCCAAGGCCCCAGCAGGCTTTAACAAACCCCTCCGAAAACCACCTCTTCCTAAAATGCAACATTCATGGATTCTACAGTCCCATATGCTTGAGCAATAATGTCAGGTCACACTCTCTCTTGCTGGGAAAAAAAAGAAAAGAGACCCTCCTTTCAACTGTGCTTTCAATTTTAATAAAAGACAAAAGACAAAGGCCAATCACAGCCTGAGTGTGTTCGTAACTCTTTTTGCAAATAGTAAAGGCCTACGGGAAGAGGGAACAACACAGGAATCTAGGTTTCTTTCTTTTTAACCGGGAGGTTTCAAGGCATTTCGAAACTATCAATATTATATGCTGTTCTAAGTATTCCCCATGAGTTAGAAAAAGAGCAAGATCTTTCTTTCCCGTAAGATTTCAGTTGATGTCAGAAGGCTCTTCTGTAGGTGCTTCTGGACATCAGTGCTCACAGCCAAGGCATCTGGAATATCATACATTGGGCTCTTCTCGCGTTGGGCCTCTGGAATCATGAGCACACTTACAAGGTTATGCCAAAATTCATTTCATCAGCAGAATATTTGGTGAGCCTTCCCTGTTTCACTGTCTTGGAAGTTCTGGTCAATGGGCAAAGGTCATCATCCCAACAGCAGACGGCCCTCCAGAGCACTATGAATTTGGTTCCTCTACTATGCAAGACCTACTTGCATGTCAAACCCCCACCTCCCGTACATACCTGTAACACACTGTTCCTTTATCCCTTTATCCTAGTTTGCCTTATGTATTTTCTGGGCTTCCCCCTTGGAATACAGAAGGCTTAGACCGAACAACTGAGAAAACAATTTGTTGTTACCTGGCATCAAGGATCTTCAGATCCAGAGCTGGGTACTTTGTACATAGATGAGAGCACAAACAGAATTCCCCCCCACCCCGCCACCATGTTTTACCAAAGGAGGCTTATATAAAAAAAAATGGTAAGATGTAAGAGAGATGAAGCAAATAACCTGGGAGGGGAGGGGGAAGAAGATCAGACCCACCTACATGCTGCATGTGGTGGGGATGAGGAAGGTGACGGGCACAGGCAGATTTTTTGATACAAAAGTGAAAAACTAAGAAAAGAATGGCTACTCTGTACAGTCTGTGGGGAGCAGCAGAACAACTATTTGCCATAAGTATGTAGAAAGGGACAGAGGAAACCCTAGTGCAGGCCTATGGCGCTTGTGTCCTATCAAGCCAAAAGCCATGTCCCTGCCATGTGCTGTAGCCTGCCAGGTACTCAGCCCCTACTTCACCCCCACCCCGAAGCAGGCAGCAAAAATCTAAAGTTTGCCAAGAGGCTGGGTCTCCACAGAACTGATAACCTTACAGGATAATTCAATGAACACCATTAAATATGAAACATTTATTTTGAACCATTCCTGACGGATGAGTTTCAGCTTCCCTGACAACTATGGGGCCTCAAACTGAATTTCCGAGAGAGTGCCCACATTCGTGAGGAATGAACATCAGACAGGACAGGAGGCCTTATGCACAGAAGTATAAGTGATCATGGACCTCTACTGCATGTTCTCCGAAACAGGAAAGTATGGTCCAACCAGGATAAAGTTGCAAAGGAACAGGACATCTTAAGAAACATTCTAGAAGTAGTGGAGGTGTGAGTCGAGAACACAGCCCTTAAACAGTTGCTTCAAGTAAGATCAGTTGCAGCCGCTCAACCTATGTTATATTGAGAACTGAGACAGATATTCACCTCCTTATGCTATGACTACAGAGGCCTTGCTATGGGAGGACGATCCTTGGCCATCGGTTGCTTTGGCTTTGCTGCAGGGGGGGGTCTCAGTCCCAGGGAGAAAATACCATACTGTAAGTTCCCTGATGTACCTTCGTTTTTACACAACCATCCCCTGGCCAGCCACATTTTGATCCAAGGACCAATGCTGTATTTGACAACAACAGAAGGCCAGCTAGGGGGCCTCGTTCCCATTTTCCCTTGCAGCCAAGACATTTCCGTGACATTTACAATGCCCAAGACTCGATACCACAGCAGGTAACAGTTGCCTGATTCTGCCATCTTACTCTGCCAGGCCAACACAGCTTCTTTCTCCTCACAAAAGTAGGCCAAACAGATAAGGCTGTTCCATGGACCTGTCACCTATAAAGACTTAACCCTCCCCCACTTCCCGGTACAACTTGTCAGGTTCTAAAGTTTCACACTCACAGCTACCATTTTTTGTAAAGCAAGAGATGCCCCTCCTAAGGAACAGCACACTTTGGTGAGTTTTAGTTAACTGAAATAGGTAGTAATTCTGACAGGAAGGCACCCAAGGAACAGCACCTCTTGCCGTGCTGTCCATATGTTAGGTACAACCCTTTGACCACCCACTTGGCAATATTTACATTTTTAAGGTTATGGTAAATCCCTATTCATCCTTGGTTTCTCAGGATCAAAGCTCCTCAGTAAAGTGGGTAAGCCAATAAGAGAGCCATGCCTTCCACAGCTTCGTTTGTCAGGCTCTCTCTCACTCTCAACATCTCCCCAATTTTTTTCTCTATTAATCAAACCTCCTCTTCATTTACTATTAATAAATAGCACTTCAACTCAACAGTCTTCACCAGTCATACTTCATCGCATAGACGGGTCCACCCAGCAATCTCTTCTCATCAGACTTAACAGCTAAACTACAACACACTGGCTACCTACCGACTTCCTAAATGCAGCTCTCCATTCTCCATAGCTAGGTTAGCTACTCTAACAGAATACAATATGGCCTCATTCCACGTACCTGGATATGCCTAATTCCACTTTATGCAGTCTTCCTCCGCAGATACTTTCCTTACCTTCCAGGAGCACTGGGTGGAGCCACATAAATAAATAATAAATAATATGGATTTATGACATCTGACTATCCCTCAGTGCTTCGCACAGGGAACAGCATGAAGATGGATGTCAACTTTCTTGCCTTTACTTCATAGGGAAGGCAGTCCCAGAACAACAAGAAGTTCATTGCTCCATGCCATACAATATTTGCTGGAGCAAAAAGAAAAGAAAAAAGAAAACGAAAGAGTCCTTCTCCTTCATGGAGACTTCCACCGAGACTCTCTGCCTCTCTTGCTTGAAGAAATGCTCCTTGCCGTTTTTATTCCCTAGCCCCATTCCTCAAACACTGCCCCATCTACTTTTCCAGCCTCAGAGACAGGACAGTTGAAATGCATCGGCCACTTGGCCAATTACTTCTAACAGTGCCCCCCCCTTCAAGAAATGCACATCATCCATCCTGAAATAATTTTTTTTTAAAAAAAGATGCCTTTTAAGGAAATGGGGGGGGGGATCTAAAATAAATAAATTAAGCTATACATAACTCTCCTTAAAGCTTTAGAATGAGCAGAACTTCCAGAAACAAGCGTTTCTTGCTCTGAGCGAATATCCAGAAGCAGCCTCCCTTTCCCTCCTATGGCTGCCATTCTAGGATATCTTCTAGGATATCTTTTATTCGTCTTTGTTCTTTTTCCAGCAGAAGTTAAAAATCTTTCTAGCACATCTGATCGCCCATTTTATTTAGTTAGCATGATCAGCTTGGACTCCCCAACCCACTCTCCAAAAAAGGTTCCTTTCAGAACTACCCAACCCTGTCCCACACGCTTGGCTTTCTTCCCTCAGCATGGCCATTTTTATTTTGTTACGAGTCCCAATCTCAATTCCACTCCTTGCCAGCCAAAGAATATGCCACCATTTCCCCTCCCATCCCTGCCCCCAACTTCCAAGCATATAATGCCTCAGCACCAGCGTGGTGTCAAAGTTATAGTCAATTTGTTATCCGGAGTACCAGTCCTGCCTTATTCTTGACAGAAAACCGCCCTCTCACAGCAATACCCAACATGCACTGCTGCCCTGAAATCCATGGAGCCTTTGCTGGGAGCGAGGAAAGGACGACTTTCTCCTTTCCCTGAAGGAAAAGAAATAACTCATACTAAGGGGGGAGGGGGAGATAAGCCACTGACAGAGGGGGCCAGCCTACAACCACAGAGGCAAAAAATTTCAGGGAAAGCAGCAGTTTGGCAGCAGTAAGATAGGTGGCATTGTTGCTATGCCAACTGCTTTACTGGGACTACTCCAACAGCATCAAAACATGGGACCACAGACTCCAGCTACCTACTACTCCAGCCAGGGCTATCACTTCTACAACTACTGGCCTGGGCTCAGCAGTGTATGCTGGCCCCGAGGCCACAGACAAGAGGCCAGCCCTCTTCACAGCAGCACAGCAGCTATCAGCTTCACATGGCCAATGGTCTTCCTCCATCATGTTGAGCCATCAATCCCCACCCACCAATCCATTGGCATCCTGGACTCCAGCCTCCTCTTCCTCCTCCGTCTGGACCCTGCTCCACAGCCCATTGGCCAAGGATGCCTCAAGGTGGCCTCGCATTTACATTCAGATGTCAGCTCTGAGGAATGCCTCACAAACTGGGGCAGGGTCAGCCGAGCATGCCCCTCCCCCAAACCCCAAAGGCGCTCAGAAATCCAAAGAAGTGAAGTCTCCAAAGTCACAGTCAAACAGCTCGCTGATGCCTTCGCCCTCCTCCAGCCCAAAATGGTAGTCCTGGGTCTGGGGTGGCGAAAGGGCAATGAACTCAGCAGGCAGGAAGCTAGAGAAGTCATCCTTGCCCTGCTCCAGCAACGCGTCAACAGAGGCCAGCGGCGAGAGGGTCATGTCATCTGTCGAGGACTTCAGAGGCAGCGAACCGTCCCCAGACAACAGAGGCTCTGTCAAGATAGGAAGGGGCAACAGGAGGGGGGGATTGACAACTTGTTCATGCCATCAAGACTCACAAAGTTGTTCTGCCAAGGTGGCACATCTGTAACGGTCAGTTAGAACAAATCAGAATTCAGTCTCTTTTTCACTGCTCTTAGGGAATATCAAATAAACTCAAAGGGTCCCTATATCTTACCAAGCAGGGGTCCTTCAATCTGATTGCTGAGCTTCAGTCCAAGGAAATCTGATTTGGTCTTCACAAGCATGCATAGTTATAGAGAAAACTTATCTGATTAATCTCTGAAGTCACTTATCACAATCATGTGACTATTTCTCAGTACCTGGTTGGCTACTGTAATAAGCAAAATCAGCCCAAACACATCTGTTCGCTTTAACACATGGTGGGCACTTTTCTGAAATAGCAAGGTAGAAGGCCATAAGCCGACTCATCAAAATAACTTTCCCAAAAACTTTCCCAGCTAACATAGTTTATGAGATAAATACTTTCCCAGGCCTAAAAAACTGCAAGCAAAGGATGGCATAGCTAACAGGTGCCTCCTTGTACTGGGGATGAGATCATTGCTACTGCGACACATCTGCATAAGCAATCAATTCTAGGATGTTCTAGCCCCACCCTTTTGCCTTGCAAATCAGTCCACAGGGGTAAAAGTTAGCTGGTATGGAGTACCGTGGCAGCCTTGAATAGCCCAGGCTAGCCTGAACTCATGACAGCCTGGAAGCTAAGTAGGGCTGTCTTACTTTCACCCTGATACACCCTATTAATCTGTAGTATACAGATTAATTGGAAAGAGGGCAACACATTCTTGCATTGATAAAACTTTATTTGCATGCACACTTGGATGCGATTCATGGTTGGCAAGGCTACTGACGTTCCTTCTCTTGCTATGTTTGAATACTTCAGAGGTCAATGTACTTCCCTAAGGAACCGTGAGCTCCAAGTGCCAAACACACCCGGTCCACGATTATTGTTTGCATGAACACTTCACTTACATAAAAAGGAAAGAGCCTGTAAAAGGCAGACAGATCAGAAGACCAAGGGCCTGCTATTGTGTGATAACTGACAAAACACACTCGCCCCAAGGTGGAGCTATTCTCACTAGGCCATGCTACCACCAGCTGCTACAACCCTGACTAAAGAATCTCAGACGAACAGTGATTTCTCAAAAACTGCAGAGTGCCAATGAAGTTGGGTTTGCCACACAGAGCTAGCATTAAACTACATCTTCTTTGACTTATTTGGTTAATATCATAGAGAGCTGATTTGTGATAATTTTATACACTAGAAATCTCTCATCATACACACTAACAACATCAGGGTGGTTAAAAGGTTCCTGTATCATATGACCTCATGTCACAGGAAAGGGTGGGGCTTTGTGGAGAGTCCCTTCCAAGGAGTTCTCCAGCCACACACTCCCCCTTCCCCACTGGAGCAAGCAAGGGCTGTAACTGACTGCCACCATTCTGGTTGTGGGATTTGACTGGGGAGAGGACCCAGAGCACCCTCCATTAATCCTCTCTTCAGTCAGGGTGTGCCCTGTTGTATGGCTAAATATGAGGTGTGAAGGACTTGGACACAGTGAATTAAAAAAAGACTATTTAAACAAGTATGGTAATGATAGGATAATTAAAAGAACAGTTATGAAGATAGTGTAGATCCAAGTTTCCCAAACTTTTTGAGTCACGGAGCACTAATTTTCACCTAGCACCTATATACTAAACCAAATGACAGTAATATTTTTCTTTCAAATCTCTTCATGGAGCACTAGGAGATGTTTCGCGGAGCACAAAGTGCTCCTTGGAGCAGTTTGGGAACCTCTGGTGTAGATTAACAAGGCGCAAAAAATTCCAGAGAAAGAAGCTGGCTGGAAAACAATAAATGTTCCTATTGCAACTGTCTTTATTGGTCTTCTGCCTCTAAGTAAATACCTGATCCCCTTCAGGTCTGACAGATTTACCCCAACTTGAGGTGAGGGATCAGCTCCCTACAAAAGCAGCCTGGTTGCTACCCAGCTTCAGAGACAGCTCTCTCTCCCCCGCAAACAGTGATTAACACATGAACACATGAAGCCGCCTTATACTGAATCAGACCCTTGGTCCATCAAAGTCAGTATTGTCTACTCAGACTGGTAGCGGCTCTCCAGGGTCTCAGGCAGAGGTCTTTCTCATCACCTACTCGCCTAGTCCTTTTAACTGGAGATGCCAGGGATTGAACCTGGGACCTTCTGCATGCCAAGCAGATGCTCTACCACTGAGCCACAGCCCTTGCTTTTCCCTCCATTTTCCAGAGCCCAGTCCTAAGGCTTGGACTGTGCCTGGGAAACAAAGGCCAGAAAGACCCAAGGCCTGTGTGCAAGGAAAAGGTTGTCTTGAGTCCAACTGGCTGCTCCACTCCTCAGCCCTAAGATAATGACACCTCCAAAGATATAACTGAGAGAAGCAATCCCAGAGGAAGTGGCGCTGGAACTCAACTCCTTTCCACTGGATAATGGAAATGGATATGTTCCTTAAACACCCAGAGAAATCACACACAGCTCTTTAAAAAGCTCGTTTCTTACACTGAATAGTTTCCAGAGGCTGGGCGCTGCTGTGGACAGGTTGTCAGATGGATCATGATTCAATCTAGCAAGGTAATTCTCATGTCCTTTTAGAAAGAGTTACACCCTCTTGTCCTAAGCACAGCCTTGTATCCTCTGATCACTCATGGTGTACTCTGTAGCATCTTCAGGCCAGGGGAATTCCCTGGTGGACCAATGGACTGCCCCCCTCCCCACATGGCCCACTCTATCCCAGGGAAGAAGAGCAGTGGCAGCCTGGGGAACACAGCTCCTAGCCTAGGCAAGCCAGGCCCAGAGCCCGGCACAGTTGCAGAGCTGGATGGCTCCTTCTCCCTCCCTTCTTTGTGGGGTGGAGCACTTATCCAGGGCTGTTTTTAATTCCCAGCCTGGCCTAGCTGCAGACTAAGCTAGCAAGCATCCTGCAGTAAAGTCTCTGATAAGCTGCATGTCCATCAGCAGAACAGGGCTGTTCATTTCCAGCCAAAAATGTTTCCTGAAATTCTACTCCTAGGGGACAGGGTTAAGAGAAGAACTGGAAATCTGCAGGTCCCGCCCTCATTAGTGGATGTTTACCATGGACTCTGTGTCCCGTATTACCTTTAGAAAGCCTTGAGGCTCAGCTGTACTGAAGGTGTGGACAAAATAATGGACAAAAGGAACAACCCTGAAATGGTGGCAACTCAACAGTCTACCTCTAGTCCCAGAGCCTAAAAGAATCAGAATGGTTTTTCTGTGGTTGAGTTTTATAACTAAAACAGCACAGTAGATGCTCTTGCAGATTTGCTCAGTGCCTTTCAATGGGAAGTGGACTAGTTTTAACTTCATCGACACTGGTTAGCCTTTTTCCCTCTCTAAGTAAAGTCTGAGAGAGTGCCAGCGGCCACAATTTACTCTGGAGAAATAGTATGGCTGCCTCTCATTTCTTCTGAGCTGCTAAGCTGTACAACCACAGTGCAATGTGCTGCTATTTCCTTTGCAACTGGGAAAGAAGAGTAAATACTGACTACGCAATGTCTACATTCTCGATCTCTGCCAAGGGGCTACAATCTTTATTCACTGTGAACAACCAAACCCACAGCAAACCTGGCCATTACAGTCACCAGGGAGTTTCAGAGAAGGCTTAGCAAAGAGTGTTCCCTCTTGGTTGCTAAATCCAGGGTGTGGGGGCTGCCCTGTTCTCCTTAACATACCTTGGTCTCCACCCAGCAATGGTAGCTTCATGTCCTGGGAGGGGTGAAGTAACACAGATGCTTGTGAAGACTCCAGGGAAGTTTCTTCGGCAGCAACTTTCAGTGGGCTCTTTTTGGGGCTGCAGACTCCAGAGCTCTCTTCTGGACAAAGGAACACATCAATGGGGCCCTGCGTGCTTTTCACAGCAATCTGGAAAGCCTAGAAGAGATCAAGAGGTAAGCAGTACTTAATAGGACCCAAGTTGAGGGTTCTCCTTTGGTTTCAGTAATGGCAAGGTTGGTAAGTGCATTTATTTCTGTACCCATTAGTAACCCTCCTCTAAAGACAAGGAGCTAGTCAGACTTTGAGAAGGCATTTAGAAGTCTGAAGATCTTTCTTGTACTGCTTATTCTCTAGAGTTTTTCCCCAGCAGAGCAGCTTGTGCTCAAAACGTGCCAGGAAGTTCTGTTCGACAGAACTTTGAACACTCGCTAGAATGTGATCACTTCTTGTGGATAAATGAAACCTAATTCTAGCATTGCATGGGAAACCGATAACATCTTGTGCAGATTGTTTCCCTTGCTTGGTTCATCGGCTGCCTGCAAATCAGATGGTTTACTCCTGCTCTCTGCTTCCAAGAGGCTGCGGCCAGGAACCTGCAGGTCAAGCCATGAGAAGCTGATGGACAGAGGTTGTTCCTACTCTGGCCTTTCTATCTCTGTAGCTCTCCAGGGCAGGTAATAGAAGAATGTATCATGCAAGAACCCCAATGGAAATGACTCATTCAGACCACCAAAGTAGTAAATAAGACAACATGAGAGGGAAGCAGCCCCTTTCTTCAGAAACCTAGCTTTCTCTGGCAGGGAGCTGAAAGCGTCCCTTACAAAGTCTTCCTAGATCTGTGCAAGTCTTGGCTCTAACTGGAACACAGGCTTGGACTGGAGAGTTAATAACAGGGCTGTACAAGTTTCTAATTCTATTGGGTTTCAGAAGTAACTAATGGGCAGTCACTTTCTTTATATGCACCAGTTCCAAGATGGGCAGCATTAGCTACACCACAGCCAACACTCTGTACACTGACTCTTCCCTTTGTTCTCCAGCTGCCATTTGGCAGGTTGGAGGCAGGGAGTTGCATGTGGCATCTAGCCTAGAAGACGGCGATAATTTTCATTTGGGAAGGCTTGGCGAACAGATGGATTTATGATTCACTGCTCACTATCTAAAGAATTGTTCTGCTTCCTTGCTGTCGGATTGGGTAGCAGCAGGACTCTCCTTGTATGATAATTCCAGAAAGGTAGCCATGTTAGTCTATTATAGAAGAAAAGTTGGTTTTTATATGCGGATTTTCTTTACCTTGTAAGGAGAATCAAACCTCCTTTTAAGGAGAATCAAACCTCTCCTCACAACAGATACCTTGTGAGGTAGTTGGGGCTGAGAGAGTTGAGAGAACTGTGACTAGCCCAAGGTCACCCAGTTGGCTTCATGTGGAGGAGTGGGGAAACCAACCCAGTTCACCAGATTAGAGTCCACCGCTCTTAACCACTAGACCACTCTGGCAAAATCTAACAGAAGCCCGGGGTGCCTTATAGACTAACAACATTTATTCCAGCATGAGCTTCGGTGAGTCAGAACTCATTTCCTCAGATGCTGCAAAGGAGATCCTCTTCATAGCATCCGAAGTGAGCTCTGACGCATGAAAGCTCATGCTGGAATAAATGTTGTCAGTCTTTAAGGTGCAACTAGCTTTTGGTCTCATTTGTCTCAAGAGCTCTCTGCATAAATTTATTAGTCAATATCTGCTAATTTTGTGGCAAGGCATCAACATGCAATACGGATGCAAGTATGACCAAGGGAGAAGCTGGTTTAAATCCTCACTGATTCCTTTCTAACCCTATCAGGTATTGTGGCACCTGGATATCCCCAGCCACACCATTAATTCAAGATGGATATTTTACTACAACAGGATCAGCCACCACTCCGTCACAGAAGCCTCTTCTAGTTGGCCAGAACAGCCAGCACGATTTGGGTTCCACCGTCTTAGCGCAAGGGGCAGCCTGAGCACAAGGGCCCTGGGTGGCCACTGCGATTCAGGGAACCAGGAAAAGTTACCTCTGCTGGGTCAGACACTTGCATCTGTGTCTCCTGGGGGGCTTTGATCACCATCACCAGCTGTTCAGAGGGGTCTGCGATGCGCCGCAGATCTTGGCAAGTCACATAAGCTGAGGTGTGCTCAGTCAAGTTTTGCCAGGAGAAGGATCACAGGCTATTCACGAAGACTCACAAAACTATAATAGTACATACACACATGAACACATATGAAGCTGCCTTCTACTGAATCAGACCCTTGGTCCATTAAAGTCAGTATTGTCTACTCAAGACTGGCAGCGGCTCTCCAGGGTCTCAGGCAGAGGTCTTTCACATCACCTGCTCACCTAGTCCCTTTAACTGGAGATGTCAGGGAGATTGAACCTGGGACCTTCTGCATGCCCGGCAGATGCTCTACCACTGAGCCACAGCCCCTCCCAGTTTTCACGGGCTTGATCACAACATGTTGGGGAACAACAATACTAACTTCACTGCTCTACTGAACATAGAAGATACAGAAATACATGAATGCTAAATATTGGGGGGGGGGGAGAGAAAGGGCTACTGTGATGGTGTGCATGCAGACACATGCCTCCCCGCTCACAACCTGCCACAGTGAAAACTCACTGCAACACTGTGTGAATGATTCTGTTCTTCCTTCTGAACATCTATATCTAATTAGAGAGGATGAATCCATGTGATTTTCTTATGATTGTTTCAATGCTAGGACACTTCCATACAAGTGCCATCCTCTGCCACAACCAATTTATTGTTAACCAAACAGCTTTTTGGAGCGTAAACACTTTTGCAAGGGGTAGGGGTGGATGGGCTGGATGTTCTATCCCATAGCCTTTCTGGCAGCAGTGCCTTCTAATACTCTCAAACATACAGTGCAGGTAGATCATCCACTTGGGGGAGGGGGAGATCTATATTTTATTATTCAGACCAAGGTCTGCCAGGCAACACCCCCCGATCCAACGAGCAACATCTGACTGATTCACCACCACCCTCTCTCAGATCCACAATACTGAGCCTTAACCTAGCAGCCAGGTAGGTATTTTTCCACTAGCTCACAGGGTGGGGAAAGTAGAAATTAAAACACCAACACCCAGTACTGGAATGTCAGATTAGAGCAGCTACCTCTTCAGAACGTGGAGCTCTCCTCTCCATGGCTCAGGCTGCTACGAAGCAGCTCGGCATCCTCTGCTCTACTAAAACCACCCAATCCTCCCCTCCATCTTCCAAGAGAAGGATATTGTTTGTTCTCGGGATCCTCGGTCAGGAGCCTGAACTGGGTGGTGCACATTTGGATGAGGTGATCCATTTGTTGTTCCGCAGCCTGAAGATCCTGGAGTTCTTTCACCAAACCCTGGCTCCTGCCGCTGCTCCCCACAGCAGACCGGCTGCCCCTAAGAAACAAGAGGATCCAAAAGGGAGTGATCTCTTCCTTGACGACCCTCCCCCCACCACTCAAGAGTAACATCTGCAGTTACTCTGAAATGTATTAAGAGGACAAAGCTGGCTTTTGTATCGCATTTCCACACAGTCTAACTTCATCTAACACTGGGATGATGAATGCCCAGATATATTTATCTCCTGGAGATGAGCAGCTATATCTGCAGTGTCTCTTTTCCCCACCTTTCCTCCAAGGCGCTTGGGGAAGGGACACATATTTCTACCTTCCTCACTGTATTCTTGTATGCTATGTGTACATGATTGCCCCACAGTCACTCAGCAAGCTTCCCAGAAGAACAGGGATTTAAACCTGGACCTCCCAGTTTCCACTCCAACACTCTGACCACTACCCTACACCGGCTCTCACTACTGAATGCCCAGAGCACAAAAGCATAAAAGCTGGAAATTACATAAAGTGTTCGAGTGGGGTGGGCTAAAACATAGTGCCCATGACACTAACAGAGCAAGCTTTGGTATTCATCTCTTAACAGGTCTTTGCTGTGCATTTGGCAAATGTACAAAGCATGTGCTCAGCCTGGTGGCATGCTAATGCATGCCCAAATCTTGATTATATTGTGTTTGCTCAGGAACTTACTAGCTAGCCCCAAACCCAGGCCAGACATCTCTCATACGCAGCATCAAAAGAAGCTTGAAAGGCAGATGGCCAGTCCAACACACAGTTTTCTTTTGTCTTGAGTGGCAAATTGTCTCGTGCATTTTTAGTGTACCCTTCCTCCAAGAAGTTCGAGGGAAGGGAGGCATACATGCCTTTCCCTTCCCCATTGTATCTTCACCACAATAAAGTGAAGAGTATTCAAGTGGCCCATCTCTGAACACATTCTGGGATGGAGCTGGAATAAGCTTTTTGCTCCCATACAAGCCTGTGGCTACCACTGGGTGGATTTGAAAGCAGATCCTCACAATCAGTCAGTAAGAGCAGCCATCTTTACAGAGACCCACCTGGTCTCTCCAACCAGGACATGCTGCGTTTGCAGAAACAGGAGACTTCGAACAAACTGAACCTACAGGTGTCTTCTGCATCTACCCATCCTAAACTTGGCAAGACAACCCCACTCCCGCTGTGCACAAGATGCTGCGATCCCAGGCAATATCCCAAGATCAGACAAGCAAGCCACACAATTGGAGTGCAGAAGAGAAAATGCCAGTGGGTAAAGTAACAGCCATCTGGCAACCATGGAGACAAAACTGCTGCAGGAAGCCCCGTTGTGCCCTGTTAGGAGCCTCTACTGACAAAGCAAAGCCTCTCTTCACACACGTTCAAAAACTCGCATCCGGCCACTCTGTGTTCCGAGGATTCAAGGCCACTTCCTACATTAGTGTAGAGGAATTCTTCTGCGAGCTAAACACAACAAAAGACCAAACACAGGAAGTATTCATACCAGAGTCCTGAGAAAAGAATGTTTTACGATACTTCAGGAAGACATAGATCTGATAACGTATAAACAGCAGTTATTTTTCACCTCTGCCACTGTAAGCTTCTAGCCCTTAAGATAACCTTCAAAATGTGCTTTTTAAAGGCAGGTGTAGTCTCAGCAGCATGAACAAAGGGTAGGTTGACTAAGCAAGAATTCCACTAGCCCAAGACAGTGGCTCTGCCCTCCTCCCTATGAAAAGGTTGTGGGAGGTCCTCCAAAAGCAAAACAAAAAGAATCAAACAGTTTTATGGAAGATCAGCCTACCAACATATACTGGCCATGTAGGGCCACAACTCAAAAGGCCATGACCCAAATTCTAATCAATCTCATCCTTTGATTGAAGAAGTGTTGGTTTTTATATGCCGACTTTCTCCTCCACTTAAGGAAGACTCAAACCGGCTTACAATCACCTTCCCTTCCCCTCCCCACAACAGACACCCTGTGAGGTAGATGAGGCTGAGAGTGTGTGAATAGCCCAAGGTCACCCAGCTGGCTTCATGTGTAGGAGTGGGGAAACAAATCCAGCTCGCCAGATTAGCCTCCCCCACTCATGGGGAGGAGTGGGGAATCAAACCTAGTTCTCCAGATCAGAGTCCACCGCTCCAAAACACCGCTCTCAACCGCTTCATCACCAGCCAGAGACAGCCAGAAACTTCCTTATTAGTGAATACCTACCAGGTAGAGGCCAGGCTGAACAGAGGCCTTAGAAAAAACTTTCAGAACTGCTCATAAGAAATAGAAAAAGACCCGCATCACACAAAGCCTGAACTTCTGGTATTCAGCTAAGAACTGCCACAGGCTTTTGTGGTCTATGAATACAGGGTGCTCCCACCCCAATATTCTGCAGTAACTATGACAACTCCATCAGGACTGTTCTTCTTTGGCACCACTCTACAAACTAGAGTTCCAAGGGCTAAGCTATTGCTTCCCTACCACCAATCACTGTGTTCTGAGGTGATCTGGATGCTTGGTGCCTGTAGGCAGTGACAGCTCTATGAGATCATGCCTTTTGAAAGAGGGGGAGCCAATTCTGTTCCCTTTCTCTGAGGCAGAGAGCCCCCACCTTTCTAGAAAACAGAAGAGGCTGCATTGTCACATTAACGATATAGACAAAACAAGAGGTGATCCTCTGTCCTGACGAAGGACTCGCTGGCCCCTGGAACACCCTCCTGGACTCCCAGGGGAACCCAAACCCCCATTTGAGAAAACATTGTTCTGAAGCAAGAGATGATGCATTCAAGCCAGTATGGCCACTGCTCTCATCCTTTACTTCATGCCAACCAACCATTCCCTTATTACCATAATCCAAGCCTTCCTTTCATACAATGTGAATAAGGACACAATTTTTTCTAAAGAGACAAATTCCAAAAGCATAACCACGCAAATCTCTTGCAGCAAATACAAAAAGTTACTTTCTGAAGCCAACATTAGGCCACAAGACAAGTGCAATTAGACTGGGGCAGCTAAAGGCTGACTGTCAGAGGAAGTCCTAAACACCTGGACACAGGGTAGGTGAACTTCTACTTACAGCCACTGGATATGGTTCTTGGACTTCTTGGTGATGAGTTGGATGCCTTCCAGGACATTGGTGATATCATAGATCCGCCTCTTCTGCACCTTGAGCACCTCTGCAGCCCAGTTGAGATCCACAACACCATCAGGCGATTGGCTCAGCAGCTCCAGGAAGCGTTTGGTGGTCAGATTCAGAGACGTTTCATAGCGGGACTTCTCTCCAGGAGACTTCAGCCCTGGGGACCAATGAGGACTACGTCACAACAGAAGTAAATATCCAGGCAGTGGAATGCAGCCTATCTGAACTAGTTCTTGTGCGCTTTATGTATTGCTTCTGCTAGTAAGGGGATGAAAAACCAGAAACTAAGCAATACCTGCAGAATTCAACTCAGCAGCTGTGAACTGCAGCTACCAAGATGTAACAAGGCTTTGCCAACTCAGTTTCCAATCTGTCTTCACAGTATGGCTCGAAGAACACTGATTCTCAGGATCCTGAGAATTCCGTGCCCAACACAAACTTTGGTATTATTATACATTTTAAAATGAACAAGAAAATTACCTTTTGGTTTTACCAAGCACAAAGCAGTGTCAGCACAGGAAAAAAAAAACCATGAGAGAGCAACAACTGGTGGAGATCCCCATCAAGTGGTAGGAGTTGGTAGTCTACCAAGGAAGCTTTATGTAGGTCACTTTATGAGCAGCTGCTATTCCTGAATGGTGCCCAATGTGAAGCCAGAGCACACACTTGCAGCTGAGAAGCTCAATTCTGTACCTGAGAAGTACAAGACGTGCGCCAACTCTGAAACCCTTCAAGCCCAACCTTTCCCCTCAAAAGCCCAGGATGCTCCATGCTTCTAAACTCAGACTGTTCAGTCAGTAGGGAATCCTGCCCTAAGTTAGCCACTGGGACAAGAAATTTCTTCATTCAGGACCTTTAAAGTGCTCTGGAATGGTTAAAGTGCTACAGCTCCCTACTGGGAAACAGCACCTTTCACAGGGTTTTTCGCTTTTCCTCGGGCTGCTTGAACACTCTCTGCAATATACTGGTGGTCTGTCTCCAAATTCAGCTTCCGTTTTACCTGAAAAAAGGAAGATATTTTAAAAGGTAGTTAAAAGAACAACAGGTTGATTTCAGCTCTACAAGGAAACAAAGAATTCCATGATACAAGTTGGGCAGCCCATTCCTGAAGGAGGCGGGTTGGATTTTTTTTTTAAAGCATTAAAAAATACAGAAAAAAGGGGGAAATGCCCCATAGGGAACCGCAAGGCTGTGCCACCAAAAAAAGTGGCGCAGCCCCGCCACCCCTTAAGGGGGTGAAAGGGCTGTGGAAGCTACCTAAAGGCAGCTCCACTCCCAGGAACGCACCCCCATGCCAGCATGGGCTTTCCCTTCTGGGAAAGCTCTCCCAGAGTGGCTGTACTGGTGGTGGCCAGCAGCACCAGGATGCCAGTGTGTTTGCCCCCGCACCGGCGTAGGTGCCACCTTATTCCGTGCTCAGGTGGCACCTACGCCAGCGCAGGGTCACACTGGCTCCTAAGGAGCTTCGCCACCCCCTTCAGGAATGGGCTCTAACATATCTCTTGTGATATAAGCTTTCCTAGTCTAGAAAGCCAATTTCTCCAGGCACAGGAGCTGATGAGGCTTTGGTTGAACATCTACAAGTTGCCACCTGCAAAGAACCACAGATGAAGCTAGAAACCAATCAGTAGGGAGAGTGGATAGGCTGGAAGTTTCCACAGGAAACCCAAGACAGGACCAGGCTAGGATAATACAGCGTGGAGGAACCAACAGGTCTCACTGTTCTTTGTCGGCACTAAAGGCACCCCAAATCAAGAAATATTAAATGAGTATAGAGTTGTTGTTGTTTTCCAAGTCAATAACATTTAGCAATAAATCACGATGGGCAGCCACGTTAGTCTGTTAATAGCAGTAGAAAAGAGCAAGTGTCCAGTAGCACCTTAAAGACTAACAAAATTTCTGGCAGGGTATTAAGCAATACCTTAATGCAGACAGAAGTTGGAGGAGGAAGAAAAGACGGTTTTGGATGACCACCCCAATGGAAAAAGATCTGCCTTGCTGCAGTCAGGGCAAACCAGGCAGCGCAGCAGAAGCTGCCCCTAATAATGAATTAGTCACATATTATCAAGTGGAACATAATAATTTATAAACTTAACTTCTAAAATGTGATTTTTTTTCTTCTACAAAGCAGGATCCTAAGTGGCTTACAATGCCACAGCCAAACACACAAAGAATAGTAATTATTTTTTTTAAAATCATTCAAATATAGCAAGTCTCAGGCAGGGTAACCAATATAGAACAATAGCCGTTAACTAATTTGTTTGTAATTAGCTATAAATACTAAGACAGTTGATTCAAGTTATCTTTTTAGTAGATCTAAATAAAATGAGCACTTGCCTAATAATTGGCCAAATTATTTTGGACACATCAAATCCCTAGTCTTACTGCTCTCATCAAACGGGGCTTCTCCTGGGTGACTGTAGTGTAAGATCCCCTCCTCAGCCTCAACCTAACCCTAATCCATTTTTGGAGGTCATCAGCGCATGCTAGAGAGATGTGATCTTGTTCCCACCACGATATATAACCAGGTAGAATACTTGGCAAACACTAGCCTGGAGTGATCTGAGCACACCAAAGGCATCTTTGCTTCTAGAAAGAGAAAAGAAAATCCCAACCATTCACAGTAGAAGACAAGCTGGTTGACAAGGCAGACCTGACAGCTGAGTGCTTTAAGGATAAACTACTGTTTGCATTATTTATGTAGTGACTCATACAAGACACAGCACAAACAGATATCTGCTCAGAGAGGTTTAATACTAACGTTTGCCAAGAATCACCTTACAAGACAAAAAAAGATGCAACTGTTTCCCAAGAGTAGTTACACCACCATTTCTAGGCCTGAAGTTGTGCTCTCTGTCTCTCCATTTTACCATATGGCATCAGGCTCTGGGTTATATCCAATCTCACCCAGTTGCCCGCCTTATAACAGCTAGTGATGTGGGTTTCTCAGGAAAATTCAAATAATGTCAGCAACAGAAGGCAAATCCAAGCATGTATAGGCACTGAGGTTTGTCCATGCTTCATATTTCTCATTTAGCCCACCTAACACGCTTGATTTACAATACAACATTCCTGACAAATATATATAAACAGGCTATATTTGCACGTGTGTGGTGGAAACTTTTCCACAGAAAAAGCAGCACTGGAAAAATCTTCCATTTTTGAAAGCATTTTACCCCATGTCACTGATTACAGCCTCCAATCTACATAACTCTTGCTCATGCAGCTCCCATGATCCCCAGCAGAGCATTATTGGTGATCAAAGGTGACCTCCCCTTCCTTTTCCACCAGCAGTAAAGTTAGTTGGATCCAACCCTATATGGTTGGAAGACACTATTTTTAAGGGGGAAGCAAGCAATGGGAATCCAGCCTCAGCTTTTTGTGCTCCCTATAAGAAGAGTTGATTTTTATATGCTGACTTTCTCTACCTCACAGGGTGTCTCTACTATTAAGGAATCTCAAACCAATTTACAATCACCTGCCCTTCCTCTCCCCACAACAGACACCCTGTGAGGTAGGTGGGGCTGAGAGAGCTCTAAGAGAGCTGTGACTAGTCCAAGGTCACCCAGCTGGCTTCACGTGTAGGAGTGGGGAAACCAACCCAGATTAGCATCCACTGCTCATGTGGAGGAGTGGGGAATCAAACCCGGTTCTTCAGATTAGAGTCCACCACTCCAAACCACTGTTCTTAACCACTACACCATGTCTGAAAGTTATGTTGATGATCTGATTCACCTACATGGCTAAGAAGCAGCAGTAGGGATCTCACTTGGAAACCCTTTCCTCTGTTATGAAAGGAGTTGCTCAGAAAAGAAAACAGGCTTCCTTCTCTGTGGCAAGCAATAAGTGGTGGTAGAGGGTACATGGGCGTCAGGTGAGGAGGGAAAACCCAAAGATTTTACAGAAGGAAATGTGTTCCTACTGGTCCGCCAGCAAAATACTCACTTTGAAGAATGCAGGAGATACTGCGGCACATGAACAAACTCCACTAAGGGACGGGTAAGAATGAACAACCAGAATGCAGGCCCTTCCCAGAATAAAAGGAAGGAAGTGAGAAGACAGCTGAAAGTGGAAACTCTTAGCCCCTTTGTAAAACCAGAATTTATAGGGGCCTGGCTAAAAAGTCATGGTAATTAAACCAGTTTGAATCTGAACAGCAGACGTGCTTTCACAAGGGATGTCAAGAATGCCTTTTTATTACGAACGAAGTTAGGGTTAGAGTCAGAAGCTAGTGAATACGATTAACACAGCATGCAAGGCATAAGACAATTGTTTTAATTCAGCCTCTAGAAATATTGCTATTTAATGTTAATGATGTGGTCTGAGTGCATTTCCCTTCCTGTTTCTATCAACAGAGGCACATTCAGTTGCCAACAGTCCTGTTTGCCATACAAAAATGTCACATCCAGCCTCTCCCTTCCTAGAGGACAGTGTGTGTGCTATGTCTACGAGCACAAAAACCCTGACATCTAGCCACACGCAGCATGGGCTGAACCATCCTAACCACACTGACATGGGAAATCCAAAAGGGCAATTTAGGAGTCTGTTGTCAAAGTAACCAAAAAATATGGGGTACAGTTCCTTCAGCATCATGCTGCACGCCTATACCCAACTGCAGGAATAAATAATGATTTATTTCCGAACAAGCATGTGTAAGATCATAAGACACACTTCCCTAACTCCAAATAGGAGCCCTGTGTTGATAATCATAGTCCCAGGTTCCCACTGACGTCACAGGAAGAAATGAGGTGACTTCTACACCACACCCTCTCATAAGAAAGATTCAGGTGGAATCTGACCCATTAATAGGGGTAAATGCATATCTGACTGCTCATTTGTGACATGAGCTGGGGTTAAACCCAATTTTTGACCCTGCTAGGCACATCATCAACCAAAAGGGAGACTGCAGCCAAGAAATCAGAAGGAGATTGAGACTGGGAAGGGCAGCCATGAAGGAGCTAGAAAAGATTCTGAAATGTAAGGATGTGTCACTGGCCACCAAGACTAGGTTAATTCATGCCATCGTATTCCCTATTACTATGTATGGGTGTGAGAGCTGGACAATGAAGAGAGCTGATAGGAAGAAAGTAGATTCCTTTGAAATGTGGTGTTGGAGGAGAGTGTTACGAATACCCAGGACCACCAAAAAAACAAATCAGTGGGTTTTAGATCAAATCAAGCCTGAACTGACCCTAGAAGCTAAAATGACTAAACTGAGGCTGTTGTCTTCTCATAATATGTCCAAAGTACAAGAGTCACTAAAAAAGACAGTCATGCTAGGAAAAGTTGAGGGCAGCAGGAAAAGAGGAAAACCCAGCAAGAGATGATTGACTCTATAAAGGAAGCCACGGCCCTCAATTTGCAAGATCTGAGCAAGGCTGTTAAGGATAGGACACTTTGGAGGACATTGATTCATAGGGTCACCATGAGTTGGAAACGACTTGACAGCACTTAACACAACACACACAGGCACATCAAGAAGAAAAGGGAGAACAGAATCTCAGCATCTGTCAAACCATTTACAAGTCATGCCCCACACTGGTCTCCACAGCATCGCCATGGCAAAAGGGGGGGGGGGGAATTCCCAGGCTTCTATTTACTGGGGCACCTAGAAATTCAAAAATGGAATCTTAGACTCTGAACATTTTTAACAACATACAAAGGTCCCAGAATCTTAAAGCCCGCACCCAGGAACTTTAAACATGGTTTACAAATCTGATCTTGAACGAATCCTTTTTAAAAGCTCCCTTCCTTGCTTTCCAAACGACAGATCTCTAGTATGTCGAGAAGTGAGCAGATCCAGCTCAGGGGCACCGGGATCCTCCATGCACCCACAGACCTTTCCTTCAAACCAGCACACGGCTTGCACGCAGCGATGGTAATAGGGTGGGGCACAGAGACGTTGCACCCCCGATGAGACAACACAAAGTGAAAGCTCATTACACATTCCTGACCCAAACAGCAGACCCTACAGTTAAAACAAAGCATCGACTGTAAAGCAGCTGCCCACGGCAGGCCCCTCCCCAGAAAGGGCCTCTGTGGGAAGAGAATGACAACTAGTAGAAAGCTTTGCAAACATCACCTCCCTTCCTCTGCTTCCTGAGATAGAGCAGCTAGGATTGCCACAGTGGTTCATCCAGCCCTTCACATTAGCCATCCCAAAATAATGGCTCAGGATCCTCAAAAGTGGACGGGAAGGAGGAAGATCTCACAGGATACAGCATACAAAAATCATAGCTCCATGTTTTATTTGACAGCCATCTCAATACAGATGACAGCAAGTCACTTGAGTCTTTAAAGAACATCTGGTTAATTTTCAATAAACTACTCTAGTTGAGAAGGCAAGAGAAAGAGATCCCGTTTTGGGGGGTGGGGACTCCTTTTTAGAGATCTGCTCCCAGAATCACTAATGCAGACTAGATCAATTCTTTACACTTGGGTTGCCATGTTTGTTCCTTTAACAGCTGCGTGGGAGGTAGAAATTCAACAGAGATGATGAGATTCAGAGACAGAAATCTGTGCATGCTCAATGGTGAACTACCATGCAGCTGGCAAATGATAAGAGGGCTTCTGTCAGGAGAAAAATTGTGACAACTCTGCCCTGTACACCCCTGAACTGAAAGAGCCAGGGATGCTGCGATTCCAGGCAATATCCTCAGAATCAAGCAACCCATGCAACTGTATTGCAACTGTGAAGAGTGCATCCCTCTTTTAGGTACCAAACGAATTCAGACCTGCACTCAAAAGTCCCTAAAGCTGCAATCCTATGCACACAAACCTTGGAGAAAGTTAGTGGAACTTATATCCAAGTACACATGCATAGGACTGGGATGCAAATTCATGTTCAGATCATAAAATAAGAACTTTGGGTTGGATCCCCCACAAAATCTCTGCAGACAGAAGAAAATTTCATCAGTAGAGTGGGATTTTTTCTGTCATTCCCCACCACCACAAATGTCTCCGTAATGGTGGTCTTGGGGGACAGGAGATGCCCAGGAACAGCATAAGGGGAGTAGGAGGGCTATTGCCAGAAGGTGGGGAATCAGTGAAAATCACCCTCCCTTCTGTTTGATCCAGCCCTTTAATTGTTCACCTTGTCAAATGCTGTGCCTACATCCGCAGCCCAAAGGTGGGTAACTTGCAAACGCAAACCATGTTTTTGAAAGCAAGAAGAGATCCAGATTTCACAGGAGACCCTGTACTTTTTCCATGATGCCTGCTAGAATTGGTGTGATTGTGTATTGAACAACCAAAGAAAGACCCTCCTCCCAACAACATATACACCAGATCAGGGGTCCCCAACCTTTTTGAGCCTCTGGCCACCTTTGGAATTCTGACAGAGTGACGGGAGAACCCACAAAATGTGAGGGGGTGAGGTTATGCATAACTCTAAGAATACATAAAAACATAAGAACATAAGAAAAGCCATGCTGGATCAGACCAAGGTCCATCAGGTCCAGCAGTCTGTTCACACAGTGGCCAACCAGGTGCCTCTAGGAAGCCCACAAACAAGAGTGACTGCAGCAGCACCATCCTGCCTGTGTTCCACAGCACCTAATATAATGGGCATGCTCATCTGATACTAGAGAGAATAAGTACACATCATGACTAGTATTCATTTTGACTATTAGCCATGGATAGCCCTATCTTCCATAAACATGTCCACTCCCCTCTTAAAGCCTTCCATGTTGGCAGCCATCATTACAAGTCTTTGACATTTCAACTAGAAGTTCTGCTTAACAGGAAGCCTTTTAAAACAAAAATATTTTAAATATTTTCTTGTACACACAGTTTATCTCCAGTTAAGCAGTGGTGATCCTTGTGCTATGGTGGCAGTTGCTGCCAATGCAATATTTTAAACGATCTGCACAGCCATTCAGATCTCCAATGGCCAATCAGGATCCCCACTGGGCAAAAAACCCCTTCTGGCCCCACCTACTTTCTAAAATAGTGGGCACCATGTCAGGTACTCCTGCACTAGACATTCCTCAGTAGGAGTCATGCTCCAGTAGCAACTCCCAAAAGCACTGACAACGAGGCAGAACTGACAATTTAGCACATAGGAACCCTCAGCTTTCTGGGGGGGAAGAGATCACTGATCACCAGGGCCGGTGCCAGTCATTTTTGTGCCCTAGGCAAGGCTAACTACTTGTGCACCCCCGTTAACCAATTTTCAAAAGCAGATGTCTTGTAGAAATAAATAAAAGCACAACACTTTTTATATAAAGACATTATAATTAATTATATTCCATAGCACTGTTGTGGTACTTATCTTAAAATAAAAATATATAAATTGTCAGTTGCATTAGAAACTAATCTGTTTAAAACTGTGCCCCTCCGACCAGTTCTGCGCCCCTCTGAGGTTTGCGCCATAGGCGACCGCCTACTTCGCCTAATGGTAGCACCGGCCCTGCTGATCACCGCCACAAAAAAACATTAAGCTGCATTTCTCTCAAGCACTTGCACATTCAGGGGCCAGTCTACAAGACAACCTAAATGTAGCATTTTCTTACTTGTAACATAACAAATAAGAAACAGAATAACAGTATGTAACAGAGGGCACAGATAATTCCTAAATTCTAACTTTTCATTGAAGGTTTTAAGCCTCTCTGAAGTACCAATTCTTGTGTAGAAAGAACAATATCTACAGTTGGACTACAATGAAGACTAATTTCTGTGATTTCATCTACAGGACATCTACCCCCTAATAATAATTGCCTTTTCTTTCACTTACAGAACCTAGCAGGATGTAACTGAAGTCAGAAATATTGACTTCCCTTTTCTTGCAAAGGCATGCATTACCTCTGGCTTTTCCTTCCACAGATCACCTGTCACCTTTCTGTTATGCCAGGCTATGCACTGCAGACCCTGGAGTTAAGTAGCCCCAAAGAAAGTGATGCAGCCACACTGCCAAAACGCTTGCCTTTGTTAGGAGCACGCTGCACGGGACTCTGGGACTTCACATCCTGTGACAGGAAGTGAAGCTGCTTCATTAATTACATTTACAGGCTCCTGCTTGGAGAGGAGAGAGGCCCACGACAATCCAGCGAGCCTTGCAAATTCGAACTATCCAAGTCAGGCCGCAGCACCTTTGGAGGATCCCGCTCCACAATGTCATGTTGCGAAGAATGCACTTTCCAGCTAGTTAATGATTCATTTGCATGCGCTTGCGATCACTTTCCTTTGCCCTTCCTGTTGCACATGCCACGTTCAAGAGGCATTGTCTGAGCCGCAGCTTTGAAAACTCTCCCCCCCACCATCTCCCCTGCCGTTAGGGAGGAGAGCCCTCCACAAGAGTCTGAAACATCTGTACCAGGGCTCGGACATGACGGCTGTCCGCTCGCACCTTCGGGCCTTAGAAAGGCAGAGAAGGAAGCACGTCCTTTTAAGCAGAATGAACAAACCGAATACCTTTGGCAAAGGGGGAGGGGAAGAGGCAGGCAGACGTAGGCAGCTGACCGCTTGCCCTGGGGTTAAGAAAACAGCCCTCCATGTCTGGTGGAGGCTGGAAACTGTGACTTTTATGAGGAATGAGAAATACTGTCCTGTTGCTCACAAGAATCTCAATTCACAGTGGGTCGCCGTGTGAGTCTGTCTGCAGTAGTAGAAAAGGGCAAGAGTCCAGGAGCACCTTAAAGACTAACAAAAATATTTTCTGGCAGGGTAGGAGCTTTCGTTAGCCACAGCTCACTTCTTCAGATATCTGAAGAAGTGAGCTGTGGCTCACGAAAGCTCATACCCTGCCAAAAAATATTCTTGTTAGTCTTTAAGGTGCTACAAGAATCTCAATATCTAGGCCTTGTATTCCTCTGCCTTCCTGCATGCTACTGGGGCCAGAAGGTGTCTATTATTTACCTAGGGTTAAATCATGTAGCCATCCACATAACACATAGGGTTGCCAGGTCCCTCTTTGCCACCGGCGGGAGGTTTTTGGGGCGGAGCCTGAGGAGGGCAGGGTTTGGGGAGGGACTTCAGCGCCATAGAGTCCAATGGCCAAAGTGGCCCTTTTCTCCAGGGGAACTGATCTGTCGGCGGGAGGTCGGTTGTAATGGCGGGAGGACTCCAGCCGCCACCTGGAGGTTTTGAATATAAGTGCTGGCTAATCCCCTGTTTAGAAATAATATCTCAACACGCAGCCACTTATAAACCTTTTGTTATTTTTTTTATATTTTTCTCATGCCTTCATTAGTAGCACCAGTCAACAACGCTGTCATAACCACGATCACAAATCCTAAACACAACTTATAACTTGTACAAGTCTGTTATAATGACTTGTACGCGTTATAAGTTGTGTTTAGGATTTGTGATCGTGGTCATAACAGCACTGTTGACTGGTGCTACTTACTACTGAAGGCATGAGAAAAATATTTAAAAAAAAACAACAAAAAGGGCCGCGTGCTGAGATATTATTTCTAAACAGGAGATGAGCCGCCACCTGGAGGTTGGCAACCCTCAACGCACAGGCCAAGCCCACGGCCGGAGTCTCCCGCAAGGCTCGGCAAGCCGGGCCGTTCCCGGCCAGGATCCTGACTTTCTAGGGCACCCCCAATCGAGAAAACGGGCACGGTTACCGGCGGCCGCTGCAGAGCAGGCCTCAGCGCGGCCGTCTCCACGCGGGCGGGCTGCGGGGTGGCAAAGAGCAGCAGCTCGGCGTCGTCCTCGCCCTCGGGGGCGGGCAGCTGGTCCGGGGTGGAGATGATCACGATCTGCTGGTCCATGACGTGGATGGCCTCCGCTCCCCGCAGGAGGGCCTCCAGGTCGGCCACGCGCGGGGCCCCCGCCAGGCCCTCCAGAGACATGGTCCCAGGCGCCGGGGCTCACATGCCCGGGGGCTGGCGGGAGAGCGGGGCGGGGCGGGGGGCCCCCGGGCAAGGGCTTCCCCCGGGAACCCGAGGCGCATCAGCGGAGGAGGAGCAGCGGCGGTCTCGTCCTGGGCGCCGGCTGGGAGGGCGACGCCGGATGGCAGGGGCGGAAGCCGCCAACACGCCCCATCCTCCTCAAGGGCCGAGGGCCCGAGAGCGGAGGGGCCCGGGGCGGCTGCCCGGGGCGTGGGCGGCCCCTTCGGCGAGCCGCCGGGTGGAAGGGGGCGGCGGGGGTGACCCGCTACGGCACCCGGCAGGGCTCCCTCCCGGCCGCCCACGCGCTCCCGCTCGGCGCCGGCCTCCTCGCCCGGCTCCGCTCGCTCCTCGCTCCCCTCGGCCGGGCTCGGGCTCCTCCGGCCGGCGCGGCCCCCTCCCCACGCTCCGCGCTCGGCTCCAGCACTGTTATTGTTCCCAGCTGGTCCCGGCCCCGCACGCGTTTGCGCGCCAAATCCTTTTT